>NC_140208.1:3295272-4746522 GCF_965226575.1 Pagrus pagrus | reverse complement strand
TTTACCTGTGTGGTCTTTAATGTATCTTAATCTACAGTAAATGATGTTAAAGTCTTTTTTTAAATGCAGTGGAATTATTATTTAATGCTACAGCAGGGCTACCTGTTCGCATTGGGATGGTCCGTTAGTCTGCTATGAAGTTAGACCAGTGAACACACCACAGTTCACTCCTTACAAATCAAAAGTTGACATGATGAGCAGTAAAACACATCTTTACTTAAGTAAAATAATGGATTGGCTGATAGGTCTACAACCTTAGTTTCATCTTGTGTGACCATCAGCTTATGGTTGCTAATGTTAGCTACTGAATCTGTGCTACTGTTACACAATGTTTTAGCAGATAGGCCAAACAATAAAGAAATACTTTGACTTTTTGGGATATATACTCATTCCCTTTCTTGGCAAGGCTCGAGAGAAGATCAATACCACTCTTCAATGTGTCTGTTATCATGGAGTCACATCAGGCAGATGGTTAGCTTAGCTTAGCATAAGGAACGGAAACCAACCCGATCACCAGACTGAAAGCTAGCTCAGTTTGTTTCTGCAAAAATCGCACATAAGTTTAAACTGAATGTCTCTTTATGTTGCAACTTAACATTTGTTTTGGTTAAATTTTCTGTTTCTCTTTTGTCACAACGCTGTGCTGATGAGGTTTATGCACAAAAACCACCTGGTCGGGGCTAGAAGCACAAGTTGGTTTGGCTGATTTGGTCACTTCGATCATGGATGGAGATGATCTGACTTCCTGTCACCACAAAACAGCGTGAAAAGTCCCTAGGTGTCCTTAAAAAACGCCTGCTTTTCATGGCACAAAATGGCTTGAAATGTCCCCAGGTGTCCATAAAACTATCCACTGGTGGGACTCACCCCTCTCTCCTGCACCTCCTTATGTTAAAGTGAGCTAATAAGCACATAATGTGAACGTGATATCTTCTGTGGTTTGCGGAAAGCGTTAACTGGTAACAACATAACCTGACAACTGGAGAGGAAAGAAATCCACCTATTACATCATCTTAAACCTCAGTAGATGACTAATATAACATCATGCCTGGTTTGTCTCTTCGGTACAAAACCTGGAGAGTAAAAACAGCAGTTGTTGTTGTTTTACTCTGGACCTGTGTGTCCTCATGGTGACTACAAAATGTCTTCATGCCGAGCTCAGCGAACCCCTCCTGGCTGTAGCCTCACATTTAATGGGCAGACACGAGAGTGGTATCGATCACATCTGACTGTTGGCAAGAAAGAAAATGAGCATATTCCCCCGAAAGTAAAACTAAAACACTCTCTGCAAGAACCTTTGTTGAATACATTCATAAATCTGTGGACGAGTGCAGTCTTGTTCTCATTTTGTTTATCTGTGTTCACTTTTGGTTTCTGTTGCACAGGTCACAGCCCGGTGACACGGTGTGAAGAGGGAAGTGGAAAACACGATGGACAAAACAACACTGCGACTGCTGTAAATCCTATTTCTGTCCACGTATCTGCCTACCTGAGCGAGCGCTCGGCCCTGCTGGGCGTACTGTAAGTGAGAGCAGATGGCCGAGGAGATGAACCAAAAGGAGACGATAAGGTTTTATGGTGACGTCCCCGGGCAACGCAGTGAGGCCCAGATAAAATTCTGCTGCTGTGTTTGATTTGAGTCAATATTTTGGAGGGTGGAAGGTGGCAACCGTGTGACCGTGTCATGTTCAGGGCCCGCAGCTCATGAATGAGGAGGAATACTACAGCACAGCACCTCTGTGGTGTTTTATTGTTTACTGACTGCTTCCAGTAATGAGCTCTTGAAGAGGAAAGAGGGGGGTGAGGAGCTGAACGTGGTCATGTTGTAGACACAGACGCCACCATGAGGCCACTGCCGGTGGAGCGCAACATCGCTGCTGGCTCATGATGGATGTCTTGTTTTTTGCAGCTGAACAGGGAAACAGCATAAGAGTTTATATTTAAAAAGACTTTTGTTTGTTTATGACGGCTCTGGTCGTTCTCTCATAGGTGGGGAGCAGAACTGTCACTCTGGCTGCAGCACAGGGTGAGTCACGGTCACAAAGGTGCCTGTTTGCCGGCGTTGAGTTGTGTTTGCACTCCTGTGACTGTGCAGATAAATACAAGCGACGCTCGTGTGTTATCGTCACCGACAGTTAGAAGAAAAACAGCTTAGAAACAACGGCTCAGGCTGAAGGAACGATGCAGGAAACACTGCAGCTGGTAGTGAGGAGAAACCACTACCACCAAAACCAAACTGTGTGCGAATATATAACATATATAAGTATTATAATGACTGAGTTGTGTTTCTAGCGACCAGTTTTAGTGGTTGATTACACTTCCTGTCTTTGCAATGATGGAACGGCAGCTGAGTTTGAGACTCGATTAACTGTTTCTGTCATTCATCAAGCAACAAACTTTTGAAGGTTCCTGCTCTTTCTGTCCTTATTTTATCTTATTTTATATCAGCTTTGTGTTGGAAAGTGGTGGGGACATAAGGGCTTAGATGAAACTGTGATGATTATGTGTTTTGTTTGTGAAAATCAAAGTAACTAAGTAGCTGTTTCTCCAAAAATGATGGAAAAATACCTTAAAATTGTATTTTACTGAAGTAAATGTGCCTGTAATACCTGTGCTTTTCCTTCTTTTAACAAGTCTTATGTGGAAAAACATGATATATAATATGGAAAAGGCTATTCATGTTTTAATTCTATCATGTAAAGTTATTTTAAACGTTTGTATTACAAGTTGTGTCTGCTTCCTGTAACTCAAATGATCCTTGTGTCGTTGGTGTAGTCAGCCTCTCTGGGCGCTGCAGTGTTGATCTGTACCTTCTTCATCTGAACAGTGAAGAAGCCTTGAAAGACAAATGATTTTCTTTCCTCAACAATAAAATTAAGTTATTACATCCGGACCAGAGACACTCCCACCCATTTGTCCACGTCCAGCACAAAGTGTTGTATCTGAGCACCAGGTGGCGTCAGTGACCTTCTACAAGTCAGCTGTCCTGCAGCTCAGAGGGATCAGAGGGACGATATGAAGCCTCAGTGTATTAAAACCATTCAAAAAGTTACAATCCAACATCACTGCAGGACTTTAAATAATGAGCAGATGTGGGTAAAAGAAAACGAAACATCAGTGTGAACATTATCAACTGAAATGTTTTAGTGACTGAATCAAAATGTAAACTTGTGATTATTTAACCGTGTTCAGTTTAAATGTGCCGGCAGAGACAAGTTGTGTTTCATGATCGTATCGGATCATATTTGTTATCGTGCAAAAGGAAAATTGAGCTGTTATAACCACTCAAATCCACATGATGGTGTTTATAATAAATACGCACTAAAAACACTGTTTTAATACAGTCAGTGAAGGATACACATTATTTATTGTCAGTAACAAATAGTGACATGTTAGTTTTTTGTCTTAATGGTGATCAGATCAGGTCAATTTTGGTGTTCAGTTTGCATAAAACAAGTAAAAACTGCTATATTATAAACATGAATTTGAATTTTCAATATTAATGACATACATATACGTGCAGAAAGGCAAGTTTATACTGTACAGCACGTTTATACATGACACATGGACAGGATTCAGGAGTAAAATAGAATAAAAGAAGAAGAAACAGAAGAATAAAATGGATATTGGAAAAAAAATGGAAACATTGTTCAAATCCAAAGATATTTCATATTTTGTTAGAGTCTCCGGCAGGATTTAGGGAGACGTGGTGTTAATTCAATAAAAAAAGGAGAGTCAAACACAAAATGCTTTTTAAAAGCTTCTGAAAAGACGTGAAGTCGTGTGGAGTTTCTTCCAGATATGAGGAGAATAAAACCTGAACGCTGCTTCTTAGTTTTGAATCTGCAGACAGAAACTACTCAGTGCTTTCTAAACAACAAGCCAGTGTAAAGATCTGAAGAATAAAGTGATGTGATCCACTTTCAGGAACCTGAAAGAGAAGGAAGGGTCGTTACGTCACTGAATCTCACCTCGGTGCCAGACTGTATTGAAGCCTATGAGAGATGCATGGAGAAAATCACCCTCTGAAGTGTTTTCTTTCATTTTCTGGAGGCATTTCTTCATCAGAAGTCGTACAATGGGTTTTGGCGTGTTTCTCCCATAGACTTCAATACAGCTGGCACCACAGACCCTTCCAGCCGTCATAGCAGCTGTTTATGTGCAATAACTTAATCTTCATAGGGTTTTTGCTTAACTTCTTATTTTTGTCCCAAACAATCATCATCCTGCAACATAACCCAGAACCACTCGTCCTTTTATCCGTCGCTATGATCTTCCTCTGTTATCATATCAAGCTGAGGTTGCGTAGCGTCTCGATGGGCTCGCTGTCCCTCTTCATTTCTCGTCTCTCAGATGTTTTCAGATTTTAAGATACGGCCTCGAAAACAGATCCTCTGTGGAAGTTCAAGATTAAAACAACTAGAAACGCGTAAACACTGCCCCCGGTCCTCCGCAGTGTCAGTTGTACTCAGCGGTGACGGAGTTATCGTGGAGGAGGAGGAGAGCGCAGATCTTTGGTTTCCTTCAGCGCAGCGTTTCACTGCTGCCCATTTTGTTTGACCTCTGGGGGGAAATCCACACAATCTGGTAATGATGTCACTTTTCCGAGCCTATCAAGACCAATTAGTGTACAACACGGGGACGCGTGCACACGCGGGCGCAGACAGACGCACGTAAACACACGCGACTCGTGCACGTACACACACCATAATTAAGAAATAGCCTTATATAAACAGAGAAATACAATATCTTAAAACCCATTTAGAGGGGAGCACTGAAATAAACCTTTGGCTTATTGCATTTGTCAGCTCGTTCAAACTGATTGGTCCAATCTTTCCTTCGCTCTCAGACATTTCTCTTTTTGTCTGAGCGCTGATGAAATATGGTGCAGGAGATGAG
The DNA here is from genome assembly GCF_965226575.1 of Pagrus pagrus. NCBI lineage: Eukaryota > Metazoa > Chordata > Actinopteri > Spariformes > Sparidae > Pagrus > Pagrus pagrus. Next base: position 4,741,623 of record NC_140208.1, on the reverse strand, counting down.
TGAAATCTTGCCTCCGACACGCCGAGGTTGTTAGAGAGGAAGCAGGCCGAGGAGAGGACGAGAAGCAGGTAATAATGAAGGCTTTTTTTTTTCATTTTGGACAGAACCCAGCCGGAGGAGCAGGTTTCACCAAGGTCCTCTTTTTCCCCTCCTCGAAGTCTGTGGGTGTAGAATAACACGGCGCTGTGACCCGGTGCCTCGTCCACATGACAGATTGACAGGAACACTATTTCTCTCTCGGTTCTTCTCCTCACAGTCGAATACAAATCTCCGAAGCATTCCTTTTCTTTTAATGAGAAAGTGAGAAGTATGAGAAGGAGAATCTGGTGGGACTCGAGCCAGCGGAGTCGAGTTAACGGGGAAACGTTGGAGAGGACGTTGTATTCATATCAAATAAGCAGAATATTTGCGGTCGGAGGTCTGGAGCCCCGAATCTCACATTAATAAATCAGACTAAATGTTTTGTGTTCGACGGATCAGGGTCGTTGCTAAGGCAGACTGTGATTAACTTAATCATACGTAGGATAGTAAAGTTATAGTAAATACCAAAGATGGTCAGATTCAAACACTGCGCCTGAAATCACTTCCTGTTTTTGATTTAGTGTCAGAATGACACAAAAGGGGACGCAAAAGCAAGACACACAGGCAGGAAACAGAACAAAACGTGAGCTTTATTAACAGAAAGCTGAAATCCAAAGTCCAAACTCAAAAAGTACAAATATCCAAAAGTCAAAAGCAACAAACTCAAGTCAAAACTCAGGCAACAAAACAGAAATCCAAAATTATAAAACTAAAGAAACCAGGTGGAGACACAGAGAAGCAAAACAGACGAACCAGCAGAGAGTGAGGAGAAAACACAAGCTTTATTACACATGGAGGGATTAACTGATGAGACACAGGTGTACTGTAGGTGTGAAGGGCGGGAAAACAGACAAAGACAGGAAGTGGAAAGTGAAGAAAGAACAACAAAATAAAACAGGAAATAAAAAAAACAACATTTTCATTATGTTTCCCAATTCTGAGTGTCTGTAAAACTGATGCAACACGTACAATACTCACTGCTGCTGACTGACATTTGCTTCTGCATACTTACATATATCCTCTGAAAACTTAATAGCATTAGCGCTGAATGTGAGTTACGTCCCCCGACATGCAGCTAACGGCTCTGTCAACCGAATCACCGGGATATGACAACAGGTAATACAGCACCAAGATGGTTTTCTTGCTGGGTTTAGCTCCTGGCGACCCAGAACCTAATGTTAGTCAGCTAATAAGACCTCTAACATCATCAAGCTGTCCACAGTTGGTCTTGGAGTTTGCGTTCAGACGTTCAGGCAACAAGTAAAGCCATCTGCTCATCAGGAAAATCATCGAGGGTTCAGGCAGAGGCTGAGGACGTTAGAAGGACAACCAGAAAACATCGTCTCCATATGATTCAGTTTCACTCAAATCAGTGAATAAACTTCTACATTTGTGTTCTTGTACAGTAATCGGTAAAACACTTCCCCCAGTTGTATCTTTCTGACATGTAATCTGAGCTCTGTGCCAACCGGTCACCGGTTAAAGACTGACTGACGGGTGGATGGCATGATATTATTGACTGATACAAGAAATCATGACCGATTTCGTTATATAAAAATACAAAGAAATGCAGAGAAGGCAGACGTCTCCACAAGCTGATATCTCCAAAACTCTGCAGCTCCCACCGAAACAATGTAGAAGTATAAACAACACGAAGGGTTTAGAGATTTTATGGTGAACTGTCCCTTTAAAGGAACATGTAAGAGGGTCATAACTCTGCAGCCGCAGCATGTTCCTCTCAGGAACTGCTTGACCATAAGGAGCCAATGTGTGTGTGTGTGTGTGTGTGTGTGTGTGCCACACATGTTCAGGTGGCTCGGTTTATGTGCTTCCTTCACCCACTGACACCCAGATGACTTTTTGTTGGATCTCTTACACTTGTCGAGCTCGTGATATATCTGGACTCTCAGTGATACGAGCAAGCGCAGCAGAGCTCTGACAGATCTCGTGAGTTTTCTACCTGCGGTCGGGGGGTTCCCTGTCGACCCACCTCAGGCCCGGGATCGTGGCAGCGGGGTGGAACAGCGGCTGGGCCTGTTTACTCAGCTGTGGGCCTCCCCAGGTCCAGGGGAAAGAGAGGATGTGCTCAGGGCCTCATTAATCATGGCTGCTTCGGAAGAGATAAACAGGCAGGGCCCAGCAGGGATGCTGCAGCTCCCGCCGCTGACTTGGGGTGGGGGGGGATGGGACAGAGGAGGAGGTGTGGTGGTGGTGGTGGGGGGGATAGGTGGAAGGCCAGAAGGGGTGTGGATGGGGGACGAGGAGAGGAGACGGTGGACTCGCACACCAGGGGATACACCATAACACTTGCTCTTTGGTTCCACATCTGCATGGCTGCACAGGCTTGTAAATCTACATTCCTCGTCTGGCCGGATGCAAACAGAGCGCCCGATGCAAGTGCATGAACCCAAGGCCAGTTCTGCAGACAGGGCTGCATTGTTGTGCATTTTGCCAAGTGTTACGTGTGTGTTCACGAGGTTGGATCAGCACATTTCTTCTTGTGATTCACGCTAATACTTTTTTGTGTTAATTAAAATACTTCAGCACAGAATTCTCTGCTTTAAAACACGTCACAGCAAAAGCAAAAATATAATAAAGGGCAGAAAAGTTTGTTGAAGTCTCACTTTATAAAGTTCATGTACATAGTCTGTTACTATTGTTTTGACTTGAAAAAGCCGTGAACCTTTCCTTTAATGTGTATGAAAATAACAAGCTGTAATGTCAGCCAAGAACCTTTTATTTAAACTGAATTCATTTTTGTGCAGCACTTTTCAGAACAAAGCTACAAAATGATTCACGTGGTTGAACCGGGATGAAAACACGTCACGACCGCAACGAGGAAATAAAATGTGTGACTTTAAACTCAGATATAAAATCGGAGAAAAAAAAAGTCAGAACTCAAATTGTTTTATTTAACAGTGGCCCTAATCCTCTTCTGCAGACATAAGACAAACATGAAATGATATAAAATACCCAACAATAACATGAGGATGAGAAGAATATGATAATAAAACATGTCACACTCACCCTCTCTTCTCCGCATATCAGCGACTGAATAAAAGCAAACGTGTCAGAAATGTTTAAAAAAGCAAACTAATCAAACACACGGGGCGAAATGAATATTTTCAGTCTGCTACACACTTTAATGCTGGAGCTCATCCACAGTCTGGCTTTGTTATTCCAGTGGCGAGGATCATAAAACCCAAAAGATTTTAAAAACAACCATCCAGGAGTTACTCCTCACTTTCTTTAAGATGTTTTCAACATTTTTCTGGGCACCGTGCGCTCTACTGAGTGCTCTTCTGGTTTTATTTGAGAGAAGGCAGACAACTCTAGATGAACCGACACTCTGAAATGGATGTGATGAAACCTGCTTTCGTCCGATGACGACACGTGCGAGGTGAATATGAAGCTACGTGCAGCTCCATGTTTTTAGCATTTCAGTCACATAAACACAATCAAAACTACATTCCCTCCTCAGACAAAAAGGGATTTGGTAATTATGAGTAATAAGCGCAAACCATAAATAACCTTCCCTTGAAAATATTCTTTAAGTCTCGTAAAAAAAACCCATGTGGAGGTTTATACAAACCATATGAATATTTGGGGGATGAATATTGTCTGCTTACTTCACAAAGATATCCAGCGTGAGTAATACCAGATTCTCACAAAAAGATTTTTCTGCTGGCAGCAGATTCGGAGATTGATCTGTTGATCCCCGCGCACTGACAGGACGGCTAATCAAAACAGATACCTAGACGACAAACGCATTACTTGCGGGCAGAAAACAACATAATTGCCAGCAGCATATGGAATTCAGAGTCGCTCCCACAACCGCCAGAACACAAGAACACAAAATAGTTTCCACGTCGGGGAATACCGCGCGTCAAACACAATCTGTAATCAAGACAAATTCCTCCTGACGTGTGCGCTGGTTCTGTTACTTATCAGAGCTTTGCCTCCGCTTGTGTCCAGCAGAGTTTGTTTAGGGCCGACTCTGGTGCCAAAAGTTTGTTTCTCATGTCAGGCTGCGGTGTCAAATGTTATGTTCCAGACCCAGCGGGAGGGGAGGCCGAGCTGGGTTTAACGACTCCAACGCCCACCGCCGTCCACTTCTTCACAGGTGAGGTGACGGGGGGGAACGTTATATGGCGGTCGCTTCACTTTCGGGGGCCATTTGTTGACGGGCATTTCCTCTTCTGGGTGTGTTTGTGTTTGAACGTGTCGAACGCGACGCCCTGCAGCTGACAGCAGAGCGGCGTAACAAACACTTTTACGACACCTTTTGACAAATGTGTGCGATTCCATGATTGCACAGCAGCAACTCTCCTGTGGGTGATTACAGTTTAGTAAAATGTGGTTCTTATGTACACAAAGTTGCTTTGCAGAGGTGGGAAGTAATGAAGTACAACGAAGACAACTTTAAAATTTTCCTCCATACATCCGAACACAAACGTTCACTTTCTCCTCCTCACATTTTCAAAACAGGCTCGTTACTTTAGTTTTCATGCATTTGAGGGGAATTATGGATTATTTGTATTTTGCGTCATTGCACGCCGCCTTCCCAACATCACAAGATTTCAACCTATCATTGCACGCCAGACGTAGCAAGACAAGAAGACATAAGAAGACGTAAACAGACAGCGAGGGAGACTGGGATGGGGAGAAAAGACGTGTTAGTGTCTCGTCTCATCCTGGATTTTCTTATTTTCTCACTTTGTTTCTGCTCGGGACGCTTAACCGACCCAAAATGTGGCTATTTGACGTCCTGGGAATGAGACTCAACAATCAACTGTCTTTGTGGTGCGTTCAGGAACAGCTGGGACAAAGAAGAATATTGAACATCAAGATTTTTCCCGATGTGTCAATTTTCAAGAATGCTGGATCCTACATTTCCCATGATGCAACTCGGTTCCATCATCTGGGTTATTTCCCTCAGACTTCATCAAGCTGCCTCCGAAGACCCAGCAGAGATTACACAACTGTGATTCTCCGTAATGAGTGAACTGGACCTCATGTTGAAATCGTGAGATAGCCTCTTTAAACACGGATCTTTATGGCACGAAAACACGGAGGCTTTCATCGCAGTCATTAAATCACCTTCATGACTGACGTGCGCCGCAGCCGCTCCTCTGATAGAAGCTCTTTAAACTCGCTGCCCGGTGGCTTCTCGAGCAGAGTGATGAGAGGTGGATGTGTCCTCATCGGTTCTGGTGCTGCTTCATGGATGTTTGGAGGAAGTGAGTCGACTGTACGCCACATGTGTGAGAATGTGTTTTGTGTGTGTGTCTCTGCATCCGTGTGAGTGTGAAGGAATCCCCTGGTAGCTAACGCCGCGGTGCAGGCTCAGCGAACCCAGGAGTGTTTTTTATGAATGTGTGTGTGTGTGTAATGGATACAGTGGTCTCCTCCAGCATCAGGGCCGTCTATCCAAAGACTGGCTGGCTGCTGGCTGGCTGCTGGCTGGCTGGTTGGCTGGGGGCGCCTGGCCTGTCTGTCCCCATGTCTACCCATCTGTCTCTGGGCTCAGCCTGCAGAGGTGTGGGCTGAGGGATGGGGAGCAGGCAGATGTACGGCCATTAAGCGGTGACATGGTGAGAGTCTCTGGTCTGAGAGACTGTGGGAAGACGGAGCCACGAGCTGGTGGACCTGGTGGACATTCAAACACAAGAGACGCCTACATTTATAGTAATATATTTATTCTACATGTAGCATGTATATTTATGTTGCGGCAACACTGTGGTTAAAGGAACAGCTCACCCAAAACTGAAAATTCAGTCATTATCTCCTCACCCTCATGCTGATGGAAAGTTGGGTGAAGTTTCGTAGTCCACAAAAAACATTCGTGGAGCTTCACAGCAAAACAGAGTTGCAGTGTTCTCCTAAACAACTGAAGAAGATGGAGACTACAACTGAAAAATAAATAAAATGGCTCCTTACAGCTCATGATCCAAGGCTCTGGAAGCCCTGAGATCACAAATTGATTTGAGAAGACATTATTTAAACCCTTTTTCTTTACGCTGAAGTCTTCGCTGTAGCAGCGTACGGAGAAACGTTAGCGTGCAGCCTGTCTGGAGTAGGGCGAGGGGTATACGTTTCCGGAGTTGCTTGTTTTGCTGTGAAGCTCCAGAAATGCTTTGTGCATTGCAAAGAGTAGTCTGAGTATATAATGACTGAATAAAGTTCCTTTAAGGTCTTGTTTTGGTAAAGAAAAGACAATTATTTGGGACAAAATACGTTTGCTACCAGAAAAAACGGTGGCGGTATTGAACAGTGTCAATAAATCATCTGATCTATGTCACTTTTTTTTTTTAAATATATATTTTTGGGGCTTTTAGTGCCTTTATTTGAAAGGACAGCTTAAAGAGGTGACAGGGAAGTGGACAGAGAAAGAGGGGGGTTGACATGCAGCAAAGGGCCACAGGTTGGTTGTGAATCCTGGGTCGCTGCAGTGAGGACACAGCCTCTGTACATGGAGCTCGACCTCGAACTTCGTCATTCACTAGCTGAATTGTAAAAATCTTTATATGATTTGTACAAAGTGTAGACATTCAACGATTCATGGTTTGCAAAAATGTTCAATGCCGACACAAATGTGCCATTTACCTCCATTACACTGGCGTTCATGCAGAAACCCCAGACACAGACTGTGCATCTCTAAACGTGGGGCCAGTAAAACCAGACACACGGCTCAGAAACACATTTTCAAACAATATTATGTTGAACTCTCGCTGTTGTTCATTTGTAAATCCAAATATCCTGAAACTAAAAGGACGTGTGGGCGCAGCAGCAGCAGCAGCAGCATCTGTCACTACTGTCTGAAGTGGCAGTGAGAAACAGCTGGCCCGAGGCTGGATGTGAGTGTGCGCTGAACTGCAGATCTCGTTTCAGTTGAGGAGGAGGAGATGTAAACGGTGTGTGATGGTGCGTGCAGCCATGTGTGGTGTGTGTATGTTTGCGGTTGCATCTTGAGTACCGAATGTGTGCGCGTGTTCGGCGTCTTGTGAAAACATTTGTGTGTGTGTGTGTGGGTGTGTGTCTGGCAGTGCGTCTCCGCATTGTTCTATGCATGCTCACGTATATGCGAGGTTAAATGATCACGGCCCGTCTGAGGTCGGCCTCCCCCCCTGAGGCCGGCGCTGGTCATTGGAAAAGGCTTCTCTGACGCTCTTCCTCTGTCTTTCATTCTCTCGGTCTCTCTCTCTCTCTCTCTCTCTCTCTCTCTCGCGGCCTGCGAGAACACAAACAGAGGTGCTGCCTTCGTGAGGCACAAATCCCCACTTCCTCTGAAACTTCCAGCGCCGCTTTTTTCCTGTCCAAATTCCACAGCCATTAAACTTTCCTGGCAGCCATTCAGAAAACAACTCAGAAGAGAGAAGGATGGAGGAGGAGGAGGAGGAGGAGGAGGATGGAGGATGGAGGAGGAGGGGGGCACTCCACCCACCACCTCCTCCTCCTCTTCTTGTCTCCTCTCCTCTGGATATCACAGACCGGAGCTCCTGCTGACTACCTTAAATAAAGATCTGACTTCATTCTTGTTTTCGTTGCCGATCGGGTTTCCACAAAAGTGTCTACTGGTTTTCGCAGAGGGTCAAGGCGAGGTGGCTGGGTGCAGCAGCAGCAGCCCCCCACCTTCCTCCTCCTCCACCTCCCTCCTCCACCACCTCCTCCTCTTTAGACATGTCTGCTTTCATCCACTCGCACGGCTCACATGATATAAACCATGGTCAGATTAGTCTAAGGTAAATATCTCAACTGGAGGCTGTGATTTTGGGGCTTTATTACCGCTGGTGCTTCGGTTCACCAGTGGTAGTTACACAACGCAAACAACATGGCCTCCCACTCAGCGGGACAGCTGAGGGAGAGGTGGTGCTACCGTGTTGGACGGCTTCTCGCTTTCTCACTTTCGGTGGATTGTGTCGGAGGGAAATTACACAGCGCTTAAGTGACTTTATGGTCGTTTGCAGTGCCACAGCTGGTGTTTAGGGAATAAAACTGGCATAGAAACTGCACACGAGTAAAAAATATTTTTATTGACCTGTCTGTAACTCTTTCGTATTGGAATATGGCTGCAGACCACAACTGTGACAAAAAGATCCTGTTGAATAACAATGTCTTGATTTCTTCCTTCGATGTCTGCTCATGATGCAATGTCTTAAAGGTGAAGCAGCTGTAACACCTGTTTCAGTCTGGAAAAGATACCATGAACATTTTAATGTAGGTAGGTTAAAGAAAATATCAATATCTGTGTTGATACTGGGGATCCTGGCTCTCGTATTACTTGTGTCGTCCTTCCGTTACTCGGTTTGACTCGGCACGGCGGGGATTTGCATTTCCACCACAGCTGGGCTACCTGCTTGAAGGTGCGTCTTAAACCAACGACGCACTTGTCTCAATCAAGAATCACTGCTGACAAAGAGGCTCAATTCAATAACAAACAGGTTTAAAAGCCTGCTCCAGAGCAGGCTCAACTCAGCGCAGTAAAACTGCTGATGAAAGAGCAAATCGGCGCTGTTCAGTTTGACCCGGCGCAACCAAAAGTGCTGGTGGAAAGACGGCATCGGTATCAGATCCAAACCAAACTCTGCGGTTTAGCCGACCACAAGGAGGGCGATCTTAATCCAGAGTGGGAAGGATGGAATGGAAATACACTGGCGGGGTTTTACAAAGAAAACGATGCCGTAACTTCAACAGTCAGATCGATGCTTGTTCGACTGTTTGACTCCAGAAATGGAAAAATATTTACAATTTGACCACGAGTTTGTTTGTTCAGACTGAAAACAGCAGTGCATAAAAAATGCAATGGACTACGCCGGTGGGAGCGTGTTCAAAGTTGAAATACAATCCAGGGATTAAGTAAAAACTTTATTTATAGAGCACCTTTAAAGAGCAGAGTGCTGCTCATTGGTATAAATGTACCTACCCAGATGTATGCTTTCATGCATTGGACTGCTCATCGGCCTGCGCTGCAAGAAAAGGACACTAGAACGCACATGTGTAGTTTTTATATTCAAACAGGGTTTTCAAATACTTTGAAAACACTTTTCTTTGGTATAAAGCAGCTTATAGCTGTTACCACTAAGTCAGAAGAAGAACAGCGACCGAAGAAAAGTCTGTAAGCTGGATGGACATCACAAGGTTTGGGAGTTCCTGACCCTTCAAGCAGAGAACCAGATCAACCGCCTTGTAACAGGGATGGTAAATGATTGTAATTGTTTAGAAAGCGCTGCCTGATGTAAAACAATAGACATGTCTCGCCTGTTTCTGCTTGCAGAGCGATGCTATCCACACTGTGGTTGCATGACGCCATCGTTGATTTGCCCAGCGTAAACAAACACAGGCGGTGTGAAGAAGGGTTCCTGCTGCATTGGTTTTGCAGAGAAGGTGGGAACAAGTCTCACTTTGTTTCAAACCTCCACCCAACACCACACATTACACACCGACACCAACCTTTGTAATGTGACTTTGGTGCTGAGCCTTGAACTTTCCCTCTGTCACCTTCCTCGAGCTTTATCTTTTTAACTATCCCCAAATCCCCAGAGATTTAGTAGCCGAACCAGCTGCTCCGACTTGTAAAACCAAGAGCAGGATTGATGAAGAAAGGAGTGTGTGTGTGTGTGTGTGTGTGTGTGTGTGTGTGTGACAGGGAGACGGACAGCATGCGAGCCCCGGGGTCTGCAGTGAGATAGTGAGCCCTGAACTAAATGAGAACAATCTGGACAGCCCGTGTGAGCCGACTAACCCAGAAAAGAAAGAGCGAGTGAGAGAAGGAGCGTGGGAGGGAGAGCAGCGCGGGGAGGACGGGGGAATTAAAGCTCTCGTCAAAGAGGAGAGGGATTGACAGGAGGAGGAGGAGAGAGTTTCAGACACCTGCGGCGGAAGCCCTCAGCGCACTGTTTGGTTGGAGATGTGGGGGGTGGGGAGGGAGGCGGAGGGGGGCGAGGTGAGGCTCAGTGCCGGGCCGGGCTAGGCCAGACCACGCTGGGATCTGGCTGCTGCAAAACAGCCGCGCTGTAATAACTCAGGGACCGGGGGGCTGAAAGGTGATAGCCTGGCAGGAATTGGTTTACAGCCAAGGCGGCCGACACTTGTGGATGCTGAGACTTCCCCTCAGACAGGCGGACTTGAATGTAATCGGTGTAAGGGTAGCTTTCCTGTCTACGAATGTTTGTGTGTACAGACCTGCGGCGAGTCGGCAGTGGAAACTAGATGATGGAAGAGGACGGGAGTGATGAAGACTAACTATGGGGTTATGAAAGCTGGTGATGATGATGTATCGCAGGGAGGTGGCGTGTTTGGCCACCGGCTTCACCAGGTGTTTCGCTGAAAGGCGAAGGGGTTTTTTCGGGCGGTCTCTGGGAGAGTTCCTGTGCGCCGTGGGACGGGATTAATGGAAAGGATACAGGCTGTTGGTTTCACACCAGCTGGTGCCCAGAGATCGTAGCGTGTATTTTGGTTTGTTTGCCACTCTTTTTGATGTGGTGTTAAATGGCCATAAAAATCAGGCAGTCTGACAGTAGGAAGTGTTGAGACCTTAAGAGATTAATTCCAAGCTGCAACTACAAAATGGACATACTTCTCTGAAGACTTCCTCAGATACATTACAGAGCTCACGTCCCCAGCAGATTTTCTTCAAAGCTGTCATTGTGTAGCGGCTCAGGAGCCAAAGTCTAAGACGGTCCTTGAGTTACAAACAGAAGCAACGTGTTGGTCTGGGCCAGATCTTCAGACAGACAACAGCAAAGTTGAAGGAACGCAGACCCATTAATCATTTGAATGGGACCAATGCAGAAACGATCCACCAATAATACGCAGGGTTGACCAGAAAGTCATCCAGTATCGGTGCTGCGTTGTCCAAACCAAATATGTGCAAGCGCACCTTATAGGTCGACTGTGAAAGCAGCTTATTACGACCCATGTTTACTTTTCCTGTTAGCGGCGACCTCTAGTGGCCGTAGTAATTATTGTAGCTGCAAAGGAGGAAGTCTGGTGACGTGGAATAAAGAGCGAGACAGTCCACATAGGGAGGAGTTCAGGGTGGACAGTTGGCTAAACCAACCACAAGACTTTCATCCTGTTATGTGCCCGTGTCTCGTTAAAAAAGATCCAGTGATTTCACACTTACAAATGTTCAAACGCTGTCTTGAACAGTGGTCTCTGGCTTGGCAGCAGTCCCAGCTGTCACAACAGCACCACCCCCTCCTCCGTCTGACACGAAAGTCAGCTCATACACATGTAATCTGAAACGTATTGTAGAAACGTTGACACGATCAGTTTGAATAATACAAATTTGAACGTATCGTCGTTTGCAGAAACATGAAATGCCAACAATTTATTCTGGCAACTGGGCTGAACTAAAATCCTGTCAGATCATAATAAACTGTTGATGAGCCAAAACACTGGATCAAGAAGTTAAACTGGACTTCCTGGATCGGATTTCATTGCCTCACCAGTACATCAAAAACATGCCCCCATCCACACACAACACCCGCTAATTGTTCCTCTGAGATCTCTCACTGCCACGTGGAGTGATACCTCGCTTCGTTGAGATGTGATGCAACTTTGAAAAAGATACTCTAGCCACATTAGCATCTTTCCTTGTCGGCCATGTTCGAGTTGCTGCCGGTCTCTGACTGATTCCCTCCGGACGGAGCTGAACGGTGTTTGGAGAGCGGTAGGTCAACACTGACCCGTGTCCACAGATGGTCTGCAGTAATGGCTCGTGTTGCCGTCGGCGGGGAGGGAGATCGGCTCGCCCAGAGTAAACAGTCAAACAAACACGGGGGTAATCCCAGGGTTGTTTAGGTTAGAGCCTGATAGCCTGCAGGCGGCATAACAGCCTGTCAGTTTACCAAGACAAGAACAACACGATGTGTCAGAGACTGTCGTCTTCTCAGCTTCTGTGGCTTCACTTGACCGATCCATTAATAATAAAACAAAACTTTTATGGCTGCTTTACAATGAGAAAGTTAAATACAACAAAATATATGTCATCAAAACAAAACAATTCAAGTAATTTAAGACTTTTAAAGGCCTGTTACCAGACACTGAACCACTGACATGATTTTATTTTTAAGTAATAAATCACTGACACAATTTTGCATAGCTGTCGGCGTGAATAGTCTTGATCAGACATATCCACAGGGGGAGTATTTGGCATATTTGTGTTGTCGAGGTGTGTAAAGGCCTTAAAGAATCACAACATTGTTTTTCTTTTCCTTTAAACATTCCCGTTCCTTGGCATGTCGCTGTTGAATGTTCATTCCCACCGGTCCCGCCTGCTGCCCTCCTCTTGGGAGTATCTGAGGGGACTGACTCCCACTGAAATCAGAGGGTGTGGAGGCTACCAGCACCACACAATGACCCTGGACTGCTAACAATGGCCACACACACATATTGTTATGGTTTGGCCCAGCGTTGCCTCCCCCACACCCCCCTCTCCTCTTCCTCCCGTGGACCTCCACTGATGGATTGCTTTCCTCACTCTCGGTGCTTGGCGTGTGCTGCCGCCTCGCAGGACTCGAGACGACCACTGGGAACTGCCCTGCTTTCCCTCTCCCCGACTTTAAACCTCCGAAACAATCAGCGACCCCTCTCCTTACACACCATCCCTCCTTGCCTTTCGACCATATTGTGTTATTTTTCTGGCTGACATGCCGGGTAGATTCTGCCTCGAGACAATAGAGAGGAATTAAGCCAATGTTTGTCCTTTGGTTCCCGTTCAAGAGGTGGAGAGAGAAGCAGAACGAAGAGGAATATACAGTAACCGGCTCATTCTGCCAACGTGCTAACATGCATGAATATCAGCTGGCCACACGGAGCTGGTTCTCACTTTCAGGGAGGTGGAGGTGTCACAGGAAGTCAGATCGCTATCCACTGGGCGTGCAAGAGGTCTGCAGCTGGAGAACGGCTGCTCTGAGAGGGCTAATCCTCGGGGCTTTGAGTGGGATTTGGCTCGTTCGGGGTGCAACACACATACTCGCACATATATGAGTGCATGCTTCAGGCCTGTATTCAGATATAAACACAAATCAGTCTGGCAGACGCAGAAGACCCTGCAAATTGGATTTAAAGGTCAGTTCTGGCATTATACGAACAACAGCAACAGACTGATGGCACAGAAACTGCTGACTCATTTACAACCCTTATAGAGGCCTTTCCTAACAGCACATTGAGTGTTTCACTGTATTTGTAGTATGGTTTGTAAATATTTTAAATACGATCTCACATTGTTGCTTTGTTTTTTTAGCAGCAATTAACGAAAATCATCACGGGTGAGTTCTGATTGTGAAATTAGTTGTGACACTCAAAAAATGTATCCAGTGTTTTACAGCCATTTTCTTTCACAATGTGGGAAAAAGTGTTTTTTGGGCAGGTGTGCGTCACCTGACGTTGCGATGACACAGTTTGGCCACTGTGTTAAATTGGATTCACAGCCCGGAGGCTTGAAGCTGAAGGGAAAGTGTAGTTCTGCAGATGTTCCTTCAAAAGTTGTAGCCACTTTTAGGGACGTGGCTTTGACCACTTTGGTCCTGATTAAATATCTCAAACTTCTGATACAGCTGAAATCCTCACATAGAAAGTGCCAGTTTCCTTCGATGGACACTTGGGATGGCTCTTTTTTTTATATATATCTGCATGCTCGTCCACAGGTACACTACGAGATTACGGGAGATATTTAATTTCCCATCACGCAATAAGCTTATTTTCTTTACACTTGCAGATGCTCCCGTCTGAGTGCACGAGAGCCAAGAAGGGCGGGCGAAGCGTGGGTGGGTGTGAATGATTCTGACATCATCACCGCCTGCCGTCTCGTCCTCTTCCAGTGCCCCGACACTGACAGGTCCTCTATTGTTCCAGCGTTGCGTGGGCTCCCAAGGTTCCCATGTGTTAGAAATCATCCACCCACGTGCTGCAGCAGACGGGGGCCCGAGACTGTGAAACTGTATACTGAGAGTCTGTGGGCTGCAGGACGGGCCCTGATGAAAGACAGTGTGACTGCAGGGAGAATAACAAACGCCAGGCTCCGACACACACACACACACACACACACACACACACACACACACACACACACACACACACACACACACACACGTACCTGCAGAGACGCAATGCAGGCAAACACACACACAAGGTAGACAAACGCACACACGCTGTCACGCTACAGTCCAGACTCGAGAGGCCGATGGGAGTCGGGAGCGAGGGGGCGGGTGGAGAGATGGGTAGCCGGATAGATGGATGGGTGGTGTTGGACTGGATGGATGAGGAGATTTAAAGAATCGTGGTTCACGACGGACTGAGCCCACTTCTGGTTCTGCTCAAAGCTGGTTTGGACGCGGGCCAGGCTAAGTGTGCTGGCACAGGTGAACACAGTCACACTGCTGGCTCACAGTCGCTCCACAGATCATTAAAAACACAGAGGACAGAGCGGAGAGTCTGCGTAGCTTCAACTGCTCACTGTGTGGCTACATCTGCACACTGGATGAAGTACTATTTGCAAATATTTGCGCAGATTTTTTTCTTCGGCACCAGATGTTTGGGACATTTTAAACGATTTTGAAAATGAATTTAGCATTAACATGTGGTCACCGATGTTACTGACGCTAACAGATGTTTTCTGCAACTTCAGACCGAGTTTAGCTGCAACGTTCATTCACATTTTCAAAAGTTTGGTACATGAGAGCAGTTTTTTTCCGAAGCACAGCCTTTTAATTTTTACCTCAAAACCCGGTGACCTGCTGGTGTTGCTGCTGCTGCTGCTACGATGCACTTTTCTGATGGCGTTACCTCATACAGGCTCCTCATTGTTGGATCTCGGTCATCTTTTTTTTATGACAACACCTGTACTTGAAAAACCTCCGCCATCTTACGTCTGAAACTTTTGAATGGAAACCCAAACCCCTGGAATTTACTGGGGGCAGTAAACGTGCGGCTGATGCTCAGTAACCTGCTATTTATTGATCAGCCTGTGAGCGTTAAACCTCTTCCCTTTCTCGCTCACACAAAAGGCTCTTTGGATCCTGCGTCTGACGTAATATATGAACAATGTGAAGCAGCTCATATTTCATCATTACAAAACCCCACAGCCTCTTATGCTAAATTTGTCTCTCTGTGGTTTGGATTTATCAGAGCTTTTCCAGGGAGGACAAGACAAGTGCTGCCTGCTGCATCTGAAAGTGAGGTTGATGAGAGCAGTAAAGATGACCTTGTGGGGCAGCTGGATCCGTGAGATCACGTGACATGATCTCAAGAATCCATCCTGCGAGGCTTTAAGCTACGCACTTGTGTCCAAACCACATTGTCAGCAACCTTTGAGGAAGATGTGCCCTCTTTGGTGCCCCTCCAGTGGACAGAACGTGGTCTTCACTGTAAATATATCAGGACTTTCTGCATGCTGGTGCCCTTTTAATATTCTCGTCCCTTCTCCTCAAACGTCCCGAGTCCGTCACTGCTATCAATACAACTGGATCAAAGTGTGGAGATACGATTTAGTTTGATCTTCAGGAAACCTTGTTGCCTTTGCATTTGTCTATCTTTAGATGCCTCTCTGAAACCAGAAACTGAACTCACATCGGACCCTCATGGTCGAGAGACATGGGCGTCTTTGTTGTCCTTGGTTCGGCTGTCTGGCAGCCATGACACCTTTATGACAGCAGTCTGATCCCAGCGCTCTCTGGTAACTCTCGTGTTGATGGACGATTCCTCCTGCTGCCTGATGCCATCTCCTCCAGGGCCGTTTCTCCAGCCGGGGCTGTTTGGACGGGGGACCTGCGAGGCAGGAGGATGAATGGAGGCCGGGTCACGACGTCTGAATGAGCTCTTGTGTGTGATGGTCGCACCAGAGGGTTGGAGGTTCTAGACGTAGGATTGGTTTACCGCGAGGACAAAGTCCGCCGTTCAGCAGAGAGAGTGAGAAGCTGTTGATGTTTCTGATTGATGTGTTTTTCTATAGACGTGTTTTACTGTTATAGTTCTCAGGTAAGCTGCAGCGCTGTGACATAAAGATGGAGATCAAGTTTATGATCGTTCTGAAACGTGACCTTCATAAATGTCCCGGTCCAGTTAGAGAAGTTAGAGGAGGATTATAGGTCATACAGACTGTTACTTCAGCACTGAAGACCTCAGAGTAGAGACATATTTATTACATATAAAGGTGAACTTTCTTTAATCTCACTGAGTTTTAGTTTAATTAACTTAACTAATGAAATGGCAGATCTTCACATCTTCTGTAATGTTTTTGGTGAACGGTGACTTAAAACTATCCGTTCACATCTAAAGAATCTGACCGTGAGCGCTGTGAGAGTCGACATCGCTCACGGTTTATGCGACCGGCACCGCTGAAGCTATTTCATATGAATCAGTGCAGAGGTCAGTACACCAGGTCTGAATGAACAAGTCTGAACACTGGCCACACTCGCAACCAATTTTAAAACAATACTTCCGGGTCGAAGCATCAAACCAGTCTTGGTGCGGTTGAATGATGATCACAAGAAATCAGTTCCTCCACAAGTCAAACTTCTGTAAAGGTCCGGCTACCTTTCCAGTGACAGGTAGACGGACTTGTAGGAGATCTGTGTCCTTTGAGCGAGATGGAAAAGCCATCGTTTATCAGATTAGCTATTGGTTTGCAGCCGTTCAGGCCTTAAAGAAAGCAGAAGCTCGCAGCAGATCAGAAATAGTTAAACGTTGAGCTCTTTCAGCTCTCTCTTAGCCTAAACTTGTATAAAATTGGTTTAATCAGAAGACACTGTCACTGACTAAGCACTTATTTTTCATGCATGAGGACTTGTTGCTAGAAGGCCGAAGGTGTCCTGCAGTGACGTGGACTGTGATTGTTTTTCTCTGGTTTTCGTTGTTGTCTTTGAACCGGACAGCGAAGCCTCACTCTCCTGCCTTCACGCTGTGTGTCCTCGCCGTGTGCTTCTCTGGTGAACAAGGCCCTCTATGTTCACTTTGCTCAGCGAACAGCGTGATTGAGTGCTCCTCTGTGTGATGGTTTGCAGAGTCAAACTGCTGCTGGATTTCCCGGCTCCACAGCGGGTCACGAGTACCAACCAGAGGGAGCCATAGACCGGAGTCCTCGAGGTCCGGGAGGTTCTGGGATCCACGTCGCTTAAAATGCAACATCCAAAAAGGAGCCTTTGTAGGAAGTCTCAGATAATTTAATGTCGTGCAGTGCCTCAACTTTGGCCCGCCTTGACTGATTGTGCAATGGAAATGGAAGATTTATAACTCCTGCAGGAGCCGCTAATCACCGGAGACGAGAGGCCGAGAGGCCGAGAGGTTTGGAGGGGGGGGAGGATGAGCAGAGGGCGAGCTGCATGAGTGTCCAGCGCTGACTACACACTCGCCCGGCTTGTTCGGTCACCCACAGGTACGCCGACTGACTCACACACATGCAAACATGCAAACACACGCTCCTTGTACGCCTCCATCAACACAACGGCCGTCTTGGGAGGATGTGCGGAAGAGATCACATATTTCCGCCTGCCTTTCTCGCTGTTCGGCGGTTTTCTGTGAGAGGCTGAAAACACGACAAGAGGAGGCTGAAGCAGAGAAAATAGATTCGCAGGTGGCTTAAAACAACAGTCAGGATGAAAGGAAAGAGAAGGGTCGCTTTGCAGGTAACTGGATGAAGGATCGCAGAGAGGAAGGCAGGAGAACAGTCGTGTAACATTAAGTCTCTCCGGGGTCCGTTTCATCTGACAAAACCCAGCTTCCTCTGGTCTTTTGCAGCCATCGGCGAGGTGAGACAGACGTTCATGACAGACTCTTACTGTCAGATTTAAGAAGATGAGAATTAACAAGAGGCAGTTCTGTCGAGTATTCCTGAGGTCATGTCGGACAAGTCTTCCTTCCCTCTTCCTCCTCTACAATATGATCCCATTATGATGTTATCTTAACTCTCCTTATCTCGCGTTTTCACAGCGGTGTCCGTCCATAATCAGCATGTCAGATTTTTGCAGATAGCCTCTTTGAAGTGACGCCGCCGCCGTCTCAGTACACAATAACAACGTGCAGATGGAGCTCCCGCGGCACAGCGCAGGGCCCAGTGGGAGAACGACATGCTTTAATTTCTACGCTCGCCTCTTGTAGCGCTGACCTTCACACCTCCGGCGATCCATCAAGAGCTTTTTTCCCGCCAAGTAGCCGCTGGAGCCGGAGTCAGAGCGCAGGGGTTTTCAAAATAAATGCACGGAGGACTGCGGGAGCAGGTCGACGGTGCTCGACATGTACTGAAGTCTTAAAAGGATCAAGTTAAGCTGATGATTCTTGCAGCATGTCACTCCTTCACTTTCTCTTTCCAACTTTCCTTTCAGTCAAAATGAAAACACATGTCAAGGGAAAAAAGTTACTTCAGTACATTTTTGACGACCTTGAGAAGGTTCTCTTTTTATCAACTAATAATCTTTTGTCCAAATAAAGTCCACTTAAAGATGATATTTCTGCATGAAAATGTCTAAAAACAACCCAACCTCTTATATACTCTTATAAAAACCCGGAGAAATTTTATTTTATTCAAGTTTTCATTTGATCGCCTGCTGCTTTAACTTCTGAGAGAGAGAGTCAGAGAGTGAGGAGGGAAGTCTGTGAACTAAACATGATGTGAATAAATAAACAGATTTAATTCTTGGTGATGAATATATTTTATTATAAGAATGTATAAGGGGGTAAATAATCAAAAGTCGCATTTTGTGTAAAAACTATTAAGCTAAAATAGAGGACTGAGGTGATGCCTCTGCCAAGGAGGTTATGTTTTCACCTGTGTCCGTACATTGTTGGTTTGTGACCAGGATTACACAAAAACTACCAAACGGATTTCCACCAAACTTGGATGGAGGACAAGTCTCAGCCCAGAATAGACCCCGTTAACTTTTGGTGTGGATCCAGATAAAGGGATAGGTCCAGGAATTGATTCTCTCTTCCGTTAACATTGTGGGATAGGGTGGGGTTTTTTTTGTTGGCATTTATGTGTATTAATCAGGGAATAATGCATGCATCTTCATGGGAAGAAAAAAAATATCAGGCATAATTAGCTGGCTGGTAAAAGAGGGGCCCTGGTGGAGGTATGGGCTCTACTGAGGGCCAATCTCAGTTCTTACTATTATCAGAATGAGAATAATGTGTCACTTAAAGCATGATGGGAACCATGGTGTGGAAAGCAAAGGAATAAAAGTGACAAAATACAAGAACATTTGCTACTACATGTGCACTACAATGTGCTTAAAGCCCTTAAACACTGATATTATATTATATGTTTTAAAAAACCTGCAGAGGAAAAACACGACGCATTATTTCTAAGTGTCTCACGTTGTTATGAAGACTACGAATCCATGTTAAAAATACAATATTACATGTAATGTTTAAATACTCATTGGGATGTTGGATTAAATATAGTGACATGAATCATGTTTGTCACTAGTAACTACCTGTATTTATAGACCGTGTTGCCAACTTCAATATTTTTGAACGCTTTGAGGTCGACTGTCGACGCACAAAACTTTTCATTAATACGGTTTTGAATGATTCACAACTGGAAATGTTTTAAAAATGGAGACGGTGCACACAGCTGCTCATGTAACCACAGGTTGCCTTTGTCCACACATGCAACACTTTTAGCGTCGAGCCGGTGACGTGGTCCACTTGAGAGCATTTGGCTGAATTCTCCGGGAATCTGTGCTTTTAGTGGCAGAACCCTCCGTATGTTGGTTTCTGCTGCCGAGTGCTGAGGGTGAAGTCACAGACTCTGACCAATGTTTTCTTATTTCTCTTCGCTTGTATTCAAAGTAGAGGAGTTATTTCAAGAATGTTTCCTGCAGCTGAGTCTGCTTTTATAATCACAGCTCAGGAGATATTGCTGGGACTGACTCCATCCGTGGCTGCTGCCTTAAATTCTGTGTGACGGTGAGAGAGTGATATTGTTTTTTGTCTCCAATCGCTTTAACAGGAAGGCAAACAACTACAACACACAGACCACATCATCACAGCATCCATGTTTTATACCTGCACACAGGTGAAGAAAAACTCAACCCCATTACAACTGACAGCGAAACAACAGACAGCTGGAGAGACAGAAGGAAGAGAAAATCATTTCAAAGTTAAATACACTGCTTTCCTACAGAGCCCACTAAGGTCAGGGTAGATCTTTTTAGGACTACTCTCGTGTTTCCTTGCAATACTTTTTATGTTCCCTCACAATATTTTTGGGTTTCCTCACAACACTTTTGTGTTCCCTCACAATGTTTTGGGATCCTCACAATACTTTTTACATTCCCTTGCTATATGTTTTGTGTTCCCTTGCAGTACTTTTGCATTTCTGCGTTCCCTCACAATACTTTTACGTTCCCTCACAATACTTTTCGCGTTCCCTCACAACAGTTTTTGCATTCCTTCACAACACTTTTGCGTTCCCTTGCAATGTTTTGGGATCCTCACAATACTTTTTATGTTCCCTCACTATATGTTTTGTGTTCCCTCACAACACTTTTGCATTCCCTCCAAATATTTTTGCTCAAGAACTAACAGTTACCTCACAACAGTTCCCTCGCTTTGTGTTGTCTCACCCACAATACTTTTTATGTTCCCTTGCTGTATGTTTTGTGTTCCCTCGCAGTACTTTTGCGTTTCCTCACAATACTTTTTATGTTCCCTCACAACACTTTTGCATTCCCTCCAAATATTTTTGCTCAGGAACTAACAGTTACCTCACAATAGTTCCCTCGCTTAGTGTTGTCTCACCCCACAATACTTTTTTCCTTACATTCCCTCTAAGCTGCGTTATGGACCAAACAAACTGACCTCTTCAGCCTCTCCCCTGGCATCACAAGGGAACATAAAACATATTGCGAGGGAACAAAATAATCCTAAAAAAATTATTGCCAAGTCTTAAAGAAATCATCCATTTTACATTTAAATCTGTATGTTAGACATTCCTGACGTATTATCTCAAATATCAGTTTGTGCCAACTGATTGGTGGAGTATTATTGATCCATCTGAGCAATATATATAGATTTTTTGGATGTCAAATCTAAGAATATTAAACAGGCCTTGTTTAATGGGAGCCTGTAATATCAGGACTGGGCAAACTGAGAAGAAAAACCTGAGGGTCGGGGCCGAGCTTGACACAAAAAAAAATCAGGTCAAGCCTTCTGACGATTTTACCCTAATATTCCTCAGTAAGGAAAAAAAAAAGTCCACATGCAGCGACTAAAACTTCCCAAATTTCCCTCAAACTTGGATTCATCCTGTGTCCGAGCCGTGAATAATACATAACAATGCCCATTTCCTAACCTGGTCTCTCTGGTTCTCTTACATATGAAAGTCTGCCTCAGATACTTGCTTTATTTCTACCCGTCTTGTCTCATCTACAGAGTGATATTCTTAGAAATGTGTTGCCTCAACCTGTTTGAATTTATCCTAAAATCAATAAAAAAAAAATAGAACAGGGTGTTCGGAGCTACTGGCGAGGTTCGAAAAGTGAAAGGAAAACCAGCGTTTTTCTCCCTTCTTGGGAGTTTTGGCAGGTCGAACATCCCACAATCACAACACCACCAATTAAATCTAATCCATAAATTTGACCACCCCTGTGCCTTTAAAAGGAGCCTCTATGGTGAAAGAACAACATTCCAGTTTCATTAGTTTACACTGCTGATATTAATACTATCATTACAATTGGACATGGTTTATTTTGACTACTATTACCACTAATACAATAATAGAGCCTAATAGAGGCTGAGTGCGGGGGGAAACGGGCACAGGATCGACTTGGAGTTATTCCACCCCCAGCAGCTGCAGCGGGGGCCCGCAGAGGTCAGACGTACAGTAACACTTGACCCCGACTCTGTATGTGTGTGAGTGTGTGTGTGTGTGTGGAACAACCATCCCACCCCCCCCGCCAGCTCCGGTCCCTGCAGACCAGCAGAAAGGGCAGTAACCTCTGAAGGCTTTGTTTGGTTGGCCGGAGTCTGAGCATAGGCCCACCATTGTAAGTCTGGGGACTCCTCTGCTCGGGCTCTTGTTTTCTTTGGGAAGCAGGAAATTGGATGACTGGCTACCTGCTACAACAACATCCTGTACTTGAGAAGCCGTCTTTTCACCCATACCCACCTATTATTTCCCTTTTCCATCATACGCAAGTGGTCAGCCAGCGAGCTCTCTCCCTTTTTTCTTTTTTTTTCTCCTCTGGTCCTGGGGGCCCCGTGCGTGGGTTTGTCTAGGTTCCACTCAGGTTGAGATCAAATTGGCCCCATCCAGATGCTTCCGTTGAAAATAGTGGAGCTGGGGCCAAATACTTTTAGCTTTTCTGGAGCCTGACTCCACCTTGTCAGGTTAATGGCCCTTTGTGAGCTGACTGGAAAGACAAGTGCTGGTGTGTAAAAAGCAAAACACACACTCAGATCTACTTATAGCTCCGTCAGGTCACCTCAGACCAATCAGGCTGATCTGCGGTGGGGTCTGAAGGAGACCACTTGCCATTAGGAAAACATTCTTAAGGATTAAGGAGCTGTAGACAGGATCTAGGTGGGCGTTGATGAGAGCTGGTTCTGATCTGACCTCGGGGGGATATCCGACCTCCATGCGAGATATTAATGAAGATAATTATGGCATCATCGGAAGGGATTTGGTGTAAAGCGTGGCCTGTTGCAGGGGCTCTCGCCGAACACCCAGATTACACACTTAACCTGATAAGATTCTGTGGCTGCGACCCCCATACAGGAAGAGAGTGAGCTGGGAATAATGAAACTGAAATATACTTATTTTACCACCTCTTAAGTCCCTAATGTAATTAAACAGAAAAAAAAAATGAAACGTGGATGTTCGGATGAAGTCGGCAGCGTATCAAGGAGAGAATCAGAGTGACTCCACCTCTCTTAAGCCTTCACAAAAAGGCGTTGTCCCACCCTGATTGGCTAGGAGGGGGATAACCCAAGCTGCTTTTACGCATTAATTAGGAGCAAGTGTCCACAGTGTGCACACAGGTGAATCCACTGTAATCAATCCAGAGGGACCTGGAAACTCATCTAAAACAAAAAGATAGCAAGTACTTCCCAATGGGACTGCTACAGACTTGTATATGCAGCAGAGTCACATTAGCATTGATTTAGAGTTGGTGACCTGTTGAATCAAATCAAATATTCACTCCGCTTTTCACTGTTTTTGGTGCACACGAACTCCTGAAGGAAACATTTTGATCAGCTTTGTTCACCAGCTAGTTGCTAAATGTGTCTTTTGGGTGCATTAGGCCTATTAGAGCTTCTTTTACTGGAAAAATCTGCCAACCGTGACATGTAAAACATGGTGGACGACAGCAGTGAGAGTAAACGAAAACATTAAAGTTGTGGGTCGCGGTATCAAAACAATGAGCTTAAAGATGATAAAACGCTCTTTACAGAAACAAATCCTGAACCAACAAATGAAACACTGACATTGAAATGTTTGTATTTGGTTGGGTCTGATGGGAGGGGGATGGGGCAAAGGTTTTTCTGTGAGTTGATGACACATCATTTGATCCATTGCTCATGTGAAATATATTGATTAATCAAATTTTAATGATTGTCATGTCAATCTAAAAAAATACAGCTGTTTTAAAGTTGTATTTGTTATGCTGACTTACAAAAACCTCTAGAGCTGCGTCAATCTTGTCCTCTCTTTTTTCGACACAATTTGTCTGACTCTGGCACAAAAAGATGATGTTGCCATTTTTGATCACGCCTACACAGCTCCGATTGGTCGTCTCTCCAACCAGGAAACAGCCGTCAATGAGCTCAACAGCGTGCCTGTTTTAAACCGCTCAAAAATAAATAGTCTGAGATATGAGTGATGTATCTCTGGAACCACACACACACACACACGATTTATAACTGTTTATGTCAGTTGCTTACAACAAAAGAAAATGGAAACGAACTTCTCGGGTATTATTTCGTTCTCAAGGGATCGTCACGTCTGACCGAAAGATCCACGCGTGATAAAACCACGAGCCAAGACTACAGATCGACCAACTGTACAATCATAACTCAATTGTTGCGGGTGGAAGAAATTATGAAGATATTTTTCCCGTTTTGCAGCAGATGATTTATTCTATTTGCAGAAACAGGCAACATCTGTGTTTTATCAATAACATTCAACATGTATAAAAAGAATAGTAAAAAAAAAAATGCTTGACAGAAAAAAAACACAATAATCTAGGAAAAAAGAAACTGACAAATGAAAAAAAAACAACATCTGATTCGGAGGCACTTATGGCTTGGCAACACGTGTGCAGTCTGAGTTTTCCCAGGTGGTTGTAGTCAAGCGTCAAAGGCCATGATTACAATACTGGAACCAACGGGGATGCACTCAAACACAATCACGTCAGGCTCTGAATTGTCATCGCTGGGCCTTAGAGCTGCTGTCTGGACTCTGTCACTGATCTACAATGACCTACAAGTATCATCTCTAATATTTAAACACAGTCACTGCAACAACAGGAGGCCTCTCGAACACATTACTTATCAATAGTGGATCAAAATGCAGTTCATTATGGACATAAATCAACTATTTACAACAGCAAGGATCTGGAGATGCTCAGTGATTTCTTCCAGGGGATTTAAAAAGAGTTTGATTCCTGCAGCTTTTCCAAAGAAACGGTTGAAGGTTGCATTGTGCTGCATTAGCTGGCGTCCAGTTGAGCCCCGTCTCTCTGTGTCGACCCCCTTCGTTCATTCAGAGCTGGGCGATGCGGCCGAGTCCATGTCGTCGTTTTCCAGGTCGTTGGGCGAAGACGACTGTCCTCCCTTCACTCTCTTCCACTTCATCCTCCTGTTCTGGAACCACACCTTCACCTGTTGTAGAGACACAAAGGAAATTATACATTAGAATATATTAATTTTGTAAAAAACTAATACATTTTCTGCTTCCAGCTTCTTAAATGTGAATATTTTCTGGTTTCTTTCCTTCTCTGTGACAGTAAAGTGAATATCTTAGGGTTGTGGACAAAATAAGACATTTGATGACATGATCATGGGCTTTGGGAAACACTGACTGAAATTTTTTCACCATTTTCTGACACTAACCAAACAACAAATCTATTAAATGATTGACCGATTTCAAATAACATGTTGATTTGATATGTTAGAAGATTTAGGCAATGTCATCAGCATACATGGAGAAAAATATCAAGGGAAATTTAAGGTTAAATTTGCCTCAGACAAACCGCCTCTAGGTTTTCTCTCTTTGCACTAATTTAAGTTGAGTGTCATTGATTTGTTTGTTATTGAATCAACAGAAAATTAATCTGCAACTATTTTAATAATCTATTAATCATAATTACATTTTTAAAACACACAAGATGTAATTTCCACTGCTTAGCCGCTCAGAGCCGGCCACATCTGGCGGAGAGATTCAGGTGCAGAGCCAGATCTTCTGGAGGAATAAACACCAGATCTGGAGCTGTTTACCGAGTAGAGCTCAGGGAATACATTTTAAGTTTTAGGATTGGATGATAGGAAACATTTGGGGTAATGTTATGTTTTCGTACACTTCGATGCAGAATGCTTACATATTATATCTTTAAGCAAAAATACCCCAAATCCACTGGTTCTAGCATCTCAAATATAAATATTTGCTGGTTTTCTATGAAAGAGAATTGAACATCTTTGGGTTTAACGGCAGTTAATTGAGAAAATAATCATCATGTCAATGAATAAATAAGAAAAAACTATTAGTTGCAGCTCTACTAGTATAACACCACTGATACTGTAAATTCAGTAGTCTGTCCAAGAAGTTAAAAAGTTTTTATACTAGATAACACTGAAACAGACTCAGAGCAGAATATTTATTTTACCGTATTTGAACTTGAAACAGGATCACTGTGGCTTTTCTGCAATTTTTACTACAATTTATAACATGGTCAGCAGAAAAACAGACAAATAATCCCCCACAAATCTCTCCAGCACTGTCTAAATTGGCTCGGTTTGCATTGGCCTTGCATGAAGGAGCGTGGATTGTCAGGTCCTGGCGCAGAAATCTCCGAAAATGCAGGCAGAGAGTATCGTATAGACAGTCGGGTCAAAAGAGTCAACAATCAGGATGTCAGCCTACACAGGATGTACTCATAGTGTGGATTGTGCTCATCTGTGTCATTCGCACTTGTGCTGGAATGAGAATGATATCATACTTTAACGGTCCGGCCAAGAATAGCAGTGAAAACATACACTTCCTGAGATTCCTTAGGATTACAGGGAAAATGAGGCAGGAAAACAAGTGAGGGGGGAAGCAGTTGTTAATGTGATGGACGATATTTCACTCCTCTAAAACACCCGGAGAAATAAGCGTTATAACTAAGCGTTAACTGATTATTGATGCAGCATATAAAGAGATATTCATGTTTTATGAACTGAGAATGAATCTGTATCAGCCTGGTATTATTCTATTTTATATCTTAATGTCAACAAATCCCATAAAACATATTATCCTCTCTGTTGTACTATTCGTTCCTTAAGACTTTAATCTTCAACAATGGGTCACCAAAATTTGGTTTATTTAAAAAAAGGCTTGGTTATTATTTGTAACAGCTGGAAACTGTAGTCATTGCAAATGTGTTGGTGTGTGTTAAATGACTTTTTCGGCACCATCATTGCAGGCAGTTAATTATAAAAAGACAAAAATTGTCATATTTTGTGAACCTTGGACTTTTTTTCCTTTTTGCATCAGGTATCAAGTATCTTTTTTTATACTGGTATTGTGTCGAAGTTGTGTTGAAATTCTGGTGATTCATGTAATGTTCATCTCAGTGAAAGAAAATGTCACCCAGTGAAACTGTGGCTGGTTTATGTGTTTTTAGTAGTTTGTGGACAACAATGGAGCTCTGGGGCACAGAGGAA
Organism: Pagrus pagrus; assembly: GCF_965226575.1. Taxonomy (NCBI): domain Eukaryota; kingdom Metazoa; phylum Chordata; class Actinopteri; order Spariformes; family Sparidae; genus Pagrus; species Pagrus pagrus. Next base: position 4,714,677 of record NC_140208.1, on the reverse strand, counting down.
GAAGATATATGAGGCTTTAGATACACAGGTTGTTAACAGGTTGTTAGTGTGATGAATGTTTTGTTGATTTGGTGCTATATAAACACTGTAAACGTGTAGAAATGCTCAATCAAGAAATACAAACAAGCCTGAATTCAGACGCTGTGTCTTTAAACGAGCCGTTAGGACTTCTGTAAAGTTGTGATGTCACATCTATACCGTCATCGCCCTCCGCATGGCCGTGGTTGCAAAAACACAGTAAGAGCTGATGCGGAAACATGGTGGGCGGTGCCTGCTCAGGCCTGTGAGGGCTGACCAATCAGAGCAGACTGGGCCTTTTTGGAAGGGGGGGGTCTTAAAGAGACAGGCACTAAAACAGAGCGTTCAGACAGGATGAATAAAGGTGAGAAATAATGTGTTTTTCATTTTCGTAATCATGACGATTTACGTTTAAAAACTAAGATCACGGAAAGTGTTAAACTAAACTCAAACTCTGAGATGACTGCAGCAGCTCGGGGCTATATTTCTCTATATTCAGTTAAAAATTTCAGGTCAATGAAGTTTTGGTTGACCCCTGCACATCCCACTAATCATTCGGGGATTCAGATGAATCTGTTCCCACATTCTGGAGCCTCTTCGTCTCCGAGTTTCTCTGCTCATCGTGACTGATTGAAAGGACGGCAGGACGCCAAAGCATGTAGGATGAGTTGGAAAAGTTGCAGAGGGAGCTCAGAGTGAAGATGGAACCTGGCTGTGTGAGCGTGTCTGTCTGTATAGAAGTGTGCGTGTGTGTGAGTGTGTGTGTGTGTGTGTGCAGCAGAGGTCTGGGAAATAGATTTAGCAGCAGACGGCAGTATGTGTGGTCACTGTGGCACCGTGGCCTCATTAGGAGGAGCTGGGACACTGGGCCTGACAGGCAGACTGGGGTCTAATCCAGCAGCATCCACACATGTTCGCCCCATTTCATCAAGTCTGGAGCTGCCGCCCACTCATTAAAGCTGCACGACATTCTGCTACAACCGCAGGATGACGAGCAGTCAGTGAGGGAAGAAGTACTCAGATCCTTTACTCACGTTAAAGTAGAAACACCATTGTCTAAAAGTACTCTATTACAAGCAAAGGGCCTGATCTGCTAACCTCATAGTGTCATACAATATTATATTATTCTGTTTTTATCAGTAACAAATACGTTTTAATGTTGTAGTTAGTCAATATGTAGAAAGCAGTGATGGAATGTAGCTAAGTACATTTACTCAAGTACTGTACTTAAGTACTAGTTACTAGTTAATGCTGCATCAGAGCATTTTTTTAAAGTAATCTATTTTATCAGCAATTGGAAAAAAAAAAAAAAAAGCTGAATATTTGATCTGAGAGTCAGTTAAGTCATTTACAGTACATACATTTAAATATATGTATAATTCACTTTTACTCATACTTACGATACACTTAAGTACATTTATTGCCAAAAAATTCTTTCGAACTTATTTACAAAGTTCAGTATTAGATTCTTTAGGACTTTAACTCAAGTACAATTGTTATGGGTGGCTTTCACGTTTACCAAAGTAATATTTTAACGCAATATCTTTACTTTTACTCAAGAATGACTTTTGGGTACCTTTTTACAACACGGGTAAAAAGTAACTAGTAACTGTGGATATTATTAACGTACTGAAGTAAAAAAAAACAACAACATTTTCCTCTGAAATGTAAAGGAGTGATAAGTATCAGGTAGAATAAAATGGAAATACTCAAGTAAAGTACAAGTGTGTCAATATAGAGGAACTTTACTTAGTTAGATTCATACATATATAAAACCAGCATACATATATAGAAGAATGAGAGATATTTAAAATATTGTACACTTTGATCACCGAGTTGGAAGATTTATTTGTTTTATTTATTTTAAATTTTTTACTATTTAATGGACCTGGAGATCAAACCATTTGACTTATTTGAGAATTTTGCCACTAGAAAAGTAAAACAGTGGGAAAAGAGTAACGTCATTGTAAGATGATCGTTCTGCACTCTTTCTTTTAGTGTTTTTAACATTAACGTTTCTAACAGACTTTGTATTTTTTTAGGACGTGATTTTTGGGACCAGAGATTTGTTTTCACCTTTCGTTTCTTTGACTCTGCAGAAATAAGAATGAAAACCTTTTCCACAGATAAGACATTTGATTCATAAATAAAAAGGGAGTTAATATCGAGGGATAGTCATAAAAATATTACATTTTTCCTGTCCTGCTGTGGATCATACGTGAGGGAACGGCTGGTGTACCTGTCTCTCTGTGAGGTCCAGATTGACGGCGATCTCGTAGCGGCGGAGCCTGGTCAGGTAGTTGTGGTGGGTGAACTCAGCCTCCAGCTCTCTCAGCTGCTCCTTGGTGAACGCTGTGCGCTCTTTCCGGGCCTTGCAGCTGGAGTCCACCTTAAAACTGGACTCCTGGAGATCTGAAGGGAAACAGAGAGGGAGTTTGTTTTGTGCAGTTTAGGGAGTTGTGCATATTTTATATAAAAGGTAGATATGACAGGATATATTCGCCTCTATTCTTCCTCTATAACAGGTCTTATCTGGTGATTCTAGCACTACACCAACATTTTCGGAGCTGATCTGATTCGAATTAGCTCTGCACTCATTTGCTGACCAGCCTCTCGTCGACTATTAACCAGACCTGAAGGACCTTTCCGACCAACAAACCACAACTCCAAAGACCCTTAAGTGGGAGGCCCCTCATATAGTAAACACTTAAACCAGCGCTTTAAAAAGAGACCACCCCGGCCCGAGCTTACGAGTTCACCTGTAGCGTCCGTGCAGAGAGAGAATTCATGTACATTTCTGCGTTTGCTTTCCTGCTTTCTGCCACACTGAAGTCGTGTATTTGAACATGTAAGCTTGGTGTGTGTGAGAGCATATCGGAGCAGGGCAGGGGGGCCACCAGACCGGCCACAGAGGGACTGAGTTAGGAGAGGAATGCAGCGGAACATCGTTAAAGCCTCTAACAAAAGAACAAAGGTGCGGATGTGTCCAGGTCTACGTGGGTGAGTGTGTGTCAGGAGATTTCCCTCCGGAGCACTCACATTAACTCATCTCTACATGACAGCACATACGTCAAGGAAAAGCCTGAGATATCTCTATGAATGCGGCGGGGTCCGGCACTATCCAAGCTCTCGGAAGAGTTTTGCCGTTTATTGCTGAGATTTATGGAGCTCTTTGCCTTCAATATCCTCGGAAATAGCAGAATTATAAACCTCATTTACCACAATGAATAAAAATGAAAGCTAGTTGATCTAACTCTCAGTAAAAACCTCTCTTGCGTATTAAAAAAGGGGAGACGTCGGGTAATAATTGTGCATTGGTAGCGACACCAGCAGCTGATGTAATCTTTAGAAAATGGTTCTAATTTGTCAAAGTGAGAAGTTCTGCTCGGTGCTTGCCAGAACAGCGAGCCAAGATGTGGAATGGTCTGCAGTACCTGGACCAGATGTGCCTGGGCAGACCAGGACGTGTGTGAGTGTGTGTGTGTGTGCGAGCATGTGTGTGTCTATGTGTCACGCCCAAAAAATCCCGTCTTATTGTTGTCTAAGTGTCATTAGTGACGCGCTGACCCCGAGTGTGCCGGCGCTGCTTGGCCTCGTCAGGTCTGGTCTGGAGCTGTGTGGAGCAGGTTTGGTTGGACTGAACACCTGGCAGGGCCCATACTGGTTCCCACTAAACAGGCCCCCAATAAATATCCAGCACAGCCTGAGACCGTAAACTTGCAGGGAGAAGGCTTCTGCACCCAGCAGGGTCCCTAAGACAAACAACATTTGGTGCCTTTTTTTGGTGGACGGTGCAAAAGTTTACACAAGTTTGTCTTCATCAGGACTGAATTAAAGCGGCTGTAAGTGAGTGATTGTTTTAAGGGAGGCGGAAAACTGCACCTGTGATTGAGCGCAGCTTATGTGTTAAGTAAGATTTAACAATGAGTGAGGATGTTTTATACTTTTGGGTCGACGGTGCAAATGTTTGTCTTCTTCATGTCTGAATTAAAGCTGCTGTGAATGAGTGAGTGTTTGCAGGAAGCGAGTGTGATTGATGTCAGAATTTCACAGTAAGTGAGCATGTTTTATATTTAAAGTAAACATTAAAGTAATCATTTATAAGCAATAGTAAATGGGGTGGATGGTTTGTCGTCATCAGGAATGAATTAAAGCGGCTGTAAATGAGTGATTGTTTTAAGGGAGGTGAAAATTACACCTGCGAGTCAGTAAGTAAGTTTAAAACTTTATTTAAACCTCATTATTTAGCATTTGTAAGAGATAATCAATTAATAAATGGTTTGTAACACATTATTAAACATTTGTGAGCAGATATAAGGTTTTATTTAAGTGTTAACTAATGTGTATATAGAGGTAATGTGTGCTTGATAAAAATTTTTATATAAATAATTGTCTTCATGAGTTTTGAACACGTGTTAACACGTTTAAATGTGTTCAACAAGTTAATAAACGCTTTATAAAAGACTCTCAGTGATGGAATGTAACTTAGCACTCAAGTAATGTAGTTAAGTACAATCCTGAGTCATTGCACATTACTTAAGTATTTCCTTTTTCTGCTACTTTATACTTCAGCTCCACTACATTTTAGAGGCAGATATTGTACTTTTACTCCTCTAGATTTGTCGATAACTTCAGTTACTAGTTACTTTGCAGACTGCCTGCTCCATCAGAGTGAAAGCAAATTTTTAATATAAAATAAATTTTATACATGTAAAATGTTACTTTTACTTGTACTTTTGATACTTAAGTACATTTTATATGAGATACTTTAAGACTTTTACTGACTATATGGTGACAAAGTAATACTTCAACTATTTATCTTCTGAGTTCTTTTACAACACTCCACGCTGTAACATGTGATGTTATTAAGCGTTAATTAACTGTACTTTCGGTTATAGATGCTTCAAAAAAGCAGTTACAATTAGGGTGCAATAAATCAATAATTAATTATATTAAAATCATAAATATGAACTAAAATCATCCGAATTATAAAAAGTCCTCATTTTAAAATCCTTATATTTGCTATTGTATTAGTATATTATAAAATAAGTGTTTATATTTTGCTACTAAAAGTGTTTTGTGCCTTTTATTAATTTGTTTTTTGTCCTTAATTTATATTAAATACAATCTCTTCTATATAATAATAACAATGATAAAAACGCCTGTAAAAGCTTGTTCTGTATTTGAGTCAGAGTTACTGGTCAAACTTTGGATTAAAGTCAATATCAGACAGCAGTTTGAGTTTATGGTCTTGGAAACGTCACCACATTTCCATATCTGTAAAAATACACACAGACTGTACAGCAGCTCAGTGCCCTCAGGACATTTTCCTAATATATGCTCTTCTACCACCAGCGAGTCGACGCAGGACTGAAGACTGAACGTCTCTCTGCTGAAACCAAGAAGCTGATGTAGTGGTCAGACATGTTGCATGCGCTCAGTGGGAGATTGTGTTACGGCTTAACGACAGGAAAATGTCAATGGATAAGAATGTAAAAAGTGGGCTCACAGGCAAAGTGAGTTTACCAGACGTGGTCTGGCATGTTTTCAGTGTAGTGAGTGGAGGTTACAATAAGGTAAGAGGGAGAGGGAGGGGGGAGGAGCGGGGGTCCGTACGCCCCCACCATCCTCTGCAGACGTCCGTCGTGTAGTTTTTCCAAATAATTATTCATGCTTTTAATAATCAGACATGGTTAGTTAAGTTTGATGAAAGAGATAACGAGAATGAAGCACTTAAAGTCCAGTCTGACTAAAACTTATATCTGAGGTGTCACTGTGTGAGTAAGTAGATTAAAGTTTACATTTGTTTTCTTCTTCTGTATAAAAAACACTTTCTTGGAGTCTCTCAAAGTTTTATTTGAGGCTACATGAATTTTTCCAAAGTAAGAAAAATGTCCCGTATTTATTATAAACCTTCTGAATTCTTGCAGTCTCGTTGCATAAATCATCATCTTTGTGATGGAAACAGAGTAAACAGGCCGAGCAGGTTCCCACAGATGAAACGTGAATGTTCCAGATGTGTTGGACTCGGTTTTATTTTCACTCTGTCAGGGTGAAATTCTGCACATTAAAACTTTTACACCTTTAGATTCAGTTTAAATATAAACACTTCCGTCAGTCTGTTGCTCTGGTTGTTAATGTCAACTTTAAGGTATTAGTTCGTCACAGATATCAGTTACTTCTTTTGCTTCCTATTAGCAAGTGTGAAATATGACGCGGGGGGAATGAATTGCACTATAATCCAAAAGCTTACAGCTCCGAGGATATTTAAGGACATTGCTGGGAGTATTTTTATATTATTTTGGCTCGCTGTTGTTTGATGAAGCGGCTGAAGAACTCAAAAATAACTGCTAAAAAATAACTTTTTCAGCCTCTTTAGGAGTTTAAGGTAAAAAAGTTCTGAAATTAAAAATAATTTGCTGATTTACAAAAGAACTTTAAACTTAATTCACTTTTGAGACTTGTACATTTATATTAAATAATAACTAAGACAGTCTGAAGCACCTGTGATGCCTTGAAGCACTTTTCCCCTCAATGTGCTCACGCTGTTATAAAACAATAGTCTATTTCCAACGGATACGGGAGCGCAATCAAACGTTCACACGTCCCGTTAATCATTTCAGCCTTTTGGAGGCCCCTTGAACAATAAGAGGATGCAACTGCTACTCAAAGCGTGTGTCCTGAACACAAAAGTCTTATCACCTACTCACCTTTCGCATAGCGATGTGGTGAGAGTGCAGCTCTGAGATGAATTCAGTGAGGAAATAGAGAATTTGTGTCGACAGGGCACTGAACTGTAAACGGAGGAACAATGGTATTTTTTTTTTTACACCTGTGTGCAGATGTTCGGCGACACAAACCATGTGGTTAAAATCATTTTCACATTTTGATTCTTTGCCAGATCAAGAGTGCTGCTTCCCCTGGCACATTTCCATGTTTCCTCCTCATCTTCCCTTTCTATCATATATACACCAGTGTACAGTAGAAATAGAGGAATGTCCACTATCATTTTTAATGCTCCCAAATGTGCATTTTCTCAGTGTGTTTTTCCTTTTCTAAGCCTCCTTGGTGACTTTCTGGATGCTATATTTTACACAGCCCAGCTGACTCCCATCCATCCCACTGACTCACCTGTGACATCCCTCTTCCTCTTATTGGAGCTCTTCTTGTCCGAGTCGGCCGACGCCACGCTCTGCGGTGAGTACTCTCCCTCCAGACACCCGGGCACGCCGCCTGGCAGCCTGTCTCCACCTACACTGTCCAGCTCAGGCCCTCCAACTCCACCGCCGCCCACTACTACAGGGGCGACGACGGGCGGGCAGGCCTCGGGCGCCCTCACCCGCGCCTCGCAGGGGTTGAACTGCCAGTCGGCTCTCTGGTAAACCCCCTGGCTCTCTTGGTACGGTCTGTCGTCGCGGGGGTAGGCGGCGTGAGGCGCAGTCGGCACCAGGCAGGAGCTGGTGAAGTCTGTGTAGGCCAGGAACTCGGGCTTCTGGTGGAGGGAGAAAGGGGCCTGCTGGTACTGCAGGTTGGCTCCGGGCACCCCTGAGTGAGGGTTCCTCATGCAGCCCCAGATCGGGCTGCTGGGGTGGGCGCTCCGCATGCAGCTGCTGGCTGGCTGATCCATGATGCAGTAACACTTCACACAATCTTGACTAGCGTCTTATTACGAGTCTGCAGAGGAGTCGAACCTCCACCTCAGAAAAGGAGTTCAAGTCTGAATCTGTATCTTGAGAAAAATCCACTAAATGCTCATCATGGTCTCACTGCATCCACCTTCTGTCAGAGGGCTGCTGACTCTTCCACAGCCCAGAGCGCGTGAGGATAGACGCCTTCCTGTGACAGCGTGCTTCCCCCTCTCTCTGGGAGCGTGCGTGACGTCCTTCTGAGCCTCTGGTCCTGACACACTCTCACACACTTTCCCCCTCTTGTCCTGCTCTCACACACCCTCTCCTCCCTGACTGATCTGACTGGCTTGTGGCTCGGCGGGAGAGCTGCGTCCGCAACTGCATGACTCCCCTCCTCGGGCTGGCTGTTTTCACAACTCTTCTAAGGCATTCTTGACAAGTGAGCCCTCCTCCTTTTTTAAATGTATAGGTGGGAAAGAGTGGCAAGTTTATGGAGTGTAACGTGAGATTGCAGAGGAGGAGCCCTGCCGGCCACATGTTGGTAGTACCCTCCAACCAACCCTGCCTCATCAACTATTAATCACGGGGGAAATTTTATATGCACATCTAATGGGCTTTCCAGACGCCGGGCTTTTTTAAAGGGACATTGTCTGTAAAATATAAGAGCGAGCACCCACCCACATGAGAGCTGGGGGACCCGGACTTATTTCAGCTCCTTAGCGCTTTCTGACACCCAATTTAGTTCCCTTTTTGACACCCTTTAGAGGAAAGTTAACCCGAACCATTTCCCTCTGCACCCCTGATCCCCGCCTGTCCTCTCCAATCCGAAAAGTCCTTTTTTCTCTCTCTGTTTTTACGACTCTGTGTGTGTGTGTGCGTGCGCGCACATTAATGCTACACACCCAAATCCACCTGGCTGGACTTTTCTTTGAGGTGATAGGAGGACTGGATTTGATATAGGCTGTGCAGGCTCTCACACCTCTTGAGGTTTTCTCACTTTAGTGAAACACAATATGAAATTTCAGAGCCATATTTCAAAAACACAAGCTGATACTTTCTCTTAGCAAACACTGCGACTGAGGGGTTGTGTGTGGGTTTTTTTTTTGTATGTGCACACTGGAAAAAATGCCAATGAATACAAGGTGTTTCTTGCTTGTAAAAAGTAAAAAAAAAATCTGCCAATGGAACAAGTGAAAGTTGTCCATAAACAAGTCCCATTTATCAGCGTAATGAGATGGTTTTGAGCAGAAATTAGACAAATATTCTTCTTGAGATTTCTTCTTCTTGCAGCAGCTGTACTGTAGATTAACCGCATTTGGATGCAACAGAGATGTAATTATTTAATTTTCCTGATCACTGATCTTTAATCTCTGCAGGCTACTCGCTCATGATAGAAGCCACTTCCCCCATGAAGTAATGTCTCTAATACCATTAAGACCTTTTTGGCTAAACCAAAAAATTGGCCTCGATCTCAGCGTATCCGTTACCCAATAAACCCACTGAACCACACTTTACAGAAATGCACAGTTTTCTTCATACTGCTCATATTTGCGAGCTGAGGTTTGTGTCCTCACTTTGCTCCTGACCGCTCAGACGGGAGGGGAGGGGAGGCGAATCACACCTCCATCGAAGGAAAAGAGAGACGGCAAGATTTAGAGATATAGAGAAGGGAATACGAGATTCAAAAAAAAAAGTTGTTTTGTAATTTCAGGTGAGAATTTAAAAGCCAGAAAGGAAGAGAGAGAGAAAATAGGCTAAAAATGACCCTCTGGATGCTATAATGGGATCTGTGAGGACAAAAGAAAAATAAGTAAAGGAGATCTGACCGTCCGCTGCCGTGAAGCTGAATTAAAGAACGAAAATAACACGACGCCAAGAGAAGAATCAGATTAATCGAAAGCCAACAAAACTAGGGGTGGACAAAATGAAAGAAAGGAGTCCGATAGAGAAAGAGAGACAGAAAAAAAAGGAGAGTGTTTGAGGTCACACACCAAACCCTTTCCATTTACCCAGCGAATTGTTGAGCCATGAAGCATCCCCTCGCTTTTACTGGCAGTCTGAGCCCTGGCCGCACCGCAGGGAGCAGAGGTTACACTACATTTGTGGTCAGAGCAGGGGCCATCTGTGTGTCAGTGTAAATTAGAGAGTGTGTGTGTGTGTGTGTGTGTGTGCTGTGAAAATATAGTGTGAGAGTGTGTGTGTGTGTGTCCGTCTCAAAGATAAAGGGTGTTTGTGTGTTTTTTGGTGAATGTGAAAGAAAGTTCAGAAGAAAGTTTTGGATGGTATTAAGACACAAGTCGATGGACCTTTGCGATATATTCGGCTCTAGGTGACGTAGTTGGCAGGATAATCGCTAACACACTAGCGAGTCATGAACATGCTGGTGCTCATCATAATATCTCTCTGACCCGGGCCAGATTAAATTAATAGATTACGCGAGCTGGACTTTACATTTACAGACGCTTCCTCCTGACTTTCGAAAAGGTAAAACCACTGAAATACTTTTTCCTTACGTGTATATTTTACAAATAAATAAATAAGATAAATTACTATATAAACACTGAAATAAAGTTTTATATCAAAGATATGTTTTTAGATTTTTAAAATTATGTTTGACGTTATCTAATGCAGGCAGCTGATGACACCCTCTAGTGGCGAGGAGGCCCTAGGCATGCGCCTCGAATACTTGCGCCTGGATCCGGCCTAGTCTGTTTTTTTGACAAAACAAAACTATATATTTGCGACCTGTTTTTAAAGAACAGTTTTCTTACTCATAGCAAATGGGTCTATGAGTAATTTGGATTCCTCATGGGATTTGTTGACTCAGAAAAATACACTATAACAGCGACTCTTTACTGTATTCTTTAAAACGATGAACCAGATCTTTTACAGTTTGTTGCAGAATATTTCACACAGTAGTAACGTGTGTGGGTGTGCGTGTGTGTGTGTGAGTGTTTCTGCAGCTGTATTTCCAAGCGAGCGAGAGTGTTTGTTTGAGAAACTCCGGAGTATGTGGACTCGCGCTCAGTCATACACACCACAGATTGCAGATAAATGAGCTGGACATGAGTCACATCTCCCCTCACCCTGCCGACAACCTGTTTCTGTCAGTCTACCGCTGCATGTGTGTGTGTGTGTGTGTGTGTGTGTGTGTGTGAGTGTGTGTGTAAATGTGTGTGTGAGAAGAAGAAGAAGAAGAAGAAGAAGAAAAAGAGAGAAAGCTAAAATAAAAAGCGAGTTAGAGAGTTTTTCTATGCACACATATGTACATTTTGTAAAGTGCTGCTGTGTTGCCATATTCTCATACTTCTAAGTCTGTATTTCTGCATGAATGTGTGTGACCGTGTGTGTGTGAGTGTGTGTTTTCATCTGATCCATCTTCGTGACACTGGCAGGATTAGGGTCCTCCATCAGTCTCTCGTGTCTGACAGCGTGACCCCCCGTGACCCCACGTTCACCTGGGTCCTACTGGACTGTGGGAGCCTCTTATCTCTGCTACTGTCCCGGAGGAGGAGGGGTGGGAAAAAAAAAGACAGGAAAGAAGAAGGATAAAAGAAGCAAAGAGGCTCATTTAATTAAACGCAACATAATAAGAAAATGTTAATTTCCAAGATTTGCTGAAATCCTCTGTAGTCTCATGCCAAACCGCTCTGTAACTGTGTGACATCAGCATCAGTGCCACTGAGATCGTGTCTGCTGCCCAGCTGACAGACAGATAGGAGCCAATAAACAAGACTACTGGTTTCTCTCGCTCCTGCAGGCCAGATTAGACTGATTGCATCATGTTTTTATGAGCTCATTGTAGGTTTGGCATCTGAAAAGCTTATTCTGAAAAGCAAATTGTGCGTCAGAACCACAGAATGTATTATTAGAAATGCAAAAACTATCATGTACAACTCCTAGAATGAAATGTGTAATGTTTCAAGGCATAGCTGGAAGTGGTTATCGTGCCCTAAACTGTCTCAGTAACAGTTTATAATGCATAATGGACGTTATAAACAGCCGCAGGCACTGAGAGACGTTGGTGAAATGGATGGTGTGCTTTTTATTCTGCACTTTGCCAACAGTATTACCTACAGTCATTAGCCGTGTTGGCTCAGTGACGGTCTGACAAATGGACTGGATTTTGAGGTTTGCGAAGCCAAAAAGAGAAAGATGCTGCCAGCGCGTCTGACTGTGAAAACGTCTCAAATAAAAAGGCCCCCGCAAGAAAAGAGGCATTTCTTCTTTTTACAATTTTGGCCACATCAAATGTTCGTACTTGGTAGCAGTGCAACACATATTATCACCTTATAAAGTTGATGTGGTGAATGTGTTAACAAACAGCAGACACAGAGCAACATTAGCATTTATTTGAGGTCTTGTCTCCGGCTACCTGGTAAATTTAAGTCCAGTATTTACTCTCTTTTTCAGCTCAGTCTCCACCCGCTCATGAGGGAAATATCTGTCTCTTAAGCTGCTTTCTGCTGCATTTTGTTCACCAGCTACTTTGTCTGTCTTGTCTGTCTGGTGCTGGACAGGTTGGTACAGTTGGGTTCATCAGAGATTTATAGTGTAGCTGAAAACAGCTGCTTTCTGTGGCTAAAATTTAGTTTTAAGCAAATTTGAAGCCAACTTTTGCAATGGCAGAAAAAGAAAAAAGGTAGACATAGCTCGCTAGAAACAATACCAGTTCATTACCAACTTGAAATTAACTTCAAAGAGATAAAGAAGACCAAAAACAGGCCTTTTATGAGGGAATGATATTTGGAAACAGATGATCAGTCGTGTGAGTTCAATACATCAGAAACAATGGAAAAGATGTTTCTGTCTCCGATGAACTCCTTTTTGAAAAAACGCAAAAAACACATCTAGCCAAAGTAAAAACTTTTTGTTGTGAAGTCAAAACTTACAAAACTAATTCAAAGCAGTAACGTTGGGATTGTAGGTCCAAAACAACAGATAAAAGATGCTCAACAGCTCAGAGAGCTCATCACTACGACCAACCAGTTTGTGCACTTTCATTCAACAATGACACAAATGTTCACTTAACCAAAACCCCATAACAATAACTACACTTTTAGCTGATTCATCTAATCTTACCTCAAAATAAATAAATAAATAAATAACAAGGACATCTATATATTGAAACCACTGTTGGAGTCACTGCTGAAAAGACCTTGAAAAGTCTATAAAAATCTATATTCCAATACATATACATGCAGTTGCCAGTTTTTTTAGACACAAATAATACAGTAACACTGTGATCATTTTGGAGGATGTAGTTTGTGATGCTGTCGAACTGTATTCTGTCATATAGCCTGCACTCATTGATATAAACAGGCAGTACAGCATGTGAATTTCAGCAGGACTAAGTGGACCCACATCAGGACAACTCTTAGACTTCATTACATTACATCACCACACAGCCGTCGCGTCGGGCAAACCAGCGAATGAAATCTGTAATAATTAATTAACAAATGGTAGCAAATAATGAGCAGTAACAGTATATGTGACCACGGCTCAGTTTGGGTAATGTCTGGCTGCAAACACACATCTCTCAGCATTTTTTACTAATGGTTGTGTTGCAAAGACTTGGCTCAGATATGAATATAAAATGTCTGCATGTCTGAACGATCCATCATACAAACTGTTTCTGTTCCAATATTTTACCAAAAACTGAGAATAATCTCCAAAATATCGGCTGATTGTTCTTAAAAATCCTATTGTCTGAGAGTATGATACGTGTGTGTGTGTGTGTGTGTGTGTGTGTGTGGGAGGTTGTGTAAGTTGAGGGGGGACAACCACAGGTGCTAATAATCACATATGATCACATATGATTGGAATCAGGTGTTGGCAACAGTTTCTTGCTATTGTGAGGGAATATTATAGCTCTCTGAGGCTTCGACCTCTCATCATCTCGCATTGTGAAGTTGTTTACCAGTTTTCCACAGTCCGATTTTCAGACACTATCCTACAGGCTAAAACCAGTTTATACCGCAACGTATCTGTCTGAAATTACAGGCGTTTGGATCATTCTTTAAAATAAACTCCAACAAAAAAAAAAAAAAAGCACGGAGGTCTGCGAAAGTTGGTCGAAATGTCAATTTTAATGACTTCAGTGTATTTTGATGTAACAGTGGAGCTCTGAGGTTTAATGTCTAATGCAGAGCTTCTTTAATAATGACTTATTGGCCACTTGGAAGAAGCAGAAACAAGCTGGACACACTACATAAAATATTATCACCTTTAAAGTTTATATAGCAGACGCGTTGAGCCTCATTTTGTTAACGCTGCGTACGCACACAGACGGAGCATTTCGTCGTACTCTGTGTTGATTTCATCTGTATTTCACATTTCACATTTTCTGAAAGCTGACAGATACAGACCAACGGAGCTCTACCTCCAGGAGTCGGGCGCAGTGTAGAGGTTATGTGAGTTGGTGATAAGTTTCAAACATCTGTATGATGTTTTTATTGCCCGGGCACGGAGACAAACAGTTAGAGAACAGGGGGGAGATTGGACAGGAATTAAATGTGAGTTGGACGCTGGTGAAGTCAAAGCGGAGGTCCGTGCGAGACAAATTTGACTCTGAACCTCCAGTGGTTGTATTGATAAACATCCAATGAGAGCATTGCATTGACGCATGTGGGCAGTGACGGTTATATGGTTTGAAACAGCCTTAATTTGTTGCACCTGATGATTTAAATCCAATATTCACCCTTCTTTCGATGTACTCTTCTATAGCTGTTAAATGCCGTACCAATCCTTTTAGCTGTCCACTAACTTAATGTGTCTGCTGTTTGGCACCAGTCATAATGTGTGCAGTGGGTTTATCAAAGGCTGTTTTCATGAACAAGCCTATGAGAGCGATGAGAGCGAACCAAAACAGTTAAGTAGTAGTCAATAGAATTAAAACAACGAGCTGAAAGACACTAAAATGCTCCATAGATGTCAGAGGAACTGCAGAGTTGGGTGATAATTCTCCAGGTTCATCTTGTGGAGGGTTTTCTTGTTTTTAGTCTCAGGCAGGAAATGTATAAAAGGTTACTGAAGCCTGTTTTATTTTAGTGTAATTTCAGGTCATTTTTGTGAGATGGCTGATTTTTGAGTCTCATTTATGACTCGTCAAATATGGACACTTTGGGATGGCGTCCCACCCGATCCAACAATCCCAAAGCGTCAGCATTTATCAACGTTCTTACAAATAGGACCTTTACTTTACTTCACTGATGGCAAAAATGGATGATAGTCTCTCGATTAAACTTTAACTGACTTAGAGTAAAGTAGGAATTAAAAGTCAACATTTAAACCTTTCTCCTGATGTTTTTATACAACAGCTGAGGAGGTATCAACTTGTTTAATGGCAAAAGTTTAAAAATGAGACAAAACTATGTGAAGTACTTGAACTGAGCGTGACCTCCTGACAAACTGGTGGTGGTTTTTAAGAGTAATTGTTCTTCTTGTTCTGCACTGATTGAGTGAAATCTCTCAATTGTCAGTGAACTGACCCCAAACATGGCGTCTTGTCTTATATTATAGGTCTCCCGCTTCCATGTTGTGTCATGTTACAACAATGAAAACAGCTAATCTTTACCTCACCGATGCTCCACCGCAGAAACTAATTTCCCCGCTGCCACAGTATTACCACATGGTGCATAATATGAGGCTGGGTCTGAATGTGGAAGCCAGGCTACTGATTTCACTGGCAACAACATCAGACTTTTGGTTCCAGCCACATTCTCACTCAGCTCGGAGCCACAGGATGAGTCAATACCTCATCCATGGAAAATCAATTGAAGACTGCTCTCTAGTGGTTTTCACTTGGAACAGCTGAAATAAACCCAAACTATCAGTCACTGAGGAGTCAGTTCATCTCCTTCTGGACAAACTGTCAGAAGTATTTATTTTGATTCAACACAGTGATTGGATTAGTGGCTTCTGTAATTTTAACCTTGAAATCCCAGGTTGTTTGTCTTATTCGAGAAGTCCATGAAAGGCTCGTCCTGGATCTTTGGTGCTGCTGCAGAACAGCTGAGCAGCAGGATGCAACGATCGGATACTTTCACTTGCTTCTAATGTTGTCCAGCTTCTGTGCTTTTGTACTTTTGCCAGAGACGAATAAATCAATACGGATCAAAATAGTAACCTCCCATCCATCATATTTGAGAGTGCAGACCAAATTTCATTCAAATTTTAGCTTATTTTACAACCCTGACTCCCAAAAAAATTGGGATGCTGTGTAAAACATTATGTGATCATTTGCTAATCCTTTTTGACATTTACTCAATTAAAAACACTACAAAGACAATACATTTAATGTTTTACCTCATCAACAACATTAATTTTTGTAGATATATGTTCAACATTTCTGGAGCTTCACACCAAAACGCGTTATCCTGCTGCAACGCATGAAGCTCCAGAAATGTTTTGTGGACTATGAAACTTTACCTGACTTCCCATCGGTATGGGGGGAGGAGATAAAGACTGAATTTTCATTATTAGGTGAACTGTTCCTTTAACTGGTAACAGGTGACAGTATCATGTTTGGGCATCAAAGAGGCGTTCTTACGTGTCACCACTTTATAGGCTCAGGAACACTAGCTGTTGTACTTTTACTTTTATTTTACAGTGTCCAACTTTTTTTATTCAGGGTTGTAGAATCTGGCCACATGGCTGCAAAGCTGTTTTCTGCTCTGACCTTTAGACACACGGAAAACGCTGCACCACAGGAAACCAGAATCATCCACGCCGAGCTGCTTGTGATCACCTTGGCTATTCAAAAGCACCGAACACAAGATAAATCAAGCTAAATGTCTGTGAGGTCCGAGGAACACCCCTGTTTTTGTGGGTGTCAGGAGGGACTGATCGGATATGCCTGTACGTGTGTGTGTGCGCTTGTGTTGCTGTGTGGACAGTAGCGCTATTGCGTGTTCATGGATTACCTTCCTTCCTGTCTGCCTCGTCTCGTTTCCAAGCAGCGCAGGGCTGGACTTCCTGCTTTGGGAGCTGGGACTCTTTGAAGAGGCCTACTGAGCGCGCTCTCTGGAGGGTTGTCAGGATCAGCCTTGGCCAACAAACACCTCAAAAGGGAGCAAACTCACTGCAGCCAAACATTTCCTCAATCACTGAACAGACTCTTTGGGGTTTACACTCCCGAGGCGCAGGGGCACCAACTCCCTAATGCTCAGCGTGGGGAGTTTGAGCTTTGCAGAGGAATGGAGCTGTTCACACGCGAGGAAAGACGAATGCAAGAAAACATGTGAGCGCAGCGCAGCCTGTAAGCATGGACAACAAATGTAGAGGTTA
This sequence comes from Pagrus pagrus, assembly GCF_965226575.1. Lineage (NCBI taxonomy): Eukaryota > Metazoa > Chordata > Actinopteri > Spariformes > Sparidae > Pagrus > Pagrus pagrus. The sequence continues at coordinate 4,697,743 of NC_140208.1, read as the reverse complement.
AAGTACGTATATGCGACAAAGGAAAGCACACACCCCAGACAGAAACACAAAAACAGGAAGGAACATCGCATAAAGGGCGTACAGACGGACTCACACACATCATTTCCCTGCAGTGGGAGCAGGTATGTTGTGAGGGAGGGAGGGAGGGAGGCAGGAGGATGTCTGAACAGCAGCATCCTGTTTACCTTTCTGTGGAGGGTTTGTGTTTATGTGTGTGTTTATGTGTGTGCAAATCCTTGACGCTGCAGGTGAAGAATTGTACAATGTGCAATATTGGCTCTCACTAAGAAGTTGTTCCACGACCGCCTCAGCCAGTGCTCTTAGTGCATGTTGTTTTCCAATAAGCTGCGTATTTGATCTCACGTTTGCACATGGAAAGCAATAGCCTTGTAAGACCCTCCGTGCGGTTATATGAGAAGTCTTCTGCTGGAAAGACTTTAGGGAGTCATGTCATATATTATAAAGATGGACAAACACACCAGGCACATGATGAATGGATCCTGTGTGTGGTCAGGCGTTTTTATTGTCTAGACTAAATAAATTTATCTTTTTGGTATTTTAAAAAACATTCAAATAGTTCTCAGGTGCAGTTCAGTTTAGGAAAAGATCACGGTTTGGATAAAAATTTGGATCAACGTTCATCTTTGGTTTCTCACGGGACACAAACAGCGATGATCGCTGAAAACAAAAAATCATCTCGGTTTGAAGTTAGAAGTGACGAGACACCCAGTGCAAGCCGACGAAATCGTGCTTCAAGCATGAAACAACTGTGTATGCTCCTGTAGAGGCCACAAGTTGGTATATTGTTTAAAAGTTTAAAAATAGTTGATTGTTGAGTCCCAACTCGTGAAATACTGACGATTTCGAAGGCCGGACACTGAATAATGAACTATCTTTCAAATTAAACCTTCAAGAAAAACGTTTTATTTGCAATGTCATGAAGAAGTACAACATTTGTTAAGCTTGTTGATACCATGGAAAGATTGACAGCAAAGTAGTTACAGAGTCACTGCAATCACGATTGGATCGTTTATGTTACATTTACCACAGAGCAACTACAATCTCTCTTTTCATGCTGCGTTATTTTAGAGATGAGGAAAAGACTCCACAAGTCAGGCCATGTACTACTGCTTGTGAGCTGAAAGTTGTTGGAGAGGTTCACAATGGTTGATGCGACGAGAAGTCCCTTACTCGTTAAATAATTATGTACAGTCAAGGATCTTTGCTGTGTAGGGGGATCTATTGGCAGAAATGCAGAATATTATTCATAATTATTTTCTCATTAGTTTTTAATCACTTTAAACTAAGAGTCGTTGTGTTTTTTCTACCTTAGAATGAGCCTTTCATATCTACAGAGGGAGCGGGTCCTGTTTCTACAGTAGCCCAGAACGGACAAACCAAACACTGGCTCTGGAGACGTCCTTTTGCGTTTGCCATGTTTTTAGTTGCCACCATTGGCAACCGCAACCCTAAACACCACTAAATCCTGCACACTGGACCGTTTTAAAAAAAAGAAATGTGCTCCAAATCCAATGTTTTATGGTCACAATTCATCTCATAGATGGTTGGCTCAGTTCCAGGCTTAAAACTCTTTATACAAGGATTTTCAGAAACCTCAATTCAGTGAATAAGTGGGGAAATTCACTTTTGGAAACGCAACTGTTCAGAAAGTGGTCGGGCGACTGTCGAGCTCTATAGCGAAGAGTGCTCGGAAACATGAGAAAGAGACGGTAAACAATAGGACTTAAAGGCCTGAAGTCAAACTCCAAACCACAATAGCGGGATACTTTACACGACTTCAGCTGAAAAATAGCGTCATTTTCTGAGATATGAGACGCGTTTAAGTGCTGAATTACAGACATGATCACTGCAGTGGAAACAATAAGAGCAGCACATTCAGCTGAGACAAGCCAAAGCATGTTATGGATTGCCAGTGACATTATCCTCTGTATAATGACAATGTGCGAGCGTTACAGTTTTTGGGGTTTCAGTCAGAGTAATGTTAGGGTTAATGCACTGTCTGCCCTGTCAAAGCCGCAGCAGACGAGGCTATGATAAGACACAAAGTATCTGTGATGTGAGATAAATTGCCAGTGACAGCCTCCATTATGATAATTACCCCGTGTGTACATACAGCAGTGAAACCGAAGAGGGGTTCAGCATGCGGTCAAGCCAGCAGCAGTGGAGGGCATGATATCATGTGTGGTAAAACATGCGGTGCCAGAGCAGGCACAAGAAAACAAAATGCCTATATTTAGCTGGCTGACGCTTTTACGATGATGGATACTGTACCGAGTGAGTCAGCCCTCAATCAAACCGGGGGGAAAAAAGGAAGAAGAGGAGGAAGAAAATAAAAAGGAAAGGGAGGAAAGAAATTCCAGATGTCAACAGTAAAGTTTGTCCAGCTCCGGTTTGTGGCCACTGGAGCTTTGTGTACCTGCCCCTGCTAAAGCCATTACCTCCGGCTGCTGCTCCGGGGAAGCTGCACAACAAAGCCAGAGAATTCTCGGAAGCCCTTCAATCAAGCTCCCCGACACCGCCGCGGCTCGCTCGCCGAAGAACACGCTGTTAATTTGACAGGGTGGAAGTGAGGAAGAAGACGAAGGTGTGTGCCCCGATCCTGTGGTACTGTGTAATGTTTGAGCATCTCCTTACTATTATTTTTTTTATGCAGCTTTAAACTTTGCTTCAATACATTTCAGAGACAATATTGTGCTTTTACTCCACTCCAATCATACGATATTTCTGGCTCCTAATTATGTGGAGATTAAGATTTCACTAGTCAACATATAATGAGCTTCTTAGACACATGAGACGGACATTACATCCATTTCTGACAGCTGACCAAGGTTGGTCACTGATTGTGATCTGGCTCACAGTCGGTGTTCCAGTTCATCCCAGAGGTGTTGGATGGGGTTAACACCAACTTCTTTCACAGCTAACTGAGAAAACCATTTCTTGATAGGGCTGAATGTGACTGGGAATATTGTAATGTTGAAACAGGATGAAGGGAACACTGGAACGAAGGAGCCATTTCACACCAAACAGGTGTATCCATGGTATCTTATGGTTTGGTTAGGTAAAGACTATGTTTTGGCTTAAAATACCTGTTTCTGTCGCCACAAACACGGTAGGAAAATCTTGCTAAAAATATCAGATTTTGTTGCAACAAACGTGGCTGGAAACGTCCTCGTCAAAAATATCTGTTATTGTTTCCTGGAAAATGTCCCCATGTTGCATCAAAACTATCAGTGGTTTGGTCTCATCAGTGCCCCAGTGTCACCGACATCTCACCAGGCAGACATCATAGCCACGGGCAACCAAATGAAAAGCAATAAACAAAAGTTACAGGTTTCTGTGGGTTTGCAAATTGTTGGAAACATTTAGGATAATGTAACGCCACAACACAAAAAAATGTAGTGCAAAGGTCTGGTCATTTTTAAACATTTTAATGCATATTCTTTCTTTAATGCATTATTGTTTTCCTGATATCGACATATATCACGATATGGCACATTTTTGCAAAATCACAAATAAAATAATCAAACTGATCTTGAGCATTATATTATTTTGGTGGTTTATAATTAAGAATTTCTCAGACTCACTACTCAAAATTAGTGAGGGATGATGGGATTTTTTAGTGTTTCACTTGATTGTTTAATCTGAATTTCTATTTTGTGAATATTTTTGCACCACATTTCATTTCACTTTTATTGCATATCCATACACATGCATATATGCAACCATATTCCTAACTAATTTTGAGTAGTGTACTGTATATTAAGTTGATCATATGTCAGTAAATCTAAATAACATTTCTACATTTACTTTTTAATTTTAAATTCTGTGATTTACGTTTGATGAGAGTATTTTTACACTGTAGTAGTTCTTCCACCTCTGTTACTGAGTCAGTTTTTCTCTCTCCTCTTGCTTCTGTTTTCGTGCTGTTATTCCTCTCTCTATGTGTGTCCGTGTGTGGGTGTCATACGTAAGAGATGGGCAGCGGGTCTGATTGTGGTTTCCAAAATCATCATCCTGTCCTCCAAACTCCTGTTTAGCTTGCTTGTCACCTCTGTGGATGGACATGCTTCATTTCCAAGATTTTTCCATGTTCTTCTTCCCATGGCCGTGCTGTAACCACAATCAAACCCCCCATCCACCGCCACTACACTCCTCCACGCAACATCCCTCCTGGACGGGGGGGAAAATGGTCTCCATCACTTTCACTTTGACTTGAGCTGAACCAGACGTCGCTCGCTGAGTGTTGTGTAATGTGATGATGAAGCCTGGGTGGCTCTCTCATGTATCTAATCCAACCGTGGGCTCCCCCGGGGCCTCTCTCAGAGATGTTCTGCAACCACGAAATGAGAGACAACTGCCAAACAGGTCCGAGGAAATACGACGCTGCGTACAGGGCTCGTTACAGCGCCGACTGCCAAAGACATTAACGGTAATCATCTTTGCTGTGTTTGTTTTTCTAAACTCACTGTTGAGCATGGCATTCAAAATGTTAGTTATTGACCAACCTTAAGAGTGTCTTGAATAAAAAATATCACATTTTCATAGTGGAAATGTGAGAATTTTACAATGCAAAAGACGTGAAATTTAAAACTGGAAATCCAGCAACAATATATGACATTTAATGACATTCTAATGACGTCTCTTAAATAAAACCTCACATTTTTAGTGCTAGCGTTACAATATACGAGTGTAATAAAAAATGTTGCCACGGTTCGAACTTGTGAATGATTGTGACATTAAAAATGACAATCAAGTCATGACTGTTTTCACCTTTTGAAAAATGCATTTTAAAGGTTAAGCCCACACAAGAAAGACACATTAAACATAGTGATATATTGTGTTGTCCTATGTCTGTGAAGCTTTTTATTGTTTTCTGCTAAAATCATGGCCGGTCGCTCCCACCTGTGTTTCAGTTATTTAGGGGGAGAAATCGGTCAGGTCACCTTGGGAAATTTCAGTTTTTGAGGTCCAGAACCTGCTGTAATCTAATGCTGAAATGCAGCGGACTGCCTGTTACGCCAGACGGGTCATTATTTTCTGTTTTCATACATTTTTGCTGTTTATTGTTGATAATTCTGTTTATGTATACAGTCTATATTTCTGCATAAATATGACCTAAAACATCATCAGAAATCCTAAAAGTACATAAAGAGAACCCAATTAAACAAATTAGACAATCGAGTTGTTTTCCCCTTTTTTCCTCTAAAGGTCACACCTAATAATTCACTTTCACGTTCACATCCTTGTTAAACTGACATCTCAGATCATTTGTTGCAGATTTACAACGCACACATAACAAGTGTTGTCACTGAACTTCAGCTTCACAGCCAGCTTGTTCTCTCCACGTGGTCTTAATCACCACTTATGTACATTACTGATGTAACAGACGCATCTGCAGGCTAATTCTGCAGTGCAGCAAAGACCCAGCCACTCTGTTATGTATAAATCTAAACCTGCTTAAGGCCTGTTTGAAGCTGCTGACAGCTCAAGGACCAGCGGACAAGAGCACCAATACATTTACACAGATGAGAGCGTCATCATGTGCGTTGGACAAGATTTTATACAACACTGCCCTCTACCTGCTGCTGAAGGAGCTTCAGTGAGATGTGGGAGAGCATCTTTAACTTTGCTTCCACTCAGCGCAAACAAATACCATCTTTTATTCCATTACTATATTAATAATGCACCACAGTTCATCCATTATCGTTTTAATGATATCAATATATATCACAACATGGCAAATGTTTCCAAAATCTTGAATAAAATAATCAGAACATAAATAGTGCTAGAAATTTCTCAGAATCCTTCATTTGGGAAACAAAATAAGTTCATATCATCACAGTATGATTGACTGAACTCATCAGTAGTATTTTAAATACTGTATTAATATCATTTACAGTACAAAGAAAGAGGTCATTCTGCATTATGAGTACTTTTACTTATGACATTTGAATATATTAAGCTAATAATACTTATGGAGTATTTTAATATTGTGGTATTTCTAATTTCACAGTGGCACTGTATACACTGTAAAAAATGACCAAGTAAAGTAGACTAATAATTTTAAGTTGTTAAACTTTTAGCAAGTACAAGTTTAATTTAATAGTCTACTTAAATTTAGCTCTAGCAATCGACAGCAACAGTTGCTCTCTTGTCTTTTCCTGTTTTGGAGCTTAGTTAAGTGTCATATATTTGTTAATATTTGCACTAAAGATATTTACACTCTTTCCTGTTTTTTACTGCAGTTGCTGCACAGCAATTTCCTTTACGATGTCTCATCGTATCTAAGAGAAAACAGCTCAGTACATTTAAATACAATTCTTAAATTAATGTTTTTATTTTCAATTTCATTTTTAAATTGTGTTATTTCTGATCTGATTTCCTCAACCTGATAATGTGAGTTTCAGTGAGCCTTCCTCCTCTTATTTGTCTGTATGTGTGCATGTGTTTGTCCGTGTCCGTCTCCTTGGTGGAGTGATAGCGGCATTAAAACATTACACAGCCAAATTATGGCCATTAAATTAAAACGGCTTCACCTTGTGAAACATATATTTTAAAGAGTGGGCGTATACAACAAAAGAGACATTAAACATAATGACATATTCTGCTGTCTTTTGTGAAGTATTTTATAGTTTCTGCTAAAATCATGCCGGGTCGGTCCCTCCTGTGCTTCAGTTATTTAGAGGCATAAAGCAGCCAGGCCAGCTTGGAAATTTAATGTTTTGAGGTCCAGCTGTAAAGTAAGAAGAGGGAACCCAGGAGTTGTTATATAAAAGACAGTGAATATTAGATGTACATCAGGTTTACATAAACATGACTTCAAATGAATGTTAATGCTGCTCTGTAACAGCTGGATGTGTAAATAAGCAACTGCTAAAAGAATTAAATATGTTGTCTGAACACAGGACTAAAATAATGTACTATCTGTGATGAACAGCTCTGAAGACTAGGCATCACATGAAAATAATTTTTCTGTCTGTCCATTACCATGAAATATAGTGTATTGTGCTGTGGACTGAGATTGCATTCCAGATTAATTTAATTCACATTAAGCTAATGTCTTGACTGTTGTCTTAAAGCACCAGCTGTCCATTTGTGTTTTTACACGAGCGCAAAGTGAAAACAATTACGCAAACAGTGCAAACCTTATATAGTCAGAATCCATGGCGAAGAGGCAATCTCGTCCAAGAACATGAAATAAAAAATGCGCACCAATTAGGCCACAATAGCTTCAACATGTTTAGTAAATTAAATTTAATACCGAGTGTTCAGAGAAGTTTGGAATCGGATAAATTTATATTGAATCACCTTGTAACTGTGCAGAGAAATTCAGGAATAATTGACCCTTTGGCACAAGAACGCAGACCTCTTTTCAGTGAACTCTTCATTTTAATGAAACAAAAAAGTTTGTAAAAGTTTGTGGGACACTGGGGACACAGGTCCTGTCCAGCGCTTTGACTTGTTCCTGCCAGGTAATTTTACAAGTCCCTGTGAAGACAGATCTGACAGCAGAGAGAGAGTATGAGAGAGTATAAGAAAGAGAGAGATGATAGAGCGCCTTAACATGTGCCAGAGAGAAAGGAGTTCTTCTGGAGGCCAGAACTGCGTGTTGCAGAACCCGAGCCAGAAGAAAGGCTTCGCTGTGACCTTTCTGCTCCCCACAGGGAGCGAGAGTGATGGCTGGATGTCAAGAAGAGAAAAAAATGAGTAGTTAAATGTAGAACTCCTTCTCGTCCTCCGTCTCCTGCAGGTCAGGTGCACCGTGGAGCCTCGGGTTTGTGGATTCACAAGTTGAGCTTGAATCGTGCAGACTCTTCTTGTCCTGCCAAACTCCTGTTGACATGCTTGTCCATGCCAACAGAAACATTTGAGGCTGCGTTTCCTGACGCCATGAACAGTGACCCGTGAACAATTTCCCAAAAACGCATTTCAAGCAAAGCAAAGGGCGAAAAGGAAACCGGAAAAGAAACTGACAATTCATTCTGGCCAGATGAGCTCTGCTGTGGATCTCCAACCCTCATTCCACAGCTGGATGCTGAAACTTCGATCTGATTGTAATTGAAACCGGCAGACGTAATCATGCATCGCTATTTGAAAAATTCTTCAGTATGAATGGAGCAAGAAACTTTTTGGGAGGAAAACAATACTTTGTTGCAGTATGCAACAGAAATGATTGATTTACAGTAAATCAAACAGTCGTAAAAGAACAAACTGTCAGTTCACTTCAGTAGAGAATGACTGTTAATCGTGGTCTGTTATGGTGATATTCTCCACCAGAAAAACATCCATATAGGTCGTCTGCACAAGCTTATTACAAGCCCTTTTTAAGTTACTGTGAGGCAGCAGCCTCCGTTGGCCGCAGTTATTATGACGAGAGCAAAGGAGGAAGTCAGGTAAAGTATAAGAGAGTATAAAGTGCTCTGATTATTTGAATTCACCTTCCTGATGTTTTAGTCTGTTTGTTTTATTTACATGTCGTACATGTCATGATATGTCAATGCAAGTCCAATATTCTCTCTGTTTTTACTCTGTTTTTGGTCTCTACCAACTCGCAGCAAGTTTCTCGTTCCACACTATATCATTTTACCCATTGTCAACATAAATATATTGATTTACGCAGTTTTAAAGGACCAGTAGGATTTAGTGCCATCCAGCAGTGAGGTTGCAGATCGCAGCGAACTGAATCATCTGACCTGAAAAACGGGAAGTGTCCTCTTTAGAGCCAGTGTTTGGTTTGTTCGTTCTGGGCTACTGTAGGAACATGGTGGTGCAACACGGGGGACTCTGAGGACACACTTCCTCTGTAGATATCAACGTCTCCTACGGAAACAAAAATACCCTAATTATAGGTTTCAGGTGATTATACTAGTAATGGAACCATATTATTACCATTAATCCCCCGAAATCTTTACAAACTGGAGCTTTAAGTATACCTAATCATATCCTCATACAAGCTAAATCTTGTTTCTCCATTTAAAAATCTATTGTTAGTCTCACTATTTAACTAGAGACTATTCAAACACAATTTGTGGTTCGTCATTTAAAACTGCAATAATACTTTCTTGTGATTTTTTTATGAACCCAAATTGGGCGAAATTACTTTCAGATTTAAATAAAACTGGTTTAATCTTTAATCTTTAGTAGTTATAAAGAAATATACCAAGTTATTCATCAAAGAAAGCTACTCCATAAACTGACTTTCAAGTAATTTCTGTTCTTTTGAGTAATGTCCAACTTTGGCTGGCAACACAAATTGTTCCTAATGTGGTTAAAAAAAAACAACTACAAGATACTCTCTTTGTAGTGAAGCCCAACACACTGAAAACATGAAGTCAAATTCTGACAACAACCAACACAGGTGAGGCAGTAAAGATGGGTTTATGGACCACATCGTTATCATTCCACCCGTTAATCTCGGCCCATGTTGTCATTAACCACACCCACATCTGTTTGGCAGGTGTCGCCGCATATATTTAAAGCTATTATTAGTACTGCTTGGTGTCAGAGTCAGAGTACGAGCGGTGGTTTTGAACTGGCTGAAGTCACTGTAGAGTTTCGCTGCTCTGTCAGTGACCCTTGGCCGGTATATCAAACATGACGTAACAAAGTCCTTGTTATTTATGAGGGTTTGGTTTCAGCAAAGTGTGAACTTGTAATGGCTTATTTATTTTTGTATGACTTTTTTCTCTGTAAAAGAAGTCCTGAGGATACATGTGGAGCTGTTTTATGGTATGAGAAATGTCTGTATAGGACGGAGTCAGTTTAAATCTGTACTGTACTGTAAATAACGTAAATAATGTTGGGCTGTTTAAACAACTGCTGCCATAAATATTTGAGTTCACTTAACTACGGTTGAATAATTAGTTCAAAGTCTTGTTTGAAGTGTTGTGTGAAACCAACTGTTAATAACCTTGAGACTTGGTAATAAACTTGAGAAACACACATGATTTATACTCTAAAAACACCGGTGCACAGACTTTTCCCCTGGAGGGCCAAGACTAGGATTTACTGGTGGGACACGGGCAGACAGCAAATTTTGTATTGTGTTGTTAAGATGCAAAATGGAGGGGATCAAGGATCCCGTAATCAAGCTACTTCCTCAACAAAGCGTCACTCTGCCCGTCGTACACATTGCAAAAAAAATTAATAAGAATAATTGGAGATCATAGATATTTAAAGAGCGTTTTTACTTCACAAAAACACAGCATAAACAGTGGTTTGTATTGATAGAGACATCTGGTTGGCCAAATCAAAATATGGCGTGGGCAGCGGTGCTAAGTCACATTAACAATCATCACAAACATCAAACATCATTACAAAACAAACTTTATCTCCTTTTCCATTTCCCCAGTTTGAAGAATTTACTTTGATCCAACATCAGATTGCCATTATAGTGAAAACAAACACGACTTATCTTAAAATGTTTTAAAGACACACGGCAAGCTATAAAAAAGAAGGGTCTCGGGAGATTTTTAGCTCTCTCACAATGCATGCTGGGAAGTCTGCCAGTGTGCTGATCACCTTTTCCTCAGAATCTTATTTTAATGAGTTGATTGAGCTCTGTGCACTTTATTTATTATTTATCCAACTCATTTCAAAACAACTATTTCTAAAGAAAAAAATGATATTTCAAGTTTAATTCAATTAAAATAAATAAAACTTGTACATTTACATAAAGTTAGTGAGAAAAGATGAGTTGATTCCACTAAATTCCTGTAGAAAAGTTAGATATGCATTTTCTATCTTCAGTCTTCATTTTGCCTTTCCTTCTCTTTAATTTTATTTTACGATCATGTTTTTATGTTATGTATACAGCAGTGGTATAGTATTTATTAACATTACTTACTTTCTATGTGGGATATTCTGATGAATCTGCCATTTTATATGCCTATATATTCTATATTTCAATTTCTGTTTAATACAAAGCATCATGAAATAATGTACATATGTAAAGATTAATTAAAAGGAGTATAGGTGCAATGAATAAATACATTTGCATCACAAATATATATTTTTTTAGTTTTCCTAAATGATGCTTTAATTTTTTGTGCAATCCAGGAGATAAAAAAAAAAATACTGCTGTTGGGTTGTTTTAAATATCTTAAAATTGTCCTAACTCCTGTGTTTTACAGTTTTAAAATACGTTTCTTCAAATGTTTTCCTAAATGAAGATGTAACACAGTTTTAATAAAAAAGAAGAAACTATCTAAATATAGTCTCAGCCTTGACCCACACAACCTCTGTATGACACCCAATATTCCCTGTTTTTTGCCATTGGGAGACGACACAGTGACGAAACATGACTCGGGTGAGGGTCATGCGATGCTTCGGAGAGGACCCCTCTGTTTGGATTTACTTGTCTCTCCCCATGTGAGGCTGACCCAGATAACGCCACCCGTGCGTTGCTGTTTTCTCTCCCACATCTGCCTCCAATCGACGGCAAACCAACCGAGACCATGACCACTCATTATTCACAGACGAGTTACTTTCGTGCTTTACACCAGTCCGGTTACGTCATATTTGTTTATGCTGTTTGACAACGAGCCCCTGCCGACTGAAACGGACACATTGTGAAACATTTATTGAGGTTTATTCCCCCAAAATGGGCTCCCGCCCCCCCTCTCGAGTCCTGATTTACAAAGAGTGATGGCGTGTATGATTTGGTTAGATGGCTGTCATTTGTTTTGGAGTTTGTGTTGTGCTGAGGGGCAACAGAGATTTTAATGTATCTCCTGAGTGAAGGTCTGAGGAATCTGGACAGGGAAAGTTGTGTTTTGTCCAACCACAAGTGGGAGCTGTGTGACTGCGTACTCCACCTCATGTTCAGCCACCTAACCTGAACCACCCTCACTCCCACCTACAGAGAAAATAGATATTGAAATCCAGCTCATCAATCATGTTTTTACACAGATCAGTCACACGTAACTAAGTGTATTTACAGAATCCAGCCATGTTAACGAGGCGGAATGAATTGATTTTAATATTTAGGAAAACAAAAATGCCCACAGGTGCCTCTTAGGCTTCTGTACAAATAGAAATCCACTGAATTTCATCGAGGACTTCAGTGCCTTTTTTCACATCAGCACTCAGATGGATTGTTGTAGCTGTTGGACAGGCAGAGCCTCGAATCGATCTGTGATGTGGCCTGGTCAAGCTCTTCCAGGAACGTCCCCCGAGCCAACTTGGACGTGTGTTTTGGATATCTTTCACACGAGGCACCGTCTGTTTCAACGCTCGGGAACCTCTGTGCTCCCTCGCCAGAGGACAATTTAACATCCGACTCAATAAACAGGAGTCACTGGTGTGTTTGCACGTGCGCGCACAAGTGCATATGTAATCGAGGAGCGGGAGGTGTGCGTTACGAGTCCGTCTGACAGCTTTGTGCTCTCGTGTTTTAGATGAGGGACGGTGCACAGTTCAAGCCCTAAAGCACATCTTGTTTAGTTAAGCATCACAGTGTTTCTGTGGCCTCCCCGCCGCTCATCACTCAGCCGCGGCTAACAAGGGAGACATAAAGCTGACTGAGACGCCCACACCCACATACACCACTCACACCGTCAGCAATCCTGCACTCACAAAGGTTTGTGTACCAACTCACTAGTCTGTAGGTGTAAGCTTGCCATGAGGTGCTTATTTCAGGCGGCACTCTCCTCCCCTCTGCTATCTGTGTGTTACTGTTTTCAAAGTTCCCATCTCTACGGGAAACAACCACAACAACCTCTGTGATTGCAACCAGAGCTGGGTAATAACTCAATATATTATAAATCTTCTTAGATTTTCATATTGTTATATTGTGATGTGCTATAAGTGTTGTCGTTTCCTGGTTTTAAAGTCTGTTTTGTTTTGCTTTTTGTTTCTTTGGTTGCGGACTGGACGTGTGCAAGTGGGCGTGGGTGGGGAGAAATGCCAATTTTCATTCTGCCTTTCTATTGTCGATGATTGAAATTGAAAGCACATATCAATCAATTTTTTTAATTCAAGATCATGACAACCCAAATGCATGGCTGTTCAATCTCACAGAACATTATGCATGTCCATACACAGACACACACACACAAACAAAACAGGATGTGGTCTCAGCTGACATCATGACAGCTAAATCACCCTCCTCTACACCATTGCATCTGAATGGGCATGACAGTCACAGTTACTAAACAGCTCTCAATGAAGCGTATCCGCTGTTTGTCCTGAACTTGACAAATTTTGCAGGAACTCCCTCCTGATATGATTGAAAAGGAACAATTGCGTGGCATAGAGTTAAGAAAATAATGGTAATTACAGCGCGAGCACTGGTGCAGTTCGGTAGGTGAGTCTAACTACTCCCTCGCCTTCTCTCGACTCTACCTACTTTCCATTACTGGCTTGCAGGATAAACACACCGTGCCACAGGAATGTTATCCCAAACTTACTAATTTGCCTTGATTACATTAATATTTTGTTCGGTTCAAATTGCCCTTTTCCCCTTCCTATTGCCGATTGTTTATTTTCTTTTCCCCCCCTTTCCCACTGTGCTCCTCCTTTCCCCTCCACATGCATTGCTTTCACTATTAGTACACAATTAAGGGTGATTAGTTGTCAGGCGGATGCCCTGTATTTCCTGTGTGTGTTGGGGTGTTTATATTGTTGTCTGTTTATGTAATCATGCAGGGAACAAGGAGTCGAATATGGGTCAATAGGGTCCACTGATGAGGCTGAGGGAGCATGGAAGAGAAATTGGAGTTATTGAAGTTATACTGTTATTATATGATGAGCTGGGAATGAGACTCAAAAATCAACTCAGGAGCTTTAAGTTACATCATGTACATATAGTTATGCAAGTTACTCATGTAACGTACATTTGTAACTGAAGTTACATAGTTATTTTAAGCCAAACCTCAATGTTTTCCTGAATCTAATCTGAGTAGTTTTCTTGCTGAAACCTAACCAAACAGCGAGCACACAAAAAAAGTGCGGTGCGCCTGTTCTGTTGATACAGTCATGTTGTTTTTGGAGTCACTTGCAATCCACTTATTCAGTTGTTTTCATATGAGGATGTGTTGGGAAATCTCTCAGACATGAGTTTTATTCACGTTTCGTCCTGTTCACAAACTTTGACTCGCTCTGAAATTATAGCAACAGGCTATAACCTTTACCTTCGAGTAAAATTACAGATTTCTCTGAGTTTGAACACGGTTGTAAACATCTGGGATAATGTAGGTACACAACTCAACAAAATATCTAAAAAAGGTTGTGTCGTTTTCAGACATTTTAATGCAGAAATCTTGACATGATATCTTCAAGAGTTGTTTTGATGCAGAAACATGTCAACCTTGGTTGCTATTTATTGATGTTTGTATATCATCTAAAAATATTCTCAGGCTTTGATGCATTTGTTTAGTTTTGCAGTGTTTGGACAGCTTCTGATCCCTCCTTGTTAAATCATCATACAATCCTTTGCTCGAAGATGGAAAGACAGAGATAAGACGGAAAAAGAAATATCAGCTGGGACACACTTTAAACGACTTTGAGCTCAATGTCTTGACCTGTTATGATTTCTACAGATTTCTCCACTAAAATATTATTGCAAGAATTCATCATTTTGCGAGACAGATATACCTCACAGCACCGAATACTCACTGCTCTGCCAGATCAGAGTGGATTACCTCTATATAGTGCGGACTCAAGTCCATCACGGCGATGGGAGCTCAACAAAGCCCACATGGATCTGCAGAAAAGCAGCAGAAGGTGTCTGAACATAGTAACGGCCTCTGCAGGCTGTAAAGAAATTATGACCCAATCATGTTTCAGATGCTCAGATGTCAGCTCGACATGCGTCATGATTTTGCGAGGCCGTGAATCCCTTTATTGCTATTTGTGTGCAATGAAAAGCCTCCGCTGGCTCGCCGAAGATATTAACAGGTGTTTGTCTGTTTTGTGAATCTATTGCAGCTGCATCATGTCGAAAGCACACTTCTTTACATTGTGACTCGGGTCGTAACACCGCTGCTATTCAGTGTCGCTTAAAAACATATGGTGCTCACAGCCTTGACCGATACCTTATATGCTCGAGTAGGCCTAATTTTCCCGGTGATTGTTTATACAGATTCAGGATTGAGACCGTTGCTCTTGGTGAAAAAAGACAGTCCATAACTCACAGTGGGCCTGAGAATCAAGATTTTTTTTTTCCTCTTATCGTAATCCCATTAAAATCCACTTTGATTTATTGTGTTTTGAATTATGCTCAGCTTGTCAACGATGTCATTGCTGGGAGGGAAATGGCAAACTGTTTTAAAAGCTTGTCTGCGTTCCTCACTAGCACACTTGCCAGCCAAAATGCAAGGCCAGATCTCGTCATAAAAAGCCGATCAGAAACCTTCCCCCCTGAGCTTGACCTCACTGAAGACGTAAACATGAAGAGAAAACGATAAAATCGTGGATTAGTATAGGAGCAACTTTGTGACTATGGAGCCGAGCCAGAGAGGGAATATAACGACAACAACTCCTGTTTGTTTGTGAGTCTTCTTTGACATTCGAGACATTCTTGTTTTTGATTAAGGAGGCTGGCATTCAGGCGGAGAGACAAGAAGAAGAAAGGAGAGAGGGAGCGCAGAAGAAGAAGAAGAGCGAGAGATAAAGTGTGTGGTTATTCTGGCAGAGCGCGGAGGCAGGACGCCAACAGAAACTCGGTGTGTGACACAGACGCACTAAAGTTCTGCACAAAGAAACACAGCGGTAACACAAGTATTATAATCATAGATACACACACACACTCTGCTGTCTAATTGGATAACTGTGCATGTGTTTGTAGAAATGTTTTATTAAATAATACACAATGTAATACAAACAATTTAATACACAAGCCTAAATATTTGGAAAAATCCATATGGCACACTCTCAAAGCTAACAGTGTTGCACAATCGGTGAGGCGGTCTCACCAAGCTTAACAATATTATGCTAAGAAGCGATCAATATCAAAAATAATGTTTGAACAATTGAGGAGACGTTTAAAACAAGCTTTGAGATTAAAATCAGATTTCACAGTGGAGTTAAGGTTGCTATTGAAACACCCATAAACAGCCCTTCCTGAGTATGTCTGTATTTTTACAGCAAACAAAGCAATTACCAGGAAAAATGGGACTTCACAGAAAAGTTGCTTTCTGGCCCACTGCAGCAGCATTACGGTCAAGTTCTGTTGACTCCACTGTCGCCTACTTTGTACATTAAACACAGGGTATAGGCTGCTTTAATAGCTGGCACTCACTACGAAACACTAATTACACACTAATAACTGGATTTCGTAAGGTTATTAAGAACTGTTTATCTGATAAATTATGATTTACTCATTTCTGTAATGATGTGGTGTGCAGTCTGAAGGCAACACACACCAGCGGCATCTTGATTTATCTTAATTTACGGTTACCGTGCCCTAAGATGCCCATCAAAGCTTGACGCCCAACAAACAAGCATTCAACCCCCCAAAATTTGCAGGCTGTTCTCACTGCCATTGCTTCAAATACAGCAGCCTGGTCAGTGGCCCAATGCTTCCGAGTTTGATGCTGTTGTGACCCCTCTATCATCACATCATGACGTGCTCCTTTACTGCAGAAGTTAAAAAATAATGAGAAAGTTCCAGTTAGGGGGAGGCTGGAGTGGTTGGGTGGGTCACTCACAGGGCTTAACATCTGTTGACTGAGGTTTGCATCCCATTTGTGACAAAGAGCCAAGATGTCAGAAGGGTCACTACAGCGTCAAACTAAATATCTTGAGTGGCCTGTCCTCTTGCAAGTCACCAGGCTGGAGTGGAGGCTCCACTTGGTGACGCCTTGGCCTGTTCAGTCGTCCTCCTGGAACCACACTCTTCACATGTTTTATATAATTTACTTGTATCAGATTAAATAACCTTCATTCATCAATACTGTGTCATTGATAGTGTCACCAGGCACTTCTATTCCTGTTATCACCCTCTATTCCCCCAGATCCCAAACTCTTTCCTCCAACCAGCAGGAGTCAGTAGTGTGATAACAAGCTCATGATCCCTCACTGGCTTCCCAGCCACAGACTTATTCTGTTTGTTGGACCACATGACTAAACTGTAAATTTCTGTTGTTTTATCAGACAAAGATCCACCAAAGTGCTTCCTTAGGCCTCCTCGGGTCATGCTGACATGAATTCCTGGTGACGCCAACTAGGAAATATGTTAATCCACCATGATATCTCTGAATGAGAAACTGTTATAGGAAGGTCTCTTCATGTCGTCTGCGTGTGCTGTGCGTGTGGAGCCGCATTCACAGAAGCCTACGGGGGATTTGCCTATTGAGCTAAATCGTGGCTCTCTTATCTCGGCCATTTCGTTATCTCCAGCGCGGTAATTGCTGACTTCCAATCGCGCTTGTTTTCCTCTGATAGGGAGACTTTTCCTTCTTAGCAGTGAGTTCACTCTGACTTCCCCTCCGAACGGCTCCACCTCCACGCTGACACACAAGGAATACCCACAGGAATACATGAACACGCAGAGACAGAGAGACACATTCCTGTGTGCCCTCGGTTCATGCCAAGACCGAGGGGGAAATCATTGACTTCTACTGAACCCATTACAGGACACAGTGTGTCTCAGGGGAGGCTGCAGAGGGCTCATTATACTGTATGCGAAAAATACTGTAGCCTTTACAACATCAGCAGGAGGCTACATTAAGTTTCTCACATAAAAAGCATCATTAAGAGGATGAAATCTGGAATAGCTCAGCTTTGTCTTTGGTTCATGGAAACAACTGGAAGTGATGTGTTTGATTCTGTACGTCAAAGTTTTGAAACATGTGCCGCTCTTTAAAGAAATTCCTCATCCTTAAAAATAGAAACTCGCCTTGCGAACAAGCGCATCAAATTGTTTGCTTACAATGACCATGATACTGAAAACTCTGCATACACACCCCTCTGTGAAACGTCAGAATTTCTCCTGTTTCTCCCAGGAACACACAGCCACAGCCCTGCGGTCCTTGGCTTCCCCATGCTGGGTGTGGAGGGGGGGGACTGCACCACATGTTGTGTCGCGGTTAACCAAAGGCCGACCACTTTAAAAGAGCCTAAATTGATGCAACCCATCTTGAACTAATCCTCTGGTTGGGGATGAGAGAGGGGGGGATTACCTGGGGGATTGATTACTTCACCACAGATATGGTTTGTGTAACCTGGGCTGGTTACATGGCGGTAGACCACAATGACCAGACGCCACCCAAGTATCTGTTGGTGTCTGTTGGAAGTGGTCGGCGTCTGACAACTTTGTTCTGTGTGAAAAGGCAGACTTGGCAATGAAGGCCAAACAAATCCATGTGAAGAGATAGAAATGTGACACTCGAAAGTCAAGCAATAAGACGTTCACTGTTTGAGTTGAGAGATCAGTGTTAAACAGTCACTCATTGTGAGTAGCGTGTTATATAGTATAACAGTGAAGGGATTGGTCTTGGCAGTAACTCCAAGTTGTCTTCTATGTATGTGGTGTCTTCTCACTGTTAAACATTCAGGAATAAAAGCTATGCTGTGGGGTTGGACTGTGTCAGTCACCGGGGCTAAGCTAGCTGTTAACGGTCAGTTAATATCTCCAAAAACCACAAGGTCTCATAGTGATGAACCCACAGTGAATTATCACCTGGCACTGAAGTTCCCCTCAGCTTGAAATGTTTTGGCGTTTGTTGAGCTCATTGTTTTGAATTTCTGGCAAAAACGATTATGAATAATCGACTGTAAAGTATTTTCCCAGCACTGAATGGGAGACAGATAAAAGGGCTTTTCACAGTGCACTTAGTCTGTCTTTAGCCTAGGGCTCCCCGGCTCCTGAGCAAGGTTAGCTCTGAGTTTGCAGAGTTATCCCCCGAAAATCCATGTTCTAATGGACATTTAACCCACGGCTAGTCGAAATGCAGTGTGAATAATATATAGGGAAATCACTGGAGGAACTATCTGCTAAAGAGCAACATATTTCCCTCAGGAGTTGGCAGAGACAAAAACAGAGCAATATGGAGAATGAATATTGGACTTCTTAGCTGCTGGATGGTTAAATAAACAACTTTTTGCACACAGCAGGGGTGATAATATCCCAATGTTGTGTTTACAGCGTGTTGCACTGCAGCCAAGTGGTCAAAACAGCATCAATAAAGCTTTAAATACAGAAAATTCTTCTACTCCAACTTTAGAAATTCAAGAGAGCTTTACTGACAAAGCTGAGCGACAAAAAGTAAAGAAGATGCATCGATTGTGAGATCTGGGTCGATGCAGATGTTCAAAACAATAATTTGTTTCTTGTTATCCATTTTACATTGGTCGTCAGTTATTCTATCTTTTGTGCCAGGGAAACAAAGAAATAGTTTATTGTGAATCATAACAAAAAAATTCTGAAATGTTCTGAAAGAGGCCAAATTCAGACACATAAATGTATGATGCAACCTTCAGTTTAACCTTCTTTCACATGAAAAGATTTTTTTGACAGAACTGTTGGCAGGATGCCACAAGTCAGTAGCCACTGTTAAATCTATGAGACACAACGGATAAACATTGGCCACTGCTATAGAGGAATGTCATTTTATAGCAAGGTTGAGCTTTTGTACCCATTCCAGCCGGCATGCTTTTAACTTTAAGGAGAATGCTCCAACACTGTTTTGCTGTTAAGATCCAGAAATAACTTGTCGACAACGTAACTTCACATGACTTTCCATCGGCACGAGGATGAGTAGATAATAACTGAATTTTCATTTTTGGGTGACTTGGGTGATGAAGTAATGAGTGATAAATTCATGTAACTAACCAAAAACTATAATACACATACATACAGTAGGACATCGTGACAGATGAGAACTGTAAGTGATAAGCAGCGGCCACCCAGAGAAAATCGTGAAAGGCTCAGAGAACTTATTGGAGATGAAACCATCACTCCCTGCTTCGCCTCAGCCCTTGGTATCGATGGCAGGGCGTTTATTTTGCATGACGCGGCAGGAGAAAGAAGGTGGCGATGGAGATGGGAGTTTGGCCACACCACTGGAACAGTTGAGTTCACAGAGAGCGCTGCCTGCGTGTGATTAGCAGAGCTGCTGTGGTGTTTCGCCAGCTCCAGCGAAGCCAGTTCTCATTTGTCAGTGTGTGTGTGTGTGTTTGTGTGTGTTTGTATACGTGGGTGTGTTAGGAGGGAGTGAAAGGAGAGGAAAAGAGTAACAGACAATGAGAACAGAGAGAAAGAGGAGGGAAACACTGTAAGGATTGGTATGTCTGACTGTCATTTGAAACTGAAGCGATGTGTGGCCCAGCACCATGGTTTCAGAGTTACACCCAAAACAAATAAACAAAAGGAGTTCGGGCAGCGTGTGTGTGTTTGAGAGAGAGTGAAAGATCTGAAAACCTCCGTGAATCTCACACACGACACATGCTTCTCAGAGATGGATTTTCCTCCTAAAGCAACACAGCGTTTACAGAAATCTTGCGGTGTTCCGGTTCGTCGAGAATCTCTTGGAAACCGTCACATTCCTAACACTCAACATTACGTGTCACCGTTTCCAAATATGTAAATATAGCATCTGACGTCTGTCGTGTTTTGGAAAATGTAGGTACATATTCGCCAAGGGAAGGGCGTGATGACGTGACACTGCACAAGGGAGTAAAATTGATCCCAGAGTCTGTTGGTAATGTCTCTTTGATCAGATTTCTGTGTAGTCAACTTATCATTTGTGTCAGGTGCCTGTGTATAACGTTTGTGTACTGGCACCTGCGTTCTGTACACAAGTGAATTTACTCCAGCATATAAGGTTATTGTTTTTTCTTCTTCTGTTTGTGTCTGTATTTACACTCCAGCGGCTCGCTGGGACCTCTTCATCCTCTCCAGATTTGTGTCAGCTAAGGTTTCGAGGGGGTTAGCTCATACGGAAAGTTGATTCCAGAGCTTGCTTCATCTCACATGGTTTCAATCACCTTTTCTCCCGCAGACCTCGCAGGTTCTGAGGCCGACCTTCGGCTCCAGGAGTGCTCGGACCTGAACCTGGGCGAGCACAGGGGGAGTAGAGAAATGAGGGGGGAAAGAAGGCAAACTAGGAAGCAAGACAGGTCTCCTTCAGTCGTCTCACCTCACCTCCTCTCAGCTCTTCACCTTTTGTCTTGTCTCATATCCTCTTTTCTTTTCTAGTCATGTCTACTCTCATCTTTTTCTTTATCTTGTCTTTTCTTGTCTTCTCTCCTCCTTTCCTCTCATCTCCACTTGTCATCTCCTCTCCCGTTTTTTCCTCTCCTCGTTTCCCTTTTTACCATCTCCTCCTTTTGCCTCCTCTCATCTTGTCCTCTCCCTTTCTCTGGTTCTCTGTCCCAATGTCCTCTGCCTCTCATTTCCTTGTCTCCTCTCATCTGGTGTCCTTTTCTCCTGTCTCCTTTTCATCCCCTTGTCTCCTTTTCTCTGGCCTGGTTTCCAATCCTCTAGTCACCTCTTATATCCTCACCACCTCTCCTCTTGCCTCATCTTGTTTTGTCTCCTTTCACTTCTTTTCCTCGTCTCGTCTCCTTCCGTCTCCTCTTGTCTTCTCTTCCTTCCTCCCTGTCTTTTTCCCAGCACTTTCACTTCTCCTTGCTTTGTTTCCTGTCACCTTGTCTTGACTCCTTTTCTCTGGTCTCCTTTCCCTGCCTGTCTCCTCTTGTCTTGTTTTGTCTCTTTTTCCCGTCTTTTATCACTCCAGTTATCCAATATTCTCCTTTCCTTTCCTCTCTCCTTGTCTTGTTTTCTTTTGTCTCATCTCCTCTTCTTTCCTCCTCGTCTCTTCTCCTGCATTTTCCTCTCCTCACTTTGTCTCCTCTCATCTGGTCTCATCTCCTTTCTCAGTCTACTTTCCCTACTTCTTGTCTCTTCCCATCTTGTCTTAACTTGTTTTATCTCCTCTTATCTCGTCTCGTTAAGTCTTGTCTCCTTTCATCACTCCTGTTCTCTCATCCTCCCACCTATCCAGTTGTCTTATCTTCTTTTGTCTCGTCTTGTATCCTCTCCTCTTCATCAAAATGTGATGACAGGCTGAATCATCTGTTGAAATCACGGCTTTCACTCTTTCACTGCTCTGGATAGCAGAGCAGAGTCTAATGCATTATCCAAACGGCGTTGGCTGTCTCGTTGAATCTGTGTTGTGGAGGACAGGCAGTCCCAAAGTCTGTAGATAGACGGGGCAGGAAAAGGGACGCCGGCCGTCGTATATTTCCTTTGTCTTCCCAAAGTAGCAGCAAAAGAGGAAGTAGGATTGTGTTGGTGAAAAAAAATCCCAGAATGCGACTGAGACAAAATAAACCACAAATCCCTTTTCGTCTCCTCTGGAAGACGCTCTATTCTGAAGGATTTCCCTCAACACCGCGCTTGGTGGGATTCATGCAGGCTGACTGGGTTCACATGGATCCTGTGGAGAGGAGGGGCAGCCAGGGGTCACCTCAGGTCACCGGCAGGCACTGCAGGAGGATGTGACTCTGCAGCCTAACGAGGGTCTGCTGATGCGGGCCTACACATCCCATCTGTCAGTGCAGCTATTCCTCCTCAGTGGCAGGAGTTATGAGGGAGAAGCCGTGGCTTTTCCTGGCCAACGACGAACCGAGCTGCGATTCCCTCTCCTGGCTTTGTTTTCATTCCCGTTGGGGTCGGAAGTGTTATTTGGGTTAGTATTCAGAGTGCTGGTTTATAAACACGACTTCTGTTCGATGGGAACTGGGGGAGTCTGCTCGACACATTTTTGCCCTTTCGCTGTTTTTTTCTGCTCAATTTACTCTGCAGGAGAACAATAACATGTCATGAAATGTACAGAGGATGTCAGAGCAGATGAATGCTGTACCATGACTGCCTGTACAGCCTGTTTTTAAAACAGATCTTGGCATTAAGGCCGTCTTTGTCATTTGGCTTTCAGTCTAACAAATATGATCTAATCACACTCGGGAAAAGCAGCGCTGCATAAAAGAAATAATACATCATTTAAACTGCACTCATTCTTGCCAGGTGTTAAAAATTTTAATAATCTAGCCTGAAGACAAAGAAACATGTAAGTTCAATTTAAAGGAATATTTCAGTTTAATATGATTTGGAGCCTATTTTCATTGTTTTGACCACTGTTTCAGTTGGTAATAATAACACCAGATTACCAAGTTTAGTGCTACCCCTTACCATGTTCAATTAGCACTAAATAACCATAGCTGAGGCTGATGGGAATGTCAATGGTTTAAATGTTTAAAGCATTTGGACAAATCAAACTTGAGCTGATAGTGCTGCATTAAAAGTTAAAGGATCAAAAAGTTACTAAATTCCTCCTGAAGGGAATGTTAAGGTCTGAACCAGGTTTTATAGCAAGCCAGTAGTTATAAGGCATTTAGCTAAAAGCCAACAATGACGACCTGCTGGTGTTAATAGAGGAAAAGCCAGAAAATCACTAAAGTCATATTTCAGTCTCTACCAAAAGTGGAGGACCAACCTACCAAGCAACGCTGCCATCCTTAGAACTGAGCTGCTAGCATTGCTGAAAAAAAAAAGTGTTTCTTGACCAAAACCAGGGTTGCCAGGGTCTTATTGTAGCCCTTTTTACTAGCCTGTTCACAGCGGGACTGTTGCACCTTTATTACACTTTGCGGTTCTGTTAAATGTTCGCAGGCAGAATAGGGGGTCATAGTTGTTCCACCTCTAATGTAATAACAGTGTCGAATCAACGCTGGTTTAAAAAGGGTGAGCTGGCCAGCCAGTATGATGGGACAGGGATATTTTAGAAAGCAGCTAGCAGCAGTTAGCAGCTTAGTCAGAGAAGATGAAAAGCAACCACACATCTCTGCAAATTGAGGGGACAACAAGGTCTAGGAGCTCCTTCCCTCCAAGCACAGGACAAGTTCAACCGACATATACCATGGACAGTAAATCATTGTTACTGCCATGATATGCTATTGTTTTGAAAACGCTGCCCAACACATCTGTAAAACATCACATGGACCGCCAACTCTGTTGTGGACGCTATGTTGGAACGCTTACATGCGATCCAAAATCTCACACACTCGCACACAGGGTGGCAATATGCTGTTGTTTTGCGCCGGGTTAAAACCAGAAAGGGTCTTTGTTTCGGTGGTACTGGAAGGGCTTTTGACTCTGGTATGCCAGTGTGTCGAGAGAAAAAATAGAAATGGTTGCAGCACCTAAAATCTAACCATCACCCTAATCGTTTTTTTTTTTTAACTTTTCAGTGAGTCAGGCTAGCAGTGTCTCCATACTTCCTGTCTTTATGCTTAACAAAGCTAATCCCCTTTGGGTCCAGCTCCTCACAGAGAGGACATTTTAATTTCACTCTCAGGAGGTAATGAGCTTATTTTCCCACAACCCCAAACTATACTTTTAAATCTCCATGCCAGTGATTTCTTCATCATGTGCAGGTTATGTATTTTCATGGTTAAAGACTGTTCCAGGTTATTTCAATCATATATAACATCCACAGTAAACAACATTAAATGGCTGTTTTGTTTAAATTGGCCATTTCAGAAATTCAAAAGATAACTTCTCGGGGAAAGATCTCTGCGGTTAAACAGCGGTTACAAAATACAGGCTCTGTTTTACTGTCTGAATGGGCCAGACAGGTCAGTTGGCCACGCTGATAAAGATCTGCAGTGGAGCTGCATTCTACAACAAACAAGTGCCCCGATAAATGACAGGACAGGGTGGGGGTTTACCCAAGGCAGCAGACATAAACACAGCAACCCTCATGGATGGAGGGAGGTAATTTAGATATACCACCGCCATTAGCCCAATTAGGGTTCAATGCCTATGAATCCACAGGGCTTTCCCTGTTCGCCCGAGAAGGAAAAGGGGAAAAGTACACCGCAATTACATGTGTTCAACAGAGAAGGAAATGAGAGAGGAAGCCAAGGTGAAGTCTGAGCGGTGGAGCTTCTCCTCAGCTGTCCGTAAGTCGGCCATCGAGGTAGGGTTGCATCGGGGAATGGCCAGGGGGCTTTGGTGGAGCGTGCTGGCATTTTTGACACCGATCCTCGACTGACTTAACAGAGATAAGACATCTGGTCGACTCCCTCTCTGGGTCAGACGAGCAAACTTTATCCAAGTTCAGTCTGATTGAATATCACTGTGTCTTTGACAGCGGATGACAGCCCATATGCTTTTATAAGCCTTCATCTGCAGGGTTAGTTTGCACAGATTTGAAGGTCTTTTATTCCTTTTTAATATCAGATATTCTGGATCTTTCCTAAACTTTCTGTCAGACACTTTGTGAAAGTTAATACCAAGTGTCCCAGCAGCTTTGAATGTTAGTCACACCTCTAAAATTTCTCAGGAATAATTCAGGTATTCAGATTTTTTTGTCAGAGGAAACCAGGTCCAGTGGATTTTTATCAGTTATCTTACAGTAAACAGACAAACGGGTTAAAGTGGTCTGCGAGTTTAAATGTTGGGCTGTGAGCCAGTAAGTCCTCAGGCTGCTTTGGCGTCTGATGGAGTTGATCCTTGAAGGAGCCAGCCTCTATTTAAGGACTGACCCGGCCCAAAATCTGCCATGACTCGACGCACCCACACAATGGGAACAATTTGAGGGGTTGGGGGTTGGAGGGTGGGAGGGGGGCATCATGCAGCAGGGTGCATTTCCTCTGAGCTCAGCAAGCGTGCAACAGATTGAAATTATTTTGATGAATAACATCCAGGTTAAAGGTGACAATAGGGATGATTCAGGACCAACATGCTGAATCACTCAACACACACAATGATGCTTACGGTGTACGTGACGCGTTGTAATCACATGCACCGAGTTGTAATATAAATGTTTAGCAAAAAAGTGACGTCTTATTAATTCATCTGCACAAAACAAAGCTGAACTCCTTCTTCTCTCCTCCTCCTCGCTGTGAAGATGCTTATCCCGTGGCCTCATTATGAGAGCAGAAGAAGGCCATGGCCCTGTTCTTTGTATCGCATATTTGGGGGGTTTTAAGGGCCTGTTATGGTTTGCAGATGTCACCCTGCATAGCATTTGGAGGGAGTCATTCCCTGGTGCTGTCAGGCAGGGACCCTCCTTTGCTCTCTCTTCTTCTCTCCTGGGTGCGGCGTCAGGGAGGGGTGTGCGCAGGAAAACCCCACAGGGTGGATACGAACATGGCCTTGAGGTGGGGTAGAAACACTCACAAACACAAAGTACGTGCAGACGCTTATTCATGCATACCTGAATAACCAGAAACATGACGTTACCCATTCTTGTGATTACAACCATTTGACATGTACATGTGTGATGAAGAAACTCTGCCAGGCTTTCCAAGTAATGATTACACTGCCAAAAGAAAAAAAGTAGAAACGGTAGAAAACTGTAATTTTCTGATAGCATACCTCCGCCAAGGAGCCATCAAGTCTAATTCAATATCAAATTAAACATATTTAAATCCGCTACATTCAGTGTAGTGTTTTTAATCAAGATCCGTCCTTTCTTTCCCTGAGAAATTAATGAAATTGTTGAACAACGGCCTATCTCACAATATTCTCGAAACTGCTGGATCTGTCCCGTTATCCGGATTTGCATCAAAAGTTGAAGGGGTTTCGTTGAAATCCTTTCAGTAGTTTTTGTGTAATCCTCCTCACAAACACGGGGCGAAAACACAACCTCCTTGGCCGAGGTAATAATCAGACTTGTAAAATAATGTAATTACAAGTATAAAACTTGAATGTACCATTTTCAATAAAAAAAATAAAAAAATTGAAATTTGAAATGATATGGTTATTCAGAGTTACATGTTTTTCATGTTATCTTACATTAGACATGTAAATTTAGGGTCTATTTTTGTAATTTTATGGGTATTTTTGTGTACACTGATACTCTGCATTCTTTCTTATTCCTCATGTACACACATATATGAGAAATCATGGTCTCAAACTCATCTAACCCTCCATCCCCACTTAAAAAAACGTGTTATGCACAAAGACAGCTGCTAGAGCATGTGTTAACGATGCAGAAATCCAGATAAATAATGCAAATTTGAGGGAAAACTCTCCCTCCTGTCAGCTCAGTCGACCACAACTTCACACCCAGCGGAGGCCCTCATGTCTCCCACACCTTCTCCCCAATCACTGTCACAATTTCTGGACTTTGGTTTGAGGCTATGACCGATTGGTCCCTCCACTGGGGTTGAAAACAATCAGAATGATGGAGGGAGGGGTGAGAAAATGACATTGCATCTTCATATAAATATTTGCAGCATCAAAGCCTGAGTATGGGTTTTTATCTCGAGTTGAAGAATTGCGCAAACATTTTATGATCTATGATTTTTATGGTGGAAAATGAGCTCTCTGAAACTTTCAGCTTCTAGTGGTAATTCAAAACAAAAGATATGTTTTATGTCTGTGTTTGTAAACAGCTCTAAACCCACTTTAAACCTAGTCTGGGTCAGTCAGTCAGTCAAAGAATGTCTTCAGCACAATGACGCATGCTGTAACAAAGCCGGCAGGGTGATTTTAATGATGCCGTTTCAAATCTAGCCTGGGCCTTTAAGGGAAAGCAAATGTTCATGCACCACTGCATTATAAATGGATCTGATTTTGAGAAGTACTTAGGCACAGGACCAAACTAGGCTGAAAGGCCCAGGGACTGTAAACTAATATTGGTTTACAACACATGGTCCAGATTTCATAACAGACATTAAGACTCAATCCTGGAGGACACTCCTGTGGAAAAAGGATGATTGATGAGCACAAAGGAAGGTGTGTGCGTGTGTGTGTTTGACTGTATGTGTGTACAATGTGTGCGTGACCACAGTTGGATGCTATTTTTAAGGAGCGGGTTTGGAAGAATTGATCTAAAAGCTCCTTCTGTGCTCTCTTAAGTGCTGTGGTAGTTCATTGTTGCCTCAAGAGGAGCCAGATAAATAAATGTGGGTTGACCGAGCATGAGAGGAACGGTTTTGACATTTTAGGAAACACACTTACTCACTTTCTTGTTGAGAGTTAGATGATAGGGTTGGTACCCCTCTCTTTCTTAGCTTAGCGTAGCATTAAGACAGGAAAACATGAGCTAACAGCTAGCGTGGCTCGGTCTCGACGTTTAAATATCTTCCTACCACCTCTAAAGCTCCGCTGGCTGCCCGTCACTGATCCTCGCTAAGAAGTAGTCTGCCTAATAAGCCCCCATACAACCACCAGCTTACATCACTATACTTCATGTTGTGTGCAGATTTAACAGGTAAGATATAACACACTGATAAGTGAGCTTTACAGGTGCTAGTAAGTGGTGAGTTGCTTTTAGCAGTTTCCCCCCATTTCCAGTCATTACACTAAGATAGGGAAAGAGATGGAGGTGGTGTTAAGCTGGCAAACGGCTGACATCTGGAGATATTTCTAGCCATTTATGAGGCATCAAAGCCGGGTGTTTTTACAAGTCAGACATCCGTGATCGAGGCAACCAAAAAAAGCCAAACCATTATGTTTTCCTAACCCTAACCAAGTGTTTTTTGTACCTAAACTTAACCAGATCATAAAAAACAGTGTTGTAACAAGACAAAAAAAGAAAATCTACCTCAACAAACGTAAAGTTGCTGATGAAGGTTCACAGTCATCCACGTCATGGTAATTTTAAGTGCTATATTGTACGAAACTGGACCTGTTTCAGTTTCTTGAAGACGTTTCAGCTCTCATCCAAGAGGCTTCACCTCCTTCAACTTCATTAAATCAATTGGTCCATGTCACCATTTAAACAACAGGAATGAAAATAGAAACATCTGGCTCAAAATGGCGTGGCACTGTGCAGGACACTACAATGGAAAAAAGAAGATTTTGTTGCTGACACTTGCTCGTGTCGCAGGCAGTTAAGACATGATGAAACTCTCAGCAAGAGAGTGAATGAGTATTTCCTAAAACTACTGTGTAACACTAAGCCAGCAGATCTACTCATCTATAAATGTCCTACTTGTTCCTCATGCAGGGCTGCTTCATGCATACACTCATTATTCACATTAAACCCTGCAAGAAGTACTAAAAACAAACAAACAAATGCTCATTGTCTTCCTCCTTATTGCCTTGTAATTCAGATAATAATACTGTAATGTTATTCAGAGGTCACGCTGCATGTCTGCACCCAGTCAAACGCTCAGACTTGGCCGTGCGCCAGGCTTTGGAGATGGGTATCGGCATGCTCGCTTGGCGTTTGCGCTCTGAGTCATTACAGTAGTTCTGTAAATAGCAACCCAGCTAAAAGGAAATATCTCAGATCAGATCAGAACACGAGTATTTTTCCCCGAACCACCAACACACACACACACACACATAGAAACAACCACATGAATATTGTACATGCACGCACACATTACAGACATCAGCTTTTTGATGCTCTGCCTTGTCTTCTGAAGATTGAAGACTGCTGAGACGATCACTCAACCACACCTTTGCTCGGATCATGTTAACAAGCTATTAAGTGCATCTCATCGAACTGCTGCCAAACTGCTTTACTGCCAGCGGACGTGTCCCATTCACACGTTTTGATTTAGAGTCAATCAGTCGATATGTTTCGCTCAGATTTCAGATTTTATTCAGTGTGAGCGCAGCGTGTCAGGCCATAAGAATGAAGAAGTGATCTCGATGCACTCTGGAAAGGCTCCCACGAAAATGAATTGAGATACTACAATAAGTTTACAACACACTTCACCCCCGTCCCAGAGGCTACATCGACTCTGTAGTGTAGCTGTTAATCTTGATGACACAGGATACAATGGCTCCGGCATGGCTGCACTGCTGACTCAAATCTCTTTTTTTCCCTCCATTTAGGTGACACGCATCTGATATTTTATTTGTTGTCTTAACTGGGGTTTATATACGCAAGACTGATTTTTAACTCCTTGTGGTCCAGAGGAGGAAATGTCTCATTCAAAGTGGTTTTATTCCACAAATTAGGTTGTCTTACTGGCAGAATATCGGATGATGTGTTCTTTTTAATTGCACGGATCCAAGTATTATTTGACACAAAGATATTGCACGAATGAGCTCCTTCTTGCTCAGAAAATAAATGGGAAACCACATTAAAACGTAGGATGTTATTAAGAGACCACATTTGTGCCACAAAATGCTTAAAAACAGATGTGTGTAACCATGTCAATACAGCCCCAGTCCTATGGGTAACATGTCAGGTTTATGCTGAGTGTGTAAATGAAGCCAGTCACATTTGCGTGCATTGAGAGAGCAGTCATATGTCATTTGACTTTGCTGGAGGTTTTGGTCCGATCCAGGAATGTGTCGGAGGCCCCATATGGTGACATCAGCCTCCTCTGTACGACTCCCAGGAGCTGTAATGATGACCAAGACCGAGTGTGCCGGTCATGACCTTTTGGTTTGTCAATGAAGAGCTTAAACACGGAAAGATGCAATTATTTTACCCCAAAACAACCAACAACAACCCAACAGCACAGTGTTTTTCATCAAATGAAAAATGACCAATTTAAAATTAGTTGACTTATCATTACCAGTGACTTGAAAATCACTAGTTGTCATCCTTCAGATCTTTCTGTCCACACTGCACACTGTTTTAAAACAAAAAAACTTCTTGTCCATTTGATTTTCAAGATGTTCCCAATTTTATTACACAAAGGTTATAAAGAAACTTGGCTCCCAGGCCAGTACACATAAACAAATAAGCTGAGAAGGCTACAGCAATGCTAGCTGCACTGTGAGGTTGTAGTTAGTCACAGTGGTGCTTTTCAGCAAAATGCTAATGTCCGAATGCTAACATTCTCACATTAAGCAGGTATAATGAATAGTACAACATTTTGTTCCATTCTATCTTGTTGCCATCTTTTACTGGATGACTGAACATTTTGACCAGCTGGTGGCGCTAAATGAAGAGTCAGGGGATCACCAAAGTCAGTA
Organism: Pagrus pagrus; assembly: GCF_965226575.1. NCBI lineage: Eukaryota > Metazoa > Chordata > Actinopteri > Spariformes > Sparidae > Pagrus > Pagrus pagrus. Next base: position 4,666,881 of record NC_140208.1, on the reverse strand, counting down.
AGATTCCTCCTCAGGGGACCATGAATGTCTTTTCAAAATTAGTGCTGCAACTAACGATAATTTTATTCAATGATTAACTTGCCAATTATTTCACGATTATTACCTCTGCCTAGGAGGGTTAGTTTTCACTTGGTCTGTTTGTTGGTTGATTGGTTTATCAGCAGGATTACACAAAAACTACTGAACGGATGTCTGCCAAACTTGGGATAGAAGATGGATCTTTTGGCCAAGAATAGATCCTATTAACTTTTGGCATGGACCTGGATAAAGAGACGGATCAAGGGGCCTTGGCAAAACCCAAAGTGACATCTTCAGATTTTTTTTATGGTCCAACTGCAGTCAAAAAACCCAAAAGTTGTTTATTTCTCATCATAAATGACAAAGAAAAACAGCAAATTCTCACATTTAAGAAGCTGGAGCCAGAAAATATTTGACATTTTAGCTTGAAACATGAAACAATTAATTGATTGTTAAAATAGCTGTCTATTAATCTTCTTTCAATCAGGTATTCATTGTAGCTCTATTCTAAGAGTCATGGCAGACCTTCCCCTGGGTGTTGAGATATTTCAGTGTGGACAAAGGTGGTTGACTGTTTGATGCTGTCACACTAACATGGTTAAAAAGCAATATCTTTATCTAGCTCCTTAATTTCTCCTGGAATCAGATATTACAAACTCATTTCCATGTAATATGGTCCAATGCAACACCAGAACAGCCGCGAAACCAGCACAGAACTGAGTCAACACACAAGCATCTAGAGCTGTAATCTCAGCTACTAAACAGGTTGCACTGCACGTTTTTTTTGGATGTGAGTGTGTAAACGTTAGTGTTTTTGAGAACAGGAGGTCTGGGATAAACTCTGCCAGATCTTTGTGCTGGAGGAGATAAGCGTCATAGTTGTTATTGTGAGTCCTGGTGGTCATTGTTAGAGATTGATACGGTAATAAAATATTTAACGGCCCATCAATCACAAAACCTACACAGTTTTGTAGCCTAGTTCCCGTGCCCCATGCCTAACTCAATAGTTTTAGTTTATATAAAATAAAAAGGTACATTTGAAAGTCTAAATGCAACAAACACTGATGGTACCAACACCCTGTGCACATGATGCAAAGCAGTGGTGGCACGTGTGTCTTCAGTGACCACAGCTGTGTGCAGATTATGACTCTGCAGCGGTGGTCTGTGTGTGTGTGTGTGTGTGTGTGTGTGTGTGTGTGTGTGTGTGTGTCGGTGCTGTGGTGGTCTGAGCCCCCCGAGCTGGCTCCGTCCCAGCAGCTCCGAGGCTGAGGCGAGCCCTGCTGCCAGGCCGGGCCCCACTGTGGGAAACAGCCTGTGTGTTATTGTACGCGCAATGAATTGCTGATGACGCATTTGTTTATGCGCCTGCTCAAATAATGGGAACATTAAATATTTGGCCCGAATAATAATAATCCATTTCCTTGCCATGACAAAAAAATATGACTAATCGTATGGAAATCAAAAATAAACAAACACGCCGGTGAGCGATTGTATTTTGTGGATATGATGACGATTTGTCTGCATCCACCCTTCATGGTGAACATTACCTCAGATTTATGTGCACCAGTGAGGGGACCCGCCCTTCACATGAGGGCAACGTACATTCCCGTGGAAAGTCAATACGCTGTGAGAATGAGATTCAGCTCGCTTCGTGTTTGTTGTGTCTTCAGCAGAAGTTTGGAAATTCTGATCAGAATTATGAATCTTTCGCCACAGCGTCTGGCAGTGAAAATAACGCCGGGAATTAAAGGATGAATCAAAGCGTGCTGCGTGCGTACCCTCAAAGTCAGCATCTTTTGGTGGAAACTACACACTCCCATGCAAATCCTCCCATCTAATACTGAGAACTTTCCTCTCACAGTGAATCTGACCACAGAGCTGTTATTCCCTTGTGACAGATATTCCTCTGTCAAGAGCGATTACACTCTCCCACAGTCATTCTCACACGCTCCTCGCCTCGCTAATGCAGTGGGAGAAAGTTCTGTGAATAAAAACATTAAAAAAAGCCAGGACATGTGAGGATCAAACACAGGAATATAACACTATAAACATCACACGCATACGAAGGGCTCTTTATGGGCCAGCAGCGCTTGACTGACAGGCAGCATGGTGGCTGGCATGTAAAACGCAGGGAGGTCAGGTCTATTCACTAGCTTTCCTGTTTATACGTGGCGTGATTCGTCTCGGGCTGCGTTCGCCGGCCCGAGCGGGAGGAGTGTTTATAAACGGCTGACTGGCAAGAGAGGAGAAGACTGAAAGGAGAGGAGAGGAGAGGAGACAAAAGTTATGTTTCCATTGAAATGATGCACACATTTTAAGCTATTTTTTTGCAATGTCAGCTAAATAAACTATAAATTGGTGGATGCTTCCATTCTTATGCGAAACCAGAATTTTGGAAATACCGATGTCATGAGTCCAGACATCAAAAAGATTCTTCTTTAATCATTTGGATTTTTCATACAACCCCGTTTCCAATAAAAGTTGGGACTCTGTGTAAAATGTAAATAAAACCAGAATTCAATCATTTTCAAACGAACTGTGTTTACCGACAACGCTTGCACAAATAGTTCCTGAGCCCATGAAGTAATATCCTTCATACAATCCCAGCCCCACCCTTCCTTGTGAACGACTGAGCCTTTCAAGAATGCAACTTTCATACCCAATCATGCTACTATGACCTGTCACCGATGAACAAACAGGTGTTTTTGGAGCTTTTTACAGTCTTTTGTTGCTCCTGTCCCAACTTGTTTGAAACGTGTTGCTGGCATTAAGTTCACGATAAGCATATATTTACAAAAATGAATTAAGTTTATGAGGTTAAGCATTAAAAATGATTGTCTTTGTACTGTTTTCAACTGAGTATATGTCAAAAAAGGTTCCACCATTTTTAGAGTCAGTTTGTAGTTCAACGATTTCAGTACTGACTGAAATAAATTGTTTTCTTTAAAGATCCGATATGCAAGAACACACCATCCTATCCAGACCCAGACTTATTCATATAAATTATTGATAATTATTACATTTTGACGGAGCGTTTCTATTTTAACTGGCACAGCGTTTCTAGCCCTTACGGCACTGGTGGCCCAGTATACTAACAGGCCAACCGCAATGTGTTGTTAATCACTACACTACTCAGCCAGTCAAATTTTGTGTATCACATTAAGCTTAGTGATTCAAGCCAGACAGATTACACACACAGACGAGAGACGAGACGATAGACAACAGTCGGGAGAAAAAATACAGCAAAAACGGCGCTTTTAATCAAGAATGAACTCGTGTTTACATGTTCATTGTTCCCCCGGGCATTTCAAAATCAGCATCTGTCATATCTGAGACCGCAGCAATTATTAAAAGCAGCAATGTGATGCACCACTATTAAAGTGTATTTTTTTAGCAAACATACCCACCAAAATCAAAACTAAAGGCACAGGCAATAAAATATTGTAAATCTGAATCATAACACATGTTACAAATGATGATGTTTTCTCCACCAGGATTTTGTGTTTAAACTTTTGTTCTGTGAATCTCGCGGTTCGTCAGTTTTGTGAGGGAGGTGGGGGAATAGTAGGTGGTTAAAAATTAACAAATCAGCTACTTTAACATTTTATGAGATCATATTAGTGACATATCTATGTGACAAATAATGTGCAACAATAATGATGGTATTCACAAGTGGTGTATTATTCATTGGTAACAGCTGTGTGGTTGCGTTTGTTACTCTAAAAGTAGTTAAACTCAAATATATTGTGTGTAAAAATGTGGAATGAGCCAAAAAAAAATAGTTACTCGATGTAATTTGTTATGCATCCAGAGTTTCCCACAAGTAGAAATGCTTGAATCGACTCCTTAACAGATGTACAGTTTGTTTTTCCCCGCAGCTGTTATTTATCAGTAGATGGGAGTAAAACAACTTATCTTGCCTGCGTATCTTCGTCATACATCACTACTGATCAGCCCTGATCATTTCGCAGACCAGACTGTGATGAAATACTGTAAGTCACACACAGCAGCCGCAGGGACAGGATCGTGTTCAGAGTTCAGACTGGAGGAATAACCACCCTGATGCACAGCGAGCAGAAAAGTGTTTGATTCATCAAGCTTGGCCCTCTTCGCAAAAAGCCCTTTTCCCCAATTTCTCCTCTTGGCTTTAACTTTAAGGTGATAAATGCGCTGGAATTTGTTCTTTTCTGCCCCTGAGAGAAAAAGACGAGGACTTTAAGAGAAGAGGACTCAGGTTAATACCTTTCTCGCCAGACATTACTAATGAAATCAGTTGTCTGGGGACCTGCAATGTCAGCCTACCCTCCGGCATTCTTATCATCACCCACACAAAACCTCCCCACCAATCAAACTGGATCCTGGAAAGGAAGTTAAATGTGTCAAAGGCTATTAATTCTGCTTTGTCTGCCTCTCCGAATACTAATCGAGGAGTACAACAGTGCCAACCCTCCTTTTTTTAGGGGTTTCTGTGAGGAAGCATGTGAATGAGGGCGTCGATTACAAGGAAAGTTTAAAAAAAAAATATTTGAAAGGCAAGTGTGGCTACAACTCACTGCCTAGGGGAGCGAGGACCATGTAAAACCCTGTTATTTTAAGATTCAGCCTTAGACCACCAACACAATGAGGTATTCACATCTTTAATAGCAGGTTGTTGGCACTGGTTAAGCCTTGTTTCCTCTTTAATAGTAATGATATCCTGTTCTGCACGCTTTCTTTCAATGAGACTCAGGTAAAGCATGGGTGGGGCCTTCCGTTTCATGACATATTTTGTCGAAGTGATGGCTTTTCTTTGTGCCTCTGCATATAAAGGAGCTAAAGTATACTCTTTCACGCACTTCCTACAGACACAGTGCCCTTAAAAGAAACTCTATATATATGTTTTACTGGACGCACTCACGCTGTTTCTAAACAGTTATTTTGCTCGAAGCTAAAGTACTTTTAGAGCACATGTGCCCAGCTATTATCATTTGACTCTGGTTTGTAGCTTGCTCCAAAAAAAACCTAAAGCCTTACATGTTAAGTTTAGAGTCATTTAGGGCATTTTGTTATCTCAATGTAGCCTGCCTCGCATGACAGTAAGCAGGGGCTTTTTACAGAGCAATTGTTCCCATACCACAAACTCGCTCACGTACTGCAGGCAAACATATTTGCTGGATATAGCATGTTTTGAACGCGCTCCAAAGTGCGCCCTATCTATGTCAAGAGCAATTGTGCTTTGTTACTTCTACAAAGCCAGTGAGGGACTCTGCAAAACACATGTGAAGAAGAGCCTGCTAGACTTTTCCAACCACACTCTGTGAAGATTTATATCTGCATCACACAGTGTATCTGCTTAACATCTACGTCAATACTTTTTAGACATTTTAATCGATTGTTTGTTTTTATAACTTGTATTTTTAATAAAGTCAGTCCCTGCAATGTGATTCATCTCTAGTGCTGCCAATCTCTCTGAGAATGAGCACTCAGCTCTGAAGCTTGCCATAGTTTTTTGTCACGGTTGATTTATCGTTTGCACTGAACAACTTCACCAACCACATTATAAAAACTATATACAAAAGAGCCAAAGTAAATAAATACCTGCCCATGTTTTTCCTGATTGCTAACATGCTAGCAATAAGAACCTAATAAGCCAATGAAATATGAAGGCTCTGTTTCTTTAAGCTCTGCCCCTCATTGTCACATTTCAGGTTTTCTTTAACACCACATGACATTTGAATAATTTTTCTATTACTGCCAATTCCACTGAGAATGAACAACCAAATCTGCAGCTTTCCCCAGTTTTTAGCCACTTTTTATGTATTGTTTTGGTTCACCACGCTTCAAGTGGTTCCACTCAAACAGCTCATCATTTTAAAAGATGGTTTTACATGATGTTTTTTCCACTACAGTCAGACAATCAGAGAACACACCACTTGGCAGGCGTGAAATATCAACAAAGAGCAACAATAAGTAAACGGAGAGACTTAAGTATCGTAAGCCACAGGATTGCTTTCTGGCATTTTTGGACCAAACCAAAAATAAGGTAATGAGAAAGAGGACTCCTGGTCAAATATTTCCTAATGTAGCTTTAAATAAGTGCAGTATAATACAGTAGAAAAAAGGTGCACTATATGAACAGTGATATTTTGTTTTTGATTTGAAGCTTTCCTCCATCATGCTCATAAATACCACAAGTGACCCTCGCCCTAAAATTGGGGACATTTGTGTCTAACATTTTCCGTTCAGAGAGACAGCGCAAACCACCAGCGCTCACTGCCAGTTCTAATAAAAGAAAAACATTTCTGTCTCCAAACATGAAAGAGCATCAAAGCCCGATGATAGTGAAGAGAATACTGTTGATGGCGACTTGGAAAACAAACACACAAATATACGATGAAACAGGAAATCCTTGTGTATGTGTGTTCTTTCTGCACTTTTTGATCTGAAATTTAACATCCTTGTGTCATTTGAAAGTTGTTGTGTTTTTTTTCCTCTCGCAGTCTTCTGCGGTCGTGTTGAAAATTAAAATCATCTGTTTAAGTGGCTGTCTTCTTTTGAGGCCATGTAGCCAAGACTGAAGGCTCAGGGGTTGGTTGACTAAGGCAAGACGTAATGCTTGGCATGAAGACACAAGCTCTTTTTACCCTTCCTCCAAATGTCCTCACTTTGGGGTGCACTGGAGGATCAACAGGCTAAGGTGCACACTGTTTCTTCTGTGTGATGTAAAACGTTGGACTCGAGCTTTTTTCTTATCTTTCTCTTCCTCAATCATCCTCCCTGATGCTCTCAGCTGTGTACTGACTAATAAAAAAAACAAAGAGCATATAAACTTCACTTGTTCTTCCTTCTCCCAGCTATCCCTCTTCCTTGAGCTTGCTGTTTGGACGCTAGACAGGACCGAGGATGATGGGAGCGTGCTCACCAGACCTCAGAGTGTCTTAAAATGGACATATGTGTAGAAGCTTTGTTTGAGCATGAGACCTCTGGCGGAGTGTGCGTCCACGGTGGCGTAGGCGTTCAAAGACAACCAGGATGTATATCAATGAAGTCATCTCTAACTATAAAAACTGAGCTCCAGTTGAAAGGAATAACAGGTCGAACGCAGAGGCGAAAGAGTTGGATCGGCATGGTTTGCTTCATTTACTCCACACGATCTGTTCCAATGACCTCATGTCCTCCAGGGCATCCTGCTGGACGTACCCTCTTGGATCCTGATCAACCACTCAGGCATGAATGATAGGGTGTGATCTGAACGGGCAGATCCACAAAAGTTCTGCACATCATTTTCCAAACGCAGACAGGATCATTACCCTCGTTACCTGCACCTTCTTCTTTTCAGTCCAGTCCGTGCCAGACCTGACCACACTGGACCAGACCAGGCTCTCTTCTGTCCCTGGGTGAGACATCTGTTCTGGGCCAGGTGGTTTGGAGAGAGGTCCTTAGAGGTTCATATTTGCTCCATGCTGCTTGTGTGCAGACTTCTGAAGTTTTAGTTCGCTCTCAAAGCTGAACTCTGCAAGTTGTTTTTGTTGAAACATATACGTTTTTTACGTCAGCACGGTGGAGTGTTGTTAGACCGGCACAAGAACTTTACATTCAGTCTAACTGTTCTGTGTAACAGCTCACTACCTTTCTGACTGACAATGCTAATGAAGTATTTTCAAACCAGAGTCAATGTATTCTAAGGATGTTTTCACACCTGTAGTTGGGTTCATCTGGTGCGGAGCAAGGGGGGGAAAATGATATACTTGTTGCATTTAAGTTCTGGTTCGGTTCATGTTCACATGAAGTCATACAGGCTGATATGTAACTTGTTGATTTGATAGTTTTGGCGATTGTCATTCTGCCTCATTAGCACATCATCATGACAGATGTGGGACACAACCAATTATGCAGCGCTTTAATGCTTCTGATGTGTATTTATGTTCTTTGGTGTCATAAAAAGCTCACAAAGAAATAACTGATTGATCGACCACATTATTAATTGTGACAGTTAGAGACAGGACAAAAAGCAGGCGTTTGGTACAGTAATGATTTGGGGCTTATTGCTGTGGGATACATTGTCTTTTTAATGGACCTATTAATCACGAAAAATTCCCTGACGCGATTTTAAAATTACCTCCTGAACATTTCATGATCAGCAGATGGATTTATTAGTATTGAAGATTTTGAAATTGTGCTAAAATTACGTATCTATAATTAAAGATCCTACGGTTGGACATTTGCTTTCACACCACAAACAAATTGCATCACAGCAATCCACCTTTGCAAGTGGCCTCAGGCTGGTTGTTTTTGTCTGTACCAGGGTTTCGATTGACAGCTTTCAAACCGGTCAAAAAAGGAGCCGCGCTAACTGAGAAAACAAACCAGGGTCCGTTTTAATTGAACCAAACAGGTTAGGTGAAAGCACCCGAATTGACATTAACGTGAGTTGGTGTGAAATGTATCTCTATATGTAGATATTATACAACAATAGTGTGAAATATCACTAGCAAGTAACAAATCAAAAACATTGCCTGGTTGTTTGAGGACAGATTCATTCAGCTAGATAGATTTTTACCTCCAACAATGTGAGACAACAACACAAGTAAGACAATGAATAATTTACCATCTATGTAACCCAACCCTCAGTCATATATAAAGATGCACAATGTGTCTCCACTACCTCCCACAAAACAAAAATGAGCCTACAATATTTTAGATGTACCTAAAATGACAGAAACCATTTCACAGAAAGAATTATTTGATGCGTACTTTGGCCCATGTCTCATTTGCTAACATGGAGAGGAAAGGATTTATGACTTATTCTGCAGCCAGCCACCAGGGAAAGATTGAGATGTTTATGCTTCAGTTTGGGGGAGCTGTCATGTCGTCCATCTTTTTACAGTCAGTGGTTGCAGTGGAAACATAACGTCAGGTACCTTTCACAGATAACTTCCTGAATATTACGGATTTCCGTTCAAACCTGTAATTTGTAAATTGTGCAGGCAAAATATTGGACTGCTTTAAAGCTGTATTAGATGATTTTTTGGCCACTATGTCATCTAAGAAAGATATTACAGCAAATTTGTTAGCAGACAACTGCTTATTTACACTTGCAGATGTATGGAGCATTATCATCATTTAGGGTTGGCAGCGCTCAAAGCCAAATAAATGTAAAATCAACGTGGAGAGCATCAAAACTACATGACTTTTCCCAGATCTAAAGTAGCTGTAGCACTGTAGTTAGTCTTCAGTGGACGTTTTTTTAATTATGCTTTTCGTTTCCAATTTTTTGTACACAAACATCATAATGGTCCAAAATAAAGTGAAACTGCATTTATTTTTCCTCAAAAAACATTTCCTTGAGGGAGGACCACCAAACCTGCCGCAAAATACTTACACCTAATTCTTCCACATTTAGGGAAAACACTGGCATTCTTATGGAGCTGTGTTTACGGCCTCCTAATGACTAAGCTCTGTTCTTCATCTGAAACAGTAACTGAGAAAAATATCTGTTTTTTAGCTGCTAAATGTCCCACTTTCTTCACCAGCTAGTCCCTCACTTTGTCTGTTTGGCATTTGTTGGTGGCCAGGTCATGCACAGTGTGTTCATCAAAGCCAGCTGTGTCTGGAAAACACGGTTGATGACATCTGAGCTTGCAGGACGAAAACCAAAATACAGTTAAATGTGGCTATAAAACACCTCAGAGCTGAACATGACTTCAGATTTGACTCTTTTGACATCACACATAATCATTTTGTCCATTATTAATATAATAAAGGGATGAATGCAGCTTTAATTTGGAAGAGTAGTGTGAATTTAATATTAAAGTTGGCATTGAGAGCTAGATTTGACATATGCAGTAAGGTTTCCTGTTTTATTGAGAAGGAGCTGAAAAAGGGGAAGAGAGAGGCTTGTTGTGTTGTGATGTTGTTTGTGGGTATTGTGAGATTGTTTCCAGAGCTCTTGAATGCTTCAGTGCAGCTCAGTGTGTGGAGGTATCATGCCACGGCAGCAGCCCTTTTGTGAACCAGAGGAACAGATTAAACCCTGCTACGCCCACATTGAAGAGCAATCAAAATATTTTTTTTAAAGAGAAAGAAAGAAACAGGTTTACACCTCTGTCTGGTCCTCACTCTCTCTTTCATTCTCTGCCGCTCTCTTTCTCATATCTCTGTTATCTTCAGCACCTGTTACCTGACACACATTGCCCCTCAGCCACAAAGAACTGCTTTTCGGGACCAGGACAATAGCTCAACCCCGTGAGGAGCTGCTAAATCCATAGGGCGGTGTGGCCGTGAGTTTACAGTCAGCTATTGTTGGCCGACACAATACAGAAGCACATCCCCTCCTTTACAGTATTATGGCGATTGTGCTCTCAACAGCCATTCTGGGGCTATTCCTTGTGCCGAGGTGATTTCCGCTTTCAAAGTATCGTTTTTCAGCTTATTGATGTCTCGTTTTGTTATTGGAGGCGGCTTTCACGCAGAAGGTCAATGGCTCTTTTGGAACAGGTTGTCCTGTTGTGTTTGTGTGTGTGAGAACGTGTCTGGGGAGGAAACTGTACAGCAACATAGGATGTAGTCAGCTCTTCAGCTTTATCCCTTTGCTCGTTTCTCTTTTACCTCCTTTGTTTTTCTTGTCTGCCTGTGGAAAGATGATGTTTTTGTTTGCAACACAGTACATTTAAGGGCTTATTTCTGCTCTGGTCATATTCACCAATAAACAGATGATACATTCCTGGAGGATTAAAGTGAATATATTCAGGAACTAAAATATAATTTGATGAAGCTGAATTCTGGAAACTTTAAACCTGAGCCCTATGTTTACATATTTTGGTGTGTAAATGACTAACAGGTACAAAATGTTTTGGAATTGGTTTTGTTGAGCAATTCAGCCAGGAACTGCGACATGGGCTGCAATAACTCCATCCTTGTGGGCAACCTCAACCATCAAAGTGTTTGTTTTTGCCACTAACAGGCTCAGATTGTTATTCTAAGTGTCTGACAACATAATGGAAAGGATCCCTTCAGAGATAGACCTCTTTGTTGAAGAGTGAAATCCTTTCGGTTTCACCAGAAGCAGACACCAAGTCGCTCTCGCCAAATCCACCAGACATCATTTACAGAAACAGTAATTTTATCGTTGTGAAACACTCTTCAGTCGAACTCAAAAGAAACAAAATACAACTCACAGAAACCATCATGTTTAGTCTTTCCGACAATCACCAACTTTAGTTTGAAATGAACCCAAAAATCACTCAATGTGAAAGTAATCTGGCTCTACACGCAGTTTTCCCCTGCTGATTCTCTGATGTCTGACCTCTGTCTCGTTAGTCTTCCAATTTTTACATCTATTTGTGTGAATCATTTGTTTTTTTGGGTTTGTTTTTTTTTACCAAACCAGAGTTGGTGATTGTTGGAACAGTGGAAACACAAAACAAGATGGTTTTGGCGAGTTTTATTTTGTTTCTGATCGTTGTCGACTTTGAATCGAGTGAGTTATATGATGATAAAATGATCGTTTCTGTAAATTGAGTCTGGTGGATTTGGCGAGAGCGACATAGCAACTGTTTCTGGTTAAACAAAAGGGTCCATCTCTGTAGGGATCCTTTCTGTAATGTTTCTCAAGACCGATGGAATAATAGTCTTAGCCTTTGATGGTCAAAGTTGCTGTTAAGGATTACGTTGCAGCCATTGTAGCCTGTGTCGCAGCTGCCAGCTGAGGAGATCTACTGGACCATTTCCAAAATGACAAAATGTACCAGAATTCCTGTTTAAGTGTGTTGTAACATTTGCTGCTTGATGTAAAAATGATTTTTTTTCCCCCCCCGAGTAGCTTTAACTGCTTGTACCTCATTACATCCCAATCAATCAAACCTCTATTGTGAGTGTAAGTGAACTTTATTTTAAGAAGGTTCAAGTGTCACCATGTCTTTAAATGCCTTGGACATAGTGCTTGTTCACCGGTGAGGAGGTGATTGATGGGTGTATTGTCAGGTCAAATAGCTGCATCGTCAATGTGTTTGAACACTGAGACCTTTTGACCTTTGATCATCTGTTCCCACCAACCTACTGCTACTGGTGTCACTCATGCTAAGTTGTACTTAATTGGCCTCGAACGCACCAAGTCATGTGTCTGAAAGGATGATGAACAAATCACTTACTGACTTATTTTACATTAAAGCTGCTCTAATCAATACGCTTAGCAATGAATCAAATGACTAAAGGTTTAAAGTGAAAAAGGGCACTTGTATTGACAAACAGTAAATTATCACCTGACTGGGGACAATTTTAGTGTCTTTCAGCTCATTGTTTTGGTTTTACAGGCGTAATTTGTAAGAAAAGTTGATTCTCGTTCACAACTCGTCAAATACTAAAACATTAGGATTGTAGGTTAGGGTGGCTGCCACCCAAATGCATCAGTATTTGACGAGTTGGGAAATCAAAATCAACTTTTCTTACAAATAGCACCATTAAACAGACTATCGTCTTGTTTCAGTCTCACTTTCAGCAACCGGAGATTCAGAAGGAAAAACATTTTCTGATAAATCTGTTGTACACTACTTACTAGCATCCATCACCTGTCATTTAACAAGGATTTAGCTTTATTTTCTTCTTTTAAATTTCTCTACGTGCATATGCAGAGGTCATAGACATCATGTCTCAACTACAACTCCATTCACACATCTCAATTGCTCATCGGATTGTGAACAATTAACAGTGCATGAAGAGGAAGACTTGGCCTGGAAATCCACTGAATGACCATTGCCAAGAAAATGCCAACAGGACATTGTTTCAAAAATTGGGGATGGTATAATAAAAACCTTACTGGTTGTAACTGCAACCACAGCTTTCTACTGATTGTCCCTTAGAAAAACATTTGGAGGCAATTGAGTTTATGTACATGTCCCGGGGCTCTAACCGGTGTCTCTCTGGTCACAAGCCTGTTTTCAAACCTTTGAGCAGCCGCAGTAGTAGTTGAAACAGACAGAACATGCTCGTAACTGCACTTCAATTTGTGAAATGCTCAATTTGTTTTTATTTTCCCACTTCAACATCATTATAAGTAACGAGTGGAGTCCATCGGTCAGAGACATGAGACTGTTTCCTGCACAATGGGCCGTTCCTTACCATATGTGTCTGTGGTTATATCTGTTTTTGTAAAATGAGCCATTCATAACTGCTGGATTACAGACCGCACTAAACCAAAGCCTTTGTCTTCAATTAGATCAAAGTTAGTATTTGAATCCGAGAAATGACTTCTAATCATGTGACATGGCCAAATAGTTTCTGGTGTTTACTTGGGTGGTGGCGTAAACATACGAGAGCTGGACCATATTAGAAAAATATACTTGAAAATACTTGGAAGTTCATGTGGAATCGCTCATTTAACTAATCTTGCAGACGCTGGTTTGGTCGTCGACCTCTCATGTCTGCTTGTTCAAATATTTGCAGCCATTTAGGTTTACAAATATTTTGAAAATATGTTTTGAGCAGGCCTGTAGCATGCCATCCACTGAACAGAGTCTTGATGGGGTAAGGAGAATATTGGACTTGGCACACGCACAAACACACATGCACAGACACACACGCTGTCTGAGAACCAGCTGGCCCTGGTAACCTCTGGCAGCATGGCACTATGACTTGGGCCTTGTAGCATTGACCCCCAACCAGCCAGAGACAGCCCGGGGAGCCATGGGGACCAGTAATTAAAAATGGGGGGCTTCCCATGAACCCACTCATGGTCCCTAATTAAACAGAATCACATTCCTTTAGCTGGGACGGCGCGGAGAACCAAATTCATTCCTCTAAGTTCCCACAGAAAGTGTCGATAAGAAGCCGGAAGGTGATTCCATCTTTGGGTCGGCAAACAAAATATTTACATGTCTTTAAAAAGCGTAGGCAAGACCATTATCCGCTGGGGTTGCACTGTTGTTGAATCATTAATAATCTGAGCTCCTTAATTTGGCCGTGTATCTGAGAGCACAGCAAGGCTGACTTAAGCCGTGCAGTTTGTTTGGTTAATAAACACAATGAGAGAGGGGTTGGGTTTTTCCTTTAATCTTGCTTTAACAGAGGCTCAATGTCTTGACACTGCTGAGCTTCTGAGAGATGCAGCCATCATTTAAGATTTATGGACACGAAGCTTTGGATGACCTCTTAAGTGAGTCAACAGAGAGATCTGTCAGTAGAAAATAAAGGGATGAGATACTTTCTCTTCTCAGGAGAAGATGTCTATGATGTGAAGAATAACGACTCCTCTGTGGTGTAATATGAAAACATCTCTTTTTTTTGGAATCCAATCAGTTCATTTCAGGGATATTTTGCCATGGAGCTGATTTCTGCAGTGTGTACGAAAATTATGTCATGATCATCCATTAAATCCACTTGCGAGAAAACCAAGAGCCAAAACCAACCATGATTTGTGATAATTTACATACAAATTAAAAAGCTTTTTCTTGGCCCCTCATCTCGCCATCTCATGGTAAATCACTCGAGAGGTCCATAGGTGAAACTGCAGGTGTGGGGCTATTTTTTTTATAAGATGGAAAGGGGATAAAGATTTAGTAGAGCTCACATCCAGCTTTTTAAATGAGGCGAAACATCACCAGGGATCAACTGAGAAACTGAAAAGGTAAGGTGAAAACTATCGTACCATTAACTCAATTAGAGGCTGGAGTTGCACCAACGTAAACACAGGCTTGATGAAGAAGTGATCACAGATCCCTGACAAAAGAACTTCCAGTGTGTGACCTGCATATGGGTTTGTTTTGGCCGATGTTCATGGCTAGCTGCCTTTCAAAAGCACAGGGATCTCTAAATCCTCTTTTCTCATTACACTCTGTACAGACCACTAGCACCTCCTGCATCTACATGCACACATAGGCATGTACACGGTCAGGCCTCTTTGACTGCTTGCGGATGGAGGTCAGTCAGAGAGAGCTGGAATCAGCAGACTAAAGCCAAATTCACACTTTCTGCGGGAGGGTGCCCTTAGACGCCATACAGACATCCACACACAGCCCAAGATGTGTGATTGAGCTGTATGCATAGCAAGCACGACTGCAAATACACCACATAGTATTCCTGCTGTCTTGGGGACAGAAAAATTGTCGATAAAGAATACATTTTGGGGTAGTCACGGGATGAAAGGTAGACCCATCTTAAGAAAAATGTCTGCGACAGTGACATTTGAAAGAGGTTTACCTGTCACGGCTCTCAGGCAGTTACAATGCTGTCCAGCAGCAGTGGTGAGGTTTCAAGTTTTTCTTCAGCAACATGTACTGTGAAAGAAACAAAGATAACTCCTTCTCTTTCTCGAAGTGTAGATGTCACAAGTGTGAATTAGTTTAAGGTTACAGAACATAACCTCCTCACATTGGAGCACGCCAGACGGGTGGCCTTCTACACACACACACACACACACAAACACAGTGTTTACAAATGGATAAAAAATGTTAACACAAAGTTCACAGATGTTACAAACAAAACTGTGGGTTTCTGAATTGCAGGAATGGGATATAAATAAGTAAATTAATATGTAACATGTTTTTTTTTAAATGTCAGAGCTGATTCAGCCTGAATCAAATTAACAATATCAGCACCACTTCTTCCATTGCTGTCTGTCGCACAACCACTTACAACAAACTGCACAGAGAAATGATGCCGTCTGTGCACCACACACTTTTTAACAGCCAAAACTTCTCAGCTTTTAAGGTTCCTAAAAGTTTGGGTTGGTGGGAAGTAACACTACAGTTAAAATAACTCTTTGCAATCACACTGCGACTACACTTCCCAAATGGTTGCAGTAGTCTGTACTCTTTTGTGCAGATAGAAAGTAAGGTGCATCTCCAGAGCTACTCAGCAGGGACAGAACACGTGCACACAAATATCCGAACATCTGTTCACACACAGGCGAAAGTAAACACACACACATGGATAAAGAAGCAGAGGAAATCATCCAGGCAAGGACGCCTAACCCAGGGCAGGGACGGTAGACTGTTTATTCATCACCGGGGCGGGTCAAGGAGAACAAACACAGGAAAATGTGATTCAGGTGTGTGGGAAGTGAAGGTATACAAAGTGCAGCACAACAGGCGCATGAAGCGCGCTGCGGAAAAACATTTCTAATTCTGTGAGTGGGTGAGAGAGACACAGATCAGGCATCATGTCCTAGGTGTTGTCTTGGAGAATGAAGAGAAACAGAAAAGAGGAGGATCAGATGGCATTCAGAGTTTCAAGAGGCGACGGGGTTATCGTTCACGGTCAACAGAGACTGCTCACTGCTGTTGTCTACTTCACTCTGTCTCTGAGGTTGTTTTTTGCACAGACCAGAGGCGTTGTTAGCTATTTATTCGACATCAGTGAGTGTGAAGTGACACTGTGTTTATGTGCACTGTTGTGTGGCATGACATCAGCTGTAAAAGCTGGCTTTCAGCTGCCCTGATTACAAGAATTAATGCAGAGCATGAGCAGCAACAACTGATGTGCCAGACTCCCACAGCGTGAAGCCATGTGCCATTTTCCTGGGAGGCCCTCTACACGCCCAGTGCTTCTTTTAATGTTAAAGAGCCTCTTTAACCCTGGTAATCATTTTAAGATGTCAAAAAAAAAAAGAGAGCACAGCCTTTCTGTGCAGAGTATCTATCACAATTGATGTCTGCGGCATTCCAATGGACGTTAAGCTGAAATGATAAAGGGGCTAGTTCAAAGCAAAAAACACCCCCTTGTACCTTGAAATCTTTAAAAGCCCTCCTCAAAGCTCATGTAAGCATCTCAACTGGGCACCACCCTTAAATAAATGTGGCTCCACTGCCGGCGACTGCCAAGAACATAATTGATGGGGGCTGACCAGTAATACTTTGAATGCAAACACTTTGGGAGGATTGTGATGGTTCAACAGCATTTCTAGGAAGGGCCCTTGGTCTCTGGGCAGTTTACTGGCTCTCTGCGACCAATGAGAGAGGTGAAGCAGGAGGCTGACATGTAATGCACACTGACAATAGGTCCTGGTTTTCATTTGGACCTGCATTTACTACATTTTCTGCCATTAAGCCTCTGAACAACACAGAATCAACCCAAAGCCCCTACATTGAGGCAGGGGACTAAGCATCATGGTGATTTAAACATAAAGCGCTGCATTTAGTTGATGCATGGATGAGGACAGAGCGTATATACTGGCATGCACAAGGGACGGACGGTAAAGCTCCGTAACGCAGCTTGAATTTATTAACCCGGAGCACATTAAAAACGGAACTAAAAGCTCCATCTGTCAGAGTGGAACAATTCCCAACGCACATAAACCCTGCAGGTACACTTAAGCAGCCAGTGGCCGACGTGACAGCCACTCCAAATATTTACGCTGAATGTCCTTCATACTGTAATCTGCTGCAAGTAAATTATGTTGTTCATCTATGCATGTGCATGTATACATTTAAACATGCTTGTTTCTCAGTGGGTCACACCCATGTTGCTATGCCAGCACGGGCTGGCAGCTGAGGAATCTGGTCACTACATTTATCCTCCTAACTCGCTCTCTCATCTTCCTCTCCATCCATCAATCAGCCGTCAAAACTACAAACGTGTAACTGCCACATCCAAGATCTCCCACACGCTCACCTCCTGCGCTACCGTCCATACACTACAAGATAGATGTGCGCTATTGTTCCTTTTTCGGATATTGATGAAAAGCACAATCATAAGTTGGCATTGCAAATAAGACATACTGACATAATTAATCTGTTTGTCAATGCTGGAATGATTTGTCAGCAAAGATGCATGTAAATGTTGCTGCACATCTACACAGAAAATGTTTTACTCAGGGTGAAGGTGCGTTTCATTTGTTGTCTGTCTTTATAACTTCAGGGGAAACATTAAATGGTACTTCAGAGAGAGAACATAACAAAACATGAATAAAACTTGAATACATTACCTCATCCATGAGCATTTCCGCCTCAGTCACAACAGAGTAGAGTATCACCTGCGCACATGGTGGTTTATTGACTATAAAGACAACAACTCCCATGATGCCACACTACCTCACAACATCATTAAACCACGTCTTTTGTTATTATTGTTTCGACTTTTTCCAGATCATTTTTCATTCATTAAATTCAACAGCACCACCACCTCCAATCCTAAAATCTTGATCTAGCTAGCGGATGCATTTGTTTGAAGGTGAGAGAAAGAAAGACGCGATGCATATCTAAGACTATTTTTTACTCAGCTGTTTGCCAGATGCAGAGCGATAAGATAATGTATCTATTATCTATAACTGTAGTGTGATGATGGTGAAACATAGTAAACTTTCAGCCAAGTAAATGACATGTAATCCTACATTAACATCTTCAGTTGCTTGGTAATATACATTTTTTTTAGCCATAACTCAAGTTATCGACTTTCCCCCATCATATAATATCTTCATGACAACAGCAAGATATATCCCGGTTGCAAGGCCAACATAAAACATTATGCTATGAACCAGTTGTTCTGCTGCCGTCTGGCAACACAGAAGTATCCGCAGCTGTACCACCAGACAACAAGAGCAGAGGCACATGTGAAAGAATACTGCCAAAAACTGTTAACAAGCAGGAGAGTAGCTGAGAATGAAAAGTAAAGTTTTATTCATATGGGTCTGTACCACGTTTGTATGCTCATGCGTATGTATTTTGAAAACAACCCTCTGATTGACAGCAAAATCAGTAAAGATCTCTCCAGACTCCCAATCTAAAAACAACCAATTGAGGAATTTCTGCTACATTCTGCTGTTATCAGATGAAAACTTTCTTTTCCCTTCACTCCCTCCTGATTTGTAAGTAGAAGGTCTCCTAAATGCTCCCAACTGCTGATAGACTCAACATACCCTTATTTAGAGAGCCATGGGATGATGAGTGTGAGACTGGGTGATGGAGGGATGAAGGGATGGTGCGACAGGGGTATGAGGGAGGTAGAGATAGTGAAGGTTTATTGGTTCGGCCTTGACCTCAGGTCGTAAGACTGTCCCAAGGGATGTCAGCGCTGCAGAGCCCAGAGATGGAGCCCCGTGATAAGCCGTTAAGACTCCACCCTTTCCCGCTATCTTCATCTATTAACCACCACGAGGGGGGTAAAAAGCTGCACATACACCTCCCTCCCCCCTCCTCTTTATTCTTTACCATCTGCATTCCTTCTAATGCCCGTGGGATGGTTTATTCCTTTTTCTCATACGGTTGCGTATGTTTCGCACATGTACGCTGCACAGCTCAGTGCACAGAGACACCTTGACACACGCACAAACACAGACGCACACACAGGCACAATCACACTCTGATCTCAGATTTGATCGATGTATGAGGCCCTCTGTAAGTGTATAACATGTGTGCCATATGAAGCTACGGCCCCGAAGAGAGATGACTCAATCAGGTTGTGAGTATATACTGACAATTCAAGTTGCTATTTAGAATCCGACATCAGCTTTTTACTGCAGTGATGATGTTAGGGCCCTCTGCGGACGGCCGCGCTGCGTTTCCCCACATCTGACTTGCATTTGTTTACATTCATTTATCAAAGCGTTCGATGTAGCCTGATTTATTTGCATGAGCATTTTTGTTTGTCCCAGAGGAGGTTGTGAACTGAAAGTTTGGAGTTCATCAAGAAATACTTACGCCAAAGCAACATTTATATGAGACGTCCACAGAGGCTGGTAGAAATCTCTGGCCTGTCGCTGACATTAATCTAACAGGCTTTTATAACTTTCTGGATAGTTTTTCTACAATTTGTAGTTATGACATTCCTAATCTGTTTAATACTGAAATAAAAATATTTGTTGAATGTTGCAATAATGACTTTCCCATCCAGGAACTTCACAAATGCAAGTTTCTCATCTGTTTCCCAAAAAAATATGCTAATAAAAATGCTAACACACAGTAGTGAGACTGTGTTTGAGAAAGAAAGAAACAATCTACACGATAACTCACTTAGAGACCACACAGACACGATTTTAAAACAAGGTAATTCATGAAGCTTAAGAAACAACAGATTTTGAAGCATCAGTAAAAAAAAATGTTTTAAAAAAATGCTAAAAACAAGGCACTCAGAGGTTGTAACCATGTTGACCTTCCCTTATATGTATTCAATTTATTTGGTATTCCTGTATTTCTTCATATCGCAGAACACCAGAATGTCAGTTTTTTTCCAATACCCTGCAGCCTGACAAGCCAGTGATTGTGAGGTTAAAATCTGCTTTTCAACATTTGTAACCGTGCCATCATGGGAAATTTCTTAAGAAATCTTGGGACAATTTGCTGCTGACAAAAAACAGATAACATTAGATGTTCTAAAATATTCTTCTCCAGCCCTGTTTGTGGGAACAAAACCAGGCATTTTAAGCCAAAAACATTCTCTTGTCTTACTCTCACCAATTGTTTTTTCTGCCTAAACCCAACCAGACCATAACCACAACCACAACATAAAATGAGAAAACTGAACCTGTAAACTTGCAACATAAAGAAACATATCCGTGGTTTGCAGAAACATTAACTGAAAAACATTTACTCTGGCGACTGGGCTAAAAAAATGCAGTTTCCAGTTCCTGCTTGACACAGTCAATAACTCAAATGGGCTTCCAGGCGAAGCAGCACAACAACAACAGCATCACATGCTAATGATGCAGGTGCCTGCAGCAGGTACCGCACAGACTGGGGGATGGACTGGATCTGCTGTAGGCCATGCAGCGCTTGCGCGGGGGGGGGGGGGGGGGGAGCAGCGATGACGCTGGTGATGATAACTCAATTCTTCCATGGAAAAGCCTGACTCACAGGATGAACATCCTCCGCTACATGTGTCTGTCGGAGCGGACCACTTGTTCATGGTTATTAGATTACGGCTGTACCTGCTCGCTTCGCATCCCACAGATGAAAGTGGTTAGGACAGCCCAATTAGGAAATTATGCTTGATGTTTCCAATCAGGCGCTGCGCTAGAACAAAGGGAAAGAGACTCACCCTGGCCCATGGGGCAAGAACGCACGGACGTGGCCACAGAACGAGTGTGTGTTTACATGCACGTGAAATCTGGATGAGCCCCGAATAAAGAGCACTAGTTCAATCACTGTACTTGTCCAGATATACAACATCGTTCCCCAGTGCGTCCCTATCTTTCCCAACAATAATTACAATACTGAAGATAAATATGGTCTCTATTAACAATCTACAGATTCCACTTGGAGTATGACTAAATATCACGGTCACAGTGGTTGTTAAGTTGTCCATAAGGACCTCTCTGCAGGTTTACATTACTAAACTGAGCTAATTAAATAGAAAATATCATGTTCAACCGCAACCATTTTGCATAAATTGCCTTGCTTGGAGCTGCACTCCTTTTACCGACTAAAGTTCAACCATAGTGTGCCACAGTTTTCTTCTGACCCGAGTTCAAGCAAGAGAAAGGAGTGACTTAAAAAAACCCACAGAACCCAACTGTTGTTTTAGCAATTTAAGAGATTTTGACCACAAGCCAGTGTGCTGTAACAGTATCCGCTTTTATGTGCTCGTAAAGCCACTTTTTCACACCACCACGCTGCCTCTTTTGTGAAAACACTGGCAGTGGAGACACTTTTGAAGTATTTTTATCAATAGATGCTTAGAGTTTAATTACAAGTGGCGCTCTCAGGAATGCATGCCTGGAGAAATAATCGTTTGTTTTCGTGAATGATAGTTATTTTTTATGGTGGTGTGATCTGTTTGGACTGTTTCGCTGATGACACATGCAGATTACAGTCAAAATCAAGCTTAAAGTTTCTTACGTTATGTTTTAGTTTAGCCATGAGCGTTACACTAATAATTCTACAGTGCGTAGAAACACTAATAAACAGGCTTAAACACTGACTGACTGTAGCCTATGATTTCATGTTCTTGACTCCACATGCATTTAAATAGTATTGCTCCTAGGCAATTGGCCTGTAACATTATCACAATGTAAATGTCTCGTTGGGGTTCATGTTATCGTAACCACATTGGGAAACCTTGAATAAATTGACAACAGCGAACAGAGTTGGAACAAAACGAGCAGACAGAACAGAGAGGTTGTCCGTGGGTCACATTATGAACATGAGGGGTCACTGTTAATATCCTCTGTGGGGGAGATCACATCACTCCAGAGGGGGGAACGTTTGGCAACCAGCCATGAGATGTCAGTTTGTCGTCCTCTCACCTCTCAGAAAGGAGGTGTGAGCAAAAAAGTCAAAGCCAGCTTCACTGTACTCACTGCATTAAACACAACTGTTCTGTCAAGGCGGGTGAAATATCGGACCAAGTCAGTCTTCACCTCCTTTTATTCTTTCCACCTCCTGGCCGCCTTTTCATCCTTTTATCATCAGTTCCTGCTTTTTTTCGGCCACATCAACTGTCTACCGATACGTCTCCCAGGACAGCAAAGTGCTGTTTTAATGAAATTGTTCAACTTGACTTTGGAAGTGCATTAAAGGAAGGGGTGGACAACTGTTAATGCTGCTCCTGCCAAGACGAAACAAAAACAGCCAAAATAAGTAAGCTGCCCCCTTGGAAGCTGAGCTCAGACACATTCACTTCAGGAAACACGCTGTACATCTCCTCTCTGCCGACATGCAGCATTTATCTTGCTTCTCTGCTTGTACTCACACAGTTTCAGTGTTGGCATGGTTCAAGGAATGTCATCCGTTGGTTTACTACCTTGGTTGAGACTGATATATCTCAACAATTATTGGATGGATGATCGTCATGAAATTTTGAACAAATGTTTGCAGTTCCCAGACAATAAATCTTAATGAAACTGCTGATCCCCTGATTCATGTACACTGCAGGATGAGATCTGATGTTTTCAGTGATCCTCTGACTTCTCATGTAGCACCATCATCAGCTCAACACATTAGTTTGTCTCATACTTCGGTTGATGTGCAAATATCTGCAAAACTAATGACATTCCCATCAGCCGACTTGCGCCGACTACTTTGGCTGTCGTAGCTGCAGTGTCTCTTGGCTTGTAGATAGAGCAAACAGGCTGGGTGGCGGAGCACCGGTTGCCAGAGCCAGCCTGTCCGCTCTACCTAACGAGCCCGGAGACACTCCAGCAGCAAAGAGTGGCTCCTGAGGATGAGTGACACCGAATGGAGCAGCAGAAGACCGGGACAGAGGCTGAAGGAGTCGGGTGTGTTTTCAGGTATGGCTGCCGTATCAGACCCCAAGAAAAGCAGATATTACCAGAGCTACTTTGTGACAGTTTTACAGGTGGAGCACAACTGGAATTGTGAGAAATGCAGTGGGATAATACCAGAATGAGAAGTGGTGCAGCCAGACTCCAGTGTTGACACAGCTCAGTGGCAATGCACGACTATGCCTGGGATGTTAGATCGAGTGATTTCTGACTGAAAAAGTTTAGCGTTATCTTGCGCAGATCTAACGATTTTGCTACATGGATTTGTGCAGACATTAAGTTACTTTTACATTTATTATTTAAAAAACAAATACTGAGTTTAAATTCTCATTATTATGGAGGACCAAGCTCATAACATCGATGTGTCTCAGTAGATCTACAGCCTCATGCAGCAACTTGCACAGCTGTAGACACTTATTTTTGTTCATTTCTGTTTAAAGCCAAGCATTCTCATAAATGTGGTCAGGCTGCAGCAGCACATCTACATCTTTGGATTGTCAAAATAACCCAAGATCTGTGCTCTTTTTTAATAAAATGCCTCTCTCTTCCTTGCAAACTTTTCCTCACAAAGAGCAGAGGAGGCCCACTGAATGAAGTCTGAGTCATGAGGCTTAAAGGCCAGTCAACCTCTCCCAGCTGCCTTGTATGAGCGCCGCGAGCTATGGGGTGAGTGTGATGATGTTATGGGATTATTTTTATAGAACTGCAGCATGAGGACACTTTGCCTGTGTTGCCATGAATTATTCAACCCCCATCTGCGCTGTTGGAGAATGCAGTGTTTTTTTTGGGAACTCGGCGAAAGAGGGAGCTGCTCTTTTTCAAGGAGAGAGAAGGAGATTAAACGCTCGTTGCCTTTTTTATATGAAGCGTCACCTCAGATGTACGTTTGGCTGCCTCGTCCTCCGTGAGCGGTTTAAATTCACGACAGAGCTGCCGGCTCCCACACTCGACACCCTCTCCACCACCACCACCACCACCAGCACCGCCATGCACACACACACGTACCTGCATGCAATGTGCCACACACTCGCAGCCACTTTGCTAGGTTTGCCTCCCTGCCAGCTCTTTCTATGAGCACTTACGCGTCTGAATGCATTGACTTTGTAAGCTGAGGACCACCAGGAAAGTAGATGATGAAAACCGCCAAAGAAGCACAAAAGTTGCCAGATTTGCTAGCTTGTCAGCTCACTGCCAAGTACTAAAAAGCCCACAGTGACAGCACGCCCACATACAGGTATTTCAATGCCTCAGTTGAGACTGAAGTCATTTGTTTCCCAGTTTTCCACAACAAAGTCCTGAAACCCTAAAAGACATCAATGTCACGCTTCAACACAACATCATTTTGCGATCTGAGACCAGCTGTGGACAGGTGAAATTGCTTGAAAAATAGGAATAGTCAAAAAGTAAGCTCTAGGGAAAGCCCTCGTTTTCCTTGCATCATTAAATTGAAATACGTCTTGGGAAACATAACTGCTTTCACCACCACAGCGCAGCACGTCTGCCATGTCTGGCACAGGCCTGAAAGTGTGCATCACCATTTTCCAGCACATCAATAAGTGAGAGTGGCCTGATTGGGTGAGAATAAAAATGGCAGTCGCAGCTAATAGTCAGTCTGCATTAAGTAGAATAGATGAGGGTTTCTTACGACTCCTCAGTCTCCGTCTCAGCTCCCCGCAAGAAATGCTCAGAAAATATAAGGTTACCTCCAACTAAATCTCCAAGACATGGAACAAATTTGCTCCCATGTGTATTCACTCACTGGCATTAGATGCTCTTATGTCTTACTGATTCAGGCGATATACGCGGTAAGAACACAGACTTCTGGCCAATACGGTGAAATAATTCAAAATATAAGATTTGTGGCCGTGGGACTTTACATGATAAGCACTCAGTCATTGAATTTTAATGTGCAGCAACTCGACACCCTGTTCTTTGTCAAAGACACCACAAACTGATGTAAGACTGGAATGACGGGGCTGTAACTCAAGGTGCCCATCAATAAGGTCGCAGCCTGGCCGAACAGAAAGACACAAAACTGACAGAATTACCCCTGTACGATGTAAGACAAGGTTGTTTGCTGACAGCTCAATCAAATATTTAGCTTTCTTAATCTGATAATAACCAAAAATAAAAACACAAATAACACAAATTAGACCACTTTAAAAAGAAAATTGTTGTGCTGCTTATTATTTTCACCATTAAGTTTATTTACATTAACTTCACAACTACCAAGAGCCACCGTCAAACTGCTAATTTTCCCAATTTAATAGTCAGATCTCAAAAGTATTCGGTTTAAAGACAGGAAAAAGTCACAAATCATAACTTTTCATAAGCTGGAATCATAAAATGTTACTGCTTATCAGAAATTAGTATGTCGATATATCCACAGATCATTTCAGCCTTAATTTTCTGTAGTTTAATATGTAAAAATACATCACATTTCATGAGCTCTTCAAATGTTTTGTGTTTATAATGTTAACTAATAACTACAGCTGTCAAATAAATGTGGTGGTGTACAAAGTACAATATTTATATCTGAAATGTTGTGAAGTAGAAGTTTAAAGCAGCATGAAATGAAAAGTACCTCAACTTTGTACTAAAGTGCAGTACTTGAGTAAATGCATTTTAGTTACTTTCTACCATCAAAAGAAATACAAATCTTAAAATCCTTAATTTAACCAAAATGTCCGTCCTCTTAAAGCCCTTATATAAGCTACTCAAAATGTCTCACTGCCAGTGCTGGCACGTAACTAAGTACATTTACTCAAGTACTCTACTTAGGTACAATTTTAAGGTACTTCTGTTTTACTTGAGTATTTCTGTATTTCTGTTTGTATGCACCCCACTACATTTACAGTAAGTAAGTAAGTAAGTAAGTAAGTAAGTAAGTAAGTAATAGTACTTTTGATACCCAAGCACATTTAATATTATATTTTTAAGACTGTATCTAAAGTACTATTTGTATGGGCGACTTTTACTTTCAACAAAGTCATATTTTAACATTTTGTCTTTACTTTTACACACTTTTGGGTACTTTTTACAGCACTGCTCACCACAATATAGAAAGTTTGCCAATGCAGTCACCCAGACACATTAAATTAAAAAGTAGATGCCCCTTCACAGAAAGTAAATTAACAAACTTACAGTTATCCTCTAGTCCATCTGGCTGAGTGTTGGAAGAAAGGAGGTTATCCGGTCCCAGCAGAGGCTGAAATCTGCATCACAGAAACCCAAACGTTCACCGCTAGCACCTGAGCAGTCCACCGCTGTCTTCATCCCGGGACCCGCACGGTGTTCCCGGTCACTGCCGGTCTGACCTTGAAGCGTCCTGTCCAAGTTCTTAGCTAGTAGCCACACAAGCTAACTAGCTAACGCCGGCCGTTACTGCTCATATAGCTACGTTATTAGCATATTAGCTGCGCGGTTAGCATCCTTATTTTCGCTAACAACCACAGATACACGGACCTCACACACATGAGCGCTAATGTCCAGCCAACTTAACCGAAATTAGGTTAGAAAAGTGCGGCTAGTGTCTCTACTGCTAACGTCCCTCACTCACTCCTAGCTGCTCAGACTAGCTTCTCTCTGCCGTTACTCTGCGAGCCTGTCCGCCATCTTTGTTTCTTCATCGCAACAGGTGAGTGACCTGCTGGTTAAAGTACTCTGAAGTCAAAATAGTCTAATAGTACTCGAGTAAAAGTATTAAAGTATCTGATATTAAATGTACTTTCATTACAATAGTAACTTTCTGGCAGTAGTAGTATCAAAAACACGTAAATTACACTTATTTACATGTATGTATATACTGTATACCGTGGGGGACTGATTATCTGATCTTTATTCAGCATTTTCTGATTATTAGTAAAATTAATTGATAAAATAACTACTTTGGCATGTCATCTGCAAAGTAACAAGTAACTAAAGTTATCAAATAAATAGTATAACATAGCAGAAAATGGAAAAACTCTAGTAAAGTACAAATATGTCAAACTTGTACTTGAGTAAATGTACTTAGTTACATTCCACCACTGTTTCTGACTCACCAGTGAAATAAATGTACAATCTGTATTTGTATTATTGTTAAAACCTACTGCTCATTATTAAAAAAGTGTAATATTTTTCCTTTTTCTTATGGTGTTAGTCTACACCTACAAATCTACTGTATTGTACTGTAAAAACAGATTTTGGACTGATCTCTGTTGTATCCAGTGTTTAAACTATTAGATCAAATCATTACTGTGTAGGAGTGAATCTAGAGCAGCCATAACTTAAAACTATCAGCACCTCCACTGCTTCTCCTTTGTCTCACATGTCAGCGAGTGTCATCAGTGATGTCTCAGTGCTCCAAACACCCTGTAAAACCATTATCACTTCATTCTGTCACCCACAGACACTGGTGGTTATCAAGTGTCCCACATCATTTTGTCATCCAGTAATGTTTTTCACAGGATGTTTGTCCAGTATAACTAGTTTCATTTCATGTTTTTAGACCCATCTTATTTAAAATGTTCATTGTAGTGTTAATAATCTGAAGTTTAAGTTTAAGTGTTGCTCGAGTTTTGAGCTCTATCAACAGGTTACATATTTGATGTCTTCTTCATTGTTAATTCTTTAATTATATGGTAATAATTGTCTTGAACCTCGCTGTCGAAGTGCTTAATGCACTACAGGCTCCAGAATTGACAATATTTGCTCATTCATAAATTTATTGGCTTTTTTGCGGGGGAGACGGTGTAATTTTAAGAATTTTAAAGAAGGTAATTGAACTTTTTTTGTAGAAAACAAAAGAAAAGACGCCAAAAGTTCTTGTATATGTCTTAAAACATGTTGGATATTCAGCTCAATAAATCTGAGTGAAACTATAACAGAATCAAAATGATAAATGGGCATAAAAAAGCCCGATGAGGCTCATGTATTCAATTTTAACTATCTAATAAAGTCTTCCCAGCATGCAGGAGCTGATTTTTGCCTCTACACAAGTTTGCAAAGATGGCCTTTTCTTGAACGACTACACAACATTTGCAAATTTACCAAAAAAAAGCTTCAAACTTCTGGCTGCACACGTGCAACTGTCCTGAAATAGAATGATGTCAACACAGAGCATAACCTAAGACATTCAACAGGACACTCTCAAGACTCAAAGCTACAGAGGAAAATCAGATTGAATTAATTATTGAACTCCGGTTCCCATAAACACAGTCAGGCATTGATTACATGTCGTGAAATCTTTCAGTATTGTGTTTTGTATTGGCAGAACTTTTAAGCATTTTTCATGTCTTGAGTTTGTTCTCTGTCTTCTTCTCTTTCTCAACCTGGTCTGCACTTGTGTTCCTCGACTGCACCGAAACGTGCAAAAAGCCCGGCTGATTTACTGAGTGTCAGACAAGTCGTGATCTCTGGACTTTACAGACAGCCAGTGGCAGTAAAACACACTCCCCATATGTAACCCACCTCCTCCGCTAATGAAGCCCGTAAACCAGACTGTTTGACAAGCGGCAAACACAGCTGAGAGCGCGGGGCCGTTTTAATCGGGCCTCAGGAGGGAGACCCACACCTACGGGGAGAGGACCCCGGGACACTCCGACATACATCAGGCACGACAGGGAGGCCCCAGGCCCCCATGCATGGTTTGAGCAGGGAGCGTCCCTGAGGTCCTCGCCTGCACAGGTGCATGATGGAGTCACAGGGAAAGAGGTCAGGCTTCACTGCAACTGACTGCGCAGGATTGGAAATGGTTTCGGCTCTTTTGTTTTTTTTTCTTCTGAGTCGAGTTGTGGATGTGAAAAGAGTTATGTCATCCCCCAGTTGTGACCACTGACCGGTGCTGTTACCACGGCCTGGAAGGGTTTCTGGTCCTTTTTGTCTCTTTATCTTTTAGTTAGCAGCTTTTTTTTTTAAAGAAATGTAAAAGTTATCAGGATACACATGTTAACTGTTGACTAGTTGATCATTAACATATGTTCTGGTAGCATATTGGCTCTTTATGAGTCATTAACGCACTAATAAATGCCTTATTACATTATCATTTTGTGTTTTGTTATACAGGATAATATGGACCATATTTATGAAGTCTTATTAAAAGGAGACTCAACAGGTGATGGGGTAAATAAAAAGAAAGTATGGTGGATATGAGCATGAAACTTCCTCAGTTTTCTGATATTTTATGTTTAAATATGCACCACTTTGCAGAACAGAAACCTTAACTAAAATAAGCAGCTAAATGTGTTTTTTGGACGTTTCCTTTCCACCAGTCTAAAAGAAGAAGTCATGTTATGACAGCAAAATAGCCCAAAATCAGAAAATTGAGCAGTGCATGCAAGAAAAACGTTTTTACCTCTGATTAAGGGCCGAGACACACCAAACCATCGTCAAAGACCTAGCAGCGACCGTTGCTTCTCAGCCAAAAAGCTGCACTTAAACAAGTCGCAAAGACAACAGGCGACCGCTAACAGCTCGGATGTTCTGTCTCTCACTGACGGCTCCACCACAGATTCAACACGCTCAATCAGCCAAAAAGCCACCAACAAGGGCTGACTAGTGCCAGCGTTGTGGGACACACAGCACAGGCCGACGGCTGATGAAGCATATTTAGATTGTAATTCATGCACAACAACTTCCTCACTATCAGAAAGCAGTAATTAGGAGGTTATTGAGGGAAAACTTGTAGTTATAGACGATGATCATGCAGGATAACGATGCTACTGATCAGGGGCGCAACTACCTACTTTCTGAGGGGTATGCAGACATATTATAGGCGCCCCCCCCCCCCCCCCCCCCACCACCCTTTTTTTTCTATTTTCTTCAATGTTTCACACACTTTTATTTTTCATATTTCAGCAGGTGATCAGCAACAACAAAAAACAATGTAATAACATGTAGCAGTGGGTCTGTATTGCAAATATGACATTATGGCATCTAAACAACAGTTTTTATATGTTTCAGTGTTACCACTACATTGTTACATGGCGTGCCCTTGCACTCGCCCATTTATCAAGAATGGCATCAAATGAAATAGACCGTGCCACACTGTTTTCAATTGAGATCACTGCTAATTGGGTCAGGCGATCATTGCTCATACTCGAACGAAGGTATGTTTTGATAAGCTTCAGCTTACTCTTTTGAAAGGTAACACTCTGAAGTTTTTCCCCAAACTGAAATAATCACTGTAAGTGCTACTACCATTGAGTAATCTAAGTTGGAACACACTGAAGTAGAATGTTTTTATTCTCGCCTGAATTTTTTTTTTGCAATCAGATGCCTGCTCCTCCTCCTCGTCCTCCTCCTCCTCTTCCTCCTCCTTCCCATCATTATTCATACCTTTCATACATTTCCAAATGTTTTTAAATTAACTCAATAATATCTCATAAGAAACAAATCTCTATCTGTCACTAAATGAAATCATATTCCTGGCATCTAAATACTAAGTAACGTTTTGAAAGAATAAAGAACGTGTTTCAGTATCAGATCCTTCCTCCTCTCCTGTCTCCGTGCTGCTGTCCTCCTGCTGTGAGCCTGCACGTTAGAGGGAGGGGCTGCTTGTCTCAGTCAGCAGCGGTATACGAGAGTTTGCAAGGTATTAGATTTGTGACAAACTATAGGATTAACGATTAGATGACACACAGACAGCTTTCTTTTTAGCTTGTTTAACGTTAGCTGCTCTGCCCCGTGCTGCGACTGTGAATGCGGAGACGGAGCAGATTAAAATATCGTGCTCTACATGTTCACGTTAATGCATGTTGAACAGGTGTACTGATAAAGTTTTGGTAAAGGTTTTATTACACTTTACTAAATAGGAGCATTGACAGGAGCATCACTACAAACATGTTCCTTTATTTTTCTTGACATGATCTGTAATCAGTACACAGTTGCAACAAGACAACAGTAACCTGTCGTTTTACTAGTAGTAGCTTTAGCTAACCTGAATATTTACAAGCCTCCTCTTGATACACTGACATAACTTACCCACTGTCTTTCAACCACTTAGAAAAACTTTTTTTCATTCCCTCAAAATCTTTATCCTTCTCCCTCTTTCTGTTTTGTGCCCCCGAGAGCTTTCTCTTCTGCCTCTCCATCTCTGCCCCCCGTCTGTCATGTAAACAACACGATTCAAAATGGGGAAAAAAAAAAAAAAAAAACGCGCTCCAGCGCGTGCTCGAGGGGGCGCGCACTGGAACGGCTATAGTGTGTTGTGTGTGGGAGGGGGCGTGAGGAGGGGAGGTGAGGGAGCGGAGGGGCGCCTAATGACATGCCTCTCTGTTACTGATCATATCATTGATTTACACATGCACAAACAGCTGTTAAATACATAAAATGCCGACTCAAATTTTTTTTCCCCCCATCGCTTTGGCGCCCCCTCTAGCGCGGCGCCCCTATGCGCCGCATATAGTGCATACCCACTTTTTGCGCCACTGCTACTGATACACATGCTAAAAAGCGACTAGTTAATGGATAGCCTGACGTGTGTACTTTAATATAAAGTGTTACCAAACCCAGTTATTAAAATACAAATTTAGAGGATTGTGCAGCTTTGGTAGTGGGATTAACTAGTGTTCAGCGGACCAGCTGTGACATATTAATGCGCTGACTAAATTTGTCTCTTCGTATTTTACTAGTGGGGTTTAATCATTTTCTCTTTTACGACTCCTTTGTTTAATTGCCGTGATACCAGACTAAACTTTACTACCAAGAACAGGCCGCTTCGTACCAGGACCAGCTATTATTTAAACAAACACATTGCATTTAACAAGTCCTGAACTCCATTACACTGATAGCAGCTTCAGGATTGTTACTGACAGTTGCCAAAGCATTTTCATAAAAACTGGACTCAAGATGTGGGACATTTTCAAAAAATTAAAGCTAGTCCCACTATTACGACGCATTAATCAATTTCACATGGTGCAAGAAATCATTTAGGCGAAAAAAAAACAAGAGCTGAGCGCTCCATCGGAAAATAAAGCAACAGATGCTGAACCACTCCGAGACGCAGCCTGCCAACCGAGGGTTTAGCAGAATGATTCCCCGGCCGTTTTTTTCCCCGATCTTGCAAGGAAAATAAAATCTCTCCTTGGCTGCAGATTAAGCGTAGATGGAGGGGGGTCAACCTTGCTGATGCCTTTTCATCATAATTTAAACTCCATCTGCCGGCTCAATCAGCACCTCGGAGACACCCGGCTCTATTTGTCCGCAGAACCGTTACCCTTAATGGATATCACAGCGCCTTCTGATGACCACCGCAAAAAACACATAAACTCATCTGACCCATCCCGAGTTCATCCGGCTCTCGCCTTTTTTTTTTTTTCCTCACTGGTACTGTAGATACAACAGGAGTCAGATGGCACTGTATTACTCAAGACACAGATACATGTGTGATAGTTGTTCCAAAAGGAAGACATTAACTTTGCAAAAACTTTTTCTTTCTCCCTTAGGTGATCTAAGGTTTCGACACAACAGCCCATTTGGACGGCGTTCTGTTGTTATTCACAAGAGGACGCATGTTTTTAATGGCGCAAACATCAGTGGAATCCTGCAGCATGTTGCTTTCCCCCTCGCTCGTTGAACTTGTAACGTGAAGTCAAATGTCCGCTGTGTATGTCAGATGGTTTTGGCCCGCACAATCTTGTATGTTATATTTCAACCAGATCTATGGTTTTGTACCATTCGATGGCCAGTACGTAATGCAAATATGTGTAATTACAGCAAAGATTTGTTAAATTGTGCTAATTTAGTCCGCTGGGGTTTGGTGATTTAGCAGAGATATGCCTCTGGGCAATGAAATCTCTCAGAAAATATTTGGATTGCAGCTGGCTTGAGAGCAAAAATATCCTCCCAGTAGAGCGGAACAAGACATATTTCAAATACAGAGCATGCTCGAGGAAAACTTGCGAGCTGTTTCTTACAGTAGATATCCAGTGTTTGACGTGTGTTTGATTGACTGATCAGCGGTTATTTTAAAATCAATCAATCAACCTTTATTCACACATCAATGAGGAGTAAACTGCATTCATAATGACATAAGAGCACAAAGACATCGAGAGCTGAAGTCACGCCCGTTCTGGTTTTGCTCCATGGGACCTTCTTTCAGTAAAAACTTGGATGGTAGTGAACAGACAGAGAGAAATAATTTATTGATCCTGTTTGAATTGTGTCATGAATCACACGTATGATATTGCATAAGTGACGTCGTCTCATTGAACG
Source organism: Pagrus pagrus (assembly GCF_965226575.1). NCBI lineage: Eukaryota > Metazoa > Chordata > Actinopteri > Spariformes > Sparidae > Pagrus > Pagrus pagrus. The sequence goes on along the minus strand of NC_140208.1, from coordinate 4,633,541 downwards.
CTCACAAAACCTGTAACTTGAACCTTTAAGAGCTGCTCCTGTATATTAGCAGCTCGCAGAACTGACAAACTCTCCTTTCACATAACTGCAGTCGTCAATATGAGCAGATTTATTGTGATTTGTCACCTTTTGTAGTACCTTTTCTGAGCCGAGTTGGCGGCCATGTTGGTGTTGGTGATGTGTTACTACTGCTGTAGCGGCGTTATTTTAGATCACACTACCTCGCTCGGCATTACCCGCCCCACTCTGCCTCTGATTGGCTACATCCTGCCCGTTAAGTACATGTGCAACTCTCACGAAAGATTGAATAGAGATGTCTCACTCTTTTTATTATAGGTGATGTGTGTTGTGCTAGTTTACTGTAGCATTCCTGTGGTTTATTGCTAAGCTAGCCATTATGCAGCTGTTTGAGGCTAAATTGTTGGTAACACTCAAACACTTAATTTAAATCATTTTACCTTTACTCTTGTGGACTTTGTGTAGCTATATTAATATATTAAGACTCTTTTTACTTCCTTTGGGGAGGTAATGTTGTTCACAATGTAAATAATGAGTGAATTCTTGATACTGCACTCGACCATCTTCCGTTCAAGCTCTCGTTAAAGATCCTTTGACCTTTTTCTGACTTGTAATCCCCATTGAATTTTTTTGTCAAATTCTATTTTACACTGTTTCACAGTCCAGTAAAAACTTTATAGGCTGAAATAAATATGCCATATTGGATATCAGCTTCTTCCAGACTCTCTTCTCGTTTCTCCGTCAGGTCATCAACATTATCAGCTAATTAGCAGCGGTTTGTTCTCTCATGCCCGAGCTATGCAAGTACCCAGAACCTCTTGGTGTTGTTAGCATTTTTGGGAAAAGCTGTGATTTTCTGAGTAGGTCTTTACAGACCCAGTGGGACCTTCGGCTGTTTGTCTGCAGAGTGTTTAGTCTGTTTCCTAACAAACCGAATTGCAGCAACAACCTGAGCCCAGTTGGCTCATGCAGACACATGCCATGCCAGTGCCTTTATAAGAACTCGGTGTGTGAGTGTGTGTCAACAAGTGTATGCCTGGTGTTTGGAAAGCTATGAAACACACTAATTGTTTGTCGAGTTATTTACTTTTAATCGCAGCTCTGCTGTTTCGGAGAATTCGCAGCTGTGGAAGCATCAAGTGAGAGAGTAATCGTTTATTCGTAAGACAGCTGACAGCAATACGGAAAAGAGTATACAGTACACCAAGAGCTCACCAGCACGCCGGTCCCTGCCAGGTGATCAAATATCAATCAAATCATGAAAGCGGGATGGTAAATGGGTCACAGGCCACACACATGAAGGAGAAAGAAAACAGATACTGGAAAAGTAATTTAGCCTCAATTTATTTCGCCTTTTATATTTGATTTAATCATGGTTACCGTTTTGTGTTTTATTGTCACACTTTCATCAGCATTTTCTTTCTAGACGCATCAGCATCGTAGTTTTTGTTTCAAAGGAAGGGTTCAACATTTTCTCTCTAGCTACAGTAAGACTTACATGAGAAGATCAATACTAATAATGCTACAGCTATTAGCTTAGCTTAGCTTAGCTTATCTCATCAGCAGCCAGACAACCGGAGATTTCAGGAAATGTCCACATGAAGAAACAGGCTAGTAGCCTATAACAGATAACCCCCTCAAAATGACAACATGTTGTTTTTTTTAAAGGTTTTTTTTATTTGTTTGTTTTTACAAATTAGCTGTTGTGGCTGGCTTTTTCCCCCTGAGCCCAGTCTTTATGCTAAGCTAAGCTAATGGTTGCTGATTCAAACTTGCTCTATAGGAAAAGATGTTCAACTTGCCTACAGTGTAGCTGGCTAGCTAACTGCTAACACACTAGCCAGCTGGAAACATGCTAGTGCTAGGCAATAGCAAAATAAATTATTGCTATTTTCTTTATTGTAACGTTTACTCCCCCTGGCACTTTGTTCTGGTGATCGTCAACAATTTATTCAATGCAGAGTAAATAAAACCTCTTCAGACGAGCGTATTAGTTCAAGTCTTTATGCTAAGCTAAGCTAACTGCTGCTGGCAAAAACTATAAAGGTTCATGTAACATTAAAATGTGAGTGTGGTATCATTCTTCTCATCTAACTCTCAGCAGGACAGTGAATACGTGCATGTCCCAAACTGTCGAACTGTTCCTGACAGCTAAGCGCTGATGCATCTTTCAGGAGACCACCGAGTGGTTTTTAAATCTCTCCTGTTTTACGAGTGTATCTCCGTTTCAGCGTCGTACTCTCGATGCCGCACTATCACCGCAGTGTAATTTAACACCATGCGTTTCTTCTTTGATCCTTCGCCCCTTCACTCACACACATATGCTGCTCCTCTCTAGTTGTTGTCAGATGTGACATTTGATACAGCGTACAGCCCCGGCTCGCAAGATCTCCTGCTCACTAATGACTAAACATGGCGTCGTACACTAAGCCCCTCCGCGGCTGTGGAACATCTTGCTGAGTGACGTGATGGACTTCAGCTTAAAGAGAATAAGAGACGAGGCGGAGGAGGAGAGCCATTTAGGGGCTGACTGGCTGGCGACTCCGTCAGGAACAGGAGGCACCTGCACAGAGTCATGAGACAAGCCCGCCTGGGGCCCCAATGGAGACTTATGGGTGCTGTCACCGGTCCAGGGCCATGTCCTTACTGTCACGCTGCATGATGGAGCCCAGAGAGATACTTCAGGATCGAGCAGTCTATCCTGCAGACAGGCTCACTCCCTCACCGAGCAGGCAAAGTGTTTTCTTTTCCCTTCAGTGCAGTGAGTGATTCTGGAGGAGGAGTAGTTTAGATTTTGAACAGGAGAGAAGACAGGAACATTTATATGTTGTGTCAATAGTTGATAAATGATTTACACTACACAAAATTCGTAAGGGATATTGGCATATGGGTGCAGTTATGAAATAAAAGTAAAATGAAACGGGTCACAATATTTTTGGAGAACAAAAATATTCACAAAACACAAAATAAATGTCTCCTATATTTTTAGATCTTTACTTCATTAGGAAAATCACTTATTAAAGGTGCAAGATGTAAGAATTTTAGTTGAAAATATTCAAAAAATGACCTAAAATTATCATCAGAAAGTGAAAAGAAACACCAGTTTTAATGTTATGACATATATGTACTGTATTGCAGATATCTACTGAGGTTAGCCAGCAACCCATCTCGCTCCAAAGCTCCTGCGCTGGCTAGTGTAGACACCAACACTCCCCTGGTCCCCGAGCTCCCAGTCTGAACCGCTAGCTGCACAGCTAACTGAGCTAATGGCAGCTACAGTTAGCAGTAAAGTATAATTTCAACAGGTGGACAATTCTTACATATGGCACCTTTAATATTTAAAACTTTAGATGTTTATTAACATTTAATTGACAGTATATAACTGCAGACTTGATATTTATTACCTTTTATTAATGAATTATCAACATTCATAACTGATAAGACTTTGTTATGTGTTTATATGGACTTTATTAACATTTATAGTATAACTGTTGTTGTTTGCAGGAGAAGCTGCGTCTCTGTGTGATTTTGCCCACGAATAAATTTAACTTCACTTTATTTCTGACAAAAAGCAAAAGGGTCTTTTCACAACCTGGCAACCCAGTTAATGGCTTATAAGAGGTGTATATTATTATATAAACTGAATTTTACCTTTGTTAAATGTTACTTATTAGAAAGTGGTCTCTGGACAGACAGGTAGATAAAAGCGGTTATAAAAGCAGTTGTAAAAACAGAGATAAACACACTCGTCACGGGTGTAAATCAGCTTTTTTACGGACTGTATAACTTCATGGCCTGATGCTGAAAAGTAAAATCACCACAATAATAAATGTCAGGAAGTTCAAAGACGCTACAGTTGTTTGATGAAGAAAACACACTTAGCTGAAGTCTATTCATCAATCAAGCATCTGCTTCTGCCCAGTGGTGCGGTCAGGAGGAATCCCCGGCATGTGGAGTGTGGTTTTAAGGAGTGCTGGAAGCAGCCACCTCTTCAGTCTTGCTCAACAACACAATGCCTCAATGATCCAGCTTGACTCTTTGGGATGGCTGTGCGAAACCCATGGAGACACCGAGAGTCTGCGGCATTCTCCTTTAATTAATCAGCGCGAGGTGAGATCAAACGCGACACTCCCGCGGCGGGGGTGGAGGAGTCCTCGAGCTGCGGGGAATTAAACTGGGATTTTCGCAGCACAGAGAAATGTTTGTTTCGTTTGCGTATGATTATGTTTTTAATTTAGATGTTTAATAAAGTGAAAAGTGATGATAACCAAACACACACATATCTGGGTCCTGCCCTCGCGTTATAAATGGCGGGGCTTTATTAGTCCAGATGCACGCTTTTAAAAAGCTTGGGAATCTACAGCGCAGTCTGTCAATTTCAACACCTGCGCTGCACTCCCTCATAAAAACCACCTCCTTTCCCTCCCGAGGGTGACTTAAGGGCACGTTAGACGCTATCGCATCCCTTTGGTTTCAGCGACCTGCTGACATCTCGAAAGTCATCTGTGTTTATCGAAGGATCGGCGTCGTCATGGATCCTGCGGACTCGGAGATGACCTCACGATAACCGTTGAGATGCAGGGTGAAAAAAGGCCCAAAGTAGTCGAGCAGAACGGCTGATTGTGTAATGTTTTATCAAAGAGATTTTGATTTAATGCGATAAATATCTGAACGTCTGAACTGTTGTAAACCAATTCCACATTTCACTGTTAAAAGCTGTCAATTTGCGTTCAGCGGACAATAAAACCGAGTTCAAACGGCCATCGGAGTCGATTCTGGATCGTTCTGAACACCTGCTCTGAAGTCAGTTCAGCTGTACCGTAATTCTCCTCAATAGCCTCATTATAATTCATAGCCAGCTTACCGACGATGTCAAATTAGCCGTCTGTACAATTATTTTTAGCATTTTAACCGACTTCACAGTATTTCACATCCTACATTAACACCCGTGCGACTCCGTGTAACTCTGAGGATCTATGTGCCTCCATTCCTCTTATATCAGCAGACTTATGTGCCCGAGATGTGCACTAAAACTTTAAATGAAAAACCTGTTGACACGTCCACGGGGACAGGACGAGAGCTTGTGGGACCGCGGCTCTCTCCTCGGCTCAGCTGGCCCAAAAGCTAACGGGCTGCCATGAGGTGTTTAATGGCTGTGTGAAGTTCCCACAGGGGAACGGCTGCTGGGAACATGGATGAATCTGGATCCCTCCTCCTCCTCCCCTCGCTCCCTCCTGCTCTACAAACACAGCTCCAGACCAGTGATGGATGAAACAGGCCGGAGCCTACCTCGGCCTTATTTATGGGAGCAGAAAGCGCTCTCCCCATCTGTCCGCACACGGCGCGGTGAATGCCATTACATGGTGGAGGGAAGAAAAGACATCTGACATTGAAATGAACTACACGCTTGTAACAGTTCCTCTGCAGATAGGAAGTGATTGCAGTTTGTAATATGGACATTCCAGAGGTGGAAGCGAGGCAGACCACCAGAACGAACCCGAGCCGGTCTGCTGTTCCAATCACGTTCATCAGTGTCCACAGGTTGCTGATCCAGATCTCTGGAGGGTTGTTGACCTGCGACATACTCCGCGGTGGCACTGAGTGGGCTGATAGGAGAGGGTCAACGGTTGGGAGCTTCCACATAAAGAAGAATGTCAGCAGAAAAAGGAAACGCTCCCTGAAATCCTTTTAATTTTTTTCTACTGTGAGGTTTACTTCCCCTGGCAGCTTTATGTTTGTTGAGGTTGAATTTTCTCTCTCTCGTCACAACGTTGTGCTTGTTTAGGGTTAGGAAAACATCATGGTGTGGCTTAAAATACCTGTTTTGGTCGCCACGATCAAGGATGAAGATGGTTCGACCTTCGGCGAGAAATAATCAGTTTTGGTCCCCTCAAAAATCAACAGCAGTGTCCGCTGGTCTCCTTAAAAAAACAGCCTTTCACGCCACAAAAACATTCGGAAATATCTCCAGGTGTCCTTAAATCTTTCCACTGGTGTGATGTGATGTGTCAAACAGTCTCCTCCTCCTTCTGACATGAAGGTCATGAAAGTTTCTCTGCGTCACTGTCGATAAAATAGAAAGAAAGTGAGTGGACTGACTGGGATTGAGATTCTTTCCATTTCCTCCATTACGTCCTTTATATGTTCTCATTTTATTCACTCAAGAGTTCTTGAAAAGGGAGAAAATCTCTCCTAACAAGCTTGCTAACTGCTTGCTTCTTCCATCTTGGACTCTCTGGTTCCGTTTCCTCACGAGCCAGCGCTGTCCAGATGGCTTGCTGGGTCAAGGGCACAGATTTATGAGTCAAAATTCACCAAAGAGCAAATCCACACTGATCCTTTAAAATGAAATGTTTTTGCTGCGATATTTCACTGATTTATATGTGTGATCGGACTTTTATGGGGAAGGTTTTATACAATGATTTGCCGCAAGCACATTCATGAGGTCCGGTACCACTGTTGGTGTTCCAGTTCATCCCGAATGGTGCCGGTTGGGGCTGAGGTCTGCTGCTTTGTGCAGCTGGATGCACACTATTGTCTACAGATATGTGCTGCAGCAGACTGAGAGGTCTCCACATACTTTTGACCAGTATGGGTGGTGTGCTGGTCCTGGGTGGCCCACCGGTGCCTCAAACTGTGACCAGAGCCATCTCAGACCTGGAGTCTGGTTAAAGAGCCTGATGGGGGTCTGGACTGTTGGCTGCAGCAGGACTTTACAAGTGTAGTGCCTTTAAGGACTACACATTAGTGTGCACAAGTGGCTCTCCACTGCTGGAATTCCTCTCACATAAAAACAAGTTTTGTTTTCAACATCGGAGGGTTTGAGATTTCCAAACGCTTAAAGCTAATCAGAAAAGTATGACTGGAATTGTAAATTGTTCGGCACTTTGCTTATGTTTTTTTTTTCTTTCAGTTTCAGTCGAACGCTTCGATAAGTGTTTCATCGCCGTCCAGCCTGAGAGAGACTTGAGTTCGAACCAGACAGAACATTTATATCACCGATTGGAGAGAAAACACAGTGACTACGCCGGGTGATTAACTGTCGACGAAAAGGCAATCAGGGATTATTTATTAGACGTATCTCTGAATGTGATTTGTCCTTGGCAAGTTGCTCAAAAATATGATCGATCGTGTCATAAAAACTTCATCCTCATTGATGCAGCCATCTTTCAAGAAGGTGTTTGGCCTTGCTGTCTGGCAGTCATATTTCATTTGCCGCTGCAGTGTTATTCAAATTTTGTTGGAATAAATCTCCAGAGCAGCGCAGACGTGCGAGCTTCCCGCCAAAGTCAATTATACGCCATGAGTTTTCCTTTTAAAGTGCTGTTTTTCCTGAAATCCTGTGATTGAGGCGCCACACACAGTAGCCTGGGATGGTTTTGTAATGCATTTAATTATCTATATTCTTCTTCTTCGCTTGTCCGCGAGAGGACCCGGAGGCATCTGCTGCCTGAATCAACTCTCTCCTCGTCTATTCGTCTCCAGTGGAGGTAGAAAACATACTGTTTGCCCCGTGTTCCTTCCTGCTGGGTCAGATACGCTGACTAAGGAAGCAATCTCAGCACACTGTGATAACGACCAAGGCCTCTCCGAGCAAGAGTGAAATCCAGGCCTGTGAATCCGGCTGCAAGGCAGGAAGAGATTGTCGCCCGCAGTATTTAGAAGCACTTCATTGCAGATGTCAAAGACCGAGAGTTATATATCTTCATAAACAGCGAAAACAAAACGCTGTGTGTTATTCTTGAGCGTGGGCCCGGGCTTCTACTGATCTCAGCGAGAATTTGGAGATGATGCAAACACTTAATGTTCTAAATGGAAAAGGAGTTCGCTGAAAGACAGATGGTTGAGCGTGAGTCACACCAAGAGAGACACTTTCTCATAGAACTATTTCTTGAACAATTAGCTTTAGCTGTCATAACAGTAATAATCCAGCCCACGCCCCAGTATCAGACTACTCTGCTCCCACACCACACATTTCCCTGAGAAGAAGAAGAGTTTCCATGAGAAGAGTGATTAAAGCATTCGATCGCCATGCCCAGCTTTCAATGAGGAAAGTGAGGGCTGACGAGCAACTATTTAAAGATATAATATGTAGGAATTCAGCATTAAAAAGGTCTAAAAATGACTTGTACTCACCTGTCGATACTTCCAGGGTAGGGAAATCCAGCAACGTACGAGGAGAGGATAACACCCACTGTAAAAAACAAAACAAAATTGAGCTCTGACTTTTGTTTTTATGACCAAAACATTACACGACACACAACATCCGATGAAGGAGGTCTGTGGATCACTGCTGCAGTCGGGCTAATAAATAGGAGTGAAGATGAATCCACTTTAAAAGTTATAAAGTAATCTCTGAGCTCTCCTCCCGTCGGTAATGGCTCGGGATAGAATAGCTGCTCAGTGGCGCATGAAGCCAAAACAGCTCATCTTCCTGATCATAAAATTACCCAGGCCGTGAGCACTAGAGGCCGCTGTTTGAGCAGGCTAACTGCCAGTTTAGCCCTCGGCTAACTTGGATAAAATATTTGCAGCTCTTTTAGACTTTCCAAATATCATCGGACCAACTTCTTTCACGATGAAAAGCTTACGGGGAAAACGTGACGTTGTAATGACTCTTCACATTGGCTTCAAAGCCTGGCGCTCTTCCTGGGGTCTTGGCTCCGGTCTGGCACGCAGTCTGCAGACATCTTTTGTTTTGACCGAGAGGCCCCTCATGGCAGAAGCTACATATTGTGCATTTAAAAAAATAAATAAATTATAGGCATAGCGGGTGACAGATCCTCCCACAAGCATCTGTTTCAGTAAAAAAACTTGATTTGACCACATTGAAACAATGTACTTTCAGGAGACCTTCTTTCCAACCCTGGGTCAAGACTGGGACACTGAATTAGGCTTACAGTTCCAGAGGCTCTTTGACATCTGATAAGGGGCTGCAGAGCTGAATTGATCCTGATCTTAAACTCTCCTAAGCTTGAGGAGATTGTGGAGATATCTGGCTGAGCCTCCTCTGGGTCGTGCACCCACGGCCACACGGGATAGGAAGCAATTTCCTCTGCACTTGGAGCTGATTGCGTTGAGCTGGTCCGATGGGGGTCAGAACGAAGCAGAAACCGACGCCTGATTAATCGGCAGCAGGCCTCAAAAATAAAACAACTTCCATGTGGGGGGAAAGTTGAATTTACTGATTTACTTCTTTCAGAGGAATATTATCAAGTTCAGGGTTAGAGACGAGGCGATGTAACGCTACGCTTGTGCCCTAAACTAACCTCCTCAGCTGAGGAACTATGACATAAACATATAAACAAGCACAAAGGCACCGGCCAGTCTGTGGAAGTAGCCATAAACCCTCAGGGAAAAAACTCCAGTTTGTTGTTCTAGGACCGAGAATACGCCACTGTTTACTTCTCAATCCCGCACAAGTCCTATTTTGCAATGCCAGTGAACTGAGCATGGTGTCTGTGGTTTTTTTTCCAAGATAGGCTGCACTAGATATGATATCCTCTCCTCAGGGGAGGGCAGAGCCACTGGCTAACAGGCTCAGCTCCCTCTAAGCCTGCGTGGTGAAACAATGTCACAGAAATTAATCTAAACTCGAACAGGACAAAGATGCTGTTGTCATCGGCGAGCTCCTGTCCAGAGAGCTTCGTCATGATCAGAATCAGCTGTGAGAGCAGGGGAAGGGAGGGGACGGATCGCTAGTCATGGTCTGGCTGGCACCACCACATTAATACAATCGGCATCATTGTGGTTGGCGACGATGACATCAAGAAAATTGGTTGGATTCACTCTGTATTTAATGATTCGAGAGGCGAGGGGAGGTTTTGGTTAGAAACTGACTACTGCCTGTCATAAATCTGTTTCTCATGGGCTGCATAACCCCAGACTTGCCATGTCTACCACCCACACAAATACTTTGCTCCTGTTTAAAAATCATCCGCAGCACATTTAATTGTTTCTCTGCGCTCTTAAAGGACGCTGGCTTTAACGATCCCCCCTCCACTCGCTGTTTTTTTTTCAAGAAATGCCTGCTGAATTAGCTCGCCTTATTGGAAACATGCTTTCGCTCAAGTGCTTTGGGTGACCGCCAGCTTTATGCGAGCGTGTGTGAGCTTCCAATGCGATCGTGTGTGTGTGTGTGTGTGTTGCAGGTTAGGCCCGTGTGCCAGTGTGCAAGCTGAAATTGAAAAGACAAACTCTGTCCCGTTACTCAATAAATGCATCTGGGCTGCTTCGAACACCATCTGGAGATGACATGGTTGCTGATAGAAGACTCCTTAATGTCACAGAGCGAAACAGACATTTTTTAGACATGATGAGAAGCAGCAATTTACGGTACCTCGAAGCCATTTTGTGCTCCACCCTGGGAGGAAGCGCTGGGCCGTGTCGAGTCTTGTCAACTGGTCACTGTCTTTGGAGGATGATCAGTAAACAGCGAGGAGTGAAGTGAGTCAGCTCATTTCGATTTGATTTTAAGCAAATTGATTAAATGTGTGGAAGATAGACGGGTTTGTTTGTAACTGTCGAGGCCCCGTGAACGCGCTTGTCTGTGGTTTTCTTCTGTCAGTCTTAATTTGAAAACATTTCATCCATTAACATTTCATTTAAATCATTTTTTTAACATATCTTGTTGATATTAAAATAGACCTCGACACATGCTAGAAGCTAACTGCTTGATATTAACAGTGAGGCGAAGGGTTGCTAATGCTACCGGACTTCAACACTTTTGTTTCTCTTCAGCTTTTAGACATTTCTGTCTCATTATTCTTGTTCATCAGTCTTTATGAGTGACGTGACTATGACCGGCTTCTCCAAATAAAATACAAACCCAGTGTTCGCTAACTGTCCAGCGTTAATTGAAGGGGAACATTTAGCTAGTTCGCTACAGAGGAATAGTTAATGCTAGTGACTTCTCCAACAAGCTAGTCAAATTTTTCTAAGGGAACCAGGGATAAAAAGTATAAATAAGATTGAAAGAAGAAAAGGAGAAGAAGAAAGAAAGACAAGTAGGCTGCACAGGGATGTAAATATCACGGCATGTGTGCTGGAGGTGTTAGTAGGTAGGCTCACTCTTTGCTAGCATGTTAGCCATAATATGTGCAACAATTATTTTCTAAATCATTGTTTTGACGTCTTTCTGTCCCTTAGTGGCCAAAAATCAGTTAATAAAGTTGTTCTTTACTTGCACAATGTGGTAGGATGTATTTGTTTCGAGTATGATTTCAAGCGGATGCTAATTCTCACATATTGCACCTCCAAACTGTTGTGATTTTTACAAAGTTGAAGAGCACCAACTGTTGTGATCACAGAGAGTGTTACAGCTCCTCACGTCCTCATAACCAAAGTTGTGTCGTTTTTTTCCTGCAAAAAGTCGAGGAATTATGGGAAATGTTGTTTATTAAAGGCCCCAAAACTCAGGACTTTTATATAAACAATAAACTGACATCCTTATCTCGACATATGGAGCAAACCACATGACATGATGTTGAGAAAGGCTCCGCTCCACTTCTGGATTATTTATAAATGTCAGCCTGACTTTGAATGACGTTTTCTCACTTCTGTAACTGAACCCAGAGGGGCTGTCTGTATTGGCAGGAGGACATCGCTTCACTGTACAACCATATACATGCTTTCTAAATGAAGATTTGCTGATTCACTGTTCTAACAGTTTACAACATGTCAAGCAAGTACAGACGTTTTAATTGCTTCTGGCTGCGGAGGAACCGGCCTTGCTCGTGTCAGCTTCCCTCGAGTCGTCACTTCCATCGACCTCAAGCTAATTAGCGTCTGACAGGTTGTGTAAACTCCTGATGCTACACGTGTTGGATTGGCCTTTACGTGCCCCCTCAATCACAGAGCGTAACGCACACCTACGACGTAGCGTGCAGCCGGGCATATTTCATCTTTATGTCTTTCAAAGGCCTGAAAAGTTTGATCAGTTGACGCCTAATTTTTCTGCAGTTTTCCTGTTAAAACACGACACTGAAGTGAAATCTTTGTTGACCTTTTCTACAAGATACAGAGCCCATGAGGTGGTGATTAAGCAAGGAAATGCACTCTGCCTCCAGAACCTTGGGGCTTGCTGTGGTTGTTTAGAATTGTTTGTTGACAGCCCTGTTTCCTATCCCCTGCACCTCCTGTTGTCCTGAGCCCATATGGTTGGCTCGCCTCTCTGCATGCCTGGCCTCAGCTGAGAGACTGCGGCTTACATGGCTCAGTGGAAGCCCCTGACCCGTGCGGTGCTACCGTCCATCTCTGGATGAGCGTCACCAAACTTCTACGTCTTTTTTAACGGACCCGCAGGTGGTCCGGTTCGTCACAGGCGCGCTCGGAAATGTGGAATTACAAAAACGATAACTCTCCGAGATGCAGTCGAAGCGAACATCAGAGGACGTCTTTGGGTCTGACCCCAGCTTTCTCCCTGTCCCCCTGCTGAGCATTACAACTCTCAGCTCGCAGGAAACACAATCCACCTTCCAAAGCCCTGCGTCGTTGCAGGAACACAAAATTAGTTGAACTCTCCGCGTTCCTCATTCCTTTAGGCCGCCAGACATGTCTTCTGGTTTCCATTTGGTTTTAAGCTATTAGCGCTCATGACCTGATAAGGGAGTGGTTGGAGGAGCACAAACATCCGTCTCCGAGTACATCCGTCATCGTCCATATGTGTTTGACTTGAGCAATAATATCCGCTCCTGGAAGAGTTTGGCTCGAAGGAGCGGAGGTGAAAACTACCGGGGTGTAGAAAGCATTTTGATTTCATGTAATCCTCGACGAAGGCCTGAATGTTTTCGTGTTCGGTCGATATATTCCATCTCAATAAACGTCTTGGACAGCCTGCAACAGTGTTAAGCAATCCAAGTGCACAGGCAGCTGACCAGAAACACAGCACTTTAAACACTTTTATAGGGGTTAGTTTCTGGCATGTGAGACAAAGTGCCTCACATGCTATGAATGTCACCTCAAGTCAGTTTCCACTGGCCGCTTTTCTGCAGTCAACAGAAGAGACTCGCCTGCTTATGCAAGACTGGATACCACTGGCAAAAACACGCATCAGTCAAACAATCTCTTTATTTGCAGATGATAAACAAACTATTTTATTCGACTGTCTCTTCTGCGTTTGGCAGAACATCAGTTACGTCTGTGTTGACAGAGCTTAAGCCCTTCAAGTGGCTGCCTTCTAGAAAACTTTCTGGCTAAACGTGCTAAACAATAAGTCTCGCAACGCACAAAGCTGAAATTAGATATTTTGACGATCCACTTTGTGAGATCAAAGGAGGGAACCGAAACATGCATTTTTGGAGCGGCATCCCAACGTTTAATCCACGTAGGTCCTTTAAAGGAAGACGTGGCCGAGTGGAGACTCACTGCAGATGTGATCAGAAACAGTGATTATATAAAGAAATCCTCAATTCAAAGATGAGGTCACCAGGATGAAATGTTCGTCAGTGTCATATCACCTTCACGTTGCATGTTTGTGACCGGTCTCTCATGTCAGGATTTTAGAGGGGATGGTGGTGGAGTCATAGCGACGAGGCTGCCAAGCCAGTGACCGCTGTTTGCGTCTGCGTTTTAACATTTGTCTGACACCACTGGATATTTTTAATGAGACCTCAGGACGATTCCCAGCTGTGTCTGTGGCAACAAAAAGGTTATGTTTTCCGGACCCTAACCGAGTGGATTTTGTGCCTAAACCTAACCGGAGCTTAATCACAGCAACGTGTCAAGAGAGAAATTGAAAATTGAACCTTTGGCGTTTACAGCAGCCAGTAGCGCTCACTGTGCGTCTCACCACCGCCCCTCCCAGACTATCAGTGCTGGTTGTCCAACTCTGTGGACTGACAGCTCCCAGTAGTGAACAAAACCAGACCAGGACGAAGCAACACAGCCTCCAAGAACACAGAGACCAGTTCTGATGGGAGGGACGACAGTACCGAGGTGGTTTTGGTGGTTTGGCTCTTTGTAAGCCTGGGTGGACTAAAAGTAGAATGATAATAACTTTTTAGCTCGTACAACTTAAATTTAATTGTCTACTTTACTTGGTAATTCTGGTGTAATCGTTTTCCTGACTTGTTTCTTTAAGTAAAGCCAACTTTTAAAATTTTCAGTGTACCTGCACAGCTAATGGAGCAAACTACCTGACGGCAGGAGGCCTACATTAAGCAGCAGTTAGCGCTTATTTGAGAAACAAAGCTGCTGCTATCTGCCCAACATGAAACCCCATTAATCACCTCAGTACTGCAACTGGCCTCCATCATTTTCTGATACATTAGCAACGGGTGAAGCCATCTGTCCAGCCAGAAGACAGGAAGAAAATACTTTCTAATGCGATCCAGCTTTTGTACGATATTTGTACCTGAACCTGGTGGTATTGCATTATTATTATTACATCATCACATGAACTATTCAGATATCTAATTAAACGACTATTCAGATATTTGAAAATCACGACTAATCCTTGCTCAGAGGCATCCTTCTCTTTATACATCCATGGCAGCGTCATTAAGATGAAGAAGAGAACGTTAATTGGATACAAAATTAGTCAGCATGTATTTAGTTTTTGGGCCTGATACTTAAACGTAGATTTTGAAGGAAGGATCTTGAAATAGAGTGCACAGAGAACGGACTGAAGGTCTGATGAACACAGCGTAATTCGCTTCCTTCAGTGCCGTCTGATTATTTCTTCTCCAGCATTAAAACAAAGGAAGTTATCACTCGTTGTGGTCAGTGTGTCAGTTCTATAAATATTCCTTATAGAGGTCATGAGTCAGTTTGGGAACTCGTGGCGTTGTGCGTAACCTCATCGAGTCCGGTTTCCTCCACAGAGCGGGGGACCCTCAGGGACTTCTGCACCTGGTATCCAAAAGTTCATTGATGACATCGGGGCCTGAACGAAGTGTCGTGGACTTGTTGCGTTTGTTGGGAATAGATCATGCCTGACTTCTCGTGCACCGCAGTATTCCCCCGGTCTTGTGAGGGTCACCTGCAGGTCGTTGTGTTCGCACAGTAACACGGGGCAGATGCTTTGTCAGCATCAATATCTTTAGGTACCGCTCTTACGTATGTGTTCTTGACTTTCTCGGGAAACTTGTTCCACGCTCTTTGCCTGAGTGGAAGCATGGCATGTCTGTTCTCTCTTGGAAAACAGGACTTGAAAATGACATAATGACTGCACATTAAGGATGACGTCGTGAAACTTAATATCTACTGTTCTCCACTGGCACGACTAAAGACGAGCTCTCAGCCACAGTTTCCACTGAGATCTTCTGTTTTGTGTTTACGCTAAGTTAATTTCGGCGCTCTAAGGGAGCTCTTGTCCCGGTAATTAAAAATTACATCGCAGATAAATCTCTGCGTAAACACCTCGTTTTAGTCGAGGAACATTTTCTGTGCCTGGATTGCATAAAGTCCAAAGCTTCAGCGAGCGCCGTGGTAGTACTTTGTTGCTCCAGATATGACAAGCATCCACAGAGCTCTCGAATAAAGCGAAGAGGGATGCGTTGTGAACTCCCAGACTCACACTGGATCAAGCCCGAAGCCTGGAGGGAGGAGAGGCGGAGAGAGGAATGATGTTGAATGATGACTGCGGCTCCTATCCGACCTCATAAACAGAAATGTCGGTGCTGCGACTGAGCAGAGATCTCAAGAGCGGAGATTTCTTGTCTTCTTCTTCTTCGTCTTTTTATTAGAGCAGTCAGTCCAAAACGGTGACGGACATGAACTTCCTAATTGCCTGAATTTCTTTGCACAGACGTCAGACATCCAAATTTAGAGATTTGCCAAGCGTGTACGTGCAGTAAAGGCAACGCAGTCACACTTTACTTAAAAGGTCCGAACTCCCAGCTCGTCAAATTGACCTGACCTACAAACCCAAAGCGTCGGAAATGCGACTCACAAATCCACTTTGTTGAGTTTAACTTGGAGCTTTAAACTCCTCATATCTTTAAGCACTATATTTAACATTTAATAAATGGTGTATAAGACACTTTAAAGTGCTTGTAAGTGGATATACTAAACTTATGAGATAGTTATTGTGGTATTGCTCAACATTTGGCTGTAATCTACACTTTGAAGCGACGGCTTGTTGCAATTAACACGCCGTAACTCTTAAATGCTAAATTTGACTGAAACCAAATCTGGGTATGTCGTAGAAACAGCCACATTCAACAAGTCAGTGTAACATTCATCACAGTTCTACACCCAGGGGGCGCTACAGTAACACTATAACATGATTTCTTTTGTTTTTAAGAAAATGAAACTTGGTACACGAGTCCTCCATGAGCAGGACGATAAAAAGCCTCTGTGTCTCTTAAACACATCGTTCAGTAACGACCAGATTTGTGTGCCATCATCATCCAACGCTACTGAAACGATTTATTAACACATCAATCACCAGAGAGGGAAAGTGTGTGTGTGATTGATGCAGAAGCAGCAATCACACACACACTTGTCTCAGACTTTTGTGACAAATTTACCGTTTACAGACTTTTAACCAGCGTATAGATCAATCACCAGAAAACTCAGGAAATGCAGTTCTTGTTAAAAGTTGTTTCTATAGACCCCGTCCACTGAGAGGAGTCGGTAATAATACATTAAATCTGTGTGTTATAAACCATTTCTTAAACGTTTCATGTACGAATAATAACAAGTAAGCCAGCTCTTTCAAATATATCTTCCTTTACTTTATTCATGTACTGTACAGTATTTCATTTCCAAAGTCTCTATCATACTATATGACAATAATGGCTATCATTTACTACAAAAAAAAGTTGCATAAATAATTTAAATGTGGAAATAAAAAATAAATATGCAGTTCATTCTTTATAACAGTCCTTCTTAGTGTCTGTAGGAAACAGCCTGCTTCTCTTTAACACCCCGTCGTCGAGTCGGGGCGGGGGGCACCACTTGCAGGAGACCACACAGGTATGATATGTACAGTCACGTTATGCATCACGACTCTCAGCTTACACCACAAACCCCACTTCCAGTTGCTATTTCAAACACACAGTCGGAAAAAGAAGCAAACATTGTCAGTACAGTTTAGACAACCGAGATCAGGAAGCAATACGAGCGGAAAAACAGCGGGGTGCTGACAATAAGTGGAAACATGGTGAGTTTTTTCTCCGTGGAGGTTCAGTCCCGTTTGAGGAAGGAGGTCGACAGACGGTCAAACTGGGCATCGCCACTTCCTCTTCCTGCCCCGATTCTATCGGGTTAAAAAAACTGAATTATTGTTTTGTCTGTGTTATTTTTATTCCCATCTTTCCTGTTGGAGCTATTTACAGAATGGGAGCAGAGAGTGGATGGGAGTGGAGGTGTCTTGAATCCTGCACGATGGATTTTTTGGCCGCGGATGGTTGATCGCTGCTCTATTTGGCCCGGTACAGAAGAATTCCGGTGTGGGCGTGCTGGAGAGCGCTCTGCCCCTAGGTAACAAGACAACCACGCACACATTTTCTGATGCCTCCTACACACATGTGCACTTTCTTGTGTGCGATTCCAGCAAACAGGAACCGGCTATGTCTAGAGGAAATGCTTTTTATGACTAGGAATGGACTCATCTGGTAATTAAGAGGAGTCACAGGACTCCCTAGTGCCCGAGTGGTGTTAGTCCTGACAAAACTGCTTTCACCCGCCGTTTCTCTTTCGCCGTATCTAGTCGTGGGAAAGGCGCTACTGTAACTGACAGGCCTGGAGCGCCGGCCTGACGAGTGAGGCCTTTTAACGGGCTGTCGGAGAGATGCCTGGACCGGCGTACGAGCCAGGGCCTCTCAGAAACCTGTCGACATCCCGCCGTCAGAGCCCCCAGAGCCGCCACCATCTCCTCCACACACGGCCAAAAAGGAGACGGATTACAACCACTTTGGAGCGAAGATGCACCTTTTCAGCTTTAAACAGGGCTGTGGTGCGTCGCAGCGTTGCATCCGCTGGATGTTTGTACAGATGGGCTCGAAGCCTCGGGAGGGACTTCTCATTATGCTTACATGAAATCTGTTTGAGACACGAGTTCAGGGAGGTTTTGAGCTGCTGGGATGATCAGATACTTGTCTCCTGACCGCTCACAGTTGTGGCGATCCCTCCCGGCACTGACTCATTTTGTCATGCAAGTACGCAAAGTTCGCAAATATGCCGACAAAAAAAAGAAAAAAAAAAAGACTGATGACGTAAAACCAGCCCAGCAATTAGCTTATGAATTTGCTCTTTGTATTTTCTTATTGCGTCTCCTCCCTACTTGAAGGAGATATGTTGGTCGGTGTGTTGTGTAGCATGTGCGTGTGTGTGAGTGCGCTTTGGTGTCCGGAGAGGAGCATCAGTACGAGTTGCCAGCCAACGGCGTGTTGTTCTTGCTCCGGTCTTGAGGCAAACGACTGTTCTTCTTCGTGCGTTGCCTCTTCGGAACCTCCTTGGCCTCCGACTGGTTGTGTTCGGGCCTGAAGCGCTTGCACTTGCAGGAGGTGACCACGCGGATTTTGTAAGTCCGAGTGTTGCCATTGGGACACTGCAGCTGCACCCTCCTCGTCCGGGTGTGAGCGGGGATGCAGCGGTAGTCCGAGCCGTTGCTCCGCCACCACTTCCCGCGAGCGATGGAGTTGGGCATGAGGTGCGAGGGCATGCACTGGCCCGAGCACACCAGCTCCTTGACGGGTTTGGTGCTGCGGCATGATCCGTCGGTGATGTAACGGGTGGAACGCAGCTCCCTGCAGCTCAGCTCCGAGGCACCTGGGTGGAAGAACAGGATATCACAGTTACACTCGTGGCTTCGGCCCAAAACACACACTTTGAAGTGCCGCCGCCCCGCTGGAGTGGACACACAGCAGGTTAACTGCTTCAGTGCTGCAGCTGCGTCGGATTGAGTGTGTGCTAATTTCTCTGATTCTGTTTGTCTCGACATGGACTCAAAACGTGTTCGAACACAGAAGCGCAGCCGAAAAAAGCAGTTTTGTAAATTCAACTTAAAGGTGCACTTAATCAGAAGACAAAGATCTTCATTTTGTTTGTCTAAAAACAAACACTCTCTGTTTTCATGACTAAATAAACTAAATAAACAAACTGACCTTAAAGAAAAACTCAATTTCTGTTTTACTTTGTTTATATGTGGCGGACCCTGCCACCTTTCTGGCTTCAAACTGTGTTCTGAGGACCTTATTTTCCTCTGAGAGCAGCTTGTTTATGGAAAAGATACAAGAACTTAAGAAATTAAAACAGAATTTTAATATTTACAACACTGATGAGGTAATGATACAAACTCAGAAATATTTATTTTACAATAAGTGAATAAACAAGCTGTTCTCAGAGGAAAATAAGGTCCCAGGACAAAGTTTGAAGCTAGACAGTTGGCAGGGTCCGCCACATATAAACAAAGTAAAACAGTATGAAATTGCGTTGTCCTTCAGTTTGTATATTCAGTTTATTCAGAAGAGTTTGTTTATTTGGTTTATTTAGGCATAAAAATATCAGTCAGTGAAGCTCTTCCTCTCCTCCAACACTGCAGATTGAACCTTTAATGCAACAATTTGCACATTAAGCCTGAGATCAGATCAGAGTTTCTGAATTTGATTCATGGTCCGATCATTAACCGACGACGGGTCCTGACAAAAGAAATCCAGCTGGCAGCAATCAGCTGATAGCAAATCCAGACCAGAGGGCCATTAAACAGCTCAATCAAACCTAATGGAGGTCTGAGCTGGAAGGAAAAGCTGGCACACAGCGTCGGCCCTCAGGAAACGTATGTGGTGATGGAGGAGTAAATAGCTGTCTGGTTATTTTAAGGCAGCTCTGCAACTGTACGATTCTGCACAAACTGGACATCTGCCAGACTGATCTGAGCCTTGTAATCCGATGTTTTTTAACAGCCGTGCGCATGAGTTATCATCCTGTGTTGTGTTTTTTTTTACAAGCAGCGTGTAAAAGAGGGGCAAAGGAACTGTCGGTTAAGAAATGATACACTCAGAGAGGGATCTGTTTTCCTCTGTGGCTTTCTTTGCAAAAAGGGCTGAACAAAGGATTTATGTGAGGTGACTTCCTTTTTTTTTTCTCCCCCTGGAGAACCTGATCTGGTGTTATTCTGTGGCTGGAGGGAACCGCAGCGGTACACAGTGTCTACAGCGCACTGGGCAGGCGGTTTGCACCAATTACCACCCAAAAAGTCAGCTCCAATGAGCGTTTCAACCCTTACATTTCCTGTTTTCCTCTCCACTGTCAAGCTGAAAAAATCATTACTAATGATGGTGGCCTGGAAACAAAAAAACCAAAAAGAAGAAAACGGCAGACTACTGTAAAGTTGCCTGAGCTGCTCGTCTCCCTGCAGGCGGTGGGAGGCGAGGACTGGATGGAGGCCAGGCAGTGGTCAAATCTCTGCTGTGACCCCACTGAGCTCCTGAGGAGCCGTCCCAGGACGAAAAGCCGAGAGATGGATGAGGAGAATAATCCAGGAGATTTCTGTCTGAAACGCAACACACATGCCTGCTTATGCGTGTGAAAACAAGGCGATGCGTTTTTTTCCACCCCTTTTTAGGAGCCTGATAAAGTTTACTTCAAATGTGAGTTTGTTTTCTCCTCCAGAGACAAAAATCAGTCACACTAACTGATCTCGACTTGCTAATTCCTCCCGTCAGCTGTTGATCCTCTAATCTAATCAATCATCATCTTCTCTGATCTGCGATGATTAAGTGAAAATTGTGAGAACATGAGCGAGAGCATCGGAAACCTTCCCAGGCCACAGGTGGGAATCATTCTCAAAGGCAATGTTGCATTTAAAAAGCAATTTCCCACAAAAAAAAAAAAAAAAAAAAAAAAATCAAACCCCCACTGTGCAGTTTTTTCTTTCTATTTGGGAGACATGTTGTTGCAATCAAATCGTTATGGCGCAAGTAGAGCTTGACTAATAGTATAAAGAGAGGAGGAAATAACCTGGAAGACAATGAGAAAAAGAAAAAAGCCCTCATGTCTCTCTGAATGCTCCACTTCACTTTGTGGAAGGCTGTTGGGGGGAGAAACCGCAAGAATGCGCGTCTGTGCCGCTCTCATCACCCTCGACTGTGGAGACTGAGGATGAAGCAAGAAAACACACACTTCCCACACAGCAGATGCTGCTTTTAATCAGGGAGTCAGTGTGGAAATTAAAAGGGAAGGTTGTCTTTAAGTCAGATCCACGAATTTGGAAAAAAAAAATTGGACGGACAAGATTTTTTAAAGAAAAGATGGTTCAAGAATTTACTTCCTTAGAATAAAGACAGATTTTAGTAACAAGGTCACTTGTCAGGTTTCATTTCTGAGGTATTAAATAAAGACGCGTGTGGTTTGACGCACAACCAAAATCCCCCCAAAAAGGAAAATATGATTTTAGTACAGAAAAATAATGATTACAAGTTTTCACGTGTGTAAATCATATATTCTCATGATGTTTTACTTAAATATCTTTTATTTCTTTTTCCATAAACACGTAGTTTTAAC
This sequence comes from Pagrus pagrus, assembly GCF_965226575.1. Lineage (NCBI taxonomy): Eukaryota > Metazoa > Chordata > Actinopteri > Spariformes > Sparidae > Pagrus > Pagrus pagrus. The sequence goes on along the minus strand of NC_140208.1, from coordinate 4,612,073 downwards.
TGTTTTACGCATTTTTACGCACGTCTCCTCACTTTTACGCACCAGGCCTCCGTTGAAATTACGCAATTTTTTTTCCAGTTTGACCTGAAAAATAATCCAAATATGAAACAATCTTATTCCTCAGGATTAATTTCACCTGTGTTTTTAATGTAACTCTACCTCAGATGAACACTTACTGTAGGAGACCGTGTTCGCCGTCCTCCCGCCGCTCTTCGCCCTGTTATTCATATTGTTCGTGTTGATGTTGTTGCTGCCGTTGGTCGCCTGTGTGATCGGCTCCTGAGGAGTCCGCGTGTCCTCTCTGTACTCCGGTAAAATCTCCGTGGCGTCGTTCTTCAGTACCTTCCATCCCTTCACGACCGTGCAGCATCCCTGCAGCAGCAGGAGCGCCGAGCTGGAGACGAGGAGCGCCACAGACACCTGCATGCTGCTGAGCGGTGACCGCGAGGAGGACTGCCAAGGTGCACGAGGAGGAGGAAGGAGAAGAAGAGGCACGAGGCAGAAAGAGAGAGAGGGAGAGACTGAGAGATGTCGGTGAGATCCTCAGTGAAAGAGGCGCACACGGTATTTAAAGCTACGAGAGTTTCCGTCAAGACTGACAATTAAGAGCTTACACAGAGTGGGAGGGTCCGACCTGAGAGATTCATTGAGAAACTACAGGAGGGGAGGAGGAGAGGAGGAGAGGGTGAGAGGAGGCGGGGGAATAGGGGAGAGGAAGAGAGGAGAAAAAGAAAGGATGGGGGAATAAAAGAGAAGAGACAAAAAGGAGGAGAGGAGGAAATAAGAAAGGACAGGAGGTGAGAGGAGAAGAAAAGAGAGGAAAGAAAAGGAAGAGAGGGGATAAGGAGAGAAGAGGGGAGGAAAAAAATCAAGGATAGGTGAAAAGGAAAAGAAGAGAGGAGAGGAAGTGAGAGAGGAGATGCGGGTGAGACAAAATAGGGGGATACGCCAAAGGGAAAGAGGAAAGGAGAGGGAATGAGAGAAGCAGTAAAGGGGAAAGGAAAGAAAAAGAGGGGAAAGAAAAGAGGAGAGGAGGAAATAAAAGAGGACATGAAGTGAGAGGAGAGGAAAAGAGATGAAAGAAAGAAGAGAGGGGGAAGGAGAGGACAGAGGAAATGGCGGTGAGGGGAGGAAAGAAAAAAGAGAAGAGGAAGTGAGAGGAGAAGGAGAGATGAGAGAAAGTAGAGGAAAGGGGGGGTAATAGAGGAAAGCAAGAGAGGAAAAGGAAAATTAGGGAAGAGGAGAGGAAAGGAAAGAAAGAGAAGAGGAAAAGTAGAGAGGGGAAAAGAGCCAAGGTGAAGGGAAACACAATGAAAGAAAGGAAGAGAGGAGGAGGGAAAGGAGGAGAAAAGGGGAGATGAAAGGAAAGAAATAGAGACGAGAGGAAGAGGAAGGAAGAGATGGGAGAGACATGAAAAGTAGAGAGGAAAAGGAAGAGAGGAGAGATGGAAAGAAGAAAAAAAATGTTGAAGTGGGGGAAATATAAGGAAGGGAGGAGAAGGAAGATGGAGAATAGAGGCGTGTGGGGAAATGGAGAGAAAATAGAGAAGAGAGGGAAGGAAGAGAGGAGGGAGGAGGAAGGGAGTGAAAGAAGAAAGGAGGAGATGAGACAAGGAAAGGAAGGATAACAAATAGGAGAGGGGGAGAGAGGAGTGGGAAGGGAGGAAAGGAAAGGAAAGGAAAGGAAAGGAAAGGAAAGGATGATGGGATGAGTTTGGAAGTGAGGAAAGAGGTGAGGACAGGAAGAAGGATAGGAGGAGAAGACAGAAGGAAGGAGGAGGAGAGAGGAGCAGACACATGTTGTAGTGTTGATTGAGGCAGCTGATCTGTTGTTGTTGTTGTTGTTGTTGTTGTTGTTGTTGTCGTAATGAAAAGAACAAAATGCATCTTCTCCCTTTCTAACGACTTCCGCTGCATGACGTGTCTCTGAAGTATTCTGGCGTTTGTTGGAGTTGAGGAGGTTTATTTTGGACTCGAGGTGCTGAGATGAAGTTATTCCACTGCTGCCTCCTCCTCCTCCTCCTCCTCCTCTTCGTCCTCCTCCTCCCCCTCTTCATCCTCCTCCTCCCCCTCCTCGTTCCTCCCCCGTACACAAGTTAATCATTCATTTCTCACATTAATTATCCATCGTCACAGCTCTCAGCGGAGACGCTCAAACCAATCAGATGTTCAATTTTGAGGATCCACCGTTTACTCCTTCAGCTCCTCCATGTGTTGTGCACAAGATCAGAACTTTATTCAAATGATTTACATGAGAATCCAATCATCTATCTGGTTTAAATAAAATAATACGGTCTGAGGGCTGCATGTTCACTCTCCTCTGAGTTCTTGGCATCGCTCTGGTCCTGGTGATTTGATGAGTGCTGACAGATGGAGGCTCTTTCACTCAAACACTGCCCTCTTGAGGGAGAATAAACAAGTCTTGTGAAAGCAGGAGAGATGGGATTAGACTTCATTAGCATCGCACTCGTCCTGTTTTTCTTTTAAATGTCCGGCTCTTTCTGTGGGCATGTGGAGACAAGTCTGAAGAAGAGCTACAAATGGAAAAAATTGGGGAAAATCCCTTAAATCTCGGTCGATATCTCCGGTTTGACACGTCTTGTACCCGTTCATTTGAGGCAGGGAGCAGCGTCCATAATCATACATGTCCTCCTCACGGTCCATCTACTTTTGTACAAGCCGTAAATCAGGGTTTCGCAGAGCTGTGGTCCGCTGCGACTCAAAATGGTGGACGTGAACAGGCACAACAAGTCTAAATTAGAATAATGACATTGTGAGACGAGGATTATATAATGTGGGTCCGTCAACAACATCACCACAGACAGAGACTTTATCATTGCAGCCTGTTTGAACGTCTCATTAAGTCAAAAACTGCCAATTTTGGTTTAATTACTCTTTTTAAAGTCTCACCACAGTAATAAGTTGCATTAGTTTACAGTTTAGCCTCCGCTAATACGTGATGTTGTCGGGTAGGCTGGGCTGCGAGCAGCTACAACATCTGTTATTGTTCTACGGAGAGTGAATTTTAAATATTGTTTTCTGGGATTTTAAGTGGTTTTGACTATTATATTACATCCACACTATTCATTTATTCGGTTTTTGCTACTTTGGTGCAGAAAAACAAGCTAACAGCGACACTTTAGCTCCCTGTGAGCTGTTAACATGTTAGCAAACAGTTGCCTGTTTACACATTCAGCAGACTCGGAGCAACGGTAGCATTTCTGTGGATGATGAATGTAAGCCCAGTTGTTTTGGCTGATAGAGGTCGACATGGATGGATTTTACCCCTTAGTGTTTAACTGGCAACATCACACAGACAAGCTGTTTCCAATACTGATGTAAAATCATTGACAGCGCAACATTTACAGTTTGGATACGTGATTCTGAGGCGACTTTCGACCAAAAACAAATTGGTATCGAACCAAAAATCTTGTTTTTCTTGACCTGACGTGTGAGCCAAAGTGGACGTGTCATATTCAGCAGCTCCTTCTGCATTGTGCAACTCCGTCTGTTGGTTACAGATGTTCTGATACCATGTTTTTGTCCTGAACGCTGTGTATCGGCCAATACCGAGTTACAATCCGACAGCAGCGTGTTAAAGTATATAAAAGCTGTATCCTAACTAACTAACCCTGTATGGATGTTATGTTATTGATGTGTCTGAGGTTTCATAAGCTGCTTGCTGTCGATGAATACTGTCGACTTGTGCACTAAATCTAAATCTTAGACTTTTATACTCGCTGCATTTCCAATAGTGGGATTGATACCAGAACAACAACCCTCCTGTTGATGACGCGTGCTTAATTCGGTGGTAAGGGGGTTAACTGAGGAGTCCACCGGTGTCTGAATCTCAGATAGTGCTGTTCACCGATGTCGTAGCAGTTCTGAACTCTGCAGTCGAACATGATTCTCGTTTCATAAGCCAAGAGGTCTTGAAGTAACCGGAGCAGACAGCTTCGTCCTCCTATTGTGTGTAAGCCTTCAGCTCTGAGGTCGTGCCAGAATTTTTTTAAGCGAGCGATGGATGGTCCCTCTGTCTACACAAAGCCAGCTCTGATTACAGCCTTCGTCGCGACCGATGTCAGTCACAGTCTCAATTTAGACCTCTCTGGGTTTCTTTAAAGAGCCCTTAGGCCCCATCGCTGCGTTTTTTATCATGATAACAGCACAATGAGTCCCAAATAACAATCAGATGCTCACCAGATTGCGAGAAAGCCTCCAGCGCTGCAGAGGAGGAACGGAGCGCAATCTTTATGGAACTGGAGGAAAACAGTGTTTTCGGTCCGTAAACAAGGAGCTCCGGCTCCTCGTGTCTTTGCGTTCGGTCGCTGTGATTCATCGCACAAGTTTGCGAAACACTCGATCACACAGGTTGGAGACACATTTCCCTTTTTTCCAACACAATTACAGGCCAGTGGAAGTAAATAAGGAGATAGTGTTACACGGCTGCGTGTTTCAGATTGTAATCTTTAACTCTGTTTGACTGAGTGAATTATTCATAACGTGTCCACCACAATCATGCAGAGTGGGTTCAACTCCAGCTTCTCCGTCCGCCCACATCGAACCCTGTGAAGATGTGTGAGAGAGAACGTGTGGAGCCAACACATTCCTGCGACCCTGTCACGTCTGAAAAGTCAAATTCACCCACAGATTTCCAGTCGTTTAAGTTCAAAATCTTTTCAGTTTTTTGAAAATTCTTGTGCAAATGTCTCTTTTCATTGAATTATAACAGGGTTTTGGAGAAAAATATGTCATAATATTTCCCAAAGGTATCAAAAATGTTTTGGTTTTTGGTTTTTATAGCACAACTCCCCAGTGTTAGGGCTGAAAAATGCTCATTTAAAATACAGAAAGCAAACAAAGTCAAGTTTTCATCCAAATTTCATGCAAATTTTACCAGAATATCCACAAACCACAATAGAACATGTGAGTTAATGCACCGTCCACTACTGTGATGCAAATTAAAGGGAGGTGGCTACATCAAGACAAACAGTTGGTGGCGCTAATTGTCCAGAGGAGGAGGAATTATTATTATTATCCACACTGTAGTTGTAGCGTTGCACATATCTTACATTTCTATTTCTTTGTGTGCTGTTGTCTTGTACATTTGTTTTATATTTTATCGTCTTTTCTATTTTTATTTTGTCCAACTCTCTTTATAGTGTGATATTTATATTGTAGAAGGATCAACACGTTCTCCTCTGGGATCAATAAAGTATCTAATGAAACCATTTCAGAAGAGGAAGCGCCAGTCAATCATCAAACAATGGAAACAAGTAGAGAAAATGATGAAACGCGGTTTTAATCGGACTAAACTCGACGCACAAAAAGTCACATTTTGATTATTTTGATGGATATTGTCTGGAGAATGTGATTTGTAGGCGAAGCCTCCGAGGCAGCACGGTGCTTTATTTACGACACAGGGAGGCTTTAATTAATAAAAACTCCTGCAATTAAGATAATGTTTTTCGAGGAGCGTGATAGTCCTCCTCTTCTTCCCACATGGATCTGATGTCTTGTCTTTTTCCAGTTGCTCCGGTGGATTTCAACACACTTAATGAAGTCATATTTATTTGCTGAATCTGTTTCTGTTCGTCACATCTTGTTTTAATCGATACGCAAACTTCTCCACCTACTCTTTTGTTTTGTTTTGGCATTTTCACTGAAGTTTTTTTTTTCTTCTATGAAAACGATCATAAATCGACGTTCATAAAAAACAAGGCTGGAGAAACAAGTTTTTTTAAGCTTCCCACATAAAATATAATAGAAGATGATTCGTTAGCTGCATGTGACACTTGTTTAAAGACATAGATGTGGTGCAGAGAGTTAAGGGCAACATGGGCACGTACTGTGTATTTATGGCCTCTGAGTGCAGAACATGTTGCAGAGGGTGTTACTGTGGATCAGTGATTAACGCTCTGACGGTTCGGGGTAAGAAAATTCCTGCATGTTATTCCATCTGAACAGCTGTCAGGTTCTGTGTGTCCAAGACCGGACTGGGGAAAAATTCCTGTGCAGAACTACAAGAATCCATCGCTTGTGACAGCAGTTGTGTAGATACTCATCAGTGTTTGTGCATTTGAAATGTAGATCGTATCGTATATCTGCATTTTGAAGTCGCTGCACATCTGGATGTAATTAGCGTGGAGACGCAACAGATGAATAACTGACAGATATCAGCAGGAAACCTCCACAGCTGATTGTTCACAGTAAGACAGTTGGTTTTTGTGTTACAAGTTTTTTTGATATTTTATGTTTAAATACATAAATTAGACTTTAGCAGCTTGTTTCATTTTGTCAACATGTTAGACTCAAAGATTTTTACAGAGGGAATTTTGGATATCTCTTTTTTTAATCACTCTATGAATCAGAAAATCAGAATCAGAAATAATAAAATAAATTTGTACCAAAATCAGCCATTTTTGGGGGCGACCCAGGGACGTTTCCAGCTGTTTTTGTAGCGACAAAATCACATGTTTTTTAAGGAGATCTTAAAATTTTTCAGCCGTTCTTTTCCAGGGAAGTCGAAACCATCTTCAGCCGTGTTGGTGGCAAGCAAAACACGCATTTTTAAGCCAAACCACAATGTTTTCTTAAGCCTGAAGACGTTTTTTTTGTGCCCTAAAACCTAACCGACAGAAGAGAAATAGAAAACTGAAGACATAAAGAAACATAAAGTTGCAGCAGAAAGAAAAGTACCGAGCTAATATTTATTCTGGCGACTGGATCTCGACAAAAGGGCGTTTCCACTGTCGTGTCTCAGCGTCGGTTTCCCGGAAGCAGCTTCTTCTTCATCAAGCAAATATGTAATCATGACTTTAACACTGTGTGTGTTTTCTCTTCAGACCTTACATTAGTCTTCCAAACAAAACTCCCTGACTGACACGGAGGAAGCTGAAGTGAAAACGTTGCTGCTGTTGTTGATCGGAAACACGAAATCTTATGCTTACATTCCCGCTGCCCTCGTGATTCATGCATGTGTGAAGGATCCAACCGCCGACAGCGACTACAAAGAGCTGCTGTGATGTTGATCAATGGCTGTGCATTGACCCTGGACGTATTTGAAAGTGTTTCATTATTGACAGCGGCTCTGCTCTGCATCACTTTGTATATCCCAGTGTGGAGGACACCGGAGCTGACTCTCCCCACTCCACCAATTTGATTTATCAGCCGCTCATATACACACAGCTCTTTCCAAACCATATCTGTACATGGGCGTGTAATGAAAATAATTAATCACCGTTGAGCCGAACAATATCGCAGGAGAATAAAATAGCACTCGCTGGATTAAACATGGCTTTGAGAGAGCGAGAATGAGGAAGGGCGCTGAAGATAGTAGTGATTTGTATTTTCCTTTTTCTTGACTTCAAACTCAAAGTACAACTTGTTTGTCTGCCGGCAGCGTCGACGCTTTCTTCAGCGGGGCAGCAGGTCACTGGGAGGTGACGGGCCGAGACGTGATAAAGCCTTGAAGTCCAAAGTGGGATTCCTCTTGCACTCTGATCCTTCATGTGGTTTCAGCGAAATGAAAACAGGAGATTTAACCCTGGCTGTTGTAAGTCAGACTCCAGCCATCTCCCATTGTTTGCCTTTAGGCTTTTTTCAGAGAATCGTCAAAATAGAAAGTACGCCCATCGAAACAGCCTCGCAGCCAAGTAGCAGGAGCTGTGGGAACTCTCCTGGCCGGACCTCAGAGACCACACTAAGCTGTTTGCTAACCAGCCTGAGCCTCTCAGCACACCGCTCACCACCAGCACGCTGCCTGCCAGCCGGCCACAGCTGCTATTCTTAGCAGTGAGAGAAATTACCCAGCAAATTATTCACTACACACAGTAGACTGCTAGCTCACGTACAGACACACAGTAGACTGCTATCTCTGGTATATCTGGTTTTATATAAGCATCTATGAGCTGCTTATGTCACGTGCTTTATCCCTCAAGTCGCCCAGGATGTTAAGGTAAGTTTTGGACCAAGCACCAAATACATGAAAGCATATTTAAACCCATATAGATGTAAAATAATAAAGAAAAAGTTTGAAGTTTTTGCAGAAAGTTAGATAAGAGGAATGATATAACTCTCGAGTTTGTGCGTTAACCACGGAGCTGGAGCCAGAAAGATTTCAGCCTAGCTTAGCATAAAGACTGAAAACAAGGGGAAACAGCTAGCCTAGCTCTGTCTGGAGTCAATAATCAACCACTTCTTATCCATGCATAACCTATAATTAATGTACCCAAACCCTAGATTTTATGTTTGCTGCATGAAACAAACGTTGCTTGAGAAAACAAACAAAGGAGGTTTTTAAAATCTTGTGGTCTGCAGTGTTTTACTGCAACAGAGGTGTGACAGAAAGACAGGAGATCACAGAGCAGTTCTTTTCAATACATCCAAATCTTTTGATAATGGAAATGCAAAAAATAGCAGTTTTTTGTGTAATGAACTGAACCGAACCCGACTGCTTGGTGGAAACGGGACTTTTGTGAGCTTTACAGATGTTGTTAGCCATCTTTTTAACTTTAAAAAGAGAGTATTGTAGCTGTTTCCCACTGCTACTAGTCTCTGTGCTAAGCTAAGCTAATCACCTGGATATAGCTACATATACGAGTACAGATTTGAGAGTGGTATCAATCGTTGCATCCCACTCTCCAAAGAACGAGAAACTCTAACTCTTTTGGTATGTGGGCTTCCAAGCAACGCTTATAAGACTGAACAGGTGCCATCTGTGGGTCCAGTATTCAGATCTTATAATACATCCAGACCCTGACTCAACTGACCAGAGTTTAAACCAAAGCGCTCTGGTTTTGAAAGCCACTGCAGGATTCTGTTGTATATAAATACCTCCACAGAAAAGATTGTTGGTAGGTTACAGAAGATTGTCATCATCCCGCCACAAGAACAACATTTTGTCTTTGCAGGATAAATAAGGAAGATTAAATGCATGACTCATTTGTGCAAAAACACTGATGTGTTAAATGAAAGTCGCAGGTTTTTAAGACTGTACTATCAGTCTGTCTGTCTCTTTGTGTCTCTCCAGGAGCTAGCAGAAATCTGCTGACTCAGGATCTCACTTTACATCCTGTACCTTCCCTTCAATCTGAGTTGTAAATTGTCAAACAGCAGCACCATAAAAAGTCTAAATATAACCTGCAGCAGACATGGAAGCACAGAGGGTAATTACCACTGCTGCTGAGGCCGGGCAGATGAACCACTGTCTTCTTTTTGATTGTCTTAAACTCAATACAGAATATGAAAACTACATCGACCAACACCTCTAAAGCTCAATAATTAACTTTTTATATACATTTTTTGCTTTTATGGGTAGGTACGTGCTGAAGCTAACTACATTAGCTGCAACACACTTTTTTCGCAACTGACGTTAGCACAAAGCACACAACCCCTGAGCTCAATAAAAGAGCCACTACATTAGCTGCAACACACTCTTTAAGTGGCTAACGATAGCACAAAGCACTCAACCCCTGAGCCAAAGAACAGAAACGCTACGGCAGCAACAGCCTCCTTTAGCGGCTTATATTGAGGAACAAGAGTTCATCCGCTAGTTGTCTGTCAGCTTTGCAGTGACAACATGTGACAACCACGAAAACCACAAAAAGATATTTTTACATTACAGAATAAAGAAACAAGTTAGTTTAGAGGTGCTGTTCGGTGTGTTTTTGAACTTCGGACAAGACTAGCTGCATCCCTCTGCCTCCACTCTTTATGCTAGGCTAGGCTACCAGCCTCTCGGCTCCAGCTTCATACTGAACGCACAAACATGAGAGCGGTATCAATCTTCTTATGTCACTCTCAGCACCAAAGCAAATATGTGTACTTGCCAACATGTTGAACTCTTCCATTAGCAGCTCTGTAAATTGCAGTCAGATTTAACCTTTTAACTCCACTTTATACAGAGCTGGAGTCATGATTCATGTGTGCTGTAACCTATGGTTGTTATACATTACAGCTTTCTGTCATGTGCTAAGACTAAAAAAGTGTTTTTGCAAGCTGAAATAAAAAAAACTCACCAAAGCCCAGCTTGTGTAAATATCAGCAGGAGCGTGCTGTGATATATGAAGGTGGTGAATGAAAAATCTGGTGCTGCTTCAGCGCCAAAGCTGCACATTCTTCCTGACTGTCAAAATCTCCCAGAATACTTTGCAAGGTGTGCTAATTAAGCATAAAAGTACAAACAGACGCAGCTGCCGTGCCCGCCAGAACTCATAGGGTTATTTTCAGGGCTTGGAGGGTCGCTCGCAACTTTGACTTCTTTTTTTTTTTTTTTTTTTTTACAAGATTAATAAAACAAGATAACAAGCATGTGAGAATAATCCACCGCCCTTGTATTTAATCCAATAAAGGCTGATTAAAAGCAGAGGTATTAAAAGAGGTCGTGCCTCAGCTCGTCATGTGAAGGTGCTGTAGCTTGCTGTCAGTTCCAAGCCCACCCACTGTGCAGCTTCCTGAGAAAGTCCAGCCTTTGTTTTATGTACAAATGTTGCTCTCCTGCACCTTCTCACCAAGTATGACCACATGTGGGATTTTAGGGACAGAAATGGTTGCATGCTTTGCAGATATGATCACTGTCACGGTGCAGCTGAAAGAACATACTGCAAGAAAACCTTAAAACTAGAGTTGGTAAGTTGTTCGAGGAGCACAGAGATAAACTGCTCTGACAAATAAGCGAGAAAAAAAATCCAGTAACTGGCTGTTGCAGGAGAGTTAGATGCACAAGGATGGCAGTGAGAGTCCAACCAACATTTCCCAATGCTAAAAATGCTAGCTTGATTGCAGTGAGTGCTAGAAATAGCCATGTTCTTTCATATTTTCTTACATATAAGTGAGACGTTAAGCAGTTAGGTTAGCGATGACAACAATGCACTTTGTTCACGACACACAGCCCGAGCCTGCTCTTTAGCAGCTTGCTAATCGAGTAGCACAAAGCACACAGCCCCTATGCCCAATAAAAGAGCCACAACGTTAGCCGTAACATACTTTTTTAGAGGCTAACGTTAGTATAAGCACACAGCACATGAGCTGGAGAACAGAGCTGTGATGGCAGCAACAGCCCTTCTTTAGCTGCTAAAGTTAGCACAAAGCACACAGCCCTTGAGCCCGATAAATGAGCCACTGCGGGAGCAATACACTCCTTTAGTGTCTAACGTTAGCACAAAGCACACTGCCCCTGGACCCAAGAAAAGACCCACTACCTTAGCCATAGCGCACTCTTTTTGCAGCTAACATTAGCACAAAACACACAGCCCCTGAGCCAAAAAACAGAGCTGTAGCAGCAGCAACAGCCTCTATCAGTGGCTAAAAAGCAAGAAGGAGCACCTGCCGCACCAGATAACCTTCTTGGACTGAGGTACATTCAAAGCAGCTATTTTCTGTGTGTTTATATGATTGTGGCATTCAACAGAGATGCTTATTTATGTTTTTTCCAGACTAAAGAAAAGCTGAGAGTTTGCTGAACGTAGCAGACTAGCCGCTAACACACATCTTGAAGGGAGGAGGTGGGATTTTCACGGTTTAATACTTTCAAAATATTGCTTGCTCTCACTGGTTTCTACAGTCCGACCAAACCCGGCTTTGAGTGGCACGCAGACAGATTTTTACACAAACAGGGTGGATCACAGCGCTGCTAATGCTCGGTGTGATGTAAGAATACATAAGGTGTATTTAGCAGTTGTTTTTTATGATTTCTCATGAACAGGCTGTCACTTCACTCCCACTAAAAGCTTAAAATCTGCACACGCATACTTTCCTGGAACACCTAAAAAAAAGTAAAGCATGCCTTTAAGAAAAAACACCAACACTCTTATTAATGAGGTGCACACTGCCACAGCATAAAGCTCGAGTAGTTACTGTGTTATGAATATGAGGCAGTTAACCTTGAGCAGGTGATGCTAATTGAGTGGTACAGCCCATCTGGAGCTGGTTAAAAGAAACGTATCACTCAAATACAATTCCTGTAACACGACAGGAACAATCACATGGATGCAGACACAGTTGACTGTACTGTGCTTATAATGAACAGATATTTTCTGGCAATGGTTTGGGGAGTTTCTTAATTTTGTTATTGCGGCACTGTGCTTGTGCAATCAAATTTTCTACTTCTGGTGACAATTTTTTGATAATGTGCAGCCCTTTGCAATTAGCGTGGCTGCAAAATCTGTTTCAAAGCTGAAATGGAGGCCTGTGTTTCACCAACATCGCCGTCTGCTTTCCACGAGTATTCAGTGTCGCTGAACAACCGCAGCTCAAACAAGTTTCTCCATGAGGATGTTTTGGTCCATGTATAATTTTAGGACATTGTTCCTCTCACGGCGATCTGCTGGTTCCTATTAAGTGGTTCCCATCGTTATTAAAGGAAAAGTTCATGCAAAAGAAATTATGAAAATGATCCGCTCACCCTCATGCTGATGGGAAATCGGGTGAAGTTTTGTAACATTTCTGGAGCTTCACAGCAAAATCAGCATCCTACACACCTGATTCAAATGAAAGGGTCGTTATCTGATCTTAATGACGAGCCGATCATTTGAATCAGGTGTGTCGGTGCAGGGAAACATCTAAACATGTATGACATCAACACCAGGACCAGGATTGAGAAATGCTGGTTTAGGACGCTGATTTTGCTGCAAAGCTCCAGAAATGTTTTGTTTGAAAATCTTTGTTTCTCACGCTTTATTCTTCTTCACGACTTCCTACTTTTCTCCTGTAATCATTATTACAGCCACTAGAGGTTGCCACTTAACAACAAACGGAAATATGGGTCGTAATAAGCTGCTTACAAAGTCGTTTTTCTGATGAGGATGGGCTGAAAAGGGCGCACCGTGCCTGAAGTGGGTGTAAATGACATCTTTTCAAATCAGTTTGGGATCTCAGGGCTTCCGGAGACTTGGATTTCACCAAACCAGAGACATTTTATGTGTTTTTTGGGGTTGTTCTTTCATGTATTACACAAATACATCCACTTCAGTTGCTTAGGTGAATGCGGCCAAACTGTTCACCCGACTTTCTGTCAGCAGCGAGTAGATAACGGGTGAACCTCTTCTTTCAACATCAGTGTTCGTGGAGAGAAATGTGCCGATTTCTGTCGCTGTTTCCGATGAAAAAAAAAAAAAGTCTCCAAAGTACTTGTTAACTGTCTTTCATAGGCCTGACATGGCAGCTTTATCCTCGTATCAGTGTGTGGGTTTGATGTATAAAAACTGGACCTGCAGGATCAACATGCAGCACAGCAAGTGTAATAAAACACTTGAGAGACGGAGATTAAACAAGCAACACTACCACGGGCGCAGGCACTTGGAAGAGGATCTGAGGATCTCTCAGCTCCAAAGCTCCATTCTCTTTTTCTCCCTTTTTCCCCTTGTTCTCAATATTTCCTAATGATTAGCGCTGCGCCACAGATGTGCATTTCTCCCTCTCCACCCTCTCCATCATCTCAGTGTGGGACATTAGGATGAGGATTTAAAGAGAGCATCATATGCTTTCTATTTGATAAAGCCATTAAAATTGAGGACAGAGATGAAAGCTGAAGGGCCCATATGAGGGAAAAAAAAAAAAAAAAGCTGTGGAGAATTATCGCCAAGCACATTTCAGGACTCTAATCATATTCAAAGTAGTTTAACGAACCCAAACACGTGGAGGGAAAAAATGCAAGTGACTGGAAGTTTGAGAAACGACTGACTGGACTTCATAAAGCCGGAGGGAAACAGGATAAATGAGTCAACTAGCAATAAAAATTTTCTTAACTTTATTTAGTGATATTATGGGAGAAAAATTCGAGTTCATCAAGGTCGATCTCTGTTTCTCACCAATGAATCACTTCCCCCGTAAACAAGCATCAAACATAAGCTTCCACCCGCGTTATTCAAACAAGACGAGACAGTGATTCAGAGCACTTTCATCCCAAACATGACATTTTAATTCGCTTTTATTTGAATTCTAACAACATCTAAAACAAACCTGAAACCAGACCCGTTCCCCGAGTTTAAAACATCCGTCCTCCGGCTCACTAATTAAAGTGTCACCGGCGACATGTGACTGCACAGGAACTTGTCTGCTTTGATTCCGGCCTTCAGCTATAAACATTTCCACGCTGCACAAACCGCCGTCGCACATAGCTGAAATAAATGGCACTTCATCACACGGCCGCTGTTATTGATGAGATTTGTCGGGGGGTGGGGAAAAAAAAGCATCCTGGATTGTTTCACATAAGCAGCAGAGAGGGACCTATAACCTGCTGCAACACATAATCCCTCCATTTCACTCCAGCTACTTCCTGACCTTCACTTCTCCCTGACGGATGCTGTACCTGGCATTTTTCTCCTCAGACGTCCTGGATTAATGTGAGCTAACAGGTTTTTTGTTCTTAAGCAGTGATTCTTTTATCGCGAAATGGCTGCTGCATCGATTTTTGAATCCTGAACCTGTAGCGATGGTTCGATTCGGGCCAGAGCAGGGAGGAGGGTCCCTGGTTTACTGGGGCCCATCAGGGACCACACAGCTGCTCTGTAGTAATTGCATGTGCAGGGGAGCGTGGAGCGAGAGGAGCAGCAGGAGGTAACAGGAGAGTAACCCTGCTGTGCGACCGGTCCGTCACAGGTGTGTCGCTGCAGTAACGTAAAAAAGCATTTGCATCAACACTTGGAAGGTTTTCTCGCTCTCTGTCATCTCATTCCCACTCCTGATGTCATCTCCCCGCTGACCGTCCTGCTTTCTCTCTCCCTCTGTCACTGCTGGCTTTCAGATTAAGAGTTTGAACAGGGATCTGCCTCCACTTAGTGGCGACGTTGTGCAACAGCAACCGACAGACATTGTTTCTCTGTGACTGGCTTGTTAAGACAGGAATGAAGGATCAGCGCTGTTTAATCTTTGTTTCCACGATATTATAGAGGTCATTATTTTATTGTATTGATCAGATGTGTCATAAGAGGCACAGGATGACGTTTAATAACAAAATAGTGCATCAAATGTGTTAATCCACCGCTGAAAATAGTTCCAAAGATATACACATCCTCCTCTTTAAAGGGACAGTTCACCCCAAATCAAAAAGACATCATTTTCCTCTCACCTGAAGTGTTATTTACTATCTACATCTTGTTTTATGTTTTCTAAAAATGATTCATTTGTGACATGTTTATTTGAAGGGTTACATCTTCAGAAGGAATAAATAGATAAATGGACTCGGGTTGGAAAGCTGCAGACGTCAGGAGGTGCTGAGAAACAGACATATTGTTGGTTTCTGTCTGGTGATTTGTTAAAAATAAAAATAAAAACCTGCAGAATATCATCGGCCTTATCTTTTTCTTTTTTTCCCAGTTAAAGCTTTTTATTTCTTACGAATGTTTGCACCAAAAGTCAGAGGGCAAAGAAAAAACAGACGACATTAACAGTGAATATATGATCACAATGAGTATTAAGGCCGCTGTGAATAAATTTAGAATAAAATCTAAATATTTAATGCAAATAAATATTATATTTGAGTAGAAAGCTTAAAAATTACAAGAACACGTGGTACCATTTTTGATTCTTGTCACAAACAAAGGAGCCACTCCTGATAAGATGTTAATACCTCAGCCATTTATTTCTTAAACATAAGAAAGAAGGGACTTCTCCAAGGTAAGAAAAATAACATTGCAATTTAAAATCAAGTGCACTTCAACAATGTCTCATTCTGTAAGGGAGCGGTCCCTTCCTGCTGCGTGAAGTGAGATACACTAAACTCAAAAAACAATCTAAGGAATCGATCGTTACTGTAAGGCTTCGGGTGGGGTGCTGTGTCGTTGCTGTTGTGATGGCGGTGACCGATATACAAGTTGGATGTACCCACGAAAAAAAAAAAAAACACAAGCCGATCAAACATCACTACGACGTCTGTGCACGAACAGAAATGTAACTGTGAGACGAGAGGAGACTGTGTCGTGGACTCCAGGAGGAGTCAGGCAGTGGGCTCATTTGTGCTCAAACTCCTGCTTTAACAGAATGGAGGCAAGAAGAAGAAGAAGAAGAAGAGGAGGATGACAGCTCTGGTGGAGGCACCTCACCTGGGCCAAACAGTATTTGTAAGTGATTTCCGGTGTTTGTTTGAGCGCGCTCGAGAGGACCAGATGGATGGAGTCGAGTGCATCATGGACACATCAGCCAGATGAGTTTCCATGATGTCAGACATCAGCTGTCAGTCACAGAGGGTTTGAACAGCTCAGGTTGTTGCCAGCTTCGGTGCAGATGTCTGAGATGCGCCGCATGGGAGTAAGAAATTTGGACGAAAAGTCAAATTGATGCAGTTTTTCTGTGATAAAACACTACCAGGCTCTCTGTGAGCGGTTTAACGATCCTCCTCTCCACTCTGGTTTTTCAACAAGCACTGTGGATGAATTACAATCACCGTCTGTTCCAGGCCTGACGTCCAAAAACAACACGGGGTGATGACTGACTGTGTTCGGATTCACGGTGGAGTCGGAGAAGTAACTTTTTAGTTTCCTACTGTACCAAAAAAATTTAAAAAATCACCTTCTTTATTAGCAAAGCAAAAAGAAATTAAAGGAACAGTTCACCCAAAAGTGGAAACTCAGTCATTATCTGCTCATGTGTGAAGTTTCAGTCCACAAAACATTTCTGGAGCTTCCATACTGCAGTTGTTTACATACTTACCTGTATAATACGTGTGTTACCGGAGGATGCCACTAGAGAGCACACGTTAGCTTGTTGTTCCACTGTTGTCCCTGCTGCTGCTGACGAGCTGACTGACTCCTGACCCGGTCACGTCCCCACGCTGCTCCTACTGTTCATGTGCATATTACATCTTGCGTATACTAAGCATTTATTTCTCAGGATGTGCACATCCGATGCTCCAAACGGACGCAGGATACGTAAGCCAGCCCTCATGTGTACACTAATGCGTTAAAAACAAGCATATCTTCAGCCTGACGGGAAGTGGCCACAGAGGGCTCAAAATGTCTGTGAGGGAGACTTCATGCACTTGAAGATTTGACAGTAGGACAGCCCTAAACTGGACTAGAACGCGCCTCAAAGTTTGGACCTGGGATTAAGTCGATGTTTGTGCCAAATTTGAAGACATTCCCTTGTTTCTGAGACGTCACAGTGACCTTTTGATCACTACAGGAGTGGATGTTGGTGCCAAATTTGAGTAAATTCCCTCAAAGCGTTCTTGAGAAATTTCTTTCAAAAGAATGGGATGGACGGACGGACGGACAACCAGAAACCCTGCAGCCTCTGTTGAAAAACATAAAATGGCTCCATACAGCTTGTTGGGCGTAATCGAACTGTGCCCAACTCGGGAAATGGGAACATCCGAGGAGCGTGTGAATGCAGCACGAGTCTCTGGACGCCCACGTGATCCCAAACTGATTTGAAGATGTCGTTGACATGTGGTCAAGTTTGTGCACCCACTTCTGACAGTGTGTGAGCTAACGCTTCTAGCTTAGCAGCTAAAGTGAAGATTTCTGCTAAAAAAGGGTGAAAACAACATCTCTCTACATCAATTTGAGGCTTCTGGAGACTCGGATTATAACGGACAATTTGTATGGAGCCATTTTCTGTCATTTTTCCTTTAGTCTTCATCTGCTGCAACACGGTTTTGCTATGAAGCTCCAGAAATTATTTGTGGACCACGACTTTCCATCGTCTGATGACTGAATTTTTCATTTTTGGGTGTCCTTTTCCTTTAACCTATAATCAACTTGTAATTGGACAAATTCAAATACAAAAAAAAAAATCAACTCAACATCATTAAGAGAAAAAGAAGTCATAAACAATGTTTCGTTTGCAATTTCAACTCACAAGATCCAATAATATCAAACAATGTCCTATCTATATATAGTAGGCCAGTTAAGACAGTAAAATGCAGCAATTCACAATTGCCATAGTGCGTGTTACATACTCAGGATATATAACAATATACATTAATGGCATTTCACATTTGACATTCTCGATAATACATAATGTACCTGGAGTATAACCCACAAAATGATGCTGGTACCTTGTTGAACGACATCACAGGGAAGAGAAAACAACTGGACTTGTGGTTGGATTGTAACCGTTTCTGATGTCATGAGCTATAAACAGCAGGTGGCAGTGTTCATCTGTTACTCGATGCATAAAAGAGCGTGAAGCAGCAGTGTAGCCATCATAGAAGCTTTTCTTCTGTTGCATCGGTTGAACAATTTGGTCGTGTAAATATCGGCTATAAAAACGTGACTTCTACCATGGCTAGCCCGGCTGCCTCAGAGCGTTTACCGGCGCCTAAAAAACTGTCGATGATTTGAGTCGATAAGCAGGTCGGTGTAGGCAGTTGATGCTATAAAGTACGTACCCTCATCCTGGAACGGTTTGAAGAATTTAAACCCCAATAATTCCCAAATTTTAAGAAGATAAACTGGATGTAAAACTCAACGAGAAACACTGAGTTGTTGCTTTTTTGTGTGTATTCAGAAGGAGGGCAGTATTGTGGAGCAGATGTGAGTGAAACCCCAGTCCATTTGAATGAAAAGAAAGCCAATTATGGATGTTTAGAAACTAGGCTTGTGTACACCACAGTATTGTAGCTCACTTGGCACAGACATCTTGGTGTTTTAATGTGTTGTGTTCGGGAACAGAGGAAGTGGTTTCTCTCTGTTTGTTGTGTGGTTTGGGGTTCGTGATGAGGCGCCGTGACACATGCGCTAAAGTCAGACTTGAAAATAAGATCTCAGATTTGAAACGCCTGCGCTTGATTTCACACATCTTGCGAACACCGGCAAAGTGTTTCTCTTACAGATCTGAGACATTTTCAAGTGTGTGAGATGAGCGGCGTGGACAGGAACAACCTGTGTGCGAACCAGAGTCAGTGCGACGTCCCGCAGGACGGACTCCTGTTCTCCAAGTCTGAGACAGTTTGCCCTCGTTTCTAACTCCCCGTGATAATACTCCCTTCTTCTCCGACAGCAGCGCTTGACATTTCAATGCATGTTTTGAGATTTTATTTAAAGATTGGACCTGATGAGATCAGATCACTGTGTAAACACACGGCCTGAAAGTGTCTGATTTATTTCAGTTTGAGTCTGCAGGACTTTTTCTCACACATTTGGCTGGACTGCCTCCAAGTAAAGCGGACACTTCAGTACAATATAGGGGAGCAACTAATTTATGACACAAGATACGATATATCAAATCTTTTGGACAACAATACAATATTTACTGATATCACAATAGGATTTTTCGATTTCATCAGCTACGCTTTTCTGCTTTTGGCTATAAACGAAAAAACTGCAAGTAAATAACAATAAGTAAGTGCAGTAAAGTTTGTTTTCAAAAAAAAACAAACCTTTATTTCAAAATAAAGGCGTATCTAAAAGTTGATAATATGGATCGTTACCAGCCAGGACAAGCACGATGATTACGGCACGGCAAGATGACGGATCCGAAGTAGCGTAATCATGATCAGACCTCAACTTTATGTAAAGGTGTGACGCACCAGGCTTGCAGAAATCAAATATGATTAAAGATTCTGCTAATGCATTGCCGATTTCTCACCTCAAATGTTTTCAGAAACATTACAGTGACTCGACCGCAGGGCTGGAAAGAGACGCACCGAAACCACGCAACCAACTCGCAGTGCACGTCGAACACCAGCTGGAGCGTTACATGGTCAGGCAGCCCGTTTGTACCAAAACAACTATTTCCTCTCTCATTCCTCTTTAAAACATTTTCAGCAAACCAACACTGTGCTGTTTTTGTCGTTTGGTGCCACTTGTCAGTTGTTACGATTGAAAAAAAAAGCTCTTCTTAGGCTTAAAATAAGTCTGTATTAGATTAAAAGCAACATAAAAAAAATAACTCCCCTTCGTGGTAAATCTGCAGCCTGCTAAAGCTGAATGTTTGTGAGCTCTGAGTCGGCGTCGTGGTGCGTTTCGCAGCTGAAAACATCGCATTGAAATGTAAAGTACAGCTGGAGAATCACTTCGTTCTCATCCAGAAAGAAAAACAGAAAACTCCTGTCGAGAAAAAAAAGACCCGTGAATGTTTTCGAAGCAGCAAAATGTGATGGGATGAGTCGAACGTGTGCAGGATAATCCTTATCCATCTTATTCTGCCACCTGCATCCTGCTGTGTATGAATAAATAAGCATTACCATGGCAACTGAAACTGTCAGAAAACACTATAAAACACGATGGTTACATGCCTCAGCGTCCCGGCTAAGCTCGGAAAAAACCCTTTTTGCACAATTGTGATCGGAAACATCACAATCGCACACGTTACTTTACATGTACATCACATGTGAGCATGAGTGTACATGTAATCAGCCGCGAACACAAAGAATGGAGGAGCATATACAAATATAACATGATATATAAAGGACTTAAGACATACTGACGATACCTACACGTTATAGACACATTGCTCGTACATTCATATATGTCAACACTTAAATATGTATATACAGTATACATGTATATATTCATATGTATACAGATATATCAAAGGAGGAATAAATAGTGCCATTAATGAGGTGAGACAACCTAGTTTCTGCTCTCCTCTCTGCTGAGACGACTCAGTACCCCCCCTGGACTCGTGCTAACATGCTCCAGGCCGAGTATTCAGTCAGACGCTCCCTCGTTCTCGCCCTTTCCCCGGGAACTCGTCTCGAGGAGTGACCTGCTGCAGGTTTTAAAAACACTCCCGCCGCTCGTCGCTTCCTGGCACTAGGGTCTAAGTTTACAGTATTATGCCCAGTAATATCTCTCGAAATGTATTGTTGAACTACTGTCGCCTATATGTGACAACTACAGCCTGGATACTCATATTTAGATGTGGTTACATTCTATATATCTGATGGGGTATTGACATATATTGCAATGCTTTAGTACATACAACCAAAGAAAGGCTTTGTGATTCGTGGTGTGTGCATAAAGTCAGGCATAATAAACTACTGTATGACACACACACACACACACACACACAGACACACACACTCGGGAGTGAGACAGTGACATGTTGTGTATGGACCTCTGACAAACTGTGTTGATGAAACAGTGGAACTGGATACGGGCCGTGGATAACGGCTGTGTCAGGGAATTGGCAGTGGACAACTCTCTGGCGTGATGACTGGAACGTTCTGTGTGAAGTGGGTGGCATCCTGTGACAGTTACAACGACGGGCCTCTAGTTTGAAGGCGGTAAACAGGGGAAAAAAATCAGCTTTTAACACCATCGTGCTACAACTGATGATGGTGTGTTAATGTGGGTGTGCTATGAATGTTCTGTTAAGAGTGTTAACTAATGTCACAGCAGTCAAAATTGTCTGATTCCAGCTTCTTACACGTGAATATTTTCTGGTTTCTTTCCTCTCTGTGACAGTAAACTGAAAACCTCCAGGTTGTTGACAAACCAAGATATTTGAGAATATCACAGAAACACAACGCTTTTCACCATTTTCTGACATTTTATAAACCAAACAACTAATCTATTAATCAAGAAAATAAAAGACAGACTAATAGACAATGAAAACAATCATTTAGTTGCAGCCCTAAAGCGTGTCTGGAGTGTCTGGAAGTACAAATAATGTATGCCTGCACAGAGAGTTGGGATTATGTAGCAGTAAAAGTCAGAAAGTAACTTTCAGGAGCCTTTTAGATGCTCATAGATCGCTCGTCCATGTAGCCAGTCACATAGCTCAGCTGCAAAGGGCTGCTACTAATAATTTTCATTATCGAGTCATCCGACGAATATTTCTTTGATTCATTGTTTCATCCACAAAATCCGAAAATTATGAAAACTTCCTGTTAGCCCTAAGCTAACCGAAGGCTAACAGACACTTACGTTGATTCATTCAACCCTCAGTGTAAAAGACAAAGATATTCAATTTATCTTATCTTTCAAAAAGGATGCACCGTCCCATCGTCTTGTTTGTGGTGCTCAACCGAAGTCATTTATTCCAGCGGTTGAATAAGCAGGTAAAAAGGCAGCACACGCACAAATCTTCAGGACACAGTCGACTAACGAACGTGCCAACGCTATGAAATGCTACTATTTGGGCCACTAAGATGAAACGTGAGCGTGTTTGTTGACATGGTCAGAAACAATTGATGAAATTGTTGTTAGTCGACTTTGTCCTGAAGTTGTGTGTGTGTGCTGCCTTTTTACATTTGGGTATTTAACAGTTGGAATTAGAGCCTGAGCGAAAAATCAGTCCGTCAATATTATCGGCTGATATTTGCCTCTTACAGATATTAATTTATCGTCATATATGACAAAGAAGAGCATCAAATCGTCACATTTAAGAAGCTGTGATTAATGGTTGTTGACATGCTGTGAGTCCGTTCATCCTACCAGAGATTTTCTTATAGTCCTTATAGGAATTATACGTACAGGTCACAAACTACATAAAAATTACCAACTAAGCTCTGGAAAGGTGTTCACTGCCAGAATAACATTGGCCTCAAACACACAAACTGAACCAGCAGATTGTGTTTAAACTTGGTAAAGCTATCCAGATAATAACTGTCATGCAGTCCTGTTCTACTCAACTCCTGCTACCTTCTTAGAAAATCAAATGAATACCACTCTTATTAGTTAAAAATGTAGGAGAGACCTTTTCTTGTGTTTCAATGTGATGTGCATTCTGTTTGAGCTCAATGACAAACTAATTTACCGTCATGTTTAGCTCTAACGAACATCCATCACATCAGCTAAATATGGCCGCTACATGAACGCATGCAGCTCGTTATTTTTAATTAGCTCGACCTTTGCTGCCTTTGTGTTTCAGTGCTCTGTGTCAACGACTGATTTACAAATTTTTGATGCCACCGCTGTCAAACTGGAGGCCGGAGAGTCGAGGATGCCGACTGAAATGCTACATAGAGCTACAGCTTGCATCGAGAGTGTGAATCGTTTGTGTTTGTGCATTAAATACAGGTTTGAGAGGGGAAACGAAACTCTGAGGGGCTTTTTTTCTGTTTTCATGGAATGTTTGGGATTCACATCTCACTTCTTGTGTAACACAACCGACTCGTTTCGTCCGTATCGTGTGTGGCCATCGACTTTTTCAACATCTCAGATTACTCCTGCTGACATTTCCCGGCAGTGGAAAACTATGGAATGATTGTGCTATAATCTTGTAGGACTATTTAAGGAAGTCGTAAAAATCGGGGCGACGTTTTCACCGTCTCAACTTTGTGGGAATTGAAGGAATGCTTTAAGTAGCTCAGCTCAAAAACGCTAGAAATGTAGAGCTTTCGGGTGCTCGCAGTGAGACGTCTGCTCATCTGTGTGGTGTAGATAAAAAAGGGGGGGATGAGGGGTTTGTTTGTATTCAGTATCTGAGCTCACGCTGACAAGATGTCCCCTTACAGAGCAGCAGTGACAGATTAGAAAAGAAAACTATGTGTGTGAGATTGTGTGTGTGTGCATGAGGGATAGTTATCTACACAGATAAATGCATGTGTGTTTTCAGAATACCCCTGGCGTGTCAGATGGGTGCTGGTTTGGTCGGGGTGGGGGTCAGTCTCCGAGAGCAGCTGAAGCCTGTGAAAGGCATGATGGGAGGAGACGGGGCAGAGGGTCTCTTCGTGTTCTCATTTGGTCTTTAGTTTGCCCAGCTCCCCGTTCAGCTTGCCCTCCTTCGCCAGCTTCTCGTTAAGTTGGCACAGCTGGCGAAGGAAGTTGTCGTTGGGGCCGATTTCTCTCTTATGCCTCACGGTGGCCACCGCCAGCCGGGCATCCATTCTGTGGCGCAGCATGAGGTAAGCGACAACCATGGTGGGGGAGCGGCTGTAGCCTTCTCTGCAGTGGACGTACACCTTCCCTGGAGGAGACAGACAGAGATATAGGACAAAAAGATGAGAGGAGAAAAAAACATCTGCACAGAGAACAGTCTTATCATAAGTCATTTTAAAGGATGAGGCTGGCAGCATCTATGTCAACAAATCAAAAACCAACGATTCTCACTTTCCTCCCTGAGCCTCTTTAGAAACAGCCCACAAATAAAAAATAATAATTTGAAGTGAAGGTCAAATACTTTCCTAAAACAGCTGGGCACTGTAGTTTTAAGCATCCATAACTCAAACAGAAGTTAATTGGGAATTTCTTAGGGATTATTTTCTGCTGTGGATGAACACACATTTAGTGCTCTAGTGAGCATTTACAGCAGCAGGATGGCATTCAAGTGAAAATAATCCTCTGTGGCCATTTTCAGCTCAGTGTTTCTTGTAGGTTTTGACACCAATGGAGCTGGATGATATATCAAGTTCTGGATTCACCAAAGACAGATTGTGTATCAAGGATAATGTGGAGGGATTTTAGTTTTACTCTGTAGACTGTGGTTGAAGAAGAAAGAAAAAAGGAGCAGAGGAAGAAAAATGAGGTGAGAAAGAAGAGACAAATTAACAAAAGAAAACAAAGAAGAGTACGAGTGCTCGGGGAACATATGCTGCGACCAAAGGTGCCGAGCGAAGCATCTTCGGTGCCAGAAGATGCAAATACAAGACCTGACCTCTGCTGCAGACTCGGCAAAGTCAATCATCTTCACTGCAGCCGCGTCCCACAGCGAACACACGCGCTGCACACAATCTGTGCAGTCTGCGTGTGAGTGGACAGAATACATAAATGTTCTCTGTGCTGCATCTCTACATGCACAAATCACAACTTGTTTGTGCTCCGAGATTGTGTCTTACTATCAATCTGACTCACACTTTCATTACTGACAAGCCGAAAACCCCCGCGAGGAATCTGACTTCCTTCACAGAGCAGCTGATGTGCTGGCTCAGGTCAGATCTGCAGAGTCTGCAGTTTATGTGAAACCCAACACCTCCGTCTCCCGGTACTACCCCTCACATCTCTCTCCTCTCCTCTGTTGTATAATCTCCTCGTCTGTGCTCCACCCAGAACAGTGTGCTGCCAATAAAATTACCTCTTCAATACCCAATCACCCTGCCTGCCACAGATCAATGTTGATTCTTCTGTATCCTCTTGTTAGACACGCAGATCTCTGGCTCACTCCATCACTCACTCACCAGCAGAGCCGACGACTCTCATTCAAAACTCGAATTTTGTAAAAACATGGAGGAAAAATAATTCAATTTAAAGTTGAGCTGCACCTCGTCGCCCGGGGCGACTCCTCCTGTGATCTGAGGTCCCGCTCCAGACAAACTCTGGGGCCCACTGGCTCCACTTTGAAAAATGGCAATTTGAAATTGAGATTTCAAAGAGGCTGTGTCGAGCCGGAGAGAACTGCAGGGTCAGGTGATAACTCTCTGTGGGTTTAAGACCCGAGACCTTTCACCTTTAACACATTGATCCACTGTTAATATGAAAAATATTGATTAGCGCGGGGTGCTGGTAATTTGGTTGATGGTTTCCACTTATAATACCCAGATTAAAGTACGCAGCGTGAGCGGGAAAACATGACCACTTACTGTCCATACACCAACCCTACGTCTTCATTATGGCCGACTCACAGGAACGATGCATCACTGCAGTTACTCATTAAAATCCCAGACCTACGACCTTTTCAGAGCTCGCAGCTCAGGGTCGCAAAATGTCAAAGACAAAGTGGCACACAGCACAATGTCAAACTACAGCAGCAGCAGCCAGCGGGAGGAGGAGAGACATTTTCTCCTGTTTCTGCGTCTCCATCCTCCCTCCCTCTCCTCCACAGTCCTTACAGAACTCCTCACTCCAGATTTACCACAGTGTTGGTGCACCATCGTCAAACCGCCTGGGAATTAAGAGGCTTTTCTGTGTCAAAGATGACAATAAATCCAAGGTATAAAATACAAATTAAACACATCCCTCACGACTAAATTTAGTTGCAGCTTTGGGAGAGCTGGGGATAGATCTTTTTGGGCAGAGGAGGGCTGAGGCCTCCTGGGATTGATCGTTTCATCGATATAAATATTCTACTTTCCAGCACACGCTATAAAAACAGCAAACCTGACCCAGCAGGTGAATCAAACGGCTAATTTAAGACTTAACTCTCTGCTGATTTCTGCGTTTTGACCGGTCGTCATACATCATTTAATTGCACTGATCGTTACCAAAGTCCAGAAGTGTCATATGCTACAGGTGTGTTATGGAGGGAACATTTTGACAATGATGACGTCCAGGGACATGATCTGATAATGGAATATGGAGCAGGGCTCAGGAGTGTGTCAGATTTAGCCTGAGATGCTCGGGGCCGTCATGATTATCTCCCCCGTCTTCACTTTAAGATCCGCGGCGATGAGGCGCGTTGAGATCGACTCATTAAAAGACGCCTCAAATCTTGTATCCTTTGTTAGACGAGCAGCGAGAGGAGCTTGTTTTCATGTCTCAACTCGCGGAGACAAATTACTTTCAAGCGGCAGCTACTGAAGTGAGAAAGACACTGTGTTCAGCTTTGATCTCTTCCATCTTTGAGGGGCTTTTGTTACGACATAAACTCTCAATTCTCTCTGGGTTTCAGGTGCATTTCCACATACTGATAACGAGTGATATTAAATTGTCTGCCAATTCCTGAAAGCAGAAATTTTTCATGGTAATTGTGGCTGTGTTGATGCTTATATTATTGCTGTAACACCATCATCAGTCTACGTTCCAACAGTGAAGTGACAGTCACACTGTAAGAGTAGTTTGTGAAGACACCGTTCACACCGATACCAAAGCCAGTACCTGGAATATGGTGCCAGTACCCAATGGGACCTTTTTTTGGTACTTTACTCTCTTTGTAATAAAACAATGTGATATAAGTTGTCAAAAATAAGTTCGCGAAATCAGAAAAACAAAAACAAAAAATGACTCGAACAATGTCCTAATAAATGTGACGTGTGCAGCATTTATTATTTGTATACAGATGCAACATTTGTATTGCGATTTCATGAAATTCGGTATATCGTTACATCCCTGCTCGATAAAGATAGAAGAAGTCAATGCCTCACCTAAGTTTTCACAGAGCATGAAGGGTTTAACTCTCCATGAACGAGCATGGTGCCGGCTGCAGGCGTGCTAACACCAGCTGCTGCTGCAGGGGATCTAGCTTTCAGGCGAACACAGTCCACTCTTGAGCTGTGAGATATATGTTATGTTTGACCATGTTTTGAATACTCCGACTAAGGCCTTATTCCGGAAATAGCATTTTCCGATTAAGACATGTTGGACAGTTTGCAAGGCCGGGGTAGAGAGGCATGCTCAAAATAAAAGCCCACATTTCTAGTCTGAGAGAGAAACACAGCCACTTGTTGTTTGGGAACCACCACCACAGGGGTTGTGTCTGTCCTCAAATGTTTCTTGGTAATTGTTTGTTGGTTTGGTTTCTATCACACATATTCATGCACATAGTAGAACAAGTTGCAAACTGGTGCAGAGGACAAAGTTCACAGGAAGCATGTTGTGGGAAAGAGGAACAAACCTGGTTAACCACTTCCTGAAACTAAACCTGTTTGTGACATTTGCAAATGTTTGAGAACACCAGAGAGACATGGAACTGCCACCACAACAACCTTTTCAAGAAGGAAGCTGTGGTTGTGGGTATTCACAACTGCATGTAAACAGGAATGTTATTATATTATTATTATTTAAATGATATTGTACATCTCTACCTCAGAGATTGTCAAAAATCTTCACGTTTTTTAAAAATAACTCACCTTTCCCATTATTGTGTGCTAGGGCCTTGTCGATAAAATCTGCCCCCTCCTCAAAGAAGGCACTGAGGTTGAACTGCTCGGTGTCATTGGCCTGGATACCGTGGTACGTGATGCCCGTGCCGGCGTAGAAATCCACACTGGTGTTGACGTGCATGAAGGAGGTGCCCTCCGCCACGTTGAGGACGTGCGTCACTCCGAGTTTCTGCAGGCGCATTGTATTCTGGGCTACGAACCTGAAAAAGGTGGGATGAGATTCAGGATCAGAGGGAAAACAGTAATTTAATCTCTTTAGAGAGTTGCTGATGTGTGTGACAAGTCTGCTGCATCCAAACAAAGCTTGAACACGAGTAAAAGCTTTTAGTGTGCCTCTGTTGATGGTGAAATAAAACTTTGTCCTCTCACAACACAAAATGATGAGTGTACAGCAGCAGAACAAGACATCTAAGACAAATCACGGCACTAATAATAACGCCTGACAGATACAGCAAAGCAGCGCGTCAGCACAATTTATTTTAGAGTGATATTTTGTAGGTTGCATCCTGCACGACAACTCTGCATACGTTTTAGTGAACGCTGCTGGCACCATCACAGCATCCCTCGATACACAGCCGAGTACTGTATGTCTGCTGGGAGGTGTAGAGAGCACTTCAGCATGTTGGTGCTTTAAAACGGTACTCAAATATGTCTTTTCACACATATTACAACAAACTGTGTAGTGCTTAAAGTCTGCAAGTAACAACTTATTCATCGATAATTTAGCCGTGATTGTAAAAAGGTGCATCACAACTATCCACAACCAAATCTTACAGGCCACACAGGTGTTTACACTTAATCTGGTTGATTAAAACTCTATCTTTAATAACGATATCAATAAAAATGGACTCTAAACACATGTTTTTCTAAGGAAATATACAGCAAATTGCAAAGAAATGTCCATTTTGTGATCTCAAAATACCCCTGAATACCCAAAAACTCATTATAGTTCTCCATTTCCTTATTCAAACTAACTTTGAGCATATAAAATAGTCAAAAAACATCTACCTTAAAGTAATGCCACAGTATCCACTGAGTTAAACGGGCGTTTCTTTCTTCTACACATCCCCCTCAAGAGGTCCATGAAGATATAATCATGTGGAAGACCTTGACTGGCCTGCACAGAGCCCTGACCCCGAAACCTCATCCATCACCTTTGGGATGAACGCCAACCGTAAGCCGACCTAAATGGGCCAATATCAGTGTTCTCATGCTCTTGTGGCTGAACGGGTCCCTGCAGCCAGGTTCTGATAGAAAGGCTGTTATAGCAGCAGACTTATGCCAAAAGGTTGTGCAATGACTTGTTCAACAATCACACATACTGTACAGGTGTCATACTTCTAACAAAACATGTTCATCTCCAGCCAGGAAAGGGAGTAAATAAGATTTTATCGGAGATCTCAATAAAAATGCTCATGTTAGGTTGATCTTTGTGAATTGCATATCTTCACCTCCATCTCCATCTACTCAAACAATAAATCTGCAACTGTTTTTAATGACTACAATCCTGCACATTAGTCCTACACAGAGCAAACAAACCCTCACAGCTAACAAACCATAACAAAAGGCACACAGAGCTGTTGGCTGCTCCGGGCCTGCCTGGCTCGACGCCCGTGTCCACTGCTACGATCCAACCTGGCCGAAGGCACCGGGCATTGATTCTAGATAAAACGCCGCTTTTGTGTATGTTATATTAAAGTTTTATGGAACAGTTAGTGTCACTAATTAGCTGTACAGAATTTATGTTTGAACAACAGAAACTGCAGCGTACTGTTGCTCTGCAGCGAGTAGAGGCGGACGAATCATGACTTCAGACCGACTTCTTTTCTCCAGCGTGTTACATCTTTCACTATTGAATGCACTAAAAACAGCAGTGTCAAATGTTTTCTGATCCTTTACTTTAACTGGCAACCCTTTCTGCTTGAATAACTACCAACTGCACAATGTCACGGCTGTAGAAAAATGGCACAAACCCTCGACTAATGACGGCATAAAAGAAGTTTTCCGTAACGGTGGAACAGCTGGAATCACTGTAGAAACTCT
Organism: Pagrus pagrus; assembly: GCF_965226575.1. Taxonomy (NCBI): domain Eukaryota; kingdom Metazoa; phylum Chordata; class Actinopteri; order Spariformes; family Sparidae; genus Pagrus; species Pagrus pagrus. The sequence continues at coordinate 4,582,387 of NC_140208.1, read as the reverse complement.
ACACTGCAAAAGAAAAAGAAACTGCTGATGGAGGAGGCAGAGAAGACGAAGAGGGAGAGTGATAGAAACAGAGATTCACTGGATGGAGATGCACTCGTGTCGTGTCAGAGTCTGTTCCCTCACTGATATGCGTTTCACTTACCTTTCTACGAGATCAGCGAGTAACAAAACCTGCCTACTTATTAATACAACCAGCTGTTTCACTCTGCCTTTTCACAGCACTGAGATCAGGGTTTCTCCGACAAACTGGGATTCTTACAGTGTTTTGTTTTTTTCTTGCTCTGGGCAGTAGCCAGGCTGTTAGTGGTAGCCATGTTGCTAATGATGTCATGCAACAGCAGCGCCAACAGTAATACCACAGGGAACAGTCGGGGGTGTGTCTGCTTCAAGGAAAAGCACCAACACCACTTCGTCCACAACCAGTCTGTCCATCATTTTCTCGATTAATCGATTTATTTGTTTGGTCAGTGTTTCCAAAAAGCCCATGATGACGTCCTCAAATGTCTTGTTTTGTCCACAACCCAAAAGATATTCAATTTACTGTCATAATTAAGGAAAGAAACCAGAAAATATTCACGTTTAAGAAGCTGAAATCAGAGAAATGTGGCTTATTTAAAAAAAATAAATCATAAAAGATGCAGAATTTGGAATTAAACTTAAGCTGTCATTACGAGTATGATGCCAAAGTTTTGGTAAGATAAGAATATTCTGAAGTCTAAAAGTTAACATTATCTAGCCTATATTTGCTTTACTTTTATTCAGACCCACGATTCATAAATCTTCATGTGAAATGCTCCCCCTGACAGCGCTGTGTGCTTACAGTCAATATGAGGCTGTCGAGGCGAGGCTAGGTGACCCTGGACGGCTCCCTAGAGGTGGTGGCTGCAAAGCCCCTTCTGCAAGAACTAATAAAAAACCCTGCCTGTCACCATTTTGCTTTACAGCCATAAGAGGAGGGATGAAGCCGGCCATCTGCTTGTTTGTCAGCTGTAGGGCACAGACTCCTTCAGATGGGAGGACTCGAATTATTCACCTTCTAATTCACAATCTGTTTGTGTATATTTAGATGTGCATTAATGATTGAGGACATGCTTACAGTAACTGCTTACATGTACAGTTGGAGCACTTGAATGCAGCATGTGCATCAGAGTATGAGGAAGCAGAAGTGACTGTACTGACGCTGTTCACATTTACTGTACTACCACGATGCAGAGGCACACTGAGGTCGAACTGAGTTTGCAGTCAGTGGCTCTCTTCCTCTTTACCTGGCCGGTCCCAGCCTCCTCACCCTGGGATCTGCAGTCCCACAACATCCATTATTAAAGACCGGCTTCACAAAGAGCCAAAGTGTTCCTCAAAGCAAACAACCACACCTTAAGTGTGTCCCTGAGCTGCTGCACACGGTGGTTTCAGAGTGCTGACTACGACTGTTCTGGAAACTGTGAAAGAGTTTGAGTTCGGAAAATACAGTCGTAATCCGTTTAGGGCTGATGGGAACATTTCACTGACGAGTTCATCAGAGTGCTGGAGGCTATTGACATGTCCTACAGATAATCAGTTTTAAAACTATACGGCATTGTTTGAGTAGTGCTGGCTCCTCATTTTTTTCCCCTTCAATCTCTTATTCTCAGATGTCTGTTTTCTATTTGTCTCATTTGGATAGTTTATTGCTTCGTCCCTATAGGACTGGTAGTTGTCTTTAAGGAGACTATACCTATGTACCAGCACTGGGTGATATTGGATGAAATCCTGTCAAGGTTCACGATATTTTATATTGTTTTATAGTCTAATTAATATATTAATAACTGCAACCAAGCGACCTTGTTGGCATGTTTCTTCAGTTACTGGTGAGACAGGAAGTACAATCCAGGAAGTCCAGTTTGAGTAACAGATCGATGAATTGGAAATTTTTGTACAATGTCAAAAAGTTATTTTTAATTTACTATTCGAATGTGTTTTTGTTTTGTGGGTTTTTTTGATTGACATTAGCTACGTAGATAACCTAACGCTACGTTTACAGAAGGTTGACTATACAGCTAACATTAACAAGATGGCGTCCTCAAATGTCTTGCTTTGTCCACAACCAAATGACACTCATAGAGGAAATATTCACATTCTTCTCACACCCTATAATAAATGTCAGCAAACACCAGCAATTACGAGAATACTCTGACTGGTCCTTGAACTATAATGTATCTTCATTGAACGATCCTATATTTAATTTTGAAACACATGCGCTCAACTATAGATTGATGCCTAAAATAGGTCATGGGCTCAATTCCCCATGGGATCACATGATAATGAATATCTTCAAGGACAAAGCTATTTTTTTTTCACATGAAGTTGCATCGAACGTGAGCGGCAACCTGTACAATATATATACTAGGGTGGGGTGATTGGACGACTATATCGGAGATATGCGGTTGATTTTATTTTATTTATTGTTTAATCAGCTTTCGCAGGTTGCTTGGCTAATGGTGGACAGCTGGGAAATTGTTATAAATCGCAGAACCCTAATGTATCCCGAGCAGTCGGTGCATTTTCTGGATCTTATTATGTCGACCGAGTACACAATTTGAGTTTTAACAGGGTCCAAGCAGCAGGAAACATCAGCAGAAAGTCTTAGTGGGTCCCAGTGGTGGAATTAGAGGACAAGGTGCTTTCTTTCAACAACAATCGATACCACCTCGCCCGGCCTGAGCTATCTGTAACATCACACTGCATCCTTTGTTTGTACAGTCTATGATGTACTTTAATGGTAAAACAGTTGATTAATTAACCCCCAGACTCTGTTCCTCATAATCAGTGGATATAATTCCTTCATCAGAATTCAAAATCTCTTCTTTGGTTGAAATCATAAAGCTGGGAGCACATTAGAGTCTCTTTAGAGCCGACGGCGTCGTCTGATCAGCCCGAGCTCAGAGTGCCAGCACTTTGTTTGGAGACTTGGCCGGGCAGATTGGCATATTCAGATTGATTTTGTTGTAGCACTGAGGTACAGTAATGTGCTTGTATCCCGTCCTGCTCACCCTCCTCCACCACTCTCCTGGCAGTGGCTGGAGCCAAGTGATGGACTGCACAGAGACACTACGTTTCTCAGGGGCATCCCTGAATCGCCTCTCCGCCATGAATCCATAAAAGTGAGATTAAGAGCTGCTCTCTGAAAGCTTATATTACATTACAGCACAGCGAAATATAGTTGAAATTACATTTCCAGTAACTGTTTTATCTTTACTGGATGTTCTTATGAATTTGACACTTGAAACCTGAAAATGATTTTTCATATTTGTGGGATATTTTAGATTTAATTGCTAGAAACCAGAAACCTTCCACTTTGCTGGGTGACAACATTAAATTCACTGTTGTATTTGTGATCTGACAAGTGGCTCATCTCTCATTGTTTACATGTTGCCTCAAATACTCATTGTGCCACAGTTTGTTTTAATTATATGAACTAAGACACAAGCAATAGTATAAGCCTGTTTAACAACAGACACCGATACCAGTTTATCAAATAACAAATTGGCTAAAATATGCCAAACTGCTTTATACATCTGTTAAAATCAAAACCCAGTCTAAAAGAAATATAGACTAAAGCTATAAGAGATCGTTGTCCAGGCCGAGGCAGATATTAGCATTATCGCATATTATCGCTGATACACTGGTATCACAGCCGGTCAATACATAGAAAAGCAGATATAAACAGTGTTGCCATTACACAGTTTGTCCACCAGAGAGCCCTGACAAGTAGCCTCAGGTCTTTATAAGATATTATTGAATATCACAATATTTACCTTCAGCTGCTTCAGATATTTGAGGCTTTTCTGTTATGTTTGCAATTCATTCTTTGCACTAAAGTTCTAATTTTAAACTTATTTAATATTATTTTGTCATTTATTAGTTTTGTATGTTTGCTGGAATGGTGGAGGCGATAGTATTGTCTATGTCGATATTTGGGCAGGATGATATTGTGGTATAAAATTTTGGATATCCGACTCATAATTAAAAATAAAGCAAACGGATCCCTTGGAAGATTGTTTGCTTATGTTTTGTGTTTATCTAACATGCAATCCACTAATATACTGTATCGTTATCACGTTTTTTATATTCACAAATATCGGTATCAGTACTAAACTATCATTAAAAAGTATTAAGGTTTGAAATACAGCCCTCAAGACAACTTTTCATTATCAACTCATTTTTTTAGATACTGTGAAGAACATACAATAATACAATCTAAGTGAGGACTGTTGTGTATTTGTTCCTCTCTTTGTCCAGCACACACAACACAACACATCTCGTACACGATCTGTACACGTGTGTGCAGGAAGTACCAGCAACTGGTTTTACTGGAACAGCGAGCTGTAAATTCCTGAAGAGTCGGCATGTTCATTACAAAGCCGATAGCATCCAGTCGGCCAACCACCGTGGATTTATGGTTCGGCCTCCGCCATGTTTAATATACATACACATTATATATACTGTATGTGTTTGTGTGCTCAGCACCTTTCACCACTACAGCAGGTACAGGTGGTGTGTCGGTGTTAGCACACAGCATGTCGGCTAAAACAAACAACTGTTTTCATATGTAAATCTGTACATTGTTAATATTTATTATCTTTTTTTTTTAAGGTTTTTAATTGTTTTTATTTACATTGAAAACGGAAGCAACAAAAACTAACCAAAAGAAACCTGATCGCACATGTTAATACACACAACACACCTGTAGCTCGACTAGCACTGTCTTAGTGACGGTCATTTGATTTTACCAACTGTATAGATGCAAAATGCATTTTCATTTGGATTAATTATCTTCATAGATGTTTAGATTAATCGCCAAATATTTTGATAATTGGTTTGCGTAATTATTAAAGAAATAAAGTCAAAATTTTGTTTGCAGCTTCTCAAATGTGAATATTTTCATGTTTCTTTTCTCCTCTCTGACAGTAAACTGAATATCTTTGTGTTGTGGACTAAATGAGACATTTGAGGACGTTATCTTCAGCTTTGGGAAACACTGATCAACATTTATCACATCACATCTCATCTGAAGGAAATTTCTCAAGACAAGAAAAGTGCTGTTTGTCATAAAGACAGTAAAATACCATCTAGTTTTGTGTAAAACAGCTCAGTGAACTACATCACCACCAACATGGCCGCCACCTGGGCAAAGAAAAAGTATTAAAAAAAGTGCGCTTATGTGAAAGGGCTTTCTCGGTTTCAAAAATCATCCTTAAAATTAACAAACATGTGTAAATGATGGCACAATTCAAATGTGATCACTACCATACATGTTTTTTCCAAAATAAGGTCCCATGGTGGTCCAACAGACTCTCTTTTATCGGCAGACACAGACCTGCGGCGGATATATTTTCGCTTGTTTGTCAAAGCACTCTGTAAACTGTTTTAAAAAAATGTTATATAAACCATGTATAGATGAAATGTGTCACATTATTCTGGGGGACCAAAAATATTCACAAAAAACAATATAAAAAAATTCAGAAATGTCAGAGAATAAACAATCAAGTGAAACTACACTAATTCTGAGTAATGTAAATAAAGTTTATATCATTATTATCATTATATATGTGTTGCCTGGGCTGCGAAACCTCATCTTTTTCTGATTAGAGATTATAATGCAGAGAAAGATGCTCAAGTTTACTGTCAATAAAGTATATTTCTGATTAACTTCATTAAATGTCTTTGCCACAAGAATTTACAACCACATCTGAGGAATTACTGGAAGAATAATGTGTATAATGGCTGATATATCTGCTCGTTATTATGTCCAATGCAATGAATCTGTCTCCTAAAGGTGATTAACGCTTAAAAACACAGTTCACCTCTCCACCTCTGTGTTCCCACCACATCATCTTCACACTCACGACTCCTGAATTCACGTGCTGCTCTTTGTTCTGCGGCAGCCTGTTGTTTTCCTTCTGTTTTATGAATGGAAATAAGCCTCCGTCAGCCTGTCATGCTGTCTCCCCGCGGCCCAGCTGGACGCGATGGGAGCGGCTCGATGGAGACGTGATTACACGGCGGTGATACTAATGATGGAGGGATTCATGGAGCTCTTTGTGCGCGTCCTTCACCGCTCAGCCCGGCCGTGTTTACTGAGCTATAAATGGAGGAAAAATAATCGATCCTGCCTTCAGAAATGCTGTTATTGATAAGGTGTGCTGTTACACAATATCCACCTGTCTGCCTGCTGTGAGTCACAGGCGTGTAATGTCGAGGACGACAACACAATTTGTTGACAACAACAGGCTGTCGCTGTCTCCGTGATGAGAGCGGAGACACCTACATAACAAGCCCGCCCTGCGGTGCGTGCTGGCCGGCATGCGACACTGTTGTCATTGTGGCGTCTGGTCGGTTGGATGATGATGAAGAAGAAGAAGAAGAAGAGGGAGCGTCTTTAAGAAGAAAAAAAACAAAACAACAAAAACAACCTGTCCTAACTGAGAAAGAGAGAAAGCGGTGAATGACTCACGCGTTGCCGATGTATATCCTGGGGAAGACCTCGTTGAAGTGCTGTGTCGGGAGGCTGTAGAAGCCGCTGCCGTTGGACAGGAGCTCGTTGAGTTGCTGGATGTTCACCTCGCCGCCGCCGCCGCCGCCGGGAGCCGCCGGGACATCAGCCGGTGGTTGCTGCTGTTGTTTAGCCGGACTCAGGTGCTTCTTCATGGCTCTCTCTTCTCCCAGACTACCGTTAGATGACCGCCGGCTCCACACTCAGCCTCCTCCCGCCGTTCAGCTGCATCTTACCTTCGCACGTGAGTCGTGCGCGCGCTGTCTTGTAGTCTACGAGGTGTCTGATGAGGCGCGAGCTCCGCTTTTACCACCAACGGCAAGTGCGCGAGACGTTTGAAATGTAGTTCCGGTCCGCACTTTCAAAATAAGATGGCTAACTAGATAGAGTAGATATAGTATTTATTGTACTTCAAAGGGTATTTAGGGTAATTAATTGTACAATAAAAGCGTGTTTACAGGTCTTGTGGAGTACTGTACTACTGCTGATGTGAAATAAAAGTAGTATAAAGCGTTTTGTGGCTCCACACATAAATTACCTCCAATGATGTCACTCATTGGCTAAGTTGCATTGTGGGTAATGTTATTCTACTCTACTTCCACGCCGTCTTCCTTTTAAAACATGGCGCTTACCTGCAAACATACTTTGATGTGTAAAATTGGTAGAGTTACCCTTTTAGTTACTTAAGAATTAATGATATATTAATTAGTGATGGAAGGTACAGTTACTTAATTACTGTACAAACGTACATTTTTAAAATAGGTACGAGTGTTACCTGACAATTTTTCCATTTCTTGCTGCTTCATGCTTCCACTTCACTACACTTTGGAGGTAAATATTGTACTTTTTACTGCACTACATTTATTTGATAACTTAAAGGGGTTAACAAAAACATTCAACCACTGAATGTTGGATTTCATCTTCCTTTGCTTTCATGTCACAACGCGCTGTTGTTTGAATCCTCTTCTCCCTGAAGTTGATGCCAGTTTGTTGCGCTAACACTAGCTAGCAAACGTTAACGTTGCTAATGCTCGCTAACGTTCATGTTGCTAACGCTCGCTAACGTTAACCGTAGCTAGCTGACATTACAGCAGTACAGTATGTTGAGCGCAAACTGTGGAACCATTTTTACCTATTTTACTCTAAGTTTTTTAATTAATTAATTAGTTTTAGTCTGAATCTGTTACTCAGGAAAAAAATGCTGAATTAGTGGTTCCAATAATTGCCCTGGCCGATGCACGATCAACCCCTAGCATACAGATTATACGTAAATGTAGCTATAATTTAAAATATGACTGGTCTGATCACTTTTTCCATCCATTTCACTTAAGAAGTTACATTGTCTTCACTCTCGGCAGCACAATGTTTTCCAGGCTTTTATTTTGAGGATTAAATCACAGGACTTCCTGTCTGACTCTGGCTGTTTGCGGCTCTCTTGACGCAGCTGCCTCGCGCCTCCACTATCTCCAGCAGACACACCCCATCGGCAGTCAGACACTCCGGAGACGGAGCGGGACCGGAGGAGGACGGCGGTGACACACCGACGGGAGAGGGTAGCGTGCTGCCTTCAAGTGCTGCTCGTAACATCCACAACTGAGTTCTTTATTTTGAACGGGTTTCTTATGAAATATGGAGTATTTATATTCTATTTTTTTGAAAATCGGAGGTCAATTTATTAATCACATAACTTTATTGTTTATATACTCATTTATTAGTCAGTTTTATGAATGTAAAGACGAAGCAGATCCTCCTGCTTCTTTGCTCCATTGTCACAAATATATATACAGAAATAATAATCTAATCACTGTTTACGGTGATGCAGTAATATATCTTATACATGTTGTTCACATGTAATTTCCTTTAATAAAATCCTTTTTTGCAGTTAGCTACTCGATCCTCACATAACCGAGAGGTGCAAATTCCTGCGCCAGATGGAAACTTTAGGAAAAATGAACAAGAAACATTCCCAATCATTTGAAATAAAACATTCATGGCTGTTTGCACTCTAAATTAAAAACACCACAGCCGACACCTTATAATAATGGTCAGGTAAAAGACTAGTGCACCTGCTGTCTCTGTCACTGTTTGTCACACTGTTGTGTAGCAGTCTCATTGTTTGAGACTCACTGTCTTTCACCTGTGTGCAGGTGAGGAGAGACCGACTCCTGACCGAGGACATTTTATTTCCTTAGGTCTTGTAGGAGCACATTTGTTTATTGGTTTATTGTCCGAGTAGCTGACATTGGGCATCCCCTCTAGTTTTGCAAGTCATTTGTTTATGTTTTTATGTAGGTTGGTGCCATTTTACCGCCACAGTTGGAGGAAATAATGTCTGGATTTTTCCACACATACTCTTAATGAACACGTTTCACACATCCTGATAGATGTACTGACTCGGTCCGCCTCTAGATGTCAGCACAAGCCTTCAGTGAGCAGCTTCATTGAGCCCTGTGGTGGTGATGCTGCTCTACACTGTGATGAAAATGCTATTTTTAGCTCTTGTATATGTGTCTTGTTACATTAATGCATATCATGAAAACAGGCACGTGATTCCCAGAATGTGCATTAATGATCAAACTGATTTCTGACACGTGATCTGACGACTCATTAAATATTTTTCACTGCAGCTCTGATCCACAATATCTGTGCTGCTTCCTGCAGAACAAGCACTGACCTGTATTGTTTGTGGTCTCCCTGCAGTGAACGAAACCCATTGTGATTGTGCTGGACTAACCTGCATATTGTGCACTGTAACACCTACAACCACAAGGTGGAGCTACATTTCTATTAAATCACAAGTAAACACATGAAACAGTCATTTTTGGAGGCACAGTGAGGGTTAATCTAACCAAACAATAATTATAACAATGCAAACAGAGAAAAATAAGTGTTAAAATAAAAGTGATCACACTGGGTTGTGTCAATCGAGTCATACAACAGTATTTCGGGGGGCTTAGGGAGCGAGAGCAGCTCTCCTCTTATAAAGTAGGTTAATGAGTCAGAACAATTCAGGTGCATTCAGACGTGTTCAGGCAGCGACCTGCAAAAGATTCATCTGATCCAGTAAACTGACTCCACTGCTGACTAAAAGGTTTTCATCTCGCTGTTACGTTCTTTCATTTCTCCACCAACTTAGTTTTACTTCCACCATTTTGAAGAACGTGTGTCAAATATTCCTCAGATAAAGTGATTTAAAGGGGATCAACCCAACAATCAGATGATTTGTGGAATATTTGCAGTGTGGTTCAATTTTCGGGGAGTTTTTTTTCATCTGGGTCGGTTGAGTTGAGGCCACCGAGGTACTTAAGTGGTGCCGGGCTGCGCTTATAAATTGGGTTTGACTTGACTTAACTCGGATGCTCTTGACCCATTTCACTTAAAGCCCCGTGCCAGTCATCGTTTTTGTGTTTCCATGGCAATGTAAGGAGATGCAGTGCAGCACCATGGCAACAACAGATCTTGTGCAACCAAATTTGAGCTCCCTGTTGTGCACACACCTGTGAGTGTGTGTGTGTTCATTGTAATACAGGTCTGCTCTTAACATGTTTGATGGGAGATGAATGGAACTTGACATTGATTGAGTTCAACACAAAAGATGTTTTAATCTCAAGTAATGAGCCGCTGTGAAGTGTTTCATATCCACTTTGGTGAGAACTCGACCTGAAGTTCATTGTTTCTGTGTTATCTTTCAATAGACTTGTTCACTTGTCTAATTACGGTTTAGCAAATGTTGGATTTCTCGACATGATGACGCGGTGAACACAGGGCTCAAAAATCCAGTTGCACAAGCTTTTTGTCGAGGGCAATGGGACATGTAGTTTAGCTTTAGCTTTACTCTGTTAGCACAATATTGTTTATGTACTAGCCATTTATTCGAGACAGCTTTTGCAAGTTTCTCAATTCAAAACAAGATGGCTGGAAACATTAAAAAGTCAGTGAGAAACAGTGTTTACAACCAACTCCGAAGTGAAGCTAACGTTAGCTCAATTAGCATGCTAGCTACAGATAATCAAAACTGCTGGCTACAGCTCACTTCAGACAACAAACTCAACTGTCGCCTGCGGAAAATCAAAAGCTGATTATATTTGTGAAGATTATCTCGCTGAACAAAATGTGTGAATATCATAAACGTTTGTTTGCATGTTTTTTTTTTGCAATACAAAATCCAGTTGTAAATATCCTATAAGCTTTTTGCCGAGTGCAATGGGACATGTAGCTAGCTTTAGCTTTAGCTTTAGTCTTTTAGCACAATATTATTTACGCACTAACCATAAATTTAAGACAGCTTTTACAAGATTCACACTTCAAAACAAGTTGGCTGGAAACATAAAAAATTAAGCGGTAGACTGTTTTCTACCTACTCTAACATGACTAGCTACATTAGCCTAATTAGCTAGATAGTTACAGTTGATCATATCCGACAGCCACCGCTCATTTCAGCAGGCAGAAATAAACTAATGAGAAGCTGATTTTGTAAATTATCAAGGAAACATTGTTTTAAACATTTCTAGCTAAAAATTTTGAGTTGAAAAATTGTAAATGATCAGTGCAAGAATGCTAACATCAGTCACTAGCGGGGCTTAACGGTCACATTACTCTGATTAAATGTAGTTTTACCATAGCCAGTACCATGCATGTAACAACTGCATCCTCAATTTTAATATTTCTTTTTCTTTTCCTTCAGTAGCTGTGACGTATGTTTAGCATTACAATCTACCTAATGACTTATTTTTTTATTACTGTACCTATTCAAAGAAAACAATGGCCGGCAGCCGGCACCGCAGCGATAATGTAACATAAAAATGCAGAATACATAAATAACGGGGGGTTGTCTTGTGATCGGGTCCACGGCGAGTCCCATCTGGCTGAGAGAAGTCAGAACTGAACATTGATTTAGGAGCATTTTTATTGACAGTTTCGCCTTCCTCATTCTGCACCATGATGCAAGTTAATTGGACGACCACCACCTGAGTCCCTCTGCAGAATAGCTATCAGTGACAGGCAGTGGAGGTACAAATCTGATTTGAGATGACCCGGTTCTGACTAATATCTGATATTAGCTCTGTTATCTTTAAATGAAAAACCCGCATGGAGCCTGTAAGTGGCTGATTAGAGCTGAGACCCACCTGTACATCTGCAGATCCAACACTAACCCTCGGCAATGTTTTTTAATGCTGATTTTCTTCTACATAGGTCTACGTTCGTCTTTCCTACATCTTCCTTTTCATTTGTTAGCACAAAAATCCATACAGGAAGAGAAGCTCGGTAATAATTGACAGTTTTTCCCGAGGGGGCTCGAAGCCACTCCGCCTGGGAGAGTGTTTTTTGTTTGCATCTTCATCAGCAGATTGAACACAGGCCCACTATCCACACATGAATAATGTCTAAATATATAAATTTTAATGTGGGATATTCCTCTCCTCGTGCCTCGTGCACATCCAGTGGGCAGACGCATTTGCATTCTCGATCCGAAGACTAACGCTAACTCCTTCAAAACCTGTGTGGGTGAAACTTGCATGAGGCATTGGTGGTTTTTCCTCTGTGAGTCGTTATGCTTTATAAATACAGTGACAGAGATAGTGTAGTGTTATGAAATTACTCTCATCTCTCTGTGAGAAACTCCGGAAGAGGACTATATGTGCTGTGGGTAGCTCCACCAATATTTATAACCCATGGGTCATGAAAATATTCAATGTTTTATGGACTAGTATTTGCTTTAAAGGAAAAGTTCAGTCAATTATCTTCTCCCCCTCGTGCCGATGGAAGGTCAGGTGAATTTTCATAGTCCACCCTGGACTATAAAATTCACTGGATTTAGCATCCTCCTAAACAACTGAAGTAGATGGGGACTTGTTTTTAAATGTAAAAAAACAGCCGGAAATTAACATAAAATGGCTCCATGCAGCTCTTCCAGGGCAATCCAAGTCTCCAGAAGCTCCAAGATCCCAAACTGATTTAAAAAGACTTTTATTTACTGCCTTGTTGGGCGGTTGCGCCACTTGAGAGGAGGTGGTTTTAGCTCGGTGGCTACATTTTAGCTTACAAAAGGGTGAAAATAACATCTTTTCAAATCAGTTTTGGGTCTGGGAGATTCTGTAGACTTGGATTAAACTGAAAAGTTTTTTTCTCCATCTACTTCAGTTGTTCAGGAGAATGATGCAACAAAAGTCAAAAGCGCTGGCACGTACCCCATCTGAAGTAGGTCGGCCACTTGTTGTGGGTGTAATTTAGATCTTTTCAATTAAATTTGTCATCTTGAGGCTTCCAGAGACTTGAATTACACTGGAATATGTTGTAATAGACATAATTTACACCTGTAATGCTCATTTGAGCTCTTGCACTTGAAGATTTTGGCTTACAAAGAGAGTAAATAACATATTTTTCAGATCAATTTGGTATCTCAGGGCTTCCAGAGACTTGAAACACACCAGACGAGCTGTATGGAGCCATTTTAATGCTGCAACACTGTTTCACTGAAGCTCCAGAAATGTTTCACCGACTACAAAACTTCACCCGACCTCCCGTCAGCACTGACTGAATCTCCATTTTTTGGGTGAACTTTTCCTTTAAGAAAGACAGTCCTTGAAGTATACAACAAAGTCTCCTCTCTTCACTCTAAGATGCGAGGTCTCTCCACAGCAGCAGCCCTTTTGCTGAATTATCCAGATGGTCTCTGCATGTGCTGTACTCTGTCACTTAAAGCTGCCTCTCTACATGCTCCCTCCATTGTAATGCATATCTTTTAGCCCTGCGCTCCTTTCATACCAGAATCAGTGCGTCTCAATCAATCTGAGCTCCTTTTATTCGCGGTGACCACGGCTCGGTCCGGCTTTTAGCCGGCAGCTTTTGTAGCCGGGCAGTAGAAGGTTATTCGTCTTATGTCAGAGGACTCGTGACAATAGAAGTTTCTATACGAGGTGGGGGAAACCCGGATTGTGAAGCCATCTGCCTGACCGGACACCTTGATTAAACTTTAGGAGAGGAGTGTAATGTGAATGCTGATGCGTCAGGATAGGGGGTGAGGGTGTGATGATGATAAAACCTCGGTCACAGTGTGATAGATGCAGCGTTATTGTGAATTTTCCTCATATTTGTGTAAATGTGCCTGTCTGGTCTGTAAATCGGAGCATCGCTGACCGCTCTGTACCGTTTCTGGGTGGCCACCGTGTGCCTACATTAATCTCACGGTTGAGGGATGAGGTCCTGACCTCGGGTGTTTTTCTTTCAGGCGAGGTCATTTTCAGTCTGGGCAGTCTGCTCCGTTTTTTTCTGACGGGACTTGTAAATGCAGAGCTCTGAGTAACCTCTCGACAGACTGTGCGTTTCCTCTGTGGTTAATTAAAACGAAGGCCGGCAGCGTTCTGGAAAAATAAATGAAACACAAGATGCTTTCTATATGCTAAACCAAAGCATACTGTATACACTGTTTAGTTTATATTCACAGGGCGAAGAGTCAAAAGATTATTTTCGTGAGGCTGCCACTATTTTCTTTGTTCACTCTACGTCATGACAGTTTCTTAATCAACCATTCAGTCTGTAAAAAGTCTAAAAAAGTCCAGATCAATGCCGTCAAATTCTTCTTTGTCTGACCAACAGTCTGAAAGTGAAATATACACTATTCACTGTCACCTTAGACCACAAAAAGCAGAAAAACCTCGCAATCGAGCAGCTTGAACAAGGTAACGTTGGAGCAGTGTGAAAGGGTATAACAGTCCACGAAGCGTAGGGGTGAACCGCCGTTTCTTTTGACACCGTTTTCTCCTGTTTGTGTGAAGTTTAGGGAGGTAGGTTTAGTAAATGTCTTTTGTTTCTTTCTCCTTCTGTTAAGGGTTTAGTCAGTTTTAACTGGGGAGATCGTTCAGGTTTTGTTTGTTGTTTTGGCCTTTGGTTCACCCTAAAGCTAAGCTTGTCACTTGTTGTTTGCACCAATGCAGGCGATAAAAAACTGGCAACAAAAGGCAGGCGAAGGGAAAAACAAAAGAAAGACAAACCAGAAAACCAAACAAACAAATCAGGAACACAGGGAGCACAGGACGACCGGGGAACGGGCACAGGCTTGAATACAAACCAAACTAACGAGGGGACGAGGTGCAGGTGGAGAGACACCGGGAACAGGGAGGTGCTAACGAGACGATGTGAGACAGGTGTGGGGAGGAGCACAGGAACACAGGTGAGCAGGAAGTAGAACGTGACGCAAGACACAAGAAGATAGAACTACAAAATAAAACCCAAACAATTGAAATTCAGTACAGTTGATCCTGTGGAGAAAACTGTAGTTGTGTGTTTTTGTATCCGACATCACACAAAGCAGCCATGAAATCCTGGTGGAGTCACTCAGCTGGACATTTAACGTCCTTCCCTCTGTTTAATGGTCCATCTGTATCTTCTGCCAGGCACTTTCAGATGAAGCTTTTTACATCTAAAGGACGAGACAGTGTGAATGTTTGTGTAAAAGATGATTCTCACTCTCTCTTCTTTTATGATTCTCTATTTTTACACTTTTTCCGAGATGACTGAGCAACCGTATTACCCTTCTTGCCTCATTCCCCTCCATTCATATCAATTATTAACCTTATAAATTAAGGCACGTGAATGCATTATTTAGTGAGGTCCTTCATATTATGCAGATACCCTATAAAACAGACTAGAGCGGGCTGGATTCTCCTCACAGTTTCATAACCTACTTTTGTTCCATAACTCACCAGAATAACCGTTAAACGCCGACCCTGTACGGGCTCATAGCGATCACGGGGCACCGCTCGTTAACATCTGGGAACGCCGATAACGTTCTCCTTCCACGACAAACACTTTCCTCGCTTTCCCCTGCAAATAAACCTCGGTCTCATAAGCAGAGAGGCGCGTTTGAGGAAAGGATTTCTCCTGGTTTTTCTGAGGTGCGATTCACAAGCCGGCGTGTTTGTGTTGGACCCACAATGGGCCTCTTTGTCAGGGCGCGATTAGGCTCGACGTTATTTCAACAACAGGGTGATGATGTGATAACCACGGCCACGCTGTGTTGTCTTTAGGTAATCAGTGTTTGCATGGATCGAATAATGACCCCGAGGGGAAAGAGTCTGAGGATGTAAAGAAAAGGAGGGAGTGTTTGTCTGAGCTGGACGCTGGTCACATGATCCACAATGTATGATACCGTTATGACGAGTTATATAAGTGACTTTTAATGTTACGTTAGACGATGATCCACCAGCAGTTCTTACGTAAAGCTTTCTAGTTCATGTTGCAGCACAAAGACCAGCAGGCCCTTTTATAATCTAGTTACATAGGAACATGTAAATCCACAATATCATGACCTGCTTTTAAAAGCTGTGAGGTCACCTGTGTGCTCATGTGAAGGGACGCTTTGTTTGTCTGGATTTGAGCAAGAATTAGCATCTGTATTAGCATTTCCATCCGGTTATGTAGCAAAGCAGAGAGTGGAGAGTGGTCTTCTTCCTCTTTGTCTTCTTGGAGCAAAATCAGCTGATCGATCAACTTCGCTACGTCAGAATAAGGTGTTTTCCTCTCCCGTTAAGCAAAATTAAGATTGTTGGTTCATGGAGACACAGCTGCTGTGTTGTGAGCGACTGACACTCATTTTTGTGCCCAACACCCCGAGTCCAGTCATGTAGCCTGATCCCCGGTATTAAGCAGCCTTGAGACACAAGTGTGTCGGAGGGTAATCTGAGGGTTTATCACCCCGTCCATGAGCACTTTATCCCATTTCTTAAGAAAAGCTGGTTGTTATTGCTGCCAAAAGCTACAAATCTACTCGGAGAGTTCCTCTGAGGCTTTAACCGGCCCGTGTGACTGAGCTCGTGGCTCTTTTTGGACAAAATCCATTAGTTCAGTTCTATCTTTAGAGCCGAGCTGTTAGTGAGCTGGATGAAGTCGGCCAGACGTATTGACATGCGGCTGAAGGGGGAGTAGATCAATGGGTCACTGCTGCCGCTGATGATGTCATTTCTGTTTAATTAACCACTTCACGCTCACGTTCAGCAGGTTTCAGTTTGACAAGTGTTGATTCATTAGAGATTACTCACGGCGGGTCGTGTGTCAGGGCTCTGGATCATCACGATGGAGGGTGTGGTCAGGACACTCGTCAGGAGCTTTAAACCATGATACATCTCAGATTACTTTGACTGAAGATCTTCTGTGAAGATTAGTGTGAAGTTTAAAAGTATTGTTTCCACCACAGGGCTGATGAGATGCAGGCAGAGCACAACAGCTCTTTCAACTCATAACATGAGGGGTGTAAATCTTTGGCAGTCTAAAGATTTGACCTGAGTTTGAGTCTCTGATTCAAAAACAGAAAAGCGGGAACTATTTCCAGCCTTTTGCTCCAGTTTGTTGTGTGCAAAACCGTCAATTAGTGTCCTTAATCTGCTAAAATTCAATATGAAACACAACTGGAAATTAAGACAAACAATCTGCAGCCTTTTCATTTTAAGAAGTGAACAGGTGTGTGCTCGTTAGCAGGCCACAAACATGTGACTCACTAAATAAGAAACACTTACGACCGCTGCCTTGTCTTCAACATAACTCTAGTGTGTGCACGCTGTATCCCAGCTAAATCGCTAGCCTCGCAGTTGCTCGTATACTCCCGGTAGTTATGCCTCCTCGACTGCAAAGATTACAAATTAGCGATTTAAACACATGCCGGCAAGTTTCACTGAGGATTTTCTGCAGTTGCACTAACTTGGAGAGCATCTCACCACGCTGTGTGCATATATATTTTATAATTTATGGGTAGCTGGATGTTGTGGTGCTATATATTAACTGTTACTGTGCTACAGTCAATAACGCGGACGCCATGCTGCAGAATACAAAGCTCTGTCTCACATCATCCATATTAACTCTGCACGTTTCCATCAGCGCAGGCCTGAGCTGAACATTACTGTAATTCACTGTCATGCATTATATACAATATTGTGCGTTATCCCGTAAACTCTTGATAACCTGTGTTTTACTTTTCTGTTGAAAACGTGCTCCTCGTGCACTCGGAGGCCCTCGCTGTGGTCCTCTCTATGTGTGTGTGTAACCTTGACAGTGAAAGCTAAGCTTCATTGAGTGCCTGCGAGCGCTGTGCTATCTTTAGCTTTTGTTGAAGCTTTTACCACTGGCCTCCTCCTACTCTTCCCACTCTTCCTCCTCCTCCTCCTCCTCCTCCAGCCCACTCACTGTTGGCTGCACATGCAAAAACACGCACACTCATGCATGCTTGCACACAACCACAACTCCCATACACACACGCACACCACTGTAACATACATATGCACACTGCATAACTGTTACTGGGCAGATTAGACGAAGCAACCTACTTCTGGGATAAAAAACATGAGGCGGATGTTTGTTTCTTGGTGCAGAGTGAAAGACTGACTCTTGTTCCCTGAGCGGCCCTGATTCCTGCCTGAAGGCAAGTTACGAGCCACGGGCCTCGCAGGAAACACTCTCGTATTCCTATTGGCTGAAAATGCATTAAATTCAGTCAGTAGTGCACTCACTATTAATAAATGAATTTGCTCCGAACCAAACTGTGCACACACCAGCTATCATTTGTGTTGAACGGCCCACTGCCTCTGCTTCTTATTGCACATTTATATTGCATATTATGCACATGGGCTATTGCTGCTAATGGTGTGAAATGCTTTCCTAGTTGTGTGATTGCTAATTTTAGCTGTTAATTAGCCATTCTGGAGCAGAGCTTACTGATTTTGTAATATTATTACCAGATCTTTTGGCTGTTTTCCAACAAAGCACTTCTGATTTTTTTTTACAGCGACTGTGGCAAAAACAAAAGCAGCCTTTTGTAGGGGATTAATTACAACAACACAATCTCATTATTGTAATTAAAACAGCTCTAAATAGCTTGGTCAATCAACCTGGTTAATCAGTGTTAATCATGTTAAATGCTGCCATGCTGAGGATAAAGTCTGTACAGACCAACATTAGCTTCTAAAATGCTCTTTCAATTTAGTCAGAGACGATGAACAAACAATAAGTTTACAATAAAAATGCAATAACAATACAATATCTGTGAAATAAATATGACCTCTTTAAATATAATGTTATATTTTTGATGCTGGTATCATGTCTGTCCACTGACTATGGAGCTATTGCCAGGATACGGTTAGCTTAGCTTAGCATAAGGACAGGAAACAAGCAGGGCTCTGTCCACTTGTACAGATTAAACAAACAAGATATGATTTGCTAATTAGTGAGCATTAGCTTTAGACAAAGCCAAGCTAGCTGTTTCGTCTTAGTGCATTTTTTAAATTTGGGTCAGGGTGAAAGTAAACCAAACATCGATGACGTAAACACAAAGTCCACCTCTCCTCGTCCTGATGTAGTCCTGCACTCTCAAAAACACGGTACGTCAGTCAAGTGCAACAGCTTGATGCAAGATGTTGTGTTGGAGTCAGGACTGTGTAAAGATGAAGGCACGGCACTCTCTAGTTTCCTGTTGTTTGGCGAGCCTGAGTCCCATTTGCCCTTTCCATTGTCCTGCGACCGGACATTAGCCAGGAGTAGCCTTAAATCCAAGCTGGATTAGTACGTTTCTTATCCCACCTCTGCTCCTCTCTCCTCCTTTGACAGTCTAGCTGGTCAGGTTGGGTAGTGATCGTCTCAAAGTCAGCTGCTCTTAACCTGCGCTTTCTTCTCCAATGCCGGGAAATGTATTTCTGCCATGGGCAATACATGTATCAGGAATAGAGCCCAAAGAATAACAGTTTGCATTTGCCTTCGCTGCAGTTGTCATAGAAATGTGCTAACTTATTTTGCTACTATGCTAAGCTAAGCTAATTGCCAGCTGGCTCTAGCAGATATGAAAGTGGTGTGAAACTTTTCATCCTCATTTCTCCCTTTTTGTTGTTATTTTACGTTGACTACAAAACTTCATCCAATAGTCCTTATCCAATTTTTCTTTTACTTGTGCACATCTCTCCCCAGCTCGACTTGCCATCCTTACTGACTTCTGGGAATGAAGTTTGGCTGCGCAGCATGACCCATTGTTGTCAGGTAATGTTTGAATATAAGAGATAATTAACATTCAAACCTCTCTGTATTACTTATCATACTGTACATCTTGTCATCACCTGAACAGAGCATCTCTCCTCCCAGTGTGTGAAAATTACCCGGGAAGCGTTCATGCATTTTTAATAACCATTCAATCATGTCAGAATGAGACCGTCTAATAATAGTCATTTTACACCACAGAATGAGAGTTATTGGTGTCAGCGTGCACCTGTAATCGTGTCCTCCCCCTCTCCTCCTCTCCCTGTTTCTGCATTGCGGCGTCTGAAGCTGTCAGGAGAGCATATGCACCACCGTGTTGTCATCGCTGGCCTCTGCCCGTCATCTCTGCCCCTGTGCACAGACCACCAGGCAACACGGCGAGTAACACGATACACACTTCCTCCGTCCTCACGCTTCACCTTCTGAGCTGTTTTGTCCCCTGAGCTGTGAGATCCACACTGCAGCTGACAGCGTTGAGAAAGTGCTGCTTTTGCCCTCTTCTTTGTTTACAGGAATAGAAAGTGTTCATGGGACAACAATCATATTATTCTCCATGTTTAAAGCTGAGGGTTGGTGAGTTATTTTACAAACATTTTTGTTAGATTTGTCGAAAATCGGACAGCATGCTATGACATAGAAAAGAAAATGTCTAAAAATGACTGAAGAGGCTACCTGAGTCCTTCATAAGGCTAGGCAGATGTATTGCTGAAGCTATTAGCGAGCGAGTGGCACAAGAAGTGCAGCCAAAATGTCCCAATGCTAACATACTAGCTTGACAGTAGTGACTACTAACCCAGTTAGCACAAAGCACACAGCCCCTGAGCCAAAGAACAGATGCGCTGCAGTAGTAACAGCCTTCTTCGGTGGCTAACATTAGCACAAAGCACACGTTTGTGATGGCAGTATTGCTTGTGTTTGTATAATTGTAGCATTTAACAAAGCTGTTTATGTATTTATTAGACAAAAAAAAGCTAAGAGTGCTTGTGGAACTAGCCGCTAACACACGTCCTCCATATAGCCAGTGAGAGCTATAAGGCAGTCGGTGTAGTTGCATTCTTGTGTTTTCCAAATCCTAACATACTAGCGTTTTAACAATAGCCATGTTTGTTGTTTACAATCATTTTGCTAATGTTAATGTTGGTAGCTAACTCAGTAGCACAAAGCACACAGCCCCTGAGAACAGAACAGAGCAGAAGAGGCAGCAACAGCCTCCCTTTAGTGGCTAACGTCAGAACAAAGCACCCAACAACAGCATTTACAAGAAACTGTCACATTTTTTAAACAAGAAAAGCTACGAGAGCTTGTTGAACATAGCGAACGAGCCACTAGCACAGTGGGCGTTATATATATATATTAAGTGGCTCTGAAGTGAGAGGGATATTTTCAGTTCTCCAGTATCACCAGCCCGAGCTTTAAACAAGCGGTGAAAAGATTTCGATCGAGGTGGTAAAAATCACATTTACTCTCCTTCTTAAGATTTTATTTTTCGTTAGATATTCCTGCTAACCTCCTGCTGTTTTTCCATCCAGCTGTTCTAAATCCCAGCATGTGCGCTTTAACACAGCTAAAACACAGCTGGTGAATAATGAATGGGATGGCAAACCGTGGCCTCACTGCCTTAATAAAACTAGACCCAAGTTAAAAAAAAGCAGAAAAGCAAAGAGTGGCACGCCGAAGTCTGAAAATCCTCTGCGTTTCCCTAAAATTGCAGCGCGCCCTTGACAGAATGACAGGGTATTTAGTCGCATTCAACTGATGCCTGAGGCGTTTCTGTCTCTTTTTTTTTTTTCTTACTGTCGCACGCTCCGAGTTTCCATTCAGGTTTAATAAGTTGCTAATGAAAGAGGGCAGGCGGAAGCTGTTTGACTCAATCTCCTCTGCACAGTTACAGATCATTGGATGCTCCATTTAGGGTGATTTAAATGTGTGCCATGGGACGTATTCCAAAAAGCATTCACACAATGGCTTTCCATTTACTTTCCTCCTCCTCCTCCTCTGCTATTATAGTAATGGAGGCAGGGGTGTCTCAGGCAACAAGACAAAAGGAAAGCACAATGGTTGTGCCCCCCACCCGCCTCCTCCTCTCCTCCTCCTTGGGAATGGCATGATGGTTCTGGGCTGGATGTTTTCAAGTGTGCACACGGGTGCCATTGTGAAATAAATAAATAAATAAATAAATGAAGCTGCACGCTCAATCGAGCAAGACAAACACTCCCGACGCCAAGTCCACATTTCACCACATTGCACCATGTGAGAATGTAACGAGGGAAGTGAAGGACGCTGTGGATATTTTCTGTTCTGTGATCAACGGTGCAAAACTGAAATTGATCAGGAAAGATGGAAAAATAAGGAATTTGTTTGACACTGATGAGTTCTGAGGATCTACCAGATAATATATTCTGTCCTTCGTTTAGTTTCAGTACGAGTTGGTTGGTACATTAAATGAACTAAGACGGGGCGTCCCAGATCGAGTTCAGTTGCATGTCATCGTCTTTTCTCTCCCCCCATCGTCTTCTGCGGTCAAATAAAGGCAAAATGGCACAAAAATATTCTGAAATGTAAAAGTGTTATGAAACTTTTGGGCGTTTTTAAGATGGACTTTACGATTACAGCATCCTTATAAAATGTCAGGAAGTGAATTAAAACAAGACAGCTTAGACTAAAAACTACTAAAGAAAAAGCATCAAAAAATGGTCAAGTTATCGTACAAACACATGAATTATAGTTACAAGCATTCAATCAGATAAGTCATCATGTATCTGTCATAGCCACATTTTAGCATAATTGATGGTTGTATATTAAATTATTTAGAAAAATTGATCTGGTCACAATTTAACACGAAATGGCTTATGTTCAATGATGTATGTTGATTTCAAATACCACCTTAAAGAAGACCTATTATGCTTTGTCATTTTTTCCCCCTTTCCCTTAGTGCTTTGGTTCTTGTGCATGTAAAAGCTCCTGAAAATTGAAAAGATTAATGTCCGAAGGTAACAAAATTCAGAAATAAAATTTTAAAAAAAGAAAATGCAAATAATAATCCAAAAACCAAAGATATTTAGTCTTCTGTCTGTAAAAAAGGTAAAAAAAAAAAATGCAAAAAACCATGTAAGATATTTAATTATAAAACATAATAAACAACACAAAAAGCATGAAGTCCTCAGATCTGAGAAGCTGGACCGGACGATGTCAACATCAAAAACTGTTGAAGGAAGTCAACACTTGACTCTGTCACACATATCTTCTTAATCATCCTGCAGGACATGTGTGTGCACATGTACAGCAGAGTGTTAGCGTCTGTTAGCTCTCTTGTCTAGACGGGACTTAAGGTTATTTGTGACCCGCTGGTCTCATTCCTTCGGTGGAAACGCTCCTGGCAACTCTCCCAGCGTCAGGTCTGTCTAACAGGATTAAAGCAGCGCTGGAGGACGTGTCACCTATACATGCAGGGGGTTAAACAAACAGCAGAGCGCCCTTGATGCGTTATGTACAGCAACAATACATACAGCAGAAGGACTGAACTGAACTGTTATCAAGAGATTTAGGATCAGATCAAATATTTTTATGTTTCAGTCCAACACAGCAGGACTACATGGTCCAAACCAGGACACCAGCCTCTCAAACGAGCTGACAAAGCGCAGATCTGGCCAAAAATATGAGCGAATGGAAAGTGTGCCGAAGCGTTTTACAGCCAGCTGCTCTTTGTGCATAAGAAACTAATTTAAATCCAGGTTGATATTTGAGCAAATGACCACATCTCCATGTGGGGAATGAACTCACCGCTGTCAAATCAGCGCTTTTTGGGTGGGTTGTCCTGTGTAGTCCCTGGAGGACCAGGATTTTTACTGCTGACCCTCAATAAAAAAGCCTCCATCTTTAGCCAAGCATGATGCCTGCTCTGTACCCTGACAGTCTGGTCCAACTCCAGACCCCTCGAACAGTGAAATCTTTGATAAAATAACATGAAACAGCAACAAAAGGAAAGCTGCGATGGCTCGAGCACGGGCTGGGGTAAACAAAAAGGCCACTATGGGCGCCTCATTTGGGAGAACGAGCCCCAAATACCAGATCTGATCCGCATGGGTTCCCCTTCACAAGCTCGGTCAAGATTCCTGGGTTCTTCTCCACAACACGGGTTTTCAGTCCATTGTGCACACATAATGAGAGTTACTAACCGAGGTATTCTCTGACTGAGTGAGTTTCACAAGTCGGACAAACATCGTTTGTGGATTATTTAGCCTTTTTACCACTTCTCACTTCTCACGTCAGGAGTTTACAAACCGGGAATCAGTCGACTCGGCATTTTTCTGCTTTTAAATCTACTTTAAGTGAGAAAAAAACCTCATACAGACAACTTCTTCAAGGAATCTGGTATCTTTTCTGGTTTATTCCTGCAGGGAGATTATCTATTATCTACTCACCCCCATGCATGCTTCATTGTAGCTGCTACGTTAATGGTGCTAGCATGTCTGTGATTCATCATTCATTAAAAAAAAAGGGTGTAAATAATGTCTTTTCAAAACAATATGAGATCGCAGGTCTTCTGGAGACGTGTGTGGACTCACTTTGTTGATTTATTTTATTTTTTAAAACACGTCTTCATCTGCTTCAGTTGTTTAGGAGAACGCTGCAGTGACGTTTCTTCTCTGAAGCTCCAGAAATGTTTTGTGGACAACGAAACTTCACCTGACTTCCCATCAGCACGGTGGTGTGAGGAGATAATGACTGAATTTTCATTTTTGGGTGAACTTTCCATCAAATCTGTGAGCTCAGTAGCTCCATGAAACAGTCACTCTTATAAAACTGTCCTCTTTCGACTGAAGGAAAATAATTGGGAACAGAAAGTGCGTCAGAAAGAGAGAGTGAAGAAACAGATACGCATGACCAACACTGCTGGACAGTGATCGTGGCGCCTCATGACAAGCAGAGAGAAAACCTTCCCAACACGAGCGGTCAGTCCAGGATGATTTGTTTTGCCATGAGCTCCTCGGCTCACGTGCACTCTGGCTCCCACGTGTTCTTGCTATCTGAAGGAGGCTGAACAAAAACACCACGGTCGGCCCCTTTACAGCTGCTCCTGCATCCAGGGGAGAGCCGCTGACAGCTCAGGGGTCCGGCACTTGATTGAGCCCAGATCCTGACCTGCCAGGCAGGACGCTGGGTCAACAACAGCCACGTGGGGAGAGACGGCGTGACCTCGAAGACGGAGTGTGTGTTTGTTGTGCGTCGAGTCATGTTTTCTTCAGACGCAGCTGTGGTTCAATGCATTTACAAGCCGTCCTTAATATAAGTTACAAGGAAACTAGTTTTGAGTCCTTTGAGAAACAGTCACAGAAAGTCTACTTTACTTTCTGCTTCTTGACTGATAATTCCTCTCTAATCGTACTTTGAATGCAGGACTTTTACTTGTAATGGAGCAATTTTTCTATCGTAGCTTTGCAGGTTATTCTTTAAAATAAATATGAATATTTATCCACCGTCGCTCTGTACTCAGTCATCTGATATTTAGGACACTTATGAGTCATCCACAGGTGCAGTGTAGCGTAAGGTTCATTAAAAGACTGTAGCTAGTGAGTTTATGGAGCAAGAATTAAAATTCAGTGCTGACGTTTGGTGGCCCACGAAACATTTCTGGAGCTTCACAGCAAAACAGAGTTGCAGCATTCTCCTAAACAACTGAAGTAGATGGAGACTTGTTGTAAAACTTAAAAAAAAACAGCAACAAAAACATGTCTTTATACAGCTCTTCTGACGTTTGAAGTTAAAAAATCTTCACTGTAGCTGCTAAGCTAAGAGCGTCAGGCATGTAAATAACGTCTTTTCACATCTATTCTGAAATTCTGGGTTCTGAACAAGCTGCCAGGAGCCATTTTCTTCAGTTTTTCGGTTGTTGTTTTTCCATTTTTACATACAGAAATGTTTTGTGGACGACGAAACTTCCCCCCGACTTCACATCAGCATGTGAGTGAGAAGATAATGACTGAATTTTAGGGGTGATCTTTACCTTTAAGCATTGCATTGTGGGAATCTGCACTATTCAATGCAGAGGATTTAAAATCTTCAGACAGGACGGTAAAATGCAGAGGAGTGAATCATGCGCTGTGTTTTCCTGTAAACACTTCTGACTGCTCGGTGTCCGCAGTCACAGTTGTGATCTCTGAGTCCCCGTTGGACAGTAGCAATTATTTATGTCTCACTCGGTCACATTAAACTATCGTGTTGCATTAAATCAAGCCACATAATACCCGAGTCAGCACATTCCCAGATCCACCCACTGCCGGGGTGACACAAATAAACAGCTCACATCTTGATATAGCACCTCACAGCGTGACTGCTCCACATCCATCCCAGAGGCCTCGCTGCTTTTAAAATAGTCAGGATTAACAGGAGCTGGTGTCTAGTGGCCACTGTACGTCTCGCTAGCTGGCATGTGCCAGATGGGTTTGTGGGTAATCCTAAAGCATGGGATCAGGGGTAGACCCAGGGAGGCGGTGTGGGTGTACGGATATCCACACTGGATTAATCGCTGCCACATAAAGACAAAGGAAATGCACCAGAATGTGTGTGTTGTAATTCAAAACACAACAGCAGGACGGTTTGCCAGATGTTTTAAATGACACCTCGTGAGGACTGGGCTTCGAGGTTTTTCATGAAAAGTGATTTTATCCCGACCCCTTTGAGAGTCTGTGTGGAAGCATGAAATCATCCATGAGGTCATATTTATATCCCCCTGCAGCAGAACAAGTTACCGAAAAGTTTAGTCATAAAATTTAAATCACAGTTAATACGTGGCCCATAATTTCGTCATGGTTCCCGTGAGCGATGACTCATCTCTGACTCTGTCGGTCTGCAGGGGAACAAGAAGTGTATTTATAAATATGAATAAATGCTCCCTGACCCCTGATGTGATACATTTTTATTCACATATGAAATAAAAAATGATTGCTTTCTTTCAGTCGATGGCAAAGGATGAATAAAACTGATAACATCCATATGTTTTGGTGCAGGGTTACCTCAGAGGCCCCCCTGCTGTGACATTGTCTCTTTTACGACTCAGAAATACAGCCTGTGTTTGTTCTTCCTTCACTTTCAGCCTCGAGGGAGAAGGCGGCTATATAACGCTGAAGTCAAGCTTCAGCTTCCCTCCAATCCCTCCACATCCATTCAACCCTACGGGCTCGCCTCTAAATGAAGGCCTAGTGGCAGCTTTACGACCTTTCGGGAATAAAAACCAAAGCAACTAACCCAGCCCTCCCACAAACATTAATGTAACGTAAATTAACACAACATAAAGTAAAATATAAGGATGTAAGATAACGTAACGGTGCATTAAATAACATAAAGTAATGATACGTAACAAAATGACATATAACGTCTCGTAAAATAATGTAAGGATAAGGAAAATAATGTAATATATCGTAACGATACATAACACAATGTAAATTAATTTAACATAACGTAACATCAGATGGCGTAATGTAATGTAAAATAACATAATGCAACGTAGT
The DNA here is from genome assembly GCF_965226575.1 of Pagrus pagrus. Lineage (NCBI taxonomy): Eukaryota > Metazoa > Chordata > Actinopteri > Spariformes > Sparidae > Pagrus > Pagrus pagrus. The sequence continues at coordinate 4,555,336 of NC_140208.1, read as the reverse complement.
GATACATAGCATCAAAAAAATAATTTAAACATAACGCAATGCAAGGATACACAACTTAACGTAAATGCAATAATGCAACGCGACGTAATGTTTCGTAATGATACATAATATAATATCAAAATAATGTAATGTAACGTAACATAATGTAACGTACCGATACATAATATAACACAAAATAATGTAACATAACATAGCATCAGATTGCGTAATGTAATGTAAAATAACATAACTCAACGCAAGGATACATAACCTAACGTAAGATAACGTAATGTAACGTACCGATACATAATATAACACAACATAATCTAACATAGCATAACAACGTTACGCAACGTAACATAACACGAGGTAATGTAATGTAACATAGCATAGTGTAACACAAAATAATGTGACATAATGTAACATAGCAGAACAACGTAACGCAATTACGACAATTGAATAAGAGCAGGTTGCTTCCACAGGTCGGATCAGGTGTTGTTCTGTAAAAGGAAGCCTCTGCTGACCTGTTTTTTCATGTTTTTATTAGCATACTAACACGCTGAACCAAGATGGTGAACACAGTAAACATTATGCTGATTGTAAAGGATGAATAAAACTGATAACATCCATCTGTTTTGGTGCAGGGTTACCTCAGAGGAAAAGACGGTTTCCCCCCGCTGTGACAGTGTCTTTTTTACGACTCAGAAATACAGCCTGTGTTTGTTCTTCCTTCACTTTCAGCCTCGAGGGAGAAGGCGGCTCTATAACGCTGAAGTCAAGCTTCAGCTTCCCTCCAATCCCTCCCCATCCATTCAACCCTACGGGCTCTCTAAATGAAGGCCAAGTGGCAGCTTTATGACCTTTCGGGAATAAAAGCCAAAGCAACTAATCCAGCCCTCCCACAAACACCGTCCCCTTTGAACCTTCGCTCTGCAGCGTGTCTTCTGCTAACAACTGAAAAACCAAACCCTCCTCCAATCCGTCCACAGCGATGTCAACAGGGTCGATTTCCTCGAAAGGCCCCGCTCGGTGTGAAATCTGAGATATTTTCATAGAAGACTGACATCAACATCAACAAATACAAGACAAAGGAGAGTGCAAACACCAAATAGAGGTTGTCAACAACTTAAAAACCAAAAGGAGATTAAATCAGACATACGGACGGAGATAAAGAAGTGAAAAAACAACCCAGGGGGACGGACGGACAGTGTGAGGTGGTGATCTCAGGATTCCCGTATTGATCTGAGCTTCTTTTTCTAATCTCCCTGCCCGCTCGGTAACCTCAGCTGGATTGGACATCCAGCCACAAAAAAGCAATTTGACCCCCACCGCTGCCCTCACAGGTCACCCTTTAGTGACTGCTGACTCCAAGTTGCCATGGTGACGGAAAATTATGTCTAGACCCCGGTTGGATTTGTTAAGAGGCTTGGATTTGTGCCCAGCGCCCGACTGAATTTCAGCATAGCAGCTATAAAAAAGGCTGAAGCAGAGCATTATTGCTCTGTCGTTATTTATCTGGAGATTTTGTGGATCTTTGCATTCACATGTGTTTGAGGAGAGGAAGACGAGGCCGATGGCCCAATCGTTACTTCGATCAGTTCCCGGATCGACTGATCGAAATTTGTGTTTTTGTATTCCTGCTTTTAGTCATGGCTCTGAAAATGCCCGTTATTTCCAAACCCCCAATAGTCCCAAAAATGTTCCTTTGGACCGAAAGCTGAGGAAAGAAAACACAAACCCTCTGTTCAGTTGTTAGTTCTGGGACTTCCTGCCTGTCCTTGGTGCTGAATTGGCCAGGTTTTGCCTTTAATGGTGTAATTGTAAGAAATGGTAGCTCCTACAATATAGGGGGCAGTATAACCACTAACTGCTTTTGCCATAGCTATCTTTGGCTGTAGCGACTAGCTGTCATTAGCAAGTAGCTCAGTTAGCCGTGGAGCTCAGTGGCCCTATTAGCTGGATATAGGAGATAAAGTATGGAGGCGATTTACAGTGGTAGCAATTGAAATATGAAACTACAGGGGCTTGGATTATCGCATTATGTGGCACAGAGTAATATTATGAGACAGGACGGGCTGGGGCTAGCTGGTTAGCATGCTAACATCAGTATGCATGATCTTTTCCTAAACCTGACCAAGGAGTGTGTTTAGTGCTAATTTGCAAGTATTAGCATGCTAATATTTGCTAATTAGTGCTAAATACACAAATACCTGTTAAACATCAATGGCATTGCATTAGCATTGTCATTGTGAGCATGTTAGCATGCTGATATTAGCTTTCAGCTCAAAGCAGGAGCTGAAAAGCTCAAAGCAGGAGTTCAGCCTCCAGCATCTCTGTACTCTTAAGTCTTGTTTGTAGTTTTTTACAGATGTTGCAGCATTTTTTTATTCATTTTTTTGAGAACAGGATGAACTATCGGGGTTGTTTACGCTCTCGGGTTGACTGAAAGAAATTTGTGGTGGATTTTAAAGCCCACTGGTAAACCTGTCTTTGGGGGATACACCTAGCTATGCGCTATCTAATCCCTGACACACAATCCTCAAGGCTTCCCCTCTTCTGTGTATTTTCTTGTCAGCCTCCATTATGCTTAAAACAGAAGAGGAGAGGCGGAGAGAGACAGAAACATGCAAAAGAAAAGCAGAAAAGAAATGGGAAGAAGGCTGCGATGCTCGTGCAGCTCCCACAGGTTCTTCTCCCCCCGACAGGATGGATCACGGCTCCGAATCAGCAAGTCAATCAAGTGTGCAGTGTAGTGTCAGCATGACAGCACCTTCTCTGAGCTGCAACACGCCGTCTTTTACATCCTCTACTCTTGGGCTGAATATTTCTTCGCTGGCTGATCGATGCCCCCGCATGCCCACAGTGTGTCTCAGCTGCTGAAAATGCCACATCACCATGCTAATTTATTCAGGGACCAGCTGCTGTGTCAAGATGATTCTGCGAAAGGCCTCCTCGAAAGTTTTTAATGAGCTTCACCGTTGTTAATAACGGGGCCGGTGAGGTCGCAGAAGTCGAGATGTGCGCGTGCGCGTGTCCTCGTGCGTGAGCGTAGGTGTGTAGATGTATTTTTATATCGCGTGTGCTGCTTTGACATTTATAGCAGTGAAGTTTCAGCACAAGGCTTCTGATAGGTACCAAGTCTTTATCTGATCATGTCGGGCGAGACAAATGCGAGCAGAAACACACACATGCACGTCGACAATGTGTCTGACCTGCAGATCAGACCTTCTGTTTGTTGCATAATATCACTGAGGAGATTTGTGGAAAAGCAAGTGGATTAACACCTCTAATCAGGAACACCTGCAGGATTGCCAAGAATAGTTTTAATCGTTTCTGCTGGTCATGACATGATGCAGCAGAAATCCATTGTTGTGATACCTTTAAAGAAACAGCCTCATCTTTGTTTAATATACAGAGATGTGTTTGTGACCAAATATTCTCAAAAAATGAGAAATAAGTTCAATAAAAATGATGAAAAATCAGACGAGGTTGTGTGTTGTGTTTGCTTTCATTTCAAACACCAGATACACACGATGTTACTTCTTTTAAAAGCAGCCACTTCAGGACACTTTGTTGATCCGATCGTGGTTATTGCACTTAAATAAAGTGGTCTCAACACGAAACTCATTGACTCTGTTTTGGGTTTGTAAATCAGTGCATCCAAGGTAAAGTAAAGCAGCACTTTCAGTCCCACATGATCACACAGAAGGACTAACCCGCCTCACCTCTGAGCCACCTCAACCACTAATTGATGTAATTACAGTGTCAGCAGCTGGCAGACTGGAAGGTGGGAACCAAAGAGGATGGATTGTTTTGGCCCGTGTGGGGGAGGAGGCGCTGACTAATTTGCTGATTCAGACATTAATAGGGAGGAGGGTCACAACCCCGGACTTTAAAATGTGGATGGAAGTCATTTTATAATCCAATAAAGGTCTGTTTTAGATTATACAGACATTCAAAAATGCAATAAATGATGTTTTGGGCCACTTTGGAGGCGGTGGAAACTGTGACATATTGAAAAAGAGATGACTGGTTGCTGTGTTTGTCTGTTTATACTCAACAGGCACTCTGGTGTAAGAAAATGTAACAAATGAGGACCAAAGTACTAGAAAAAAACCTTTATAGTGGCTAAATCTTTAAGAAAGCGAACACATTTCTAGTAAAACATGTCTTTTTTAATGTTTTCACCACTACAATAAAGGTTTTTTTTAATATATTTGGAGTGTCTGGATTGTTTTTTTGTGAATTTGTTGTTAAAATGTGCATATTTACACATCTAACCACTGTGGAGTGACATTAGCATTAATTTGGAGTCACCAGTTTTTGCTCTGTTTTTGGTCTCCTCCACCAACTCCTGAGGGAAATATCTGACTGTTCAGCCACTAAATGCTCCACAAAGTACACCAACTAGTCACTAACTGTGTCTGTCTACAGTTTGGTCCTGGGTACGGTGGATTTTTCAGAGCTTTTTCACTATAAAACAGTCGACACAGAAAGCAATATCTCTGCAACACAGCACATCATAATGTCAGAACTGCTTCTTACACACATTATGATGATAATTTTACAACTAACATTCTTACATATTGCCACTTAACATAAAAATGTGGATTATAGCAGCTTTAACTAGGCTGGGAGCCTAAATCTTGTTTGAAAATGTCCGTCGACAAACCTTGACCGTCTTCCTTCACTCTATTCCATCAACTACAAGAAAATCCATGAGGTTTCTGTACAGTGCTTCGATTTTATTAAGTCTTCAGTGTTACAAAAAATGTACAATTTGTATGAACACTATTGTTAAAAGTAGCGGAAACTGGACCTCTGTGGCCATGAAGGGAATGCACTTCGGATTACTGGTTCCATGGCAATGAAATTTAACATCGTGTGGTGCTCCGGCGATCACCACTGAAGTCTGTTTCATTTCATATCATTTTACAAAAAAAAGAGAAATCCCTCTGTCCAACACAAACAACACAAAAATGCGGAATAAATATTTCGGGGAAGCATCAAACAAAAACAGACATTAAGTGGGTCAGAGTCTGTGCAAGCATGTGAAGGATTATAAAGACATTTCTAGACGTATTTTATATACTTCTTTACCACACTGATGTGAATTAGGGCTGCGTGATGTGGTAAAAAGACTCATATCGTGATTATTTTGGCAGAAATTATGATTACGATATGGTCTAATTAGTGGGAATGATAATTTCTGCATCATAAATTTCATATTCGGTGGAAACAACTAATAAAATCATGACGATGTGGCGAACAATCATGTTTTCTACCAGGAAATCTCAGCAGCTCTGCAGTACATCATTATAATCGTCTTTTGTCGCACTTAATCAAAAAACTGCAGCTTCTATTCGACTCGGATTTGATAATATTGTGCAGCCCTAATGTGAACGTGTTCATATATTAGTCCTACAGTTAACAAATATGTTGAATTCTTCTTTAAAACAAGTGTAAAAAGCACTTAGTGAGGACTAACTGCTATCACAGATCCCTTTAAATCTATAAGTTAATCTTTCGGAGGGCAGCTGCACGACCGCAGAACAAAGAATCTGTCAATACTGCTTCTTCTGTTATGAGCAGATCCATTCCTCCTGACCCTCAGGCCGTCTGTAATTGTTGTTTTGTTGGCACAAATCGCTCTCCCTTTAAAAGGGGACCATTAAGCTTGAAAGTGTCTCAACAGTGGATAAATCTGTCCACAGCGTGAGCCCGCAGTTCATCTCTTTCTGTTCCTGTTGTGCTTCAACATCTTCTTCCTCTTCAGGATCATCTCGTACAGTTTCTCCAGGCCCGGCTGCAGGCCCTGACCGTCCACGGCGCTGCAGCTCTGCACGTGATGCAGCGTGTACATGCTCAGTTCGTGCACGGAGAGCAGCTTCTCCACCTCGCTGACGGACAGGGCCGCGTCCAGGTCCTGCTTGTTGGCCAGGATGAGCACCGGGACGCCCTGGTTCTCTGACGTTCGGGTGATCTTGTGGAGCTCCACCTTGGCCTCCTCCATCCTCTCCAGCTCAGTGGAGTCCACCACGAACACCATCCCGTCCGTCCGCCGGGTGTAAGACTTCCACAGAGGGCGCAGCTTCTCCTGTCCGCCCACGTCCCACACCTGGAAGTTTATGGTCCGAGACGTCCCCACCGCCACCTTGATCTTCTCCGTGTTGAAACCCTTCGTGGGGATCGTTTTGACAAACTCCTTCAGCTTGAGCCGGTACAGCAGAGAGGTTTTACCGGCCGAGTCGAGCCCGATAACAACCACGTGCAGACACTGGAAGTTTGGCAGGAAGGACGGCGTGTTGGGAGCCATATCAGTCAGCTGGTTCCCCATGATCGCAGCCAGCTATTCACACCTACTTAGTGAGGTGACAGATTCCTGATGTAATCCTTTTTCACTGGACTGGCATTTGCTCTTTGTCCTCAGGGGGCAGATGGGATCAGATGGTGCTGGAGACCTTATCAAAACACACACACACACACACACACACACACACACAGAGTTAGCATTTAATGAAAAGACAATGGGTAGTTAAGGAGTGTTTGTCTGCAAGTGTTATCTCTGAGGAAGACAGAGGGACAGATAGTGATATCAGGGGAGGTGATTGAATTTCATCAGCTGAGACTTCCTGTTGTGTCAGCTGATGAGATTTATACTGAAATACAGTGTTAGCCAAGGATACCTGAGTGTTAAAATATTACTTTGGTAAAAGTTAAAGTCGCCTCTACAAGTCTTAAAGTATCTGATATTACATTTACTTAAGTATCATAAATAATGAGTATAGCGTCTGACCAATAGTACATTTTTAACGTACACTGTAAAAAAACTAAGACCAAAAAATGGTGATAATATTCAAATATTCCAGGGCGCTAAAAATGTCTGTAAAATAACAGAATAACTCTTAAAAACACATTTTGTTTTTGTAGTGAAAATCTTTATATTTATGCAAAAAATCTGACAATTAACAAACAAATCTTTGTAAAACTACAGAAGCAACATTTTGTTTAGATACCAATCTAATCTAATTTTATTGGTTATTTAACTTTAGAGTAAAAGTTCGATCTGTTAATTAAAAAATAAATATTTGTGAAATTATATTAAATTTGTAAAAGTATTTTTTTAAGTGGGAAAATTTGAAATTGTAGAAAAATCTAAATTTTATGTTTATTCAGTTACAGATTTTTCATGTTATTTTACATCAGACGTGTGATTTCACAGGTTGTTTTGTTATTTTATTGATATCTTTAACTATTTTTTTTAAAAAATCTGGTAAAATAAACAGGACAAATTCCAAAAATTACAGATTATTTTTTACAGTGTATCTCAAAATTGTACTTCAGCACATTGAGAAACTGTTCAAAAAGGGGGGGAGGGGTTATTCACTGTTATTCTGTAATATAACAGTGAATAACTCATAAAACACATTTCTGTTAATATAATACAGTTTTGTTGTGAAAATGCCTACAATCATGCCAAACACCCGAACTGCAGGTCCAACACTTCTTTTACTGTTATCACTGATTTAAGTTAATTTGATTACAGTATTGAGCTGCACAAAAAACATGTACATGTTGTGTTCGTTCACAGCGACACATATTATTTTACATGTTGTACAGTTTCACTGTTAACTTCACGTCATTTTCTTCACAGTTTTGTGTTTTTCAAAAACACAGAAAACATCTGTAATAATAGGAATAAATCCAGAAATACATATTTTTTACAGTGCAAATCACAACTGTACTTCAGCACAGTACTCGAGTAAATGTACTTAGTTACATTTAAGCCAACTATTTAATGAATCCACGCTTTCATACTTATAAACTATAAGTGTCTGTGTGTTTGAGCCTCTCAGAGTCTGCAGCCTGGTCCTCTCCAGACTGCCCGACCTGGAGGGCTTTCCCCGGGACAGACTGATGTCAGTGCCCGGGCTGGATGTTGTGTGTTCACCGGTCCTCTCTGTGTGTGTGTGTCTGTGTGTGTCTGTGTGTGTGAGGACTGCTGCAGCTGCACTAATCCGGTTGTTGTTGACATGCTGATACCATCAAACAGCTGCTCTGCTCTGGACACAACACACACACACACACACACACACACACTGTGTGTTTGCAGGAAAATATAATGTATCACGACGAGAAATATCATCCAACGATTATTGATCACAGAGGCGAGATGTTCCTGCATCTGTGTTTTTATTACTTGATTATATTTGTAGTTATTCTGCAGGGAACGAGCCTCTGTAGTTTAATATATATATATAAATATATGTACGTCCATTCATGCATGTGTAGAAATGTATAAAACTTCAAGATTTCCTACCAGGAGCCTGCAGGGTTAACTTTAAAGGATAAACCAGACAGAAATCTGATCTACTAATTCAACATAATCCTGAAGCCAGGTGAATAAATGCGGATGTAAACACGCTCCTACCTTTAAAACAACCTGAAATCATCCAGCAGCGATAATAAAAACATCCATGTCTGGTCCCAGCTGCTGCGTGTCACCTCCGTCAGCTCCTCTCCTCCTCCCGCGGCTCTGAGCAGCTCCGGAGAGGCTCGAGCTCACACGGCACCTAAAGCCCGGGTGACGTCACGGCCACCTGGACGGTGCTGCGCCACGCCCCCTGCCGGTTGCACAGGTGAACTGCACTGAGGTGAGACTAGGCAGTGGAAGAAGGACTCACATGTCATTAGAGTTAAAGTAGCAGCACCAGAGTGTAGAAGTACTCTGTTGTACTTAAAGTAGTTAAAGTAAAAGTACTCATGATGCAACATGGCGCCATTCAAGGTGGTTTTTTTATTAAATATTTACAGGGAAGCAACCACAGACACAGAAACAGGAAGTCTTATCAAGCTCCACTCCAAAAAATGTGTCCCCAACATGTCCAGGGAGTTAAATTTAATATGCAAAGAGCCAATAATATATATATATATATTTATGTATGTCAAAGATGTAATGTTTAACACGAGCACGCACTGACACACAAGTACATATAATATAAACTATAATAACAATAAGAAGAAGAAGAGAGAAAAACAAAAACAGTATGCAGAATAAAAATATCGGACAGCAGAGTTTTATTGTTTTATTATTGTTTTATCACCATGTAACATGTATGTGATTTCTTATATATTTGTGTCCGAGGTCACACCGGTTTACAAGACACCAACATTACATTTATTTTCCATTTCCGTGCAGTTACAGGTTATTTTGCAGCTCAGTCTTTGGATATTCTTCCTTCTCTTCCAGGCTTGACAAAGAAAACCTGCTACGTAAAAGCTTCCCCTCCTGAAGCGCTGCTCCACGTTTGTTCATAACCACCCAGACAAAAGAAATCAGAATAAATGGAGGATGTTTGAGTATTAAAGTGCATCCCTCAAGCTCCACAAACAAAGTCTGACCTCCTGCTGGTCTCTGGAGCTAATGGCTTTGACTTTTGTTTGATTATACTTCACAGAGGGTGAAGCTTTTCTTTATGAGACAATAAGCTCTGTCGTTTTTGTTTATAACATACGTCAACAGACCATTTCTTTATATCGCCTGAAGATCAGAAGGTTACCTCTTCTGGACATTTTTAAACTTCTCTTCCAGAGTTTAAGCATCAACAGTTTATCCCTCAGTGCACAAATATAAGTTCAATTCTCTGCATGAATATTTATTTTGGATGCTTTAAAAATAGTAATGTTGACAGTCTCTCTTGGGCAGGAACACATTCATGTAATTTCCCTCAGTTAACATCAGCTCTGCACCTGTCAGCTCACCTCAGCCTGTCCTCACTGTCAGTCTGACACAGTATCAGCTCCACCTGGTGGCTGCTACCAACAACTACAGCTAAAACACAGCTTGAGATGTTTGTAGATGTTTCAGTTTTTCTGTTCTGAGGTGACACTGATGATAAAATAATAATCAAACGGTCACTTTGAGTGTTTATGTGTAAGACTTCTGAACGACCCAAGCTGCTTCCACTCCTCCATCAGGAGTCAGTCTCCTCACCTGCACAGGTGATCTGAATCTCCTGCAATCAGTCCAGAGGGATTTTGAAAATCAGCCCAGAACAAAGAAAGATAGCGAGTCTTAAACAATAAGACGGCTACAACTCTGCTCAACAAACATCCTTTTTCAAGGTAAAGTAAAATAAATCATTAATTTTGTTGTAGCTGATTAAACTATTTCACATTTTAATCGTTTTATTCATCGCCAAGGTTGAACTCTTTTACTAATTTTGGCTTTTTAATGTCCTACCATCTTTCTTATCTTTACCATTTACTTAAATAAACAGTTGTTTGTGTTTCCAGGTGAAAAAGAAGCTTTTTAAAGATGCAGAAACAACTTTTAACTCCAGCCGAAGTTATCTAAAGTTTTTCAGCCTGCTTAAAAATACGTTGTTGACAGTTTGTTCTGAGGATGATCCAGAGTAATTGGGAGAACCTTTGCTGGAAATATGAGCTGCTCCTGAGTTTTTAAAAGCAACTTTTCAATGTTTTGATGTCTCAGAAGCTGAATAAACAACTAAAACACACCCATAGAGAAATTACAGTGTGTTTTCATGGGTTATAGTATAAACTTGGAGGTTTATTGTCCGTGTTCACGCTGTTTTGACGTTTGGATCAACACAAGGATAAATTTAGCTAAAGTCGAAATGTGCTCGCGTGTGATCACTGCAAACAGTCGCAGACACATGCAGCGTCTAGAAATGTAGCAGCAAACTGAGGAAGAGCCACATTTTAATGAAGTGCAAATGATGAACAGACAAGAAAGGTCAGATCAGATAAGAGTTTAACATCCTATTTACACAATACGTGGCACCATGACACCAAAAATGAGAAATTGACACGTCTTCATATAAAAACCTGCCCTCTATCAGAGATCTGCAGTTGGATCTCTAACAAATAAGAGCAAAAAAACACTCCATGCAAACACATAAATGTATTTGAAGCATCAATATTTTAAATTTAAAACATTGTAGTGGTTTGATTAAAGTCTTCAGGTATGCTAAAACAACATACAGAATAAGATAAGATGCATTTTCACACTGGTTATCATTCTCACAGCCCGTCCAGAAGAGAGATGAGGGTGACATGCAGCAGAATATTCATTACTTCACACTTTTCATCATCAGCCCATAGGATGTGGGATCGTTGAGTTGGTGCCACAGTCGATATATTCAAAGGTGTCCAGAGACAGCTGCTCCGTGTGAGAGAGGTACGAGATGTTCAGTGTCATTCTGGGAAAAACAAAACAGGAAGAAAGATTGTTAGAGACGGATGAAGACAACAACTGCTCTGTCATGGTTACGTAATGTTTTTAAAGCAGCAGAGTGACACGAACTCATGTGACTACGTGTTCGTCCTCCAAACGAACAAAATGAAGTCCAGTATTTATAAACCTGGGCTCCATATTTACATGTTTGAGTCTGCAAATGATTCGTACTTATCAAAAGTTCTGGATCTGGTCCATTAATCGCCTCAGCCGGCAGCTGTCAGACCTACGTCATCTAAGGCCGTTATTTTAAGTGTTGTTGCTCGTTTCAGACTGACACAGTTGTCATTTTCACGCCCAGCGCCCACGTTGTGCAAATAGCAAATGAACTTGTGATGAACTTTTACCGATAGATCTGGACTGTGTGTGTAGAAGAACACAGGACATTTATCAACATGAAATACTGACGGATCCCTTCACGAGTCAGGACTTTTAAATAATCAATGAAGTTTATTAACTGTTCCTCGTTAATGTAGAGATACAGATTGTTTCTCGCTGCAGGTAATATTTTCCTCACTCAAGACGTATTGGACCCTCCTGCGCCACCTACTGATCAGAATCATGACCCGTCCCGCCTGATCCACGGACTGAGATCTGCGCATCACTATTACACACAGAGGGATGAGCTTTCAGAGCAAGACTGTCTCCCTGAACAAGACTTGTTACAAACAGGATCTTATCATTTAACAAGTGTGAATCGTTGTTTATATTGTTTTTTAATATGGTCAATACAAAACGACCGCAGGTTCTGATGTGAGGATTGTTCTTTGAAGGACGAGACTATTTTGCAGGTTGTGGTTTTTTTTTTTTTTTAGCCCAGTGCTGCACAAAGTGAGGCCTTTAACACCCCGTGGCTTTGAGATATGTTCAAGTTTCCTGTCTCTTCTGTTGATTTCAGACCGAGAGTGACACTTACTGCAGCTCCAGAAATAACGTGTGAATCTTGATGGTGCTCGACTTGCAGTAAGTGCTGAAAGAGATAAAAAAAAAAAAGTGTGGACGTGAATTCAAGGACCAAAGTATTAAATCATTCTCACACCGTGTTTTTGTTGGAAAAACCACATTGAGGTTTATTTCAAACTTACTTTATGCCTGAATCGAGGATGGAGAGTTCAATCTGAATGTTGTACTGCAAAAGTTGAAGAGAGGGGAGTGAGGAATCCACTCTGACAAATATATTTACAGCTTATTCATCCTGCGTGAGACTCACCGATTTCTGCGAGCGCGACGGGATGGCAGATGTCATGTTCATCTGCTTGATCTTCCCGACCACGGCTTTGTTGACCAGACCCTGACCCGAGAACTTGACGATCTGCACCGGGACGAAGTTCTCGTTGGTGATGTTGATGAGATTCTAGGAGAGGGAAACACGCAGCTCGTCAGGTGTCAGCGACTCACCTTTCTATCATTTAATGGTCTCAGGGAACTTTGTCCTTTACAAGCACAGCAGCATGTGATCGACACATTAAAAATATGGCTGCTCAGCGAAGGTCAGGCGGATATTTAACACTTTGTAGTGGTGATAAAATGTAAATCTCACATTTTCAGTTATTATTCTAGCATTGTTTTATTCTTAAAAAGTTGTTCTACTGAATTTCTTTTCCTTAAAGCTGTACTTTGACATTTTGGGATACACAGCAGCCCACAGGCTCTTCTCTTCCTCTTTCTCGAGTTATTGTGGTTGCATGCAGTCGTCTCTTTATTAGGCTACATCCTTCAGTCAGAACACTTGGTTAACATTAAGTTTGTAATATGTCCTCAAATGGAAGTTTGACTACAGCCTCGACACAGACGGAGCAGAACAGAAACTGAAGAAGTTTTGAGGTTTCTCAGAAACATAATGACTTCAGATGTCACAGACCAGCAGACACTGCCCCATCAAAGCTGTCATTTTAAGGTGAAAAAGTTACGTAAAGTTGCTTTACGTAAACCATTTAATACATTTTTAGCTTATATTCGCTATTATATTAGCGTATATCCAGATAAGGAGCTAGCTAGCTTTGGGATTGTCCTTGTTGGATCTGTGGCTCATGTAGCGTTCTTATTTCACTTAGGTTTCTGTTCGGTGGGTGAGATTACAGAGCCACTGCTGTGTTTCATATCCCTTTTCCACTGGTCAAGAGACCAGCTTAAACCCGCTAAGATGCGGCTTTTGCATGCAATGGGAATGTGCACACTCTGCATTTATACATTTATAGCCGGGTCAATTGACTCTGCAGCAGACGCAGGTTTTTTTCACCTCGGCTCAGCTCAGCTGTGATCTAAACGTGAGACCCGGGTGATCCATTAAGGATGTTTTATTACTGGACACAGTGTTGGAGGCCGAGCCCCGTTCATTCCTAAGAAAGCTGCTCAGTTGTGTTTTGAAGCCAAAAAAGCTCGACTTCCCGGCTGTGAATTATCGCAGGGGTTGTGCCGCTCAAAAGAGTTTATCCACCGTTTTACAGACGCTTCATTCACAACGAGTCTGTTGTTGTTTTCTCTTCTGTTGCAACCGTTTCCGGCGCATTCGTGACGTCGGTGACGTACAATGTAATGCTTCAGATAAAAATCACAGACGGGCTGCGGGAATGGGGTCAACAGGTAATTTATAGCGGGTTGACCTGCATTTTAAAAACCTGTGTAGACCCACACGTTTTTTTATTATAAGCTGATCCTGTTGTGAGCTGTTGTTGTGTTGTTTTCAGACGATTGTCCCGTAGTTTCTTTGGTTACCATCCATGCACATCACGAAGGCCGAGACCAGATCACGAGAAAACCCCTGCATCACACACTGGCTTACATACAAGTTGTCTTTTTTTCAGGAAGTTATTATTTCAAAATGTTTCCATCTTGACGCTGACACATCTCAATACCAACTCTTTCACCAGCGTTAGTTTGGAAACCTGATTCACGTTTCACCAAACAACTCTGTGTTGCAGTTTTGGTTGTAAATGACAACAGAAGACGACACGTTTGCTGATTTCACACATCGTTATGATGCAAATCAACCGCGTAGTCGGTTATTATGTTTACAGCTATTACTCGTACTTACTGTGATCTCTAAGTCGACTGAACCTGGCCTGAAGTAGACCATGACCCTCTCCACGGACACGGGCGACAGGGTGACGCTCCGCGGGAAGAGGAAGAAGAGGATGAGACAGCAGATGAAGAGACACACGGCCATGGAGATGAACACGTACAGCTTTCTGAAAGGCAACACAAACATGCAACATTGTGCATATTAAATCATATTGTGCAGCTATTACCAACATAATTGTGTTGTTCATACAAACTAACAATCATACAGAACATTTTTGTCACTCAACTATCAATAAAAAAGCACATATACACATGTATGTCCCTTACGTGCGTCTGGGTTTCAGCCTGACATCATTGCACGGTATTACAGCCACTAGCTTGTCCTTGTGTCCTGACGACACAAGAGAGACAGTTTTAAATAATGTTGGGTTTTACCATAAATGATGTGAAAGTGAATTTGTGGCGAGCTCAGCTGCACAGAAATGAAAGGCTGAGGAAAAAGATAAAAAAACCCAACCTCTGGGGATTCTCCCGGTGCCGCGACAGGTGGGGCAGGTGTCCCCCGCTGGGTTTCCACTCGTGCTGCCATACGTGGGGAACTGCTTCAGCGTGTTCACCTTCTCCGTCTCCTCAGGCCCCTCGGTGGGTTTGCTGCTCTTGGCCGGCGTAACCATGACACCTTTTATCGAGATGAAAAAGTCCAGTCAAAAGAAGAAAAACACCGAAAAATGCGCACTCGTCAAGTTCAACAGCCAGGTGACAGCATGTAGACTAGAAGTGCCTCCTGAGCGACCTGCTGTGTGAAGGCAGCCTCCCTCACTAAAACTTTATAAGGCCAATAAAAAGCTCATTCTCGTGCTACAAGTCAGGATGCGAGCAGAGTCCACAGTGCGGGAGTGACTTGACTTTATGGATACAACAGTGCACATCACACAGCTTTGTAAGGCGAACATTAGGACTGACTCAGGGTCGTTTCTCAGCCGGTACATCCCGCCTCCTGTCGGATAAAATATACAGTGAGTGAATAATGAGGCCTTACTTTGGTATTTTACAGCCTAACACAGAGGAGTTTATTCCTGGAAACACTGAATCATCGAACTTTCACAATGATGGGAAACTTGTGAAAGCTGAACCAAAGTTTACACGTTTTACAGCAACATAGTTTTAATGTAGTGATAAATAAAGATTGTACAGACGGCAGACGCATAACTTTATATATTAACCTCGTGTCGTCTAGCTACACATTAAACCTGGCATGAAAACAAAGACACATATGTTTTATATACTTTAAGTTTAGACATCTGGATAAAAATAGCTTTATTTTGAAATTTGAACTTCCACATTTTCCAGTGAAGAAGCTACACTAGTTTGTTTGCTTATTTTAGCTGTTTAACTGTATGAATGGCTCAATAAATTATTAATATGCAACTAAATGCACCAAAAATATGATTGAGAATAAATGGCAGCATGAGTTCATTTATTAAATTGTGACATCACACAGCTTTTTAAGGCGTTAGGACATTACGACGGACTCAGTGTCGTTTCTCGCCTCCTGTCGGATAAAATATACAGTGAGTGAATAATGAGGCCTTACTTTGGTATTTTACATCCTAACACGGAGGAGTTTACTCCTGGAAACACTGAATCATCCCACTTTCACAATGACGGGAAACTTGTGAAAGCTGAAACAAAGTTTGTCATGTTTTACAGCAACATAGTTTTAATGTAGTAATAAATAATAATTGTACAGACGCATTACTTTATTTATTTTTACCTTGTGTCGTCTAGCTACACATTAAACCTGACATGAAAACAAAGACATGTATGTTTTATATACTTTATGTTTAGACATCTGGATAAAAATAGCTTTATTTTGAAATTTGAACTTCCACATTTTCCAGTGAAGAAGCTACACTAGTTTGTTAGCTTATTTTAGCTGTTTAACTGTATGAATGGCTCAATAACTTATTAACATGCAACTAAATGCACCAAAAATATGATTGAGAATAAATGGAGGCATGAATTCATTTATTAAAATGTGACTTAATAGATATTCTGCTTTAATTCGCCTCTATATCAACTATTTATTTACTTTACCGTTTAATTTTCCATTATTTATTCATTGTTTTAAATCTATTTACGTATTTATTCTTACATTTCTTTCTTTATTCCTGATTCTGGCAGGTTCAGTCCTCCGCACAGTTGAACTTGAAGCAGTTATCTTGTAGTAAAACTTAAAAAATGAGGATATTTTTACACTGAAGGCCGAGTCAGTAGTCAGGTTCATTCACCTGTGACACCTTCAGTCATCAGTCTGCTCTGATGGAATGTAACTAAGTACATTTACTCGAGTACAAGTCACTTTTACGTGACTTTGCACTTTGTACCGGAGGCCTGCGAGGTAAACATTGTACTTCCTGGTCCGTGACGTGTTTCTGACAGCTGTAGTTGATACAAGCAGTTAGTTTTTATTAAGATTTAACAGAAACAGCTGATGATCTTAAATAATAATAAATAATAATAAATAATATGATGCATTACTGTAGATTAGCTCAACCTTAAACACCCACAGCTGTGACATTAACCCAAAAACATCATATGTAAACACAGCTTTGAAGATATTTCACTTTTAATCACTTTGGTGGCATTTACTTACAGGCTAATGCTATTATACATAATATTTATATATATTTATGTTTTATATATGAGCACTTCCTCCAGCTGTTACTCTGTGACCTATATTTGATACCAGGCTGTTTTTATATCCATTAACACGACCTTTACTAAAGTGCCCTCACACAGAAACAACAGTTTAAACACACTTCCGTGTTTTAATGGTTTAATCCTCACCTGCTGCTGCAGTAAACGTGTCCCGCCACTTCAGCAGAACATGTGCGGGAGAGCTGATCCCGCATGATTCAGCTCATAGTGAATGGTTTTAAAATGAGCCCTTACCTGACAACTATGTCCAGATGTTGACAGAAAACAGCTTCTTTACCATTGAAGTGTGCAGCAGCTTCATGAAGAGACGCTCGTGCTTCAACAACAACAGCAGACAGAGGGAGGATCACTTCCTCCTTCTCTGGGTGACAGGTCGGAGGAAGCTGCTGCTGCTTTTCTCTCACTTTCCTTCCTTTATTGGTCAGAATTAATACACTGATCTGAAATAACTCACCCACGTGTAAGAAGCTTTATATATGAGGCCATTTTTAAAATGGTGAGCCTGTGTATGTTTACTCCACCATGGCCGGATTCACCTGTTTTGAGGCCACAGGGGCAAAAAAAACCATGTTGGGCCCCTCTTGGCCACCAGCCCTCATCTTGTGCCCGCTGTTGATCCTGGTGGTATCCTGTTATTTATTTATTTATTTTTTACTTTTTGCTGATAGTAAGACAAGAAGATTGGTAACACTTGTATGCCCGAGGCTAGTGCCAGCAGATCGTTAGCTTAGTTTAGCTTTGTTAAGCGTAAAGACAGGAGGGAGCAGCTAGCCTGGCTCCATCCAAAGTTAAAAAACACACCTACCTACATCATTAAAGCTCACTAGTTTACATATTGTATCACTTTAGCTAGCTTTAGAGGCGTTTATGATTAAACTTTGGACAGGGCCAAGCTAGCTTTACCCCGTTTCCAGCCTTTGTGCTTACTAGCTGCTAGCTGTAGCTTCATATTTACTGCACAGTTGTGAGAGTTGTACAGCGTTTAAAAGGAGAATTCAACATTTTTGGAAATATCAGCTCTTTTTGCTTTGATTGCTAACACTCTCATGATTGTGTGTTGAGTAGGCTACTTAGCTAGCTTAACTTACCATAAAGATTGGAAACAGGAGGAAGCAGCTAGCCTGGCTCCATCCAAAGCTTAAAAATAGACCTACCAACATTACTAAAGCTCATTAATTAACATATTTAATTACTTGAGCTAGCTTTAGAGTTAAATATTATAAACTTTGGACTAAAGCAAGCTAGCTGCCTGTTTTCACCCGTTTCCTGCCTTTGCACTTTGCTAAGCTAACTAGCTGCTAGCTTCAGTTACCGCAAAGTGGTAATAATCTTCTCACCTACTCACCAGAAAACGAATAAGCTCCCAAAATGTTAAACTTTTCCATTAAACACAACTTCATTTAGCATTTTGTACCATATATAGCACAACATGAACTACTGAACTACATTTACAGCTAGTTTACGAGGGCGCCGCCTTGAGATTATATAATAATGCAGTCTTGGTGGATCTTGTACTTTGTCGCACTATTAAAATATGTTAAACCAAACCTCATTCTGTCACAACAGCTGTATAATCTGCCTACTTTAGTCAGCATCCACCTAACCCAGTACAACATGTACTGTATGTGAGACATAAAGTATGTGCGGCGTAATGACCTACATCCAGACATTTATCATTAACAGACGGGCGAAGACACCAGAGAGATGTGCAAATAGTTTATTGGCGGATTGACAGTAGAAGGGTATTTAATGTATACACTCTGTGGCAGAAGGATAATTTTGCCAAGCATACAGTAGTAGATATATTCAGAATGATTCTCTAGAGAGCATGACTCTTTAAACATGACACAACATAAGAAAATATGGTTCAAAAACTCCTCAATCAAACGCACACACGCACACACACAGGAGGAATAATTCAAATTAACTTAAATCTGCACAGTCACACCACAAATGTCAAATCACCACATGTATATTTCAGTAAACTAAGAATCATCTTCCATTAAAAGGCGATGTAATGAAAAATAAAACATACTTGGTTCCACTATGAGATCGAGGAATGTGTTGTTAGAGACGTCACGTCTTGGATTAATGCTAAAAAATGCTAACATCTGTGGTCGAATGAGGACAAAATGCAGGCAGGTGTGTGTGTTTTATTTTACTTTTTTTTTTAAACGATGACGCAAAAGCGGACATTTTTCTCCACTGTGACTGTGCTAAGACCACGAGAACACGACTCATCTCTAAAGCCTCTACCTGTCATGCAGGTGTCTCCTAAAAAGCGGTAGAAAACATCCGAGTCCGAGCGGTTATATCCGCGTCGGACGGGTTTTTGTATACATTCCACATGTCAACGTCTAAAATAACAGTACTCTGATACAGAAAAAGATTGCATTGTTTAGGCAGATTTCACTACGATAAATCGAGAAAAGGTCTTAAATATCTGTTGTTCTCGCTACTGCACCGCTGACCCCTTAACACCCAGAATATCCGTGTAGCTTCGGCAGCGTCGCGCTAAATGCTAACTGGCTGCTTTTCAGAAGCTTTCTACCTTTTTTTTTTTTTTTTAAATGACATTCAACAATTTTTTTTCACTGCTCTATTTGTGAGAAGAATCTAGCCAAGCCGAGGAAGCAGCTACAACAGCCATACAAACACTAAGATGAAGAGCTGAAACACACACTGTCGTCCCAAGTCAAGACTGCAGCTCCGGCTCCGTTCGACCAACACGTTAAGGCCCCGGTTAAACAAGGCGTTTTCACCACGATTCAGAATAATTTACAAAGTGTGTGTGTATGTGGGTTAATTTTTATAAAAATGTCGAAGCTAAATTAAAGGCAAAAGGCAGAAGAAGCCGTTCGTTTCGTACTCGCTAATCAGCTCCTCTTATTTTTATATATACGTCAGGTTTTCTTATTGTCGTTGGTCCAAATCAACTAACCACCCTTTTTGGAAAATCAATCAGTTGCATGAATCATAAATAGGTTGAAAGGGTGAGCGACACGCAGGTCGTGATCTAAATATTCTCTTTAAAGGTTTTAAAGTCAAATGATTTCCCTCTCGTGACTCTTTTTTTACAGCCTCGGTGTTTTTCCCCTCCCTCAGTGTTGAGTGTTGACGGCTCTGTTCTGGCTGTCCTCGGCCATCTGCACCAGCTCGTTGACCGTGTGCAGCAGGCTGTAGCCGTGCTTCTTCAGCAGCCGCTGGTTGAGCCGCTGGTCTCTGAAGCCCATTTCGAGCAGCATCGCCATCATGGAAGGGTCCTGTCTGGTGGCGGGGTCGATGCCTCGCTGCGGGAGGGGGAGGAACCAGAGAGGAGATGGTGAGATGAGGGTGGATGTAGAGGAGAGGGTGGATGAAGTGTGGTGATATCTGAAGCCTCAGTCTGAAAGGTTGATGCATATTCACATTGTATTCAAGTGGCTAAATATGAAATACTGCTGTGATTGCAAGATTTAATGTGACTTGAAGGCTGCAGCTCACAATTCTTCAAAAAGTCAAATCTGAAAAACGTTACTGAAGAGGGTGAAATTTTAAGTAACAGATCACCATGAAACAAGTTTTCTGAAATTTCATGTTTAAATATACAAACAAGTCATTACACAATGCACTCATTGATGGATATTTCCAGAACAGAAAGAAGAAGCCAGGTTCACAATCCTTCTTTCATTTTGACGACACATTACAGTCAAAGCTTTTTCAAAAAGGGAATTTTGGATGTCTTTTTTTTTTTAAATCGCTCAATAAATCTGATAAAACTGTCAACGGCCAAAAAAAACATGTTTTTAGGAACTAGAAGTACCGCCTTGAGGTCGTATGCCTCCGCGCACCAGTCGAGTTGCTGTGGCATTGAATATTATGATGTCACAGAGCATTTAAACTTCGACTTTTTGGATATAAAATGCCTTAACTACATTGTTTTGTCCAATTAGACATTTGTGTAAAAGCTTGTCGCAATTATCACATCATTTGTTGAGTAATAGCCAAATATTGTCTTAATAAATCTCATTGGTTCATTCTTGAGTCCAAGTGGACATTTTGAGAAAACGGCCTTTAAATGTACATTTTTAGACAGAAACTGAGAGATATCACCATTAAACTTCCCCAGTTGATACGATAGGACAAGATTTTTTTTGTTTTCACTCGTGGTGTTTCCACTCAAAGACACCTTTAAGAGTGAAATGAAAAAAAAACAAACAAAAAAAGCCTCAAACTTCCCTAACAAACCACTTTGTAACTACTAAGATTTAAATCCCCCAGAATTTGTCTTCTCAGGCAACACTTCCTCCAAAGTTATGTAAAGCTCAAAGTGAACATTATGCAACTAAAGCATGTGTTGAGTGTAAGCTGCTGGCAGCTCTATATGGCAAACAGCACTACGGTTAAGTACTTGACACAGTTCAGGGGAGAATCAGGTTAAACAGTGTGTTAAACTTCCTGTCTGACAACTTTCACCCTCGTGGGATTAAACGTCGTGATTATCAGCAGATTCTTTGAACAGTCACATGTTTTACAGGCGAGTCTAAGGCACATGATCACCTTATAAAGCTGTTAAAATGGAGGAGCGATCCATCTCCACATCCAGCTGACACAGAGTGACATCAGCGTTCATGTGAACTCATGTTCATATCCACTTAATGGTCTCCACTCTCCTTTTTAGCTGCGATCTCCAACAACTCTTGAGGGAAATATCTCGCTTTTTGGCTGCTAATAGCCACTGTCTGACTGCGGTTTGATGTCGGGGAGGATACCGTGCAGCAGGTTTTATAAGAGCTTATTTGCTGGAAATGAAACTATGAGAGCAGAGAGAGAGAACCACAACAGTGGTCTCAGTAAAAAACCAAAACACTGAGCTGAAAGATGTTACAAAACTCTGTAGAGCTGAGGGGGAGGGCAGATTTTCAGAAATCCACAGGTGTGCAAAAGCTTTACTCTGTGTACTGTTTTTTTTTTCCAAATCTAGGTGATTTATATATCCTTTATTTACCTTAATCTGAGGAGAAAGTTGTGCATTTTCCCCCCTTAATGTGTGTATTTTGACTAGATGTCAAATCTGCACTTAAGTGAAGTCAAACCAAACTTTGGAGTTATTTTCTTTCCGACATCGTCACTAAGAGCAGGTTTTACGTGTGCGTCTGCATGTGTGAGAGGCACAGACACAGCGATTTCTCTTATGAATTGCGAAAGGCAAAAAATGCATCATAGACGAATGTTTTCATTTTTCCAGCACCATTAACAGAACCGACAACATCAGAGCTCATTGACTCTGCGGTCTTCAACAATTAAGCTGCAGGGCTCGTTTAGTTCGGGGTTTCAGCATCCCGTTACTAACTATATTTGCTTTGAATGTTATTGAAGTGGATTACAAAATGAAAACACACGTTCTTCATACTCTGATTACACTCACGGAGGGGCAATACAGTCTGGCATGTCTGGCCGTTATGTAAGGAAGTGTTGACTCATAACCTGAGCACATCTCTGCGAGGTACTTGTGTCGTTGCTCTTGTGACTCACTTACTGCCTCATTTTGCCACTGTAGTTGTAATATATTGTTCTCTGCATGTCGACTGCTAGATTTAAACACAGTAGACAGAAGCGTTGCTGTGCGATGTACCTGTATTGAACAGTTTGGTCCAGTGAAGAGAGCTTTATAGGCGGACGCTGCGACAGAAAGGGCCCCCTTGACAAGTCCCTCTGTGATGCCTCCTTGGCCCCTTGTATAAAGAGAAGGATGTGGTGAGGCGGGGTTATGTAACAGCGCTGCAGAGAACAATGTGTTCCAGATCGACTTGTTTAAATGAAAAAGTGCATGAATATGAGTAAACTAAGAGGTGGATCACACTGCTGTATGTGTTGTCACTGATTATACAGACAAGACAGAACTTGGTGAAGAGAAACTAAAGTGCAGTATCAAGTTTTACTCTTTGTTGTGTTGCACCTTGGCTGCAGAGCGTTGCTGGGTCTGGGGTTGTATGTCTCAAAGGCACTGGATGCTGAGCCTGCTGATCGTGACAAACCAGATGATACTGCAGAAGGGGGGGTAAAAAAAAAAAAGGAAATAACAACACATAGCAAACACGCACAGTATTAGAGGAGGAGGAACAGGGCCATTGTGCTGAAGCAACAAATCCCCAAAAGTTCGTGTGTCCTCTCACTTCCTGTCTTCCCTCAAAAGCCATAATGTGTTTCCTTTCTCGCCTAATGGAGCCAAAAGCTCCTCAAAGTGCTGTGCTGCTAATTCAGGTCAACACAGTGAGTCACACATGTGGCTGTGAGGCAACACTCAAGTTTAACAATCTGAGCTGAAATCAAAGTCCAAGTCCGACTTATGAAACACACAAAAACAGCAGCGCAGATGTTATATTGATACTGCTTCAGTCTGTGTGTGTGTGCAAGTACGTCCTGTGATACTGTGATGTGCTCGTATCAAGTGATTCACATGTAAAACTCACCATTTAGATGGACTCGTGGTTGGTGTGGCTCGTATGGGTCACAGGCTGGAGGACTGGGGTCCTCAGCCAGGTACAGTGCCTCCGACCTGAGACACACAGGAAACAAAGGAGATTTAAATATATCGGGATAACTTCTAGGTTTGATTTAAACCCAAAACCCAAGCATTTAATAACATTTTTATAAAAATGTTGTGTTTCTAACCTTGGTGAGTAGAGGGCCGGTGGGGCCAGCAGGGGGTCGGGCAGCACCGGCGGTCGCACCACCTCAGGGGTGAGCGTCACAGCGTCCAGGGTTTGGGAGGCGCACAGCATCTGGTTCACACTGCCGTGGATGGGAGGGACGGGTGGAGGCCACGTGTTCACAGATGAAACCTCCGCATCGACCTCCTCTGTCCTCTCCTGGCTCTCTCTCACTGGTGCCGCCCTGACTGACTCACAGTCCTCCTCCTCCTCCTCCTCTTCTTCCTCCTCCTCCTCATCCTCATCCTCCTCCTCCTCATCCTCCTGCTGCATGTCTCGGTCGGTTGAGGACACAGCAGCGGTGTCCGGCTGCGACATGGCGGAGCTGTACATGGACTCGCCCAGAGGCCGGCTGGTGTCGAAGCAGTCCGGGAGGACGATGATGTAATCGTCACAGGAGGAGACCGAGGACGTCTGGCTGCTGACCTGAGACGCAGAGAGAGGACAGTTATGGACTTTTAACCTCATTATTTGTCATCACATGATATAAATGATAGCATGAAGCCTCACCTCTTCCCAGTCTTCTCCTCTGGTTCCACCCTCCTCTTTCTCCTCTTGAGTATCTCTCATGTTCTGCATGTCATCCAAGCCCATCACCTCTTCGTCCTCGTTATCATGATGTGAACTGATATGCAGGTTTTCATTCACTGGTTCCAGCAGAATAACTGGAAAAGACACGCAGGGAGTTAAATCAAGCAGTCCTCGTGCTTTTTGAAATATTTGCCAATGTACAGAAAGGGAGGAAAACTGTGGGTAAAATGAAAAAATAAACAGAATCCTGGATATTTTCCTCTGACCTGGCTTCGTCTCCTCTTCCCGGGTGATCTGGTTGATTCCTGTGTTGGGAGGCAGAACTGAACTCTCAAGTGTGACGGCACAGATCTCCTCATTTCCTTCCTGCACCGTCTCCGTCTTCTCAGCATCTACAGGTCTTTCGAAGCAACAGCTGGGCCCGCGGGAAACAACTAGAAAGGTTTGATAGTAAAAAAAAATAGTAAAACAACCTTTAAACACGAAAAAGTACTGTATTGTCTTAGTAAGAGTAATTTAGGGCTTCTTACGCTGTAGTTTGTGGCTGCTGTGCTGGGCTCTGCGCAGGGGCCTGTGATCGGGGGCTTCCTCCAAAGTGAGGGAGCGGATGACGGTCTCACAGAGGAACTGAGCTCCGCTGATCTCCTCCTCCCGGTCCTCCTCCTGGGTCACAGGCTCCAGCAGCTCCCTCTGCTGCCTCAGTTTCACTCCTGGACAAAACACAACAAACATTAAAAGAGCATTTCCATAACACTGTTGGGGGAAACAGGATCAAAATCAAAATTCTTTTAAATGCCAATACCGGTCCTTACCAAAAAGTTTTCTGACGCCTGTGACCTCTGCGTCTTCTTTCAACTGTGAAGTGACGGCCTTCTCCAACACTGGTGCATCGTGGGGCAGGGGGGATATGCAGGGTGTCAAATCTACAAATCAGGCAGAGCGAACACAAACACAGTTAACAGACTTGTGAATATTGGTAAACTGCAAATTCAAGCTCTGACAGAGTGAAAATAAAGCGGAAGTAACGAGCGGAGCCAGACTTGTCTCGTCTTCTCCAGTGTTTCATTCATTGCTTACCCACAGGGGTGTTGTTAGGAACCTTCTCCAACTCTTGAACGATATTTATATCCAGCAACTCAAAAGACAGTAGATCCTAAGAAAGAGAGGACATGCAGGGTGAGTTAAGTTGTGCAGTCATCGTACACAACAGTGTTCACAATCACTGTCTAATAGTCGTGCTACAAGAAGAATGAACATGTTGAACATGGAGCTGAATGCCAGCTGCTTTGTGAGTGTGCACCTGTGCAGTGAGCAGGTCGACTGAGGGGAAGTAGTAGTCTTCATGGTTCACGTCTACAGACAAGTCGGGGACGCAGTCCTTGGACCTTACCTCCTTCTCCTTCTCCACCTGCCTCACCTCCTCCTTCTGAAGCACACACAAGAATGACATCGTTAGCGTCGCCACAGTGGGCCCGCAAAGACGACCCTGTGTGTCATATTTATATTTAATTCCCTCCAGATTTAAGGATGAGAGTATTAGTCTTGATTATCTGTTTCTTCACGTCACTGTTTAATATTTTTCCCATTATTAACCTGGAACCCGTCTCATACTGCCATATTCATGTTGAACTTGATCTTAAATAATTGTGATTTTTCTTTTTCTCTAAAAGGGCATGTGTGTCAGAGCAAGCACTCAGATCCTTTACTCAAATAAATATAACATCAATAAAAAGTGTAAAATTACTTCATCACAACTAAAACTCCTGGTTTCCAAATTCTGCTTATGAAAGAGTTTCGAAGTATTTTCAGCAAAATATGCTTAAAGCATCAAAATTAAAAGTACTGGGTGTGCAGTAAAATGTGGAGTTTTTCCCTAATATTTGTATACTTTTTGTGAAATACTGAATTATTCTACCTATTTCAGCCATAAAAAGTTATTTAAATGAAACACTGACAGAGGTTTAGAAGAGAAATCACTCATCTCTTCTGAAACGTAATAAGGGGCCCCAACTAGACACTTTTTTTGTACGTAACAAGCCACAATATGTTGTATTTCATAAGCTTATCCAATGTTTTCTTTGTAAAATCTGTAAGGTACCTTGTAACTACATCTATTAAAGGGTAACTCCACCATTTTTTACATTAAAGTGTGTTTACAGCTCTTGTGTAGTACTACTGCAAATGTGAAAAAAGTAGTATAAAGCCTTTTGTGGCTCCAGAGGAAGCTGCATGTAATCTGATAAATTGCCTTCAGTGATGTCACTCAGTGGCTAACTTGCATTGTGGGTAATGTAGGCACCAGCTTATGAAAAGTAGGCCACTTGTTTAAAATCGATTTTGATCGAATTGATACAGCAGAACCGGAGATATCACCGTTTTTATTCCATGGATTCTTCTTACTTTTCAATACCTGCTGCCTACATTACCCACAATGCAATGTAACCATTTAACTGGAGGCACTTTCTCAGATTACATGCAGCTTCCTCTGGAGCCACAAGATACTTTATTCTACTTGTTTCACATATGCAGTCGTACTCCACAACACCTGTAAACACAATTTATTGTGCAAAATTGGTGGCGTTACCCTTTAAATGAATGCAGTGTACTAAAAAATACAATATTTCCCTTTAAAATGCAGTAGAATAAAAGTGTAAAATAACATAAAATGTATTTAGTACCTCAACATTTTACATTTACTACTCGGTTACTCAGGTTGTCACAAATTATCTAGAAGCAGCTGATGTTCTGCAGCACAGCGTGTCATTAGTTAGCAGACTTGCCAGTCGTTTGCTCTGATGCCCGAGCGCGTTGCAGCTGTTGCCGTGTTCGACCACGATGCTGCACCAGACACGCGGGCCAAACTGACACCCGCAGTGCGCCAGCCGCCAGTGGGAGGTGTACGTCCCCTCCATCACCGGCGCCACAAAGGCCACACTGACCACTCCCACTTGTCCGGGCAGCAGCAGGGGGACCGGCACCTCCCTCTTCTCCTCTGACGCCAGGCCGAGGTTCCCCCACATGAACACTAGCTGGGTGCACGTACACACATACACAAAACACAAAATAGGAATACACATGCGAAAAGGCACAAAGACAAGGGCATGCAACCAAAGTCACACAGCAGAGAAATAATACTCAAGTGAGGGAAACACACACTCACACACACACACACACACTCTCACACACACTCAAACGATGACAAAGACTTGAATAAACTTAAAAACTTAAATAACACCACAGGTTTAACTGAATGTAAATAATAAACATCTCAGACGGAAAGGGATAAGTTGTATTAGGCTAGGTGAGAAATCTTAGCTCGTGTTAGTGGATAAGAAGTCGAGTGGGGGCTCAGAGTGGGAATGAAGCAGGAGGGGGGCAAAGAGAGAGTGGAGCCTGTCCTCTCAGAGGGTGGGAGGGGTACCTTAGTCTCTGAGGTCCAGCTGATAGTGCCCGAGTTCCTCATCTTCCAGTATTTGATGAACTTGGTACCAGGCTCCAGACGGGTGCCGTCCGGCAGATTTTCATCCAGAAACAAGGCAGCCATAGTGGGCACCAAGGACGTGTGCGAGACCCCAGGACCCCTAGTTTCAAGTGTACAGAGCATTGTTGAAAAAAGCCCTGGTTTCTGATAATACCCATCTCTTTTGTTCTCTACGAATCAAAAAAGCAGGACCCCCAGATTTTTTTGATTTTTTTTTTTTTTGCAGCTCAAAAGCAAATTTTTCTTAGAAAATCTATGAAGCAGCAGCAGCAGCAGTTTTCACATTGAGGTAGTTCCAACATTTTTCATCCACCACCCCAGAGCAGCCAGCGATACACTCATACAGACTAGATTACAAAGATGGCATATTTTGATTTCTTTTCTTGGAAAAAAAGACTTTATTGCATCCATGCTGGGTTGGAGGTACCCAGCACTGTCGGACGCCCTTCCGAGGTGGCGCTTACTCTGGACTGGAGGCCTGGGGGTCAGGGACCGGGGCGGGGATGGGACCTTGGGCTGGGGCTGGACCTGAGGCTGTTTCTGAGGCAGCAGTGGGGGGCAGGGCTGGGACCTGGGTGGACGCGGAGGCCATGTTTGTCAGGTTGGCTCTGCCTGAGGTAGAGGGCCCGCTCCACTGCAGCCCCCTCTTCTCCAGTCTCAGTTTCTTCTTGATTTCCTTCACTTCAGCTCTTAGCTGCCTCCTTTCAGCTTTGAGGCGCTGTCGCTCGGCCTTGCGCACTGTCCTGTCTCCTCGCCTTGGGAACCTGGTTTGAAATGTCATCAGGAACACCTATTTGTTGACTATCAAAAGTTTATTTTCCAAGAACAAAACACATACACACTCATATTTCAATGCTTACAGTAAGCTAGCTGCTAAAACATGTTGTTGCATTTATTTATATTGATTTTTTTTCTTCCATTACTGTAGGTGAAGCGATAGCAGAAAGGGCTAGCACAGTTGTAGGTTAAAATGTCTTATTGTTTCCAGAAGAGGGAAGATTTCTCCTCAGTCTTGGGGGTTTACCTCAACTCTCCCGACATGCCATGCTCAGGGATGGAGAGAGGTGTCTTGGTTCTCACGAGGTTGTGGCTGGGGTCGTGGCTGTGTCGGCACAACTCACACAGGATGCAGGACGGGCACACACTGACGGGGACGAACAGAAACAGCAATGTGGATACACTTGAAGCTAAAACACATCAACGTGACATGTTCTTTCACCGTCAAACTAACTTCACTGTAACTCGCCCCTCTTACATGAGCCAGTTCCTCAAAATATGCCTTGTATTTTATATTATAATGTGTTTTATGTCTACCTGCACTTGTAGGCCCCTTCAGAGGTGAGTTTGTTGCAGCTGCTGCAGTTAGGGGTGTATCCAAGGGAGCCATTCGAGGTGGAGGGACCCGGCCTGGGCCCTATAATACCACCACTGGCCCCGATGGCCTCAAGGGGTCCGTCAGATGATTTGTGGGTACAACACTGGCCAGAAAAGTCACTGCACATCCTTTCCACGACCTCTTTCACCACTTCGTCTTTGAACTATGAAAGAAGAGAGAAATGTTTTGTTGACTACTAAACTTCACCTGACTTTCCGTCGATGGGGGAATTTTTATTTTTGGGTGAACTTGGTTGAATCCTGCGGCAAAGCTAAAAGGTCAAAAGGTCAATCTCACCTTCTCCATGTACGATCTAAACCACATGGGAGGTGGATCATCTTCTGGTTTGTTCCCCTTGGTGTCCTTAACCGTGACCTGTTTCAAAATACATCAGTCTTACATCAAACCTATGCACAAGTGACTGAAATGGGTTCAGCAGTAGTGACTCCCACCATCAATGAACAGGCAATGAAAGACTGTAATCTAATTTGAGGCACCAACCACATCGAATTGTATCACAAGATCTGATAAACAGTAGCTGACACTGTGTTCAGGATGTGGTGCTGGAAAGTGGAGGAAAATCTGACTGGTTCCTTACAGCTTCTCTCTCCGGGGTGACTTGTGTGCCTTTGTCCACAGTTTTGACCCTCGACGGGTAAGGAGGCGCAGGCCGGAGGTCTCCTTTCAGCTCCTTCACCTCGGTCTTCAGCGGGCCTCCGCAGGCCTGGCCTTTCATCTTGTACACGTTCATGTGCAACTGGTTCCCCTGCTTCTCGGCACTCTGTGCACACACATAAGCATTTCGCTCATACCACAGGAGACTGACACAGGTATATGCAAATATTCAAGGAAACAAAGAAACACATTAATATATGACTTTGACATATGTCTGTCATTCAGTTTGTCAACCTATGTTTGCACCTTGGTGTGCTCCGTGTGACTATAACTGCATGAATGCTGCCACACAGGAACAGGTACATATTTGTTTTGTTTATCTCTCAAGTGACGTCACACACAGCATGCTTGGCATATAATGAATGAGTCATATTTTGTCATGTAATAAGAGGTATTTTTCTTTTTGTCTTGTATTTATGGAGTAAAGTTGACTTCATTCTACTGCCACAACAATGTTCATGAAACATTTTCCATTTTCTGATCATATCTGCGTCTGTCATCACACTGACTTTTGTTACATGAAGTCAAATGTAATCTCATTTTCACTGTTGTACATAAATCCAGTAGTGACCCAGTACCTTGATGGCTTCTTCATATTCATCTGAAATTAAACACAAATCAAGAGTAAGTTAGTAAACAACCAATTAACAATGTTTGGTTAAATTCTACTTTAAGAAACATCATAAAATTGGGCTTAAGTATTTTTCTCACCTTGACTGTTAATGCAAATCTGGAATAAAGACAGAATAAGATCAAAATGAGTCAGTGAACTTCGGCCCAACCAAAACATTGTCATAGTTTTACAATTAATGTAAAAACTAGAGCCTGACTGATATATCAGCTGGCCGATATTGGCCCGTTACAGATATTCGATATCGGCATATATGTTGACCGATATGAAACAGCGATGTATCGTGATTTCCGAATATTCTAATAGTCGGTATACAAAATCTAAGACGATATCAAGTCTCATATCATGATAATTGGGTTTGACCGACCGTCTTTTTCAGGGCCAATAGAGATTATTAGAAATCAAGGAGACTGAAAAATTATATTTGGGGCCGATTACATTTGGGGCCACCATTACAAAGTAACTTGTTACTTTACTGCATTATCTACTGAGAAAAGTAACACGTTAGAGTCCTTTAGAGTTACCAAGAAATTACATTAAAACCACTTTGCGACTCGTTGTCTGTTATATTGTCCAGACGGCGTGTAGCCAACAGTACAGCCTCATAACAGGAATGACAAACGCAATATAACATTTACAGCTCTTTTATTCAGCAAACTGGGCAGAGGCATGTAACTTACGCGTAACCTTACTCGTTACAAGTTTCCCCCAACACTGATGAATTGTGACGTGTTACCAATCAGATTTTGTTGTAGGAGCTACAGTAGCACATTTTATTTTATCAGCAATCTAACAGGAAAATCACAGAAAACTAAAAATCGGCCCCAATAATCAGCCAGGGCCAATAATCAGTCTTCCCCTAACGATAACGATGTATATCGACCCTAATCTGACGATATATTGAACAAATGTGTTTTTTAAAATTCCTAATATCAGTATCGGCTCCAAAAAAATCAAGTGTCGGTCGAGCTCTCCAGCAGCGCACACACACACACACACACACACACACACACACACACACACACTCCCTTACCTCCTCATTATCCTCATCAAAGTACTTGACTTGAAAGTGGTTGATCCCGAAAGATGCTTTAATCTGAAACATAAAAGAGTTGAGCTCAGATCCACAGCAAACACTTCTCCTCTGTCCCCACACGTGTCATGAAAACATCAATAATGTCACGTTGAGAAGGAAAAAAAAAAAAAAAAACCTCCACAGCTAGCTGCCGCACAAAACGATTTACAGCTAACTGAAAAAACATTTGACGACCGTTTGTTCCGTGACGTGCTCGTAAACGTTAAAATGACCGCTCGTGGAGACGTTTTGTCGCAGCAGTATCGACTGTCCTTCAGGTGGCCCATTGTTTACGTGGTTAGGCCACGTCTGGGCCTACTTTTCACCAAACTGCGCCAGCGTTTAGCCAACACGCTCAGCTAGCAGCTTACCCAGGCTTCAACGGATTCCCACTCCAGTTTGTCCAAATCCTGAGCCAGAAATCTCTTCACGTTCCCCCGGAAATTGACTTTAATCGTAACAGGCAGCCCCATGTCAGCCGTTTATGCGCGTATAGTGGCTATCATTTGCGGTGACACCGGCCTATTTGATCCCTGTTGCCCTCGACTGTCTTTTCTTGTTTACATCGTCAGCTGCGTCTAGAAAAATACGGTGACGTTTCGCGCAGGCGCAGTGAAAACCCCTGCGCCTGTGCGTCCGTGTCGCGTGTCGACGACGTCATCTTTAAGCTCACAAGTGTGGCTGACAAACAGTGAGCCACACGTTCACAACTGAATTTAATGCTGTTGGGACAATCGCTCTTCGCATATTTGACCACATAAGATGTCTTCACTCCTCAAGGTGGACAATGAAATTAAAACCAAGGTGAGCGTCGTCTCCTGGAAACCCGCGTTGAGGTTATACGACGCGTTGTTGCTATTTGCCTGCTAGCATGTTAGCCACGTTTTTGTAGCATGATGTGAGAGCTCTGATAAGGCCAGGCTAGCAACGGCTAACCGGCTTGTTTCCCGCCTGGTACGATACACCTGTCAAACCTTCACACAGGTGACGTGTCAGGGTGACGTTAAGATTCACGAGGAGTGAATGAAAGTTTATGTTACGTCGCTTTTTTTCCCCCTGAAATAACTGCTAATGTTGGGAGAGCACATGAGGGCCTCAGTTAGCATGTTAGCCAACTCAACAGACTGCCGTTGGGATAGCGTCATGTTACTAATTTAATATTAAAGCTTCTATATCTGTCATTAATAGTCTCCATGGTGATTATTAAATAAACCCACTTTAAGTCTAATAAAAATAAAGCCCTTAGCTGCTTTTAGCAAAGAAACTAAGTGTGTTTTCTCATTCATATTGTCTGATATGTGGACTCTTGTTTTATGTGTTTGCAGGTTGATGCTTTCAGGGAACGTATAACTTCAGAAGTAAGTAATTTGTGACATTATAAACAAAACAAAAACAAAAGTTATTTTAAAGCCAGAATCAGCTAAAAGTTTGCATTTCTTTCAGGCAGAAGATCTAGTTGCGAATTTTTTCCCAAAGAAGTTATTGGAACTCGATCACTTCCTCAAGGTCAGTTTAATGTGCTTTAAATTGTTGTCTCAGATCTGTGTATGTCTTGGTAAGGAGTGGGTGATTAAATCCTCTATAATGTCGTTTTATGTGTTGTACAAAGATGCACAGACATATTAAAGGGGTAGCTACCACAGTGTTTTGCTGAAAAAGTAGTCTCATGGTGTTTATCAGGGTTCCCACGCGTCCTGGAAAATTTGGAAAACAGTTTTTCCAGTCATGGAAAACACATGCAAAAAAAAAAAATCTTGTGATGACCTGGAACATTATTTAAACCCCCGAAAACTACACAATACAGTATGGTGTTAGTATTAAACTGTACACTTTTATAAGAACGTAGATTTTTCTTAAAATGAAATCAGTTAGTCGTTTGTTTGTTTATTTACTATTACTCTTGATGAAAGCAAAACTTCCAGCAACCCTTTGTTACTGGTTTTCAGGCAGCCATGGATAATACACTGTTATTCACAAGAGAAAAAGCCACTGGGGTTGTAAATGAATTGATTAAGGAACATGTTAGTGTATGAGCACGCTCCCTGTCGGTCTTACCAGCCAGATCGTCACTGAAAATGTCCTGGAAAATTATCCCTGAAAAAGTGTGGGAACCCTGAATATGCCACATCGCCTAACCCCTTATTTTGTCCTGTGTAGGGCTGCATCTAACAATTCATTTGTTGTCATTGCCAGTTAAACTGTTGATCGTTTTTCTCGATTAAAATGCCAGAAAATGCTGAGAAATGTTAATCAGTGTCTCCCAGATCCTAAGATGATGTCTTTTAAATGTCAACAACCCAATGATGTTCAGTTTACTGTCATAGAGGAGGAAAGAAACCAGAAAATATTTACGTTCATACCTGCCAACATTACACATACACCTCAGATTAATAGAACAAATACAGGGTGTGACAGTAAAATTACGTTTCATCAGTCTTAAATTCATAGCTCACTGTAAAATAAATAGAAACAAAAAATACTGTAAATTTTTTAAGACAAAGGTCAGCATCCCAAATTTACATTAAAAAAAAAAAAAGTTTTTTTTTTTAGTGTCGATACCGACTATTTGTGATTAAGAAGACAAATAACTGATACTTGGAATCGAAATACATTTTGTGCTCCTTTTTATACGTCCACTACATTTACTTGATAACTTTAATTAATAGGGTTTTTTTGCAGATTCAGATTATTCAGTGTTGATTGGCTATTACTTGGATGTGTAACCAATCAGATAGTGTTGTGGGCGGGACATTGAGTGACATCACAGAGTGGGGACTACAGACAGAGAACACTGCATCAGAGCCATTTTCAGAGTGCACTTTTAAAAGTATGTATTTTATTGACAATCTAACACAAAAAAACGCATACCAATAATGGGGGAAAATCCTGAATAATCGGTCTGTCCCTTAAGTGCAAGCATTGTGAGATGGTTTGTGTTGAGGAGCCATCGCTGGCAGGTAGACCTTCAAAGAAGAGGAAGGATAAAATGATGCAGGATGTTAATAAAGGGGAAGGTCACGCACTGGGTTGAACGAGTGACACGTCAGACAGGGTCTTCTGCACACACGCACCTCTTCTTCTGGGTTGGGTTGCCAGGTGCCACGACACATGTCCCACACAGAAACACAGAGACCCTCCCTTATGATTTTTATCACTATGAAATCAGGAGGTTAATGGAGGAAATTACCAATCAGGAGCTTAGCTGAGAAAGGGTTGAAAATAGGGAGACTTGCATGAAGCTGGATTCAGAGAATTACTCAGAGATTAAACGTTTATCAAAATAGACAGCCTCTACTTTAATAGTTGACAACTTGTTGAGCAATCATTGCAGCTCTCGACGAGTCACAGCATGTTTGTAAAGAAAAACTGTACAACTGGTTTCCTTGTTGTTCCTCAGGACCCAATCATAAACATCACTGAACTGAAGGAGATCCACTCGGAGATAAACCTGACGGTGCCAGACCCCATCCTGCTCCCAAACCTGCATGACGGACTAGAAGCGGTGAGGCTCCATTAGAGAGCAGAACTGAATTATTCAGTGCTTATAACAGCTACTGTGTGAAGAGCAGAGGTGTGACCCTGTTTTATCTGTTTCACAGCAAAATGCCAAAAAGAGGAAGCTGGAGGATGGAGGAGGGGAGGACATGGGTGAGTAGAAAAATGGTCATCAAGCCATTCTCTCTGTCTAATCATCATTCCTGGTCATCATTTATGTATTTGACCCTCCTCTCTCTCTTGTTTACCCAGTGACTGGCACCAAAGTCTTTGTCATGCCTGGTGGGATGATGAAGAGCAACGGAAACCTTGTTGATCTTATCGAAAAGGTCAAACCAGAGATCAGGACGCTCATAGAGAAATGTAACACTGTAAGTAATGTTTTAAATCATTAGTCACACTCGTGCTCCAGTAGTTTATTTTGGTAATGTTGTATCACTTTTCACAGGGATTAGCAGCAGCGACCCTACATGAGTGCAGAGTCATGAGCGGTGAAGTTAAAATAAGTGAAGGAGTAATGAGGATTTGTTGATGAAACGGGACAAATATGACACGAGTGTATGAGGAGAGCATTAAATAAAACATTATTTTAGAGGACAGCGATGATTTAAACCCTTATCTGCAATATCTCTCATCCGTTGGAACGTATTGCCAGGAATTTTACTTTAAATTAGAGATTTGCGTCAAAGTTTTAAACTTCGATCGCATCCCAGATTCTGTATTCTCCTCTTCTTACCATTTCTCTTCTCATCTGCAGGTCAAAATGTGGGTTCAGCTGCTGATCCCCAGGATAGAGGACGGCAACAACTTCGGGGTGTCCATCCAGGAGGAGACGGTAGCCGAACTCAGAACAGTTGAAGGGGAGGCAGCATCCTACCTCGATCAGATATCAAGGTGAGAGGGCATGAAACTGGCGCCACGTCACATCGCTCGGCTGCAAGACTTATTTTTGCTACAGTTTTGTTAACAAGTTTTTTTTCGTAAATTGATTTAAATTTTGACTCTCTTCTTCACCTCTAGATACTACATCACAAGGGCAAAGCTGGTTTCTAAAATAGCAAAATATCCACATGTGGTAAGTGAATATTATCTAAAAACAATCAAAGCAACATCAACTTTCCTTCACCTTTAAACAGAATCTTAAACCAAGATTAGTTGACTAGAAAACAAGCAAAAATCCCTAAATTGCTGTTGTTTTGTTTTCTATATATTTTCTATTGGCACAAACCTCTGTGACAATTACATTGTGACTTCTTCATAATAAAAGATGCATCACCCATGATTCCCCTGTCCCTTGAACCAGATTACTCTACAAGCTAATGTTTCAGTAGTGCACCTCCCGTCCAGACAGGTTTCCCTCCGTCTTGGTTTGTGTTGGATCAATCACAACCATTTATCTAATATGGTGCCGATTTTTTTAATATGATGACTGACAGAGGAGCGTCACATGTTTCGATTATTTGCTGCATCATTTCCTGCGAATCCCTCGTACATGAACAGTTTGAGGCCAGGATGAGAATGTCAGACTCCACTTCTAACAATGAAAATGACACTAGAGAGAAAACATTGACTGGCTATTGCTTAAAAAGTGTAGACAACAAATAGTAGCTTTAAGTAGCAACTACTAAAGAAGTCTAACAGTAGCAATATAAATTAAACTGAACCGTCGGTGTCAGACGATGAACCATTTAGTTTATTTGATAATTTCAAGTCACAAAGCAGTAAAAGTTGTTTTTAGGCTCACTGTGAGCTAATTTGTTTGAGTATCTTTTCTTTTTTTATTAGGAGGACTATCGGCGCACAGTAACCGAGATTGATGAGAAGGAATACATCAGTCTGAAGATCATAGTATCGGAGCTCCGAAATCAATACGTATGTCATGTTTTTACTCCTCGTATCACTTCAATCTGTCCTTCATACCAACATGTCGATGGAAGTATTCTCACACAATCACACTCTTTTTTCCTCTGAAGGTAACGTTACACGACATGATCCTGAAGAACATTGAGAAGATCAAGAGGCCTCGAAGCAGCAATACTGACGCGTTGTACTGATGTTCATCCAACCATTTCAGCCTCCACCTCCCATCTCCACCTCTCCTCCTCCCCCCTCCTCCGTCTCCCTGCCATGACTGTCCAGCTACAGTAACCTGGTCCTGGTCCAAAGGACTCCGTCTAGACATTCACCTCCTTCAGTACAATCAACTCTCAGCCCAGTGCAGAAACATTAGCTTCCATAGATGGACACGACGCACATGTTTTTGTTTTAATTGTACAATATTTTTCTTGTTTTAAAACCCTTTGAAGACATAAATATTCTCATAGACGACAAAAAGCGCTATGTATTTTTTAATTTTAATTAAACGTTTCGTCCTCAGATCTTTTGTGAAATTGCTTCATTTATAGCTCTTAAGAAAAATAGTTTCCCGCCCACTGCTCCACTGAATGTTGACCTGTTTTATTCTTTACTGAAGTCTTACGTTAGACTCCCACTGCATGTGAAGATAGTTAAAAATGATCCAGAACATAAATGCTGTTTTATTTTTTTCCTCTGAATGTTGTACATTACACGGTTTAGTCGTTAGAAACATGAACTCTGAGCAGGTTTTAGGTCCGCAGGCTTATCGGTTTTCAGTGAAAATTCTTAAGTCACCAAAGCGTCTTTCATCGGGGCATTGACTCTATTTAATAAAAACATTTTGAATAACAGATTTCTTTTTTTTTTTGTGTTTGTAAAAGTTGATTATTGGATATCAGATAAAACAAGTGAGTTTATTTCTGCACATATCAAGATGTTCGGTCACACGTTCATACGTTTGTGTTGAGGTGCACAATAAAATAGCTTTTGTAACTGAGGGAAGAGTCGGGTTGCAATGTGTCTTCTTGACCCGCAGGTGTCGCTGTGGTGTCGATCCACCATCTGCAGAAAGGAATAAAACTGCACCTGCCGACTTTACTTTTACTTTGGGTTTGAGTCAGCAGGCTGCAAATCTTATTTTTGACACGACTACACACATTAGTCACATCAAGGGTTTGTTTTTGTGAGGTAAATTTCTCTTTGAATATTCAGATCTCTAATTATTTTACATAATCTGAGCACAGTGGACAGAGTGACACTTTTTGCAGGAGTTCAGTCAGTCAAAAGAACCTGGGATCCTGGTACCAGTTTGGCCCAATCCCAGTGTCCACACTCGGACTTTTTTAGGTGTGTTCCCTTTTTGTTTTTTGTCTGCGAGGGTTAAAGCTGCCCACACTGTCAAATCTTCAAGTGCATGAAGGTTCTCTTGTGCACATTTTGAGCCCTTTACGGCCACTTTAAGTCCACATTTCTGCACTTTACCAAAGAGAATTACCCACAGTAACATTTATTAATTACAATTACAACTTCTTAATCGCTACTGAACATCTGACATCTTTTCCTTCAAATGATTTCCTCCTTAAATCCCCCAGTTTATTAAACAAAAAAAAGTAATAAGCTTCTATGAAACTAGATTCTATTTGTGTTTATGTCTACTGGTGGTTATTGTTTTACAGGCTATATATATATATATATGTATAAATTTTTAAAAAGCAAAATAAAAAGTCCCAAACGCTCAAGTGAAGTGAAATGAAAGTGTCAAGTTTCAGTTTTGGCCCTCTTAGGAAAAAAGTTTGGTTTCAAGTGCACGAGGAAGATAAGATAAGACGAAGGGCGACAATAATTCAGCATTTACAAGCTCATTTCTGACCCTTTTTCTTCAATGTGTCTTTTAAATCAGTCAAACTTACACCTGCATGTCTGTGCAGACTTTTAAACTAACTAAATCAGAATAATTCAGACTACAAAGAATATATATACATGTATATTTTTCAGTGGGGTCAGTTTGGGTGAATACATTCAATATGGGAAACACTGTGATATGAATGTGCCACACCTGACACACTTTCTGAAACAGGGCGGGATGTTTTTGTTGTCCTGATGAGACACTCGTGATTAGATAAGACCTGTCCATCATGAGCTGACCAATAAAGTGATGTAAACAGGGTGGAGTTGCTCAATGTGCCTGACGCTGCTGTAGTCAGACTCCAGCCTCCTCTCTGTCGGTGCCCTTATAGAGCAGCAGCTTATAGATATGACTCCACGAGATAAGCAGCGGAAAAGAGCTGCGAGAGCCCGTCAGAGATAAGATGGTTGAAACGGCCACGATTGTTATGTCATCGAAGAAGTCTCATTTTCCCTTTCACCTTGACTCCAGCTACAAGTGAAGACTTTGATCCATTTTCTAAGTCTGATTTTTCTCACTTTTTCTAATGGAAAAAAAGTTTTCCAAATATCATTTTCATAAGAAAATTCACGTGGGAACCAAGTGAAAAGAAAATTCAGTTTAACACACGAAAAAAACCTTTCTCCTGCCAAAACTTTTTCACACATGTAATATAAATATAATATAAACAAATAAGAATTCAGGAGAACATTTGTAATCATTTATTGTGTGAAAAAAAAGTATTGGAAGGTGAAAAAAGTGATTTTTAGATTATTCTTTTTCAGGAGATTTTTTTTTCCATGTATGTGAAATCGAGTGGGGAAACAACAATGTTAAAGAAAGTAACAATTAAAAATGTTTTTAAAATGTGCAAAACTTTTTCTTTCTCCTTGGTTTCACACATAAAAGATATAAACAAAAATGATTTCAGGAGAACATTTTTATTCATTTATTGTGTGGAAAAAGTTTGGGAAGGTGACATTTTTTTTTTGTGTGTGTGTGTGTTTTGTTTTTTTTTTTACATTTTTTCAAGAGATGTGAAACAGAGTAAAAAAAAAATTTCATGAGAATTTTTTTTTTTTTTTGGTTACTTCCAAAAACAGTTTTTCTCTCCTGTCAAAGCGTTTTCTCTCCACTTGGTTTCAGACTAGGAAACAATAAATAAATACATTTCTGGTGAAAATCTTTATTTTTGGGGTATCTATAAAAGATACAAACAAATATGATTTCAGGAGAAAACTTTTATTCATTTATTGTGTGAAAAAGTTTGGAAAGGCAAAAAAACTTTTTTTTTTCAGGAGAAAAAAAGTTCAAAAAAAGAAAAAAAAAACAACAATAAAAAAATGATTTTATTTTTCAGGAGAAAAAAAGTCATACGTGAAACAGAGGAAAAAAATCATGAGAATTTTTTTTTTTTTTTTTTGTTACTTCCAAAAAACAGTTTTTCTCTCCTGTCAAAACTTTTTCTCTGCATTTGGTTTCAGACTTGGAAACAATGAATAAATACATTTCTGGTGAAAATCTTCATCTTCAGGGAAACAACAAAGTTCAAAAAAAGAAAAAAAAACAACAATAAAAAAATGACTTTTTATCAGGAGGAAAAAAAGTCACATGTGAAACAGAGAAAAAGAATTATGAGAATTGTTTTTTTTTTTTTTTACTTCCAAAACCAGATTTTCTCTCCTGTCAAAACTTTTTTCTCTCCACTTGATTTCACACTTGGAAACAATAAATGGTGAAAATCTTTATTTTTGGGGGAACAACAAAGTCACAAAAAGTAAAAAAACAAAAAAAAAATTGTATTTCTCCTGCCAAAACTTTTTCTTTCCACTTGGTTTCACACATATAAACGATATAAACAAATACAATTTAAGGAGAAAATTTGTATTTAGTTATTGTGTGAAAAAAGTTTGGGAAGGCAAAAAGGCTGTTTTTTCAGGAGAGAAAAAAAACAAAAAAAAATTCAAAAAAACCAAGAAAAACAAGTTTGTTTGGGAGAATTTTTTTTTCTTTTTTTAGGTTACTTCCAAAAACATTTTTTTCTCCTGTCAAAACTTTTTCTCTCCACTTGGTTTCAGACTTGGAAACAATAAGCAAATACGTTTCTGGTGAAAATCTTTATTTTTTCCTGTGTGAAACCGAGTGGGGAAGTAAAAATAAAAAAGCACAAAAAAAAAAAAAAAAATCTCCCACCAAAACCTCTTTTCCCCCACTTGGGTTCAGACACATACAAAACATAAACAAATATGATTTCAGGAGAACATTTTTTTAATTGTTTGGTTATTTCCGAAAACATTTTTTTCTCCTGTCCAAACTTTTTGTGTCCACTTGTTTTCACACTTTTTTTTCCCACAAAAAACATTTCTGGTGAAAATCTTTATTTTTGGGGAAACAAACAAAGTTGAAAAAGTAAAAAAAAAAAAAATAAATAAAAAAACATATAAAATATATAAACAAATATGATTTCATTTTGATATTCATTTATTGTGTGAAAAAAGTTTGGGAAGGCGAAATTTTTTTGGGGTGTTTTTTAACTTCTGCTTCATTTGTGAAACAGAAAAAAAAAAATTAGGTTACTTCCAAAAACATTTTTTTTCTCCTGTCAAGAGCCACTTAGTTTCACACTTGGAAAAAATAAATAAATAGATTTCTTGTGATAATCTTTATTTTTTCATTTGTGTGAAACTGAGTGGGGAAAAAACGTTCAAAAAAGACCTTTTTTTAAAACTTTTGTGTGAAAAAAGTTTGGGAGGAGAACATTTTTTTGGGGGGCTACTTGCAAAAACAGTTTTTCTCTACTGTCAAAACTTTTTCTCTCCACTTGGTTTCAGACTTGGAAACAATAAATAAATACATTTCTGGTGAAAATCTTTATTTTTGGTGAAACAAAGTAAAAAAAAAACAAAACAAAAAAAACATTTCTCCTGCCAAAACGTTTTCCTTGTTTTTCTTCAGGAGAAAAAAATATATATGTGAAACTTAGTAAAAAAAAAATATTTTCAGGAGAAATGTATTTTTTATTTATCCACTTCATGTGTAAAACTGAAAAACTTTTTTTTTTCTCCTGTCAAAACTTTTTCTCTCCACTTGGTTTCACACTTGGAAAAAAAAAATAAAAATGTGTGAAGCCCAAGTGCGTAAAAAAAGTTTTGGCAGAAGAACTTTTTTTGTGTGTGTGTGAAAACAAGTACAAATTCTTAGTTAAAAAAAAGTTAAAAAAAAATAAAAAAAGTTTTAAAATTCTCCACTCAGTTTCACACCTGGATTTTTTTTTCTTCTGAAAAAAACATTTATTTTTTTCACGTGTTTTGACAATGAAAAAAAAAAAAATTGAACACCACACAGAAAAATTTTCCTCACTTGCCCCTCAGGGCTTCCATATCTACCAACTACAGATATTTCCCACACTTGTGACACTACAGGTGTTTTCAGGTGAAATGTTTGCACTCAGCTCAAATTACAAAATAGTTTGCACAATCCTGCTGATCTCAGTACCGTCCTGCTGAAGCTCCTTTGAGCAATGTACCAGTGTGAGAGCCTAAAGGGATTCACGTGTTGTTCTGCCCCTTGACCCGCCGTGTCTCTCTGAAAGCTCATGGCTGTGCTGAAAGGCAGCGTCAGTATGTGGGCCTGCCGAGTGAAGGGGGCATGCTCGGGTTAATGTTTAATGGTTGTTCCTGCCAGAGAATTAATCAGTATCAGTCTGAGACATTCAGAGAAAACCGATAGGAGAGCAAAGCACTGAAATACACAGGGAGTGCCCTAATGAAGTCTGACCCAATATCATATAAAACACATTTAAATACACTTGATCCAGATTTTTATTTGGATCTGCATCCATTTGTCATACCAGACACCTAAACACACCAGATTTCTTTCATCCAGATTCCTGCATTACTCCAGGAGAAATTAACAAAAATGTAGAATAATAAGTATGACTCTTTTTTGAAGGCAGGTGGTTATAAAAACAGTTTTTATTTACATTTTTAACAACCTTTTCCTACCATCATTAATGCAGTATAAAAATTTGTATAAAATCTTCTTTTGTTGTTGCTCATCTTGACATTAAAGCTCCAGTGTGTAGGATTTAAGGGGATTCAGGTCCAGAAATTGTAAATGATGAGAAAACAAACATCCATTATCCGGCAGTTTGATTCTTGACACCACTTTCACGTTTGTAGATTCAGTATGGAGCCTGAGCCAGGAGAGGGTTAGCTTAGCTTAGCTTAGCACAAAGGCTAAAAGTCTTACTATCTTTTGTATTACACATGAGGAGAAATCATCCTGGTAAATATAGAAAATTATTGACTTAAAACAAAAAGGTGGACCTGAATCACAAGTTCTTGTCTTCTGTCTTTTCCTGACAAATCCAGCAGAGGGCCCAGGGAACCAGAGCGGTCGGGATTAAAAGTGCAACTGCGCTTTTACCAAAAGACAGGAAGTAGAAAGTTATTAGATTTTCAGCGGAAAATGTCCATCCATCCAGCAGATGAAGCAGAAACAAGGAGACGATAATACATCCCATCTTGAAGCTGGTGCTTGTTTTCTTCTTCTTGCTCTCGGCGTAGAGGGGCGAGTGCAGACCCAAACCCAGGCCGAACAGGGTGCCCATGTTGCGCAGGAGGCTGGCGAAGGGCGTGGTGTCCAGGTGGACCCACTCGGGATTCACAC
Source organism: Pagrus pagrus (assembly GCF_965226575.1). Classification (NCBI taxonomy): domain Eukaryota; kingdom Metazoa; phylum Chordata; class Actinopteri; order Spariformes; family Sparidae; genus Pagrus; species Pagrus pagrus. The sequence continues at coordinate 4,511,987 of NC_140208.1, read as the reverse complement.
ACCACCTCTGGGCTTTCTCCATCGTCCACAGCAGGTCCACGCCCACAGCTCTGAGCAGGAGGTAGAAGCCAACAGCGAGGGAGGTCAAGAAGAGGGTGGTGTGGAAGTATTTCCTCATGCTGGCGTCGTAGATCCATTTCTCCTTCGAGACAACCTCAGCTACTATTACACCTGAAACAGAACCACAGAAGAGAGGGTCCATCAAACAGAGGGCAACCATCTGGTTTGGGCCAGTAGGGCTGAAGCTCACCTGACATCATCCACAGACACAAACAAAATGCTTCAATACTGAGTTATTCTCACCTGTAATGACTCCAGCGACGACCTGATGGGGAAAGTGGGCCGCCATGTAGACCCTGGACATGCAGACCACCAGCACCACCAGACCCATGAGCGCCCACAGGCCCAGCTGCAAGAATCTGAGGATAGATACCAGTTTAATTTCATTCTGAGGGGCCAGAAATGTAAAATAAATGATCGATGTATTATCACAGACTCACTTGTATAATAAAGGAGGGCATCTCTTCTCGGTTGCCGTGGCGAGCAGCGCCGTTACCATCACATACCAGACACCAGCTGCTCCCATAGCGTGACCCGAAGGGCTTCCTGAAGGAACAGACTCGGGGTTAATCAAACACAGCTTCTTCCTCAGAAGGCAATAAACGTCACGTAATGAGCTGCGCAGACTGATTGTAGTCACATTATCTGTCTTATATAAGTCAAAGTCAACGTATATTTACTCCAGAATGAAGATTAGATCGTGTTTGTAAGTGACGAGTTTATCTGGAAGTGAGTATATAATATTCAGAAAACATGCTGAGGATCCTTTACTCAAGCAGAAGTAGGAAAAATACTCATTTATAATATTAATTAAAAGTATGTGCAGTTACTAGTTACTTTGCAGATTACGTGCTGCATCAGAGCCAAAGTAGAGGTCTTTTTTTTAGTTTGTTAGTTTTAGTTAATTGATTTTATTGCCAATTAATCCAGATAATCAGAAAAATGCTGAATATCTGATCTCATAATTGGTCAAATCATAGCACACAGGAGCTTTTATACATACATGTAAATATACTTTATGTACAATTTACTTTTACTTTTGATACTTTGAGACATTAAAAAATATTTACCAAAGTGATATTTTAACACGATATCTTTACTCTAACTTAAGTATGACTCTTGGCACTGATTTCATGCATTAAGCTGCAGCATTTATTTGAAATAAGGCAACAACAAACTGTTATTTTCATCATTCATGGATGAATCTGCAGATTAATAAATTGATTGTTTGGTTTGTAAAACTTTAGATCACAGTGTGACCTTCACAAGAGACGAATGAAGAAAAGAAACTAAATTTTTTAAAATAATTTAAAGGAAAAAACAGATAATCCTCATATTTGATATTTGAGACAAACTGTTTGGCAATTTTATATCAGAAATGATTCAAACGATTGATAAAATAGCGGCCAAATAACTTTGTTGACAAATCCATTACTCAACTATTGATACAGTTTCAGCTGTGCTTGTATAACTTGTCTGGTAGTTTAATCCACAACGAAGCTTCATATCTTTTAAGCTCTTTATGTAAAATCTTAATTTGTAATGTTATTAGTAGCTAAAGCTGTCGAACGACTCTCTTTTTGGCGTAAAAAGTACAATTATTCCCACAAAATGTGCAAAATATTTGACTAAGTGCAGTTTGTAACACTCACATACAGTATATGATCATGTAACATAGGGGCCATAATAAACTGAATATTGAGCACTTTTAAATTTTCACATTTTATGTACATTTCACCTGAGAAGAAAAACAAGAAAATTATACGAATAAGACATAATAACATATGAAAAGTACTTGAGTAAATGTACTTAGTTACATCTCACTCCTCCATATATGAAGACAGATATTCAGCAAGAAATCTGGAGCAAGCGTAGTCATCACATGGGCGTCACTGTACGATCAAACTGGGATTACTTTACACAGATTAACAGATAAAAATCACTACAAAAGGACAAAGGTAGCTCAGTTTATAACGCTGTTATCACACCCGGCATGATATTCATTCATGTGCACGCGCCAAACACGCCAGATCTAATCTCAACCCGGCTGATAGTTCACTGTGTTACAACCTCTCCTCCTCCACTCTACCTGGTCCAGTCTCACATGTGATGGGAAACTGCCGCAGAGCCGGGGCCGGTGCTGCTCCATAGAACCGGGTCTCGTGAACCCACCAGTACGGCCTCTCCCCGAACAGAACCCTGCCACGGAGACACCAAGACACTCAAAACACTACCTCTGAATGACTTCGGATCGACTTCACTGTTTTTTTTTCGTTCTGTTACCATTTCAGCACCAGGTTGAGCCAGTCTCCGAGGACCGCCACCCAGACGAGCCGGAGCCCCGTGTCCCTCCGCAGGTGGAACCAGACCGGGAAGAAGAAGAAGAAGGCGGTGTGCAGGTCGGCCACGGTGGACGCCAGGCCGAACAGGCCCTCGTACCTGCTGTGTGTGGTCTGCAGATGGACCGCCAGCTCGACCCCCCAGCTGTGGAGGAGATCCATGATCGCTCAGCCTCTGCCTGAGGATGATGCACTGAATCTGGGGTGTTTTTTGTCCCCTCTGGTCTGCTACTGTGTGAGAGCCCCACTGGACTTTACTCAAGGCTAGCTAATGTGTTTGCCTTTAGGACAGAGCAGACAAGTTCCTTGACCTTTACACCCCCGAGGCCCCTCCGCTCAAATCCATCATCACAGAAATCAGCGTCCGCCCCTCCGACGGATCACATTTCTAGGAAAACCTCTTTTTGAGCCAGTTGTTTGTGTAATCCATCGATCCTGGCTCACGGTTTTATCCTCTGTGTCCCGGGGAGAGTGAAGAGTGCGTCATCTGTTTCTTCCTAAATTAGGCCAAGGCAATAAATCGTGATACGAGACTTTATATTGACTTTGATTCTGAATATGAACTGAGAGTCTTTAGTCATTACATCCACATTACTGATGATCACTGATCAGCAGCCTCATTGTGTTCTGGGCAAAAGAGTTGAAATCCTGATTTATTATTTGGTTGGATGTTTAAGAAAAACTTGAGCTGTGCTTCAGGAAGGGAACCTTTTCTGTAGCAGATTTATTTTCTTTGTCAAGTTTGGGAGAGAAGACAAAGTTATTTTTAAGATCAAGCTGCAAAATAATTTAACAAACTGTTTGACTGTATTTTTGGTGTCTTGTAAACACGAGAGTCTAAGTGCATGACATGAAAATAAAAAGTGATTAATCATTGTGTTCATATTTTGTAGTGTATCGCAATATCGCTGCAAAATACGGCAGCCTTATTGGTTATTTTCTTAAATTCATCAATTTATTATTTAGTCTACATTCTTTTGGATAAAGAGTAATTTTTTTAAAGCTCATTAAGATGCATGCATTATTCCCAGAGAAATTAACAAAATGTTGAAAAATGACTGAAAAATAAATCCGTAACTTTGTACGGATCCTCACCAAAACTTACTGGGGTTTATTCTGGGCTGAGACACATCCTCCATCCAAGTGTCGTGGAAATACGTTCAGTAGTTTTTGTGTAATCCTGACGACAAACCAACAAACAACAAACCAACAGACACTAGCGGAGGTTAAAAGGGTTTAAATTACATCTTCTCAAATCAGTTTAGGATCTCGGGGCTTCCTGAGACTTGGATTACACCGGATGAGCTGTACGGAGCCATTTTATCTGATTAATTTCTCCTTTTTTAGATTTTAAAATAAGTCCCCATCTACTCCAGTTGATGTTTTGTGGACTTTGATATTTGGGGCGACTAGATAACGATTGAATTTTTCATTTTAGGGTGACCTTATCCTTTAAGGCCACGCTGCCCGCCGGCCCTCGTCCCCAAAGTGAGAAGTGATGAGGCAAGAAGAAACATGAGCTCATCTGTTTGCCATGACAGAGCAGTCAGCTCGTACACGACCTCCAACCTTTTTCCGTTTTATCACCCGACTATCTCCTCTGCTTCAAAACCCAATCATTTAATCATTGATCTCCTTATGTAAGTCCACTGTACCTCCACCAGTGAGGTGCCACCAAACGATCAGAGAAACAATTACATAACTGACGAGATTATAACACAGAGGCTGAGTGCCTAAACTGAAGCACCAGGGAGGATTTATTCTAAGAAATTAAGAGCTGATATTCACAAATATTTCACCAGCAAGCTCTGCGAACAGTTTGTGATACATCAGGTCGACCCCCGGGTCACCTGACTTCCTCTCTGTGCTGCGTACAGTGATAAAGATACTGATTGACGTTCTGTTTTCCCGCTATCATTTCAACTTTGTTTGTGCGGCAAACCTCCCAAACTCCCCCGACTCCCTGTGTTTTATTACACATGTGCAAGGTCCAAAGATCAGCGTGTGCATGCGTTTGGGTGGTGGGTCCCTCAGGTATAAAACCAACCAGCTGTCTTACTGATAGCAACAGTCCTTTTTTTCTTCTTACTCACTCACACATCAGAGATTTCTCTCCTTCTCTCAAGAGGCTAAAGATGAACGCTATCATGGACGCCATGCAGGGTTTTGGGGTGAGCACCACCCACTACCTGCAGACCAACTACCAGGACGCCCAGGGCTTGTTCCTCTGGGTGTCCTGGGCCGCGGACCTCAGGAACACCTTCTTCATCTTCTTCCCGCTGTGGTTTCACCTGCGGTCGTCGGTGGGCATTAAGCTCATCTGGGTGGCCGTGATCGGAGACTGGCTCAACCTGGTGTTCAAATGGTGAGTCACTGAGAAGATTCTCATCGAAGAAACGTAAAATTAAACGTCTTTAACAGGTTTTAAAGAGCGAATATTTCTGCTGTCCTCTTCAGGATTCTGTTCGGAGAGAGGCCGTACTGGTGGGTCCACGAGACGGCTCATTACGCAGACAGCGTTCGTCCACACATCGAGCAGTACCCCATGACCTGTGAGACCGGACCAGGTGAGAGACACTCACTCCTACACAGATTCATTTCCGTATGTGGGTCCAACATCAGCTGCAGATTTGGACACAGGGCCTCAAGATCGACCCGTCTGGAGGCGCTTTAAATTTTGAACGTTAACTCTTAGCTGGAAAAGTAGTAAAATTAGCAAATTTCCCGCTGGGGATGAATAAAGTTTGATTTTTTTGGACTGTATTTTGTGTAATTAAAACTAAATCTGCAAAGTAACCAGTAACTTAAGTTATCAAATAAATGTGGTGGACTAAAAAGTACATTATTTGCCTCTGAGCTGTAGTACAGAGTGGCTGAAAGTGGAAGTACAAGTACCTCAGTATTGTACTTCAGTTCGGTACTTGAGTAAATCAAATGAACAGTGCCGTCATTGTTCTCGTCGAGTGAATCGGCCTCTGATATCTTGTATCTGATCGTGTTATCCAGGCAGCCCCTCCGGCCACGCCATGGGAGCCGCAGGCGTCTACTACACCCTGGTGACCTCCATCCTCGCCGTCATGACCAGCAAGAAGAAACACGGAGGCAAGAAATCCGCCAACAAGAACTGGTGAGTCACTGACCTCGTCTAAGAAATGTTTAGACGCAGTACAGCTTCACTCTTCTGTCTGTGTTGTTTACCATTTTCCATCCAGAGCTTATCACTGTGGACACGCTATCTGCTCGGCTCTGTGGTTGATCATTGACTCCTGAGAACTATTGGTCAGGAAGAGGAGATTATACAGAGTTGTTTTGACGTCCAGGCCGCCAAGAAAAACTGTGTTAATTGTTATATTGCTTTAAAGGTTGACCTGTTTGTTTTGGGTGGTGACCAGCAAAGCACTTTTACATCTGCACCCTCAATGTTTTACCTGTTTCAAAATAAAATAATCAAAGTTGTCTGAACTTTTATTTTGACAGGTATCTGAAGGCCGCTTTGTGGACGCTGTTCTGTGGAGTCCAGGTGTGCGTCTGTCTCTCCAGAGTCTTCATCGCCGCCCACTTCCCACACCAGGTCGTTGCTGGTGTTATCACAGGTCAGTCCTCCACACTGGACGAGCAGCAAGTGCTGTTATGATCAGTGCTGTGAAATTCTTACATATCGTTCCTTTAAGTCCAGTACTAACTAGCGCTACACAACATTAATATTGACCTGGATGTTTCAATGGTTTCTAGGTATGATCGTGGCTGAAGCCTTCGACAGAATTCAGTGGATCTACAACGCCAGCATGAAGAAATACTTCTACACCACCCTCTTCTTGACCTCCTTCGCTGTTGGCTTCTACCTGCTGCTCAAAGCTGTGGGCGTGGACCTGCTGTGGACCCTGGAGAAAGCCCAGAAGTGGTGCGTCAAGCCCGAGTGGGTCCACCTGGACAGCACACCCTTCGCCAGCCTCCTGCGCAACATGGGCACCCTGTTCGGCCTGGGTTTGGGCCTGCACTCGCCCCTCTACACCGAGACCAAGAAGAGCAGCAGCACGTTGGTGAAAGCGGGCTGCGTCATCAGCTCCCTGGTCCTGCTCCACCTGTTCGACTCCTTCAAGCCTCCCACGCACACCGCCGCCCTCTTCTACCTGCTGTCCTTCTGCAAGAGCGCCACCGTGCCTCTGGTCACCGTCAGCATCATCCCGTACTGTGTGAACGGAGCTCTGAGCCTGCAGAACAAGAAGGGAGTGTGAGGGGTGAACTCACATTATACAGACTTGTGAAACGGGGAAAAAAAAAACTTTCCTCTGGTGCTTTTGCCTTCATACGTCCAACTGACCCTCAGGAAGAGCCTATCACTGCTGGACACTGAACTCTGCGAGCACTGTGTGACACCATGTGAAAGCGATATCCAGGATGCTCAGGGGCACTTACAAAGACCAATTCTGAATTCATTCACAAAATATAATAATTACAATTGTTTCAGAGTCCTGGAAAAGGACGAACGACGAACTGTAAAGTGAATATTTTCTTCCAGTTGCTGTCAAACCTCACTTTAAACACAAAAACAGTCACTCACAGCTTTGATATGATGTCAACTTTAATAGTAATGTATTTTAAATGTTTTAAAAAGTATTTTTTTGAAGTGTTTTGAATATTTTTAATAAAAAAGTTCTTGAAAATGTACTAAATGACTGATGTTAATTTTTTTTCTGAAACATTCAACCACACTGAACCTTCCAAGTGTACAGCATTTATCTTTTCAATCACACACAGTAAATAGCCTTCATCCCCTAATAAAAGTACCTCAATGTAAAAAATACTCATTAACTTAATATAAGTAACTTAGTGAACAAGTTAAAAATGAGAATTTACTCAAGTAAAGTACAAGAAAGTTACCTGAAAACTGTAGCAACTTCATTTGGGATGTAAACAGGAAGTAGAAATGGAGTCAGTTAGCTAGCTTGCTAGTTAGCTGTGAGCTACAACTTGAATTCCATTTTTTCTTTTAACTTTGGCAATTTTTTTTGGCAAGAAAAGTATGCCGAATTAGCTGTTAGCAGTTTATGCTTATACTGTGCTCATCAACATACAGACAGCGATCAGTGAATTGCGTTGATATTACATTAAACTTAAAAACGTAACTGTTTTCAGGCAAGTTCCGGAGGTGTAACGTCTTTTTTCTGTTTTCCAAGCGGATTTCTGGACGTTTAATCCGATGGACATGATATCCTCAGAAAGCGTCTATCTTGTCTGTGTGTTCATATGTGACTGAGATATAAAGTGAGCAGATAAAATAAATATTACATTACAGGTACTTTAAAACGTTTCTTCACGTGGGGCTGTGGAGGATGTTAACAGGAAGTGTAATGTTGCCATAGAGTCCGTTAGCTAGCGTGCTATTAGCCTTGAGCTACAACTTGATTCCCGTTTTTTCTTTAAGTTTTGGCAATTTCTTTGGTAAAAAAGTATGCCGAATTAACTATTAGCAGTTTCCGTAACCATTGTACTCATCAACATACAGACAAGCATCACTGAATTGCGTTGATAATACAGCAAACTTAAAAACTTAACTATTCTCAGGCAAGTTCCGGAGGTGTATGGACAGCTTCTTTTCTGTGATTTCTAAACGGATTTCTGGACCTTTAATCCGATTGTCATGATTTTCTCGTGAGTCACACTGAATCTAAAAATACGTTCATCTTGTCTGTGTGTTCAGACTTGGCTGAGTTATTATAACTGTGAGCAGGAGGAGTACAAGTAAGCGGATCAAACCAGTGGACCAGACTACCTTCACCAAACTACAGTTTTTAGAGCACCGACATGAACCTGCCCTGTAACTCTACTTTTCTGCACAACAATTTTTGATAATTGATAATCAGTGATTGATTGATTGTTTAATTACTAAGTTCAGGAGAACGCAAAATTATGGAAGCTCATTTCTGCAACAAAGAAAAACAAAAACAACTTTAAAAAAATCTTGTGTTAAATGTTTGATAAATGTTTTTTATCTCATATTTTTGACTTTTTAAAAAAAAAAAACCTCTTAATTATGAATTACCATGGGAATGTATTTTTTTCATCAAGCTTAGTTTTCATCTTACTTTTTCTTTAACTGGCAGAAAAGTTAAAAATTAAGTTAACTATCCCAGATTCCGATGTGACGTTCTCAAACAGCTTAAACAATCTTTTGATTGACAATTGATCGACTAATCATTACAGCTGTCCTATAAAAATAAATTAAATAAAGTAAATATTTGACCTGGAGCATGTAGGGTTAGTTTGACTGCAGAGAAGTGAGGAAAAAAATCACCACCCAAGTCGTTACCAGTCTTGTTAAAGTACATCTATTCACAAATATATAATTTATTAGAAATATATATACATGTCCCCAATTTTAAATACCCCATGCCCCATTTAAGCTGTTGTCTCGCCCCAGAAGATAAACATAAAGACATTTTAAATCATTGACTCAGCACCAAAGAAGCCCTTTAGCCCAATTTACAGCGATGACATAGATCCACACGTCATGCAGCGGTGCGTGTTTGTGTGTCAGCCAGTGCACATAAGGCCGAGCTGAACTTTCAATATTTGTGTGTTTGTGTTTTGCAGAATACACACATGACATCTGTGGTGAACGCTGAGTTATGGAAAAAACGATTGTGTGTCACTGTTGTGTGTTTTTCTGAGCCATGTCACAAACACTGGGTCAAGATTAAATCCTCTGAAATCTAAATAAGAGACTGAAAGAGTTTAATTTTCTGTGCAGCTGTCTGCTTTATAATGCCAACATAGACTTTTGTGCATATATTAAAAAATGCAGATATTAAGAATACATGCATGTTTTTGCTGAAATATATTTTTCTGTTGCAGATGAGTTAAATGTCATTTATTGGAGACAGGGTTTATTAATGAGGTGAATCTCAGACTTACTTTTAAAATGAGTATTTGTGTTCATTTAAAAGTGAACTAATTCTCTGCACAAAGAGAAAACTCCCGTCGTTCACAGTTGAACTGCTGATCCTGCAGTCCTGTGCTGTGTTTGTACAGACCAGTGTGAACGACCGCAGAGCTGAAACGGAGACACGTGACATCCACCACACGTTGGTATCAGTACCCACCCTGATGTCAGTGCCCTCCTTTACAAAATATAAAAACTACATCACCCAGAAGATGTTTGAAAATGTGAGGCTGACCTAAAGCTTTTACTAATTTCCATTCAGAGATATTTTTCTTTGTCTCCTTTTCTTTTTAGTTTTACGTCAGTGCAATGTAGCAAAAGTTCAAAATCTTCTGGGTATAATTTCCTTTTTGAATCCAGTGTGTTTTTCCTCTCACAGCTCTGCACATTGGTTTCCAGAATGAACATGATCCAAAGGCCTTGTATATAATGTACTACTTGTATTTTTTTTTTAGTAATTTCACTTTGTGGGTACTTTATATGCCACTACATTTCAGAGAGAAATATTTTATTTTTTATAATATTTGTTTGTTTTTTAAATCATGCTTTCCAATAAGATAATTAATTTAAAAATGCACTTCTTTGGCTCGGATGCAACCTGTAATCTGTAATATAATAGATTCGAGTAGATTTATATGACAGTACTTACATACTTGCAGGATCTTTAGTTTTAATACCAGAGTACTTTTGGTACTGGTGCTTCCTCAACCACTGTTTCTGTGTGTGGTTGCAGTACCACTCAGGAACACAGGGTGGCGGTGTTTTACCGTCAACCGCAAGATTCGACCAGCTCGGGACAGAAGAAGAAGACGACCCCGGAAGCAGTGTGATTTACAGCTAATTTGTTAGTTTTCTGACGCCTGTTAAACTGGTTTTAAAGGCTCGGGTGAAGATTTAAAAATGCTCGCAGACTAAATATAAACTTTATCGGCCCCGTCATGTCTAAAATGGAGGTTTTGAGGTCGCTGGTGGCCGAAAGACTGACGGCTGCTGTGGAGGAGATATTCAGCGCTGTGGAGAGGATGATAACAGAGAAGAAGAGGCTGCACACAGCAGGTCTGTAAACGCAACACGGTCTGTAAACACAACACAGTCTGTTTTAAAGTCTCAGCTCTGAAGGAAAAAATACTATTTATATTTTTATTTTTACGACTTTCCAATTTAGCCAGAAGGTTATGCAGTAATCTTTGGAGTCACTTTCTTCTTCTGCTCCTAAAAATAAAGACAGCATAACAACATGTTTTGATCCCAGCAGTTTATATATATTGGTTAAGATTGTGCATTTATTAAAAGCCAAAAAGAAAGTGTACTAGAAACTCAAATAAACCAAATAACTCCATTTTTATTTTATTTTCCCAAATATGTTTCTCTCACATCCAGGAAAAATCAAACTGGTGTCGGTTTAATATTGATAATAATGAGAACAACAACAAACTTTATTTGGAAAAGCATAAAATGCAACACAAGGTGCTTAACATAGAAGCAGATAATCATAAAATGTCTGATAATAAGAAGAAAAATAACATTTTCTAACTAGGGATGCAAATTTTAAGTGATTTCTTTAATTGATAGTTGCCTGCCTTCACAATCTATTATCAATAAATCACTATAACATGAAATATGTTGAACATTTTTCCTTTAGAAAACTGTTTTAACCCACTGACATGATCTACGTTTGATTTAAAATCAGTTGGCTACATGAGGAGCTGAAAGAACAGATAAAGTAAACACAAAGTTATTAAATTTTAAATGAAATAACACAAAATAATGACTTTATTTGAATTAATTTTAAAAATTAATAACAAGGTTTTTTTATTGAAGTAAGTAATTCCAGTCACATGAAAACTCATGAAAAAAAAAAAAAAAAAAAAACATGAAAAAAAATGCAGAAGCTCAAACCAACCTTCTTGTGGGAGATGAAACTACCTGGTCGAGCATTTCTACAGTAAACATTTGAGGCATTTATTTTTCACTTTTGCTTGATATGTTTCTTTCCTCCTTCCTGCAGAAATGTCTCCTGAGCAGCAGAGGGCGGCCGTACACGAGCGTCTGTCGGTGGTTGCTGACGAGATCTGTAGGATTCTGGAGATGATGATGGCTGAGTATGAGGCCGAGGTGTCCGGATCCCACGAGGAGGTCGAACGTCATCACCGACTGCTGGACATCACGTTGAAAACAGAGACGAATTTACACAGAACAGGTCTGAAAAATGTCAGAAAATGTTGACAATGACGTCCTTAAATGTCTTGTTTTGTCCAAAACACTAAGATATTCAGTTTATTGTTAGAGAGGCGTAAAGAAACCAAAAAAAGAAAAAGTACATGAAGAAGCTGGAATCAAAGGATTTTGACTTTTTTTCCTTGAAGAAATTTAAAAGATGACAAATTATCGATTAATTGTTGTAGCTCTACATGAGGGTTATTGTGTAAATTGTGACGAGTGTCAAATGCTCACCTGTTGACTGAGCTTTGTTCATGCACACATACTGTATAGATATATATATATATATATATATTTTAATTTACAGTACTTTCACACTGAATTTTCTCTTGGATCTTCCCTTCAGACAGACCGCTGCTCTCTGGGTCCGGCTGTGAAAAGGACGTTTCCTCTGAGCAGAGCCGGAGCAGCACTCAGGTACAGAGGACATCAAATAAACCGCAGATTAAAGACGCGTCTACAGAGACGGACTCTGAGTTAAACCACAGTCAGGCCTCAAGTCTTCACCAAACACAGAGAGCCGAAAAGGGCACCTCGACCACAGAAACAGAGACACTAGGAGAGCAGTGTGACCAGGAGGCTCCGAGTGACCAGGAGGTTGTTTCATCAAGAGATTCAGAAACTGGGAGCGATGATGATGATGAGAGTGATGAAGAGCGCGACGAGAAGTCAAACAAAAGAAAGCTACCTCAGAGACAAACCCAGGGTTGCAAGATGCGAAGAATGTCTTTCCCCAAAAGAAAAAAAAGTAAAATAACTCCAACAAACAAGATTCAGACTGCAGGACAGAGCTGCTGCAGAGTCTGTGGGAAGTTCTTCAGGTACAAACGCTCTTTTCTGAAACACGTTCTTCAGCACGAGCAGAGCTCAGATCTGTGCGGAGCCTGCGGGAAACATCTGGACTCCGACGAGAGCCTGAAGGTGCATCTGCAGAAACACAACGAGGAAAACATCTGCGGGGATCAGACGGATTCTGACGCCGAGAGCAAAGCGGGCGACAGTGATGAGGACTGGAGGGAAAGTGAAGGAAGTGACAGCGAGAAAGATGATACCAAAGAAGGATGTTGTGAGCAAAAGACAAAAAATCAAGGAGCGAACAAACCTAAACGACCTAAAAATAAGGATTTATCTCACCTGAAATACAGCTGCAAAGTCTGCGGCAGGACTTTCTGCTACAGAACCTCTTTTCTGAAGCATGTGCAGGAAGAGGAGATGGATGCAGATGTTTGTGGCGTCTGTGGGAAACGTTTCGAGTCTGAGGAGAGCCTGAGGCTTCACCTGCAGACGTACATCCGAACGAACGACTGCGAGGTTTGTGGGAAACAATTCGACGGACAAAAACAGCTGGAGATGCACATGAGGACGCACACGGGAGAGAAACCGTACGTCTGCGCCGTCTGCGGCAAGGCGTTCGCTCAAAACGGAAACCTGATGGGACACATGAGGATTCACACGGGCGAGAAACCGTACGTCTGCAGCGTGTGCGGTCAGAGCTTCAGCTACAAGGAGTACATGACGGCTCACATGAGGATCCACACGGGCGAGAAGCCGTTCCTCTGCAGCGTCTGCGGGAAAGGATTCAGACAGAGGGGAACGCTGAAGACGCACATGATGATCCACACGGGGGACTCGACGCACTGCTGCGTCATATGCGACAAGAAGTTCTACAAGAGCGGAGCGCTGAAGATCCACATGAGGTCGCACACCGGAGAGAAGCCGTACCTGTGTAACGTCTGCGGGAAAAGCTTCACGTCGGGCGGATCGCTGTCCAAACACATGGGCGTCCACGAGGGCGAGCGAACGCACCGCTGCAGCGTCTGCGGGTCGGGATTCCTGAGGAAAGAGGATCTGAGGAGACACGCTGAGACTCACGGGGACGAACCCACACAGCTGACCAGCCTTTAATGCTCAGTTAAAGGAAGAGTTCAGTATTTAGGGAAATATATTAATTTGTTTTCTGTCTGAGAGTGACGAGAGAAAATACTAAAGGCCTCATCCTGTAGGAGGTTCTGTTGAACTGTTGAACTGTTGAACCGGCTCAGGCTTGTAAGAGCTGACCAATCAGAGCAGACTGGGCTTTGAGAGAGAGGGGGGCCTTAAAGAGACAGGAGGTGTTCAGACAGAGGGTGAATAGAGGTGCTGCAGCTATTGACAGAATAAGAAATATGTGTTTTTTGAGAATTAAAGCATGTAAATATGTTCTAGTAGACACCCAAAATACAGTATGAACCAGAAAATAAGCATATTATGAAACATTTCAAGCAGAAATACCAAATATTGCAGTTTCAGCTCCTCAGTTGTGAGGAGTTGCTGTTTTATGTCGCATGAGATTTTGTGCTGTTGATCAGACAAATCAGACATTTGAAGACGTTTTAGGAAAATTGTAATTTTTCCACTATCTTTTGACATTGTTGTGGTGAGTTAATTGGTATATTTGAAGGTTTTTTTCCTCAAAAAAACATAATTTTCTTTGTTGAAATTCAAAAGCTACGTCTGTCATCAACTTCTTGTTCTGACAGCGCAGCCTGTTTCATGATTAGATGCAAAAACCATAGAACGATCCCCTTCAGCTCTACAAAGGCAGAAATTAAAAAATCCATGAAAAAAACCTCAAATCAAATTGCTGATGCTTCATCACAAAGTACAACAGATTCAGAATGTTTTTATTAGAAATAGGAAACAGCCCAGTGAAGTTGCTGTGTGAACATCAGGGACTCAAAAAGTAAAATCATGTCTTAAATTTGATGCAGACTGTTTAAGAGTCGTGTCTCTGCAGCTGATGTTCATAAAGAAACCTTCAGTGGTGACTAATCAAGCTGATCTCTGCAAGATGTTCATGAATTTTCAGAGAAACAAACAACAATGGTATGTTTTTAACTTTGTCCTGTGAATCAGCAGTCAACAGATGATATATAATGTTCTTTTATCAGATGTCTTATGTCTTTGATATAAACCTAGAGAACGTGTCTCAACCTGATCATGTACCAACATTATTAAGTCTTAATGTCTTAATGATTTGTTTTATTGTTGTGTGCCAATATAATTTATAATTGAACAATTATACTATATATTCTCTTCAGTTTACACATTTTTTGTTGCAGTATTTTGTTTGAAATCATCAATAAATACAGGAAATCTTTCATCACTGTCACTGATTTCTGTTCTTTGTTTAAAGATGTGATCTGAGAAACGTACTGGTCATTTTCACCATCATGCCTCTTGTTTTTACGTTTTACATCTCTAAATATTTTTTAGTAATTTTTATTATTTTTTATTAATTTTTGTATGTAAATATTAGCATGTTAGCTCAATAGCTCCCAGGTCATGTGATCAATTGACTCAAAATCCTGTTGGGATCATGTAACTACACTGGCTGCATGAGATACGCCTCTTGTTTTTACATTTGACATCTTTACATGTTTTTTATTAATTTTTATTAATTTTTATTATTTTTTGTATGTAAATATTAGCATGTTAGCTCAATAGCTCCCAGGTCATGTGACCAATCGACTCAAAATCAGTGTGGGATCATGTAACTACACTGGCTGCATGAGATACACCTCTTGTTTTTATATTTTACATCTCTAAATATTTTTTATTATTTTTTATTAATTTTTATATGTAAATATTAGCATGTTAGCTCAATAGCTCCCAGGTCATGTGATCAATCAACTCAAAATCATGTTGGGATCATGTAACTACACTGGCTGCATGAGATACGCCTCTTGTTTTTACATTTTACATCTGTTCATAATTTTTTATTAATTTTTAGGCTATATGTAAATATTAGCATCTCAGCTCAATAGCTTCTCAATAGCTTTAAACACAGTATCTCTGCTTTAAATATCCCACATTTTTATTTTGAAAACAGGAAGTCGGTACACGCTGTAGCCGTCTTCTCCGTGTGTTTACTGTAAAGTCTGCAATATGGGTGCACTTGAAATGTTGGAGTGGCTGCGAATGTCGAATATCCAACTTAAAACTAACTTCACTGAAGTCTTGTCATGATGTATTTTCCAGCTGGCCCAAGACGATTTTTTAAAGAGTTTTGGCTGAAGAAGTCGCCCCACAAAGGAAGACTCTTTCCGTTTATCACAAATATTAGCATTAAATCATCATTTTGAGGGTACATGGTTTTCACTGGGCAGGAAGGGTTTGAATTATGTAACCAGCAACGTAAATGATGTACAGTAGTGGAGTAGAAAGTGCAGTATTTGCCTTTGAGATACAGCGGAGCAGACAAAATTGAAGTTGCATGAAATCCTAATATGTCTACATCAGCACTTGAGTAAATATACTTACACTTCACCACTGGGTAAGAGTCTTATACTGTGTTTTGTGTGCGTTTGTTTTCAGAATGAGGGAGAGAGACAACGTGAAAAAGGGACAGGAAGCGGGGGGCAACAGGTAAAACACATAATACATGTGTATTCTGTTAAAATGTGTGTATCTGTATAATTGACCTGTTGTTTCGTGTGTTGTCTTCTCATTTCAGAGGGCCCCATGCCTGCCTTTGCCTTGGGCCCCAAATTTCTTAAATCCGCCACTGGTATTGTCATTTTCTGAATAAACCGAATAAACAAACTGACCTTAAAGGACAACACAACATCATACTGTTTGAGTTTGTTTATATGTGGCGGACCCTGCCACCTTTCTAGCTTCAAACAGTGTTCTGGGACCTGAGAACAGCTTGTTTAACTACCTGCTGCCCCTTTAAACATTTTTCAACAGTAGCTGTTTTTCAGCTGAGAGAAACCAGACGGACTCACAGGCGTTTCAGTTTAAACACAATTTATTTTTCTGCTTAAATAATTACTTGGATCATCCAGTGTAGGCTATGTTGGTTCGTCATACATGTTGGTACCAGATTTTATCATCGACAAACGGATGCTCGGGGTGGTTTTTTTGTATGAAAAAAGACAATAGAGCGGGAAAAAAAAAAAGAAAGAAAAAAGATTTACACAGGAACAGAAAATCAGATTTTTAACAATGTGTGTGATCGAGACGGTGATTTTAGTAAAAATGATTAGATTTGAGTGACGGGGGGCTTAAAAAACGAGACTCTCTGTTCTCATGTCGTTATTAAATAAAGATCAAAAATAAAAACAGCCCCCTGTTAAAAAACCACAGCAGACCTAAAAGCTTGAAACAGACACTTCTAGATTGCATGATGGGCGTACAGATACACACACACACACACACACACACACACCAGGCACACACACTCGCGGGGGTGGTGATGCTAGCAGTTTGTGCCAGTCTGCAGGTTACATTCAGGGACCGTCCTGAAGCGTGAGGATGAAGCTATCTGCACGGAGAGTGTTTCATCGTAAGAAAATAAAAACAGTTATAGATGACGGATGGTCGTGTTGGTATGAGTGCTCACAAAGACAAGAAGTACCATCAAACCCTCTCTTAGTTGTATTACAGTGCTTTGAGTTAGGAGGAGAAACAAAAGGAGAGCGTTTAAAAATAAAGTGACGTCACATGCAGCAAAATATCGTTTTTCCTCTGAAGAAAATGTCCCTCCGTTTCAAATCAAGCAGTGTTTTCTCCATTCTCGTTTACATACAGCTGTTTTGTTCCTTTGTTTTGTTTTTTTCTTTAATATATTGGAAGAGCATGTCAGGTCACACACACTCGCGGCTGCTCAAACAGTGTCGACCTTCCTCGATACGAACGCACCGAACTCTGCGAAGCTTCAACTCAAATCAGTGCAGAAACAATCCGTGAAGCTACTGATTTTTTTCTTTTTTTTTTGTTTAAAGATTTTTATACAGTGTCATTTATATACAACAAAAATCACCCATTTACTATTATATTTCATTTTTTAAAAAAGAACCACATGGTACACCCCAATACTGCGGGTCCAGGAGGAAAAAAATAGACCATATAAGGCGAGTGTCTGAGAGAGAGCGAGAGAAAGAGAGAGAGAGAGAGAGAGAGAGTGAGTCACACGTCGTTTTCCTGTTTTGTTTGCCGTCTTTGGTCGCAGACGCCGATAAGAAAGTTCCAGCTCACGTCCACTCACGCGTGTCCTTCAGGTGTCCCGACAGTGAAGTGAGTTTTGGTGACATGCTCATGCGAAATCAAAAAGAGAAGTAACTTTGTTTTTTTTGCGTTCGTCTTGCTGTAGAAACCATGCGTTTGTAAGTGAAAGCTTCGGACGCGTTTTTCCGGCCGATTCGACGAAGGCTTCCAGTCCGGTTCTTCCTCCCAGGGTGTGTGTGTGGTGTCGCAGGTGGACGTCAGTGGACCTGCAGGACGAAGAACAACACGATCACATTGTGGAAAGGCTTGAATGTTTGGAAAATGCTTACATTTGAACCGTTATGTTTTCAAGGTTAGGAATATGCTTGAGAAATTGTTGCTTTTTCAACAGGATCTGTTGTTTCATCGACACCATCACTCATCCAAACCAAAAATATTGAAATTAAACAATCCTGTGGTCGTTTTTATTTGTTACCTGGTGTCAAAATTAGAGTTTAAAGTTAATATGCAACAGAAACATCGGATACAATGTGAAGAAGTGACGATATAGATTGATTTCTGTGGGTATGAAGGAACGATGTAAGCTCTATTTTGCATTTATAACAATTTAGATGTGATGACAAATGTTTGAGTCTGGAAATCTTTTGTTTAGCTACCTTGAAAGTGCTTAAAAAGTTATGCAGTGTGCAGGAAAGTTAAATAACTAACAGATTAGTTGCTCTGACCTTTTTTTTAATAAAAAATCAATGATTTAATTGATTTTCCAAGTGAAAAAGATGTGAGAATATGCTGCTTTTCTCAGTTTTCTATCATTATAGAATAGGTATCTTTGGCTTCGTCCATCTTGTGTCACTGCATGGAGGAAATGAGTGGATTCGTGACTTCACGAGTGGATAATCGTCCAGTTATCGGCCTCCTACCTGGTGTAGTTGAGAGCTCTACTGTTATGACTGACTCCTCTTCCCTTGTTTCTTGCTGGCGCCGTCTCCAGGCTTGGCAGAAAGAGAGAGGAAACACAAAGTTAGTGTCGTGCTCAGGCTGAACACGACCTGCGAGCGTTAGTGAAGCACAGTCGGACTCATCTACTGTCAGGAGATCACAGCAGCATCATGCTGGAAGAGACGATCAGGAGAGAAACAAGGATGTTAGAATCACCACGTCTGAAATCACACGAGCGTCAACGCGTGTTAAAAGAGAGAAAAACTGTTCTGTGTTAGTTGAAACGTGTGATGTTAGTCGTTCTCCAGCGATACTGAGGCGCTGCAGCACAGAGGAAACACACCCAGCACAACACAACCACTGCAAACTGCACATGGAAACACAGTGAGGCCGCTGTGATGATGCTGTGATATTTATCTCCTTTCTTTGATTCAGCGTTTGCTACAACTACAGCGTCATGCAGGAGTCAGTGAGCCGCTCCAAGCAAACTAACACAGCCGGTTGGTTTTAACGCCAACCTCAGTTTTCCCTCTCTGGGCCTCCTCTCCGGACTTGTGACCCTGTCGGTTGCGCTTCCCCCTCTTCTTGCCCTTCCCCCCTGTGGCTCCTGTTGTCGCTGCTCCTGCTGAAGGAGAAGCTGCTCCACCTGTCGCCACATCCCCACCAACACCAGCACCAGCACCGGCACCACCACCAGCACCAGCAGCACCAGCTCCTTCTTCTGCGACAGATTCGCCTTCACTTTCCTTCCTCTCCTCCGAGTTAAACACACGGCGCACCACCTTTCTGATCACCTGCAGGAAGAAGCAAGTCAGGGGGAGGAGGTGGGGGAGCGTATTGTGAGGAGATGCAATGGAAAGGAGGGTGGAGGTGGGAACAGAGGTGTGTGTGTGTGTGTGTGTGTGTGTGTGTGTAAGCTGCAGGATAAAGGTAAAGGTGATGGAGGAGGGTGAGGACGGTTACTTTTCTGGTGACCAGATTCCCGTCTTCGTCTGTGAACTGCTCCTCCGTCACAGACTCGCCAGGAATGTTTTTGGCCTCCTCTCCCTGAAGGTGGAGGTTTGAAGGTGGATGGAGGATGAAGGAGTGAGAGAAGGAGGGAGGGGATGAGGTTTGAGAGGTTATCTGGTTATTCAGACAGTAGAGAACATTTCCTGTCGCAGCCGATGGGTTTCCAGCTGTTAAGATGGAGGATTAAAATTTGAAAACTGCTCTGGTGGCATGAAACTTGACTTCTCAAGCTGCTTTAGAAGATTTGAAAAAGGTTTTGCTCATTTAGATTAAAATTTTACTGCTGATATTGTGTGTTTTTTGCGCGGTCAGACTGGGACAACGTGGAAACCCAACTGATGCTCGTGCAGCACACAGGCTTTGTGATCACACAGCCTGCAGCAGCAGCAGAAACAAGAGGAACGATGATACAATTTTTCAACTATGAAATCATGTCACCACAAACAAAGCTTCAAACTTTCAGCTGCAAACTCTGCTGAGCATGATTTTTTGTCATGCACGAGAAAGAGTTTAGATAGTCGATAGACAGCAAATTAATCGGCAACACAGGAGATAACTGGACAGTCGAGTTACTCTCAAATTCTGGTTCCTGTCGCTTCTTAGCTGTGATCATTTCCTGCTTTCATTAGTAACTTCATTGTATCGCAAACTAAACATCTGTTGGACTTTTACAGACAACAGGACTGATCTTTAAATGAAAAGATAATAACAGTTAGTTGCAGCTCATGACTGTAAAATGTAACTTGTTGCCTGTTGATGTATTTGTCTGTTATTTTCTTGATTAATCGACAAGTTGTTTTGTCGTTAAAATGTCAGAAAATGGTGAAATATATCGGTCAGTGTTTCCCAAAGCGAAAGACGACGTCCTGAAATGTCTGGTCTCGTCTACAACCCGAAGAAATTTAGATTACTGTCGTAGAGGAGGTGAGAAACTGGAAAATATTCACATTTAAGAAGCTGGAATCAGATAATTTTGACTTTTCATTCTTCAAAAATGATGTAAACTTAAAAAACATAGTTGACAAAAAATCTTTGCAGCTCTAAAGTGAGCAAATATCTGAGGGGTTCAGTGTCTTGACATGGACACGTTGACTGTTGTAATTATAAAACATTAGGGCCAGCTAACGGCCATCAGAGGGAGGGTTGCTCTGGTGTTAATCCAACCTCAGAAACACAGTTTATTAAACTTTAACACAACCAACACTCCACCAAACACCAGCCAGCAGCGAGCGGCACTTCATGCTGTAGCAGAGGCTACATTTTATTTTGCGATACCTTTTAATTTTCAAATTGACTTAACACAAACACAAACACACTCTGTGTTAACAGAAACACTCTGTAAAAACACACAAATGCCGTCAAGTTCACAATCTTTCTGTGACTCGCTCTTCTGAGTCACAGATCTTATGCAAGTTCACTCTGCGTCGAGCCGTCCACACACCGGCGGGCCTCACACACCTTGAGTATGACTCGTCTGCGGTACACCCTGGTGGTGACGGTGGTCTCCTCGTCAGAGCCGGACTCGTCGGCTCTAACGCTCCCCTGACAAAGGCAGCCCAGCAGGATTTAAGTGTGTGCACGTGTCTTCATTGTGGGGTCATTTAGATGGTTTCAGTTGAGTTAAAACGAAATACTGGACCATCAGAGTAGACGTTTACAGTTCTAACCATTTAAAACTGAATGTAAACAGCACAGAGTTTGAATTATAACAGAAAAAAGCATTTAAAGACTTTTTCAAGGCCTCAAAAAACATTTACAAGTGAAAACACAACATCTCCACCCTCGTCTAAAGGAGCGACTCTCACCTGGACTTTGTGCTGGGACCGTTCACCTCCCTCCTCCCGTCCTCTGCTTGGTCCCGCTGTGCTGCTGTCCTCCTGAGCGCCGTTCTTCTTGGCTTCCTTTTCCTTTCCTTCCCTGGCTGCGTCTCTGTGATCTCCGTTCTGTCTGCCCGTCTGAGCCGGAGGCTGCTCCAACGAGTCAGCCAGACTGTCGGGGCTGGGGGAGGGAAACACAGCGAGGAGATAAACTGAGAAAACGTTGGAGGGTAAATCTCTAAACTGAAAAAAGGTAGAGAAACTTTCCTACCTGCCCTCCTCAGCGGCGTTCAGGCCAGGGGCTACCGACTCTCCGATGGCGCCGGACGTCTCGTTTCTCCAGCCTGGAACTGAACACAAGTCTTTTTCTGCTTGCCGTACTTGTTCGAGGATGGCTTTCACCCCCTCCTCCGTCATCTCCACGTCCTCCAAGCCTCCCTCCAGGGTTATATCCTCCAGCAGACTCTGCAGCTTCTCCTGGGTCATCTCCTCTTCTTCCTCTTCTTCTTCCTGCCGTCCATTCCCATGATCCGAGGCCTCTTTTTGGTCTCCTCCCTGATGCTCCAGAGCAACGCCTTCCCCTGCCTTCAGATCTTTCTCTGAGGCCTCAGCATGCCCGTCTGTTCCCTTTTCTGATTTCTCTACTGCCCTTCTGTCATTACCCGGCCTCTCGTAAGAAACCGGCCCTGTCTTTTCCTCTGCAGACATCCCTCTTTCATCAGTGGTCAGGGTTGTATCTTCAGCTCCGACGATAGGGGGCTCGAGGGCGTTGGAGCTCGGGGCAGGGGCGACTGTGAGGGGGTCGCTGCTGGAGGTACTGGTGGTCTGAGTGAGGGAGAGGTCGCTAGGTCTAGTAAGCGTGGTCTTGGTAGGGGAGTCTGCGCTAGCCTCGCACTCGCTAAAGAAGTTGTCTGAGCGCAGCGGGGTGGGGGGCTCGTAGGTCAGGTCTGTGGGGGTTTTCAGCTCCAGATCTATATTGTGGTATCCTGGGTGGACGGCAGGAGTAAAGGATTAGAGGGTAAGGGGATCGTCGAGGGAGGGAGAGAAAAAAGAGGGCGGGAGAGGAGGGTTGGAGGGAGAGGTAGAGTGGTGACGGTGATGAAATGAGAAACACTTGTAACATTTACGGGTAGCGTTTGTTCAGCAGTCACACAGAGGTAACCCCCAACACACTTTAAGGCTGCAGTTACTGATTTTTGGCCACTCGGGGGCAGCAGAGCGAGCTGTAAACACAGTATTGACACAATATCACCTTATAAATAAAGAATAAAGTGTTTTGTGTCTAGTTGTTTGCCTTTTTTGTTTGGTGCTGAGCATTTTACTGTCATCTGAGCTCTGTTTTGTCTCCACCAGCTCCTGAGAAATGATCTTTTACTATAACTGTTTGACTCTTTGGGCACTATTTAAAAGATCTACGGCGCATGGTCTAAAGTTCATGACTCAAGTGCATTTACGAGCCCAACTCCCTTTTGCTAGTTACACGGCGGCCCCTTTAAGAGCTAGATGCTTGTGCACATGGCACATTGCTAACAGCGGCATTCATCTTTGTTAGGGGACAAGTATGTAGTCTATGGCAGATGGACCCACTGCCTCCACTGTCTCCGGGTAATCTGTCCCATCAACAATTCGATTTCACTTCATATAAGCAAATGCACGGCGGAGGAGGATGAGGAGGAGGAGGAGCGCTGCTGTGCGTCCCTGTGTGTGTAATATTGATGCGCATATCAGGCAGGATGTGTCATAAAAATTGTAATTCTGATTAATAGCTGAGAGGATGCTGGTGGGTGAGATAGTTCATCTTTAATGAGGAAAATATTAATTAAATAATCTGCAGTGAACCCCCGCGGCATAAACGTTGTAGTGTGTATGTCTCTTTATTACAAGAACTGATGTGCATATTTATGATGTCGGGTTGCATTTCTCCAAAAGTTGGTTGTTCTGTCTGAGTGAACACAAGTCAAAGACTAGAAACATGACCCCACTTAATGCTGATGTTGCTCTATATTTGCTAGATCTGTAAATAAGCGAATATTTTCCAACATGTCCCCATGTTATATTTGTTCTGCTGCTCCCAAGTGAACAAGATGTGAATTAAAACTGCCTTAAAAGTGCACTGTGAAACTTTTTTACAGGCCAGGGAACAAAAACAAAACTCTTGATATGTTGAATATCGGTTTTCAGGAGCTAACGTGAGCTTTGGATGAACTTTAGAGCCATATATTCACATTAGAGGAAAACTTGTATTTTGAGTTATGGAGGGGTACAGTGCAAGAATACAGGACTATATACCAACACAGTGCTAAAAAAAGCACCTCTGTTGTCCTTTTTTGGTTTACATAGTGCACCTTTAAGGACTCTCCTTCAGTAAAGACTTCTGTGTGACTTCTGAACTACACTACAGAGGAGACACACGACCAGATCACAAAGAGATGGAAACAGAATATAAAGACAGGATATATAAAGTGATATAGAAACTTCACAGACACTGTATTCATGTACATTTTTACACTAATGTCCTCTGCAGAACGCAGAACGTAATGTATTTCCAGGTGAGGTTTCAAAACTGGCACTTAAATTCAGACTGATTTCAATTGAAATGCAACAGTAGTAAAAATTAGTAAGGAGCTCTTCATGACAGCATTTTTAAATCAAGCCTGAATTCAGCTCATCGTCTCAACAATTATGTGAGTAATGAGCGAAAGCGTCAGAAGAGTTCAGGCAGGTTAGTCGTGTTGATTTCAACAGAAGGCAGAGACGAGCGGAGCGAGCGACCGGCTACATCTAAATGTAGACCTCAGGGACCGAACGATCCCGCCTGAAGTGAGGAGGGACGCCAGGAGGGAGGGGAGAGGGAGGAGGAGAGGGGAGGAGCGAAGGGGGAGAAGGAAGAAGAGGAGAGGATGGAGGGGAGGATAAGGGAAGAAGTGGAGGAGAGGAGGGGGAAGGAGTGGGAGAATAAAGGGGAACGTAAAGAGGAGAAGGTGAGAGGGGAGGAGGAGATGGAAACGGGGGAGAGGAGGGAGCAGAGGGAGATGAAGGGGAGGCGGGAAGAGGAGGAGGGTGAGGAACGAAGGGAGAAAAGGAGGAAGAGGGAGGAGAGGAGGGAAGACAGAGGGGAGAGGGAGGAAGGTGACGAGGAGAGAAGAACGTGGAGCAGCTGTAAGGGCTTCGGGGGGAGGAGGGGAGAGGAGGGGAGTAAGGCAGGGTGAAGAAGTGAGGGAGGACGGGAGCGACGGGGAGGAAGTAAACAGGAGGTGTGGAGGGGGGAGACGGGAAGAGGAAGACAGAGGAAGGAGAGGGGACAGCAGGAGGGGAGGGGAGAGAGGTGATCGGACAAGAGGAAGGAGAGGAAGAGGAGATGGCGGGAGGAGAAGGGACAGCAGGAGGAGAGGGGAGGGAGGTGATATGAGTGGGACAAGAGGAAGGAGAGGAAGAGGAGATGGAGGGAGGAGAGGGGACAGCAGGAGGGGAGGGGAAAGAGGTGATATGAGTGGGACAAGAGGAAGGAGAGGAGGAGGAGATGGCGGGAGGAGAGGGGACAGCAGGAGGGGAGGGGAAAGAAAAAGAGGTGATGGGGTTGAGATAAGAAGAAGGAGAGGAGGAGGAGACGGAGGGAGGAGGAGGAGGAGCTACAGGCCGAGGCGTTCGAGTACACAGGGGGAACGTAAGAGACCTAAGAAGTTTTGGAGCTATTAGCGTTAACACAGTTCACAAGAGACAAAACAGAAACAGGACAACAGTTAGACAAGATGAAAAGACAAACAGCGTTCTGAACTGAAAACAGAGTAATGCACACAGTGAACTTGTGACTGATGAAGGCTGGAGAAGCTGCAGAAGCAAAGATATTGCACACCAGAATCACAGGATTGCTTATCTCGCTTGATAAGCAGGAAAAAAAGGCCTCTAAGTCAACAGCAGGGATATTCTGGCTTCGTCCCGCCTGAGAAGAAGGTTCTGAGATCTAGGAAGACTAAAGACTGTTGAGCTGCAACTGAGGAACGAAGAGGAGGAAGGACGGGACGTGGGGAAGCTTTATGGTCCAGTCGTGGACCAAATTCCCACCAGGGCGACCGCCCCCCCTCAGCTGCTGTGTCCCAACTCCATACTACATGTTTGTCAGGGTTAGATAGTAATGGATTACATTGAATTGGGATTACGTAATCAGATTACATTACTGACACTTTTTCATTATATCCATGAAAAGCTTAATTATGAAGTACAACTAAAATTGCCCTGTCATTTGTATTTTAGTAACTGACTACATTTTAAAGTAATCTGACCCAACACGGATACTAGTCATGAAGTTATTGAGTATTTATCATATATTTTGTACAGGAAGTGATTCAATATGTCACAAATATATTAGACAGCAGTCAAACATCCTTTCAAAATGTCACTGCCGATTAAACTTCAACAAAGAAGAAGTTAGTAAATGTCTCACTAATGCAGCTCCCGTATGTCCTGTGTGCGTTGTGAAGTGTTTCTGTCCATTAACAGCTTTGAATATACTTAATTTAGTCACTTTTGAACTGTTACATTGACAGAAACTACCATTTCTACACATCAAAGTCTGTTAACAGGTCTTGGTGCGAGACTAGTACGACTACATCTGTGAAAAAAGTTATATTTTGCATCGTGGGTAATGTATGCTACAACTTTTGACCATGAGGAAAATCTCTGGTTCTTGCTGCCTCATTTATTACACTTCTTGATTTAAACTGTCCGTTGTTTAATGCTAAATAATAATAATAACTATTTTAACACACTTCACCCTCAAAACCGGGAATTAGGATGGAGTTAGGACACGACATACTGTAAGTCTAAGCCCTCTTCAACCCACCAGGGATACATTTCTATAAGAGAAAAACTAATTTAACTATCTAACATTGAAATATGAGCCTGATTCAGCCCTGAACTCTCTTCTCAGTCCATTAAAACCTTCACATTCCCAGAAATATGTTGAAAGAAACTCATCAAAGTTACAGTCCCGTTTAAAGGGCCATATAGTTGGGGGGCATGCTAACGCTAAACTTAGCTGTAGATGTCATCGGGTGAGAAGATTGTTACCTCCCTACATGACTTGTGGACAGCTGCCAACAGGGGGCGCTGTTGTACCTCCAGTCTTAACTCTAGTCAGCCTGAGCTCAGCAGCGAGGGGTTTGGGATTGGATCCAGAAGCTGTTGAAGTTAGCAAAAAAGGTAGCTCTTGTTGGAAACTAGCTGGTTAGTGGTGCTTAGCGCTGACAGGGGAATTTGCTGTAGGAGTTAGTCAGTCAGAAGCAAGAAGAGCAGGAGGAGGAGGAGGAGGAGGAAGAGGAGGAGGAGGAGGCAGGGAGTCTGCTGGTCTCAAAGCAGGAGAAGCTACAGTGGCGCGTAGAAGCTGGGAGGCTCGGAGGAACCCAGGAGATGACAGGTACAGTACAGCTAACAGCAGTGACACAGAAGCAGAGTTATACACTGCACACTTTGAAAGAAGGTGTTTCATTTTCAACCCATCTGTGAGTGTCAGCGGGGACGGAGCACGTCCTGATCGACACGTGCTGCGCAGAGTAATCAAAAAACACTCGAGGATGCGTGTTGAAAAGGCTCCACCCGTTTGAAGAGTGTTAAAAGTGTATCATCGTAAAGCGATCAGAGCAGGCAGCCTCTCACACAAAGCCAGAGCCATGCATTTTGTTGTTTCTTTTCATCTGGCAAATCACTTTAAATCATCTTTGCACAAAGATCCTGTTATAGAAGCGATAACACCGATCCTTCTGTTAAGATGACTTTCAGAAACCTCAACAGACAGACTGGAAATGAGGCTCATTTCAGAAGTTTGTGGCAAAGTGTGCCTCGCTAACACTAACAGGCTAATCCTGCAGGTCCGTCTTCTGATCACTGAGGAGAGGCTCCTTATTTCTTTGTGTCCGGCACTAACAAAGGTACAACAATGGAAAAATGCATAAAAAGACCTGATGGAGGCAGCTCAATAAAAGCAGTGGAAACAAATGCAAGCCTGCAGTTGATGCAGCGGTGAATGAATTTCTTACTTATACATTAATATAAAAAATACTCCATTACAAGTTTTAGTCCTCAACATGCAGCAGGGGCCATTTTCATCATTATCATATATTACGTATTATTTTATTATTACACATGAAGCATTTCAGTGTTGTAGTTTTGCTTGAGCTGATTTTTACTACGTTATTTCTACATTTCTTCTATTTACACTTCACATTTTACATTTTTTTTTATGTTAAAGCTACTACAAAGAATTTTTTGTTGGTTCTGGCGGCCTCTGTGGACAAAAGACGACGTATAAGTAAACTTTGTTTTAATGGTGATGACCAGACTAAAGAGCAGCTTCTTTATTTAAGCTCTGTTCCATAAAAATGTTAATTTGCTGCTGTTAGCTAGTTAGCTGAACTAGCCGTGCAGCCAGGGATCCAGACTGGGAGCTCGGAGTGGTTTTACTGTTAATTGATCAGCCGGGCCTGTTATGTCTAACTTCCAGAGTGATTAAAAGGCTAATTGCTTCATAATTTGTTACATTTTTCATATTTTTTAATTAACTATCTGTAACAAAAAGCAAACGGTCCTCAAACTTCTGAAATGTGCCTCATTGTGTCCGTCAGAATCAGAAAACACTGGTCGCTGCCACATTTCATTTTCATTTAAGAGGAGAGAGAGAAAGTTAGAAAAGAGAGAAAAAGACTTGCCATACTGCTTAAAGCCAGCATGCCATTATAATAAATTGGTTGTTTATAATTATGTTTTTATGTATTTTTCTAACAGCATATGACACAAGGAGACGTGCTGGGTGTCAGGTAACATGTTTAAATCTCGTAACATACACATAAACATAAATATTGTTGAACCAGATCATGAACCGGCGCCCTGACCCGTCTGAGAACAGTCGGAAACTTATCGACGTGATGATCAGACGCGACAGGGACGCCGGTTCATTAGAGGCTTACATTTGCTTCATGCTTTTAAACAGTCACACATACTAAAAAAGTGTCATGCACCCAAAAAGGTACAGATTTGATAGAAGTTTAAAGATATAAATTATTGATAATAATCACCCAAAAATCTATCTCTTGCCATTAATGTTCCAATGACTGAGTGCTACAAATTTACTGCACTGAACAGTGACTGGGGTGACTGCTTGAAAGAGACTTCTCTAATGCTGATAATAACCTGATGGTCCATTAACTGATATGAGCTCAATCAACCAGCTGGAGGCATTAAGCAGTTTTGGTTCAGCTCTAATTAATTTTTTTTGGTCAAGCCTGATTGGTTCTGTAATTGTTTACACAGTCTGACTATCTGGCTGAGAGAGGAGGTGAAGAAGGGTGAAGGGATAGACTGAGAGATAGACTGAGAGTTCAGCTAGGGTGGGCTACACTTTACCATCGGACTGATCCGGGAATACTGCGTTATCATCGGCAAAGCAGCGTGTGCCTGAAATGTTACCGTAGTCAAATATGGGCCCTTCCAGCAAAGTCACAATATCCAACCGATTGATCTTAGTCAGCACCGCAGTTAAAGCGTCCGCTGGAGGAGAGAGAGACAAAGACATTTCATTTAGTACGTGTTTGAATACCACAAAACCTTCGTAGCTGCGTTTACACGGACCCTAATACTCCACTAATAGTCAGAATAATAGACCAGTTAAGACAGAAACATGGCTGAGAGACCTCTTACCAACCACAAGTTTGGCAGAAATCCCATAGAAGAAGGAAAACACAAGAATGTGTCGCCTGTTTTTAAGAAGACTTGGCCTCCTATATAACCTGGCAATATATAAATCAGTTAATTATGAAAGTAATATAATTTTAAGTTTAAAAAACTTCATATGAACCCTGCACACATACAAACAGTACAGACACACACACACACACACTTGCTTACTTGTGGCATTTTTACCGTCCCTGTGCACCCATTTCTTTAGGAGCATGAAGCTCTGTGCTGTCAGGGAATTGGGGTTCTCCACTCTGATGAAGTTGATCTCGTCCACAGAGAAATCCAGCTCCCTGGCCAGCTCTGTAACAGCAAAAAAACACTTGTCTTGAGAAAGTAAAAAACACGAAGATGCTTTCCTTCGTTGCTCACAGGGTCGGCCTTGGTGCTGACGTTGCGAGGCATAAGAGTCTCTTGTCTGCGCGGACAATGAGGCACTGTGATTTATCATCTGTTCTGTGTTCGTCGGCGGCTGACAGAATCAAATCAAAAGTACTGTAAAAGTCACAACGTTGCAAAATGCACAAAAAAGCTTCCACACATGCAAAAACTTGAGAAAACAGTCAGTCATCTGATGACAAGCTGCTGCCTGACATCGTGTGGGTGCGAACAAACTGAGTCGAAGGCAACACGCACTCGACTTCCTTCATGTCTTTCTGTGGTGCAGGGGGTCAGCGAAAAACACTTTCCACTTCTGCATTGATATATTATTAAAAAGGTCAACATCTGGGTCACAAAGACCTTTTTCAAGTCTTGAAGTAATGACATTAATATGAATAAATATATCAAAGACCTTTTTCAAGACTTTAAAAGGTCTTTCTGACCAACATTTCGACCCTAATTAATAATATATCAATACAGAGATGAAAAGTGTGTGAAGGAATTCACTCTTTTTGCTGGAATGTAAACAAATTGATGCAAAAATGGATAAATGTGATTTCTATTTGCACATTGTGGAGGATAAAAAACGTCTGATTATAAATCCTGCAATGATCTATTTCCATTTCACTGTCGGTGTCAGGGATCAAACCACCAAACTTCTGCCAGGTGGACGGCTGGCGGTTAGGAGGCTGAGAGTATTTGCGCATGCACTTCCCAACAGTGAGCACAATGTCCTTTATTACATTATGTATAGAGCTGCTCCCATTATGACGTCATGGTAGCTTCTTGTTGGCAGCACACACATGAAACATTAAATGTGTCTTTGTGTCGACCACATTACGCCCATCAATATCGTTTTCTCAGAGTTTTCAATAAGAAATCAACACTGACGTCCCTGTCGGTGCTCACTGAGCTGTGCCAAACACGGTCTGAAGCTAACGAAGCAGTGAAATGCAGCTTGCAGGCACATAAATTTTGCTATAAATTTAAAGACATGGGAACATAATGTGCCGCCACTGATCTACTGGTTCACTGCAGCTCTGCAACAGGAACACACATTAAATATGCATCAGATCCTTTTTCTCTGCTGAACACTCAGTCAGTGAGTAGCTGCACTGGAAGGACACACAAGTATTCACACTCGTACACACTTCACATGGGCGCCAGTGTACACTGTGCACTCCCTCACACACACACACACACACAAACACAAGTGGCGACGCCCACTCAGACATATGCGGGCAGGAAGGCGTGGGCCAGTGCTGCAGTGCAGGTGGTCAGGCTTGGACCAAACTGCAGAGGCCACACCCTTATCACTGCTCAAGTGCGATTCATACATAAAATCATCTTATGGTTCCTCTCACACACTCAAACACAAACGTACATGACATGAAAGAGTGTGTATCTATGTCTCTTTACAAGTTTTTGCTTTTAAAACTAATAAAACATTTATTGCTGATAAGTATTTTCAGCCTCCCAGCTGCTAATAAGTCACATCATGAGGTGGAGCATGTATAAATTAAAAAAATCCAACTGAGAAATTACATTTCTCAGTTTTGAGTATTTTCCTACTTTGATGTTACATCATATTTGTACTGATAAGATGCATGTGACTATAAATGCCACTGCAGTGCTGCTCAGTGGAGACATTTTTATAACACATGTCCACCAGATGGCAACAAACACTGTAACACCAAAAGGTGTGAGAGCTGGGTTCAGTCCAGTTTATTCAGTCACACGTGGGTGTTAAAATTCACATGCTGAATCCTCTTTGGTGCAAGAGGAATATTTATTTATTTAATGTTTATACGTATAGGGACAAGTATGAGGCAAAAACCTGAGCTTTTAAAATATTTAAACTCAACAGCAAATACATAAGAGACAGAACAAAACAAACTAAACAATAAATATGTACATTAAGAACACACAACTCATCATCTATAACTGTTATCAGTAATCAAATATTATCATAGGTGCCCAACTGATTGAGATGATATTGAGACTCCGTGTCAGTAGTGATAAAAATGAGATGTGTGTGGGCTCACCAGTCCAGCTGAGTCCGAGGTGGTCGGCTACTATTGCCATGCGGAGGTCAGTTCTCTCACAGGGACTCTGCGGGCCTGTGCGAGGAAGCAGGGAAGGGCAGGATAAAACCAATTAACATGATGTTACAACAACAATCCCCTAATTAGTTAAATGTTGTTCTCAGTAAGAGACACACAAAATGGCTCCTATAAAATGGCCGCAGAGGGGACCAAAAGAAACAGATTGGGATTGTGAACTGAAAGTTTGTCTGTTTCAGACTGTTGACATTAATGTGGTTTAACAATAAAAACCTACTAAATACCTTGTTAATTAATGTCTACTAAACTTTGTGTATCTTTTTTGTATATTCATATTATTATTCATATTAATCCCTGTAGTGTTGGTGACTGAATTCACAAAAAGACTAACTTTAGCTCACTGTCCCAGGTCTCAAGTCTGAGAAAAAAGGAAAAGAGTTTTTCTGGCCAGACTCTCCTCAGTGATTCAGTTTAGATAATAGATGCTCAAAGAAATAGTTAAATCATTTTTGGGAAAGAAGCTTCATTTTCTTGCTGAGGACACTGATACTGTTCACTTGTCTCTGTCTATTAAAAATGAATCAGGCACTGGAGGACGGTTAGCTTAGCCTAGCATAAAGACTGGAAACGATTCTTGCCGCAAAACCGTAGCTGGGCCACCGATAGTCTTGCTCATGCCCAGGACAAGATAATCTCTGGATAAGATAATCTCTCGGCATCCGTGGCTAGGACGGCGTCAATGGTGCATTTTGTCCACCAGTCATCAGATGTCTGAACCAATTTATCGATTGCCGGTCCACTGGTCTCAGTGGCAAAGTAATACCATGTGTTACATCTAGTTATATACAGTCTGAGTTCTCAGGTGTGCCCTCTAGTGGCACCCTCCAGTAACACACAAGTAGTAACCCTAACCCACAACAATTACGTTCACGACACAATTGGTGGTCTAAGTGAACACAAGGTTGAAAAGCAAGTATATCTTCAGCCTTATGTTGGATTATGTGTCGGAAAAAATTTCTTGGCTTGGAGCAGTGCATCCGACAATATCCGGATTTCCAAAAACAGTTCCTTCAACTTTTACAATAAACTGTGTTTAAGTATACTTTTTTTTCTTTTCTCTTACGTATTAAACCTTGTGAAATGCAGATGTGCCCTCTGGATGGGACAAAAATACTTTTGTACTGTAAAAGTGAACATTTCCACACCATCTTTACTCTACTAGCTTTTATACCCTGGCTAAAGAGGAGAACTAAATATAAAGTAAACATGAAATATCAATCTAATTTAATGGCTGCAGCCACTATTTTGAGACTAGCACTATTGATTCAGCACTAGAACATCAGAGACGACTGATAATATAAATAAAATCAAACGCGTGAGGACCAGTGAGGCCAGAAAAGAAAAAACAAAAATCACAATTTCACACTACAATGTTTGAAGTTCAGTAGTATTAGTATAAGTAGTAATAGTTCAAAGCGTTAGAGTTTTGTTCCACATCACTAACAACAAACGATCTACCATCAGGCAACATTCCCTCCCACTCAT
Source organism: Pagrus pagrus (assembly GCF_965226575.1). Classification (NCBI taxonomy): domain Eukaryota; kingdom Metazoa; phylum Chordata; class Actinopteri; order Spariformes; family Sparidae; genus Pagrus; species Pagrus pagrus. The sequence continues at coordinate 4,478,953 of NC_140208.1, read as the reverse complement.
AAAAACATTTCATGGCTTCAACTTGAAATCAAAAGTAACCCAGCTGCACGAAGTTGTTCCACCGCATTGATAATGACTGACTACACTGACACGCTTTTGTGCAGCTGGCGTTCACGTGATTGTCAAGTCCAGCCGATGAATTGTTTTCGCAGTGTTTTCGGAGACCACCAGATGAAATCTACAAACCAGGCAAGCAGACCAAAACAAACACAAGGTCGCATTTCCCCCGAACAATCTTTTTCACCTAAGCCTTGACCATGTCGAGCGTGGAAGTGAGTGGTGTGGTGTCATGTGGTGAGGTGCAAGGCTAATCTAAATGAAAGTGAGAATGTGTGTGGTAGCCTGTACAGTAATAGGAAGAACTGCATACTTAGCTTAGCCCCTCGAGTGTGCTTAGTTGCAAACCAATACTGACAACTATAAAGTTCTTGCTGATATTGCAATCGAGTTCCTGTAACTATTTCTTCCTGAACACCTTTACAGGCACCCCTTTCCCTAACAGTATCGCTGATTCTGTCATCGACTGTCCGTGTCTTTACCCCATTGTCTAAATCAGACAGCACAGGACACAGATAACAAGAATGACAGGAAGAAGAAGAAGTGACAGCTACACTTACGACGTCACATCACAAAGCACCCACAACAGCTACATGCATCTCATAGAGAAAGATATAAAGTATAACAAAGTGTTTAGAAAGAGTTTACAAACTAGTCTGGTTCTCCGTGACAGGAGCCGCGATTGGTTGATCAACCTGACTCCCTTCCTCCTTCTCCTCCTGCTTTTGCTCCTTCCCTCCAAGTGTCCGCCTACTCTTCCTCCTGCTCCTCCTCATCCTCTCACTGCTGGCCTGCTCAACCTCAGCTCTCACATCTCTAGCAGATGGTGTTGATGTGGTGGTGCTGGTGCAGGTGGAGGTAGAGGTGCGTGAAGTGCAGGAACTTCTAGAAGCTCTAGATGGTTCTGACAGGGAAGTGTTCCTGGTAGTGCTGAGGCTGCAGCTCTCTTCGTCCTCAGTGGGCAATGTTTTCCCCTCTAACTTTGTTTCAGCCTCCTTGGGAGTGGTTTGGTCCAAAAGATTGGCTGCCTGGCTAGTTACAGACCTTGTTTTGAAGTTTTTTGAGACCACTGCACTGCTTTTTTTACCCGTGTCATTCGTGCTACTTCTACCTGGGGTTTTCACTAAACCGTATCTGTGTCCAGGACTGGATCTGCCTTTAGTTACTTGTTTATTGCCACTTGCAGTTTTAATGCTCCTATCAGTAACCACAGATTTGCTTCTAACCTGCTTCTGATCACGAGAACAAGAGGGATATTTCATGGCTTTCAATACTGGGATTCTAGATTTAGGAAACAGATTCTCAAAAGGATCTAATCTTTCCCTGACATTATGCTTGGCTTGTTTCCTGACGAGGACTTTATCTGCACTTTCTCGAGCTTTGTCTTTCACTACTGGTTGACCTCGACTGCATAGTTTGTGGCTGGGCGCCCTCACTGGTAACCTGGACTTGCATATCTTGCCTTTGACCTCTTTGGCTCCTGTGTTTGTTATTGCTACATGAGAATAAGCCCGGCCTTCCCTGCTGTTCTCCTCTAGCTGGCTGAAGGATGCTTCTATCCTGCTGACCTCTTGCAGAGTGGGTATCGAAGAGGACAACAAGTTGAACACAATGCTGCCAGCCTGAATGGCGTCTGAATGGCTATAATGGGAGCCAGGGATGTTGCTACTGGTATTGCTACTTGAAGTTTGGGGATTGCTAATCTGTTGTGAAAGTGCGGAAGAAGAATCTGTGCTTTGGTAATAAGTGCTCTGATTTTCCGAGGTCCAGTCCAAATGGTCCCTCTGTTTAGACGTACCTGAAGGAATTCTGAGATTCGAATAATAATCTGTGAAACTTGATGGTCTATTGCTCAAATAGTTATCTGTAATGCCTGATGTATTAAAATTAGAATAATCTGTGTAGTTTGAGGTTACAGAATAAGAACTATCTACAGTTGTTCCTGAGGTTATGTCACTGGAACCATCAAAAATGCCTGGGAGTCGCAATTCAGAACTGCTACTTGATGAATTTGAGGTTTTATCAGATGGCAACTTAAATCCTGTCCTAAAAGTGGTGAATTTAGGCTCAGTGTTGGAAGTTGAGTCTCTGCATGTGGTGTAACTGCCAATTGAATTTGTTATTTCTAGCTGGACAGTAGTAGTTTGAATAGGGACTTGGGGGGCTGTTAAGGTATTTGTGGTATTCTGAGTATCAAACTGATCTCTGTGTTGTGAGGAATCATCAACCTCCAGGTCCCTGACCCTGTACCTGCCCGCCGAGAAGTAATGCTCACCAATCTGAAAAAACTGGAGCCTCTCCTCCACCATGTCCCTCTTGCTCATGTCAATCGCACCACTGCGCGTCATCTCAAACATCTTCCCTTCATGGAAGGGGAATGGGTTTGGCTCGCTTGTTGGCGTGCTATCGTCCGTTGGTGTTCGGGCCGGGGTAGTGTCTGGTGTCGTGGCCTGAGACTGGTCGTCCACTGCCAGTCCAAAAGGCTTAGGCTCACCATTGCTTTCCCGCGTCCCTCCCATGTCAACGATATCTTCCTCTCCACTTTTACTGGGCCATGGGTCAAAGTCCAGCCCTTTAGTCGCAACAGTCTTAAAAGGGGAGTTAAACTCCTCTTCTAACTTATAACTAAAGTAAGTGTCTGAAAATCCCTCTTTATCCGAGGGTTTTTGTTCCTGACTCGTAACCCCATCCTTACTGACACCATTAGGTTTTTCACCATTTGAGGGTGTATCATTTTTACAAGTGTCCTTTTGGATTTCCTCTGGGGTTTTCTCCTCTTCAATGACTTCCAGCTTTGTTGGGGGAAAAGAGCGGTCAGTGGACCTAAATGTGTCTGTTGCCCAGACGTCTCTCCTGCTGTCTGGGAGACCAAACAGCCGTAAATCTGCCTGTTCGCACAGGCCATCGTCCTCATCCTGAAGTTCATACCCATCTAGCGAGTCTATCTCTGTTGCATCTGTGTCATGAGAAAATTCAGCCGTTGTGGCTATTGAACAGTCTGTTATCGACTGGTCATTTCCATTTTGTTCATAATCATAGTCCTCTGCTTTGCCATTAGAACCTTTAGACCCATTGGAACCATTGGAACCATTGGAACCATTGGAGCCATTGGTCCCACCATTAGGTTCTTTGTTGTTTCCATTTTTGTCATGTTTTTTGGCTTTGGATGCCTTTTCCCTCTCCTTCTTCTTCTCCTCCTCCTCCTCAGGAACTTTGACAGTAAATTTCTTACAAGGAATTGGTTGGAAGATTGACTCGTCATCCTCTTCATCATTTGATTGACTGTCATCAGTCCCAGGGAGCACCGGGGTGGGAGGCTGGATACGTATAATCGGCTCAGTCAGGAAGTGTTTGTCGTGTTCTTCCTGTAAGTTCACCTCCATCATTTCTGTCTCGGTCTCTGAAGAAGCACAGGAACCTTTCCTTTCTGGATCTGAAGCCTCTGAGGAGTCCAGAGGAGGAGGGGGAGGGAACTCAATATATGCAATACCTTTGTCTTTTGAGACTTCTGGCTGCTCCTGCCCTGTCGTTTCATCTTGCCTGCCATTAGCTCTATCCTGCTGGTTGAGATTAATACTTAATTCCTGCTGGTTATCATTCATTTTTGTTTCCTCCTTATTAGCATTAGCAAGGTCTGCTTGAGTGGCAAGAACACTAGTTTTGCTTTCTGGTAAGGCTTCTTTGAAAGAGAACACAACTCTGCCTTGGTCATCTTCCTCTGATTCAGATACCTCCATGATGGGGCTGGGTTTCCCTGGCATGAATCCCATAAAGCACTCGGTAGTCCTGGACGTGAGGTCGTAGCTGACCTCCTCAGAGCTGGGAGTTTCTGGTGTAATTGGGCTTTTCCCTGAGCTGTCTATGAACGAGACCTGTTCTAGTGTGTCATCATCAGGGCTAATTGGGCTGAGTGCTGAGTTTGATTTCTGTTTTACCGTATACATCGTCCCTTTGGCCTCCCTCTCTGCCTGCCTTCCCACCTGGACACTGACATAAACAGGTAATGTTTTGATGCCCTTGAAATTCTCTTTGGTTGTTGCCGCAGCCGAAGGGGTGATGACTTTCTCCAGTGTTTCTCTAGGACTGGGGAGGTTATTGGAGTTGGAATCTTTGGGTGCATTATCTAGAATTTCAAATGTCCGATTTTCATCTGTTTTCACGGGGATTGTCTCAAGACTCATCTGTAATTTACTCTTAGCTAATGTAGGTATCTGTGAGGGTCTAGTTACTGTCTGTTTCTTTGTGAGGTCATTATCCAAAGTAGAAGAGGACCTCACAGGAATTTGGGATTCTGTCTTTTTTCTAAGGTTTTTGTTTAGTGCTTCTTCTGTGTCTTTTCTGGAAACCTCAGCTATTACTTCTTTGGAAGCAGACACACTTTTTGGGACTTGTTGGTACTTTTGAGCACCACTATCTTTCTCTGGTGGTTTAGCAGTATCATGAACAACAGGTGTCTGAACTTTCTGACCTTTACTGCTGTCTTTAATGTCCTGAGTAACACTGGAGGGGATATCTTTCCCTTTAGGAGTTGCCTTTTGAGTCTCAATTCCACTAATTTGTTTTTGCACTGAGGCCTCTGGGATGTTTTTGTTTGCCAATTTTTCTCCTGTGTGTTTTGGGGCTTTAGATGTTGGCGATATCAAAGCCGGTTTACTGCTATCTATGGTGGCACATGTGTCCTTCGCAACATCCTTTTTCTGGCTTTCTTCTTCTGATGTTTCAGATACTTTTGATGCTTTTCCTGTGAATAATTGATAAACAGGAAGTTTGCTCTCCTGTAATTTCTTAATTGAAGGTTTTGGCTGTACTGGAGGAGGAGTTTTAGTTGGGCTAGACTGACTTTGTTTCTGAGCTGCAGATTCAAACTTCATCCTCACTGCACTGACTTTGGATGTTGATTGTACATGAGCTGGAGAGGAGGGTTCAGACTCACTGGTTTTAGTTTGTTGTTTAATTTTATCCTCACTGACACGAGAGACCATGCTTCTCTGGGGACTGCTTGGTAAGCTTGAGCTTTTCTTTTCAGTTGTAGTTGTACTGCCAAATATTTTACCAACAGAAGGCTCCTTAAGTTTGCTTTTACTGAAGCCCTCTTCACCTGATTTAGGTTTCTGCTGTGTTTTCTCAGGACTACTGCAGGCTGAGCTAGGCCAGGACCTGGGTTCCTGTGGCTCTCGTCTAACAGGTTTTCTCTCAGGGGACTGCAGCTCATCATTGAGCTTCTCTGTTTTGTCACGGAAGAACTGTGATACCTCACTGAGTTTTTCCTCAGCTTCCTTGACAGTTTGGTCCACCCTGTCCTCATAAAGCAGCTTATCCCTACTCCTGTCATGTTTATCCTCTGTAAATCGCATCCAAACAGCGTGTTTGGGGCTACCCTGTTCTGTGGAGTAATGAAGCACTGTGACTTTATCAAACTGAGATGGTTCATCCCTATGCAAGAATTTACCTGATTTAGGGGAACCATCTTTAGATGACTTTGAAACATACTCTCTTTTGGGGCTGCCATGCTGCTGACTCATGCTCTCACTGCCACGGCTGCCACTCTCCTCAGAAGCTAGGTGGCGGTGCCTGTCAGACCCCACAGCTGAATCCTCTGTATCAGAGTGAGATGATGACACATCTAGTTTCTCTGAGAGGAGCATTTTCTCAGCAAACCTATATGACTCGCCTCTGATTTCTGATAGCTCATCATCACAGTATTCTATGGAGTGCTGGCTCAATAGTTTCAGGGCTTTATACGAATCATCTGCCATGAGCTGGGCAGAGCTTGGCCGACTGTCCTCCTCCTGTGACACCGGGGTGTTAACTCGAGATGTTTCTAGGAAGGAGGGCAGGGATTCTTCGGCAGTGAGCTCCTCCTCTTCCTGTTGGGCCTCATCGTAATCAGTAAGTTCCCTAATCCCATGGTCCCCTTTGTAGACATAAAGCTCAGGGTGTTTCTTGGTTTCCCTGATAATCACCTCCGTTGGCTCTGCTGTGCTGTGGCCCTTTTCAATATGAACCTCGATTATCCTCTCGACTTTGGGCTTGGATTTAACGTCTCTGTCGAGAAATCTAGGAGTCAGCTCATCACCTTTAACAGAATCCTGGCTAGCTTTGTGTTCAAAAAGACCTGCCAGTTCTTTGGACGGGTCCCTACCTGACTGGAAGGCTTTCATGATATCGCTAACTGACATACCCTCCTCTATCATCTCAGCTCCGTCAGTCAGTTGGGGCTTGTGATAGACCATTCTAGTTGTCGTCGTAATATGAGTTTCCTCTTTCAGGCACACACTTTTGTTCATCATTGAGTCCTCTTCTGGCATTTTCAACTGTAAGGTTTTGACAGAGCTGGTTGAAGCTGCATCTGGCTCTATAGAAGGAAGAGCAGATGCAGCTTCCTCCATGAGTACAGGCTCAGAAAGATCATCAGGCTGCTCGTAACTCCTAATGTGGACCACTTCAGTTCTAGTCTCAGTTACGCAGGGAGGGATGGGTGAATCTGTGAATAAAGGCTTCGGTCCTGTACTCTCTGCACTCTGAGGAGCAGAAGGTGTCTTTTCACTCCTCGTCTCAAAGCCGCTGTCTGACAGGGGACTCTTATCCTGCTCATGAGACAAGTCTTCAGGTGATTCCAAAATAGTGTCCGTCCCCTGATACGATTCAGCAAGTTTGCTCAGGTCCTTCTCTGAGGGAGACCTGAGCATGCCTGAGACTGGTGGAGGCATTTTGAGTTTGTGCTCTTGTATCGACATAGATGGTTTAAGAACACGTTTCTGCTTCTCCTCGCCATCTCTCTTTGCCTCCTCCTCGTGCCTACACTTTAACTCTGCCATTTTGGAGAGAGAGCTAGCGCCAATGTCGTTTGTTAAAAAGTCTACTACTTTAGCCAGCTCTAAGTCTTTGCTAGACATGGCCTGGTGTTTGAGCAGGAGTGTGTTTTCATCAAATGGAGGGTAATAATCTGAGAGGGCACCTCTTTGTGCCTCCTCGATCTCGTCTTTAGAAAATTCCTCCCATTCGTCCTCCGAGGCTTTCTCTCTACCTGAAATGGCCTTACCTTCACTCATGATATCTTTCTGTAATATCTCACTGACTTTCACTAAATCTTCCTTCACTTTCTCCACTAGTGTATACGGCTCCTCATCCTCTAACTTGGCCTCTTTAGGAGTGCCAGTGTGGGATGTTTGGACAGTTTTAGCTGCCGTCTGCGTGTCTGTCTGAAGAATAGCTGTCATCCTGATCAGATCCTCTTTCATGTCTGCTACATCTTTTAAAATCTCCTGGTTGGAAGTTGCAGTTGGGTGGATGATAGGCGGTGTGATAAATGGAGGAGATTTCAGTTGGGAATTGATTTTCGATGTCGTAACGCAGGAAGACATACAGGAGGAAGGCATGGATGAGGCACGAGGAGAGTCGGGCAGTGCCATTTTGAGAGACCCTGGCCCTGGTTTGACAGGGGCCTCTGGAATTACGTTGACTAAGGAATACACAGGTACAGTCATTGTATTAGACGAAACTGCCGGGCTGGAGGAGGAAGCTCCCGATCTCAGAGATCCATAAGCAGAGCTGGCTGTTGCAGTCCTACGCGAGGAGGACAGTGATCTAAGAGTGCCATAGCCCGACACAGAATGAGAATCTATAGCTTCATTTATGGCTGCACTGACACCGGAGGTCGCTGCTTGGGTGGTGGCTTGGATCCTCTCCTGAAGGCTGCTACTTCTCTCTGAGAGTTGGCGAAAAGAAGGGGAGGACGGTGTGGAGGAGGAGGATGGATATTTAACAGGCGAGACCGATCCGTTCATCATGGACAGTTCTGAGGAAGGGATGGTCGTCTGCCCAGTTGAGGAGATAGACGAGTGGGATGACCTCCCTCCTCTGGTTGAGAGTGTTGAATCTACAGAGGTTTTCAAAGACGACAGGCTGGAGATGCTTTTAGGTGCCACTGCATCTGCAACTGTGGACCCGAGGGCAGTTTTAAAAGGCAGGTTAGTGTTGTACATGTTGTAAGATGTCTTTGGCGACGATGGAGCAGTCATATGAGCTGATGACCTATCTGGTACAGAACCGTTGGCTATTGAGTGAAGCGGGGAAGTGGATGTGTATGCTGAAGCGAGGCTTTTGATAAATGCTGGATCTGTGGCAGCTTTACATGGGCTTCCAGAGGACATTAGGCTGGCAGACCCCTGGACAGGGTACTGACCCAGCTGGACAACCGTTTTGATGGGCGAAGGCATAGTCCTGTAAGATCTGCTGGGGGATGAGGACATTTTGTCGCTGACTGATTTCATTGAGGTTGACTGGGTAGGTACTGGTGGCGGGGCTCCAAGGGTGAGTTTGATAGTTGCAGGGCATGCAGGTGAGGGGGAGGCAAGGGGCCAGGTTGTTTTTAATGGAGAAGCAGCTGGTGAGCCTGCCGGTGAATCGGAAGAGTTGAGGGAACCCCCCACTCCGACGGGCCTTGTTTGGCCAGGGACGGTAATAGGAGCAGTCGACCATGGTGGGTAAGTTCTGGTTGGAAAGACAGGTTTGTGAGGGTAACCAGTAGGCAGTGTTCTTGCTGTTGTGCTTCGCTCAACTGCTGTTTCTTCAGATGAATTTGTAGAAATAATGACAAAGAAGGAATGGAAAAAAATATCAAAAGAATGTGGAGTAGTAAGGGGTAAAAGAAAATGATGTTGGGGAAGGAAAAGAAGAAAAAATGTGAAAGAAGAAGAGATCAGAGGAGGAAGAGTTGGTCAGTGACGCAGTCCTGGTATCAAGGAGGGAAAAACAGCAGTTTTATGAAGTGCCGAGATAAGATATTTGAGTACTGATTGAAGATGGAGTTATGAAAAGAAACAGTTGTGATCCTGTGTGATTCAGGATTGGGAGATGACTCAAACAACAGCAACAGCGACAACAACATAATGAATAAACTCAACGAAGCACACACAGCAGCAAAGTAAAAATCCAAAGACGATGGCGTGGACTAACAACTGACAACAGAAAAATGGCAGGACAAATGCACCAGGATTAACACAAAAACGACTTCTCTCTTTGGACTTCAGATGTTCTAAGATCTCGTATGGATTCTGGCTCTGATTTCAATCCGCTTTTTGAAGTGCCTTTTATCTGTTTGGTCCAAAAGATTATGTAATGACACATTCCCCAGAGACAATTTAGACGCTATGATACAATACAGCCAAGGGCTGCAGAAGTTTCCATTTTCCTTTTACTATTATAACAAACAAAATATGACAAAATGTGTTTTCCAAGACTAACGTTTTGGCCCATTTTGTCATGCAAGATCGATAAGACTTGGTAACAAGCAGAGATTGTGAGAAAACTGAAAAAGAAAAACCTGGAAGAAAGCCAAACTCAAGACCTCCTATCATGCATTTTTGTCCCACAAAAAGCTGCTGCTACACCATCACAAAGCCAAAAAGAGCTTTCAACTCTGAGGGGACAAATGAAAAGTAAATCAAATTTTACTTTGACCTTCCCAAATGCCTGTGACATTGTGTTGGTAAGCCAAAGAAAAATTTTGATGCATTTGGACTTCTGAAACTCAGCAGTGGAAATCAACCAAACAAACCCAGAAGAAGTACAACTCACAACGTGGGCAAGCACAGCACAAAAACTTAAAAATCCACTCATTGACCCATGCAAAAATATGTACCATGTTGTAAACAAGCATGTGAACAGTGCATGTCATGTGGGATGAGAAATATGCAATTATTACATTAAGTAAGTCACAACTATCTACATACTGATCACGCATTTTACAGGGTTAGTTAAAATTGTTAATAAACTAACTTATCCACGAAAACTGGCATTATTATGTTCATCAAAGGGTTTGTTAGTGAAAATGTCAAACTCACTCAGTGCAGGCTCGGCCAGATAGCTGTAGCGCTTACGTAAGGCTAGGGATGCAAAGGTATGACGTCGCTCTGGCTTTTCAGTCTGCAACAATAGCAAACAACACATCAGTTCTAGGTCACCCTACATTGTGTATAATGCTGCCAAATGAGCAACATCTGGACCTTATTACGTCTATTTAAATTGAACCCAATAGAAAAAAACAAAGCCCATACTTAACAGTTGCACAATACAGCAGCAAATTCTCCTTTAAGGGTATTCACTGCACTTCAATCGACTATTGAGTAAGTATTGATACTTACAATAAGCGTTTATATGCTAAGATAGTCAAATTAGCTTAAATTAGTCATTATAAAGTACAAATAATCAGTTCTAGATTATTTATACGAAAGATTAAATCTTAACGTAGGGACAATGTAAGTACATCTTAACTCCAACGCCACTTGTAGCACATACCGTAGAGTGGAAGGGATAAGAATTGGACATTAAACAAATTATTTTTCATATCTACAATATATCATGCAAAACTGAGCAGCTACGGGTTGCTTCGAACAAGCTCGTATTGCCCCTTGTAGAAGCGGAAAGAATAAGGCTATGATGAGCAGAGCAGGGCCGCTATAGGTCTAGCGCAAAGGGCAGCACATGGTGGGGAGGGTGTGGTTTACCTCATCCTCGGCATCTGACTCCATTTCCTGGTTCCCAAGATGCATTGCAGAAACAGGGGGAGTAACATAATGGAAAGCAGGGGGGGAAAAGAAACATCAGGGTGTGAAAAAGGAGTGATTGACAGAAGCTCAAACTCAGAAGAGAAAGCCGCTTAAGCAAATGAGAAAAAAAAAAAAGACTGAACAGACAAACACGCAAACAGCAAATCAAGCCACAGACAGCCAGCCTTATAGTCATAAAAGCCTTTTGCACAGAAGCCCTCAGCCAAAAGCATGTCATCCAAATCAAAAGGTAGGTAGGAACGAAATGAAACAGCCAATGGCGAGAAACCACTGCAAAGATAACCGATATATGTAGAAAGAGAAGCTTTAAACAGATAAAAGACACAGTGGCGGCAGTTTGGCCAAAGTCTTCCTCCGTCTTTCATCTCATCAGTGTTATTGGGGCCGAAACTACCCTGACCGTGATCATGGTTATGGAGGTGACAACAGAGAATGGTGAGTTTCACGCCACCTTACCTTCTTCATCGCGGGAAGTGTGATGTTCAGGTTACACACGGCCGTCTGCGGGAAGCCTTTTTGCATCTTACACTCTTTGAGGAACGTAAGACGACCGCAGGGCTCCTGGCTCGGGTCTCTCACCTACGGACAGAACATTATGCTTCTTTATGAAACCTTGTTCCTTAGAAGTGCAACGTGGTTGAAAACATTCAGAAGTTAACTACAATTATTAATTTTTAATCTATTAATAGTTTTGATGTCGTGACGTCTATGCAGGCTATTGTCCTGCCGAGATATTGAAGTTACCACGCCAACATCAAAACATCAACAGTGCCCTAGTCCCCCGGGCTCCCAGTCCGGACTGACTCGCTGCACGGCGGATAGTTTCAATAATAACAGATCAGCAAATGATGCAAGAGGATTGATTACAGAGAACATGATGTTAGGGTTTGATCAATAACATGAGGTCATTCAGCGGTGGCAGAGGGAACTAGGTTATCCCCTGTCGACTGGGTGCATTGTATTGAAAGTTAGTGTGGGAAGTAGAGCAGAGAACAGAAACAATCATGGGCTAACGCAGTGATTTAACGGAAACGCTTTTCTATTGCCCTTTTGTGCTCGGTTAAAGACCTTTGCTGTTCACATCCTATTGACATCGAGGTGTTGTAGTCAGTGTTGATGATAACTGTAGTACCTTGACACAGAAGGGTAAACGGTTCTCCTTGAAGGCGTAGAAGTTGAGAACTAACTGTTGACCACCTTTAGTCAGAGGAGCCAAGTTTCCATAGCAGTCCACATAGATGGGCCTGCCCTCCAGAACCTGAGAGAGAACAGCGCAGAGGTGAGAACAACATTCACCTACAACAATAAAATGCATCCGCGGAAACTGGGGTGTCTACAGGTAAAATCATTAAAATGTATGCTTTTTAAAGACCTTTTCCAGCTCATTTTTAACCAAATTTAAGACGGATTATTGGACAAATCATGTAGGTTTTATGTGGAAATATGGTTAATTGAGTGAGTTAATATGGTTAAGTTCAAGTTTAAAGTAAGAGACAGGATTCGGCTCAGTGGTATGTTTAAAAACGTAGCTGTAACATCAGAAGTGAGGACTTTCACTCAGAAGAGCTTGACTCATTTTGACGACATCAAGTTACAAGATGGATAAATGAAATTAGATAAAATGTTTGTGATAATTAAGACCTCACAAGTTAAAATCCAAGGCTATTAAATCAACTTTAAGGCCTTATTTTTTATCAAATTGAATTTAAGAAATGTCTGCAGGCACCCTGTCAAGTACGGATACCACAAACAAACAACAACAAACTGGTAAGAGCACAAGCAGTAACAATCTTTCAATTTCCTGTTTCTTTTCTCAGCACTTTTCCTAACATGATAATTCTGTGGTTGCAGGGCGTCGTCAGGTCACAGCAGCTCTGACTCTCTCACGTCTTTCTGTTGCTTTCATAGTAATGTTACTGACTTATGATCTAACCAGTGATCATGTACCTCAATGTCTTTGCTCCTGGCCACCTCTTCAAAGTTCTCCTGCTGCTCCAGGGTCTTATCCACCTTGTCGTCCGTCATACAGAAGCACCTCAGTTTGGACTCCACCGGGTCATTCATCTTCGCAAACACCACGAACTTGGCCATGTAGGGCACGCAGATCAGCTCCCTGTACAGCTGCATGGCCAAACCCACCGTCTCTGGGATCTGGTGGCAGTCTGCTAACCAGAACCTGAACAACAGACACATGAAATCATGAACAGTTCAAACAAGGAGGGAAATAAAACAGAGTTTTCCCCAGAATAAAGTGTGTTTAGTGTTTCTCACCTGGCAGAAACATTTGTGGTGAAGGAGACACAGTCATTGACGAAGGTGAGAGGAGTTGTGCCGGTGATGTCTTCCCACTGTGCCGGAGACGTACCACCTGGGAGAGAGTCAGATTAAAATAACATCAAACATCCTGAAGATTAGCTTTTTAATTTTATATAGTGGACGGGGAACATGGAGAGGGATTTAAAAGACAGAAGTCGTGATCATACTTCCTTTTAGCGAGTTTTTCTAATTATAGTTTGATAATAATAAATTGGGGAAGATTTGCTGTTTTAGGATCAGCCAGTAATAAGGTAGGTACCTGTAATACTACAGAGGAGGCGGAGACATGGAGTACAGTCTCCCTTGTAGCCGTTGCTAAGCCCCTCCCCTGAGAGGGGCGGGACTGGGATCGTCATGGTGATGGGCTTGTGGAACTTCCTTCTTCTGGGCTCCACGGTAACGATGGGGCTGAAGGTTGCTCGGTTACCGAGGATTTTCTTTACCGTGTCGTCGGGTACCGGCTGAGCCTGAGAGAGAGGAGGCAACAAGGAGACAGCGATGAAGCCTGTTTCATTTGTGTGTATGTAAATGTTGATGTATATGTTTCTATCTATACGTTTGTTTGTGTTTTTTTACTATCGGATGGATAAATAAAAACAACAAACTTCTCACCTGCAGTCCGACTTTGATCTTCTTGGTTAACGCCCCCTCAGGGAAGGACGCTTGAACCAATGGGACGCTCCGGCTGCACAGAGTCCCGCCCTCTGGTCCCATCTGATTGGTCTCCTGTCTGATTCGAGACACTACAGCGAAATACTGCGGGAAATCCTTGGTGACGATACGGCAGATCCTCTTCTTCTCCAGCTCATCAGGACTGTCCAGTTCTACAGGGAAGGAAAAACCCATTAAAAACACTTTAAACTGGATTCTGTGCCGCTATAAGACGTAATAATCAAAGTAAAAAGAGTCAAAACGTGAGCTTCACCTTCATCCATCCCACTGAGGAGCTGATTGAGGTCGTCGGTCTTACAGTCGTACAGGTGCTCCTTCCAGGATTCTCCGTTCTCGCTGCGCAGCAGGATCAGCTCTCGCTCCTGGCCTCGCATCGAGCCAAAATGAGGGATCTCCACTATCACAGGCCTAGTGAGGTAGACGTCGTGGAAGTATGGTTTAATTAATTATACGTAATCAAAGCAGCATTTAGTCAATTCTACTGTTTGGCTTTAAAGTCGAGTGTGAATCTGAAATCTGAAGTTCAAAAACTACAGGACAGCATCGAGCTTTTCTTCAAGCATAAACATGGAATAACACTCATAAAAGTGGCATTAATTCATTTAAAATAAAGTAAAATATAAATAAGGAACATTGAGGGTCTCAGAAACATTCTGCACAGGTGTGAATGAACTTCTGCTGATGACAGCGTTGTGTCACGGTGACAGCTGTGGCCGTGCTGCAGGTCGATGGGACATTCACAGCGCATGTTCGTGGCTCGACGTGACTCGACAGGACGCATGAAATGGAAACGAGGAGTGAGGGGAGAAGAAAGCTGCACAGCCCTGATTCAGACAAGGCATGAATGCAACACAAGAGAGAAGATGAACATACTCTAGCCTGAGGACTGTTTTCTTTCTCAGTCAGTCAGGGTAGAATAAGACTGTGGAGGTATCAGAGGAAATATACTCATTGATCATCCCTTCAAGATCGAGACATTTTTTGCTAAAAATTGCTGTTTCGACGCACTGTGAGTGAGGCGGTCCTACATCAACACTCTGTTTGCTATTTTCTGGTTATGTGAGGGATGAATCCGGGTTGTTTACTTCATGAACGTGACGTTACAAAGAGGAGAAGTGAAAAGAAGAGAGAGTATTTGAGTTGTTGATGAATTCACCGAGCGTTGTCCTGAATTAAACTCAGTAGGCTGGTGTGCAGTAAAGTAATCCGACTGTTTGGCGCAGACAAACACTGTATGTACATCTGTAGGCACGAATGTTCACTAACAAGGTCACTTTTTAAAGTTTTATTCACTTTAAGTTTAGTCTTTAGTTTGAAGACTTCAATATCCTGGAAGTAGCAACACGCGACCAGATGAAACGCACTGGTAGCTTTAGGATAAGTTGAGTACGCAACTCTAGTTGTTTTTAGACATTTTAGTACAGAACTCCTCCATGTTGTATCTTTAAAGGAAAAAGGATTTTACCTTTTAAGTGTTTTAAGTAGAGCTAATTGTATTTAGAAGAAATTGTCTAGACCTAAACTCTCTAACTCTCATACATTTCTATTAAACCATCCAGTGTCGAGCTTGCTAAATCACTCTCTCGTGTTTCCTGGACAAAATTAAAATGTTATAGTATCGTATTTCCTACTTTTATTAGATGTTGTAATTCCTTGGATCATAAAACCTGGTGTGTGGTTTTTGCAAATGATCAGATAACAATGTTTGTGGCGACAAACTGGGTATTTTAAGCCAAAACATTATTTCCCTGGGGAAAATAATGTGGCAACACAAGAGCGAGACGTCAGCACGTTTTCAAGCCGTCTTTGTTGCAACAAAACTGGATATTTTAACAAGACATCTGGACGTTTTCCATCTGTGTTTGTGGCAACATACTCTGTAATTTAAGACAAAATATGATCTTTTCCTGACTGTAACCAAGTGGTTATTGTGCCTAAACCTAAACAGACTGATAACACTACATCAAATTGAAAATAAAAATGTAAAGAAACATTAAGTTTCAATATATCTGTGGTTTGTAGAAATGTTGTTCATTTGTTCTGGCACTTGGGTTGGTCAGCCTGCCGACCTCAAGTCGGCCTCAAGCTTCTCAGTACTGTCATGTGGATCAGTACGACTCTTTCTATCATTGGCTCTGGAAATCAATTACACAAAACACTGTGGGATGACATCAAACTGATCTTTAAGGTGATGGGAAGCAGGATGATGCTCGGCTTGAGGAGGAAAAGGCTCATGCCCAACAAGCGCAGTCCAGCCAATCAAAACGTTGACTTTCAGTGACACCAGAAGCCAACTGAAAGCTTCTGAAATAAAAATAACACAATGGTCTCTAAATGAAAAGTGGCTGGAAAGTAACTGTGATGGATTTAAAGTTATACTTTGTAGTTTTAGGAAGAATTTTAAAATGTCTCAAATGTAACAAAACTACATTCTGACCCATCATCCAACTGACTTTAAACATAAGTAAGAAGTTGTTCTCCCGTCAACAGGTTAAGAAAGTGAATATCATTGATTTCTTCCCAAAACTACATGGCAACGATACAGTGCAGTAGTAATGCTGCATCCTAACAAATCAAAGTCAACAGCGATGTGTAAAATAATCATATCCATCAGCATGAATCAGCCTCGGTCATGTCGTTTCCTTGGGAGAGGTGGGAGGTACAGACGGGAGAGGAGAAGGGAGGAGTGGGGGAGGGAGGGATGCTATATTTGGTTTCCTACCCAACAAATCTAGTTCCTCTGGGTCCCAGCTGTAGCACTGGACTAACCAGGCTCTCGCCTTCATTAAGGGCTGGCAGCTTTCTGGGAAGATGTAGTTTACTGCGGCCGCAAGATAATGAAACACACACGCACCCACATACATACAACAAAACACACACTCGCAAAGTCAGTAAAAGCAAACACCACTGAGCTCTAGCTTTGTATTAAGCTACAGTAGTATCAAGATTCCTATTTCCTCTTTCCAGTAGCGACAACAGTAATGGCAACTACTCACACAGTTAGCAGAGTTGCTGGTTGGACACATCTATGGACGTGGAAGCCAGGTTGCCTCCATTAATTCCTGATTATGGACACCTTTCTACCTTTAAGAGCATTATTCTGCTTCTAACATGGTCGCTTGCCGAAGAAAATAAACATCACAAGCATTTTAACGTCCATTCAGACGGACCCTAAAAAAGACTTAGTCTCAGCTCTTAGCCAGATAGCTAACGTTAAGACCCAAGCAAGACCCAAAGGAAATAGCGTTGTGTACGGCACAAGCTAGCTAACACGCTATGTCACTTATTGCAAATCAATGCAATGCTGCATTGATTTATAACAGTAAACAAGCAGTTTCACTGGAATTGGTATCTATCAGAAGTTAATTGACACCTTCCAGCCAATCAGAATCGAGTGTTCACACAGACCGTGCTATAAGAAAAAGTAAAATACAGCTGAAACGTATAAAAGACAGGGTGGCAGCAGAGAAACTGGAGAGATTCAGTCTGAAGCAACAGACGAACTGAGAGCTGAACAAAAAGCCTTTCTGTCTGGCTTCATGCACAGACATGAGTTGTGTCTCGCAGCACAGGTCTGAGGGGAGGACGGGTCACAGGTCTGCTTCATCTCGAAAAATGTGAGCATGTACTGTGTTTTTTATGATTTTATTAGGATATTTTTGGGTTTTGGACTGCAAGTGGGACAAATCCGGCCCTGTAAGACATGACCATGGGCTCTGGAAAATTACATCAGTGGGTCCCAGACTATTTTGCTGACATACCCCTGTAGGTTTAAGAAGAAGTCATTCATCGACATAACAAATGTCTTCTTTTGAATAGATTTTCCCCTGTTTTTTGGAGCGTGTGCTCATCCAGCTCTTTGAAATATCTACTCAGACTTCTTTGAGCTTGTGGGAGACGATTCCTGCACATTTTATCTGGTAGTCATCTGGTTGTAGGTTATTGTGACGATAAATACACTAAAGATCAGCTTCACGGGGCGCCCTGGTAGCTCAGTCAAGCGAGTTCAAGTCCGACCCGCGGCCCTTTGCTGCGTATCACTCCCCCCCTCTCTCATCCCATTTCCTGTCACCTCTCCAAGCTGTCCTATGACTAAAGCCGTTAAAAAAAGGCCAAAGAAATACTTAAAAAAAAACCCGAAACACTGCAAAAGTGCCCTCTAGGGTGACCTTCCAGCAGAAAAATTTTAGAAAAATGTCAAAAATGTAGAATATATCACGACTTTCTGTGCACCGGTACGAGCACGCCACTGCACATGTAGGTATTCCTGGTTGGGAATCACTAAACAAACGGACTCATCGATAAATCGGAAGTGGATTTCAATTTCAACAATCAACCAAATTATGTCCAAACATCATAATTCCCAGTTTTAAGCTATATTACAAACAATACTAGAGGGTCTACTGTCTTTGTGTCGCTTTAATCTTCACAATCGACACTTTTACACAGTTCACATCTGTTAGCGATGTTGCCTTTACTTTGTCGATGGCAAACCACAGCTGGACTCGATGCTTGAGGGTGAGCACACGATTACACTTAAACTGCAAATTAAACAGCAGGTTTTAACGCCTCGACATGCACGTACACACATTCACACTTTCAAATATCAACACAGATGGTTTGGGGAATGGCGATGCAAGAAGCGGAAGGAAAGAGATGTCAAGTCACCGAACAGAAGTGGAGAAATAAGCAAGTAAGCAACAATATAAGTGAGGTTTTTAAATAACTGAGTCTTACCCGAGGAACTGAGCTCCCGCCGGACCGACTTCGACCAACCGGCTGGCCAGGCCTTCTCCTTCCACCATCGGAGGAGGCGACGCCAGTTTGTGTCTCTTGACCAGTCGACAGGTGATCCTGGTGGGCGCCGTGCACTTCCTGGGCGGGATGATGATGCGCATGCCGTTGTGACGACTCCCCCTCATGGAGCCGCCCCTGGCGTCGACCATGAAGCTGACGAGGAACCTGAAGGGAGGAGTGAAACAGACAGAAAAAGGAGGAAGAGACAGAGTGATAGCAGACAGAAAGACAGCAAAGCAGGGAGGGAGAGGAAGTAAAACACATCATCAGTGTAACAGCAATATCGATGGAGAGAGAAGAGCTTCAGTTGAGGTGAGGTCCCTTCTCATGCCGTGATCCTCAAAACACACAAAAACGTAAAAAGATAGATTAACAAAGAAGGAAGATCAGACATGTGAGGAGGTTTCTGTGTTGGCACTTTAAAAAGAGAGTTTTAAAGACTTTATATGTTGCAATAAACGCTCAGTTATTATGTGGGTGAATTAGCCAAGGTGCCAACACAGGAGCCTCCAGTGTAACCTGTGTTTTATATCCATGTTAGAAGGTGGTGTAGTTCTGTGTGCAACTCATTTTGACTTAAAGAAGAAAATCACACACACACGAATCCACACACACGAATCCACACCATGCAAACGAGATGTCGGGTTAGTTTGTATGTTGCTGTTGAACAAACGGTGAGAATATAAAAACATAATTTTGCATAAAGCGTCGTGTGAAAAGTATGATTAAGTAACACAAATGTTATCTGCGGTTGCAGTAAATTCATCTCGAACGGGACTTTGTCTCACAAAAACGTCCTCCGAACAAAAAGACATCAACACAAAGTCAAAAAAACCCAAACCACTTTACGTCAAAGTCTGTAACGACACAGTTCATTTGTGAGGAGAGCAAACACAGATGTTATGAGTGAACACAAAGGAGGAGGGGGGGGGGGGAGGGTGATGTGTGATGTCACCGGAAACAGGAAGTAACACAAACAAAAGGTCGGGGGTGTGGTGATGAAGAAGGAGCGACCAATCACAGTCAATCACCTGCTGTCGTACTGCGGGAGCGGAGAGGAAAAACTGCAGGATGGACGACAAAGCAACGCAAGGAGTGACAGGTCAACAACAGAGCTTTGTCATCGGAAACACCACTGAGATCACCAAGGAGTCCTTTAAAGGGACAGTTCCACATTTTGGGAGATAACGCTCATTTGCTTTCTGGTGGAGAGATGGATGAGGAGACTGATACGACTCTGATGTCTGTCGGTTAAATGAACTCCATAATCTGATTTCTTTGACATGTTGTTGTGGTGTCGGAGCTTAAAGTGACAGGTCACCCAAAAATGAAAAATCAGGCATTATCTACTCAACCCCATGCTGATGGAAAGTGAAGTAAAGCTCATAGAAAAACAGCTTTGTAGCATTCGTCCACACAACTGAGGCTGTTTCTATCTGCTTCCAGTCTCTGGGTTTCTTTTCGTCTTCATTTTATTGACCGGACAGACACGAGAGTGGTATCAAGCTTTTCATTTAACTCCTAATATGTGTTTTTCCCACAATGTCAAACTGTTGCTTTGAGTTACAGCTCCTTCATTTCCACACTGAGGTGACTCACACGTGAATCTGCTGCTGCCAGGTCAATGATTTACCTGACCTTCAGCATCAGGTGGTCAGATTTCTGGCTTTGTTTACACTGTGGAGACGAATTACAGCCAAGTCTCATCCCTCTCGGGTTCTGGGTGTGTTTTTAAAGGCTTGGTACCATGTTATCATAGAGTAATTAAGGAAATGAGGGAGGTGTAACTTCTGCTGACAGATTGGCTTTAAAATTTAAAAAAGGACAGACAATCAGAGAGGGTGAAGAGAAACCGCTGCAGGTAGGAGCCGTTTACTCGAGGGGAAAGAAAATGAGAGAGAGTTTTGGTGAGGAAGACAGACAGAGAATACATAAACAGGTAGGGCACTTCATGACTCACACCTCTAATTCCTCTTTTCATCTAAAAGCCGAAGCAAGTTTTTTTTCCCTCCATCTGCTGTTTGGTGAGACAAGCGTGGTTGATATGTTCCCTGATCCTTGTCTTCTTCCCTCCCTTCTCCTCCCGTCTCTATCCACTCATCCTTTCAAAGCGTGCTTACCCGGAGTGTATCGGCGAGGAGACGAGGTTGATATTATCCAGTGCGTCTGCCGTCCAGCTGTACCGCCTCAGAGAGTCGTTATCCGCGTCCTTCGCCGCCGCCAAATGCTGTGGACGAGAGACAGCAAGGTCACGCCGGCGTATGAGCGTTTGTGAGTGCGTGAGGTCGATCTCGCACAAGAAGAAAGTTGAGAAATGATGACGTGCATTTAAACAACCAAGAAAAAGACCAAAAATGAAATGTGTATTGATGAAATCTAAACGATGGCGAGGTTTGGAGATATCTGCCTTCGATTTACTCAAGAAAATCCACAAAAGAAGGAAAGGTGCATCTACTCAGAGCTAACTTAGCTAACTAGCCTCTCGTCCATGAGTAGATGCACTTGTCCTTCTGCACGGTGAGTCAGAAACAAAAACAGAAAATGATGACTACATACATGCTCTGATGATGGCAGAACTGAACATAAAACAAATGATGATAATAAAGTCTGACATCCTCACATGCACTGACAGATGGGAGTGCATGAAGACTTGATGAACATCTACCTTATTGTGTTTCTCTACAATGAAAGACCTTTCCTTACAGAGCATCTGGAGCAGCGTGAGAGGAAGACAAGCTGTTATTCAGCAGCTGGTACATTCACAGATCATATAATCATGTTACTCTAAAGGTAAATGACTGGATTCTGCATCTCGCTGCGCTGAAGCAACACTGTCTGTGCATCTGACAGGCAGAAAATAACAGCATAGAGAGCATCTCCAGACTCCTAATGAAGGCTCTCGTTTGGAGACACAGTGATGGAATGTACATTTTCCTCAAGTACTGTACTTAAGTACAAATTTGAGGTACTTGATGCAACTTTATACTTGTACATTTTCTAACAATACCGGGTTCTTGGGGGGGTTGTTTTGTTCATCAAGCCCATGGTTTGTTTTTGTTTGCTTGTTGTTACACATACAATAAATATATATGTTTAGATTTTGTTTGTATTATAACTGTCAGCATCCATCA
Organism: Pagrus pagrus; assembly: GCF_965226575.1. Taxonomy (NCBI): domain Eukaryota; kingdom Metazoa; phylum Chordata; class Actinopteri; order Spariformes; family Sparidae; genus Pagrus; species Pagrus pagrus. Next base: position 4,457,409 of record NC_140208.1, on the reverse strand, counting down.
TTCATACAGTGCTGTGGCGTTACTGTGTGTCATTATGGTCAGGCCAAAAAAGTTTAAGTCCTGCAGGGATGACGTATTTTTGTAGGCTAACACAGAAATTAGCATCAGTCTGGTTCCTGCAACAAAAAGTCGTAGTATAAATGAACTACGTTGTGGTCGCATGACTTAAACGTCACCTTTAAGCTTTCTACCACACAATATAATACGCACTTTACGATAAAGACGAACTAGTGAGTAGCCGAGTCTCCGTGTTCGGCGTGACGTTTAATGTCCCCGACAGCTTCTGTAGTCTCATTTAGCCGCTAACCACAGACCTTATTTCAGGCATGTTATTAAAAGCCCATTCAAGGTAAATTTACTGTTCCTGAGCTATGAGGTGTTAAATAATAGCCAGAACATTTTTTTGCAGAATATTTTGACGTCACAGTGAAGTTGACCTTTGACCTTTTGGCTATAATGTATCATCAACAGTCCATTGACAGCTGCCCCGCTGTCTTTTAGCTTGTGGGACATTTTGTACCTGAACTGCCACTTTAAAAAGTGCCACCTTGCTGCACCCTTTAAGTAGGTGTGCCATCTCTGTAATCCCTCTTAGATCGCAGAACTAACCGCTAATCCCATTTCCTCGTTCAGTAAAATGTAACTGGATTGGTCGTCTTTATGTCATCACCAACTCGGGGGTAAGAGGATTGGTGAGTAGTCTGGCTCTTGGCACAGCAGCGAGACAGCTTGGCACATTTGGAGAGAAGACTGTGTCTCTCGTGAAGTTAACGACCTGCGGATTACCGACCGAAATAGAGACAGAAGCCGAAAACAGACACATAGACAGAAAGGCACCGAACGGATGCACCTTTTTCCGCATACGTACCATCTCCTTCGGCGCCAGCATCTCCTCGATCATCATGCTGTCCCGCGTGAACGAGCTCCGGTTCAGCGTGTTGGACCTATCAGAACTGAAGGAACGCAGGCTTGGTGTGGTTGCCGTTGAAGTCACGGATTACCAAGACAACAGTCACAATGATGGAGAGGGGGGGAGGTGAGGGAGGAGGAGGAGTTGGGAGGAGGGTGGGTGTGAGGAGGGGAAGTATGAAAGTGAACAGAAAAAACAAACATAAACACATTAAAATGCATGCAGCTTCCAGGAACCTGACTGTATGGCACCAGCAACAACCACAAGGCAAGAAAGGACGCTGTCGAAGATCCAAGACAAAAAACCCCAAAACTAGAAAGAAGTGATTGTTCAGCTGCTAATTCATCTGAGGCACAAAACAGCATCTGTAGACATCCAGATGCAGCTGTCGGTGTTAATAATAACACCTCTTGGACGGTGAATGTACAGAGCAAAAACAAAAAAAAACGTGGGGAGCTATCTCGTCTCTACCTGCCTACAGCAAACCGAGCTATTCACGCCATGCGACCATGCAAGCCTGAGGGAAGCAGAGTGGCTTATGAAAGTTAAGCAGATTACTGTATGATGGACAATAGACACAGAGCGAGGACAGGAGGCTGGTGTCGGCCGTCGTGATGACAAATCTGCAGGATAATTAGCTTCTGTAACTGTTAATCACATCCACGTTAAACCGTAGCTCGTTCAAAAGATTACGTTTCTGTCTCGTTTGTCGGTCACTGAGCGCCGGGATGTTGTTTGTGATGGGAGAGACTGTTATGAGGCAAATAAAGAGCATTCTCGAGCGATGAGATGATGAATGTTTGCTTGCAACATCAGCCGCAATTACAACACAACTATTTGCTCTACACAATTAAAACCAAAGTGAATCAATTAGCCGGTGCTTAAAAAAGAGCTGCTCTGTGATAAATATGGCAAAAAAAAACACAACTTCTACTCTGAAGTGACAAATCTACGGAAGCCCAGATGGATCACGGCTGCAATATATATCTACACCTCTTAATCCTGTTTCCTCGAGGTTGCAGAGTTATTTTGCTTCAAGTGATTTTTTCGTGAAAAGAAAATGAACTAATGAGACACTAATCCTGATACCTTGTTACTTGTAGATAACGACTTCTGTTTCATTTGTGTTTTGGCTTGTTTTAATTTAGGCATTTTAAATGTTAAGATAAGAAATAAAAAGTCTCCAACCACAGCTGCTGTTGGCTTCCGAGATGAGATAAAATATACATGATTTAACAGTAATAATTGTAATCTACGACTTTCTGAACACTTATCTTTGAAAAACATCTATTAGATCACAAATTCAGGGTTCTGTATGTGCAAAGTTGTTTGATTTGATTTAGGCATTTTAAATCTTCCATAAATGATCCTAAAATTGTAGGATAAACATGAGCAGCTGTGGCCTCTCCTGGCTTCCGTATCAGATAAAAATACATCTGATATAAAAGTAATACTTGCAATCTAAAACTCCCCGAACATTCGTCTTTAAAAGACATTTATTCGATCACAAATTCGAGGTTGTGTTGCGTCTGTATACATAAAATAATATAAATCCTGAAATAGCAGGAGATAAAATGTGCAGCCGTGTCCGCTCTTGGCTTCCGTATCAGACAAAAACACTTATGATTTAAAAGTGACAGTTGTAATCTGAACTCCCTGAACATTTGCTTGTAATGCATCTATTACATAACAAATCCAGGGTTGCGCAAAGCAGCTGTATATGCAAAGAAAACCCCCCAAAAAACAACAACTACTTAAAAACAACAACTAAATAACCTATGGTGCTTAAGCTAGAAGGCAAAACAACAACTTCCTGTTGTTTCTTTTCAAAATAAATACATGGTATTGTATTTTTGCTGTAAAAACTCATTTTTAATGTGCGTAAATGTACATTTTTGTATGAAATGTACATATCTTTCTCACCAGTGACAGTGTCTGACAACATACAGTGAGAGTACTCTGCACTGTTCACTACTTGTCATCACTATTCGACACTAAACTGATGGAGGCAATAACTATTGCCTACAGATTTATCAGTTCAGGTCCCTGGAAGCTCGATGAAGGACTTCTCCACACAGAAAACCAAAATGATGCAAAGCTCCACTTTTATAGCTAACCCACAGAAAACCCAGGCATTAAAAGGTACAGGAACCACAGTCAAAAACAAAAAAGCAAAACACAACAGGCTGATCTCTACAAGCAGGAAACACAGCAGCACTGAAATCGGACATAAAGACCACAAAAGTTAACCACAGTACACAAAAAAAAACATAAAGAGCGGGTCAAAATCATCACGTTAGTAGTCAAAACATACAAATATGTATTACACTGGACCACAAAGTCATGATATTGATAGTGACTGGAGTCCAGGGGGAGGGAGAGGGGTGAAATGGGGGAGGCAGGGGGGAGGTGGGAGGTGGAGGGAGGCCTCGTCATGCCTTCAGTCTTACCTGACTTTGGGACTAACATTAAGAAACGGACATGAGGAGAGAATAAAAGGTCATGAACAAACAGGGGAGTGGACCAAGAGATGCAGAGAGGAGAGAAGCCAGAGCAGAGATGCAGGTTGGTAGAATGATGCAAGACGCTGCCGACTGACTGACTGACTGGCTGGCTGACTGACTGACTGACTGTATGTGTGTATACTCAATGATTTCAATTTCATTTTCGTTTCCAGTTTTTCCAAAGAGATTTATTTTATCATAGAGTGAATGTGAAGTTATTTTCATTTCCAGTTGTAAAAGGCAAAAACATTGTTAGGTGTGATTTTTCTACGTATTTTCGACTCTTTAAAGGTGTGAATGAATTATCAGAACAAAATAAAGAGGAAATAATCACTTATAAGTTGAATCTATAGTGTCATCCAGTAGACGTGTGTGTCTCTATGTTGAGAAACATTAAAACTACTTCTGGACCACTTGCTCTCCCACCTCACAGCTCCACTGGGTCTTCTTACTTTTACAGATGATCCAAACGTGTTGTATCGTATTTTTCACAGATAATTCCCTTCCTACATTGACCGAACAGGAAGCGGTCTGAACCCTGCAGTGCACCAATTTGTCAAAGCGATTGTAACACACACATCCCACCCCGCTCAAACAGAGTGTGTTGATGTAACCCAGCGCTCGAGGCCACAGAATCGAACGTGTTGCTAATTTCCTGCTGCTCGGCGTCCATGTGTGTCACCCCTCAGATATTCAATAACCGCCTCCTCCCTCGTCAGCGGGTCGCAGTGTGTCAATATTTTTGTGTGAGCTTCAGCGGAGAGCGAACTTTGACCTCCCGCTGCTGAGAGGAGAAGCTCTTCTGTTACGATACGACTACAAACTGGAAACAACTTCATGTTAAACTGATAAAACAAACTCTCCATGAGTTAATGACTGTGTTGGTTTTTTAGGTCATGAGCCTTCACAAGACTCTTTGTTCTGTCCGGACCGGTTCATGCGCCTCCAGCGTAACCCGGTCATCCTATTAATCACTGGATGATTATTAAGAAAAGAGAAAAGACTCTTCAGTTCGCCTAAATTCGGTGCATCAAATTAATTGTCATACCTCGGTGTGTAATTAGCATAACCAGGGGAGACGGTGGTGGGAATTTATAACTCGTGCCAGCAATAAAAAAAGACAATTGCGTTGCTTCCTGAGCAAAAGAGCAGTTTCCTGTACTCTTCTGTACAATGAGCTTTTTTTTAAGCATCAATCCTACAAACACCTGATCCGCGTTTTAAGACCCAGTCACACCTGAAAGTGGCAAAACAAACAACGTTAAACATGGAGCTAGTTGTCAAAGTTGCATATTTACAGTGAGGTCGACTCGATAACCGCTAGTCCAGCCGGCAACATGCTAACACAAATCATTCACACAGGCTAGCAAGCAACTATTATCCTGATAATGTGTCCAGTATTTTGTTCTTAGTCATCAAACAAAGTAACTGAAGAAGGGAACCAAAGCTCTCACGGCTAGCAAGCTTGTTAGCCTGGTCGCTAACAGGTCGGTGTGTTTGAACAGTTTATTCAAACCACATATTTGTAGCATGGATTTGTGTCTTTCACGCCATTTTGATTATCTCATTAAATAAAGACAAATTAAAGGACAAAAAGCTCTCACAGCTACAGGAGCAACGCTTGCTAACAGTAAGTAGGCTAACTGGCGCGTTAACAGGACAATATGTTCACACAGTTTATTCAAAAGACATATTTTTGTAACATGTACTCCTGTCTTTTAACCGTCCTGAAAACATCTGTATTGTCTAAAGAAAGAGTAATTGGAAAAAAAGGCTCTCACAGCTAGCGAGATGTCTGACTTTCAGTTAGCGAGCCTGTTAGCCCTGTTGCCAAGAGATTCTCTGGCTTTATGTTTGCTCAAACGTCCGAACTGTCAAGATGGTTTGCTGTCGGTTGACTCGTGTCAAAGTTCACCGGCGTTGAACCCTGAACGCTGGTGTGACCGGGCCTGCACACATCTCACATGTATTCTGCACAAGTCACTGACAATATCCTCAGTTTTGACATTTAAAATGCTACGTTCACCTGAAGAAACACAGTCTTAATTATGATTTTTAATGTCTCTTACCTCTGTGACCGGGCCCCAACGCTGAAGCCCATGTAGCCCTCCTGAGGGAGCGAGTCGTCCCCGAGCTCCCGCAGGTCCTGGGGGGCCAGATATTTGTCTGTGTCCCCCGTCATCGCATCATCACCTGTCGGATTGGAAACACACGAGGCAGAAGAAATGTTACATGAAGAAAGATAATCTGTTTTTCTCTCCCGGGGCCAAAAACTCTGGACTGGAGAGAATGAATGAGCACAGCTCTCCACTATCCTGCTCCATCACAACAATTAGCTCTGCCGGATTATCTTTAACAAGGTGGGGATATTTTGTGAATGCAGATTTTAAAATGTTTGGCTTCTCCTCTTTGTTGTCTTGTTTGTGTCGCCATGATCACCACAACAGACCGGCTCTTGTGAGACAGACGGATCAATGAAGTTGTTTTCCAGTTCGGCTCGGGGCCAACAAACACAAAAAGTCTCGCTGTCACTAAATGCTTGTGGTCTCTGCAAAAAAAACCACTAACAGTAAAGCTTGCAAACAACAGTCAGTTGCTTTTTTTACGCCTGGTTAGTTCAGTGGACAGCAGTTTAACAGGTTTAAATCAGAACACACTGAGCAACACGTCAACACAGCAAAACAACTCACTCAAGCTTTTAAAGAAAGGGTTTGAAAACATACGTTACAGGACAAAACAAGTTAGCAGCATGTTGTTCCCCCCTCGGAGGTACTGTAGACCCGAGCCTACTGATGAACCGGTGACCGAGCCAGAGAGGGGAGGAGAGGAGGAGTTAAAAAGGGGGGACGAGGGGAACAAGTGCATGCAGGCGGAGAAACCAAGAGAAAGAAAAAAAAGGGAAGGCATTCCAGCAACCACAAAGCACCGGAGACCCCCCACCTCCACCCTCCTGTCCCCTCATCCCCCTGCTGCTGCTGCTGCACCAACCCCTCCCCCCCCCTCACTCACTCAAACACACATTACAGACCCCCCCCATCTGGACACATTCCAACACTTTCACCCCGCAAACTCCTCACCTCCTGCTTTAAAGCACTTCATCCACTCCAGTTTGTCAGGATTTCAAACCCTGAGCTAAACTTTTTTTTTTTCCTCTCTCTCTCCGCGACTCTACTTCGACCCCTCCGGACTCCGTTTCACTGTCTATCTGTCGTTCACAGCCCGGCGCACAAACAGATCAGCTTTCTCCCGCCTACCCAACCCCGGCACACGGATTATCCAGTGTGTGTGTGTGTGTGTGTGTGTGTGTGTGTGTGTGTGCGTGTGTGTGTGTGTGAGAGAGTTTCAGAAGAGACACCTAGATCTCACTGCAGGACAGAAATAGTAAGTGGGTGTGTGACTCGGGCGAACGTTCAAACTCTCCACTGATCTCCTGAACTCTTTCATGTGTTGATCTTTACAAATTCTCAAACATTACCGAGTGTTTCTGTCTTTTATTCAACTAAAACAAGTTTATTACGTTACTTGATGTTCTAGTTTTCTCTCAGGTAGAAATGTTTTACACATAATTATGACATTTCTGCATTTTTCTGTATTTTACTTATTTATTTATGTCATGTTTTGTTACGTCTTTAGGTTGTTGGGCCTGGTGATAAATGTCAGTTCTTTGGTGAGTCTTTGTTAATAATAATTTTTAAAAAATTATGAAAAACAAAATGTTTTGTTTACTGGAGAGGTGGGAGTGTTAAGAAATTGATAACTCCCAAAAGACTCCAGCTGGAGTCGACACAACAGTATCTGTCCGACTGCAGCTGTCAGATCCTGATGTGGCCGCTCCGTCTTTAACTCTTCTTGAGAAGACAAAAAAAATATATAATTCACAGCGGTTTTGTCTCGGATCACCGACTCAGAGCGATGTCCTGAGAGATTCAGCTGAATCAGAGCTTCAGGGAGGACAGACTGAGACAAACTTCTGACATTAAGGTTTGAATTCTCAGAGTGTGTCTGCAGATGTGACCCACATCTTCAAACCAACGGCTTTAAAATGACGCAGAAATCATCGGAGTGTATAAATCCATAACATTTTTAAATGAAAGATGGATGATATAAGTTGCTGATGTGAGTCTATTTGCACAACACATTTATTAACTTATATACTTTTTTGGTCAATATATATTTCTTGCTGTTGTTTTTTTGTGTATTTATTTCTATATCTATATATTATGGGAAACAAACCTAACTGATCATCTGCGACATCTCCAGACTCCCTACAATAAAAAATCGCACTGAGTTGTGAGTGTTTGCGTTTGGAGAAACTTGAAAACATCATGAAACGCCTTCTTATTTTGGCTTCTTGTTAATTCAGCAAACGTTAAACATGACGATTTTACTTTCTTTGTGCAAAATGTGTCTTGTCTCTGCATGTTCGCTGACACTGTTGGGTCTCCCAGTTAAAACCAACAACGCATTTGGTCTTTGCAAACAGAAAGATGTTCGTGTTTGTTCGCATAAAGATCGTAGACGTGAGATTCGAGCACAGGTGGTCACTGGAGATGCATGTAGAGACACATGTTGAGGTCAGGTATGTTAACACCAGGTACAAACAGCTTTTTTTTTGGATTATCTTAGTTACAGTACACTGATCAGTAGCCATGATCAGTATGCTTCTCCATTTTGCCTAAAACAAAACTGGAAACAGGGAAATAAACCACATAAATTACTGGAACAAGCATAAAACTAACAGATATGATCGCACATGTGGTGAAAATGTTATCGCCTTGTAATTATTATCTCATGATTCAGATCTTATATCCACGCTGACCGAATATCGACTTTACAACTCTGCAGAAACTCTCTGGAAAACCCACAACGGTTCACAAAAGCCTGCAGAGGGTTTACGAGCTGTCCAGATTTAGATCCTCGGCTGTGTGTGTTACTGGAGATGTTAATCGCTGCTGCTACTCATCTGGTATGTGGGCTTGTGTGTGTGTGTGTGTGTGTGTGTGAGTTGCACTTGATGTATTTTTAGATGGGGAATGAAAGACGGACGCTCTATTAAAGCTTTACAACACAAACAACAACAACGACAGATTCAGTGCGAGAGCAAACGTGCGCGGCAGAAATCACACACGCAGAGTTTAGTCGCGTCGGTTTAGCTGCAACACTTCAGACTGTTATTGGAGTTAGTCACAGCGACGTCACAGCTGACTGGACTTACAGGAATAGCTGATGCAGATATTTCCAACATCCATCTCTGTTTGGACAAAGCAGAAACACACCTTACCTTACATGTTCAGGAACCTGTGTCAACCTTCATTTTCCCTTTTATTTTCACTCCTCTATTTTCTTTCTAAACTCGTCTTACGGCTCAAACCTTCTGCTTTCTGTCCTCTGGTTTCTTCCCTTTTAAAGACGCGAAATATTCAGGCAAAGTGCCGCAATTCAAGGCAAAGACCTTCAGCTTTATGACATCCTGCCCACACCGCTTTTTATAGAGATCTGCACACAGAGGTGGCAAAAGTGCACACTTTCTTTAGTCAAGTCATAAAGTACAGGCTCTAGTAAAAAGTCTCCCTCTGAAGGAGATTCCTACCGGCCATTTCTGTGCAAAGCTAACTGAAGCTCACGTCATATTAATATAATTCAAAGACTATTAAAGTAAAAGGTAGAATCAGTAGGATGTGTCCAAGCTGTTCCTGAACGCACCACAAAGACAGTTCATTGTTGAGTCTCGTTCCCAGGACGTCAAATAGCCACATTTTGTGTTGGTGAAGCGTCCCGAGCAGCAACAAAGTGAGAAAATGAGAAAATCCAGGCAGATACGAGACACTAGCACGTCTTTTATCCCCATCCCAGTCTCCCTCTCTGTCTGTTTACGTCTTTTACGTTGTTTCGTCTCGCTACACCTGCCGTGCGTGATGTGCACTGAAAGGCTGAAGTCAGTCTTGTGAGGTTGGGAAATAAAAATAATCCATAATTCTCCTCAAATGCATTAAAGCTGAAGTAACAAGCCTGTTTTGAAAATGTGATGAGCAGAAAGTACAGATACTGTACCTGAAAGATCTACTTAAGTACAGTACAGCTCATAAATCTCTCATAATGGCCCGCACACATACTCAATCTTTGTGGGAGATGAACTGTTTCAGTTCTGTTGAATAAATGTGGATTTCTGCAGGCGGCTGATGTTCAGCAGCTTTAAAACCCGGAGCTGCAGAGAGCGAAGAAACATGTGACCGCCTAAAAAAGAAAGCCGGCCATTCTTTAGCATCCGTGCAGACTGTTGAGCAGAAGCACCGGAGGCCAGAGCGAAAACCAAACAGACGACTGATTCAAACATCTCAATATATCAATCCCTCGTTATTTCTCCTCTCCCAGTCTGTGACATTTAGACAAGCCGAGTTCAAGTTCAGCCATTTTTGAGTCAGACACACACACACACACACACACACACACACACACACACACACACACACAGCAGCTGACACCATGTTTGCTTTAGCCCAAACGCGTGAATCTACAATAGAAGCGTCACCGACAAGCCTCCGAAGACAAAGGGCCGAGTGTGTGCGCCTCCCCTCCGCACCGTGAAAAGAAATCTGTTACACACTCCACAACGCCGTATGCAGATGGTTGGCATGGCAACCGTGAGAAAGACATATTTCCCCCGCATTTTTGATGCATGAAAATACCGCAGGTTTGTACAAAAACACAGCATGACAGAGTCGAGAGGGGACGCAGCAGCTGAAAGTACTCGAGTAGAGTAGACACAAGGTCACATTAAATGTTTTTTTAGACCTCAATAAATATAATTTACACCAAAAAAAAAGGTTAAAAAAATTTCTTTGACAGAAAATAGGGGAGAAAATTGATGCAGTCCTAACGGGTGTCATCATTCGACTTGAATAATGCCTGGTCACCGTGTGAAGACCCCACGACACCTCAACATGTTGCAGTGTTGTAAAAAAGTACCTAAAAGTGAATTTACTTTAAAAAAAATCAACTACTTTACCTGGTAATTCTGAGGTAACCGTTTTCCTGACTTTCTTAAGGGTGTAGTCAACCTTTAAAAGTCAACTTTTCAAATATACAGTGCAGTCTATGAGTTAACCAACTATCTGAGCCATTATGCAGCAAATGTGCCTCTTTGGCTCTGATGCAGCTTGCAAACTGCAAAGTAACTCGTATGTTATGTGATAAAACTACAATATTTGCCTCCAAAATGTGTCATAGTGGAGTGGAAGTATAAAGTGGCAGAAAATGGAAATACTCAAGTGAAGTACAAGTACCTCAAAATTGTACTGAAGTACAGGACTTGAGTTAATGTACTTGCTTCTTGAGAAGTTGCGAGGGAGTGGGATGAAGTTTCCGGGGTGCTATGTGCAAAAAAATGCATGCATTAGCATTTCCTAACTAGTTGCCGCTGCATATTTAACGGCTTTCACACCCTTTCGTTCCTAGCATGAAAGTCTTTGGCATAAAATGACATCATGCTTTTTTTTCCTGCCACTGCCAACCATCTCTGAAACTTACTTTCCATCAAACATCAAACTCGCATCGCCTCATCTTGGCTCATCTGTAGCTTGCTGGCTAGCTAGCAACCATGACCGACGAGAACACAAAGATAACACGCAGCCTGATGCCAACAAATCGGCCTTAAACGCACCGTCTGCACATTTAATACCTACAGCAAATTTACAGTAAATTAGAGATAACTCATGACCTTCATTTTCTTGATTTCCAGACCTTTTAAGACTTTTAAAGGAGCTGTGGGAACCCTGATCACACATTTGACTACTTCCAATTAAGTAAAGGAAACACTGAAATCTTGACACAACAGAAAAAAGGATTAAATGAAACATAAAAGACAAACTGAAGATTGGAAATGTCAGGAAAAGAGGAAGGACATACAGAAAGAAGCATGAAAGAAGAACAAAAAATGAAGAGAGATGAAAATACCTTCTTCCACATCAGATATATAGTCCTCTGTGATCATTTCGGGGACATTGGCTTTACAGACTGTGTGATTGGGATGGAGGAGAAGGTTAGAGAGAAAAAAGGGAACCAAAAAATATGGAAAAATCAACAACAAAGTGATGACTGCACATTTTCAACGGCTCTATTGTTGATAATAAAGGTTTAAATCATCGTGATTGTAACTGAAAGTTAAAATGATGAAATTAAATAAGTTAATGATGAAAAAAATAATGTTTCTTCAACAACAACAACAACAACAACATCACCATCTCCTTGACAACAATGAGGACGTTTGTTAACCATGAGACCAGCGGCGCTGGGATCATCCTGTTCCAGCCCAAAAGCCAAATATGACTCAACCTGAGATTTAACAGACTCTGGAGGTCTCTCTGGGTTTTTGTGACTGGGGTCAGGTTGTACGGGGAGGCAGAACAGATTTATATCCCTTACCTTCGTCATCGGACATGTCCAACACCTCGTTCATGGTCTCTGGGACGTTCATCTTGTGCTTCTCGATCACAGTCTGTCGAACAGAAAACATAGTGCTCTTAATAAGGTGTTGACGGTGACTTAAGCTTCACACACACGTTCTGGTAAATTCACGCATGCCATGGCAGAGCTGGAATAGATGCATCGAGGGACAGTAGATCCAGCAGATGGCGTTAATGCAACACGTATGGATGCCAACCGCCATAAAACCAAACAGAAGAAGAAGAGAACGAGGCTAAGAGCTGTTTTTGTCCAATGCAGCTATCGCCACAATAATACTTATGAGTCTAGACTCTAGAAGTGTTGAACATAGTGGGTTATATTGTTGAATTAATTAAATTAAAGCAACATCAAATATACTTTATGCTTAGTTGGCATTCACGTAATGTGACTCATGTTATTTTCCCAGCCTGTATCTGAGAGCCGGCCTTTATCTGTTTGTGTCGACTTCACTCCCGGGCCATTATTCGAGACCAGTCTTTTATTTGCAGCTAGATTTACCACAATATCAGTCATCAGTTGCCACAGAAATATGGTAAAATATACAGTTAATAACTTCGAAAAGTAGACATTAAAGCCTGTTTCTAACATGATCCTGCTTTCCTGAGAATTCATGTCGAGTGGACGTGGCCATTTTTGTTTAAGTTAAAAGTTAAAAAAGAAAGAAAGAGTTTATGCACCCGTATACATTTCAGTCAACACACACTCTCAGAAACACGTATACGCACCTGAGTGGTCAGAGTTTCCTCTGTGACCACTTTGAGTGTGTCGACCACAGAGATGTAGCCGAGCCTCCTGGCGATGGACAGAGCGCTGTTCCCATTCTGGACCGAAAATATAAAATAAATGAGAAAGGTGTATTCAAAAGTATTTAAAGTGCATTATCTTCAGTATCGATCTGTGTGTACTGACAGCAGTGACTTCGTTGGGCGATGCTCCATGATGTAGCAGCAGGTTGATGATGTGTGTGTGTCCCTGCTGCGCCGCCTGATGGAGAGGTGTGTAACCGTTCTGCAGAGGAGGCAAAAACAAGAGAATGGTTAGAGTTACAAAACAAAAGCCAACGAAACACATTCATACACTAAAAATCTCCTCTGCACACAGGAATAAAGAAAAAAAACACCTTACCTTGGTCTTAGCGTTGACCTTCGCCTGATTTTTCAGCAGGAAATTAACCATCTTCACGTTGCCATAGTGACAGGCCACATGGAGAGGAGTGTATCCCAGCTGAAATCAAAGCAAAGTTTGATTAGAGGTTTAACCGGTCATTTGGTGATGAATGCCACATTGGCACTGTGACAAAAAACCCACAAGGCCCGGAGCGACGTCTTCATATTGTTTTTTCTCAACCAACAGTCCAAAACCAACAGATATAAAACATTTTCAACACCATACAGACGACAAAAAGCAGCAAATCCTCACATTTGAGAAGCAGGAACCAGAGATTTTTTGCTTTTTTTGCTTGATAAATTACTTCAACCATAATCATTTGAGCCCAAAGGAGACACGTGTCACATTACCTTGGTCTCAGGGTCGATAGTTGCTCCCTGGTTGACTAACACCTCAGCAACGTTGACTTTATCCTCCTGGGCAGCCAGGTGGAGCGGAGTCAGACCGGACTGAGGGCAGACAGAGAGACAGTTAAATACACAGACAGGAAATAAATATATAAACAAAGAGAAACTGCACACATTTAAAAAGCCTCCATTTTTATAATTTAGGGCACCTTATTGCCCATGTTAACGGGAGCGTCTCGAGCCAGCAGCAGCGTCACTATGTCCACGTTGCCTTCCTGCGCCGCGAGGTGCAGAGGGGTGATCCCCTGGCGCGTCACCGTGTTGGTGGAGGCACCGTACTCCAGTAACGTGGTGGTGATCTCCATCTGATTCTTCTTGGCTGCGATGTGAAGCGGCGTGTAACCGTTCTGAGCACAGAGAGACGGAGACAGTTGTTTCTTTGTTCTCACAGCAACGTTATCAGCTCACACGGAGCCAAGTCAGATACAGAATATGTGCGTTATGTGCAAACATACTGGCTTTAAGTGTCACAGAGAATTGTATCAATGTCTATCAACATTTAAATATTTTGGGAAATATTTTAATTTGCTTTCTTGCTGAGAATTGCATGTGAAGATTGATACCACTCCCACATTTCTGTGACCGTAAGCTTAACTTAGCACAAAGACTGGAAACAGGGGGAAACAGCTAGCCTAGCTCTGTCCAAGTTGCGGCCTAAAGGTGGGTTATAGTCTTTATGCTAAGCTAATCTTTGCTAACTGGCTGCTGGATGTAGCTTCATATTCACTGGACAGACATGAGAGTGAGGTCCAGCAAGAAAAAGTACGCTTCAAAAAATTTAAACTATTCTTTTAATAATAATCCCAAGAAAAGTATCCAAAATATTTTGTTTTAAATGGAAATAATTGTTGAACATTTTTCATTTTACGTCAGTTTGACGCAATTTTCTTGCCCTACTTTACTGACATTCTTTGCTATCTTTTGTTCTCACTTTTTTTGTTGATTGTCTGATTTTATTTTTATTTTAGGATTCTGTCATGTGTCCGCTCTGTGTTGTTGAGTATTTATAAGTCAGCTAGACATATGACATGATAAGGCTTGTGTGCTATAAAAAACAAACGACTATAGAATAAAATCGTATTCACAATTTTACATAAAGCTGCAATATTGTGATATATATATATATATTGATATATATATATATATATATAAATATTTGAAAAAAGTTAATATCATCATATTAATTTTAGCCGTATCTTCCAGCTCATCTCGTCTCTACGGCAACAACTTTCTGCTGTTCTTCTTGTAAATGATGAAAACAGCTTTATCCTCTTTAAATGTGCATTAATAAGGATTGCAGAACTATATTTTCTAACACTTTAAACTTTTAATATCAACAATATTAATGAGGTAATGATACAAACTCAGAAATATGTATTTTTTTCCATAAGTGAATAAACGAGCTGTTCTCAGAGGAAAATAAGGTCCACTGTTTTGAAGCTATAAAGGTGGCAGGGTCCGCCACATATAAACAAAGTAAAACAGTATGAATTGTGTTGTCCTTTATGGTCAGTTTGTTTATTCAGTTTATTCAGTCATGAAAACAAAGAGCGTTTGTGTAATTGGTTTGTTTAGTCGATGAAGATCTTTTGTCTTCTGATTAAAACTACAGAATGCTCCTTTAAAAGCCTCGGCTCAACATTCACGTCTCGTCCGGGTTCATCGCCTGAAAACACGAACTCGTTCAATAGTCTGTGAGGGGAATAAGGTTCATTGGGGCCTGGCTAATTTCAGTGGCAGCTCTCTCTGGATGGATGCTGTTAGAGTTGGAAGAGGCATCCACCCAGCCAGCCAATCACGGCGCTTCGCTCGGCCCCGCTTCACTATGTGGGTGACTGAAACTAGGTCAGCCTGCTTTCACCCAGAGCCAAAAGAGAGAGCGGCAGGGACGTCTCGGTGCTTTAATGCAATTGGGAACATTCGGCGAGGAACCGCGTCGGCTGATTCTTACCTTTGCTGCAGCGTGCGGCGAAGCTCCCTGGTTGAGCAAGAGCAGCGCCACCTTCTGGTTATCATAGTGCGCCGCCACATGCAGTGGAGTTAGTCCGCTCTGAGCACACACACACACACACACACACACACACACACACACATTACCAGTGTTGGGAGGTGATATACATACAGCACAGTGCAGTGAGCTGACAAAGAGAAAGCTTTGGGTGGAGTGAGTTATAAATGTATTTCTTTATGCATTGTTACCTTCCCTGCAGCGTCAGGCGGAGCGTTTCTCTGCAGCAGCAGGTTGGCGACCTCGATCTTCCCGTACTTCGCGGCCACGTGTAGCGGAGTGAAGCCCTTCTGGAGAGACACACACGACGACAGGGAAAGACTATTATAGGCTACATTTATTAGAAAAATCTCATCGACTGATGTGCTACGGCTGTTAAAAACCCACTCCGGGTTAATAGTTAGAAAGCCACATGTGTTCAATCACTTGTAATGGAGGGTGGTGTCATGACAACACGAGAAACACGATTATTTAAAACACTGACGAAACAAAATAAGGGCTCAGGGCGTGTTGAGTGTGTCTTACATCAGATTCTTCAGCTATGAGGCAACACAGAACCAACTCTGTCCAGATAGACCCGGTTGTGCTCAACTGTATGTGCAGCCGCGCAAACTGAGAGGCGACAGACTCCAGAGCAGCTTCTTGGTCTCGAGGTCCCTGAATTTTAACAATACGAATCCAAATCTCTGGAGGTGGTGGATGATTATGATCTGATAGCACGCATGCACCTGAACACACATTATTCTTTATTAGATTAGACTACTGACCGGTCGACCTCAAGATATTTAATATGAAGACACAACACAGAGTCTGTTCCTCTCTTCTTCTGACCTGGAAACATCTCCTCCGTTCAACTGTATTTAGAGTTTAGGGACTTTCCTCGGTGTCGAACACTGTGCCCATCAAACGCTCCGTTACAGTTTAAATAGACGTTATGAAACGAGTAATTCACAATGAGAGCCTCTCCAGGAACAGTAGAGAAGTCGTTCTGACCCAACTCTCTCCACTGGCAGACAGTCAACTGTAACTCATGGTCCTCAAACCCAGAGCGCCTCCAGCTCGGCCGACAGTTTACCAGCAACAAATCAAGCATGTGAGAAAAACAGCCTCGTGTGGCAGATCTGCAGCTGTTAACCACCGCGTCATGTGGACAGCTCATGTTAATAAATGTGCGCTGTGCCTTCTTTAAATGAAATGAACATGAAACATGATTCAGTCGAGTCAACGCCGTCCCGACAACAGGTTCGTTACATCGGCCTGTCTTCACCCTCCAGCCATCAAAACGACCGATGTTTGACAAGTCTCTACACAAAAGTAATTATAGTTTATAGTGAGTATTTTTCATTCCTTGTCATTTTTATTTCGTGTTTAATTTTTGTTTTCTGTTTAGTTTAGATTCATCTGGTTTCCAGAGTGGGTCAGCTCGATTTCGGTTGTGTTTTTATGTTTTAGTGTTTTTTTAGGGCTGCATGATGTTGATGTTTATCAGCTGAAACCTATAATTTCTCACGGCCGATCGATAAGACAGCTGATGATTTCACAGTTTTGTATTTTATGGACACCTGAAGGTTCAGAAGCTGCAGTGAGCAGAGCTGGATGATTTAATATTAAATAGCTTTAATAAGGTGTGTTGTGAAAAACCCTTGTGGAACAACATCTCCTCCTCCTCCTTCTTCTTCTTCTCCTCCTTCTCATTCTTCTCCTCCTCCTTCTTCTTCTTCTCCTCCTTCTTCTTCTCCCCCTTCTTCTTCTCTTTCTCCTCCTCCTTTTTCTCCTTCGTCTTCTCTTTCTCCTTCTTCTTCTCCTCCTCCATCTCATTCTTCTCCTCCTTCTGCCTCTTCTTCTTCTTCTTCTTCTTCATCTCTTTCTCCTTATTCTTCTTCTCCTCCTTCTCCTTTTTAGTTTAGTCTTAGTTACCAATAACAACCGTGCTACACAGATTTGATTTTCTCGTTTGTGTGTGTGTGCGTGTGTGTGCGTGTGTGTGTGTGTGTGTGTGTGTGTGTGTGTGTGTGTGTGTGTGTGTTTACCTTAGTAATGATGCCCAGATTAGCTCCCTGGTCCAGCAGCGCTGTGGCCACGTCTCTGTGTCCCTCCCTGGCAGCCAGGTGTAGAGGTGTGTACCCGGAGCTGGTGGTGGCGTCCGGGCACGCTCCGTTTCCCAGCAGCTGGTGGACGATGTCTTGTTTCCCGAGACGGCTCGAGATGTGCAGCGGAGTCTGGTCGTCCTGATGGAAACAAGATATAACTTCTTTTAATCGAGCTTTTTGTGCATTTTGAATACAATTTATATCCAAGAAACCATCATTTTACTACAATCACACAACAGAGTCTGATATTTATATATAAGAACACAGTGAAATAATGGATTTCTATCATTATGTTTAAGTTTTTCTCTGACGATGAGAGTCAGAAGACAAACCCTCAAACTGGAAACAACAGGAATGTTTCTGTGCCGTCGTCACTCAGTAATTAAACACGTGCAAACGCACACTCATCACTGCGTCTCAAACAAACACGCACGCGAACACAAAAGCGTCGCGGCTGAACGAGCTCCATGTGTTTTCTATTCAAGAAGGGACGACTTTTTTTTACGTCACGCGTGGTCTACCTTGGCCGTGGCGTCCACTCGCGCTCCGTTCTGGATCAGATACCGGACCACGTTTGACTGTCCTGCCCTCGCCGCCATGTGGAGAGCCGTCTCCCCCCTCTGCAACACACACACACACACACACACACACACACACACAGAGAAAAGAAAAAGAGGGATTGATAATTATTATTCTTAAGTTTCTTCTTCCTTCATGAAAACACACAAAACTCCTTCAGAAACTCGCCCTCTGTGCAGATGTACAGGAAGAAAGAAAAGAGAGAGCGAGACCCCCTCGCTCTCCACACCCAGTTCACCATAATGACGTGCCGTAATACCCCGTTTCTACGGTAACCTGGCCACAGACACGGCGTGGGCGACCAAATACTTGGGGTTGAAGAGTTGACTGTGCAGGACTCTCTCCCCTCTTTTCTTCCCTCTCTTCCCCCCTTTCTGTTTGCTCACTTCTTCTCTTTCAGCTCTTCTCTCTTCCTCTTTATCTTCTTCCCATAAATTACTTCATGTCCTCCTCCCGTCACTTCAGAGCTTCGCTTTCAAGGTTTTTTTTTGCTCAGTTTTCTACAAACTAACGAAGGTTGGCGTGAGGTCATTTTCCATGTTTGAACATATGAGTCTCTCTCTGTGAAATTCTGTGTTTCAGGTGTCAGATATCAGAGCTGCAGGAAGTAATAATACGACGATGTCAAAGCATCCAAATTCTGGCCTTATCTTACACAACGTACCTTTAATACTCATGCAAACAACTGGATCTAAATCTGAGAAGACTGTGAGACGATTAAAGAAAGTTTTTCTGCACAAATCTGACTCAACTACCTTTTTTTAGCTGTCTGAAATCTTTGCTTTTTTAAAAATGGTGGATATTTTAACCTCTTTGAGCCTAAAACAATATCTAAATTACAATTTAAACAACTGACAAGTGGCCAAAAGGGGGAAATTAGTCTTAAAAACAACAAGTGACTGCAGAAACTACAAGAAAGTAAGAAGATGAACTCCCTGAACTCACCACATTGCTTGTGTTCGGTGAAGCCCCGTGGTTGATCAGCTGGTGGACGATGTTGTCATGTCCCATAAACGCTGCAACATGGATCGGAGTCAGACCGGACTGTGAAGAGAAGAGACGCACAGAGGAGAAGAGAGGAATTAACACAACATACACTGAATCACTGAATAAGGGATTGCTTCTCTAAAATCAAGACAAATGTCACGTTATTCTAGAAGATTCACGAAACCAGGTGACTTTAAACCTTTTCAGTTCCCAGTTTTATGTGTTTCCACTTCTATTTAAATCCTGTTCATAGACTCTTATTAGTTTCAAATATGGGTGAACTGCACATTTTCTTTCTTTCTTCAGAAGCACGAGGATTATTTGAAGACTTATTTGAAGTTAAATACAGTTTATTAGAGCTGTGAAGGGTAAAAAATCTGCAGACCGCATATTATCCTTAAGAGGATGATAGTCATTCCTGATTAAACCTTTGCGGTTCGGTTCGGAGGGGAATCAATATTGAGTTTGTTGTGGCTTGGCTGATATGCTGCTCTGCTGAATTAGCGTCTATTATAGACACTATCAGCTGACTATCAGCTGAGTGATGTGCCTCATATCTCATAACTAACAGAAAACACAGGAGAAAACTGATTAGGCACAAGATTTAGTAACTTTTTCCACAAATCAAATCATGTTACTGACTGTTTCTGACTTCACAGGGGTCGAGAGTTGACTACTGGACCATATATAGTTCACTTAAACTCAGCGAGAGCCTCATTCTTCATTAGGGGGAACGTCCACAGGGCTATTGATACGTTGATTGACAGCGAAATTGACCAACCGCTTCGTGTACAAGCCTAAATCAAACAGCGAGCGGGAGGTCGGCGCTCCACTGGGACTCACCGTGGAGAAAATAAAGACATTTAGGATCCAATAAAGACAAAAATGACTCTGTGAGACGAAGATTTTTGAAGTGTGTGAACCAACCACTGCAGTAAAGTAGATTATTTCCTTGCAGTTGAAGTGTAAAGTAGCAGAAAACTGATAAAATCTGGGTTTGGCACAGTAACACACACTCACCTCAGTGACTGCCTGTATGGACGCTCCATGCTTCAGAAGTAGCTCCATCACCTTGACTCTGTTTTTCTTACAGGCAATGTGCAGCGGAGTGAAACCATTCTGCAACAAAGACAATCAAAACAAAAACATCAACATTTCAAAGTATAAAAATAGTCCCGGGACTCTTTCTGTGCTCGGCTGCAGGTCTTTTTTTTTTCCGCGGCCGCTGGCAGACGACAGATCTGGAAAGCCGAACGGAAAATACAGTAACGAACGACAGAAACCTTCTTTTCTTTTTTTTTCTCCTCTTTCTTACACTTTTTCCTGTTTAACCCTTCTGCATGCAAACCAGACAAGCATGTGTGGAAACAATTGACTGTTAAAATAATAAAAAAAAGTGAGCTGCACTGAAAATAGATACTTTGCTTTACAACTCACTCTTCTCCGGCCAACACGTACACTCTCCCCCTCCCTCTCATACTTGCTCGACTTTGAGGTTTCTGGCTCAATCCTATGACTTCATTTTCCTTCTCCGTGTCCGTTTTTTTTTTTTTTTTTCCCCTTCTCATTCTCTCTGGCTATAAAGTCCCAGAGCTCTAACCACACCCAGACTTCTCCCATTACAGAGCAGAGATGGTTGTCTTACAACCAAGACACCGGTCGAGGTTATTAAGTCCATTCAAGTTCCCCTTGTCTTGTTTTACTTCATTAATTTCCTTCATGCTCTGTTGTCCTCCATTAAAGTATCTTATTTCTGTCTCGCTTTGTTGTAAACAAAGTTAAAAGTATGGATAATGAGGGAGGTCAGGAAGAAAGGGGAGAAAGGGAGGAGGAGGAGGAGGAGGAGAGGAAATGAAAGACTTGAAAGGAAGGAAGACATTTTTGGTTAATTGGTAGTTGAGATCATCGAGACCTGATTGCAACATGCAAACGTTTCACTGCCACAACCTCTGCACATATTTTAATCCTCAATATTAAAGAAAATCACAATAAATATCATGCAAACATTAAAGTAAAGCCTGCAGCGAACTGAGGGAGAAACCCAGAGAGCGACACAGTGCACATCTTGTTCCTTCTTCTGAGAGCGCTCTAATCAATTTGTCACTTAGTTATCATTGCTAACAAGAATGAAAAAAGAAATAGCAATCTGTTTATTAAGCCATAAAATATTGTGAACGAGTCTCAGACCACACTGCCAAAAGTTCAACCCTTGCCCACATTGTGGAAATAAAAGATAATGATCATTATTTTGATCATTTTCATCTTTTAAAAGTTATTTACTAGTTTCTGTCTTTGAATTCATCTACTGCATATTCTTACATGTCAGGAAATCTTAAAACTGAATAATTTCTTGGTGAAATAAGCTGCAAAGTCCAAAACTTTGCTTTAAAACTACACAACAATGCTAACAAAATAAATAAGCAGCGGCAGACCCGCTCCACTTCCTCCTCCTCCATCCCGTCGTCCTCACCAGTGCCTTGGCGTTGGGGTTGGCCTTCTTGTCCACGATGACCTTTGCCACCTTGTAGTGGCCGCAGTGGGCGGCCACGTGCAGCGCCGTCAGGTAGTCGTTGGTCACGTCGTCCACGGGCACCTCGTGGTGCAGCAGCAGCTGGACGCAGTTGAGGTGGTCGCCCTGCGTCGCCATGTGGAGCGGAGACAGACCGTTCTGGAGGGGAGGAAGTACAGATGTGGACGTATGTATTGAATCGGCAGACGGTTGCACGGTTAAGGAGACGATTAAGGAGAGCAGGATAGAAGAAAAGAAAACGTACCTTGGTCTTTGACAGTATTGGAGCTCCTCTGTCCAGCAGCATCTCCACCACCTGCTCATGGCCGCTCCTCGCTCCACAGTGGAGAGGAGTCAGACCGTCCTGTGAACACAAACAGCACAGTTACAGCTACAGTGTCCTCAATGAAGCACTGAAGGAGTTAAAGACAACTTGCTGCAGGTGGTTTTTTTTACTTCCTCACTGCTGAAGGAGGATTTCTGGGATATTTGTGTTTGTACGTTGATAAAATCCCTACGCTGCTTGTAACACCTCGAGATGATAAAATGTTACCTTGGTCCGTGCATCTATCTTGGCCCCTCTCTCCAGCAGCAGTCGCACCATGTTGCTGTTCCCTCGTTTGGACGCTACGTGCAGCGGCGTGATGTCGTTCTGAGGGAGGAAACAGAAGCATCGTTTCATCATTCAGCCGCAGAGACGCGAGCAACGCAACAGAAACGAGACACAGAACAAACCTAACTCTGTTTGTGCGTCACGTATCCTCCACTGATGAATGAGTCTTCATCGTGTTGTGCACACGATGGACTACAATTACTCAATTTGCCAAAAATGAAGCTGCATAACTTTTTAGACTCAATGTGGCTGCAGAGGAAAACTGATAAACATCCCCCTCTAGAGGAACAGAGCTACTCTAACAACTTCAGCTGCAGTGTTCTGGTTTAACTGTATTTTCAACACTATTTGATCTACTTACAGAGTGACACTAATTATATTTTCATTACATCATCTGTATGTGTGACAAACAGCGTTATAATGAAGTGCTGGAGCGCTGCAGCGATGTCCCGGCTGACAGATCTTCTTCTCCAGATGCAAGAAAACATGTTTGTTTGCTACAGAAACCAACAACACGGCAAAACTAATCATTCCCACTCATTTTGAATCACGACACAATCATAATATCTGTCACAATAATCACAATATGAGTTGTTTTACCTTTATTTGCACAGTTTTGTTGAGTAAATGTTAAAGGATAGGGCTTATTCCAGATTTTACTTGAAGGTGCCACATGTGCAACGGACACAGAACAATCAGGGGGCACGAGCTAATGGTAGGTACAGTTAGCAGCAGTTAGCGGTCTGGACTGTGAGGTCTGAGCAGCCGGGGAGTGTTGGTGTGAGCTTTGGACCGGGACAGGCCGGGCTAGCTGGTTAGCATGCTACATTCAGCAGATATCTATGCAACACAATACACTTCATAACGCTAAAACGTTTATTTCTTCACATTTTGTTGTAAATCTCAATTGTTTTAAATGTTTTCACGTGAACACGAATCCTACAAAAACCCCAAAACCAACAATGTGTTGGTCTGTTTCTTCCTTATCTTACCCAAAAGTCTTGTTTTCTCTGTGTAACTAATACACTGCCTCATTTTTTATAGAAATGTCTCGGCAGTTCCCTGATACAGCTGGACGTCGTAGTTTTAAGCAAGTCTTACTGGAACAGGAGCAACTAGTCAAAGTCCTGGGGTCTATTTTGAGCAGTTTTGTATGAAGGATTGGGTCAAAAATAAACTACAGTGCCTGTGTTTTTCTGTTGTTTCTGTTAAATAGCAAGAAAAAAAACACATCGTCACCAGCTTCATCTTTTAAATATACGATGTTGTTGTTGTCTCTGTTTCTGTGACACAAATATGTGACACACTTGGAACAAAACACAACAAAATATGAACAGCCTCAAAATGAAACCGAATTTCGAATGTAGTTTGTCAAAGTATCAGTTGTCATTAATTATTTAAGATATAAATCTACAAACACAGACACAATCCTGGAGTCTATAGGATCATGCAGCACACAGACAACATGTATAAGTGTCCTGCAGCAGAGTGACGAGCACAGCTGCTGCATTAAATGAGTCAGTACTGGATTCCTGCGCTCACACCAGCACACACACACACACACACACACACACACACACACACACACACGAGAGACTTGGAGTGAATGCCTGCAACAGCACTCACTTCAAACAGTCTGTGTGTGTGTGTGTGTGTGTGTGTGTGTGTGTGTGTGTGTGTGTGTGTGTGTGTGTGTGCGTGCTATCTTTGAAGATGAGTACCTACCCTCGCCTTGAAGTCCACGGCCGCCCCTCTGTTCAGCAGGAGTGTTGCTACGTTGATGTTGCCGTAGTGAGCCGCAATGTGGAGAGGAGTGAAGCCGCTCTGAGAGGGACGAGAGACAGAGACAAACAACGGAGTCAATTAAAGAGAGAGGAAGTGAAGTCCCTTATAAACGCGCCACGAGCGAAGCATGATGGGGTATATTACATAGCGGTTGGCCAGAAGCAAGCTAACAGAGCTGAGCAGAAGCCGAACGTGCATCAAATGCTGGATTTTCCCTTTTCTGTAACAAAATCCTCCGACTGGACATAAATCATAATGTAAGAAAACAGAAGCACGTGAAGCTCCTGTCAGATGGAAACCATGCGAGGGTCTAAAAACTGTGGCGTTTAAATAAATACAATGTAAGTGTCTATTTTTAGTTTTTGTCTCAGTGCCAAAAAATTGTACTCTTCTGTGATAAAGTGTTCGTCCGACCCCAAATAATAAACAGACATGCAGGTGAGCATGCGGCCATATTAGTTGAAGGTAATCCAGACTTCATAGTTCTGAAAAAGCTGCTTTAAAGACACAATCAGTGACCTAAAGTAACCACATTAAAGGAAAGTTTCACCCAAAAATGAAAATTTAGCCATCATCTCGCCACCGCAACACCCCGATGGAAAGTCAGGTGAAGTTTGGTAGTCCACAAAACATTTCTGGAGCTTCGCAGCAGTGAGATTTGGGATCTCAGGGCTGCTGAAATGCTGCAACGCTGTTTTTCTGTGAAGCTCCAGAAATGTTTTGTGGACTACAAACCTTCACCCGACTTTCCATCGGCATAAAGTTGAGTAAATACTGACTGGATTCGCATTTTTGGATGAACTGCTCCTTTAAGACATCGAACAAGTCCTCTAAAAAGTATCCATCCAATAAATAAATCCATAAATCCTCAACTTATGCCAACATACGTTCACGTGCTATTGTTACTGTCTCTATGTAAAGCTGATGGAGCTGCTTTCTGGCCAGAGTGACACTAATTTGCATCATCTTAAAGGACAGTCAGCACAATGTCAAGTACTGTTCGTTAAAAAATGCAATTAACTAAAATCTATGGCCGTGCTCGTCTTTACTATCACTTCAGCCCTCCAGTATTTCCTCTCATTGACAGCTGGACAGGAGATAGATGGTCACATGCACAACCAAATTTAATTTAAGTTAATAAAGACATTAGGGAATAGCAACATATACAACACTGAGATAACTGAAAAATTCAAGAGGATGTGCATCACATGCAATCGCTCAAGCAGCGCGAGGAACAAAAGCACTGTGATAAAACAAAGTTGTACGTCGAGGTGCTACTGTGGATGGAAAAAGAGAAGTCATAGGGGGAAAGGATAAAAAGCTGTACTTGTATATTTTGTACAATGCTAGCGGATGCAAACTGTGACGTCCTGCACTGAATCACTTTTCAGTAAATGAGGACCTTTGATGGTGGCGATTTAACTCATGAGCAATACATGTCGGTCGTCTTCTGGCCAAACCACAAAAACAAAATTGATGTGCTTGTTAATTTTATCTTTGGAGAGAACCAGGTTAGCTGTTGCCCCAATTTCCAGTCTTTGTGCTAAGCTAATCGACAGCTGCCTTTAGCTCAATGTGTAGCACAAAGACATGAGGACCCCTGATGAAAGCAGTTCAAATGTATTCAGTATTGGCTCAGCTAAGATTACAGTTAGGTTTAAAATACCATTTAAAGACAGGAAATACATCCATGTTACACACATTGTAGCTTGACCAGAAAGAAACAACTAACATCTACCAGTAGATCTATTAATAGATCCATCAGTGAACAGCCGGAAAACTGTAACTTTGAAGTTGCAGTTACGTAACTATTAAGTACATACAATAAAACCTTTATTTACCTGAATGCAGAGCAAACCAGGCCTTTATTTTCGAACAGGCTTATATTAGAGACAGGCTTTTATTCCTCATTATTTCACCTGTTTTCCAGTTGATGCAAACTGAAAACCTCCTCCGCGTCGACACGTTATCTTGATAAATATAGTAATATGCACATGTACATTTCCTCACCACTGTGCTACTCTCAGATTCTCACCGACCAATTAATTCCTTATACTTTTTTCTCGATCAGTGTTAAGCTGCCACGCATGCAACTCAGCACCGATGGTATTCCAGCTTTCTTGATTTTGTCTTTTAAAGAGAAAAGTTAAAAAAACGAGAATTATTAAGTGGATGAAATTGGTATTATTGTGAAAAGCAGAAGCCACAGAAACCGGAACAGCCAAGTTGGGAGTATAACAAGACTCTTGTACTTGTACTTGTTGTACTGATGGTTTAAGTGCTGTGGAAATGTACATACCATCTGACTAAATACATCCTCCCCCCCCGCTATAAATTAAATTACACATATTAAATTATCAACTGAAAAAGACCAAAATCTGCCTGTGATGAAAAAAAATGGTTTCCAAAGCTGTAGGTTTACTTAAGATAACTGAAGCTCTGTTATTTTATCTGATCTCTGCACAGAAGCAGCAAGCCGCTGGATGCACACAAAGCAAAAAGTCGAAAATGCGAATCCATGCTGTAAAAAACAGGCACACAGGTGAGGCTGTCAGCAGCAAAAGCATTCATGCCAGCATTTAGCGTTCATGCTAGCAGACAGAAGGCTTTGGCTTTTGCAATGGTGGCCATGAGTGAACAATGGCAGAAGAAGGAGAAAGAGGAAGAGGAAGAGGAAGAGGAAGTGAAGAGAAGAGAAGAAGAAGAGAAGAGAAGAGAAGAAGAAGATGTACCTCTGTTGTTCTATTCACCATCATCTAGAAGGGGAAAAGGGGAAACGGGGAGGCGGTAGGGTCAGAAAAAAGGAACGAATAGAGGGAGAAGGAGGAGGAGGAGGAGAGAATGGGGTGGTTAGTGCACCACAACAACTGAAACACCAACACCAACACCACGGTTGCACGAAGCTGTAGGATGGGTGGATGACAATGTGGCCGGAGGTAATGAAAGGAAACAAAACAGGGAGGTACACACAACTGGATGATGGACTGAGACTCTCCCTTACAGTCCTGTTATTTACTCTACACTGAGAAAGACGATGATAAATATATCTGCATTTTGTTTTAAATAAAGACTACACTGTTTTTGCCCTGATTGGCACTTAGATTGTGACACATGTGAAGATCAAAATATTAAACGCCTGTTGCATTTTCATGCCATAAAAAAAAATAAGTCCAGAAATTAAATGATTAATAATAAAGTCAATAATAAAAATTAAAAAAACACAGTGACAGAAAATGTCTACCCACCTCATTCACTGAGCTGTTGTCGGGAACAGTTAGCGGTATGCCAACGTGTGTTTTTCCCTTTTCTTAGAGGTTTTTGGGTGCAGGTCCTTTGTTTAAGATACTTTTTTGACATCTTTATTGCAATGTCTGAAGCTACCACCGGCCGCCAGCTAATGTAGCCTAGCAAAAAGAGTAGAAATAGGTGGAAACAGCTAGCCTGACTCGGCCCAGTGGCAGCCTGCCTACATATAAAGCTTATTCATTGACATGTTATATCTTATTTAGTTTCTTAAATCCTCTAAGAAAAGGAAACAACACACCTGTGGCACAACGCTAACTTATAGATGCAGGTTCAGTGACTGAAGTCACACCAAGAATTCATGTAAGGTATCATGTGGTTAGGAATAATCTGGATATTTTATCTTGAACAGAACAAAACCCGTCCCCCTCCGTCAGTAGGTCATGATGTGGTCTCTGTAGCGTACCTTTGACTCCACGTCAGCGTTGTGGTCATTCTGGAGGAGGAGCGCGGCGGCCTTGGTGTCGTCTTTCCTCGCAGCGATGTGCAGCGCGGGCAGGCGGACCTTTCCTTTGGTGTCGTTTTCCAGCAGGAGGGAAACCACCTGGTCATGGCCCTGCTGCAACGCCACCGCCAGAGGAGTGAAGCCGTCCTGTGAAGCAGCAGAACCAGTTAAGACCAGTAGGGGGCGGTAAGAAGGATACTTTATGTCAGCTGCTAGCATATAACAGCAGCTATTAAACAAAAGTTAGGTCTCATCCAACGAATCCGCACAGACAAACATTTTGAGTAATTATTTTTTACATATATATTTTCTTATAGGCGTAACAGTTAATTAAAAGAGTCTTGCAAACAGGCAACTGTCAATTTGTAAAGCTAGCGTAGTTTTTCATCCACCCCTGGCAAATTGTTACAGAAACCTGGGATTGTATTTATTACAAGTTTACTCAGAATCAGTGGGAGCGCCACACGCTGTAAAAGTATGAATTACTTCATAATGTTGCTAATTTCCATCCGTGATTGTGGCGACCACAACAGGTATTTTAAGCCAAACCATGATGCTCTCCTGACCCTTACCAAGTAGTTTTTGTGCCTTAACCTAAACACAGCATAGTGACGAAAGAGAAACAGAAAATTCAAAGAAATGTTAAGCTTTTAACTTATCTGTGGTTTTGCAGAAATGTACTTAGCTAACATTTATTCTGGCGATCGTGTTGCCCGAGTGCTTTTTCAGACAGACGTGTTAAATTACCATCAGATTAACGTGTAGGGGTGCATGTATTAAACAAGTGCAGGACAATCTTACAGCCATTTGGCAAATTCAGGCACTTTCGCTAATGCCCTCAAGATATTTTGAGTGCCTCGATGGAAGTTCGGTGTCACACAAGGACAAATCGAAGGAAATTTAGCCGCTAATGATGCACAGATCAAGCAGCAAGACAAGACGAAGGTAACTGCATCCTGCAACACGCGCTTCACACAGGCAGTATAACAAATGAGGGATGCAGCGGAGGAGTAACCATGAATCATCAAGGAAAAACAAGGATAAGTAAAAACAACAGAGATTATATATGTGCGTGTATCTGTGTGTTTACACAGGACGCAGACTGTCTGGATGAAACCAAGTCAGCATCGGTACACCCACACATCAAAGCAGAACCTCCCCTCAGAGATCCTGCAGAGCGCACGCACGCAAAATTGCACAGGCGAGAAACAAACAACCGTCCAAACAAACACACCCATGTTAGCACACACACACAAGCTGACACACATTCATAATCAGATCCACAAGCATCTCTGCACACACACATACGGCCCACCGCCCCCACAGGCTCACAACCGCGCATAAATTTAGCATTTTTAAGAATTTTTCAGAAGTCAGAAGCCGTCCCAGAGCTCGAACCCTCCTCCCGTTTCATCTGCTCCATTACAGATTCAGGAATAAAAGACACAAAGTCACTTTAATCCCCTAAAAATACTTCAAAACACAACAGACAGCAGCACAAAAATGAGAAAAAAGGCACTAACGGAGGGTTTTGATCTTTATCCTCAGGCTTTAAAACTTGCAGTGACACAGCAAATTTGCCAAAATGAAACAAAATTAAATAAAATTCATAAAAATGTAATCAAACAAATGAAACTACAGGCACATAAGCTTCAGACCATGAAGGAAATATTGAGGTCAAATGTGGATATTACTGCCGAATATTAATACACTTTGCACTGCAGTACAAACATTCATATGTATTTATGTAATCTAAACCTCCAGAATACAAATATATGCAATAAAAAAAAGATCATACGCCGACAAAAGATTTTAAAAACAAAGGATTTTCTGATCTCTTCTGCCACGTGCTCTGCTGAAACGGTTAAACATGAATTATTAAACACCCAGAGTTGCTTCAAACATGGATATATATTTCCCCACATGAATAATTCACTCCGTCTCCGACTGCAGGAGGAGAAGAGGGAGCTCTGCGAGAAGATGAGGTGGAGGGAGGAAGAGAAGGAGGCAGACAAAAGGAGGAAGAAGAAGAAGAAGAACGAGCTGTCGAGGACCGAACTCTGTAAACAAGCGCGCGACACTGATAAACTAATTAATTGCTTTAATTGTATATTCAGAGAACACAGGTGGGTTCTTCACTGCAGAAACTGAACAGGGCAGAATTTGGACTTTGTAGAGCAAAATTTAAAGGGTAACTCCACCAATTTTACACATTAAAGTGTGTTTACAGGTCTACTACTGCATATGTGAAAGAATAGTAAAGCCTTGGGTCAGTGGCTATGTTGCATTGTGGGTAATGTGGGCACCAAGGTGTGAAAACTACACTACGACATTGTTGAACTCGTTATGGACAGTTTAAAAACAAACGATCAAAATCGATACACAACCAGAGATATCGCCTTTTTTATTGCACGTATTCTTCTTCCTTTTCAAAACCTGGTGCCTACATTACCCACAATGCAACCTAAAGGGTAACGCCACCAATTTTACACATTGAAGTGTGTTTACAGGTCTTGAGGAAGAAGAGTACGACTGCATACGTGAAAAGAAAAGTATAAAGCCTTTTGTGGCTCAAGAGGAAGCTGCATGTAATCTTATAAACTGCCTCTGGTGATGTCACTCAGTGGCATTGTGGGTAATGTAGGCACCGGGGTGTGAAGAGCAGTCCACTGGTCTAACATTGCACTACAACACCGTTGAACTCATTATGGACAGTTTAAAAATAAATGATCAAAACTGATACACAACCAGAGATGTCGCCTTCCTTTTCAAAACCTGGTGCCTACATTACCCACAATGCAACCTAGCCAACGAGTGACATCACTGGAGGAAAATGTATCAGATTATATTCAGCTTCTTCTGGAGCCACAAAAGGCTTCATACTACTTTTTTTTTTCACATATGCATTCGTGCACTCCAAGACCTGTGAACACACTTTAATGTGGTTAAATTGGTGTATTTACCCTTTAATGTGATCAGCAGTGGCCTCGGGCAGAGAGGTCTGGCCACACTTTAGTGGCAGTTGGCCGTCTGCCGGTACTACAGCAGATGATGGATCGCACTGACACACTCTCGGGTGTAACACTCGATCACGCCTCACACGACAGACTTCTGTAACGCCGTTAGTTCCTCACTGTGACGGCAGCTGAACACAGTCGAGGTCAGCCCGGATGAAAACACGCCGCCGTCACCGGCTAAACACTCGACCTCCCTCACTTTCTTCACCATTCAGTCAACAGATTCCTCCGTAAAAACAATAAACGTCATCATAATAAAAGACGACTTCATAAGCAGCTTCTGACTCTGTTGGTCACGATGCTGCAGTCTAATCACAAGGAGGCTAAATGACGGCTGGGGTGAAGAGTAAGTGTAAACATTGTGAAGCCTCAAGCGTGGCATCAGGGCCGCCACCATCTTTGTTTTCATGAGCCAGAAGTGGTCGTATAAAGACGAGAGAACGGAGCTGGGGAGGACTGAGAGCTCTAGGACAAGCTGAAGTCAATCACAATCACTATAATTTACAAAATGACATCATACTGTTGAAGAAGACTTGAAACGAGTGACTGAGGCCATAAACTGTGAAAAATCGTACGTTGTTTTGCAACCAGTGGAGTCGCACTGGCTTCACCTTTCAGACCCAGAAGCTCCGTCCATATAACATCTATTACAAGCTGTCATGGACTCATAAGTGTGTGTTCATTGTGTGTTTGTGTTTGTTTACCTCAGTGGCGATGCTCTGACTGGAGCCGTGGTCCAATAAGAACTGCACCACGTCCATGTGGTTCTCCTGAGCCGCCATGTAGAGCGGAGTGAAGCCATTCTGGAAGAGAAAAGGAAACACTGAGTCGGACCTGCAGTCAGGATCATGACGTTTGTCTTACAGGGTCCATTAAACCATTGAATCGTCTGCTTTACACGGTGTGTGTTTGTATTTTATATACTTTTGTAATTGCTGACCTTTTCAAATGGAAGAAAACATGTTAAAGGGAAAATAAAGACAATTCTGAAGCAGTAAACACAATAAAATATCCATTAACTTACATTTTTCATAATATGGCTTAATAACTAGTGGTCTCAGGTGAAAGTTAGCAGTTTTAGGACCAGAAAATTTTTGGTACCAATTTAAGCTGTCTCAGGTAAATTTAAAGTT
Organism: Pagrus pagrus; assembly: GCF_965226575.1. Classification (NCBI taxonomy): domain Eukaryota; kingdom Metazoa; phylum Chordata; class Actinopteri; order Spariformes; family Sparidae; genus Pagrus; species Pagrus pagrus. Next base: position 4,425,489 of record NC_140208.1, on the reverse strand, counting down.
AAAAATAATTGAATATCCAGGACGATATCATTAAAACCAAAAGCTAAAAATAAAAACGATACCGCTTTAAAATTGTCAGGCTGACTTCCAGGCAGGTTTGGCTGATATTATGATCCATCTCATCGATTTCTCCGCTTGCATTAGTTCATTGCGGGCGGTGTTGAAGATCAATAAGCAGGACTGCTTTATGGCAATATTGGATTTACAGGATTTTTGCATTAATGTAATAAAGTACCTCGATCTGTCTGGTATTTAATTCACTGGGTCAGCCAAAAAACTGACACCAGGTTTGTAATCTATAAATGGTTTATTAAATGAATTTAAAGGAGATTTGTTTTATTGATATTATACACTGTAAAAGCACCAGGATCTGTTTTTTCCTGATCTCTACAGCTGCACATGAACGCATCACCGCAGCAGCACCTATCATGCAGTACGTGCTGCCACCTCCCAACATAACTCACACCTGATAACAGCAACGATAAAAGCTGCAGCTCGAGTTGAAGAGGACTGTGTGTGTGTGTGTGTGTGTGTGTGTGTGTGTGTGTGTGTGTGGTGCGACACAAGAACAAGGCCATGAAGGCACATCTCCATAGCAACGCAAGGATCCAAAAATCACTTCAGCATGCAAAAATGCTCCTCCTCCTCCTCCTCCTCCTCCTCGTCTGTGGATTTATTCTGGTGTCAATGCACCAAAAGCTTCTTCACCCTCTCGTACAGAACAACACCTCAACCTCACAGTCAAAATGCTGCTGTGGCTCAAGGGCACAGTGTCAGTGAAACTTTACACACTCAGATACAATCTGAAACTTTAGTCTGACAATCAAAGGAGAATAAACTCAGAGATGATCACAAAAAACTAACTTTTTATCGAGTTTCCGTACAGTGACGACAGTCACAGCTCATCGATACCAACTTAATTTTCCTCCTCCAGACTCAGCTTTGACATTGACGTTATTATCGTTGCTGTGGTGACCAGAGCTGTGTGTGTCTGTGTGTGTGTGTGCATGCTGACTATTGACTGTGGGCCAGGAAGCACTGCAGAGCTGCTGACACAGCACACACACACACACACAGATGGACAGTGTGTGTGTACAACAGTTGTATACGCATCGATCTGCATGAGCGCACACACTCAACACGGATCTCCACCAAAAAGATGGTCTCACAATCGGAGAGCTTTGTGTGTGTGTGTGTCTGCGTGTGCGTGTTTTACCTGAGACTGTGCGTTGACGTTGGCGTTGTGGGTGACGAGTTCCTTCACCACGTCCGTCTGGCCGGCGAGGGAAGCTATGTGGAGAGCTGTGTTTCCTTTCTGTTTTTAAAGAAATACCAGAAAAGGGAAAACATTTTACACTTTTAAATTAAAACCATAAAAAATTAGGAAAAAAGGGATGTTGAAAAAGTGACATAGTCTCAGTGTGAGTGTGATACAGATCCTCTGATGGATGCACCTGTTGCATGTGTGTCAGTTATAGCAGTTAAGCAGCAGCTGTTGTTGGAAACTCCATACATACACCTCCCTCATTCCTCAATCTGAACTGCTGCAGCTCTTTCTCCTCTCAGGCTTCACCGCTCGGATAGTATAGTAGCTGCAACTGAACTCACTCAAACTTGCCATAGCGCTGCATTCAAATGATTAAACTTTGGACTTAACACACTCTTTAGCTGCTATATGCTGGATCATTAACAGTCAAATAGCCTGTTAGCATTTTGTTTTGCAAGATGTAACTTAAAATATTCACAATTTACAGTGCGAGCATCATGTCGCTCAAATATCTTGACCATATTTAATATCAACTTCGGTCAGATATTAGCTACAATTTTCTCAGTTCGCTAGTTTAGTTAGCTAAGCTATTTCAACTTTAAACACAAGGCTGACATATTATCACTGAGTGGATATATATATGTATATATAGTTGATATTAGCAAACAAGTTGAGCCCCGTTTTTTGTCTCCATGACTCCTGAGCGCTTTACTCTAATCAGATATTAGCTAACGTTAGCTATGTCAGCTACTTAGCTGGTTCAATTAAACCTGAATTAAGAAAACACAACGCTAATATATTTTCACCCAGTAAAGTTGATATGGTAAATATATAACTGCATTTTGATCAAGTATATAATATTTCATATTATCTACTCAGGTCAGATATTAGCGAGTGTTTAGCTAGCTAGCTACACAACAGGAAAAACCTTCATCTGGCGGTTATTGGGTGTAAGAAATGTGTAAAAACGATTCAATACATAAGGATATGCCAGGTTTCACCCTGCCGGTTACATTCCTGCTGGTGTCAGGAGGCTACAGAGGTTCACCGTCGCTGAAACACACCACCCAGCCATGAAAACCCCATCATGCACACCACAGGACGGATTATTCCCTTTCACTAAATCAGTCCAGTCAACCTCTCTAACACACAGCCGTTCATCTCTTTTACTGCTGCTCAAGCAATGTGACTTTGGGAAGAAGCTGACAAAGCAAACTACACTGGGCTGTGTGTGTGTGTGTGTGTGTGTGAAGTCATGCATACACTCTGAGCCTGTGTGGGTGACTGTGTGTGTGTGTGTGTGTGACTCCTGGGTGGCACACACACCTTAGTAGCTGCGTCCACGTTGGCGCCATGCTTGATGAGCTCAGCCACCACTTCCACATGGCCCTCCTTCGAGGCCAGATGGAGAGCGTTCAGCCCGTTCTGGAAGGAGAGAAAAGAGAGTGAGCTTTTTAAAATCAGGTCTATTTATTGTCCTTCCTTTAAATAACTCTCTGCATTTTTTCTTAGTGACATTAAAAGTTGTCTGATAATAAACTTTTGACCATAAAGCGCCCAAAACAAATGCTACAACTTTGCCAGTGACCTATTTTCAGCGGCGGATTAATATGCATTTGGTGAATGTGTGATTCAGTCAAACTAAACTCCAGTGAGCCGAGTGCAACAGTGAGGCTCGCTGATGTTTTAATAGTCTCTAATAGTCAACAATGGTTTAAGAGAGATTGATAGACCGGGGTTTGGATACACAAACAAACTGCCTGCTCTTTAGTCAGATCAACTCATTGTTGGTTTAATTTTAAAGAACAAGACGAAAGCCTGTACACACCTACACGGATATTTCTTAAAACGAAGCTTTTTCATGTGTTTTGGCCTCGGTACACACGTAATGTGTTTCACGTCACTGAAAATGAAACTGAAAGCTTTTGGAAAACTCCAAAAACTGTTCATGTGCAGACAGGATCAGGCTTCTGATTGGTCAGCGTGGCCTTACGACACAATACATTTTCCACATTTGCTGCAGGACGGTTTGAGAGGCTTTTATTGATGTTTTGTTTTCATTCAAGGTGGAGTATCACTTTAAGTCCTCGGCAGCTGCACTGTGATAGTAAAAGATTAAAAAAAGATTACTATCAAGTGGAAGCGCCGTCTTGTTCCTGAGGATTACGTTTACGCTCACCTGATTGCAAATATTGATGTCGACTCCATTCTTCAGGTAATCCAAAGCTTTCTCGAGGTTCCCGGCTCGAGCTGATCGCAGGTAACAGGCGTTTACATCCGTCTGCAGGAAAACACACACAGAGAGGAAACAGGTTGGTTTGTCATCTTTAACTTGTGAGCTGACGAGAAAGAAACTGTAAAAATTAATTAACATATCAACAAATGTGATTTAAAAATGTTTCTATGTGCAAAGAAAAAGCCTGAATTATCTAAAAACTGCAATTACACATTCTTTAATAACCCAGAGCTTCTTCTCGGCTATTTATTTAGTGAAAATAATAAAAAATATCGCAGCTTTATGTGTCACAGCCCCTCGGATCCCTGCAATGAGAGATAAGTTGAATAAATCCTCCGCAGGCTTGTGTGTTATTAGCTGGAGAAAAAAAAATAGGGTAAATTTTTATGTGGCACGTCCTCAGAGAGCTCACAGAAGATGAATCAAAGCCAAAAATGGGGAAAACATCTGAGGGTTTGAGGGTGAAAGAAAAGTGAGATGTCTTCAACCGGCCTGCTGCTTAGTGAAGGGCAACAACAACAACAACAACAACAACAGCAAGCCAGGAATAACCAGCCTGCCAAATCCAGGCCTGCAGCCGAGGGATTTACTTTATCTGATAGATAAGACGGTTCGCTCGGTGCCAACTAGAGGATGCACTCGGTTGGATTTTTGCCGATATACAATATGCCCAGTGTTCCCCGACGATCGCTGGTCCTGATATATGCACAGAGCGTATTATACTGTATGTATACTCTTATTTTGAAGGCCTTCTGGCTGTGCTTATTAAAATAAACACATTCACCGGGCAGAAATAGGAAAACTTGACTTTCAAGGAACAATGGAAACCCTGCGCAACACATTTTAATCCACTCAGAGCATCTCACATCTGGATCACATCAGCAGGAGGAACTTAAAGGTGCACTGTGTAGTTTTTGGGGAAGACATTTGAATCATTGAGTGATTTTTTTGAAGCCTAAACAAAACTAAATTAACAAACTCTTCATCTTAATTTCATACTGTTCTACTTCGTCTATATGTGGTGGACCCTGCCACCTTTCCTAGCTTCAGACAGAGCTGCTGGGGACCTTTATTTTCCTCTGAGAACAGCTTGTTTATCCAGTTGTGGAAAAAATAAATATCAACACATGGCAGTTGAATTTCTTCTCCAAAAACGACACACTGCCCCTTTAAAACATGGTCTATCACCATCTGTCCACTGTAGAATTAGTGAGGATTAATAATAATAATCAAAACGTAGATATTTGCTTCATCTTTCAGCACTTTTGGACATAAGTTCTGCTCTCAGATGCAGAACTGAGAGAAAACCGTCTCTGATGTTGCAGCGTCGGCCTGTTAGCGGCTCTATAATGCGTCTTTGTGTACTGTAGGTTAATAAGCACAGGAGCAGGAGGGTAATTGGAGAGTGCTGAAGCTGGTGTGTACTGTGTGAGTATCAGTGTGAACACATGGGTGTGGCCGACTGTGGCGCTGCACTGCAATCAAGAAATCGGAGACCGTCTGCCCTCCTGCCTGTCTCGCTTTGCTGTATTTTTCAACCCCACGCTCGCTTGTCACTCTCTCTCTCTCTCTCTCACTCTACACATTCACCAAGCCACACCCTGAAATCCTCACACACACACACACACACACACACACACACACACACTGACAAACACAGATACACATGTACACACAGTATTTTGTTGCTCAGCATGATAATCGTCAGTTGTGACGGGTTAACTGCAAATTGTTGTGCTTTTGTTGCTGCTGCTTCCCCCTGAGACACAAACTGTTGTTCATGCTGCATGCAGTCGGTGTGTGTGTGTGTGTGTGTGTGTGTCCCAGTTACGCTGCCTTTCGCAAAAAAATGCACTACAGTGTTTGTAAACAGTCATTTTTTTGGGATGCTGACAGCCCCGAGTAGTTTTCAGGAGTCAGTGGAGTGAATTCAGAACAGCAGAGCAGATATTAGGAAATTAACCTGGATCTGTGTCTTAAACTGGGCCACGTTGGGTCAGGGAAATTGATGCGAATGGGCCTGGAAAGTCCTTGAAACATTGGGGATTTTGATGTTTAAGAAGGTGTGGGTGTGCGATTCTGACTTTTCTTTATTTCTTGACCCAAATTTTGCCGCTCAGGCAACAAACAAACTGTCACTTCACTTCAGACACTGCTCATGGCTAAGAAAATAAGTCCCCTAACTGCTCAACATTTGCAGATAAAAATATAACGTAGTTGTTTTTATTTATGCATAATTCTCCTGATAAGACACGAGAACTGATGATCAATCAAAGATAATGCATTTAAAGACAGTTCTGTTGGTTGTAAAGATAGAAATAGAGATAAAACATTAATAATTTGGTTTCAGGTTCATTGTTGATTCATTTGTTTATGCAAAACAACAACAATACCAGTTATCTATCAAGGAAACAGTCAATTACTGCACATGTGTGGTTTACTAACATCTGACTTCATTGTGCCTAAAAAATAATAACAAAAAACTAAACTAAACAACAAAAAAAGGCATAAAAAATTGTATTTTCTCGTCTCTTAAAGTCTTAAAGTGATGTCATTACACAGTAATATCTACATCTAACAGTACCTACAGCTACAGTAACGTTAGCCACCATAAGCAACTAAGATTATAGCAGCACAACACCCTCAGGCTCAGTGTACTGACCTGAGCAAGGCATGTCTATTGATCCAGGCTTCAAGTCAGCTTCATAACATGACATGAGCCTGGATTTATAAAAATGAAGAGTAACACAGAGTCGTGTCTGTAATTTAAAGGATTAACTGGAGTTGCAGAAAGTCTCGTCGTGCTCGCTGCAGCGCGACGTTTGTTATCGTAGACAGATTGTTGGCTAAAGCTGAACGCTGAGCTCATTTCCCACTCAGTGAATGGATGTTATCTGAGTTCATCATCACACACACACACACACACACACACACACTCACACACACACAGTGTTTCTGGTGTCAGCATCCAGCCTGTGGTCCACAGACTGGGGGGCTCACCGGACGTCATGACAGCAGACACTCAAGTTTACTGAATGAATGTTACTATGATTATTTTACAAACCTCTGGAATATTGTTTATTATCACTTGTTGATGTTATTACTGTGCTGCAGTCTTTGTAAATGTTTCTGAATCTCAAGATACGTCACATACGTCACGGTGTGTCACAAAAACATAAACAAAACCGGAGAGAGAACAAACATTTCACAAGTTTCACAATCCAAACGAAACAAACACCCCGTCAGTTCAAACACGTCCAACTCCAGAACAGATACAGAACTTTCATTCAGACATAAAGGTGCAGGAAAACCTGCTGTGCTGTAATAATGTTTAATTAATGAATTAAACCAACAACCACTGTCACTCTTAGTATCATGGACTTTTATTAAAATAATTCCTGTTATTGTTCTTTGTCTCACTTTCTTTAATCGTGCACTATGTTTGAGATTACAGATCTCATACTTCAGAGGCTTTGGCAGATTCGTGTGAGCGAGTTCACATTTTAGCAAACTGGTACCAGAATAACAAAGTATGCCGAATCAGCTATTAGCAGTTCCTGTTTGCATCGTACCTGTTAACGTACGGTACACACATTCTCAGGCAGGTTCTGACATTTTAGAGCCTCTTTTTTTATGATTTCATACGTGAAACCTCCAGCTGAGTTGAAACTTAATGTCTGATCTCTGCTGGAGAAGCTTCATCACATCCTGCAGAGGAATGACTAAGCTATTAACTCCTGTGTCACATGACCCTGCATATCATCACATTACAGGAAAGAATCAACCACAGACAGTAAAGAAACACAAAAACATTATTTTTTTAAAGATTATCAGGCAGTTTTCTTTCCTCAGTGCAGCTCACGTGCTGCATGTGTGTAAATCCTGCCCTAAACATCAACTTCACATGGTAATCGAGCCAAACGTAACACAAAGAAGAGCGTTATTCTCATCAAAAACAAAACATTTTCCTGTCGAATGATTCAGACGCTGTGTGATGAAAGTAGGACCCTGTGAGAGGCAGAGTGCTGTGCAGGTTTTCTAAACCCTGAGAAAGGTTGTAAGGCACCATGCCAAGCCTTTTAAGTTAAATGGAGCACCAGGCTCGGCCGCTCATAACTCAGAGCATTATCAGAATTCCAGTTCAAAGCATCACGCTCTCAGAAAGTACTGAAGTCCGGCTGAGTGTTACTCTGTTTTTGTGAACCTGACACCCAAAGCTTCACGTTACAAAACATCTTGGTAGACCACAGCTTGTCACAACCTTTATATTTTTATCACACTAACAGACAATCAGACTGCAGAGCTGACAATATCTTCATGTCACTTGTTTTTATATCTGTCGTAGCTGATATTTGAACTGTTCTTGGTTGGATTTACAACACAAATGCACACAAAAAAGCCAAGAGGGCTTGTGTAACGTGGCAAAATCGCCACTTGCAGCCTCGCAAAAAGAACGGGTCTTTTCATTAGTATTACATCGAGCCACACACCTGCAAGAACATATCAGCAATCGTCAGTTGTTGGGCTGACGGCGGGCGGTTAGAATATTTTAATATATTGAACACGTGGACACGAGTACCAGGGCTGCAGCACCACCTAAAATGAGGCATTATAACAAACGGACACAATGATTTTAACACAAAGAAAAAAGAACTAAATGTATAACATATGCCGAATTAACAAGAGGGCCCAATTAATTAAGAATTTATCACATAGAGTGTTTCACAAAGTTTATAAAGTTTCTATTACCTCAACAACTCCCAAAATTGAGTGATTTCATAAGGGAGTCTGGCTGCTTTGACCCGCAGAACGTTGGTGTTCAGGTTTGCTCTTTACTGCAGTGCAAAACAAATAATTATAAACTTTTGTTAATAACTATTAGATATAAGTTGACCTGCTTGTGTACTGTTTTGCATCTTGAAAATGAGAATGAGACAAGAAAACATGATATTAGCAGTTAAAGAGCGTAAATTAAAGCTTACTGTAGCTTCCCTACAGGCCTGCAGGAAGCATGCATGTAGTGCAGTACATGCACAAAAATGTGCACACAGGAACGCCACTGCCAGGACTTACATGGAGGCCTTTTGACTTCAGAATTAGCATCAATTAAACTGCTTTCTATTTATGTGACTGTTCATGCCAGGCAGCGCCGCCGCCCTCTGTATTCACTATCACAGCTATCATGTTGCTGCAGCTCCACGAGCCACAGCGGCTGGTGTGAGCCAGGAACGCAGAGGTCACCATGTTGTTTATCTCACTCTTCCTGTGTCCACATTAAGAGCTGAGACAATCATTCAGTTCTTTTCTTTATAAGATTTATTTACATTTCAACACCCACAAGATTAACGACAAAACAACAAAAATAACACACGTTAAAAACCACACATCATAACAATAAGTCTCCTTGCAACACCAGAACTTCCTTGAAAATCATCAGGTTTTTACGTTTTCTTCAGTACCACAGTGATCCGGTGATAGCTGTCTGTACATAACTGGGTACAGTGCAAAAATAAACGGCTAATAGCTAATTCGGCATCAAGTAATGGCTTCAGTTTGCTAAAAAAACAGCCCGAGGATAACTCACCGACTCTGGGGACAAACAAGCTCAACTCGACTTCAGTATTTCACATGTGACCGACGCAAATGAAATATGTTAAATATAAATAAACGCACACATAAATCATAAATAACTTCAACTGACTCTGACTCTGTGGCATTATTCACCTCTCATACACAACAGCTAACAAAGAGTGTAAAATAAAACAAAACCAAAAATATCTCGAAGTTTAACTATAAATCATTCAATTATTTGATGAGAGGATCGACAGGAAGTTAATCTGTCACTATGAATGATAACTGATAAATACTGCTTTTCTTTATCTGCAGTTAACTGAATGTCTTCCCGCTTAAGATCGTTAGACAACACGAGCAATTTGAAGACTTTAACTTGGGTCGTAGACGACAAATAATCAGGAAAATAATCAGAATAATGAAAATAATCGTCCTCGTCCACATTATGACTTGACGGAAAGAAGCAAAGAGTTCAAGTTTAATACTCGAGTTCATAACAAGTTATATTTTCTCTCTGTTTACAAAAACATGTTCAGATTTACATGAACTCCGGTTGACACGCAGGACTTTGAACTGACATTTAAATGAATTAGTTGGTCACTGAATGAACAAAGATACTATTAAGCCTGAAATTTGCATCGTTTCAGAGTCATTTAACTTTAATGTCGTCTTGTGGTCGTCACAGCAGAGCGGAGGCTTGTTCAGCTCGTTCGGCTGAGTGTCGCTTCAGTCACTGTGACTTTATTTATCCATGGGAGATATGCAAAGAATGCTACAGTCGCTCTTTTTCCAGAGCTCGCTGCTCCACGCTCATACAGTTACACACATTCCAACATGGGAGCTGCACGACCACGACCACGACACAGGCCAGCCTTTCTCAAAAACAACACCACAGCACTTTAGATTCACGTCCTCCTACTTGGTTTTATTTGCAGAAAATTAATCGTCGACTATTTCGATGACTGATTAAAAGATTCAGTCATTTTTCAAGCAAACATGTCAAATATTAGCTGGTTGAACGTGAGGATTCGCTTGCTTGTCTTTGTTATTTATGATCATGAAGGTCACTCTCTCAGCAGATTTGAGCTAATGAGAAAATTAACTGATTAACTGCCAATCTCTCTCATCTTCCTCTAATCTTCATTTACCCGTGCACGACAACAACGACGACACTGAGGCAGAGTTAGTCGGACATGTGACCAGTCGGCTTTAACAGAAACGCTCTTATTAACACTATAGTTCATTAGATTTATGTCCTCCTACTTGTTTTTCTTTGCAGATAGAGCTGCAAAGAAAAACTTGATGATTATAAAACAGAAACATGTCAAATATTTGCTTCTTTAATGTGAGTATTTGCTGCTTTTCTTTTCTGACTGTTGGTCGGACAAAAGACTTAATTATTATGATGAAGTCAATCAGTAGCTTTTAAGTTAATGAGAGAATTAAATCACGAAAACACTGCCAATCTCTTCCTCTTCCTCTAATTTGTATCCACCATTTCAGCATGGGAGAGTTAGTCAGACATATCACCACCTTTATTTTTAAAAAATATAGTTAATTAGATTTACATCCTCCTACTTGGTTCATTTGAAAATGAATCCCCAACTATTTTGATAATCGATTTATGTTTTCAGTCATTTTTCAAGAACAAAAAGTCAAATATTTGCTGGTTTGAGCTTCTGAAATATGAGGATTTGCTGCTTTTCTTGGTCATTTATGAAATTAAATGAAGAGTCTTTGGGTTTTGGACTGTTACATTTGACTGTGTTACATTAGATTTACATCACTGGACTTGATTTTATTTGCAGATACACTGAAAGAAAATGAGTTGCCAACTGTTTTGATGATTGATTAATGTTTTCAGTCATTTTTCAAGAGAAAATGTCAAACATCTTCTGGTTCCAGCTTCATAAATGTGAGTATTTGCTGCTGTTCTTTGTCATTTGTGGCAGTAAATGAAGGGTGTTTGTGTTTCGGACAGTAAAAATGATATATACTGACGTTTAAATGATTTTTTGACTAATCCTGAATAAAATCAGCAGGGTAATCGACAAAGAAAACAATCGTTAGTTGCAGATCTGATCTTAAATCTCCTCGACCGCCACAGATCTGCTGCTTAGCTCCTGCGGTAAGCCAATCATGCCCATACTGCATACTGTATATCACATATCACCAGCTTTAGGTAGACTTCTCCTCGTCCCCGGGGCTCCTGAAGGTCCCTCACTCACTGGATTTGAGTTAATTACAAAATGAACTGATAAAAAAACGCCCGTCTCTCTCCTCTCCCTCTAATTTTTTAATTTCCACTTTTTGCTCAGCATTTCCACAAACACAAACACACACACAGAGCATGCGCCACTGTCCAAGGTCAGGTGCTTCCACATTCAACATCCCTGTGCAACACACATAGCAACTGTATGTGCAGGCCCATACGTCCACAATCAGCAGGTTTAAACATGAACAATCACACTGAAGCTGTCAGGAATCCAAACATCCACACACACACATCCACACACACACACATCCACGCACACTGCAGCAGAGTGGTGCAGCAGAGTTGCCACTGCGACCCGTCCCAGCATCCAACAAATGTCCCATCTCCGGACCTGCTCACCGACCACAACATCAGCAAATCCCACAGGCTATAAATTCTCCCAAATCTTGTTAGGATTAATGTGTGAGCGGAGAGGACGTCTGCTTACAGCGAGTGAGCTCTCAGGAAAGTACAGACAGTAAAGACTTACTTCTGCCAAATAGTCTGCTGCCTCCTCCACTGCCATGTTTCTCAGCCCTGCAGCTGAAACGTGTGAAACCTGAGCACTCAATTACTGTAGCAGCTAGCCCTATAGCCGGGGAAGCTAGGGGAGAGAGGGATTGGGGGGGGGGGTGAGGGAGGAGAGGCGAGGAGAGGGGGAGGGACTGATGGTATGAGAGAGAGAGAGAGAGAGGGTGAGGGAAAGACAGACAGGGAGTGAAAGAGTGTGAATGAGATAGAGATAGAGGGAGGGAGGGGGAGATAGGGGCATTATGTCACAGCTAAAAATACCTGGCTTGCAGTGAGAAAGTCCAGAGCATAGTGGAGGAGGGGTGAGGGAGGGGTGAGGGAGGGGTGAGACAGACGAGTTCCAGCGTTAATCTCAAACCAACTCTCCCTGGAGCGACACGGGATCAGAGGACAGTGCAGCGCAACCAGTGTGTGAAGTGGATCAAAGTTACTTTGTAGTTAGTGCTACTTCATACTGTTACTGCACTGCATGTATGTTGTGCTGTTTATACTCCATTAGATTCATCTGACAGCTGAGGCTACTGATGACTTCTCAAACTAAGAGTTTACCTGTAAAGACAGTTGATAGATGAAGCTGCAAGAAGCAAACGTATGATGCAGATGATGAGCGATTGTCATTAAGTGTCACTTTGGTGCCTGAGTCGTACTTTTAGCAGAGAAAGTAAGTAAGTAAGTGAGTGAGTGAGTGAGTGAGTGAGTAAGTACAGAAGTAAGTAATTGAGTAAGTATGTAAGTGAGTGAGTACGTAAATAAGCACGAGTAAGTAAGTGAGGAAGTGAGTACTTGCATAAGTACATAAGCAAGCAAGTAAGTACGTAAGTAAGAACATAGGTAAGTAAGTAAGTCAGTAAGTATGTAAGTACGATCAAATAACTGATGACTCGACTCATTGTTCTGGCTCTTAAATAAAGTAATTAACTCAAATTCAAATCTTATATTTAGTCACTAGTGGACAACAACAGTGTAGCTAACGTAGTATTTGATTCAGTTATAGTTAAAGCAATTAGCTGATTAATACATCGAAACAAAAGCAATCACATAAATAAGTTAAAAAGTCTAAAATGCGCCGGCCTCAGCATCTTATCATGAGGATTTACTGCTTCTCTCTGTATTAAAATGCTTTGAGACAAAACAAAACATCTGCAGATGTGACGTTGGGCTCTGAGACATTGTCATGGGTGTGTTTGACCATTTTCTGACACCTTTAATGAAAAAAAAATCTCCTGTTGTGTGTCTGTGTGCATGAAACATGTGAGGGAATCCCTTGTCTGACTCACCATATCCGAATCCACCATCTCCTGCTTCCACTGAGTCGAGCTGCTGGTTGCATAGTAAACACAGCAGCTACTGCACCCAGAATAATCTGCAGCCACAGCGCTCCACTGTCAAGGATCGCCAACTTATCCACTGGCAGTGGAAAAGGCGTCTGTGGAGACCCTGATGTAAATGTACCATACTGTGGAAGTAAAATCCTCCAGCATGTCCTCTCTCCTGTTTCTTTTTTTCTACATAGCAGAGTAGCTAGTGCAACACGCTGAGGTTACTCAAACACACACACAAACACAGAGATCAGGCCCCGAGCCCAGGAGACAGATTAGCAGGATTTGGATGGTTTTTCAGGTATTAAACAGGCAGGCTGCATCGGGCACCAGCCAGGTTATTAGCTCAACAGTGAGTTAGCACACAAAAGAAAAACTGGGTTTCAGAGACAAATATTTACTCTAAATTCTCAAGCAAGACGGCTTCTTAAAGAGCCTCCCACTCCGAAACAATGGACAGACCTTGTAAACAACATATAGAGTGAAGAGTGCTGGTTTAAATGGGTAACATACGTACACGGCTAACGAGGAGGCCATGTTGAAAATGTGTTTTTTTATCCACTGTGCCTCCTGAAACGCCTCGTCAGCAGTCCCGCCTTTAATTCCGCGACTTTGTGACATCACCATGTCATCATTTATGTCTAGGGTCTAGTTTGGCACGCAAGAATTGATGTAGCGAAGCTGCTTTGTTGTTGTTGTTAGCGGTGCTGGCTCAGGTGTGTGTGAGCTGACCAATCAGAGCAGACTGGGTATTCAGGAAGGGGGGGGGCGGGGCTTAAAGAGACAGGAGCTAAAACAGAGCGATTTTTGAGCATTAAAGCATGTAAACCTATTCTAGTAGTGACCCAAAATAAATTTGTGAACCTGAAAATGAGCATAATATGTCAAAAATCTGAAAAATATCCTCATTAAAACTCTTATATTGTCTCAGAATGGATTTATGACCCAGAGATCATCAAGTTATCGCTGCCACTTCCTCTGAAATGAGTAGTGTGTTTATACCGCTCACTGCCGGAAAGTCTAAATGAAGGCCAAAGACGGATCTCCTTATCACCGCCCGATAGCCACGTATGAACACTATCGGATACAGCGGCAGCAGAGCCTCTCTCTACCTCTTGACTGCAACAGATTACAGAGTAAATCCAGACAACAGCCACACACAGCGCCGTGAAAGTCTCCTTGAGCTTGACACTGAATCCCCCACCTGATCACTTAATGTCTGTCAATCCCGCTGTAGGACATGATACATACAGACACACACTCACTGCTGCTGACAGCGACATGTGTAGACACACACAGAGATTTACAGTGATATGAAAAATAATACAACGAGCAAACGTTCGAGGATAAATGACTGATGAGTTGAAATAACAATTATGATGACTGATGCAGGTTATTTTCAATGTTTCCAGCTCTAAGATAAAGAAACGTGTCTCCTTCGTCAGTGCAGGTGGGAGTCGGCCATGACACTCACATCACTCCCCCCACACATGCACAGACACAGTTCAATGATCTGTCTTTGGTGTTTTATGACATCTGTACGGGGGGTGAGGGGGGGAGACATGGCAGGAGGGCGAGAGAGAGAGAGAGAAGGGGGTTACCATGGCAACTGAAGCTCCAAAATTTTGCAGCACTGCACCGGCTTCACCGCCCGCTGTGGGCCGGTGTCACAACTATGATCACTGACATTCAGGTTCACCTGGACCGTCTGTTCAGCCACATCTGGACCCTGTGAGCCAGTGACGGTCGTCCTTCCACCAGAACTTTGAATCCCAGGTACTGTGTTTTAAAGGCACTAAAATGTTCTCTAAGCCCGTTTTTGTCTCAATTTCCACCAGCTGCAAAGGTTTGGCAAAAAGTCTGCTGACATATGAAGAAGTGAAATCTGTTTTTACACCTCATTTCTGCGTGTGACTGTACAACAACACCTGGACTTCAGCAAAATGCAGCGAGTAATCGTCCACTCAGGAATGTTTAGCGCTGCAAGTCCCATCCCCACAGTCCTACCCCCTGAGCAGGGACTTCTTGGTGGACAAAAAAAAATTGTCCCTCCAAAGGTTCCTCTGAGTCTCTGGGGAAAGCAGCTAGAGACAAACCAGCTGATCTCCTAAGAACCTGTGCAGTTATTTCAGTCAGAAGTGTTCAGCTCTTTAAACCTTTTATACAATGTTGCAAATTCTCAGTATTATTATTTTAAATTTTAAATAAACTTAAAATTCTTGCACGACTGCGTCTATACAGACATTGAACATCTGATCAGTTGGCAAGTTTTGGTATTGAGTCGTTTTTAAAACAAAGAATTAAGAGAAAACTCTCTGATTCAGCTTCTTAAATGTGAATATTTACTGTTTTTTCCTCCTCTATGACAGTTAACTGAAACATACATCCGAGGACGTCATCTTGGTACTTTGTGAAACACCGATCGATACTTTATAGCCCAAACATATCGATTAATGGCGATTAAAAGCCATGGCGATGTCTTCTCTTTGCTTGTTTTGGTTGACAATTTAAAACCTTCAGATAATAAATGTATTGTCATCTGACGAGGACAAAACAGCATATTATCATTTCTGAGAAGCTTAAAACAAAGAAAGTTTGACAATTTTGCTTTGAAAAATTACCGAAACAATCAATTAATTGTCAAAATAGTTGTTAATTTATTTATTTCTCTACTATTATTTGTTTTCCAAAGCCAACAGTATTATTTTTAGTAATATTCAGCTATGTGTGTGTGTGTGTGTGATGGACAAAACAAAAACAGACTGCTGCACTGGCAAGTGTAGAGCAATGCACACGCACGCACACACACACACACACACACACACACACAGCTCATTAATTCTCAGGTCCTCTATCGGTCCCTAGTGGACTGTCTGTGGTACTGCAGCCACTGCAGCAGGACAGAGGAGCCTTTAGAGATGATGAATGTCCTTTCATGTAAACACTAAAAAAAAACTGTCCGTCCCGGTTTGTTGTAAAGAAAAGTGATAAAAGTACACAACACAAATATCTAATACAGAATCAATACTGTTCAATATCAATATTGTATCAATAACTGGTTACATAAGAACGAGTGATTTCCCTTTTTAGCTGAAGTCTCATTTGTTTTGGTGTAAATTATGAAATCAACAGATAATGTGAAGATAAAAGCTTCCTGTGCATGTGCGCGTGTGTGTGTGTGTGTGTGTGTGTGTGTGTGTGTGTGTCGAGTGCTGCGATCTGATTGGCTGCTGGTCTACTGCAGTCTCAGTACTCTCACAGCGGTGGAGAGCAGGATGAAAACACAGCGTACAACTCTTCATCTGCTGCTCTCTGACACGTTCCTCTGCAGAGCCTCCAGATCTGTGATCTTTTATCTAAATCATCTGAACGTGTTTCTGCGGCGCTGAATCACAATCTGGACGTATTTTTAGTCTCTTTTTTTAAGGCGTCCAAACTCCAGACAACAGACACACTGATGCTGTGCGTCAGAAAAAACCCTCCCCTCCAACTGTTTCTCATTGTCAGCTGCAGGCTCCGGCCCTCGTTGGGGCTCCTCGCGATTGGCTGGGCAGATCTGCTCCGCTCGCTCCTCATTGGGCGACAGGCGGGTGACGTCGTCCTGCTGCTGGATTACAGACGCTGTGCTGATGTCAGGCTGGATGTGGTTGAAGTGTTAAGGTAGACACACTGGGCAGCCAGGAAGGGAATCAGAAAAGACAGACATCGATCACGTCTGCTCGTGTGTTCACAGAGCTAAAGCTCACGAGAGACGAACACAGCGAGGTCCAAGGAGAAGCAAGAAGGAAGGACTGAAGCTACTGTACCACTGCCTGGTGTAATCTCTTCTGACAGACACGGAGCTGTGGTCATGAATAAATTAACATCTGGCCGAGACCGACATCACACGGTGAACCAACAGGGATGTGCAGGGAGAGTGTGGTGAATGTGAAACACACACAAAGAGACGAATGAAGATAGAGAACAAAGAGTGAATCAGAGTTTAAACACCCAGTCTGTCATTTCTGCAAGCAGAACAATGACAACAGAGGATGTGGGCCCGGTTCTGACGTCATGAAGAACATCACTGATGAAAATCTGTCTGACGTGACTCGGGCAGGAAGGTTCTCAGACGAGGCGACGTTTTAAAGTGTCTTTTGCTTTATTTTAGTCACGTTTGTCGACTTCCTCACTCACTCTCTGACGTTTCATCTGACGTTTGAACTAAAGCTGCAGCTCTTCAACTATCAAATTAATCACCAACTATTTTGATAATCAAATTATATCAATGATAATCGAGTCAAATTTCTCTGATTTCAGCTTCTTAAATGTGAATATTTTCCGGCTCCTTTCCTCCTCTGTGACAGTAAACCGAAATATCTTTGTGTTTTGGACAAAACAATACATTTAAAGACGTCATCTTGGTGCTTTTGTGAAACACTGATCGATATTTGTCACCATTTTCTGACTTGATTAAATGTCATCAAGGAAAAAAGTCCAATAATTAATGGTTTCAGCTTCTCACGTGTGAAGATTTGCTGCTTTTGTGGTTTTTACATCATTAAAAATTGAATATTTTGGGGGTGAGGGGACATTTTGAAGATGTCGCCTTCAGTTAGGAATCTGTAAATGTCTGTTAAACATTTTTTTTTATTTTTCAGTATTTTCTCACACTTTATTGACAAAAGTTAGTTAGTTTTATTCTTTTCATATTAAGCTTCTGGTTTTCACTGAAACAATCCTCCCCCCCTGTGTCAAAATGTGGTGATTGTGATTTGTCAGTATCAACATTGTTATTCTGATGATTCTGATCCTGCAGCTTCAGTTCCTGCTCGACACTAAATATTTGTTTTTTCCCCTCGATGGCCGGTAACACATTAAACAAACATCCAGACTGATGAAATCTACAGTAAACGGAGAGAACAGGAGCACAGTGACCGTTAGCTTTACAGCTCATAGAGTCCAAAGGCAATTAAGGAATTACCCAGAGAATCAATAGAGCACTTTAGATATGTGTTCTGCATCAGCACGGCTGCTTCCTCTCTGCTGACCAGCCACACACACACCGGGGCTGTGGTGGCCATTTTCAAATCCTACATTCTGCTTCTATTCTTCTTTTCTCAGCTGTGGATCGTAAAGAGAGCCGAGTGGAACCAGAACTTCTTGGACGTGTTCCAGAAGCAGGAAAACCTCGTTCAAAAGCCCACTGACGATGGTGAGATATGATACGATACGATACGATACGATACGATACGACACGATACGTCACGGTACGATACCATACCATACCATACCATACCATACCATATCATACCGCACGGTACGGTACGGTACGGTACGGTACGGTACGACACGATATGTCACGGTACGGTACGGTACGGTACGATACGATACGATACGATATGGTACGATATGTTGCCATGTGATGCGATATGATACACTAAGAAATGATGAGATAAAATAAGAGTTATATGTTGAGATAATTCCTTTGTGAGTCTGTTTCTAAAATAAAGATTACACCCTAATATCTTGTCAAATTGTCGTAAAAAATAAAAGTAAACCTCAGGAACACACTGAAAAGAAATCATACAAGCTGTTTTAATGATATCAAAGAAGTGCCTGAGGACAGTTTGGATAGATTGCTGCAAGCGTCAGACAAAGAGGAGATGTGGCGAGCTGGAAAAACATGGACGCCTATAGAGAGAGGGAGCAGGGAACGGTGTAAATGAGGACAGCGTTTTTGGCTCCATGATTCGTGTTGCTGCAAAAACCTCTGCACAGTGTTAGTGGGCCAGGGCAGAAATATACTGAGATAAACCCTGAAAACCTCTCAACAAAAAAACAGCAATGCAGCTCTTCAGAGTCACAGAGAAGCCCACTGCAATCCTGTGCAGCCAGCTGGAGTCACACAGGATATACATCCGATACACCTCCGTGTTCTTATTCAAGGTGACAGGAGGTTGAGGATTATCCCGACATGCCTACGAATCATCCTCGAACAAGATCCCTGAAACAGCGTGGGACAAAAACTGTTTCTCACAGACAATCGTGACAAAAGAAAACATCTATAAACCCGTTAATAAATCACAAACAATCTCCTGCAGTCAGACAGTCGGCGCAGCCAGAGAAAGAGAAAATTTGGCTGGTTAAACTTTTATTGGAATGAGTGGGGTGTTGTACTGGAAACCAGCTTGCAGACCAAAAAAGTAAAATAACCAACCAGACTAAAGTCCTGACGTCTGGTTATTTGTCTCAAAGATTCGCTTTTCAGATGATTGGTTTGATTTCTGGAATGTCAAAAATTCTGGTCGGCCGTCTCACATTTTGAGCGTTTTCCACGGTGTGATTTCCCTCATGGCTGCTGTCAGAAGATCACTTAAAGCGAGCTCAGTGCAGTTTTTGGATATTATTGGAGTGGTTACATTTAACGGCTAAAACCTGACTGAAACACCACACTGCTGCATCTTCCAGCCAACTAAAGCTTGGCACAACACAACGCTGCCTTTCCCTCTTTCAAGTCAAAACGGTAGAAGATGCAGTCGTGTTTCTTTCAAAGACTTTTCCACCAGAGGATAAACACTTCAGTTCAGTGTGAGCATTAAAGTTGCAGGTCAAAGGTCACATGTAGTGTATGAGATTAAAAAAATACAGGCCTGTCACCATAACTACTTTTGCTGGTCGATGTTTTGTCCCAGAAATAATCACAATAAACAATATTATTGTCATTTTAAGACTCTCTGTCACAGATATAATGATAATATAATAGCATCATAACTCATGTGCATCCTTCCCTTCATTAATTAAACATTCAACACTTGATGGTTGAAGAGTATTTTTATTGCACAGTATGGAGACAGAAGTGTCTTTGAGGATCCTCCAACAACTCGGCTGACAAGTGGCAACTTTCCAAGTGGAGTAAAGAAGCTATTTCCAGATCGTGACCTCTTGCAGAGGTTAACACAAGAGGCCGCTACACCTGCTTTCTGACCGTGACATGTTTTTCTTAGTTAAAACTCAGCTGTTACCTTTTTAGGAGACGAGACAAACAACAACAGGATCTAATTAGGCGCATGGAAGCACCAGAGTGAATTAATGATAAACGAACACTTTCACTTCAGCGTGACTCACAGTCACTCTCAAACCTTCTGCAACCGCTCGAGTCAAAGACGAGCTTCTCCTTCTGAGTCAGTGAACTGTGTGTGACTGTGTGATCCTCCGTCTGTCTGTCTGTCTGTCTGTCTGTCTGTCTCCTCCCTGCTGCTCACCTTCAAAATGTCCGCTAACACCCTGAGAATACAGGAGACGGCAGCGGAGAAGACTCACATCCTGTCTCTGTCGTGACTCCGAGCCGTGGATCAACACCTCGCCCACTGAGAGCAGACACGGGGTCCACACATCTCATAATCCTGTTCCCCTGTTTTCTCTCTTTTCCTGTGCTGGTATTCCCCGACCGTAGATTTTCTTACACCGTATTTGTCCTTGTGCTTTTCTGCCTGGCATAATGTCCACATATATCTTTAAAACAAACACACCCAGCAGATTTCTAAACTCACATATCTGTGCCGGGTGCACAAGTATTTAGTCCTGTACTTACGTCTATTACAAGTCTAACACACACAGACGACCGTCCACGCTGGGGGTAGTTTTAAGTTTAAAATTCACCTGTTTGTCTTTGGACTGTGTACAAAGCTGAAGAGCCAGAAGGAAACCACACAGCCACGAGGAAAATGTCACGCTAAGTCAACGCATGCAAACCCTGAACCTTGTGGCGACACCATTGAGCAAGTGTCCAGACCCCAAATATTGTCAGATGAAGGTAAACTTCCTCCAACAATTTGCAATAATGCCACTGCAAGAACGGCACAATACTATTGCTCATGCACGAGCACAAGCACTGGATGCACAACGTGGACATGAGGTATAATCATGCGTGTTACTTCGCCTTGCAAAATCAAGAAGTCCAGGAATGTGAGAGGCCGTCTACGACCGAAACGACACAATATCATCCACAAAAAAGTCGGTAAAGTCATGTTTTCTGTCTTGTTGTCCATTGTGCTGCCACTGCACTATGATGTGATGATGTATGTATAAGAGATAACCGTGCTAAGGTCTGGTTGCGGCCGGACGATGCCGATATCGGTATCAGCCCTAAAGGTCAAGTATTGTTCTGACTCTAGTTAAAGCAGCAACAAGAAACTTTATTTTGTTGATTCTGGCGCCCCCTGTGGACGAGTGGGGTAATGTTTCCAACTGCCTTATAAGATCTTGATCTTAGCTAGCACATTAATTTGTTTTAGACGGACACAACTTATCTTTAATACCTTTTTCCCTTTAAGAAGCACAGCTGTTTGCAGGATGCATACCGGAGCAACATCTGTTCTCGCTGATGGTCTGTAAGCTACAAACATCCCATCAACACCTTCTCTCTCTGCTACATGTGACAGTAACTGCCTGTAAAAAGCTGCACACAGCACATATAAACATGGAGGTGTCTCTTTCAGCCAGATTAATTTAATACATTGTCGTGTCACTGCGCTAAACACTAATCCGCCTGTAGAGAAAGGAAAACAAAAACAGCGCCGTGTTCAGTGAAACGTGGATATGCTGATATGCGAGTGTGTGGGAGTGTGTGTGTGTGAGAGAGTAAATGGACTGTCCCAGTTCTTAGTGTCGATCTTCCACTTTATAGCAGGAGAGGAGAGAGCGGGGCTGCAGGGAGGAGGCGGAGGAAAGGAGGATGAAAGGCCTAACTAACAACATCCTCATCTTCTCCCCCTCTTTCTCGGCCCACTCTCCAATTTCCTCCTCGTTTTCTGCTCCTCATCAATCGCTCCCCTCCATCTCTGCATGCGTTCTTCATTTTAATTTGATTCCATCCTCCTCCTCCTCTCGCTCTCTATCTCTTTTTCGCAGTATGTTGGGGATGTGTTCCCCCACATCCACATCCACCTCCCAACCCCTCCTCGTCGTCTTCTCCCCCCCCCATCCTCCAATCACGATGCTTGGCAGGCTCTGCACCAATCCTCTGGCCCAGCAACCCCCTCGACAGCCGTGCTACAGTGAACATTACAGCCTGGTGCCGCGAGGGTGGCATAAAACACGCCACCTTTATAGACGCCGTCCTAACCCTCCTCTCATTTCAGACTTCATCTTGGCTTCTCTGCTCTGTCTTCTCTCCACTCCAGCTGTCGTTCCTCCTCTGCTCTCTAATGGGTTTCTTCTATAATTCATGGCGCTCTCTCCTCTGTTAGGTTTACCCGTTTCCGACTTTGTCATCTCTGCTGAGTGCTGGCAGATCCTCAGCGTTGCTCCACATGTGTTGGGCTTTCTAACATTATCTTACAAACGACGGCTTTCTTTTCCGATGACAGAAAATAAGTTGCTTTAGCGTCGAAAAAGAAAAAGCAACAAAAATCTGCAACAATGAGGAGAGTGACGGGAGAAGATATGAGGCTATGTTTCATGTTGTGACAGCGTTTTATGAAGCTGTTATTGAGTCAAGTCTCACATTTTCTTTCAACTGTTTGTTCACTTACTGTGAAACAAAAAGACATAGAGGACGTCTGTTTCCTGAAATTAAAAGCTGCTGCCAATCAATATTTTTATATTAATGTGCAATGTCACTCCTTTTTTAAAAGGACTACATAAAAAAAGGGACAAACTTTACCTTTCCCATGTCTGACATGTAAAGTTTGGGACTGAAATGTGTTAAATCGATGCACTTTTTATTCTCCTGATTGTTTATTAGTTTTCAAAATCAAAAAAGAAACAATAAATATCCGAAAGAAGGCAGCAGGGGAAGAAAAACATTACACCATCTTATTCTCATCAGTTTGATTCTCGTAAATTCCCTCAGCTTCAACATCCTGGGGAAAACTTTTAAAGTATTTTTTTGCTTAGCAACAGACTTAACTAATAAATGGGTTAATTAGCCTACTAACAAAAAGATCAAAGGGCTGGAAGGAGGTTATTAAAGGGGCACTACGTAGTTCTGGAGAAAAATTCAAACTCAAAATCTTAATATTTATGAGGTAATAACAAAAATTCACTTCCATAACTGAATAAACAAGCTGTTCTCAGAGGAAAATAAGGTCCCAGAACACTGTCTGAAGCGAGAAAGGTGGCAGGGTCCTCCACATATAAACTTACTCTAAACCTAAACTCGATCGCTAACGGTGTGAAATATAAAGCTAGCAGCCGTTACTAGCCGTTATATCAGGAATAAAACTCTAATAAACGCGCTGTACACGACCTGCCCAGCACCAAACACCACACACATCAAGTTAGCAGCTAACTTGTGAACATGGCTGAAGATTTAGCAGCTAACGAGTCACATATTTCCTTCAGGAGGTGATGGAGACCAAAAACAGAGAAAAAAAGGAAACAAGTCACTGATCATGTTTGCATGTGCTACAGTTTGGTAACGTTGTGTTTATTTCTTTATATTTCTTAAAGCTTTTGTGTTTTTATCCTGTGTTTGCATTTCACTGCTGCACGGCCGACTGCCTCGAGGGTCAAGAGTGATTCATTGATTGACTGAAGAGTGAATCGATGAGAAACAAAAAAAGAGAATGATTACTTCCAATATCAATCAATTCGCTGATTACTTTCTCAAGCCAGAGATCGTTTGTGTTTATGAAATGTGAGAAAACTGTGAAACATCATGACGTCCTGCTCACTCGCTCAACAAAACAGAGCCCCAGTAGATCCAGTCGACGATCACGAGAGATGAAAGAGTCTCACCAGTTGAGATTTTTGGCATTTTCGCCTGAAAAATGACTTAAACTGCTCATCTATTATCAAAACTACTGCAAATTAATCTTCTGTGTATTCATCTATTGATCATTTTATCTGCTCAGTAAACAATGAAAATGAGCTTGATGAATCTTCTTTGAGCAGATGAAAGATTGAAGACTGAAGAGAAGAGCTGGAAATATTAATGCTTTTAAATTTAACCTCAAAAAAATATTTGTTCAGTCGTGCTCTCATGTAGTGTCTTACATCGTATGGTTGTAATGTTTATACTTTTATATTTTGATTTATTGTTTTTATCATAACCCTTTATTCTTTTTAACTATATTTTCTATATATTTTTATTTACATTTTACTGTCCATCATTATTATATTATTATTATAATAACATATTTCTAAAATCAACTTTTACGTGCAAAATTTTATTTTATCTCTCATCTTTGTTTTTATTGCTTGTTTTTATCTTTTATTATTTGAACTCTTCATATTTGTCTCTTTTTCCCTGTTTTTGTTCTTAATATCCCATTTTGATAAACAAAGTTTGATTGATTGATTGATTGATAAAATGATAAATAAGTTCATTCTCGGCTATTTAACACCTTTTCTGCAAAACAACCCTAATTTTCATGCTAACAGACACATTTTCTTTCTTAAATACCTCATGCAACCTTCGACGAATGTAAAATCGACTGTCTATTTAAATGTAAGGATTGAATATTTTAGTGGATCTGGAGCCGAGAACAAAGAGACATAGAGACACTGGCTGGCTGGAGAGCAGGAGGACGAACCGAGTAGCAAGAAATATGAATCTCGGCTTAAATAAGTGTCGAGGGATTAATGTGGTACAATGGCTGGTCACAAGGGACCTGTGTGTGTGTGTGTGTGTGTGTGTGTGTGTGTGTGTGTGTGTGTGTGTGTGTGTGTGTGTGTGGTAGCCAGCTTTTCCTCCCCCCCAGTCCCAGAAGCAGAAGTGTGGCAGAACAATACAGCCCTCTGCCAGCTGACAGAGATGCAGGGAGGGAGGGAGAGGGAAAGCTAAAGGGAGGCTGGGTGGGGGAGTGACAGCAGAGTGGAAGAGGAGCCGAGAGGAGTCGAGGCTGTGATGAACAAAAAAAAACAAAAAAAAAGGAGCCAGAATCGAGTCCGACCCAAAAATAAACCTCAGAAGAAGCAGCGTTTTTTTCATCCTCCCGTCGCTTATTCTCATCTAAACCATCCCAGTATACGATCTGCTGTCCTGCCATGAGATTATCTATAGGATGCCTCAGAGGAGTCATCTTAATCTTAATCCTCTCGAACAATCTCACAGTATATCTTTAACAGATGCATCTTTTTTCCTTAAAGTTGAAACAAACAGCTCCACCGTCCCCCACAGCGTTTTCCAAGCGGGGTTTGTATCGCTGCCGCCGCTGTTGCAAATACAGAAACAGATTATTTCCTGTTTTACTCAGAGTGGCACTAACACAGGACGAGGCGTCAGTTTACTCATTTAGTCTCTAATGGAGACGACAGATCAGATAGAAATGGTGCCAGGCTGCCACTCTGACGGCAGCAGATCACCAGACTGTCTTCAGCTTTCCAGGGAAAAAACTGTGAGGTTTATATGGAACAAACTAAAAGCTAATAGATTCATCTATAGCCATCAACATTTACTATATTGTATAATGATAAGTTATAGCAAAGGTCCTTAAAGACAATGTGTGAAGCTGGCAGCTCTGTGAAGCTGTACAGTGACGCTTTGAGCTAATTGCTATCATCATCAGCACCGAACATGCTCACAACATGGTGATGCTGAGCAGGTATATCAGTTTATCGTGTTGGCATGCTAACAGTCGCTAATTAGCACAACTGAGGCTGTTCTCCAAACTAGGGCTGCATGATATGGTGAAAAAATCAAATTATGATTGTGATATAATTCACGGATCAGTAAGAATAATCATTTTAGTGTCACATCTTTCAGCAAAGACTATTAATGTACCTTCTTTATTGTTTCTGACATAATCTGCATATGTCTTTAACATTTCCAATATAGTTTAATATCATTTAGGTTGAGGTTACGAATAATCCCACTTTCATCCTCAACTTCTTTCACTGTCATTTGAAATTATCTTACAATAAGCTCAACGATAAATCAGGATACGTGTCGTAATGTATGCCAAGATAACCTTTCGCCGTTGATTATATCCCGCTCCGTCACCGTCTTCATGTCTGAGTGTGTGTGTTATCTCAGACAAAGGACAAAGTGGAGGTGAGGTGAAGCGGCTGTCTGGACTAACACCCTCACTGAAAGCACCAGATCCAAAAATGATAAAGGAAACAAGTGGGAGAAGACAACTGATGCCAACAACTCTGACTGGGAGAAGTGTTTTCATTACACCCATTTGGTTGCACACACTGATTCTGTCCGTTTGCCAATTTCAGTCTCTGCTAAGAAGAAATATATTACCTTCTTCGACTGCCTCAGAAGGTCAGCGCACAGATGGCGTTTTGCACAAATATCAATATTTGTGTTCAAAAATGACTGATGCTTCAAACGTAGAAGATGCTGCATATTAACGACTGTGATACGTAGCTTTAGCTTGGCTAAGCCAATCAGTCAGACTGTCGGCCAGACAGCTGGACAAAGACTCAGCAGAGCAATCAGACAGACAGCCTCTTAATGAATAAGTCAATCAGCTGAGAGCGTCTGAGTCATTTTACCAACCAGCCAATCTGAAAAGTATGATCGACTGCTACGAGAGACTCAACTTGCTCATGCGTTCCAGCTTAAGAAGCAAAGCATGACTGAGTTCAACATTACATGTTTGTTTGAAGCATGCAGCTAAAAGCTTTAACGGCAGCTGGTCTGAGTGGTGCTCGTAATGCACGGCTGTTGTTTTCTTCCTGTAAGACCCGTAAACACAGCAAACGGATGCACAGACCTGGAACGCATTGCTGAATCAATTTAAAATGAAAGGGTCAAATGAAGGGAATGATATTATTTCATGCAGCGCTGCATATCATTTTAAAAAATAAGTGTGTACGAGAGAACAAGAGGCAGAAAGGCACAAATAAAGAGAAATAATTAAATTCAGAGATGCAAACTCATCATCATCATATTTATTAATCTAAACCTACAAATTTTCATTAAAATGTGATTATAAAAAGCTATAAATGGACTTTTTTTGAAAGTTTTTGACTAGATACCATCATATAGGTGAAGTGCTTCATTCTAAGCTAAGCTAAGCTAAGCGCTTATATTTTTGAATGAGTTAAATATCCCCCTAAATAAAGTCTATCCGTTGCAACATTTTCACATAATTCTCATACGACAGCATAAACCAACAGCCAGTGTGGTAAAACAAAATTGTAATAACAGCTCACAGTCGTTGTGTTACTAGTGCTAGCCAGGCGTAACCATAACTCACGTGACCCTCGCCTTGCTGTGCTCATGTGTGGGAAACAAACAACTGTAAACAATCGCTGTAAGTAAAACAAACGTAGAAGTATCAGGGGGTTTATTTAAGCTAAGCTATGCTAACACGTCCCAACTCTGACTCTGTACTTTGGCTAATGCACAGAAATGAAATTGACATCGATCGTCTCGTGTCACTCCCGGAAAGAAAGCAAATATGTATCATAACCATATTGTTGATGGAGGGTTCAGAGAGGACATACCAGTGTGGTGTCTGTTAAACCACCGGAGAGGGAGACAGAAAGCTGAGCCAGGCAAAGAGACACCAGGAGAGACGGAGGAGAGGGGTGAGGTAAGGTGAGGCGAGGAAAATAAAAGAAAGCTAATTGAGGTGATGCGATCCGAGGAGGGAGAGGATATTTTTGCCCAGCGGTGCCAAGAATTGGCCGAGGGCAGACGGTGTTATGGATTTACCTTGAGCGAGCCCGGGACAGCCGATACCCTCCCTACAACGCTACGCTACAAACACAGAGAAACTGCTGATGTCACCTGACACACATAATACTCCAGCAACACGTTTCCCTCACCTGTTGGTGCCTTTTTAGGGAAACCGTAAATCTGTGGTCACAAAAGGCTCACGCTTCTGTGCAGTCAAGGTCAAACCTCCCTCCTCCATTTCTAATCGCATTCAGGCCTCAGCGTCAGAATCCAAACAGAGTTCTGCCTTAAAAATCCTGTCAGTGTTTGATGAAAGCACGTCATAATGCAGGAGATCGATTACACATCAAACATGAGGGAGGGGATCAATACGTTCTGAGGCCTTCGGATCGAAACTCGTTTAAAAATTTGGGTGTAATGTGATTTACAATACTGCTGGAAACCAGAATGAGATTTATTACAAATGTAATGTTGTTTCCCTCGGCCGATGTGTGAAGAAATGTGAACGCTGCTTCTGTCGTCAGCAAGATGGATTTAAAAGAAACCAAGGTTAACTGTTAAAAATGAAATCGTTCAACTACTCAGTGAGGACTTCACGGCTCTATAATCAA
The DNA here is from genome assembly GCF_965226575.1 of Pagrus pagrus. Taxonomy (NCBI): domain Eukaryota; kingdom Metazoa; phylum Chordata; class Actinopteri; order Spariformes; family Sparidae; genus Pagrus; species Pagrus pagrus. The sequence goes on along the minus strand of NC_140208.1, from coordinate 4,397,137 downwards.
GTTTCCATCACCATTAAGTGATAATTTAACAGAGTTAACACAAAATCTGCTAAAGATAATGTGAATTAAAGGTCTAGAAGCAAAAAGGTAACATAATATGCATGATTATGTTTTCATCACCTGAAACTAAGAATTGTTGTGTTTTCGTTACCTTAACGTGAGTCTTTTATATCTAAAGAAGGAGCGGAGGAGTCCACCATGTTTCTACAGTAGCCCAGAACGGACAAACCAAACTGGATTTATGTGTTTTTCCTCGTTTTTAGTGGCCTCTGTAGGGGAGGGTGAGGTGAGGGGTGTTCAGTTGGTTGCAATCTGCAACCTCAACACTTGAGCCTTTACTTCTGTAATTTATCTACGTCACCACGTTACAGGCGTCATATAAATATATACTTTTATATATCTATTATAAAATATATACACTCCAGTCAGTCAGCAGACACACAGTTGCTACTGCTGTGGCTGCGTTATTTTAGATCACACTACCTCTCTCAGCATGACCCGCCCTACTCTGCCTCTGATTGGCTACATCCTGCCCGTTAAGTGATGAGCATGTGCAACTCTCACCAAAGATTGAACAGAGGCGAGATGTCTCACTTCCGTGAAGACACATTGTGTAAAGGGAGGCTGCAGCGATGCACCCTATGAGAAAAATAATGTGTTTTTTTTTAAAGTATCTAAAACTAACCTATTCTACTAGGACCCCCAAATAAAAGTATGAACATATGACCTCTTTAAATCAGGCGGATGGAAACGTACTTGATAACAACTTTAATCAACTTCCTACTACGACCACTGAAGGGCACTTTAGTCGTTTGTTGGCATTTTCTAAAACCACAGGACATTTCTTGGGAGGACGTTAAGTGATTTTTAAAGATGCCCCTCCAGAGAGCATTCATCTCACAACAACCTGGTCACTTCCTGTGTCCACAGGAAGTCACCTCTCTATCCATCTTGACCTTGATGCTAATGAGGTCACTGGTATTGACTCTTTGTGACAGGTGGCTGACCTCGGGCTAATGACGGCCTCAGGCTAGTCAGCATGTGTGCACACAAACACACACATGCACACACGCCCAAATGTCAGCATGTACACACTCGAGCCAACACACAAATGATTTTAAGCACCGAGCCAATCATAATCAGACACACAAACACACACACGCAGACACACACACGGGTCAACAAAGTTATCCAAACACTGGAGCGTCCATCACGACCACTTCTGCTGAACTGCCCTGTCAAAAGCTGCCACCGGAGTGAGAATGATTATCGATTACAAGTCAGACCTATTGATCGTGTGTGTCCGAATCAAGTCTTAACTTTGTCCTTGCTCCAATGACGCATGCACACACACACACACGCATACACACATGCACCAAAACAACCCACACCTCACCGCAGGGTGTGACTGCTGACGCTTTTGGCTTCAGAACAGATTCCTGCCTGAATTCATACCAAAATATCACAGACACACATTATTTTCAGATGAGGGAGATGAAACAGAGGATTTTTTTTTTTTTTGTACAAGAAAGTTAAAACATGGACACACACACACACGCACGCACACACACACCAACACACACACAACTCAATCGTGAGAGAGACATTTTGGATATGAAGGCACATTTTCCTCATATTTTTAGCTTCTTCTGAACAACTAAAGAGTCATTACAACTCATTTCATGTCTGTGAGAAATATTTCATAACTCAGCATCTCCATCTTATTCTCACACACACACACACTCACACACACTCGTCATATTAATAGCAGCACGCAGCCTAAAATACCGATCTGTCCTCTCTGTCTGATTCCTGTTATCTTTATCTTTTCTTCCCTGTCCGTGAGCTCGACTCATCCATCTCCCTCCGTCTTCCTCACCCTCCCACCTCCCCCTCTGTATTCCCAGTGGGACCACCCCGCACTATTATCGCACTGGGTGTGTGTATGCATGAGTGTGTGTGTGTGTGTGTGTGTGTGTGTGTGTGTGTGAGGAGGCTGCATCATGACAAAAGAGAAGCTCCTAGACTCCACTAGACCGACACGTTTCAAGCCTCAGCTCCCTGTCCTCCATCACCATCACTTTCCCTCCTCCTCCTCTTTCTCTTTCTCTACCTTTTTCTTCTCTATGCGTTGTCGCTTCCTCGCCGCCTTCTTCTTCTCCTTCTCGTCTTCCGCAGCGTTGAGGTTCTCATCCGCCTTCTTCTTCAGCTGCGAGGCGGCATGCGCCATGCTGCTCCAGCCCAATTAAATCCTCACAGGTGGGAACGGCGAGAAGGATGGAGGGATGGATGGATGGATGAATGGAGCGTGGACTCAAAGTCTGCTCTTCAGCCTTTTTCTTCTCAGCTCCTAATTATCTTTTTTGTTCCTCGGCTGAGTGTTTTTCGCCCTCACAGGTGTGTGACAGGGGAAGGATTTTCCTCTCCTCGTAGTTAAGATTTCCCCTCTTTTCTTTTGTTCTTTATCTCCCACAGCAGCTATCCACACTGGTCCAGTTTGGGGCAGGACAAGAGACTGTTCATACTCCTGTGGTTCACCTCCTCCACCGCTGAAGGCAGCTGCTTCCACTGCCCAATGCTCAAAGTGCAAAACAATTAGAGAAAATACAAAAAACAATTCATTTATATGGTCCACGGTCTGATGAAATGTCCTCTTGATTAAGAATAATGTATAAAAAAACAGCTCAGTTTCAGGTATATGTTCGTAGAGCTCCGGGTTGGAGGTCCAAAGACTCCAGCCTCTATCCCAGCAGAGTGCTCTGTCTTCTGGGTAAATTAACTGGTCCTGCTGCCTGCTTGACTGGTTCCCAGAGCTTGCTGCCTGCACCTGAGCTCTGAGCCATCCTCTATGTACACACACACACACACACACACACACAGACACACGCTCAGCCCGCGACGTCTCGCCGGGACATATGAACAGGATGGAAATGACAGAGGAAAGGAGGTTGAGATAGGAGGAGGAGGAGGAGGAGGAGGAGGAGGACGAGGGAGGGGTGAGGAAGGAGGGGGCAGAGAGAGAGAGGTAGAGAGAGCAGCTGGGACAGGAGGGAGAAGGGATGGATGAATACCTCTGCTTAGTACCAGCTGGCTATGGCTGAGAGAGATAAAGAGAGAGAAAGGGGGGGATGATACTTCACACAGAGTACATACAGTACACCACCACGCTGGGTGTCCAGGAAGTCTGCAGCCATGATGCTCCTGTTATGAAACTTCTTGAACGCAGCCTCTTCACTGTGCTGATACCTACTGCTCTTCCTCCGGACCAAAACAGGCGCTGACGACGAACAGGATTCACTAAAAAAACGTCTGAACCACGTATAGTTGGACTGAGACGACTAACAAAATGTTAAAACCAACCAATCAGCGCAAAGTCGAGTCCAGAAGTGCAAACCTCGACCTCAGTTCAATTTCATTTTTTTTGGCTTAATGGCACTGAAAAGAAATTCTCTGGTATCCCTGCCCACTTTACCCAACCAGGACAGAGAAGTCCATAAAGAGGCGGTCCTGTCTGCTCGTGAACGTGCAGAGATCCTCCTGTTCTGGTACCAGAACAGGCAGAACTACCAATTCCAGAGTTCTGTTGATGGCTTATACAACCAAACAGGCCGACAGATGAAAAACAGAGGCAGAGAGAGCTGCCTCGACACAGAGAAAGGAGTCGTATGAGTGTGTTGACGTAGAGAGGAGGAAAACAGACTGGAAGTTTACAGCAGCTTTTTATAAAAACACTTTAAATATACTGTATAATAAACCTGGAGACAAAGGAAAAGTGAGCCAGCACAAGAAACATAATGTCATGAACTGATGTGGACAATCAGAAAAAAAGTTTATTGTGACATCTGCTGTCGTGGAGGTAAATGCCATAAATCCAACACATCCTGATACTTAAACAACAGAATAACACGACCGCTGCGTACCAGCAACAGTCGTACCAGCAACAGTCGTACCAGCGACAGTCGTACCAGCAACAGTCGTACCAGAACTTCATCATACACTCGCAGGCAAGAAAACAATCTGGTTATGTTTAGGAAAACATTGTGAGTCGGGTTAAAATAACTACGTTACTTATGAAACTTAACAGCGGTCTCCTACAGTCCTGTGCTTGTTAAACCCGACTGTCGTACCTCACTTCCTCCTTTGCAGCTGTAATAATAACTACAACCACTGGAGGTCACCACCTAACAAAAAATATACAAATGGGTTGTAATAAGCTGCTCTTCCTTTTGCTTTTTCTGATGAGGACCGGCTCGATTCATTCAGACGATCCAGCTGTAGTCAAATAAACTCATAAACTATTTTAGACATATAAATCAACATTTACCAGCAATTGAACAGCTATTACCATTTTTAGCCATGCTAGCATCTCAGTATCTCAACAAATAAAGGGTTCACACAGGCTGCTCTGCAATAACGGATCAATTATTGAGATACTAATGTTTTACTCATAATAAATTGATACACACAGATACAGGAGAGTCAAACCTTAAAGGTATCTGTGCAATTAGCTACGTTCAAGGACGCTGCACCCATCAGCTTTGATCAAATGAGAAGAAAGACGTACAGATTTCTGCCTCAGGCGACAACAACGATTTTATTTCTCGACTTGAAACAAAAACACAGGCTCAGGAACTAAAACCTGACAACAAGCTCAGATCTGTGATGTCGTCCTCCGTGTGTCAAAATGTTCACACGAAGGTGATTTACAGCCGTGTGTGTGTGATCAGAGCATCTCTGCATTGTGTTTCCATAAGTGTGTGTGTGATCAGTGCTGGTATGAGCTCATGCCGGTGGATTGCAGCCTTTGAATATTAACAACATGGGAGAGGGGATGCAGGATTGCAGCCGTGACAAGGACATGTGACGGCAGAGCAGGCTCGCTATTGGCTGTCTGGGATGTGAGCGAGCCCTAATTGGCCACCTGGAGAAGGGAGAGCCAACCCACAACATGACAATAACAAAGAGAGAAGAGAGAGAGAGGAGAAGATGTCTCAATACAGCAAACCTGCATCTTATAGATATTAACCTTACCTCTAAAGATATGATTCATAAGCTGCAGTCAAACCCTGAGATTACACGACATAAAGAGATCTAACATATTTAATTATCTGTCTGCATGATGCCTGAGGATGATTCACGGTGATATCACATACTGGTTTATGATTTATACGAACCTTTCAGTGTAGCAGCCAAGCTGCTCTACAGCTTGTGCCCCAGATATTTCCCTCTGGGCTTGAGCCAATCAGTGAATGAACACTTGGACCTGACTTGAATGCCATTAACTGCAGCATCTAGTGTAAACAGCACTCCACATTTATTGTGTATGACTGTGTGTATAATTCAGGAGCAGTTGTGGCCACCATTAGGGTCGGGTAATAAACCTTTTTGGTACTGACAGCTGCTTGTGTTTCGCTGTTATTAAACTGAAGTTAGTGCAAGTTACAACCTAACTGTGCTGTCCATTGATAAATCCATGGTGCTGTCGATGGTGCAGATGGATTTTTAATTGTGCCTTTTTCTCTTGGATCTATAATATTCTCTAAACTTCATGATCGAATTAACAAAGGATGTGTCGTCGTGGAAGAGAGAGAAGATTATATAGACACACTGCTGCCTGTAGGATCATTCAGTGGCATCTCTAAACTATATATACTCAATTTTATGCTATATTGTCACCTATATATGATATAGAGTCGTGTCAGCTTTAAGATGAGTGTGAGAAAGTGATAAGCAACATGTCATCGTGGAAGAGCGAGAGGATCATAGAGACACAGTCTGTAGTTTTCCTTGTATTATTATGATTATTATTATTATGATCATTCAGTGGCTTCTTGAAACAACACACTATAAATACTTATTTCTATAATATATCTGAGTAGTGTCATCTTCATTATCAAAGTCAAAAGTAGGAACATGTAGTCATGACAGAGTGACAGGATCATACAGACACACTACATCATTCAGTAGCGTCTGTGCTGCTGAAAATACACCCCGAGACCAAACTTGTGAGGTTGAGTGTGTGTTGGTTGGTGGTGTTGAGGCACGGAGTCGCTCCCATTGAGCTCATCCCCCTTGTTAGAAATGAACAAATCACACAGGGTACAGAAACTCATTTTAAAGATAGTCGAATGATAGCTAGCTCTGTAGCTTTGGGCTGATACGATGGTACAACAGTGAAATAACTGGTGTGGATGGATTCAGTTTCTGCTCTCAGACTCCACCACTGGCTGCAGATGTTGCCCCAGACTGCACAGCTGCACACTGCAGCTGTTAAAGGTTACGCTAACGCTTAAAGCATCTTTGCATGCTATGAATCTGTTCAACTCTGCTGCAAAGCTGTGAGTTCATGAAGCCTATCGCTGTCGCTCCCCCCTCGTTTTTTCCACAGAGCTATTAAAAAAAGAAGTTTTCTCTCTCGCCTATTATTCACAATCTTTAAGTCTCCTCAGTGTGATGTGACGAACGCTCCAACAGCGTTTAAAACAGAAGATATTCAAAGTGAAATGTAACATTAAGTAGTAAATCCTGGCCCGCCTTGGGGCTAATCATAAACCAAACTGCAGTTACTGTTATAATAAGTCATCAGTCAGAGGGAACGACTTCAGATCGGATGTATTAAAGTAATCCTTCATTATCTCCATCTGTAAGAGGAGCTTATGAACCGGACCTTAAAGGCCTGCTGTCTGTGTTGGCGCTGAGATTAACAGCAGGTGATTTCTCTGAACATGGATCAGAAATTTAACAAAAGATGATGATGTTAAAGATTTAGGAGTTTGGCTCGCTCGTCTCGGGCGGTGTCTCCACAGCGACATGACTCCTCTCTCGGTTTAATATCGTGCTGTCTTGTTTCTCTTACAGCCGCTGTTTTCTGCTCGGACAGGAAACAGCACACTCAGGAATAATGTCAGGCTCTAGATGTGGGTCAGCAGCAAATACGCCAGTCAGATGCATTATTTCTCTGTGTACTCGTTCATCATCTTTTCCCTCTTTCTACATGCTTTTCCATCTCTGCTGTATCAATCTTTGTGTCCCCGTGCTGCTGATCTAACCACTCCTAATGCTACTCACTCCCTGCAGCAAACCGCTCGGTGCACACGACCATGAAACTGCAGTTAATCAAGTCGTGGGCTCGTGTGTGTTACTGGCCTCCACAGGGTAGAAACAATATTGCACTCAGGCGGGATGAACACAGCGTGGCCTCGAGGGTTAATCGGAGAATTGAGGCCCATTTCATTAATGAAGACATGAACATAACAACAAAAAACATCATCATGTGATTTGAACTGTTGACCTTTGAGCTTAATTAAAACCAAAGTCCTTTGGAGTTTGTGTGAATTAGAGCTTCTGTAATTATCATTTTAGTAGATTTTTTGCAATAAATCAATATAAAAGGTCCAAAAAATGTTTTCAAGATCATGAATTTGCTTGTTTTATGTGACTTACAGCCCCAAATCCAAAGATATTCAACTAACAATGATATGAAACAGATCAAAGAAGCAAACTTTCACATATAAGAAGCTCGAAATTCGGTTTTTCTTTCATTGAAGAGCAACAGAAAGCATCCCGACCCAGGAGAGGATTAAAACCGTCCAGAACATGATTGGTAACCATCTACCAGAGAGTCTGCACAGAGCCCGAGGACACTGAAAGACAACACCCACTCCAGATGTTCGTCATCATCCTCCACCACAGTGAGTGCAGTCCTACAGTAGGAAAAGCTAATATACTGCGCTCCCAGGCCTCCTGCAGAGGACCCGGGCTTGGATGAGGGAACACAAGACCGCCCGCATATATTTTATAAATATATTCATAAACCATCATCAGCGTAAACACACAATCACTCATAATCTCACACAAACCACTGTAAATTACACTTAACGCAGCGCTGATCAAAATGTAAAGCAAAAGCTGCTCGCATACAGTGTTTACTGGACACAGACACCGCCTCATGTGCAGGCGCGATTTTAAATGAGAACAGTTGGTCGTGTTTGCGCCTGATGGATCATTTATGCATGTGAGTTTTTTATCCTGGGTGACGTTTACATCCCTCCCAGGAAATATGATGATGTGAGGTGGATGAAAAATGAGGTAATATCGGTTTTTATAATAATAATCAAAAACAAAGACATTAAAACACACATTTACAAGCACAAACGCTGATGTTTACAGTTATTTGTGGTGTCTGGTTCCCTCTAGTGGCAAGACATTAATCTTACAGAGTGGATGTTAAATCTTTCAGGTGTTTACAGGTGCTGTGAATTATTCATCTATACATGCTGGGTGCAAAGCAATTCCAGCCACTAGATGTAGAGCCCTAATAAATGCTGTAGAAGGTGATATAGAGAGCGTGAAACTGATTTACAGTAATGTGAGCTTCCTGCCTGAGCTGTGAAGAACGAGATAATACTGAGGGCTGATAAGATCTGGATTTTGTGTTTAGTGTGTGTTACTTTGAGGGTGTCATGGGTTACTGAGCCATGGAAACCAAACATAAACCCCTTTTGTTGATACAGTTCAACGTGCACAAGATGCAGTGTTTGTATCTGACCACTCGGGGGCAGCATCATGCAGCGAGAGGAGAATCACAGCTGATGTTTGGAAGCGAGTCGACGCCTCGTCGTTGTTTCTACTCACTTTAAAATAACAAACTGAAGGTTATTTTGAATAAAGTGAGATTATCAGGTGAACCAGCCTCACTTCAGTCATCCCTCCATGTCACTCTGGTCTCAGTCGGCCTCGCTGGAGTTAATCTGCTGCACTAATCGGACTAAAATATGGCATTTTTATGCACCAACGCCAGCTGTCCCTCATTACTGGTGTGCTGCTAAATAGATTTAATTTGTACCGGAAGTCAAAATGTATTTGATATGTGCTGCAGTTGGTGATCAATTAGAATAAAGAGCTCAGGCCTCTGTCAATAAAGTGTCTGCACAGCACTCCAGTTAGCATCCTCCAGCTGGACTTCAGCCCAGCTGACAGGAACACAAAGTGAGCGAACAGCAGAGCTCAGACATCTCTTTCAGTCGTTTCCATTGATCATGGATAAATCGTTTGTTTTTGTTATTGGATTTTACTTTTCTTCATATAACATCTAATAACGTCTAATAGTTCCTGATCTGTATCCTCATTAGTGTGTTGCCTCTTCACATCCCTGTTTCATGGTGAGTTGATAGTCTAATTAAAGCAGACGACTGCTTTAACAGTACGATCATGAACAAAAGGAAGTATTTAGGCACTGAAAGTTATTCTTGCGCTGTGCTTCCACCTGCACAGAGCACCAGGTGGGCGAGGATTACAACATCAGGACATTAGCGTTGTGTCATTCGATGTTCCATTAAAGTTTATCCAAGGGGATTACTTTAATGTGATTCCTCGCTGTTTGGTCCTGTGTGGTATCCTTTAATCCATTTGGAGCTCCAGTTTCCGTCTTGTTGGTCAAACTTCGATGTCCCACTCATTTACCCTGCATTACGTCCCACCACAATATCCTGAATCAATAGGCGAGTGCCTCGGATTTGATGCCATTAAGATGCTTTCGACATGCGGCTTTCATCGGGACTCAAAACTCCACTTAGAAACTTTTCATATTGCCGGAAACAGAAGCGAGGAGTAGCTGAGGTTTGAGGGCATAAACACCGAGAAATCAGAGCCAAGTATCTGATCACAACAGAACAAAAAGATGGGACGCTCTTCTCCGTTGCAGCAGTTACACACACCTCACTGCATTCACACAAATATATGCTGATAATGTAGAAACAGTCACTGTGCTGGTGCAAGATAATACAATTCTCTCAAGACTCAACTCAAAAAGCTGACTGGAAGAAAGTAAATCTCACCGCACGAGCAGATTTTCTCCACTAGTTTTAAGAAAAGCAGGATAAAATAGCGTGGAGGGTCCCTGCATCGCTGTGATTTATCTCTACGACCCTCTGTCGGTTGTCTTTTGTCACCGATATCCACCTCTGTTTGTCCTTTATCTTGTCAAAACACCTGCTGATCGTCGAGGCTTATCACTGCAAACAGGACACGCGGATGTCCTGGTGCTCTGCTACGCTGCGTCTCGCTGGCAGCCTTACTCCATCTCTATTTGTGTGTCAGTGTGCGAGGGCACAGACAACCTTGCAAACCGATATACTAATTAACCAAAACAGAGACGTGGATGCCGGCACAGTTCAGGGCCAATATGTTAGAAGCTTCAGACCCCTTCAGCCTTCAAAACCCACAAATTACAGCAACGTTGTGTGACATTTAAAACCAAAACAAGGCCGGAAAAGAGCCGTTTGTCTCTGAGATCAATGTGTCAGAACATGAGAGAAATAACTGTGTCTCACCTGAATCACAGCGAACTGTATGAAAGGTCGAGTCTGATGCATTCAACATTGAACAGGACGATATTTAGATTTACTCAACAAGCTTCACCTTCTAACAAGACAACAATAAGACCGTTCCCATCAACGATCGATATTGTATTTTTAAGCCAGACACTGACATTGATCTGATAAAGTATATTGGCTAACACTATTTTTTATTTTTTTGTCGTTTGGGGCCATTTTTGCCTTTACTCGAGAAGTTAGAAGGGAAAGTACGAAAAAAAAAATGGGACCAAAAGAGACTTTAAATGCACAGTATGCAACTTCTGTCAGCAAAACAACAAAAACAACGACTTAAAGTTTTATTCACGTCACGTTAAAGGTGCACTACGTAGTTTTTGGGGAAGACATTTTAATCAGAAGAGAGAAAGATGACAAACTGACCTTAAAGGACAACACAACATCATACCCTGCCACCTTTCTAGCTCCAAACTGTATCCTGGGGACCAGCACAAAACTACATAATGCTCCTTTAACGCTAACACTCAGTGGTCTGTCTGAACTGGTGTTTGTCAGGTGATGCTCGTTAGCGGGAGCCCTGGGACAGCCAATCAGCTCAGCTCCACAGGTGGTGCGGCGCTTATGTCTTGTTATGATGTGCTACAGTTGACGCTTTAACTTTAAGTAAATCAAACTCTATTAAGGGGATAGTGCGTGTCTTTGATGTGTGTTTTCACATGTTTAGTACAAACTTTTATCAAGTTTTCTAAAAATAAAGGGTTTGTAAACAACAACAAAACAAACTGGAGGCCTGTATTAAAAGCTTCAGCAGTTTAGTTCTTGAGCAGCGGGTCATTTATTGTTTATTTATTTGTGTTTCCGTTACCAGAGCAACAGATACCGTTCTTGTCCTGGAGTCCACAATCAAACATGCATGATATTTTTAATATCTTCACCACTGTCGTTTCAACACCAGATTTACCAGAAAAGTGTTTTTTTTACGTTCCATGTTTACGTACCGGTTTATTTTTACACATTTTAACTCTCAGTATCAGTCTGTCTCTCATAAATACACGATTAAATGCTTGAGTCGAGCCCTCGAGGTGACTCTCAGCCGTCATGTCTGAGAAGTGCTCTTATTGTTTGGACATAACGTGGCGTCTCTCTCTCCTCTGGCTGTCTGATAGAGTCTCTGTGAGTCTCTCTGATGCTCTCAAACACTTTACTTCTCCTTCACTCACTCCATCGACACTGACGAAGCAGAAATCCAGACATCCGACACACTGTAAACCGGATTAAAAAAACACCAGATAAGGATGCACGTACAGTAAGTGCATATTACTCAAGTGACTGTTAGATGATGCCGGCCTGCAGAATCAGAGCCAGGAATATTAGATCACATTCGAAGTGGAGGAGGAGGAGGAGATGGGAGTTTGGGTGTGGCTTTGCCCAGACAGCCCATAATAAAAAAGATAAATGTCCATTAACAATGTGGTTGAGCTCGTGTGGGTTGAGCAGCGGTAGCCCTCGTACATGAACCTCCATCGAGCAGCCGATCCTTTCTCAAATGTCAAAAACAGAATAATCACATCTGCTTTTACCTGCTGAAGACAGCAGGACAACAGCTCGTAGGTCCGGGAGACAACGAGGGTTAACTGAGGGGACATTCAGAGGGAGAGAGACCTTTACAGCCACTTACCTACAGGAGAGAGAGACAGACATTCAGCTGTGTGTTGAACATTTAGGAGTATCTGTCTGCCTGCAGTGTTTACATCCACCACTTATTCATCTATCTGTAACTGTCTGTCTGTCTGAGGTCAACCTCGGTCTCCTGCTGGCTCTCTGCCAGCTGTCTCCACGGCAACCGGATACACGAGCCACAAATAGCTCCTCCGAGCAGAGTATCCCTCCGCCGTATCGAACCACATCACACCCGCTTCACAAGTCAATACAACTCCACAGCAACAGATAGATCTCGCTAATGACAGGAGAGACTGGGGGTTTATATTTGTTACAGGATGACCATCTGTCTTAATATAAAGTTTGGAGTTTCTGTACATTATTGTATAGAAGTTTTAGTTTAGGTTCTTTCACAATTTAGCTCATGTCCCATAAAAGGATCTTACCTGAACAATTATATGAGTATTAATACATAATTGATGTCTTCAAACCTGAAGATATTCAATTACCTACTGAATAAAATAATGAAATGGGAAAAAAAAACATTTTTTTAAGCAACATTTACAAATAAAATGGGATTTTTTTTTAGACAGATTAACCAGAATTCTACTTTTCATGTGTCAAATACTCAAGAACAATGTTTCTGTATCTTTTCAAATTTTTTCAAACTGGAAATGAAATTTAAAGGACGTGAACAAAAACATGGATCTTGTTGTTAAACAGCTCTCCTGGTAAAGAGCACGCCTCATGCAGGCTACTGAGGTCGAGGCTCGGGGTTTGAATCCACCGTGTAGCTTTTAATGAATGGAGCAAAATTTGGTCGTCATAAAAACTTTAATTTTAAACCACAAGAAGTTCGTCAGATCTTCTATCGGATATACGAATTACAAGATATCACTCGGACATCGTTAGACGTCTTTTGGATGGTTTTTGTTCAGTGGGAAGTGTTTTTTATGCCCAAACCTAACCAGAACATGAGCGCTGCATTGTGACAACATACAATTTTAATTTGACCAAAAGAAACATGAACATGAAACATTTACTCTGGATATTGTGTTGTGCCTGACGAGCTTTTCAGGGGCGTTTGGTCGTGATCGGGGCCTTTGGGTTTCAGACTGTTGGTTGAATAAAACAACCTGCAAGTTTTTCTCACATTTAATCTACAAAATGATTCATGGAAACAAATATCTGTCCGCTTTACTCCCAGCTCTAAGTATTAAATACCCATGGAGGCAAAAGATTTCATGTTTATTTCATGTTTTTACAACCGCCGCCTGTCCTCTAATGAAATAATGATGCAAGTTTCATAACTTCTGGTTGCACAAGGCACGTCTGCTGGGCCCTCCTCATAACAAGAATATGAGTAGTATATTTTTATTTTTAGCCTCGTAACAAGACGACACTACATTCAATAAATGTTTCAGGCTCGACAACACTGTAGGAGCCCCGGCGATCGGTCGCGTCGCCTCCTTGAGGATCATCTTGAAAGTTACGCTTTCATGTCGTCGCCTTTGGAGACCAAATCTTAATACGTCCACCACCCTCGTCTGATCTGTATGTATGTGTGCGTCTGGAAGCTCTAATCCATGAGGAATGATAACCCTCCCTGACATTACAAAGGTTAATTAGACATGAACTTTCCATTATAGACACTGATAGCTCATCCTAATCCGCGTATTCACACACAAACAAGCGTGTACTTTCCATACGAACACACACAGCAACGGGATGCAGCCGCTTCAGGACGGGTATCCTGACCTAACTCTGGTGGGCATGCTCAGTAGAGCTATGCAAATGACCCTGGCGATGACACCTTGGCAGGCTGTCATGGCAACACATCAAGAGGCAGGCATGTGGTCACTGGCAGGAGGAGGAGGAGGAGGAGGAGGAGGAGGAGGAGGAGAAAAAAAAGGAGTCATGTGAGGCAAAAAATGAGAAATGAAGGAATGAAAGGAAACGGAAGCAGCCGTGATGAGAAACAAGATAAAAGAGACGGGAAAATGTCAGACGAGAGAGGTGAGGAGGTGATGAAGGAGTGAACGAGGAGGGCAGCTAATGATCTTGTAAACTAGACTAATGAGTCTGAAGGTGTCGGCCAGCATCTGCTCTCTCTGTTTAAGAGACAAGTATGAGTCATAGATTAACAGATTAATAATTGTATTTCATTTTCCTTATTTGATCTTTATTCCTTTATCCATGGATCGTGGGTGAACTTTGAATATAAAACGATATTCTTCTCTGTAAATTATACTAGAAGGACATTCAAGGACCCTGCAAGGAAATGCCTCGCAGGGTCTTTATCAGTATCTTCTGTTGGTAAAAGTGAGACATTCCTGTCATGTCTGCAACTTCACAATAAGAAACAAGGAAGTGAGTTAGTTGTATGACTGTAATTGATAAAATGTGTGGGGAACTATGATGATTGTCTGTGGAAAAGTTGTAGACAATAATGACCAGGGATTGGTCCAATCGCGACAATGCAACTTCCTCTAGGGACCGTGATACTGCCAGAGAGGAAATCATTTTAAAACAAGTGAAAAACAAGATTCTTGACGACGACTACAGAAGCAAACCGGAGTCTGAATCACCTGTTATGAAGCCGATAACTGCTGGAGGGACGAAGTTGAACTGAGTTGTTAATATTTCCAGCAGTCGTATTAATTTTGTGGGTTTTATAACATGTAGTCAGCTCGATATGTTGTGTTTGCACCTATTTGTGCTTAAACTGTGTAATGAAACCGATTATTTTAATGTACGTGTGCTGTTTTTGTGCTGATTTCACATAGTGAGTATTGGTGTGTGTGTCTGTGTGTGTGTGTGTGTGTGCGTGTGTGTGCCTAAGTGACAGAGACAAACACACAGCAACATTAAGTGTGTACGACGTCACGCTCGCTTCTTTGATGATGTCCTGTGATGTGAGCTGTTTGCAGAGACGATGCGGATCATGTTGTTCACTAAACAAGCAGATTGTGTGTGTTAGCTTAGCTTTGGTGGTTGTAACATGACATGATGGATGATCTGCACACACACACACACACACACACACACACACATGCAGACAATGATGACGTCCATCTCAGTGTGTGTGAGGAACAGTCTGGGTATTTCCAGCAGGCGACCTGCCAGTACTCTCAATGTTCCAGTTCAGAAACCCCTCTGCCTTCTGCCTTCTCCTCCTCGTCCTCCTCCTCACATCATCATTCCTGCACTCGTTCCTCGTCCTTTCTTTATTTCTTTTATCTGTCATGTTTACTCTTCCATCTGCCATCTGCTCGAAGCAGTTAAAGCCGTACAGGAGCGTCTGACTGATGCATGCTGTGTCATAAATCGTCCCACCTTCTTCTCAGAGTCATTACTCAGTTAATTTACTGACCTCACACTTACTGTTTACATCACCCGGAGCAGTGGAAAACAGAAGAGGGGTGACAAAATCCATGAAAATAAGCTTCTGTTACATTTTCTGTTCAACATTTTGTGACATCACTGAGGCTCAGACTGTCCACACTTTACACTTATTGTTAAAGAAATAGTTTCAGGCTACACATTTAGGCTATTCGCTTTCGTAGCTTAGCACAAAGTCTGGAAAACCATTTGAAACAGCCTCGTTAGCTAAAAATAGACGGTATCCTACTGGATAACCTGATAAAAGACCTTCGGACAGTATAGAGCCGCCGCAAGAAGGTAAATAAAGTGAGGTGAAACTGAGCAAAAGCAGATGTTTTGGTTCAAAGGGGTTAAGACGTCTGTGCCAGTTTTACTTTCCAAACATCTGACCTACATAAGTAGGTAGTCTGTCCATATTTCTCCCTGGCATAGCCTATTTCTGCCTTTGTCTCCACCGAAAAGCAAAGAAGAAGAGATGGGAGGAGGGCAGAGGAAGTGAGCGAGGGGAGGAGGAGGAGGAGGAGGAGGCGGTAATGGTGGATGTGTGAGTGAGACAAAGAAAAAAGAAAAGAGAAACGACAACAAACATAAATGAGAAACTGAAAGTGAACGAAAGAAAAACAAAGATGGGATTGAAGAGGAGGAGAAAGGAGAGAAAAAGACTGAATGATGCACAGTGACAAATATGAGAGGAAAGAGATGGATGGTTCCCCTGAAACGATTACATCACCTTCTGCACACTCCTGTTGCCATGGCTACAGAGTCACATTAGCCTAATCATACGACCGTCTGACACCTTCGCTTAGCCTCCATCCCGCTCCACGCCTGAACTCCAGGCTCTGTACATCTGACTGTGTCTTGTCGGCCTCTTCCCGTCATTTTATCTGAATGAAAGCGGGACTATTTTCTGACTACGCCGCTTTTGTATCTCCCCCATCAGAGATGTGACGATGTGGACGCATCTCTGGAGAGTCTGGAGCCAATTAGTTTGGCCGGGCGAGCGTCATAACACGAGGAGCACACAACAGAAGAGGACTGTAAGGGATCAAGACCGTCCACATGTCCACATTGTTTTCTGTTTACATTAATCAGCTGGGAGTATGAGCTGCATGAAGCTCCAGAGTGGGTCACTAAAAATATTGCGATCATCCAGTTTATTTAGTTACCTAGTTGTCATATAGGCTACAAATTTAATTCATGAGTTCTCCCTCATCAAAAATATTCAACCAATAAGAAAAAAATGTCTTTCTTTTATAGATTCCTTGTATTTTTTGTCACTTTTTGCAGAGACGTTATAGAGACAGACAGAAAACTTCTAACATGTTTTAATACAAAACTATGTATGTGTATATATCAGATTTGAGTGAAAGTGAAGTTCTGGCTCTCTCCCCATTCATTCAGAGAGAGGTCTGGTCTTGTTAGCCTGATAAAACATTGCCAAGATGGCTGCTAAGTAGCAAGACCTGCCTATCAGGACTTTGGATACATACACCAACATCCATAGTGTCGTTAACATGAAGAGTAACAGAAACAGAGATCCAATGCTCATTTCTCAACTCCTCGGAGGTAGCAGGTATTTAAAAGTTACAGAAATGAGGGGAGGGGAATTTAAGTGTGTTTTAGTTTCTAAGGCTTGTCTTACCTGTTGACTTTCTTTTAAGCATTTAACCGAAAATCCCTTTAAAAAAACCCACCGACTTTGAACTGGACGCGCAAAAATGGTAACTCACTGCTCTAAATAATCCTTAAAATCCTGCAAAAGTAAATGTACTGTATCTGGTAATTCACAGTAAAAGAAAAGAAACCTCTGAATCTGAACATGATTTTGTGTTACATGGGATATCCCCACCGTCTTACCTCCATCAGGACCAGGGAATAAATTAATGTGAGTGCATCTACTGTCCTGCTGCTGTAGCTACTCAGCTGTGATCTATAGCTGACTCTACGCCAGCTTTTCTGCAAACCACGGCTCCTTCTGAGATCTCCGCTGCTGCTGCTGCTTAGTCAGTCGCTCTAACATTAAGCTAATTCACCAGCTATGTGCAGTTTTTTTACTTTCCACTACGGTCTCTGACACAAAGAGCGCTTACTCTCAGCAATAACTTCACTCAGCGGTTGGATTTATTACATTTATAAACTGCTACACATCAAATAAAGAAGAAAATTGAAGCTGTATGTTTGTTTTTTAATAAACTGGAATGAGCCGTGGGAATAAGCTATAAAAATGACGACTAGTTTAATATGTTCACCACAGTGCAGACTTGACTCGCCTTACCTTCCCGTTGTAAACTGGTATAACTCACTACTTTTAGCCCTGATTGAAACCCCAAAATGTATCTTTATATTACCGTCCTTTGCACCAGAAAGCAGCTGAATAAAGCAGAAAATCCTGCTATTAAACATCATGATGATGTCAGCAGTAATTTACTGTAAGTGGCCGTGACAAGGAAGGAAGACAGAAACAGGAAAGGCCAACGAAGACATGAGGCAGACAGATGAAATACAGACAGAGAGCTGAAGAGACAATAAAACGAAAGACCTAAAAAACACGAAAACACATAGAAATGTTGAAAACAGACTAAACTTGATGTGGTTTTAAGTGCTATGACCACACATGACCCCAAAAACATTTATTTTCTTTACTCATTGTTTTGGAGGGCGCTGACAAACACCGTCTTATATTTAGTTTGAAAGACTTCCTGAATTATAAAGCTCACAGCCGATATTATCTGAAGATTAAGCTTATCATAGTTATACCGATTCCAGCATAAATAACTGAATAACCTGCAGACAATACGTTACAGAAGCTATAAAAAAAAAATGTGATTTCAATTTGCGGCTTTCTTTGGCCTCATGGAGCTTTATAGAGAGTTTCAGTCGTTCACTCTCACTGCTCTCATCGCGTCGTTTTAAGCCACAGCGAGCTCTATAAACCACCTGTACACTACCTGCTCAGTACCAAACAACACACGAACAAAGTTAGCGACAAACTGGTGAATATGGTGGAGCACTTAGTGGCTAAAACAGCCAGATATTTTCCTTAGGAGGTGGTGGAGACCAAAAACAGAGCAAAAAGACAGTGAATATTGGACCATAAACACAGCTTCAAATTAATCAAATATTCTTTTAGTCTCAAATATCAATATTCCAATATCAGCCTTAAAACTCAAGTATGCAAATCACTGTATATGTAATATATATTATGTGTTTGTCCAGCTTTCTCAGACCCTTTTGGTTATATTGTAAATATATTCCTCTCATTTTGCTGGTGATAATGATGTGAAATGTTGCTTTTAGCCCATTAAAGCCCGATAATTAAAATATGACACACTGTTAATTGACCTTACATTCATCTGCAGATGAAGGCAACTGGAATAAACAGCAGCACAAGGATTATAAAGATCTGAGTGGATGTTGTACAGATATATGCTGTCTCGCTGAGGATTAGGAGTTGATTAAAGCACAGATCTTAGAAAAAAAAAAAAAAAAGATCTGCAGTCCTGGGTCTCAGTCAACTGCTGAGCGAGGCAAACACGAGCGATGTACATTTGGAAATGAACCATCCCGTCCGGGCCAATAAGTCGCACTTTGTTTCTCTCTCTCACCTCCTTCAACCTTATCATCTCCAATGAGCTCCTCTTCGTCTCTCTATATGTGAAGCCATGCTAACAGAGCAGAGAGCTTCATCCTGTTCCCGTGAAGTGTGAGAAATAGAGCCAAGCGCAGCATTATGCTCCACGGCTGCCTCAGCAAAAACACAATATGTTGGCTCCGAAGGACCAACGCTGGCAGCAACTCTCACCCCAAAGAGTATCATCAGCTTCATTATACTGTGTGCTGCTTTACTTGGCTTGAATGTCTACCAGGATAATAAATAAGGGGTAGGGGGTGAAAAGAAATAGCTGCATGATGAATGGGAAGAAAAGTGCAGCAGTGTGTTATTAACGCTGAGTCTGCTTATTATCATCAACTACATGTGTGCTTTTCATATCATCGGGCCGTCAAAATGGCTGCTCATCCGCCAGTTTTTATCATTTTCATAATCACTTTTTGTGAGTCCGCTTGCTTCTGTGATTCAAGGATGCTCGGTTGACTCAGCAGACTAAACTACAAACTAAGCCTGAATTAAGCTCTTGACCTTTTACTTGTGTTACTTAAGGAATGTAACCTTTGCAATAAAAAAGAGTCCTTCACCATCAGAATAATCTTGTGTAAAGCAAATGGAGCCTGATAATTAGACTGAATGGTCATTTTGTTAGCACTTTATTACTATAGTCCACATGTAAAGATCCACAAAACAGTTTTAACTGTCTATAAAAGCTAACACTAGCTTGCTAGCACTCGTGCTAACCCAGCTCTCTCTGACTCTTGACACACGGTGGTAATGACACCAACACTAGGCCGACTCACAGGGCTCTGACTGGACCCGTAGTTTCTACAACTGGTGCTAATAAATGGTTTCCCTGTTTTCACTCCAGAGGCGGATCACGCCAGGGGTGAGCAGTTTCTGAGCAAGCCGGCAGAATTTAAGAATGGGCCGCTCAGTTAACAGCCAACACTTCCTGCTTTCAGAGAAGCGTGAGCAATATGGCACCCATAGTACAACCCGGCCAAACCCTTTCAATGGCTCGTGATAGTGCCCGAGGAGTTATCAGATATCCCTGGCAACGTCTGTCAGGAGTGATGAACTGTACAGGAGGGCAGCCAGCTCCGTGCTCATGAAATGCTGTGCGCCGGGCATTCCAGCTGGGATTACACCCTGGTGTAGAGTAACCTGTCTGACTCCACCCAGTACCACCCTCGGGAAGACGAGGAAACTCAGTCCAAAGTGGAATTACCCTCATGTCGCCTGGAACCATCAGAGTGTATATGAGCGAGCATATGGTTTGTATCTGCCTAAATGTGCGACCGTCTGTGCTTCAGGCAGCCGCGGGCCATGAGGAGAGACGAACACTATATGTATATATTAGCATGGATGTGTTGGGTAGACTTGTACTGCACAATCCACAAACACAAAAGGGCACTGCTAACAGGAGGTGTGAAATGAGTTCAGTGTCACACATTTTAATGCTCATTTTCAGGTTCATGCTTTTATTCTAGGTGTTAGAAAATGTTTACATGCTTTAATGTTCAAAAAGCACACTATGTTTCTCATATTGTCTTGTTCCTGCAGCACCTCTATTCACCCCCTAAAGCCCAGCCTGCTCTGATTGGTCAGCTCTCACAGGCCTGAGCAGGCACCGCCCACTGCGTTGTGGCTGTGACTTATAGTTGCCATGACTGTTTGAAGTCTTGATTGAAATCTCCTCCTATGAAATGAGACAAACCACCAAGACCCTCACATGTCTTCAGCTGTCTTCGATGGCGTTTATGTAAACAGACGCGGCCGAACATTTTAACGTGCATATCTTCAGCTGCGCTTATTTTGTGTTTCCGTGGCAATCCCCAGACGATCACGATGCCATTTATCTGATGGAGATAGAAAAGCACGGATGCTAGCAAGTCATTCACCACTTCAAGAAAAACGGCTTAATTACCTGAATGCTAGCTGTACTTTAATTGGCTAGCATTAGTAACCCGTGCTCCAACGATGCAAGCACGTACAGCAACTTCACTGCTGGACTTTAGTTAAATTTTGGGCGTCATATGCCTTCAAAGCGGGGATTACAACATTAAAATCGGTCAAAAAACAAGGCTTTCATGCACGATTCATCAATAACAATCAAACAATAACCATCTCAACATGAACCGGGACATCCTAAGTATTAGCTGCAAAGCGTGTATTGGGACTTTTTTATTAAATTGTCCATCATGAGACCAAAATAGTGAAAGAGAAGAGTGAAAAGACGTGAACTGATATTTAATCAACTGGTGGGAAGTATGTACTTTTAATTGCTGTATTTCTCACAACAAGCAACATGCAAAGGAGCCAGTATTTTACTATAATGTGACCGAATTCAGACCAGTAAAGGAGTGTTTATGCATCATTGTTTATTGTTTATGTCTGTATGTAGCATAGAAAGACGACAGCAGAGAAGTGGAGCAGGTTTCTGAAGCTGACCTTTATCTTTGGACATGAATCCAAGCTGACCGTCGCCAGTAAAGACCAACCTACTCCAACCTTTTCACAGCCACACAGAGGACGAGAGCGTCCTACTCAAAAGATTTTGGGTCGAAGTATCACTTTAAAATCGAGCGCGGTTCCCGTTGAGATCGCGCACAAAGCTGCTGACAGTAAAATAAGAATGAATGACGAGAAGTTCACTCACATACAAAATGTGACCAATAAAGTATTGATCTGAAATGACAAAAGTACAATTTCAGCTAACAAATCTGTCTATTTTTCTTACTCTGCACTTTGGATTAAATCAGATTGGCAGTGTGCTGGAGCTACCACTTCATGCCTATTGAAAGCATTGACAGTATTGACATTGGAGAGGGTGTGGGTTGGAAAATGACTGAACGTGGGCAGTCATGTTACATAAGCAACAGTCCACTTCTCTCACTAAAACAGCACAAAAACACTGATACATCATGCATATATGTGCTGCTCACCTCCCTCTAACAGATGGGATGTTTTATCCAAGTGGAGCTGTCATTATTACAGAGCAGAGTGCTGATTCTGCTCACAAACAAAGCTAATACATCAGAAATAATCACAAATTATGATTATAATGATTATATTGTGTCATGTCCAGGACTTTAAATCCACTTATTAGCACATAGGGGCACCGTACAGCTGCCAAACTGATGTTTTCATCCAATTTTAGAGGAAAAAAGCAACAATTTCGAGCACGTTAAACAGATTATTTGGCATTCGGCTGCCGTTTCCACTCTTTTGAGGAGAGGATTCTCTACCACCGTCTTCCTGTTTCCCTCCTCGGTTACAAGACTCACCCGGACGGGCTTTGAGTTACAAAGCAAATATGTCAAACGCATACCGAGCCATGCGCATGTGTGTGTGCGCTCGACACACACACACACACACACACACACACAAAGTGCAGGGCGAGGCGGCCCATATCAATTTATTTTCATCCTCCTGGACTCGAGTTCATCCAGTTCAATCAGAGACGAGCTCCGAGTGTGTTTGACGTGAAGGTTTAAACCGACTTGATATTCGATTGTTGAGCTGCGTGTGGTTTCCCTTCCTGATGACTAACTTCTCTCACTTCCTCCTTCTCCCGGCGGGTCTTTGGTTGTCATAGTTACATCCATTAACACACCTGCTAAGCTCTCAGGTCCCCCGTGTCTCCCTCTCTTCCTCCCTCCCATTTCTGTGATAGTCGCAGAAGACCGGTGGCATGTAATTACAGCTGGAGAGGCAAACAAAGAGGCAAATACGGAGGGATGCGTCACGGCGTGTTCGTCACTCTCTACAACATTTTTATCTCGTTTGTGAATTCCTGAATCGGCCGTTTATATAAATTATCAATAGGGGAGCAGTGATTTAATGTAACACCCTCAGGAGCAGAGCGTTATCTAACTTTTGTACGGTGGCCCTGAGAGCTCAACACACTTTGACAACACATGCAAGAGTCAAAGAGTCAAAGTAAAGCCATCGCGTTGAAATATTACTTTGGTAAAAGTAAAAGTCGCCCAGATGAATAGTACTCGAGTAAAAGTCTTAAGCTATAATGATATTACATGTACTCTAGTATCAAAAGTAAAAGTAAACTATAAGATCCCATTTTTAAAATCTGATTGCTGATAAAATAAACACATTTTAAAATGCACGTCTTTGGCTCTGATGCAGCTTTCAACCTGTAAAGTCTCTAGTTACTTAAGTAATCAAATAAATGTAACAATAAATGTAATGCATCGTGTTTTTTCTTTGTTAAATTGTAATCTGGAAAGTAACTAATGCTGTGAAATTACTGTAGAGGAGAGAAGAGTACAGTATTTCCCTCTGAAATTGAGTAGAAGTATCTGCAGTCTGTAAAGTAACTAGTAACTAAAGTTAGGAAATAAATGTAGTGGAGTAAAAGTATTACATTTGTCGTATAAAATACTCAAGTAAAGTACAAATACCTCAGAATTCTACAGTACTTGAGTATGTGTATTTAGTTACGTTCCATCACTGGTATAATATAAAAAATAAACTATCTATACATCTTTCAAAACTGGACAATGGACAAGTAACTAAAGTTATTAAAATAAAAGTAACGCATCATATTTTTTGTTTATAAAATCATAATTTGAAAAGTAGCCAATGCTGTTCAAAGTTCATTTAGAGCGGAAATAAAACACAATATTTCCCTCTGAAACTAAGTGGAAGTCTGCAATCTGCAAAGTAACTAGTAACTAAAGTAGTTTCAAATAACTGCAGTGGAGTAAAAAGTATAAAGTAACTGGACATACTCAAGTAAAGTCCAAATGTCACTCTCAAAACCAAAAACGCAGCTCTGTCAGCGAGGGTAACGTCCTGCCCGCTCACGTCTGTGGTTGTGCGTCTGTGGTTGTGTGTCTGTAGTTGTGTGTCTGTGGTTGTGTGTCTATACATTAACGTCGCTGTGTGTTTACAGTATGTGTGTGTGTTCCTGTGCAGAGCGCACACACTGCTGTGAGAAAAGCTGCTGGCTAAGCACCTTTATTCTATAAGATTCAGCCTTATGTTTAGTCAGCTGTTCTTAATTGTTTCCCTGCGCACACACACACACACACACACACACACACACACACACACACACACACACACACACACACACACACACACACACACACACACACACACACACACACACACACACACACACCGCAGTCTTCTCTGTTTATTCTGTGTAACAGGTGCTTTTGGCTCGCGTAGAGGAACAAAGGCGACAACATACAGCGTTTATGATTTAGTGCGTCTTAGGATATGGATGCTGTGTGTGTTTGGCCACCGCTGCGGAGATTAACGAGTCTTTTTGTGTTTTAAGGAAGCAAACAGAGGAGAGAAAGGACCAGAAGAGGAGAGGAGGAGTCAAAAAGGGTGGGGAGGAAGAGATGAAGGAGAGATGCTGAAGCGTAGAGAGTCAGGATGAACGAAGACGGGGAGGTGAGGAAAGAGGGGGAAGTAAATCATAAAGAGTCTGGAGCGATAACCTCGCGACTCCGTTGTGAGACGGCGTCTCGACTGATGAGAGATGACTGTTGTGTCGCCGCGATCCTGCGATGAAGAGACAGTCAGGGCGTGGAGGAGGGAGAGAGGGGAGAAGCAGATGAAAAAAGACGAGTGCGGAGGGAAGTAAAGTGGATGAGAAGGGAGGCTCTTGATGGCTCTATTTTAGGGAGGAGGCAGGAAGGCAGATGAAGGGAAGTGAAGAGGAGGAGAGAAATAGAGGAAGGCTATTAAAGGAGGGAGCAGACAAGATAAATAGAGAGATCGGGAGAGGAGATCTGGAAAAAAAAGAGGAGAGGAAGATGTTTTTTGCTTTGATGAGATAAGTGTTGCCTCCACCTGTTGCTAGGGCCACGATGAAACCACAGTAACAACAGTAGCAACTGATGTGTGAGTAACTGGGAAGAGCCTTCGCATACCGACCGCAAGGAAACAGCTGAGCGTCTGGATGTGGGCGTGTTGAAGGTGAGAATGGAGAGCAGAGTCAGTGAAGATGTTCAGAGAAACAATGAAACACTTCAGCCGGAGCTCAGGTGAAGCTCACCTGTCAATAAAACAGACTCGTCGTCTCAGCTGAGTGATTATCATCATTTTGGTCCAAGTCCAAAAAACTTGTCGAGAGTTTTTATTGGAGTTTAGGTGGAAAGCCACGTCATGAATTTTAGTGTGGATCCAAGATTTATTAAAGGGGTTTTCCAGCAATTTAGTGATGCATTTTCATTAAGTTGGGGGATTTTCAACAGACAGATTTTAAAATAAAGACGCTGCAAATCAAAGCAGCAGAGGCAGAGGTATCCTGACTGTATAATCCTCCTCACCCCTCACAGAGATAACCCAAATCATATCACTTGGATGTAAACTCATCTTCATGCATAAAGTTGGCAGAATGCTCCTTTAAGATTTCTTAAAACTGCAAGTCATGTTTTGACAATTTATGCATTTGTCATCATGAATACGTGAGAAAAAATCTGGTGATCGTTTTCAGTTCAGAAGCTGAATCAGATCAGATGCCGATTATAAATAAAACAAATATACATTATTAAAATATTTAAATGAAGTCCAGACTTTTATTCAGAGTAACTGTGTGTTTCGTTTGGACGCCCGTCGCTACCTCAGATGGTTCATCAGAGAGTGAGGAGGGAAGTCGTCGAACGAGACTTTCAACCACATTTCTGCCTCAGTCATGTCGAAAACATCTCTTCATGGCATTTCTGCTGCCAAACATAGGGACTTAAACCCAAACGACAATATTTTCCTGAAGTAGTTTTAATGCTTAAAGCCGTTTCCCGCCAGCGCTGCTAAAATGTGGTGCGGCACAAGTACTTTCAGTTCCCCATGGACCCCAAATTATAACGTACTCAAGTGAATATCAGCTTCTAGGTGATCTCAAGTCATATGTCGTCCTCGACTTGGTTGCTGAGGTCGTCGTTGTCATACAGTATCAGAAGCTGTGAGACCATTTTGACCCGAACATCAGCTGAAACAAAGGATTTCATTGGTCGGACGTAGATTTCCGCAGGCTGAAATCCGCTGACATCGAGGTCCGACGATTATTTTCTCCCCCCACATGAATGTTCCTCAGCCGTGTGCACATGTTAATAATTTATAAATGTCATTTGTCAGATAAAAATCCAGAATTGATGCTAAAAGGCTTTCAACTTCACCAAACTGCGACCGTGCGACGAAGGTACACCTGTCGCTGTTACGCCGCAACGGTCATGTTGTTTTGAGGAGACTTATTCTGTCTTTAATGAACCATAATACATCAAATATCAGCATTAATATGAAAACATGTCAAACGCTCCCAAACTAAACTCATTAAACCAAACGTTAATCTCATTCTCGCTTTGTAACCCCGTTAACAAGAACCTGATCTGCTCACAACGTCCAGCAAATATTCCTCCAGTGATCACTTCTTCAGATTGTCTTCCATGTTGAGATGTGATTGTGTGGCATAAACAAAGGCTACACACACACACACACACACACACACACACACACTCCACCCACTCATCCAGACAGCCAGCGAACGTAGAACTATAAATCCTAGATGTCTTCAGCGAGCAGAGGAAGAAAAAAAAAAGGCCATTTTAATCACAGATCGTGCGCTGAGGAGGCATTTTGTGCTTCAAATCGCTGCCACATCGTCTCATTCATGTTGCTCGTGGATTCAATCGCAGCAAATATTCTCCATTTTGCTGTCAACATGGATTTTAAAGAAGTATCTGTAGGCCGTCGTGTTGATTCACTCACAGACACGTTGTTGTAAGTGTCTCTCTCTCTCTCACTCTCTGATCGTGACCTCCCCTCTTTCCTCCCACTTTCACTTTCACCTCCTGCCCTGCTTTCCCTTCTCTGCTCCTTTTTACCTTTTTTACCTTACGTCATGTCTTCCCTTCCTTTCCTTATCTGTTTGGATCTGATCTCTCTCTCATTTGTTTTTTGTTTTTTTCAGCTCCCTCTGGGCACATTAGCAGGTTAACAGGTGCTCGACTGCCTGCAGACGCACTTTGTGGCGCAAAAACAAGGATCTTTCAACTTAATGAGAACAGAAGGAGGGAGTATTTTGAATTAAAAAGGCAGGAAACATGCTGGAAATAAAAACATAGCTCATGAAAAAATGCAAATTCATGGAAGTATTCCAGCAAAATCACCACATCACAAACCCTCTGAATGAGTTGCCTCTACAAAATGAACATTTTAACAAAAAGTCTGATATTTACAACGATTAAACTGCCATTTCTTTGTTGAACGAGTGAAGAACAAAAGCCTGACTAACCATTAGAGCCTCTGCTATGCCGTGATAATGCTCTGTCATCAAATCGCCGGCTAACAAAGAGACCACAATGAAAGAGCTGCTCCCCATCAATAAAAAACCCACATAAACACAACTTCCAAAGACAAATCAACACTTCAAAACAGTCAGATAATCATCCTCTAATGTCAAATCAGACGTGCATTTGAGAAATACTCCACAACTTTTGTGTCATGAATAAAAAAAAAGCCTCTTATTTCCTGTCTGAATCACTCAGACTGATCCGGCTTGAAGCAGCCACACCGTGTTGTTTACAACTCAGCCTCTTTTTTACCTTCTTTCCTTTCTTCTTGCGATGAGCTGACTTCCCCGCCGCCTTCTCTTTAACCTCCTCGCTCATGTCAGCAGCTGTGAGTGTGTCCCTGTGTGTGTGTGTGTGTCCCGAACAGCTGTGTGTGTGAATCCCACAAAAAGAAAAAAAAACCAAAACAAAAAAAAAAGGGTTTCTTTTTAATCCAGCATGGATGAGCGGAGCAGAGTGGAGTGGCGGCCACTCTCAACGTGCACAGCGACCAACTCGCTCAGTTGCTCACACCCACTTTCACACACACACACACACACACACACACACACACTCTCACACACACACACACACACACAGGAGGAGAGGAGCCAACGAGGCTGCCCGGCTGGAGCGATGGAGAGACGAACATTCTCGCTCTTTCTCGTCGTCTCGGTTCGTTTATTTTTTTTTCTTCCTGCTTAACACACACACATGCACACACACACACACACACGCACACACACGCACGCACACACACACACACACACACGCTTCACTTCTACCTGTCTGCGGCTCCGGTCGCCTCCCACACGGCTCCACAAGTGAGAGCAAGAGCAGCAAGCAAACTACGGGGGCTTGAGTATTAATAGCAATCAATATCAGCCCATCAGCATGTTACTGTGTGGAGAGAGAGAAGATGGTGTGATTCCTCAACAGGTTAAAGGAGACAGGAAATACAGATTCATCTTGAGTTTATGTTTGGAATGCAGCCCGACTGATACTGGATATTCGGGGCCAATGCCAATACTGATATCAACATTTTTTAAATATGGATATATCAGTCGATATTCTTACACTTTGGACACTTGAAACAAAGTTACTTAGTGGATACAGGATGTTTTAATGTTTAAGAAGAAACTTTATCGTCCAAAATGACATCAGTGCACTGAAACAGTCAACGTCACTGTGAATTTAATGATTTTAAATTTCTCCAAGCATCTTTTTCTGCGTAACGTTCTGTAAAAAGACGTCATGTCGGCCAGCATACATGTACAAGCCGATACTGATACATCTGCGATAGGTCGATAATATTGGAAAACAGTGAAGCTAACGTTAGCTCAAGCAGCTACAGTGTTGAGCATAGATGTACAATGAGACCTGGATACAGTGTCGGAGGCATTTAGCCAAGAACTGTGACTTCCCACGTAAAATATTACAATAAAGATCTTCTGCATATCTTCGGCAAAGAGCAGTGCACTAGAGACTTCTGCTGGCCGAACATGGTGGTGATAAAATTATTTAATCGTGCAGCGCTACTACACTTTCCAAATGTTATCTGACAGAATGGATCAAATGCTGAAAGTTAATCAATTCATTTTGTGGAGGCTCAAAAAATGTTTCCACTGTTTTACAGCTGCTTCTTTCACATTGTAAGCTTATGGTCAAAAGTGTTTTTGAGCTCCTGTGCATCGCGTGATGTTGTAATTACACAGTTTGGCCACTATTGCTGTTTTCAACCATCACTTTTGGCCGCGCCGAGTCAAACCGGGCCACGCCCATTTGCTCCTTCATCGCCAGTTTTACTTATGTTTTACCGTAACAAGCCCCGTCTCCCCCTAAAATCGATACTCAACTCATGTCTGTGCAGGAAACTTGAGAGAAAGACGTTTTTGAAAGTCAGTGTGTTCAGCAAGTTTAATCATGATACGAATCATATCTTTGGACAACGATACGATATTTGCTGATATCACAACGTCTGCCACGATACGATTCGATTCGATACAGGGGGCAGCGATCGATATGAGACAATATCATATTCTCATTTAACACAATAAGTTACATTTATATCAACTCACAAAAAGCAACTAAAATATAATTTGACAACTTCATTACAGAACTCTTCAGTGGAAATATTATTTTATCAACAGTTCCAGACATTAAAATGGAAAACAATCTATTATTTTTAATTAAAAGAAAGCGCAGTTTAGAAAGGAGCTGAGCGTGGACGGAAACGCTGACACAGAATTTCAAAATAAAGGCGTATCTTAATGATGGCGGCGATATGAATCGATGTTTTCACTTTGCATCGATGCCACTGGATCATTGATCACTGAATCAATATATAGATCCAGATCCATGTATCATTACACCCCTAATAAACAACAGTGCTGTGCTTGTATACTCAGGCTAAAATGATCAGTGTCAAGTTTAACAGATGCTCAGATAATTTGTCCTCTCAGCTTATAACAGCAACACTTTCAGACTTAAAAGCTCCTGATGAACCACCGACTCTCCCTCAGGCTGTGTGAAGAAAGCTGTCTGACATCAAGTTGTCTCCTCTTCACAGATCTCCCTCTAATTTCCTCTCAGGGAGGACACGGGACGTGGACTACCTGCGGAGGACGAGTCTGTACATTTATGTGTAAAGTGAGGGGACAGTGATGGATTCCTGTTGGCCAAGCGGCATTAAAATGCCTCAACAGCCTCCCTCCCCCCGTCACACCTCCCTCTGCCTCCCCCCTTATCAATAATGAACAAAGAGAGGATAACCCCCTGGTGGCAGATCACCGTGGATTATTGCTCTTTGTGTGCGAGTGTGTGTTGTGAGTGGATTAAGCCAATGCGAGCCAGTTTGCCCAGTACAATTATAACTGTATCATCCACTGAGAAGGGCAGGGGATTCAAGGATTGTATTCAGGGCTATTCATTATTGTTGATCTCTGCAGAGAAGGGCACACGCACTCACTGCAAAGCCATGAACACACACACACACACACACACACTTTGAGTAACAAGGCAGAAATAAGCCACAGCGTGAGGCGTCAACACAAAAATAACCCCTTTAAAAGTCAGTAAAATGTCACGAGTCACATTTCACCTGATATTAAGAGTCGATGTTAAACATCGCTTTATGCTCTGTCAGTGTCGCTGTTAATGGAGAGAGAGAGACGAGCTTTTCAAGTTTTTTACTGTCACACTTCCTGTTCGAACTGAAGAGGCCACACTGACACCTGGTGGCTACGGCCCGCAATGACACCAGCAACCATCTGGAGTCACAGTACATTGCAAAACATCGACTTAAATGATGCAACACTTTGCATTGCATTTATTTTCCCATGCATTGTAACTTTATTTTAAAATTAAGCATATTTAATTGTTTTATATTAAATGTAAATGTGCTTAATTGATCATTTTTATAACCCCTCATAAAATAACCCACTAACACCACACTGAACATGCACGTTAGATAACTAATGTCTCTTTTATCGTCTGATTAATTCATTCCCTCCTCTCTCTACGATTGTACATCGATCTCCCTCCCTCTTGTGGACGACCAGGGCCACGGAAATCTCTGTCAGCGTAACCGAGACGTTAATATATCGCGTTATCGGCTTCATGCTGCGCCGCTGTGAAACATCACCTGACTTCCCATCAGCACAAAGTTGAGCAGATACTGATTGTGACTGTTTCTTTAATTGTCCTAAAAAACGTTGTCGCTCTCTGGAAATATATCTTGAACATGAGCTCATGCTGCACTTTTAGGTGTGAGCATAAAACCATCCTGCCCTTCTGCTCCTCTCTTAAATCTTCTGCTTTAACAGGAATTACATCATGTTAAAGATGCAAACGATGTCTTTAAACATACATGACAGCTTGAACAGTTATTCTCCACGTTTTAAGGAGATTATTTAGCCCAAAATCTCTTTATTAATGTGTTCAATTTCAGATTGTGTATCAACAGACAGTGTAAAGTCTCCTGCTCACATCCGCCTCCCTCCCGTCCTCTTCTTCTAGCCCTGTCTCTCTGATGTGTCTCCTCATCTTACAGCCTGAATCCAATATGACAACCTCACACACACACAATAATGTGCCTCCCAAATTGGTTACATCCATGCACCCAGAGGTAACACAACACTTTTATGGCTAATATTCTCTTTCAGTCAGCCATTAAAGGCGTACTGGAAGAGGGAGAGGCCTTACAACCCCACAGCGAGGCCTCCATAACTGTAAATTATGGAGGAGAGGTGGTTACAGGAGAAAGAGGCCGGTGGTTTGATAATGGCACCAGAACAATCAGTAAACAGCGTATTTAAATGATTATGGAAATGTTTCGATGGAGGCAGAAGAGATAACCGTTCTCTCTCTCAGTGGAGAGGAGACAGATGGGACGGATCAGAGAGGAGAGAGACAGTAAAGAAGAAAGCCGGCATCTATATTTAGCTTCATGTTTACACTGTGAGATCTGTACGTTACATTCCTCGCTGCAGCCGCGACTCTCGTGTGCAAGTTCACAGCAGACAGACACGTTAGTGACGCTCTCATGTGCCGCTCGGTCAGAGAGAGGGGTGTGACCTTTGACCCCAACATTAAAAAAAATTGTGCATGAAAGTTTAGCTCACGTTTCATCATCTGGCCAATATTCAGCATTTTTGCGTTTATCGGTATCACTGATTTTAGTAAAGACTTAAGTAAAGTAGAGAGTTCAGGTGATTTGATGTGGGGTTGTATGAGGCTCTCTGCGCAGCAAGCAGGTACCTGCAACAAGATTTATTAAAGCCACGTAAATAAGTCCTACCTAAAATATAAACATCTGTTAAAGTGTACACCGTGTTTTTTCAGTTTTGACACTTTACGTTGCCTTTTCCTTGGGCACTACATTCCCTCAACCGTACAACGTCCGTATTCCTGCGCACAGGCGGAGTGTAGTATATGAACAGGTGTGTATATTGGTATATGCAACATGGTACATCAGCCTGTGACACGTACAAACTCGGACGAATCTGTGGTTTGCAGACGATAACTGAAAATATTCGCAGTTTCCGCAATAAAACATCTAAAAGCAACATTCAGGCTCCTTGATGTAAAACATTTTGAGACTCTGACACAGCTCTGAGCCTCCGACATGAGGGTTGTACGAGTGTGTGAGAGCCCGTAAATGTCAGGTGTGGTTCTGGGCTGAAGCCTAAGATTTGTCTTCGAGTGCCTCTGAGATAGCAGCCCAACGAGCCGAGGGTTTGTTGTGACATAGATGCTGATGTGAGCTAATGAGCTCACAGGCTGCGATTACAAAGACGACTTGAACCCTGTTATACTGTAAATCACAACTCTGCCATGTTCTTTGTTTTCCAACACTTCTTCTGAGACATGTAGGTCGACTACTACTACAGTATCACATCTCATACATCCCGTTTCCCAAAATCCCTCCTGATGAACGCCAGAGCACAGGTGTGAACTTGTCTCGTGCAGCAGGAAGGTTGTGAAATCCAGCAATAAAAATACTCAGAGGAATACTGGCACTGTAAAATCATTTCACAGCCCTCTGTAATGCTGCTGTAATGCCACCTGTATGTTGCAGACGATTATCAGATTATAAAAAGACACAAATCTAAGCAACAATCTCACAAAAAGGAAACGTTTAAATGTCTTTAAACAGGTTTCTCCGTCTCTGCAGCGTCTCTGCAGCGTCTCTGGTCGGCTGACGTCGAGGAATGTTTACGACACCACAGCCTCCTGATAAGATCAACGTTTCATGTAAACCATCTTCTCTAACATCGAGTCACAGTCTGCCCTCCTGAAATCTGTTTGTCAGTGGTCTCATATCTGACTTCTCTTATTTCACCTCTCTTGTTCACTTCTCTCCTACTTCACTTGTTCATGTCATCACCTCCCAAAGAAGATAGTGGCCTCACACAACCGATTAGACGACGCTGAACTGAATGAAAAATGAAAACGCTCGTGTGCCCTAACTATCAGTGATCCTCTCTGCATATTAATGATATCTCGATAATGACCAGCCAGGAGGAAATGAGCCTGATTTCATGCCTGTTTTGCCAAAGCAGTGCCATGGCGATAGATGGATCCCCATGGAAACAACCATAATGTGGCATGATTTCACCATGACAACGCCATAAACTGTGAGAATCCCATTGGGTGAACCAATCGGGGGGTCTGGAGAGGAAGTTTGGCACGACCACCATGATTTCACAATCAGTGCAGCTACTAGTTTCACAGAAAACATTCAGGGTTTGACCCACTTTCTTATTGGGTCATTTGAGGGTCAACGTGGACGTAGGTGCACAGATGCCGGGAGTCCAAGGTAATCTGGGGTGAGACGTCACCTGGGGATAGATGTGTGAAGGATACATACACACAAAACATGCATATCACATTTTTTAAAACATAAACTGGTCAATTTAGATGTACGGCTACTTCGGCCCAGGCGTTTTTTAATAAGTAACTGCAGGTGAAAAGATTAGATGGACAATAGATGTAACCCTTGTTCAGTTTTTTCCAGTTTCACTAATTTTCTTAGTTTTTGCAGGCTATTATTTTGAATTTATGAATTTAATAATTTATTTTATATGTATTCGAGCCATCGTTTTACCCCTTTAATCTGTATCAGCCCCAAAAACCATTGCACATCTGTCAGGCTTTAAGTAAAATAATAGGAAATTAAAATGATAAAGGCTTTGACATGGCGCTCAACACATTCTGCGTACGGTCGCCTCAGCACTACAGTATCAAACACAGAGTAACATAAGTGAACCCCCGATGAGCTGCCGAGGTTAAGAGGAACTTTTCAACCTGTCTTTTTTCCGACCAACCAGACGGAAAACACGAGTTAAGTGTCGGATGAAAAGGTTAACTAAAACTCGTAAAGTGAAAGAGGCTCATTTACACAGACAAGAAGGATTCCCTCACACACACACACACACACACACACACACAAACACCACCACTGACAAAGAGCAGACACACAAAGAGACAGACTTTCCAACCTCCCGTTGATTTACAATCCGTCTTTGTCTCGGGTCCCAGCGCGCTCACACAATGCTAATGGCAGCTAAAAAGGACGCGGTTCCACGCCTAAAATGGTCTCATCGCCAACAGTGAGCCGCCCGGTGACAGGAGCAGAGCTGGAAAGTTGGATCCTGACTCACTTTCTACCACGAGCTGCTTCCCCTGCCCCCCAAA
This sequence comes from Pagrus pagrus, assembly GCF_965226575.1. NCBI lineage: Eukaryota > Metazoa > Chordata > Actinopteri > Spariformes > Sparidae > Pagrus > Pagrus pagrus. Next base: position 4,362,650 of record NC_140208.1, on the reverse strand, counting down.
CTTTGATTTGTACACAACCATTATTTCATCATAAAGTCATGAGGAGTTTGAAGCCTCGTCTGCGACTGCTAGACAAATATACGATGCTTGGACCGCCTCGGTGGCCTGGTAACTTCGGTTTATTTACTCCACAGCTCTGGGAGCAGTGGAGGCCTTGATGATTTCAGTGCTTTTTAACTCCAGACACACGGCTGCTTGTCTGGTTACATCAGTCCACACAACAAATCACATTTTTATGTAAGACAGAAAGAAAGCCAGTGAAGCAAAGCCTGCGGATAATCAACAGATAGGGAGAAGGAGAAAGGGAAGATAAAGAAAGGGAAAGTAAGGAGATGGAGATGGAGGAGGGCAGCGTACATGGAAACCTGGCCTCAGGCAGTAAGTGAGCGTCAGATAAGAGAAGAAGTGACACTTGAGGAGAATAAAAGAATCGTCACACCAGCATGTATGAAACTTTAAGATCAAAACGCACTTTGAGGGAATAACTGCGATCAGTGGATTCTACTGAACTCCAGTCGGACCGATCCATGTGAAACAGCAGTCACAAGCGAAGAGGCCAGTCAGTCCATCAGAGGAGGTTGTCTTGCTAACCAAGTATTTTAGTTCCCAAAACTTAACCAGGTGTTTTAGTTCCCAAATCCTAAATATTTTAGTTCCCTAAACTTTACCAAGTATTTTAGTTCCCAAATCCTAAATATTTTAGTTCCCTAAACTTTACCAAGTATTTTAGTTCCCAAAACTTAACCAGGTGTTTTAGTTCCCAAAACTTAACCAGGTGTTTTAGTTCCCCAATCCTAAATATTTTAGTTGCCTAAACTTAACAAAGTATTTTAGTTCCCTAAACTTAACCAGGTATTTTAGTTCCCAAACTTTAACCAGGTATTTTAGCTCCCAAAACGTAACCAGGTATTTTAGCGCCCTAATCCTAAGTATTTCAGTTACATAAACTTAACCAAGTATTTTAGTTCCCTAAACTTAATGTAGTATTTTAGTTCCGTAAACTAAAACAAGTATTTTAGTTCCCTAAACCTAACCAAGTATTTAGTTCCCTACACTTCACAGCTTAATCAGAATCAAACACTGAAAAACGACTGCATCACTTCTCTCCTTCTGTCCGGACCCGACATTAGTCCTGAATGACGAAACCCATTCAAGGGAACATTCACCAGCGTCAGACGGACTTTAAGCACCAGAGAAGAGGGTCAGCTGACACACACTGATCCATTCATAGATACATAAGAGCAGCTCAGAATACATCCCATACTGTACTGTTGAACACCCTGGTGTCAGTCAGTGCTGTGAGCCTGCATGTAGTGTTTGAGAGAGTGTGTGTGTGTGTGTGGGAGTGTGTGTGAGATCGGTCTCTCTGTCCTGACACACTGGCGCTCATTCATTCATCGATCCATTCTTTGCAGATGTTCAGACAGTAACAGTCATGATGCTGCTCTTTCAATATCATCTCAAATCCTGAGTTTTATTTTCTGAAATGTTGCTGCAACATCAAAACAGTCAACATTAGTTAAGTTACTGGGCTAAAACATGCAGCTTTAAACCTTTCAAAATAAAGGCACGGTGTCACTTTTTAGCATCTAAATTGCATAATAATTGCATAATTGCACAACCATATCCACTGACCTACCTGGAGCTTTGCCTGTACTGACATGATTATTGTTTCTGCAGAATCTCTTATTGTCCTTTCAACCTGCGGTGTCATAAATTCAAAATAGGGCTCGGGAGTTGAGATATAGAGCATAACTTGCAGCAGCTACAGCACACGTTTCAGTTATAAGTGAGATATATAATGAGATTATCTGCAGTATACTTTAAATAGTTTACCACCTGCAATTATAAAAGTAGCAGTGCACCTTTTTTGAAATTAACCAAGTTTTGTTAATGTGTAGATACATTTCTTTGGAATGAAAACCTTCCTGATTTCGTCAATAATTAACAGCTAAAGTCGACTTTAGTGCAGCCAACACATGAAGTAACCCAGGTTAATTATTGCTGTCTGACTTTCATCTGATCTTTTATGAGCTGTTTTTACTGGCGCAGGTAGAATAAAAGACTCGACTCTGAAGTTTGCTTTGTTGTCACTAATAATCTTCTAACTAAATCTGATGATGCAGGGATCAGTAACAGGCTCTTAGTTTAGACATGCTGTCTCATGAGGGCTTTTGTCAACACCTACATATAATATAAAACCTGCATTTCCTCATGTCTTCGAACCGAATGTCATTCCTATTTATATTCTGGGAGGGACATTTATCAAGACATGTTGCAAATTACTGTCAGGGGTGAGAAATGTTGTGACGCCGAAGTATTTACAGCAACTACAGATGTAAATGAGCTCAACCGCATGTTTTCTGATTTGCATAAAGATACGCCATTTTGATAAACTGTGAATTTACACTCTTGTTTTGTTGACGCACAATGCTAAGCTAACCTTCAGAGCTTTGTTGCCCCTCTTCAGAGAGTTTTTGTTGAACGGATCCCACGAGGAGCTGACGAGATGTGAGCTGAAGCCTCAAACGTTAATCAGTTTTAAGAGTTGGATTAATAATCAACAACAGTGACTCAATGCTGGAAACTCATGCCAGCGTCGGATCAGAGTGTAAACAACCACAACCACAACACCAACCTGGTGCTGAAACAACCTGTCAGTCAACACAAAATGACAACAAACCGTTTACCGAGTCGTTTTCTGAGCGTCATGACAAACATCCACGGCCTCACGCCTCTCAAAGGTGACTATGTATTGATTATTTCTAATACATCTTTGGGTTTTGGACTCTTTTGGACAAACTATGACAATCACCTTTCATGGATTTAGCTTGTAAACACTCTCATGTGTCCACAGAGGGAGTTTTGTAATGATTAATAACGACTGAGAGGTCACAGGACACACAAAAGGTTACCCTCGTCTGCTTAATCATTCTGGCGTTTGTATTAATTTATACTGCGCGAGTCTTTTCATTATACTGAGAACAGTCTAGTGGAGCTGAGTCAGCACGCCGCTGCGTGAGGGCAGCGAGCTGACTGATCCCCTGGCTCTCAGTCAGTGCGGGCTATTGTAGTGAGTAAACATGACCTCAGTTGTAATGAGGTGATGTCAAGTCACTGAGCTAGTGTTTGTTTTTGTGGAGGAGATGATCATATATATATATAGTGTTTTATATAAACATGATGCGGCAAAGGATATATGTCACGTCAGCAGCGTTAGCGTGTATCTGCACTTCGGTGTGAATGTGTAAATGTCTGTTTGCATGTCTGTGTGTGTGTGTGTGTGTGTGTGTGTGTGTGTGTGTGTGTGTGTGTGTGTGTGTGTGTGTGTGTGTGTGTGTGTGTGTGTGTGTGTGCTGGTCTGTGACTAGCTGAGCCAGACACACAGCAGGCCGTGGTGAGACAGACCAGAGCCCGTGACAACTGAATGGCAGCGATTGACAAAGACTCACAGATAGAGGGGAGGATGTCAGTATATGAAGTCTTAGGAGGATATTTACTAACTTAATGTTTGCAGCTGCGTTTTAACCAACTCTAAAAACATGTTTTTTTTTAAGTAAATGAAGTTAGAAGCTATCTCCCTCACGACCCTTATTACAACTTATGTTAATGACATGTAAATGTATTTCCATGTTTAAAAAAGACAATCTATCAGCCAGTTAGAGATGCAACGAGTAATGGGTTATTGATTAGTTACCTGGCATCTGTTCTGAAAACCAATGAATCAACTGTTTTTTAAAGCAAAAATCCCAAATATTGTGGCTCCAATTGTTCAAGTATGATGAGTTGATACTTTTCTTTGTATTGATACAAGATAATAAAGTGAAAATCTTTGGGTTTTAGACTATTGGTCAAACAGAACGAGGCATCTGAAGACGTCACTCTGGGCATGTTTTGCTTTTTCCTCAAATTTGACCAAAAACGATTAATTTATTATTCAAGAAAACAATAAGTTGATCAAATCGAGGATGGAATTATTCACATATATTGGTATTTGACCTAAAACACCTCGTATTGATCAGGCTATAGCGGTAACCAAGTGTTGACTGTGACACTGTCATCGCACCAAAACCTGTAAAAGACCCACCAATCAACTAGAGGTCAGCGTGTGATTGTGACCGTTTGCTGCACTAACGTGAGAAAAGTACAAATTTTCAGGCGGGGGTAGTTACTTTAACCCAAACCATGAACTTCTCCTCAACCTTACCAAGTAGTTTTGGTGCTAACTTGACCACGAAATGAGATTGTGTTGCCTTGTGTGAACATCTTGGCACGTGAGGACCGACAACTCCGACCCAAAACACACATACGTGTTTGTAATTAGCTGTCATTTGCACTGTGATTTAAAGGAAAAGCCACTTCCTAATTTCTTCCTAACACTTTGATGTTGTGCCCTTTTCTATCCTGTCAGAGCGCTCTGCACACACTCCGCTCTGCAGGTGTAGTGTGATCACTGCGGTGTCCATTTGCTTTTAACCAGGACTTAGGTGGAGTCTGTTTGCTCTGCCACAATAAACCTCCCGCACAGCGTCCTGACAACAGGCAGTTATCCCTACCACCACTGAGAAAACTGAACCGCCCCTCCGTTTCACCATTTCAAGCTGTGGTCAACCATTAATGGGACAGATGGGAGGAACCAAAGACAAACAAGGCAGGAACAACACGGATCGACAGGCACAGACGTACAGAAATCATCATATACACCAGTTAGGCGACGTCAGGCGAGGCGCAAACAAGCCGCAAACCTACTTTAATTACAACGACGCTGGAGGAATGACAAACAAATCTAAAGCTGTTCATGTTCACATTAGGAGGAGGAGACGATCTTCTGCGGTTGCTCCTCGTTAGATGTCAGCCGCTGCACAGATTATTTCCTGGTCTGACAAAACAATGCAGTCCGTCAAGTTCTTCTATCATACCTGCCAAAGTCGCTCATAAACATGAGTATATCGTTCACGGTACCAGAACATAAGTGTGGATTGGTAGAGTATCTGCTGTTCAGCTCCGAGCTCATCGTTCTGATACGTTTTCTCAATATTCTGCCTTTAAATGTGCAGAAAGCAAAGATGCAAGACACAACACAGAAATACCCAGAAAGAAGGAAAGACACCTGTGCAGACAGACAGGCATTTTGATATCTGCAGACTGGTCCTGACATGTTATTGATGATCCGGTCTGATAACAGCGCCTGCTCATAGCTCGATCCTGCAGTAAATCAGTCTCCCACTGGATCAGGGTTGAGGTCTTGGTCTGGTGAGAAGGATTCATGTTCAGTAGCTGCAGACGGTGACATTAGTCACCCCAGATGCACTGCTGATATACAGTGAACCAGAAAGAAACATGGTGCTCCTTCACGATGTTGTCCGTACATTTTCAGATAATAGCGAGACCATGCAACGTTTAATGTTTTGATTTGATCAGATCCAGATCAATACAATTTGGAATTAATGCATAATTAATGAAATACGCATCTCAAGACAGTCTGAAGAGTTTTCTCACAGTGTTTTATACCATACAGGACTGAATGGAGATCAATGGCTGCCTGTAATGGTGTGTTATATTATTTATTTATCTATCTAAAGTTATTCATATTACTCATTTTGTCCAATTAGCAGTCTGAAAAACCCAGACTGTCATGTCAGGACCAGTAAGTTAAGATAATAAAAAACTGCAAATATTCACATTTAAGAACCTGGAACCACAACAGGAATCAAACTTTGTCAGTTTTGTTAAAAAAGGATGCCGTTTAAATGACTTTGGCATCAATAATAGCAAAAAGTTTGACTGTTTCAACAGTTTCCTTTCCTACAGGAGTCAATGGTTGCTTGTATTTGTGGAGGAAAGTCAGTTTTATTATTAACTTATCCACAGACTGTTTTCTGGATTAAGCGATTCATTATTTTGTCCATGAAATCAGTTATTTAGTTAATATTCAACAATAATAGCAAACGTTTCACCATGTCGACAGTTTTTCTGCCTTGTAGGAGTGAATGGAAGTCAATGGTGCTTATTGACATTTTAAAGCTGTGACACACACATTTAAAACAGTGAGCAGAAACATTACGTGTGGGCTAAAACTAAGTTAATGAAACACACGGATGATGTGCTCCATTAATTCAAGTCAATACACAACTTTCTCTGAGTCATCAGTATCAACATGAAATAATGTGCTCAGGTGAAGACAGGCTCTGTCAGCATGGAGTCAAGTGAAAGTTAAAACTCTGACTAACATGAAAGCAGCTCTGTGATGTGAATGAAACAACAAAAACAACTTAAAACACAACCACACATCTGTAGCTGACAGCTGGAGGGCTGCACGCACTGAAAACCAAAGTGAAATAACGTTACACGAACACACGCGGGACTATTTTTCTCTGAGAAAGAGGAAAATAAAACTTTAAGGAAACAATCAGGAGCTTGGAGACAAACTCGCTCCTCTGCGTTTATATATTTCACACTCTCAACAAGCCTCCACAAGACAAACCAGCGGCTGAATCCTGACTTAAAGCCGGCACACCAGCTCCTCTGAACCGCAGCGCGCGCGACAGTCCGCTTACCTGCTCTTCGCGGTCACCTGTGGCGGAAGAAGCCATGTTGAAGACGAGCAGCTGCTCCGGTTCTCAGGTAAAGTCTGATCGCAGGAGTTGAGCAGAAAGCAGATAAATCCTCTCTAACAATCGCTGCGTGGACGCATGAGAGGAAGGGGACATTTGCGGGACAGCTTCACCGGGGAACGTGGTGCGTTCACGGGGTCTCAGACAGCCCGGGCAGCGCGGGGAGGACGGAGGGGTTGTCCCGGTGGAAACTCCAGGTGGTGCGGAGCAGGAGCCAGCTGCAGCCCGGAGCGACTCTCGGGGAGGGAGGAGAGCCGACACTAGGGGGCAGCACCCGGCCACACTCACTGAGACATGCTGGAGGCTGTAGTACAGATCACATGACGTGCACTTTGTACTTGATTACAGTGCTTTTCTACTCCATTACATTCATCTGACAGCTTTAGTTACTTGTTACTATTCAGATTACATCTTACACCTTTTCTAGACAGTGGAGGCCATGTTATCTCCATGCTTAGTGATTATAAATTCATTCATTTTGTTCTGTTGTTTGTTTACGATCTCATAGACTATGAGGCTTTGCTGTTGAATTAACTACCAAACTAAATTAAAGAGGTCATATAATGCCAATTTTCAGATTCATACTTTTATTTGGGGGTCCTGGTAGAACAGGTTAACATACTTTAATGATCAAAAAACACATTATTTTTCTCATACGGTGCGTCGCTACAGCATCCCTTTTCCCACTGTGTCTTGAAAGCTGTGTTTTAGCTACAGAGTGAGACATCTCGCCTCTGTTCAAGCTTTGCTGAGAGTTGCACATGCAAATTACTTAACGGGGCAGGATGTAGCCAATCAGAGGCAGAGTAGGAAGGTAGTGTGATCTAAAATAATGCAGCTACAGCAGTAGTAACTGTTTGCTGACTGACTGGAGTGTATATATTTTATAATAAATATATAAATATTTATATAACACCTGTTACATAGTGACACACATAAGTTACGGAAGTAAAGGCTTGACTCCAAACCAGGCGTTTCAGGCAGTGCAGGAGCAGTGTTACTCCCTTTGATGTGGACTTTTTCACTTTGCAGAACACAAAAATGCTTCATAACACAATAGAGTCAAGGTAAAAACCCAAAAAGCAGAATATGACATCTTTAAGTAGTTAAAATGAGCTCAACCTTAAACATCTACAGCAGTAAAATGACATTAATGCACTATTTTCAGTGTGGTACTCATACATTTAGATAAATGATCTGAACACTCTTCATAGAGAATCATATCTTGTTGATGTTTTCACAAGATGTAAAAAAGGACCCAAAATAAAACATTCAGTAACATTAACATTGAATAATTCAACTGGTAAATGAATGTAAACTATCAGTGATTTAAATATTTTTTTAATTTTAGTCACAAAGTAAAACTTATTAATCCACTACTGATGTGAAACATCATTCGTCTCCATGATGACGTGCAGTGATTCAGCTGAATCCTGCAGCAGTGAAGCATCAGTGCCTGCAGTGACAGTATTGTAACACAAGAGGGCGCTGGACAACAACCGAAACAAATGTAGCACTTCCTGTAACACTCAGCTCAAAGTTTAGGTTCATGTGCATGTTTGTCAGGAGTCGTGTGCACTTACATGTCAGCTAACACAAACAGAAGTCACAAAGTGTCATTGTAGTGGGGATTTCTTGTTTTCTCTGCTTCTCCCTCCTTTAAAGTGTTTGACATGTGACATTTATGTCTCATTTTCTGTAATACTGGCTGCATGGCAAACATTTAAAGGGGCATTCCGCTTTAAGATAGGTTCACCTGTCACAAGGAGTAAGGTCCTGCACACATTTATTAAAACAAAGCTTTTTTTGTGTTTGGCCTTCTGTACACACAGAAACAGAGCTTTTGGAAAAATCCTGCCAGGGTGAAGATATACAGAAATGCCATTTTCAGTGTTTATATGTAGACAGGACAACCAGGTTTGTTGGCTTGTCTCCTGTGTTTGGCAGGCTACCCTTAGGCTGCCAACGTAGCCTTAGGGTAGAGGTTATATCGCCATCCCTCGCTTTGGTGTGTGCTTGACAGCCTGCGTTTGCGTTTTCATACAGTTGGTGTGGTCGGGAATTTAACCTGTGTACGTGTGGACAAGGTCTAAGACTCAACCACATTAAAACAGTTGTATATTTTTGTCTTCCGTGGCTCCTGAGGGAACTTAAAATGTGAGAAAATATACTGGCCACTTTATGAGGTACACCTGTACAGCTTAAAAGGGCATTACGTCACTTGTGAGAAGAAATTCAAACTCAGAATTTTAAAGAAATATTATTTCCATAGCCGAATAAACGAGCTGTTCTCAGAGGAAAATAAGGGCCCCATTTCCTGATTTCTTAATAAAACAGCCCTGTCACAGTTCGTGTTAGTAACGTACTGGGCAGCATTATATTAAGTGGCAAACCTCTCTCATGCAGTCCAGTACAGAACAACCCGTAACAATAAACCTTAAAAAGGTAGGTAATCTCCTCGGCTGCGTGTCCAACAGTGCATAGATCACGATTTTAATAAGATTTTGTGACAAAACAGCCGAGGTACATTTCAACACATCCATGAAATGCAGCCAAAGCTTTACTGAAACAGACCTGCTGCTTCAGCTGTGGTCAGAGCTTCCCGTCTTCTGGTAAGAGGATGATTCACTCAGGTTTGTAGCCAAACAGTCCGTCCAGCTAACCCCCGGACTACACTGCATTTATATCCACTCTGCAGGAAGATGACTTTAACAGGATCTCATCGTGTGCTGCCAAAACACACAGCAGAGCTCAAGTGTTTTTATCTGTTATAGGTGTTGAGAGAGGCTTCTGCTCAAGAGGTAAACCGATTCATCTCACGAAAGCAAAAAGAAGACAACGAGCTGGTGTTGTAGGTTCATTTCATTTATTACATGTTAGCGTACAGTTTGTCGATCTGTGGCTGGAAGAGAGTTTTGAGTTCGGCCCTCTTGGCCTTGAGGGTTGGAGTCAACAGGCCGTTCTCGATGGTGAACTGCTCTGGGTGGAGGTAAACGTCTTTCACCTGCAGCAGGAGGGAAGGGCAGGAGATGAAAGTACAGATGGTTAAAAAACAAAGAAAAAGGTGTTTGATGCACTTTGTTTAGAAGTTAAAAAAAAAAAAAAAGGAACAGTTCACCCTAAGATCATTCTCCTCAAGTCCACAAAACATTTCTGGAGCTTCACAGTAAAACAGCATTGCAGCGTTCTCCTAAACAACTGAAGTAGATGGAGATCTACATCTACTACTACAACAGTAATTTATAAGAAAGCTGCAGTGCGTTTTGCTTTGAAGCTCCAGAAATGTTTTGTGGATTACGAAACCTCACCCAACTTTCCATCTTCATGGGAGTGAGGAGATAATGCTTGAATTGTCATTTGAGGGAACTGTTCCTTTAAACCTCTGCGCCTACTGTGCCAATAGGACAGAAGGGGGGATTTGGGGTGAGGATAGGAAATCTGCAAAGTTGCTCATTTTGACCACTAGAGGGTGAACCGAGTCAGGTTTGGTAAAAATAAGATCTTTGCCAAATGTAAAAAACAAAAAAATATGACAGTTCAAGGAGAGCAGAAACTTGCAGGGAAAACAGTAACTTTACCTGATTTGACAAGTTTCTTTATATCAGAAACTTTGCTGCACAGTTACTAATAACAAGCTCCCTTGATAGAGTTGTTGATTCATTTGAGGAATCCACGAGTCGTCGTTACCTGCTCGAAGGACTTGAGTCCTGCTTCTTTGCCGAGTTTGGTCATGTCTGAAAGAATCGCCTTTTTAACCTCCTGTAAACAAAAATAAAAACATTAGAAGCATTTCAACATTCAGCTGCTCTACTTTCAATATTCATTTTGATTTTCAGACATCTCATGAGTTTAACAGCGAGCATGTTGGCAGGTCCAGCTGGCGTCTTGTGTGTTAATGATCATGTTTGTTTGATCATAGTTTTTACTGGAGCTCAGGTAGAAAAAGTCGTCTTGAGGAGACACTCGGCTGTATCATTTATCCTTCACACACACTGGATAGAAAAACCACCAACATCTGGCTTTTGTATTCAATGGGAACAATTGTAATTCAGTCCTGTGTGAAATGTCTCTGCAGTAGTTTAAGTGTTTATTGGCTGTGATGGAAACATGACATCTGGGTGCACACGCTAATATTTGCTGTGCCCAAAAGATCTGCTCAAGGTTCGTTTGTTTTCTACAGTTAGAGACGCTGTGAGAGGATCAGACGGAAACATTACCGTGTTTTTGCAGAGTTCGTCGATGGAGCCTTGGCAGCTCAGAGTCTTTGCCAAACCAGGCAGGACTTCAGGGTCAGGGACCACAATGGCAACCAGGCAAGACTACGGACACAGAAGAAAGAGGATTAATCAGAGGAAGCAGGATGTATTTCCCATGCACAGATGCTGGTTTTTAAAATCGTACCTGTAGACTGTCTCCATGCACAAATACTTGGGCCACAGGTCCACTGCGTACATAGACGTTCTCAATCTTCTCTGGTGCGATGTACTCTCCCTGAGCCAGCTTGAAGATGTTCTTCTTCCGGTCGACAATCTTCAGAACTCCACTCTGTGCACAGAAACGGTCACAATGCAGAAATGGCTTAAAAAAAAACTAGAGGAACTGGACCTTTGCAGAATTATCAGCTGTGGTTTTGTTTAGATGAGCATGAGAAATGTTTAGATGTCCACAGCCTCCTAAAACTAAAGATTGAGTGCAGGTGTGTAAACCAGTGGTTTTAATATGAGGGGACAGCTAGCCTGGGTCTGTCCGGCAGTAACATGACCCACCTACCAGCACCTTTAAAGCTCACCAACAAAAAGGTTAGACCAAAGCAAAAATGACAACAATGTGTTTACAGGAGGTTTATGTGCTGGACTGTTTTATCCTGGTTGACTGGCAACGTCAGTGACACGATACTCCAGTAAGTTACAGGTCCAGGCCAAGAAAGAGCCCAACATCCAGTACAATACCCAGTGAAACTACAACATTAAGCATCTTTTTAAGAGAGTCTAGCTGCTTCTTTCCCTTTCGCCGATCGTCATGTCCAACTCTCTACAAGCAAAGAGCAAGTGCAGTTCTCAAAATCTCAAGCTTTAAAACTGCAACATCTCAGCTGATGGGTCCTCAAAATTACCCTGTTTTCTCAAGACTGTTTTCCACTGAAAACAAGATTAATTACCAGTCAACCAAATATGACCCGGGGGTCCCATCTGGTGCAAGAGCTTGTGGTTGTACTTGTTTTTGTCCGTGATAAACAACGAGACAATTGCTTGACTCATTTGCATATAAAAAATAAAAAGAAAGGGAGAAAAATGACACCGGGGATTTTTCTGTTATCTGGGTTTTGGTTCTTACTGGAAGCCATTTTCCGATGTCTCCTGTGTGGAGCCAGCCGTCTTCATCCAGGGCCTCTGCGGTCTTCTCCGGGTCTTTCAAGTATCCTTTGAACACATTTCTACCCTTAATGCAGACCTGAAAGAGACCACCAAGAAACAACAAGTTACAGCAGCAGACCCTTAAATTCATCTAAACGAGGCATATTCCTTAAAATTTTAAAAGTGGTACTCTGACCCTTCATTGGGAATAGTGGGAAACAAAACTAAATATCTTTAGTTTGAGGTTTAATTTCATTTAAAAAAACAAAGCAATTTTAATGAGTCATGAGTAGCTTTGCTCTTCACAAACTGAGCTCAGAAATGCACAAAAACATAAACAACTCATCTTCAGCCTGACATGAGGCTCAAGTTGTCTCCCACAGCTAACCGACTCCATGGCAACATACTTCCTGTTTACAGCCTCCAAATTATGGGAACTAACTATAATTACAGCATGATTATCCCTCAAATAAAAAGTGACCAAAGTAATGTTTCTTTAACTAACTGGGTCAGAACCAGTTTAACACTAATCCTCATCTCACTGGTTCAGTTTCCGTCCTCTTACCTCGCCTTCGCCATTTGAAGCAAAGTAGTTCATTTCTTCAACATCCACCAACTTCACAATGTTACAAGGCAGCGGCACCCCGACATGCCCTGCGGAAGAAGATCATGTAAAGAGGATTGATGTTGATAACTCATCTGTACAAGGTCCATCAAAACACCAATCTTCATCATATGAAATGTGTCTTAATATGAAGGTAATGTGAGTTATGGGCTGTTGGATGCTTTATCAAAAGTACCAATACTGTGAAAGTTCTTGATTAAACCCGAATAACTTTTTTAAAATGCATCAGTATCAACACAGACACTAAAATAATGACCATTAGATATTACTACTTAGGCCTACATTTTACTTTTGTGGAGGTGGAGCTCATTTAGATTTTGTTGCACCTAATGATTATCGTCATTATTCATTAATCTGTTGGATCAGAAAAATATACTCTAAAAATTGTGGCCAATCACAATAACCCCAAACTCAGAGATCCTAATGTCTGAGAAGCTAAAGCCATTTTTTAATTCATTTAAAATTAAAAAACAGTTGAGGTTAACCTACATACCTGAGGTGGCATCTCCCGGCGCGGTGAAGGTGCAGCCGGCTGTGCTCTCCGTCTGGCCATAAGCCTCAAAGATCTACCAGTCAGATCACAAACAGTGGAGTGAGATCAGTGTGACCAGGTTATAATGACATCATGAGGCGATCAATAACAACCGGACACTGTTGTGCAACCACTACTTCCCCAAACACAAACAAGTGTTTTGTTACACTGCAGAGTTCAAACAGCGTTCATGACACTATTTGAGTGAATGTTTCAGAAGATGTCCTGATGTGCAAATATGATCCTCTAACAAATCACCTGGATCTGGAAACATTTATTAGAAAGGACACACAGAGGGAGGATAACTTTTAATTACCTGGCAACCCAGAGCAGCCCTGAGGAAGCAGAGGACAGATTGAGATATGGGTGCTGCTCCCGTCACCATGACCCGCACTCGTCCTCCCAGAGACTCCTACAGTCGAGATTAAAAACACATCAACGCTCAGATTATGTTACAGAAAACAGGAAGTCAGAATTTGTTGGGTTCAAAGCGGTGCATTTCAGGACCTGGACTTTGTGGAAGATGAGTTTGTCCCACAGGCTGTTCTTCCTGATGATGCCCTCCCTCACTTCAGCGTACTTCCTCTCCACAGCGAAGTTCAACAGCCATTTCTTGAAAGGCGATTTGGCTCCACTCTGAACCTAGTGACGGGATTTTGTTTACACAATTTGAGACAAGAAACTGAAAAATGGTGGGTTGATGTTTAAAGCAGGCGAGAGGAAAGAGGGGGCTGTTGTGTCCGAGACAAATATCACTTACTTTGTCGTAGACGCGGTTGAGAAGTCGAGGCACCACTGGGAAAATTGTGGGCTGCAGGGTTTTCATGTCATCTGGCAGCAGTCTGATGTCACCCTGGAAGAATCCCACCTTAGCCCCGGATCCGTACACCACAGTCTGCAGGAAAACAGACGAACCTTTGGTAAATAAAAACACTTCAAGATATCCTCATAAGTCTCATTTATAAATAGGAAGATTGTAAAGATGCTTTTACGATGAATGAGTCTGGAGCTCACCTGGACGACTCTCTCAAACATGTGCGCTAAAGGCAGGAATGAAATGCTCACGTCCTGCGTCGTCGGAATAACTGTCGTCTGTGGGACACAGAGGCTCGGGTCAGCGACACGTCTCCGACAAATATTTCCCATCAGACGTTAATCAATAACCATTATGTCATTTTTATTACCTCAAAGCCTTTGATGACACCTGCAGCGTCAGAAACCACGTTCTCATGAGTCAACATCGCTCCCTTTGGGTTTCCTGAGAAAGATATGAACCCATGAGGACAAAATTCATTTCAAGTAATATTTTATAAACACTGACATAAATGTTCAAGTCTGTACCAATTTCATACTGGAAGACAATTAAATTAATTGAAGATGGGGTGGGCAGGCAAGTCATTTTCATGCAGTTAGCATGCTAAGAAACAAATTTGTATTCAGCGCTCATATTGGACAGATTACATTTTGACTACACGACAGCCCGAGACACAAAGAGGTTAGAGAGGTTATCAGTGTTCATCCTGAATGAGCAGTGATAACTTTTGCTGGTCCTGGCCTAGCGAGGAACTCAAACATCATGGAGGCACAGGGTTGCTGTGCCCTGCAGATAAAATGCATCCACAGAGAACGAGATGATTACCTGTAGTTCCACTGGTGAAGCAAACAATACTGAGATCTTCTGGCTTCGGGGGCTGTTGGGACATGAAATCAGAACATCAGAACCTCATGCAGCTTCGTCAGTCACATAAAAATTCGAATCGATTACACGGATATCAGAAACAAACTTACAATTGGCTTTTGAAGATTATTTCTCCCCAGAGCCTGAAGAACAACAAAACACCACATGTTCTCAATCATGTTTGTGCTTCTTCTCACAGTTTTAACTTACAAGTACAGAAATTAAACAATTGTTCATTCTTGACATGAAGCCAACACAAACACAACCGTTTGTTTTCCGCACGCAATACCTCCACATCCTGCATGGACACGATGTCCACCCCACACTTTGTTCCTCTCTCGACCAACTCCGAGTCGAAAGAGTCCATGATGATGACTGTTTTGAGAACTGGAGTCTGGCCTTTCTCACGGGTCTGCAGCAGAGTTTCGGCCTTGTTTTGATTGTCACACAGTACTGTGGAGATCTCAGCTGAAAGAGGGAAACTTGAGCTGCATTATCAGTAAAAAAAAAAAAAATGGATTATACGAGGCAAGCAGCTGCACTAGATTAAGTTGTATTTGTTGACACCGATTTTGTCCTTCTCGGTTCATTCACAAAGTGAAAAACATGGTTTATAATGAAAAGATCAGATAATGAAAAGGGAAAATGAAGCACTGGCTGAAGGAGCGGTTGTGATAAATGAGTGAAAAGATTAGAGCTCACTTCACACACACCTCATCCCTGTGGGGACCGCTGAGTTTCTGGACCCGGCTCTGTAATTAGCAGCATTATGGTGCAAGAGAAGCTCCAATTACCTTGGTCGATAATGAACACCAGCGCCTCAGGACCGAGGGTGTCGTACAGGGGAACCGCTACCATGGAGTAGGTGTAACAGGCCAGTTCACCAATAATCCACTGCCCATGAAACAGACGGCATTAACATGGTGTTCAAAAACACAAAAACTTAAAAATCTAAAGTAACGTCCACGCTCACCTCGGGTCTGTTCTGAGCAAAGATGCCAATAAAAGTGTCCGGGTTCGGCTTCAAGCCCTTGTGCAGGAGCCCTGACCCCAGGTGCTCGGCTCTATCAGACACCTTCGCAGAGAGGAAGTGGAGTAAAGGTCAGCTGGAGTTTACTGCAGTTCATCTTCAACCTGTTTTTTTTTTTTACACAGCGTTGTTTCATGATGTTTTACCTGCTTGTACCTGAGCCACTGATACGGCCTTCCTGGTTTTCTGTAGCCCAAACATGGTCCGTTACCTGCAGATGAGAAATGAGCCCAACATTAAAACTACAGGCATTTTAATATATTTAGATGTTACAGCCAACTTTATTTCTGTATTTATTTAATCATTTTTGAAGTGCCTCGTCTCAGGTGCAATGTTGGTGTGACAGAAATGTGAAATAAAAACATATTGGGCTTTGTCATGTGTAGCTACATGTCTTAACAGTTTCAAACTTTGTGTTTCCAACTCAAAGAAAATAAATATCTGCAGGGCTTTTCCTTTCATCACCTGACACTTTGAGCCCCCTCTGAAACACCTCATAGAGGGTCTTGGCGTCATTGAAGTAATACGCCATCAGGTTGTTGTTATCCTCCATCAACGCGGACTTCCTCGCTCCATCCTGAGGACATGAAGCTGAATCAATGAGAATCAACAGCAGTCTGGCACTTCTCTGAAACCGATCAATACGTTTATGCTTAGCGGTCGATCATAAAAGCCTGCGACTGACAGCTTGGCACTCTTTACCTTGATGCCCACAGTTTGACACTTGAGGTCAAAGGGCGGACGGAGGGGACCGGGCCGTGTGTTGAGGTAGAACAGGGTCGCAGCCGCCACGGCCAACAGGGAGATGATGGCCGAGGTCGGGAGAGGGGTGAACAGCAACTGGAGAAGGGAGTCCATGGTGCTGGGAGGCAAAAAATATTTATTTTTATTAAGATTTCAACACTTTGACCCGGGCTCACTGCTTACAGACAAGTTCAGTCGAAAACTAAACAAAATGGAGACGAAGCCTGGCAAGAACGAGCTCTTTTTGAAGTCTTTTAAGAAATACTGGGGACGGCCTTCCCTAACCCAACAAGATGCCATAAAACTTCTGTGAGGGGAGTATTTAAGCAGCATAATCTCCTTGAAAAATGTGCCAAAACAATCAACCGACAAACTACAGTGAACTTGTAATAATCACCCTAGTTTGAGATAACCATCGCTGGCTCCCTGCATCTTTGAGGATTGATTTCAAAAATCCTTTTACTTGTTTATAAAGCCTCTTAATTGCTTTGGACTGGCCTACATTCCCAACTCTTTGCTGCTTTATAATCCCATCACAGTCTTAGATCCTTGTCTGCTGTTTATTTAAATACAAACTGTCACACACATTTAGAAAAATCAACATCTTATTCTTTTTATCGGCACCAAAACTATGGAACTACACCCGAGACTATTGGAGAAGCAAGAGTAGCTCAGAGTACATTTTTAGTCAACATCGCTTTAAACCAGCTGGTATCGTTTCCATCTGTCACATCTCACTTCATTTTTTCCCCCAACATATGCAGTCCTGTTATGCAATCAATCCTAAGTTCCTTGACTCTGCTCTGGATATTGTCTCTAAATAACTTGAGGTCAAAGTCAGCGTTGTGCAACAGTTGTTTCTAATCACTCAAGATAGAGTTGAACCAACTACGAATGATTGGAACAATGTTTAAGTCTGTTTACAGCGATAGTCAGCTTATCACAATATGTCTGTTTACTCCGACTGTCTCTCAGCAGAACTACTGTCAAACTACATTTTCCTTCTTAATAAAACAAAGAAAGTGTTTTTGACCTTTGAGACCTGTTGGTTCATGAGTCATAATTGTGAAGGTCGAGGTTAATTATTTTATGAGAACATGCAAATCATCTTATTGGGGAGAAACACATTTATGGCAATCAATGGCCCATTAACGGCATTTAAAGCTAAAATGAAAATTTCAGTTATTATCTACTCGCCTTCATGCTGATGAAAAGTCAGGTGAAGTTTAGTAGTTCACAAAACATTCCTGGAGCGTCACAGTGAAATAGTGTTGCAGCATTCTGCTAAACAACTGAAGTAGATGGAGACTTGTTTTAAAAATGCCTCCGTACAGCTCATCTGGTCTCCAGAAGGTCCCAAAATTGATTTGAAAATACGTTATTTGCACCCTGGAAGCACAGTCGAGCTCCTCAACTCACTTCAAATGTTGTGTACGTTAAGGCTTTACAAAAAAAAAAGTTGGAAACAACATCTTTTCAAATCAAGTCGGGATCTTGGGGCTTCCAGAAACTTTTAATTAGTGTTTAGCTTCTCGGAGCCATTTAATTTAATTCCCCCCCATTTGTTTACGTTTTAAAACATCTACTTCAGTTGTTTAGGAACGCTGCTCTGCTGTCAAGCCCAGAAATTTTGTGTGGACAACGAAACTTCAGATTTTCCATCAGCATGGAGGAGAGGAGACTGACTGTCTTCATTTTTGGGTGAACTGTTCCTTTAACATGGTACAACATGCATCTGGTGGCAAAACTCAAGTGTACAATCTACGTTTTTTGACAAACCCATTAGTTTGTAAGAATCAACGCTAAAAACAACTTTTAAAATGAACAACGCTGCTGCTAAATGTCCCCTGTGGCTCCGTCCTACCTGCTGTCGGTCCTCTCAGGTGTGTCACTCTGCTCCCAGCTGACAGGCAGGTAGGTGTGTGCAGCAGATCCTCTTCCTCTGCTCTGAAGGGCGACAAACACAGAATGAGAACTCATAAATAACAGTCAGCCAGAGTTCAGAGGAACCTTTGAACCTTGGCCACCATCACCTCCACTGATAAAAAAAAAGAAATGAGCACAGATGTCAAAACTGCTCTGAGCTGTATGTTATATTAAAGTGAGTATTGTTATTTATTAATCTGATTATGGATGATTTTCTTTTAAACTGCCAGCGTTACAAACCAATAAATGGCTTGGATTCCAGTCCAGATAGATAAACTTTATCTGAGACGGTGTCAGAGGAGGCCAAGATGCTTCAGCTGGTGAAAGGTCAACAGTCTTATCTGCAGTTTATCATGTTCAAAGTCCTTAAATTGCAGAAACTGAATGCACAAACTTTTTTTTTTTTGAAGACACTTGGGTATGCACCATTTAAAAACATTGGTATTGTAATGTATATTACAGTCTGAGGCTATATGAGCCGACTTTCTTATCAGGGAGGAGGAGGGATGGTGGTGTTGTGACAGCTAAGAGACCACCGTTTGTGACCTCTGTTCGCTTCCAGTTTCAACTGACGCAACTGTCCTGACATTTTCCAGCAACAAATTCAAGTATTTTAATTTAAAACACGACTGCGCCTAGACCCAACAAGACCTTAAAGTCTCACTCCAGCCAAAAATTTTGACAAATAACGTGCACAAAAACACTGAAGATTGTTTGAGAAGCCATAGAAGCCCTGGCAGTGTCTCCCATAATCAGAGTCACTGGCTCAAGTTTGGTGTCAGAAGAGTAGCGATGGTCCTTTAAAAGGAGGAGTAGGGCAGTGTGAAGTGTGTGAGCGATGTAATGTTAAGGCAAAGTCTCGACATCTGAAATGCAGAAACTTACAATGCCAAAATATATTACAGAATAAAAACACAAGAGTCAAGCCAAAGACAAGGAGGCCTAGTCTAAAGTGAGTTAACACAAGACGGAAAATGTAAAACCGATCAGAGAGGAGAACTGAAACAGGCTGAACACGACAGACCAGTTTAACATGTCAGAAGTCAGGAAAAGTCTTATTAAAAACTCTTATTTAGGTCAGACGCTTGTTATCAATGTGTGTGATTGCACCTTGTATCTGAACACACCGATTAAAGTGAGACAATGCAACATTTTTTGGACAGCAGCCACCATTGGATCGATTACACAGTGAAGGCCTAAGTGTATTTGCTATCATTAGCCACTTTAGGCTAATAATGGTGCATTTTCCTGCTTATGAAATTCAAGGCTCTGCCCCCTTAGACCGCCGAACAAACTCAGCGATTGAGTTTAGTTTAGTTTAGTCTGAGAAAGAAACTTCTGCATTCTCTAGATAAGGAGGAAAGAACAAATCATAATGCAACTGAACTACAACACAACAGTAAGGTTTACCAAAGCAAGAGGCCTCAATCGACCTCACTGCAGCGTCGAGGTAAAAGACAAATCATGTCAAAAGATAGATAATTCCTGGCCATCTTGTTTCAAGTGAAAACTACAGTCCAAAGCAGTAAAAAGGTCTGAGAAGCATGAAGAGAAAGAGAAACAAGTCCAGTTTCAAATGAAGTCACAATGTGAACACACAAGAATTCAGTTTGTTCACTTTTAAAAAAGGAATATGTTTGGTTTGTTTAAACAAAATAACTGTGAAAACACCCAGACTTTCACTTGTAAGAGGAAGATTGTTGCATTTCATCTTTTTAAGAAGTTACATCGTCTTTAAGGCTCGAAAAGATTGAATGAAGTTTGCAAATAAGTAACCTTCAAGTATCTAAACAGGCACTTTTAAGTCTAACTGAATCCAAAATGTTGAATTTCTACCATGTTTTCTTGCGTTTGACTGATCTAGTTTCTGCTGGACAGTGATCTGAAGGTAAAGGTTCATTAGGAGAAGCTTTGAAATGTTACCTGGTGGGATTAGCAGAGGTAGTCTGGGGCCAGAGGCTGAGCAGGGATCCTCTGGGGGAGAAAAAAACAGCAGATGAAGCCAGCAACACCACTAATACAATCTGCCCACCTGTGGTCATTAGCACCTTTAAACTGCACACAGGTGTGAGAGCCTCTCTGCAACAAGCGAGGCTCAACCTGCCTCGTCTGCTCTCCGGAGAGCTACAGCGCAATTTTCACCTGGATTTTGCTGTATTGACTTTATTTTTTTGTTAATTGAATTAATAAAACTATCAACAACCATTTTGTGTGTGTGTGTGTTTGCATGCAGCAGAAGTTTTGTTCCTTGTCAGAGAGAGAAGAGATTGCGATGAACTTTGACACTGGATTTATGAACGTAAGCGATAACTAAAGATAGACAGGATGTGTTACCTGAGGACTTTACTGATCTGAGGTTCATAAAATGTAATCGCAGGCTTATCACACACAAATCTGCCTGAGCTCACGTTACTTCAGATTTGAGTTTGTTGTGATGTGAGCCATTGAACCCTACAGAATAAAAGTCTCATTTTTATCAAGCACTCTCATTCATATCATCGTCTATCCTAAGAGTTATACTTTGAGAAGAAGTCCTCCTTGATTGCTTTAAAGACGTGCAATCAATCAAACGAGGCACTGAAGCATCTGTGGTTATATGACAGTGATGGTACAGAAAAGAATAGAAAATAATGGGCTTAATTTGTCTTTGTACCTCCCACTCTCCTCTATGTATTTACATGTTCTCCTCCCTAACAGACTGTCCAACACCACCAGGGAAGTATATAAGCGCTGTAACATGGAGCGACTAATAGGATGAGAGTGATGTCGAGGGTTGGCATGAGGCACCTATCTGTGCTTCGCTTCACACTTGTGCTAACAGCTGCCGCTGTCGTCAACAGCAGCACCAACGGGTCTCAAACTCAGAGGCTGATCGTCGGCTTCCAGGCTCCCTGGAATATGTCGTTACCCTTCAGCGCTCTGCGGCTCGGCTCGGCCATACAGATCGCTATAGAGAAGGTGAACACCAATCCATCCTTCCTGGGGAACTACAGTCTGGACTTTGTGTTCATAGACACAGACTGTAACCCCAAACTGTCCCTGGGAGGGTTCATTCAACAGGTGTGGAAAGAGAACGTGTCGGCACTGTTCGGTCCGGCGTGTCCCGAAGAAGCCGAGGTACGATTCATGTGACGTGATGTGATGTGTGTGCACATGGAAGCTGATGATTGATGCATTAGACTTGGGTTTTTTTTTAAAGAGTAGAAAGAGACAATACAGGTGAAAACAGTGTTTTTAGGCCAGTTTTGAAATTAGGGTTTATTTTGATTTCATCACATCTTTCAGGCCGGTGGAAAGAAGTTTAAAAAATGCATATTTAGGTGTTTCTTTTATTTTAGTTATGATTTTTGCTCTTGAAATTGAATTCTGACTTCAATCACATAATTAAAGACAGAGAAAAAAAGTCAAATTTCATTTTTTTTTTTACAGTTGCCCTAATCCTCTTCTGTACAACAGCCTTAGAAACATATTTAAACACAAAAAAAGTTGATTTTTCAGTCTCATTCTTGCTCTGGGTTTCACTCTGTGTTTCCCACCTGGTCAAAAACTGACACTTTGGGATTGTATGATGGGTCGGCCGTCATCCCAAAGCATCTGTAATCAACTGGCTCACACATTTTGACCTTTAAGATGATTATGTAGTCCTGCAACTAACATTTTGGATAGGAAGCTGGTAAGATATCGTAAATATGTAAAGATTTGATTATTTCCTGCCACTTAAAAGGCGCTCGTAAGTAACTTGTACATCTTTCTATAAAACCTCCTTCGGACTGACATTGTTCTCTGTCGGGGGAAATTAAACTGAACCTGCCTTCCAGGTCACTGGTCTTATTGCATCCACGTGGAACATCCCCATGTTCGGCTTTGTGGGACAATCCTCCAAAATGGACAACGGTGACATCTATGATTCCTACATCAAAATTGTGCCGCCTCTCAAAAGAAGCTCGGAGGTCCTGGTGAAAACCTTGGAGTTCTTTGGATGGAGTCACATCGCGATGATCGGAGGGGGATTCGAGTCAAACACTTGGGACAAGGTCGACGCTTTGTGGAAAACCATCGAGAGTCCGCTGAGGGCAAACTTCAAACTGGCTGCCACGGTCAAGTTTGATACCAGCAATCCTCAGCTCATTTATCAAAACATTAAGTACATCTCAACAGTCGCCAGAGGTAAGGAAAGTACGAGCACTTTTTTGGTTCTTTAAAAACTGCATACGACCTCGATTTGACTTCATAATTCCTGTTGTCATCCAGTGATTGTGGTGCTAACGAACAAAGATGACTCTATGGCTCTGTTGCTGGAGGCTGAGCGACAGGGTCTGATGAATGGTGACTATGTGTTCTTCCTGGTTCAGCATTTTGAGGTCAGTGGCAGTGTGGTGAGTGAAACCTTTAAAACGCACAGTTACACTCTTATTCAGTTGAGAAGTCGCGGTACCACTATGTAAAATTCAAACTCCATTAAAAACGATATTACCGAGACCAAAATCTGTCTGTAGAGAACAGAGTTGGATTACCAACATGGCAAAGCTGCCGAATGCGTCCGAATTAGCTCTGATTCTTGAACCAAGTCCGTTCAGGATTCATCGAACCATAATCCAACGGACCAAACCACTTTTTCACCAGTTTGAGTCTAACCAGTGTAAACAAGGAGGCATAATCAACAGGTAAGTTGACAGTAGTAGCAAGCATGGACCAACTATTAATGATGGATAAGATGCTGAAGACTATTACGTGCAAGACCAATGTCCTTCTCCATCCTCTCTTTCCAAACTGTAGAATAAGACACTTCCACTGATGTCACCGTTTTCAGTTCAAGTCAAAGAAACCTGCTATTTTTCGGTTCCAGCTGGGAACCAACTTTTGAGTTGAGGCTAACTAGCGGGATTGGTAGTGATGGTGTAACAGACGACTGCTGATATTCTCCAGAAATGGCTGTTTTGAATTGCTTCTCAATTCTAGCCTGCAACAGTTGATTCTGTCTGAAATGAGCTGTCGCTGGCAGATTTTAGCAGCTGTAGCCAGCAGTTATGCTAATGTTAGCACCTCTGGGTGGTTGAAAACGCAATCTCCAGTTGGATTTTTACCAGCTGACCCGTTCTTAAAGGGGTTGTGCTAACAGACTGAGGCTAAAAGGCAAAATGTCAGCATCTTCATCAGTTGATTTTTCATTTGTATCTTGTTCCGCAACAGGACAACTTGTGGAAATACTCCCTGAACAGCAGGGCTAACCAAGATGCCATCAGAGCTTTTGACATGGCCTTCATCATTGGCCAGAGATCCTACGAAGGCTACGAGTACTACGACTTCTTCGACCAAGTTTTTGAAAGACTAAAAAGACATCCGTTCTGGAGCAACCTGACGTCTGAAACAGAGGTAAGCGCCTTGATAAGGAAAAATGACCCATACATTCTGCTAAGGAAAAGGAAAATCACTGATATATTCATTTTATTTCTCTCTTCTGTTGTCAGATCAGCCCTTACTCTGCCTATCTGCATGATGCAGTGCTTCTTTATGCAATGGGACTGAAGGAAGTCCTCAAAGACGGCAAAGATCCTCACGATGGACGGCAGCTGCTACGGAGACTAAGAAATAGAAACGACATTCGATTTCATGGTTGGTAGCTGCTTTAATAATTGAAGGGATGAGTTTTTTGTTTTATTTCCTTTAGTTATTTTAGGTGAACTGACCCTTTAATCCACTGACTCATGGTTTCTATCCCTGCAGGTGCGTCTGGACTCGTCCACTTTGACGACCAGGGGGAGAGAAACCTGGACTATTCCATTTATGACCTGCAGCACACGGGAGACACCACCAAGTTTTTACCCGTCCTCCATTTTGACAGTCACACCAAAGATGTCCGGTAAAAGAAACGCTTTGATTAACTCATAAAAAAAGTAACATAACTTTTTGGGGGGGTAAATCACACAAACAAATGTTGTTTCAGGCCAACGTCTGCGTTTGCTTCTGTGGTCTGGCCGAAAGGAAGACCTCCTTCTGATAAACCAGAATGTGGTTTCAACAACGAACTCTGTGAATGGCTGAATAATGGTAAAGTAACAAAACGCAGTTAATTCACGACTAAATACACCAATTACTCAGTTTTTATCTCGGTTTTAAATCTAACACTCAGGCCGAGCTAGCACGGTGACCATTTCTTGTCTCGATGGCACACAGACATCGCCCTGCTGGCTCTGCTCGTGACCTTCCCTGTCATCGGCGTGCTGGCAGTTTTGTGCATCGGGGTCCTCATCCTGCAGAAGTTACGACTCCAGACGAAGCTCGACGATTCCTACTGGTGGCTGATCAACTACAGCGACATCACAATCATCAGGGACTCCGTGGTATGTCTGCATGTATACAGTACGTGTGTGTTTGCGTGCCTGGTTTTGTGTTCACAGGTGTGTTCGGTGTGTTTGTGTCTCCTCCAGGGAGTTCAGGGTTTATCTCTGAGCACAGCGAGTCAGAGCGTGAGCAGCGGCTCTCAGTCCACTTTCTCCAACAACAGCTGTGGCTTTAAAGACAAGGCGGGAAAGGAACACGTCTACAGCACCATAGGTCTCTACCAGGTACCAGCTTTAACGGGCTTTTGTTCCAATGGGACAAAAATGTTCTGAATGAATAAATAACAAACAAATATATGTATCGATATATGGCTTTTCCAGAATATGTGCTTCTCCCTAATGTCCTTTTTTTAATTCCACACAGGGAAATCAAGTGGCCGTCAAGTACATCAAGGACCACATTAGCTGCAATTTTCAGAAACCTTCAATCATCGCAGAGATGAGTGTGGTAATGTTCCTCATGTTCCTCCTCAGAACAAACAAAATTATACCCTCTCCACATGATGTTGGAGAAACAGTTTCTAGTTTAATATACTGGTGCAGAACTTATTCTACTCTTGAAGACATTTTAATTGAAGTACTGATATATTCTCTGCCTAATCATCTGAATCTCTTGGAGACAGATGAAAGAGATGAAACACGAGAACTTGGTGCAGTTCTTTGGTGTTTGCGTTGAGCCACCGAATGTTTGTTTGGTGATGCAGTACTGCAGGAAAGGCAGCCTGAAGGTGAGTTTCTCAGCCTGTACTTCATGTTCACACGCCTCAGTTTTTCTTTACAACTAACAGTACACGTGTGACAGTTTTAAGGTAAAATGTGAGTTTGTTAAGTGTAACACTGGGTCAAATAATCATATTTTAGTTTGGGTAAATAACCCATCAATTAAGTAAAAACATAACAATACCATTGGTTCTAAATTTAACCCAATATTGACCAAATATTGAATTTTTCAAAATGTAGTCTTTGATGTTTTTTTATTTCAGGATGTTTTGGGCGGTTCAGATGTCGAGCTGGACGGGATGTTTAAGTTCTCCTTCGCTTATGACATCGTCAATGTGAGTCAATTCATTTATTCAGCTTGTTCAAGTTCTTGCCATGATTGAGTGGAGGGAAAGACATTTAATTCAAAGAATGCAAACAAAGATTCACAAATGTACCCAGGACTGTAGCCAGATTTTATATAGTACCACTGTAATAGAGAAGAGCAGATGTTTTATTTCTTTTGTTTAAACCTGTTCATTTGTGTTTCAGGGAATGGAGTTCATTCACAAAAGTAACCTGAGATTTCACGGGAACCTGAAGCCGAGCACGTGTCTGGTGGATAGTCGACTCCAGATAAAACTCTCTGGTTTTGGTCTGTGGGAATTTAAAACAGGAAGCAAAAACAAGATAATCCCACTGGAAAACCCCAAATATGAAGGTCAGTGGGTGTTAACTTTTGTCTTAAATATATTTGTATTCACGTTTATCACAGCATGAAGGAGATGTAACACACGTGATGAGATTTGAACTGCTCTTTTGCTACTATTGTTTTTGTGTGGCTGTGTTGTAGAGCTGTACTGGACGGCCCCCGAGCTTCTGAGACAAGTCGGTGTCCCGATCAACGGAACGCCCAAAGGTGACATCTACAGCTTCGCCATCATCATGTGGGAACTCATGTACAACTCTAAGGCTAACCCATACCAAGATTTCAACCTGGAGCCCAAAGGTTAGCGTGACACACCCTCCCATCCCCGGAGCCATGCAGCTGGCACTGCTAAAAAACACCTCAAACCCAAATTCTTGCTACATGTTTTCTTCAGAGATCATCATGCAGTTGCGGGCGCCTTTCCAAGGGGAACCCCTCCGACCAGCGCTGTGCGAGCAGCTGTGTGATGAGAACATCAACTTGCTGCTGAGAGCCTGCTGGAGTGAAAACCCTGATCACCGTCCACCGTTTGGGTCTATCAGGAGACAGCTGAGAGACATCAGCCCAGAGGGGTCAGACCTCTGAATTTTGTTTGTTCTTAACCCCAAAATATCCCAAAAATTGTTTTCCCTGTCTCTCATTTGGGCCTGCTGATGCAATATTTAAGGTTATAAACCTTAATTTTACTGACAACTTAATGCAAATGAGAATCAGGAAGCTTGTTGACATAAACGAGAGATAATTCTGGGACTAGAAGTAAACTACAGGTAACTTTTCGTATATAAAAATATAAACTCTAACGAGGGTGGTCATGATTTTCTGTACTGTAGTCACGGAAATATTCTGGATAATATGGTGGAAAAGTTGGAGAAATATGCAAATCACTTGGAGGATGTGGTGGAGGAGAGGACCAATCAGCTCACAGCAGAGAAGACTCGAGCAGACAGGCTTCTCTCCAGCATGTTACCAAGGTACCAGATGATCAATATGAAGTAATCAAAAACAGAGTAATCCATCAGTACCCCACCTGACCTCGTCAGTGTGTCATCGGTCTTAGGTACATCGCAGATCAGCTGATGGGAGGGAAATCAGTGGAGCCGCAAAGCTACGACGTCGTGACCATCTTCTTCTCCGACATCGTCGGCTTCACCTCCATGTGCGCCGTCAGCTCGGCGATGGAGGTGGTGACGTTCCTCAACGACCTCTACAGCCTGTTTGACGACATCATCAAGATGTACGACGTCTACAAAGTGAGTCACGCACAAAGATTAAAGTCCTCCATTCAATTTTAAATGACAAAAAATACAATTAAAAAACGAACTAAATTTACATCGTTACATTTTTACATCAACAACAAGTCAAATTTTGTTTGTTTAATTTGTAATAAAACAAGTTTGAAAATAACTTTCATCAGTTGCGTGAGGGTTAAATGCTCATTGTTCCTTTGCATAGTTTTTTTTAATTAAGTTTTGCAGTTTTGTATAAAACAGCTTTCCCATTTTTGCATCTTTGCTTGTTGTAGGTGGAGACCATCGGTGATGCCTACATGGTGGCCAGTGGTGTTCCCATCAGCAACGGCAATAAGCACGCTATAGAAATATCTACGATGGCTCTGCACTTCCTCAGCGGAATCAAGGTCTTCAGAATCCACCACATGCCGACTGAGTGTCTTGCAATTCGAATTGGGATACACTCAGGTGAGAGACAGCACTGATGGAGACAGCTACAGTTAAACCAAACCAACCCTGTGTCTTTAAAACATGAATAAAGTGACATTTGAAAAGCGTGACTGATGTATGCAAACAATATGTGTTTTAAAGGTCCAGTGGTGGCCGGAGTGGTCGGGACCACGATGCCTCGCTACTGTCTCTTCGGTGACACGGTCAACATGGCCTCTCGCTTGGAGAGTAACAGCTTACGTGAGTGAACTGAAGTTACCTGCTAATCATCAGCATGTTAGCATTTTCTCTGTGAGCATGTTAGCATTACCCCAAAACAAGGCTGTGTCTGAGTACAGCCTCACGGAGCAGCTAAAATGGGTTTAGACTCTTAGTCGTGGTATTTTTTAAATGCAAACACAGAACTTTGTACCTTTAAATGTTCGGCCTCTCTTCTGCACGCTTCCCTCAGCCCTGAAGATTCACATATCTCAGTCCACTGCTGACATTCTCGTCCAGGATGGTTCATTTGAGCTGGAAGAAAGAGGGGAAGTCGAAATGAAGGTGACTTAAAAGTCGGCATGGGTTTTATTTTCCGATAAGCTGTGCGGTGCATGTTTTAACAGTATGTATTCATGTCCATGACAGGGTAAAGGGTCTCATAAGACCTACTGGCTGCTGAACAAACAGGGATTTAACCCTCCTGTTATCGCTCGGGGCTCTTCACCAGCTGACAGTCTCAAACTAGAGGTACAGTTAATTCACAACACAGTCCATTTTTTGGGGATAAAGACAGTCAGACACTCTTTTTTTCCAAGCACAGTCAGCATGTGTAGTATTCTGTATAACGTTTAGTTGTAATCTGACCAGTTTTTGTGATATCTCTGCTCTAGAAATTAGGGGTGACCAGAGCTGCTGAGAAAAAGGCCCACAAAACCCTGACCAAAGCTCGCATCACAGACGCAACGATGCCTGCAGTGCACATTTAAAGAACACGTGGATATTCAGACCCTGTCTCGGATACAATGACATAAATATCTGGTCTCACAGAATGCAGAACCAGCTCGTTTCCTCCACTTGTGAAGAGGACGACTGAAGACAAACTGGGGACAGAGACTGAAGTGAAAATGTCAAACACTGACTTAAAGAGAAGCAAAAAGAGCCGCGACCACAGACTGTTGTTAAAGGAGGCTGAAGACACTTTTTAAGCTTATTATTTGTCAAACTGACTGTTCTTTGTAGCACGTGTTTTATACTATGATACTTCACTTATGCAACAGAACAGTGAATGTGAACACAGGCAGCAAAGCAATTACATTTTTTTTAATCTTGTGATAATGTGAATCATCCATCTGTGCACAGTTTGCGAATCATGATGTCTTGAGAAGACCAACAATGGATGAATGAATTTAGTTTTGTTTAATATCAAATAACATCACATAACTACACTCAGGACACCACAATATAATATAAGAACCAAAGTGATGTGTTTATTTTATAAAAGTAGATTTAACTTCAACACATTTCACAATCAAATCTTCAGACCTTTATTGACCCTTTGGGTTAATACTACCTAAAAACACCATCTTGCCTTCTTTCTACACTTTTAAGTAAGTCAATGCATAAAAATTTTAATATTATTCCACTCTTTGTTAATCTGTACAACACAATATGTCTCTCTCTCAACTATTGCTCCAATATAATAGCTGTTAAGCACTTGAACTGAAGTGAGAGCATCTGCAGCTTCAATCATGTGACGTTTAGTTACCAAAGGCATTTAAAAGGGTGCCTGCATTACCCACAATGCAACTGAGCGACTGAGTGACATCACTGGAGGCAATTGATGAAATTACATGCAGCTTCCTCTGGAGCCACAAAATACTTTATTGTAATGCTTTCACAAATGCAGCAGTACACCCCAACATCTGCAAACTGGTGGCGTTACCAAGTAAAAGTGGCAATACCAGTGTAGAAGTACTCTATTACTCTGTTACAGTAGCAGTCTTCTGATCCAAATTTTACTTTGCATAACATATTTTAAGCGCTTATTATGCAGAATGGCTGAGTTAGGAGTACTGAACATTATATTATTGGGTTTCAGTTATTGATTAATTAATGTGTTCTTCACTTTAATGTTGCAGCTGGTAAAGGGGATTTTAATTACTCTACAAACAGCTGAGTAGCTTGTGAATAAAAGATCGTAATTTGTTTAATTTACTTTGTGTTATCGATCTGAATCTGTGAAGTAACTTAAGGTACCAAACAAACTTATTGACATGCATAAATAATTAAGGCAGGGAGACAGATAGACACATTTTTTGTCACACTTTGCACGGAGGTCTGTGAAACACAAATAATTAATGAATTAATGAAAATCAGTGCCTCTAATGACTTCTTAACAATGGCATTTATAATGTGTTTTTATTGAGTGTGGCTGCAACAAACAAACAACAAATGAAAACTGCTTCCAATAACAGTAAAGCTTGAGGTGTGAAAAAGACGTGCAGTGTTTTTCTAACGGAGATTCAAGAGAGCTGTATGCATCAAACATGGTTATTTATTTATTATATATTATAATAAATCCATTAAACTATTCACTATTTATGGTTATTCTGTTGTCATGTTGAGTCTGATTCTAATTTCTGGATTTGATGAAATGATTTATTTACTGACATTGTGACGATTCCTGGAAGATTTTTTAAAGGTTTGTGCATCGTGTGAAACAAAAAGGGACAAAAACCATATTTAAAGTTTTTTTTTCCATTAAATCTTTATTGGAGTAAGCAGTGAGTAATGTATGTACGATTTTAAAGAATATCCATTCAGGAAATCTCAATTAAAATGTGCTAATTACAATAATATGTGTGAGAAAATGAGAAAAATCATGTGGGGAGGAATGTGTTCATACGCTCCCTGAGTCCTGGGTGACACTCCCCTCAGTGTGTGTGTGTGTGTATGTAAATGAATAATGTATAAAATGAGACTGAATGAAAATGTTTTGACTACATTCTTGATCCATTTACTAAATCCAAACATGTGTTAATCAGGACTACGAGCAGGATGAATAGTGATGAGCCTGTGGTGGAAAAGACAGAAAATGCAGCAGATCAAGATCAAGATTAGCTGCGAATTCTTCGGTGAATTTGAGAGTTTTTATTGACTTTTAGGCTAAAAAATTAATGAATCCAACCAGAATTTGTTTTCTGGCAGTATTAAGAAGTCTACTTCTCATATATAATAATAATAATAATAATAATAATAATATGATAAACAATATTTGAGCAGTTAACAGAATAAATGAAATGCGTGTTGGACTCTGGCCTCGGTATTTTCTAAAATCCTAGCTCTGAACATTAGAGTCAACCACAGGTATCACTGCATCACATTTGTTTACCTTTTATGTGTCCATTATTGGAGGACTCAATACCTGTCAGGAGATAAAACAATATATCATAATACAAAATAAAAGCTTCTACAGTACAAAAAACATCTTTTAAAGTCTCTTATTGAAATAACAAAGTCCCCAACACTCAAAACTTCTTTTATTATTGTAACTTCACTCGGATGTTTTCAGCTTCACTCTGCAGAATGTTGTGATCTTTAAATGTCTTTAAATGAAGTTAAAACCACCCCAGCCTGTATTGAGTACACAGTGTACTGTACCTTTAATGTGAAACTCAGCAGTAAGAATCCCCCCACTTGGTTCTGGCTGTGAGGACAGACTTCTGTAAGAGCAGGGGCCCTGGAGAAAAAACACAAGATGAAACATGGGTCGTATCTTCACATTTAACTAAGAAGTATTTTAAATTTTAAGTAAACTACAGTAAATGTACTGCAGTGAGGTATAAAGTAGCAGAAAATGGAAATGCTCAAATAGTTTAGTTATAGTAGTAGTAGTGGTTTAGACATATAATGACAACAAATACTGTGTGTTATATTTCTGGAGAGAAGAAGTTGGATTGAAAACATAAATATCAGTTCAACAGCAGTAGAAGAAGCTGTTATCACAGTATCAGTGCTGTACTCACTGGTATACAGATGAGCCTGTCTCCATCACAAACCTGGACCTCACAGTGGAGCCACACCGTGGAAACCTTCTCCAGCCGTTGGAAGCGGAAAGAGTTGAACTTGAACATGGAGCGGCTGTCTTTGGCGTTCTCAAAAATACTCACAGTGCTGTCGGAGGAGCAGCTGTTGGAAGAAACAAACACTGTTTCAACCACAGTTCTGTTGAATCTGATCAACCAATCATCAAGTAGTACAGAGACGTGTTTTTCACCTTCAACCATGAGTGTTATGTTTCTTAATTTCATTATGATGTAAAATACAAGATAAAAGTGGGAGGGTCAGTGGGGTGGTCAACGTTGTACCTGTTAATGATGAGACTCCACCTCTTCTTGTCTGTTGAGTAAGGAGTAGGAGTGGCCCAGCAGTTGTTTATTACAACTTTAAATCTGAGAGGTGGAACAGCAAAGAATAATACAAAAAAAAAGATGGGTTAGCGATCTCGGGGTATCTACTCTGTCATTGACTATAATCTTAGGACTGTTAACTTTAAATGTTGAGATTTGTTGATATACCTGTTACTTAGTCCTTTTGCCTCGATGCCGATGAAAACTTCAGAGCCGATCTCAGAAGTGTCGATCACATAGGGAGCGTCTTTGGCATACAGGAACTTCGAATTCTACAAAATATATAATTTGTTTTTTTTCTTATTTCTTCATCTGACTGTGCCAGACAATCCATCCACATTATATATGATACCTTAATTCATTTAATGACACATCAAAATATAGCATTAAACATGTTTCAAAGTCTTCCACTGGAGAAACTGAATCTGTGAGCGTCTACTCACCGTGAACACATTCATAGACAACTGTGATCTAAAAGTGCCTAAACTCCCGTTGTTGACATAAACTGTAGCCACTCTGGAAAAAGCAGAGGGTTTAGTAAAAACGCTGCAAGTCATTGGGTTAGAATGCACACATGATCCACGTGGTAACTGTCGTCGCCTTGTGGTCCCGGATGGATGCTTACCTTTGGCTGAAGACCGCGTTGTTCACCAGGTAGGCTGCTCGGTACATGCAGCTGAAGGTGTAGTTGACCGGCTGGTTTCTGACTGTGAGCGACGTGTCGTTGGACACGATGGAGTTATAGAAGATGTACTTGGGGTCTTTGCCGGGCATGTACTGTGGAGAACGATGGACATCAGCATCAGAAGAGATATGAATTAAAAAAGACTTTGTCCCAATTTCCCTGTATTAATAATTTTTTAATGGCCATATGTGAGCGGAGTGTAACAAAAATCAATCTCCATGGCACTCCATGCACTTTAATACCTGCTCACCTCAGACTGCGTGCCGCAGTACGAGTGGTTTTTGGGTGTTAGGTCTGAGATGATGAAGCGGTAGTAGCCCGGGCTGTGGATCCCAGAGTAACAGACTCCACCCAGAGACAGCTGGTCGATCTCCCAGCCGTAAGGACACTCTGGGACGTTGGCAATGATGGCGTTGGGGAAGCATGACACCATAACGTAGTCTGAAATGAGATACAATCAGGGGGATCTGCAAGGCAACCAGGGTTTTGGGAAGGTAATACGACATAAGAATATAAGTACAAACTAATCTTTACACTGTAGCGATGTTTACCTGCTTTTTGGGGAGAGCACGTCCACGCAACAGGCAGAAACATTAACAATGCACCAACAGAAGCCATACTGCGATGCTGCAGAGAGATTAATTCAAGCTTAGCAAAGACAGAATATTTAAGCATAATGATGTAAATCTGTCATTAAAGAAAAAGACTCACCTGTTGGGAGAAAACACCTTTGAATCGTCTGATGTCAGAGGGTCCTCATGGCTCTTCAACAGGTTACCAGCACCAGTGGCTCTACAGCTAACATCATGACAGCTTGAGGAGGTGTTTTATACTGTCACAGGTGAAGGTAATCAACTCTCCCCCATTCTCTCGTCTCCACTTTTCCCCCTGGCAGGGTCGGTTTAAGAGCTCCATTGTGGGGCTGCTCACAAAAGCTCTCTGTGCTGCTCGGACATTGACTTTCAAATGACCAGCGTCTCACGGGATTAGCATTCAGGGTGTTTAGGGCACCTTTTCTTGAGATGTGAATACAGGAAATTTGTGCATTTTATTCAACAAAAACAAATAACTCGAAGGGAAATTCATTTGTTTCATATATAATTAGTAGCAGAAGAAGAGGGAGACAGAAGTTTACACATATTGAGCTCACAGACTCAGACTCACTTTGCCCAAAGAAAGCCTCTTTTTATCATATTTTGTTAAATTATAACAACCAAATGTTTCCAGCGACTAGCCATTTCTTTTCCTTTACTTAAAGCAAAAGCGTGACATTTTCTGAAGTACTCCCTCTCAGTATGTACACTATGAAACATTTCTGCATTAAAATGTGAAAAACTACGAGACCTTTGTTATATTTTGTTGTTGTGTACTTACATTATCCCAAATGGTTCAAGTAGTATAGGAAACATTACAATGACGATACAATACATGACCTTCGTCAAAGTTTCTTACCATCAGCCCAATATCATGTTTCAGCATCATATGACATCAACCCGGAAACTCGTGCACCAAACGTTTCTCCAAGTTGTTGTTCTGACCTGAGAGGGCATTTTTCCCAGTTCCCAGTCAGACAAATGTTTTTCCGACAGCACAGGAACGCACAGTAGGGTTCGTCCTATTTGCTTGGTAGGGAACAACATTTCCATTTCAATATCTCTTTTACACAAACATATCTCACCGTGAAGAAGCACATGTTTTAATCTTACAGTTGTATTTTGAACACAGAACAGAAGAGTTAGAGGAGTGAAACAAACAGTCCTGTTCCTTCTCTCCGTCCTCTCGAGACACAAGAGGCCAAAATGTCCGGAAACAGAAAACCATTTAAGAAGCTAAATAGTGCAAACAGACATGTATGGATACCTTCAAAATGTGATGGCAGCGCAGATAAGAGCTGGCACACACTAGTCACTAGTGTTCTTCAGTGCAGACGATAAGCCTGTGTTTTGCAGCATTCAGTAATATAGGGTTTCTCACAGTCTTGTGCTATTAGATATCGCTTTTTGTCTCATCAGCCTTTTCGGTATGTTTGTGAAACGTGTGTTCTCAATCGCCTGTTTACATAATTTTATAGGTTTATGTCATGTTCTCTCAAGCCTGGGTAGCTTTCATTTTAATGTAATGAGTGTGTGCTTCTCCTGAAAATGGCACGAAGGGGAAGGCTTCGGCATGGTGTCAGAGGCAGCGACGCTAAAAATGCTGCCAATGAGGTTTGAAATCGTTCTTGTTCTTAAATGCAGTTCCATTCACACGTTCACAAACCTCCTTTGCAAAGACTTAATGATGAGAGCTGTAATGGGATAGCAAAGAGGTTAGACACTAATGTCCTTCACAGAACAATTCAAGTCACCCAGCAATAGAAGGGGCAAACTGCAGACGATTAGCATCTGAATGGAGCGAAAGGGGAATTTGTAATGGGGAGTCCGAGGAAGATACCGATCTAAGAATGGGTCAGGGGACAGCTAGCGTTACAGCATCTGGTGATGCTAACAACGAGAGAGGGTCCACCGTGTTATGTAACCGCGGCCTGCGATCCAAGAAACGTGCTCAGAGGAGCCAGAGTCTGTGTGCATGTGTCTGAATGCTTCAATTTGAGCTTTAAAGTGATACTGCACCCCAGATTTATCTTTAAAGAATTAAACATTTACTCCACCTACATTTGAAAGGAGTCTCAAGGCAGCAAAGGAACTTTTCGAAGCTTAATTCACTTCTCCGTGTCTGTGTGATTTATATTTTTGGCCAAATGAGAGAGTACTAAAGCCATTCTTGGCAAAAACACATCTGGGATAAATATATTGTGACTTCTTCATCATAATATTCTTAATTCTGACACTATTGCTTTTTCCTGGAAATTCTGACTTGATGCCACTAAATCATTTCAGTCAAGACTTTACAACTTTATTTTTAATGGCTCCTTTTCTTTTTCTCTCTTTTTTCTAACTTTTTTTTTTTCAGACACGAGAACAGTTTCTTTCATCACTCTGATGAACAGGGATTTAAGTCTTACAGTGTCAGTGATCCTCAAATACAAAAACAGCCACTTTCTTCCACAACAGATTATATTTTAAGTTTAACAATGCAGATTTTAAACATTTAAAATATCATCATTCACTGTCACTGTAAATATATATCCTCCTGTATTAATCCTGCATGTTGTATACAATGATCATAATCCATCCACAACCATGTACACATGGTTTTCCAATTTTTATTTGTTATTTCTTTGAAATACTTGTACTTTTATGGTGTCAGTCATGGTGTTTTTATACTGTACACACAACTACTTTCTTTTCACATGTACAGTACAGTTCTGACCATTCATCATTCTTCAATTTTTATTTTTTCTGTACCTTTTTGTTCAGTTTTTGTTTGGTCTGCTTCTGTGTTGTACGCTGACAGCAATGTAACCCACAGTGATTTAAACAAAATGCTTTACATTTGAGTTTACTGTATATAATCATTCCAAGCCTTTGTATTTTCTCCTGTACGTTCACCACAAGAGAGCAGCAAAACCTTTTTCTCTTTACATTATGTTATGTGTTTATTAATGATAAGGAAAGATCTCGGCAGAGTCGTTACTTGTGGAAAATACTTTTTTTTATTCTTTACAGTAAATTGAAGGGGAAATAGACATTTATAGATATAAATCGAAGATCACTAAATGCATTGAGGAAGATACTGAATGAGACACGATGGCTTTGTTGAGCTCAGCCACACACAGTAGTGCTTTTGTCAAAATGTACATAATGAAATAATAAACAAAACTATTTGGAAATACAGGTTTTTGTTTTCATATACAATCATATACAACATATTTACATAATAAATAGCTTTAATGTCGAGGCTGACGTCAGGGTTTGGGCACCTGACAGGTCCAACTTGTTCGTTCTGGCTGGTAAATAAAATCTCTCCTGAAAGACAAACAAACTGAAGTTAGACCTTCTGAATCATGTTGTTTATTATCAAAACTAATAAATAAATTACACTTCGGAGCATAATTTAAAAACAATGATGATCCTATTTACACTTATTTGTTTTTACATCTTTCATAACACCCTGGCTACATTCATCTGTTAGGGAGGCTGAGGACAAAACACACTTTTCATTACCATCATGTACACAGTGCACCAGAAAACGACCAGATTTTCTGTCAGTGAGTTTATTCTGACTAAACAGAACCATGACTATTGGACCTAGTCCTCTGGATACACCTCACACCTATCAAGTTTGTTAGCATAAACTTGTATATAAAAAACAACAACATGGTAACCTTTTATACAAACAGGAAATTAAAAAATCCAATAAAGCTGCGACTGTGGAATGTCACTGCTGATTAAACTTTACAAATGAACATCAAAATGTTTTTCCACAGATTTAATTGCTGTTCTTTGGATTTCTGAGCTGTTTTACCAGCATACAGAATTAATTTGGTTTTTCCCAGCTGTGAGCAGCTGCTCTATTTCTTTTGTGCAATGTATCGTGGGACAATAATGAACATGAGCACAAATAAAGTGTTTTATAATAATGGTTTTGAGCACACTTTGCCAGTATAAACACATTACAATCTCAAATCCTCCAGGGATTTAGTTCATTTTCTGGACAAATCTGGGATCTGTTTTCAATCCGTCTTCTGCTCGTGTTATTTTGACTAAACAACTAAAGTTGCTATACTCACTCTCTCCGGAGTGATCCACTGTTTTCACGACACAGCAGCCCCTCGTCACACGGACAAATCTGGTTGATGCTGAATGCCAGACCACCATCAGGAACATAGCAGCTCTCGCCGCGGATCAGACGTCTCTTGCACACCTGTTCACCGTGGTGGCGAGCGCAGCACATGGATGCCCCACAATCCCTGTCTAGTTTACATCTGGCACCTAGATGGAGGAAACACCGGTTATCTCATGTTCAGTCACACTGATTTGTCTTCACTTATCTTTTTAAAAGACCTTTTTAATAACGTGTTTACTGTCACACTCTTACCTTCTTGTCCGTCCGGGATGCTGCGATGGCACTTCCCAAACATGCAGCTGAGTCCGCGGACACACTGGGCATCCCTCCGACAGTAGTGGCCCTCCCCTCGTAGAGGAACACAGAGACCAAAGTGTCGATCACAGGAGAAACCCCGCCCACAGGCCCTGTCATGGTCGCACACAACCTGTGGAAAAAAGAGGGAGATATTAAAACTTTACAAAGGCTTTTGTTAGAAATTTAAGTCCTGCATGTTCCTAAAAATCCTGGACATGAAGTTATGGAAGAGAAAACTGTTTTCAGAGCACATTGTTCTTATGGAAAAGTAACACTGGCTCCTAGTAAAGCTATTTCATCCAAACAGATTTTTGCTCTAACGATTTCACGATAGATAAAATAAAAGTTGCAATCAAGAGAAGCATCAAGAGGTATCTTACCGTGGTTGCTTTGGCTGGAGGAGCGCTTTCTCTAAGTGCTTTTGCTCCTTCTTTGGGAGGGCTGTGCGGCATGTTGAGCATCCAGGCCCATATACGAGCTTCAGTCCAGGACACGCAGAGACAGAAGGAGAGCATCCAGAGATTCCCCAACATTTCCACCAACAGCACAAATAAATCAAAAGGAATAGGGGCAAGAGAGACTAAAAAATGATTAACTCAAGACAGGATGACTCAAAGAGAAAGAAAAAATGAGTCACTGGTCTTTGAGCCCGCAACAAATAAAAATCCAAAGTTCAAAAGTCCGAGTAAATGTGTAGAAAGTCAGGACTGGAGGGATCCATGCAGTGGCAGTGGCTGCCTCCTCTTCCAGCATGACTTTTATAGGTCATGGGGGCTTCACCCCCCCCGCCCCACCAGGCTGTTTGTCCAAGCAACGGGGTAGGAGGAGACAATTAGTAGTTAATGGATTAACTAAATTGCCCGGGTCACCCCCTGCAGCCAGAAAATAGTGGCAAAATGACCAGTCGTGGAGCAGGGAGAGAGAGGGAGAAGACGGGATGGATGGACGTGATGGGCTGACAACAGTTTCACACAATAGAGCCGAGGCGAGCACCACCTCCGTGTGGTTATCTCTGCCAGACAAACAAATGAGGAGGACAAAGGCAGACAAATGCATGACATGTTTCACTACTCACTGAGTGACAGGTAAAGCCGCTGTGGGTCCTGGCCCCTGAACACTGGGCAAACACTCCTGGCCCCGACCTCGACAGCCCCATTGGCCCCTACCCTATCCCACTCCAGACCCCACGCTGAGAGCAATTTGCAGAAGTGCACCCTGCAGACAACCCCATGATCTCATTAAATGTAATTACCATCAGCCATTAGTTCTCAGGGGGAGAGGGGGAGTGAATAGAGGGGAGACAAGTTGCTCGAGGGAAACAAACAACATTCATTTTTGCACATTTTTTTCTTGATTTTGCATCTTTAGGATCAGTTGATTGTTTTAAGTGAAAGGTTCGGTAATTTGCTCTCAGCATAGCTTGAAAATAAGCCAAAGAAAGACAACAAGGAAAATACTGTTCTGCTTAAAAAACGTTTTATCATGGAGTAAAAGTGAAAGTTGTTTCTCAAATTACAAGTTTGACAATAACAGAATGCTTTGTTCTTCTTCTTTAAC
The DNA here is from genome assembly GCF_965226575.1 of Pagrus pagrus. Classification (NCBI taxonomy): domain Eukaryota; kingdom Metazoa; phylum Chordata; class Actinopteri; order Spariformes; family Sparidae; genus Pagrus; species Pagrus pagrus. The sequence goes on along the minus strand of NC_140208.1, from coordinate 4,323,061 downwards.
GATGTGGAGATCCTTCTTCCCGTCTAAATTTAATTTGTTGCACATATTGTACAGTCTTCTTTTTCTCACAGCAAGCAGCTGTAATTTAAGGCATCTTCTCCAGAGCTTGTGGTGGTTGGGAACCAGTGAGAAGACTGAAAACAAATCAGGACAGTCTGTACAGTTTGAGTAATAAATCCATGAGTTTGAAGGCTTAACAGACACCAAAACACGGCACGCAGGGTTGTAACAGTATGAGACAAGATTTTTAAGGGTTTTAGTCTGGAAAGTTATCAGAAGAGCAGTAACTCTACCCCCACATTATGAGGAAATCTCCCAGAAACGTGCATTTCAACAAAGCAGATTGTCAAACGCAGCGCACTGCAAGATGATCAGTCAGTTCATTCAACACTCTCAAAGCCTTCGTCGCACTACGTGACTTTCATGAAGTTCACAGTGCACAACTTTCTGCCTTGTACTCAACCCTTTACGAACAGCTTTAGCATTAGCATTCATTGTTTCATCAGCAGACTCAGACTCGGATGCCTGGATAATTGTTAGCAATTTACATATTCTCAGTGGCAGACAGAACAGATTGGTAACGTAGATATCTCAGATATCTCCAGGTAGTTAAGTCCTTGTCAAAACAGGCTAACACAGACTAATGACGTAATTGGCGTTCAATTAGTAGACACAATAGACGCAACTGGATCAATTAGCAACATGTAAATAAGTACTGTATTGAGATTATGCAGCTTCATGTGTATTGAGCGCTTAATGTTACAGTGAGGGGTGTATGATTGAATGAATGGAAAAATATCAAGATGCAGAATTACAGAAAAATACATCAACTCAATCACCACAGTAAATGTTAGCTCAGCACATTTCTGCAAAACCACAGATAAGTTAAAACTGAACCTTTCTTTATGTTGCAACTTTACGTTTGTTTAGGTTCAGTTTTCTGTGTCTCTCATGACGCTGTGCTTGTGCTCTGGTTAGATTTAGACACCACTTGGGAAAACATCATGGTTTAACTTAAAATACCTGTTTTGGATGCCACAATCACAGATGCAGATGGTTCAGCCTCCTGTAAAAAATAGCCATCTGGAAATATATCCAGGTTTCCTTAAAAAAACACATCCCCAGGTGTCGCTAAAAATATCCAGTGGTGTGACTCTGACACCAGTCCGCCCCTTGGCAGCCGTGTTCTCTTGTAATAACCTATTGCGTATGTGTTGTAGTTAATGAGCTGAAAATTTGAAGCTCTTCACCTAAAATAAACAATAAATTCTCCTCCCTTTGCAATGAGCTACTTCTGCAAACCATATATATATATTCACATTTGTATGTGTCATAGGCTGTGATACATATTAACATTTCTATAAAACGTGTCATATAACGTCATCATAAGAGCGAAACCGCTGGATATTTTTGAAGAAGGACAACAGCATCTTAACACCTGTAAGCATATGTTTAAGGAGACTAAAGGACAATTTCCAGCCGTGTTTGTGGCGACAATCAATGTATATATTTGGGCCATCTGGACATCTCTAGCCAAGTTTGTGGAAACAAAACAGGTATTTTAAAGCCAAAACTTTGGCCTTTTCCTAACCCTAACCACGTGTTTTTTGTGCCTAAACATAACCAGATCATAAGCACAGTGTTGTCACAACATTAAATGAAAATGTAACCTACAGAAACTTAAATTGCAACATATTCCTTGTTGGCAGAAATGCACATTTACGACATTTACACTGGCGATTGGGTTGGACCAACACAAACTATAACCCCCCTCTCCTTTTCCTTATCACACTCCTCTGAACACGTATTCTTGTTCTACATCCCTACTTACATTAAGATGTCCAGCCTTTTTATTTACCCAATGCCAACAGCAGATAACTGTCTCCAAACACTCCTTAACATGCTCCCCCAGTGTTAATGACTCTGCTAATGACGTTCCTAATGAATGTGCTCACTGTCACAATCAACACTGCTGTGGGTCTTTGCAATTAGGGGCTAACAAAAACAACGGGCAGGGTGATGTTTGTCCATTGTAATGGACCTTGACCCCCCACAGGGAGCTCTGAATGGTGGAGGGCATGAAGAGTCTGCCCTCCCACCACCACAAAAACAACATGTTCAGTGCAGGAATGGATGGATGATTGGCAGTGAGTGCCAGAGAGTGAATGCGTATTCAGGGGGAACAATGAGGTAAATGTTATTCTGTTGGGATTCAATATGTAGTTTTTAAGTATTGCTCTGCGACAAAACATAGTAGAGGGTTAATACTTATAGACAGGGATGGGTAAAAGGGATTATAAGCAAGTAATGTTATGTTAGTTGCACTATTTATTCATTAGGTGATTAATAAGTTGATCCAAAGAAAAGGTTTTCAACTGCAAGTTGGATAAAAGAGGCAATTTGAAGACGTCATTTTATGTTCTGAGAAATTATGATGAGCATTTTTCACAACTTTTGACATTAAAATGATGACAGATGTCCAGTTTTTCACCCTGCCTCCAAGCGTAGCCATTTGGTTCAGGTAGATACACTTTTGTTTTGGTAGGACAACATGTCATATGAACTTCAATTCTAGTATTACCCTGCAATTAGTGTCTTTCTGTCACGAGGATTTACTTTCCTCAGGTGGCAAAAAACACAAACTCCAAATGAATGATGATGTTGCTCCATGTCTGCTGGACGTGTTCACCATGACACCCTCATATATGTTTGTTTCATTGCCCAGAAATGGCCGAAAACACAATTTCTTAATGTTTCAAATATTAAAAACAGACTAAGAATCTATGTAAGCAGCTGTGTGGGGCTGCTAGCAATGCAATGGATTAAAGTTCAGGTCCTTACTGAGTTTTGTTAAGCACAGCTGAGGCTGATGGGGAAGACATAGCCTACGTTATGAAAATATTTCATCATAATCCTTTCTCGGTAAATTGAAATCTTGCCTATCGTAAGTTGTCGCTCTGGCGCTATAGCTCATAGGAGCTATGATGGACGATGCTTTTACTTGCCCCCCAACACACCTGGTAATGTGAATGTCTATAAGTGCAAGCACGCAGCGTTCTAACACTTACTTCCTGCCTTAAATCTGAACCGAAGTCACATCTTGAAACGAGGTGCTGGAAATGCCTCCCAGCCTTTTCGTAATGTTAGTGGGCAGACATTCCTCACCTTCCCCAGGTTTTATATCACTCCTCGTGAAGTGAAGTGAGGTGTAAAATGAAGCCAGTAATTCTTTACACAAACAAAACATTAACTTTACAAGACCTAATTTAAGTTGTAAATAGCGTACTCTAAAAAACTACAAAACTCTGCTTACATTTTATGTTGAAGTAATGTCAAGCTTGTTTCTGATTGCTAAATGTCATAAACACATACTTATGTATGGAAAAGGTTAATAGGCTCCATCTAACCAGGACTAACTACACGCAAAATACCACTCTGTAGGTTAATATATTAGTTTACTTACATTTCTGTTATTTGGCCCTTTAGTTTTTAATTTATTCAATGTTTTAGATATTTTATAGCAAAACACCATGACTTAATTTTATACTCTGTTTAGCATGTATGAGCCAGTGTCTAAACACCTCATAAATATTTTATGCTTCTTCAAGTAAACACTATATAACACAGTATAATGTTGCTGTAATCATATAATTATATTAGATTACACAGTTGAAAAATTCTTACAGCATTGTCTTTAATGGGTCTTTAGTGGGTGTACGGCTGTAAATATATCTGTTGAAAAGACATATCGTTATATTTCTACATTATTTTATGTTATCAATCATTATTAACATTATACTTTATAGAACAAGCAATTAGTTGTTCACAAATACATTCATAAAGACTTAAAATGTCCTTAAGTATGTTTATAACTACATTACAGGTTGTTAAAGACCCTTTATTAGTTGACCATGTGTCTATAAATGCTATATAGAGGCACCAAAACAATCCATAGCAGTGTCTCTATGTTGTGCATTAGAGCATATATACCTGACCCAAACTGGCCGGGACCCGTTGGGACTTGTGTCAGGTTTGGTCACGTCAATTAAAACAGTGTTTTCAAGTTCTTTTAGTGAAAATATAGTGTAGACATAAATAAGTAAGGCAAAAAATTAAGTGATAGTTGATAAACTGATAACAGCGATGGACCTACAGTCTGAGTTGGGGCTTTATGTCCTGTTAAGTGCTCAGCTTACATTAACTGCGTCGGGCGCCAGTCGCTGTCAGACATTTAAAAACATGGTTTATCTTGGTTACACTCTTTGTCATCACAGTCAATGCAACTGAGGACAGAGTTGAGCTCCCATACATCATCTGTCTGGTATGATGGGGTAATGTCTACACTCTTTGTACTATCTTAAAAGTGACGTTTCTTCATTGTTATTGAGGCAGATGTTCACTCAGGTAAAGTTAATGACGCCTTTGTTCATTTTCAGGTTCTTTATAAATTCATCATTTCTGCCTTACAGATATAAAGAGACAACAAACACATCTGATTAAACTGTTTCACTGCAGCATTTCAAAGCAGAAGACACTGAAAAAACACTACAGGGATGACTTGTAACAAAGCTCTCAAATTGGATTAATGTTGGATTGGACAAGGACACTGTGTGGCCGGCCCAAACATTCAACAGGAAACCACAACACATAATGGCTTGACAAGGACCTATTGTGCTAAAACTAATTATAAATAAATGTTCTCATTGTTTTGGGTCCATAGACAATATAAATAAACTTACCTCATCATTAAATATAACATCTTCAGATGTTTGAACTCCATGTGTGCGAGGGTTTAAATAATGTTCTCTATAAGCTGTTTCCAATTGGAACAAGACGGAAGAGTGTGACTCCTTCTTTAATGGGAAACAGCCCCGTGTCTTCTTTGTGCCAGGTTTAAAAAAAAAAAAGAAGAAGATGAGGAGGGCAAGAGGAGAATCTGGAGCAAGGGTCACTGGTGGTCAATAGCTGTTAATCAGCCGATTTCCAATTACTGTCCTTCTAAAATGGCAAAAGAAGTATGTGGGCTCTAGAGTCGAAAACATCCTTTTTTTGGAGGTGTTATTGTCTATTACTTTTCTCTTCTTCTGGTTCCTGTGCGACTGGGGAACCCCCAAACTTGTAGCTGCGCTGGATGTTTATTATTTTGGCTTCTCGCAGGCCAAAAGAATTAGCAGTCTCCCTATCGTTGGCCTTATTTTTCCCAGTTTAGATGAATCAGCAATGGCAACGTGGCTAATCATCTTCATATTGCTCCTATTGTTGTTTTCCAAAAACCTATTTATCTGGGCTTGTTCTAGCTACATATGGGTGACACATTTAAGCATCAACAAGCATTAATCGTCTTAGTAAAGCCTGCAGAGCGGCTTCTGTGCTCCCTGGCATAAGTTCAACATGTCTCTTAACTCAACTGGAGGGATGATGGGATCAATTGGCTCCAACATCTCCCATAGGTATTGAATTGTTTTGAGTTCTGGTAACTGTGGAGGCCACAACATATGACTTAGATCATTTTCATACTCGTGAAATTTTTCAGTGATCCCTCCTGATCTGTGTGGAGGCTTCAGCGTTACTTACTGAATGTTTTGACTGTTCATTCATTGAAGTTTTTCCTGTATTTTGTCATCTGTCCGATAGCAAAAAATTCATTCAAAACTACTAGGCCCAACAGTCCCTTACCAGCCACCTAAATACCTAAAAATATGTTTTTTTTTTGCATCAAGATCTGTGCATTATTACTGAGAAATGAACGAAAAACACCCTATCTCGCACTGTTAAAGAAAGTGAGAATAAATTCCTGGATACGTCTATTTATCCAGATCTGCAATAAAAGTTTGTTCTGGGCCGAGACCCATCCTCCAGTTTTGTGGAAATCCGTTCAGCTGTTTTTCTGTAATCCTGCTGACAAATCAACCAACCAACCATTACTGCTAATACACAATGTCACCCAATGCAGTATGGATAGAGTTGAGTCCGTTTCTGTTTTGGAAAAGGCAACATCAGACTCTTAAAATTGGCCCAGTAAAATGCAATGTTAGACTGTTGCTCAAATACATGCTGACAAAAGTGCAAACTCATTTATTAGTGCAACTGATGGATGTCTCTGGTATCCTGTGGTGTGTTGTTAGTGAACATCCCAAGAAATGAACACTACTACGCGTTTGTCAAATGCAGTACCAGGATGTGGTAAGGGGCAGTGTGGCGATGTGACAGGGTCAGGGGTCAGCAGGCAGGTCAGCTCCAACAACAATGGCGGGAAGTTTTAAAGAAAAGCTAATAGATCCAGGCTGTTCTGACCGTGCTCAGTGGAAAATATCAGAAACTAGATGGGTCCACCGGTCTTCTGAGACCAGTTTTACCCTGAATAATACTGTGAATATACAGGCTGGGTTCTCCTGTGTGCCCTCTACTGGGATCCTCCAGTAAAACACGTAGTAGGCACGTATGTGAACAAACACGTGACGCAGCAAGTTGTTTAAGGCCTAAGTGCATCCACATATACAGACAGGAAAATCCAGATTAAAGTAAAACCATAAAAACTTCTTAGTGTATTAAAAACAAGAAGTAAGCCCTGGACTTGTGACAGTGATTAGTAACGCCCGAAAAACCCAAAATGTCAGCACACAGCTGAGTTTCAAAACTTCCAATACTGAGTCAGGAGGAAATTCTGAGATTTGGCAGATCGGTTAGATGCTGTAACAAAACCAGTGAATGTACTTTTAATGAACTTCTAACATCAATCGTCTGGAGAGTACAAGGCGGGAAAAGTCTAGTCATTTGGAACAAGTTTTACTGCACTCATTAAACCTGTTTCGCTCCCCACACTGAAGTCATTGTGTTTGTTTATTAAAACGTCGGAAAACAAACATTATGTAAGTTTACGAGGAATCACAAGTGTGTGTTGGATCTGTCCATTAAGACCAGATCATCTACATCAAACCAGATCCAGCTGATCACAGACGCACTCATTTATTATATGTGTCAAGTCAGCAGCATTGTTTTTCATCAAGATACACTAACTTGGTTTGATTTTATATTGTAGCTTTAAAATTTAAACTTTATGTTAGCAATATCTGATCACTTTTAATTTATCTGTGGTTTTACAGAAACGTACTTAGAAAAACAGAGAGAGGCGGCTGCATCAGAGCCAAAGCAGAGCATTTTTAAAATCCAATTATACAACAGTCAGAAACAAAACAAATCTAATCAAGAATAAAAAAAATGCTAAATATCATATTAGCTGAATGGCCAAGCAGATAATGGGCCAGTGCCTAATGATAATCTCTTAATTGCACCCGGACAACAGTTATCCTTTGTAATGTATCTATCAACATCCTCAGCTGTGTAAACTAGAAAAACATGTTCTTACTAAAACTGTCTTCGGTCATAAAAGGAAAAAAAGAACAAATTGTATTCATCCATGTACTAATTCTTCAAACAAAATGGGGAAACATTTCTCCAAGTGTCAGCCATTTAAAAACATCACATTTGTTTTGGTTCACCATGCTTCCACATGGGGGAGACATGCTCCTCCCAACTCCAACCCCCTTTCTTTTTTTTTTTAGCTTCGAAGGAAAGAAAAAATGCAGCAATACATAAATATTTCCTCTTTGTGGACGTCTTATAAAAATCCAGAGCGCTGTTGGTGAGAGAATCAGAGACGAACTCGAAGAGAGGCAAAGAAAAAGAGAGAGGAGGGAGTGAATGGGTAATTTAAGGGGTAGAAAAATCTAAGATTGCAGTAAAGGTAGAGCAAAAACACCTCACTCTGCAACACTCCAGCTGTTTGTCAACTCTTTTCCTGCCATGGATCTGTCAGCCCAGAAGTTACTCTGAGGGCCAAACGGGGAAGCAAAAGCAGAGAAGAGAGACAGACAGAGGAGGGAGAAAAGCAGTAAACCTTGGCTGAGGTGAGGAAAAAGCAGTTGTGTGGGAGCGCAGAGAGGCGAAGAGGGAGCAGCGTTAAGGCGGGGAAGTGGAGGAGTGAGGCGCCCCGTTCTTCCAGCGCAGTGAGAGGGGCAACAGGGGACAAAGAAGAAGAAGAAGAAGAGTGATAAAGAGTTGGGGAAGGAGGGAGAAGAGTCGGCTGGACATGGGGCTTTGTGCTGTTCTCCTCATCTGTCTCTCCCAGGCTGAGCTGGGGAGAGTCTGGGCTCAAGAGCACGAAGGTAAGCCCTTGTTTTTCATATACGCACAGGTATTCTAATATTATCAACATTTTGGCTGCCTCGTCTGTGCTGCACAAGACCGCTTGCAAATATCTGAATTCGGGTCAGAAGAAAATACCTGACCTGAATTCTTGCCACCAACTCTGGCAACAGGAAATCTAGAAAACAGTTTTTTTTTTTTGCACATTTCTGGTGGATTTGCATGAGTGTGTATGTACGTACGAAGCTAACAGGTCCCTTGACATTTCTCTCTGCCAGCCAAAGGAAGCATATGAAAAGGATTTTCGTTTTTCTTCTTTTCTCTTTGAAAAAAAAAAAAAACAACAAGTGTCTGGTGTTCATTTGCCTAAAAAAATGCAAATCCTGTGATCGGAAATCCTGCATCTTAGCTGACAAGTGTTTGAGGTAAACCAGTGATTTCAGTTGGGATGGGTGTTTTTCATTCCAGCAGGCATTTTATAAAAGTAGAAAAAGTCAATGAGAGCAGCAGCTGTGCCCAGAATACTTTAATTTGGAAAGTTTTTTGCTTTTCAATCCTACTTTAACTCATCTCCCAAAATGCTGTGTGCGTTGGCTGTTCTGCGCATCACCTGTATATGCATGCTGTATACTCCCCTGCCTATCAGTGTGTGTGTGTGTGTGTGTGTCGCATGTATGTATTTCTGTTCTCCTCGGAGATATATTATTTTTAGCCAGCCCCCGTTCTTCCTCTGCCGCTCCTCCTCCGACAATCAGTGGTGCTCCAGTTTCTCTGGCCTCTCCTGTGGTCCCAGATCCTCTGATCAGGGGCCTAGTGCTGCAGAGGACAACCCGACAGACCAGAGAGACACACCCCCACCAACATAAGACAAGCTAAAAGTCCAGAAAAATGTCCTCACTCATCTTCACCACTAAATCATACCAAAAACTCAGAATTCGGTTCAAGTTGTGCAGCAGGGTCCCTATTTTGGGCTGTTTTCCCACAGACTGATAACTTAATTTTTGTGCTTACTCACACCAGAAAGTGGAGCAGCTCTTGACTAAATTAGTGGTGCTGGAAGCTCGGTGGTGTCTCAAGCCTGTCTGCAGACAATGCCACATCTTTTTTGTGGAGCGGTTAATACTCCAGCAGAGTTATATAAAAATTGGTTGCATGGCTGTGTCGACTCTCTCAAAAGGTCTCCACTGTCAACACTGTCTGCAATTCATCAACAGCACAAATTCCAGCGTGTCAAACTCGTAAAACTTCATAAAAGTTTCATGCAGATTCACTTCACCTGTGTAAGCAAATCCACTGATTTTGATTATGGAAATGTGCTGTTATTAATACTGGTGTGAACAGGCCTTTAAATGTGTCTGCTGCATGTAGGAAATTACATCTAACACTAAAATCTGGAAATACCAATCATGTGCAAAAACATAACATGTTGACCAAGTTCACCATATGGGTTTAGCATTTGGTGGCTTGATAACAAGCCAACAACGCTGCCAAACAGCCACTGGCAGTTCAAGTAACACTACTGGATATTTTTTAAGGACATTTCCAGCTGTTTTTATGGCATTAAAACAAGCATTTTGAGCTAAATCATGTTTTTTCCCCCCCCTTACCCTAACCAAATGGTTATTGTGCCTAAATCTAACCAAAGCAGAAACATCGCGTTGTGACAAGTGAGAAAAAGCAAATTCACCCTAAACAAACATAACGTAAAGGAACATAAAGAAATGTTCACTTAGCTAACATTAATTCTGGCGATTGGGTTGTTTTCAGCATGCCAACATTTGCCAAATAGCACATAACACTAACTATAGCTGAGCCTGATGGGAATCAGGGATGTTCACAAACACTAATTTAGCTTTTAAAAGGACTCAGAAAACAGTGGAAAGATGCAGGTTCCTGTCTGTGGCAATTCAAAATAAATCAGGAAATCAATATATGACTGTAATTTATCGAGCTAGACAGTTTTTTCACTTACGTAATTATATTCGTGATTATTCTCATAAAGGAAATTCACTCATAATGTGAGTGTTTTGTATCTTTCCATCCTTTTTATGAGGATGGGAGGAACATTTTAGCGCAAATTATGTCAATATTTCACTTAAATCTGTAAATTAATCAACTTTGATTTTCTGCTGCTGAACAGCAAAGATAGCAATGTTTAACTGTCTAGTCAACTGATCGCACCCATCCCCAAATGGGAACGTCATTTTGCAGGTGTCTGGTCATAAACCAAAGTACTGGACATGAGAGTCAGAGGATTAAAGATATTAAAATTCATCCTGAGGGAGGCATAAATGTCTGAAACAAACCTTATGGCAAACCAAAAGTTTAAATATTTCATTCAAAAACGACAAATGTCAACCTGCTGGTTGCACTATAGAGGAAAGGTTATCAGAATACATCGTGTTTGGACCATGAATAGAAATCTGTCCAGTAGTTGTTGAGATATTTCAGTCTGAACTTGAGTGGATGACACTGCACAGCTGAAAATCCATACTGCTTGTGTTATAATTATATGTGTAAATCAGCTTAAGAGTTTATTAGATCATCCTATTGTTGCTGCTGCATGACCTCTATTGTTCAGCAGGTCATCAAGATCCCTAGTCACTATATGGAGCTTAGTCAGCATGTGTGCGTATACCAGTGTGAACGGCCAGATGTGTCGCAATCTTACAGAGATTTATTATCTTCTTTTTGGCATGACGACAAAATAACAGCTGGTGGATTCCAGGCTCAATGTCATTTGGTATTAATCATACAAAAAGCAGAAAACTGGTAAAACTTTTAAGCAGGTTTGATTAATTCCAAAACAATTCAATGTACCTGCTGAACACGCTGATTTTAAAAGCAGATGCTATCAAGATGATGGCCTGAAAAGAACCGGGGCGCTATGTTTATGAACAGAATAAACACAACATGATTCACACGGACACACTGGCTTCAGTCTGATGCAGATATTAATAGATTTCAGGCTAGATGTTATAAACAGACAATTCTGATCTAAATCTGACAAGCTGCGCTGATCAATAGTCTGTGGTGGGTCTGAAAGTTGCAGACAAATGACTGAAATGAGCTGAAAATGCCAGAACACCAATATTTTCTCCTAAACTTTTTTTTAGGTTGACAACAAGAATGTCTTCAGGGTCTTATTATTTTAGTAGTAACTCTGCGGTTCAGCTCTTACTAACTATTGAGCAAAAACCTCACCTGTAACAGCTTCCAAGTATAAAGCTGAACCCTAGTTAGCATCTCACAACTGTCAGACCTGGAGCTGCATGTCAGCTGCACTAAAAATGGAAAATATGATCCAAGTTGTAACAGACAAAAACAATTCGACGACAGTAAATCAAACATTTTCTAAACTCTGAGCCTGATCCATGTGTCCATATTTATCCAAACGCCACATTTTCCCTTTTCTTTTTCGGGGTCCTTATCAGTCCAGCTGCCAGTGTTTGTGATTGTGTGCTATGGTTACTGCTGTTCCTGAGTGAAAGGTGCCAAATGACTTCCTCCCACGCCATAAGCTCCGGGCTGGGTTTAATACAGATCGCCTTTTTAAAATCCAACAATAATAAAAACCACTGTGCTAAACTGCGATGACACACACTGACATACAGTGACCTCGCGCTGTGATTACTGTCCGACCCTTTTGCCAGATGACTGCAGGTGCTTTTGCTGATCCCAACCTAACAGTGTCTCATCTCTAACAGCACACGAAACCTGACTGCTGTAGGGTCAAGACTTTGTTTGTGTCTTGATATTTAATCAACTCTCATCTGCTGTGTTTGGACGGTATGGTTCGCTCTCTTCGGCGTATCTGTCTCTGGAGCAAAGATGTTGGCCATGTGTTCTCTTCTGTTGGTCCTGCAGATAATTCTCTTTTTCCTTTGCGTCCTTGATGTATCCTGAACTCCACTTGAACTTCAAAGTTTTGTGTATTTAACCAGAAAGATATTTCTTTCATCGGAAATTTACTTTTCATCCCTGGACTTCCTCCAGTTGAACAGGCTGAAAGACCATTTAGCTTTTGTTTCAGCTGAGGATTGTAGTTTAGTCTGGTGTGTCTCCAGCTGTGTCTGCCTTTCAAAAGCTGCTTTCAAAGAGTAAAAATACAACCTAATACAACCATCAACAACAAATGGTAACTGTAAAGGTATTAGTTACCTTTACAAGTGATGAAATAAGGTCACAAAGCTACTGTACATTTCTAGAAAAACACCAAGAGAGAAATAGATCAGGGGGATGTGAAATAGGCTCGTGGGAGACAGTAAAGGGATGAATGAACACAATGTGTATATCTGTAACACATTGTACATGTGCTCATGATGCTGTGTCCTACTTCGATGTGACTCCCAACACCCACAAGAGGTGCTTGCTGCAATGCAGACACATCTGAAGAGGCAGATACAGTGGACTCTGCTGCCATGCAGGCTTAATCATCTCAAAACAGCTGATTTATATTTGTTGATCATAAATAAACCGACCGGAGTCAGCTCTCCTGGCACTGTGAGATATGTTGGATTAAACAGCAGGATATCTGCGGCACGGCATAGTCTAAATTTAGAGGAATGTCAGAATCATTTCCACGCAGATTGTCCTAATCATAGTGTGTATTTACAGTTAAACCACCTACTATTCACCAGAAAATTTGTCACATCTGTCACTTTAGTCAATGTATTTTTCTGGCTGTCTTTCAAATTAGCCAGGATGTTTTCTGTTTCTGCTCCAGTTTGCACATTCCCAGTGCAGGTTCCACATGAACATGTGTGTGCCAGACCTGACGCTACCGGGGTCAACTCCAGTCCTAACGCATAGCCCGACCCACTCTGGGTCTCTTTTTAGCCCTTTTTTCGCTCGAAGTTCATCGAGGCCTACATGCAGACAAGAAGTTTGTAAAGCAAAATCTGAAAGTGACCTAAAAAGTGTTAAAGATGTGAAGAAATATGTGCACAGTCGTATATGGGATGTTTGTACTCCTAAAGGACTCGACAGACAGTTTGTAATAACTAGTCCCTGATCTGCCCCTTCCAGTCTCTACCTCTCCTCTTCCCCCTGCTGTCTGTCGCCTCCTCAGCTGTTTTGTGATGATGATGATGAGCGCTGCCAATCTGACCCAATTAGGAGCCTCTTGTTCGGAAGCCGTGGAAATAGCTTCCGCTGCACCATAATCAAACAGGATTCCTCATTAGAGCAGTCTCCCCTGTGTGTGTGATAACCTCTCTGTGTTTCTATCTTGTCCCATTTTGTTTCTCAAGTCTCTTTTTATCGTTGTCTCTTTGTTGTTTCATTTGACTCTATTCAATCCTCATGCAACGAGGGCTTTGAGTCACTGCACCTGGCAAAAAAAGTAGTCCCACACACAACCTCCCTGTAAAACCACAACTTGCCATTTTACACTAGATTTTTGATATAAAACGTGTTATTTACGTGCTTGTAGGCTTGGTACATTTGGCTATAACCAGGCTATTTGTTTCCCCCCGTGTTCTTTCTTTATGCTAAGCTAAGCTAATTGGCTAATACTTCATATTTACCATACAAACATGAGAGTGATATTGAGCGTCTCATCTAATTCTCTGCAAAAAACCAAAGCAGAAACTTCCCAAAATGTTGCTATAATCCTTTAAATGTCAAAACTAAGATAATCAGCTGTATCTAACAAAAAACGAATTGCCAAAATATTCAATATTCATGGCCATATGTCGATGCCATGTCACAGGATAAACAAAAACCTTTGACCACATACACCAAAATATTACACCCTTATGTGATTGTTAAACATCTCATTCCCAAAACCATGGGCCTGTAACAACCTCCATTTTTCTGGTGTCAATCTTTCCACCAGATTTTGGAAACTGGCTGCAGGATTGTTCACCTTCAGCCACAAAAACATCAGTGAGGTGCAACAATGATGTTCGGTGATGAGGTCTGGTTTGAGGTCCACACTCCAGTTCATCCCATAGATGTATATAAAGATGGACGACATGTCTCTACGTCTTCCCACTGTACATAAATGAAGTCAAAATATCTAGGACAGGAGTGCTTCCATCTTGTGTTGGTGATGTTATCTGGAGCAAGGGTCTGCATAGTAGCTATCAGGTGTTGGAGTTGTGGTAACAAGTTCCCGCCCGTAGACCCGCCAGACACAATCGTAAGCAGAGCTCAGGTGTCAATCAAGACATCACGCCCCCTTTAAATAGTATCAACTTAGTAATTAAAACCAAATTTAACAAGTGATAAACACGTAAACATGCACCAATGTGATGACAGCTGCCTAAAGTGACAGAAACCATTGAAAAATTTAATTAATTAGTTTAATTTGTTCCATGTCCCATCTGCTAACATGGAGGAGGTTTATCTATAATGCAGCCAGCCACCAGGGGGAAATCAAGATGTCGTCCATCTTTACACAGACAATGGTTTGTCCCAAATGTGTTGGATATGGTGGAGATCAGGGCACAGTGTAGGCCAGGCAAGTTTTTCCACACTAAACTGGGAATGTCATGTTGAAACAGGAAATAGCTTTCCCCTCAGTGATGCCACAAATCTGGAAGCAAACTGTTGTCGAAATTATCACTGGACGCTGCAGCATTAAGATTTTAATTAGAACAAACTGAGCGAGCCAAACCAAGAAAAACAGCTCCAGACCAAAAGTACAAAACAGTCTGTGGACAGGATCCAGGTTGTCCACATGTTGTCAATACAATTTAAAAGGAAAGAGGCTGAGAGGGGGGGTCTGAACCTCAGGCTGACTCTGGTCCTTCACTCTCTCAACAAGACCATAACACGCTGTTTCTCAGATCCTCATTTTAGTGAAACTAATAGCTCACATAAAATCAGGAAAGCAAAATGGATTTAATCCCTAAATTTCTCCTCCAGTAGGAAAAACAGCAGAAAACCTTCAGCCTGCTGAATGACCGTCCAGTTCTGCTGATCTCGCAAAATGTGGATGGGACAGTGAGTCATGGATCAGTTTACTGTCCAAAAAGAAAGGAAATATCCTCCTCAAGAAAAGCAAATGTCGAAAAAATATAAACATCCATCTATGATCTGTTGAGCAGATGACCCACACGAATGTAGGTGGTCAGCAGAGATGTGAATATACACACAGAGACACATACATTGTGTGCATACACAGGGATACTTGGCCAATAAAGAATGCTGGCACAAAATGAAGGTTGTATTAATGGATAAAAAATTAGTTAGTAACCACCTAATGTCCAACCAAAACACAGGACACATTATTAGTTTAAAAACGCAGTAATCAAAAAGACATCATGGCACTATTTCTGCTTGGCAGAAGTAAAGAAAATGAACTCATTAGTCTTTTTTTCTTGGTTTGTGAGTTGACTTTCTTATTTTTCTATCTGTGAGAGTTATTGCTCTAAAACCTCACGACAAGGACTTTATGTCTGTCTACTAATGATCCACATCGTAGCAACCAATTAAGCGCAGATGTGACCACAGATAGCATTGTACTAGATGATTTTCGAGCTCTTTTCACACATTTTGAAATCCAGGGGACGGTTTAACAACTGTTTTCTTCTCAAAAGTCTTAAATCTGGAACTTAGCGTTTTATTTGCTGTGTTTCCATCTGATGGTTGATAGCAGGTGAAGAAAAGCATTATGAAAACACAGCAAGAAAAACATCTGGACTGCACAGAGCTCAAGAGAAATCTGTTTGTTGGTAGATTCAATCCTACAAGATGTTTCTGCACGCAGGCCTCGCATGTGTGTCGACTCTGCTCAGTCACCATGATGCCTGTGTTCTTCTAGATGCACTGAGAGGGACTCCTCTGCGGACAGATGGGGATCCATCCGGTTTTCACAGAACCAGGAGGGACCAGCAGACCCCACACAGACACAGAGACGCTCGAAGCGCACAGGCTGAAGGAGGAGGAGGAGGAGTGGATATCAGTACCCTGCCTGACAACATGACCCGCGTAGTGGTGAGATCCAAACAATTGACCTTTTACTAAGTCCTGCCTCCCGTGGTCACTCTTGCTACGCCTTTCAACTTTCCATTCTAGCACGGCACATGTGCACTTTACCATGATGACGATGGCAGAATCCCCTCTTGAAATTCTTAGTCATATTTTGAAAAACATGTCCTTGATTTCAGACAAAGGTAGACAAAAGCAGACTTGTCATTTGCAGCTGACGAGCATAGAGTTGTCTGTGTAGTACATCAACTGTAGCTGCCAGAGTATATCAGTCTCGCAAAGCTCGCAAAGCTGCACCTGTTTGCATTTCCGTAAACCAATCAAAGTCGTCTTGGCGCTAAACACAGAATGCAGCAATGGCGCCTCTGCCTGCAATATAATGTGAGCAGCAAGTTGTTTTACACATGGGGAGGCTAGCCCTGGCATCAAAATAGCTCAATCCTTGTAAAAAAAAAAGGCAACTGATGCTTGTTTTGGCTTTTACTGATAGCGACCAGTTGTTCTTTCACGTAGCGACGGGGATTTTGAAAACAGCAACACACAGACAGCAGAAGGAAGGCGTAATAGGTTACAGATTACTAGTAACCCTGTTAAAAATGTGACGTAACTATTTGATTTACTGCATCAAACTAATAACTAGTACCTTATTTAATTTGACAACTGTTTTTAAACTGGGCAATGAAGTCCTACAAACAAATTTAATCCAGCTACATTATGTCTGAAACACACATAAGTAACAGAGGTGGGCAGAGAGATGCTTTTTCATTTTCCCTATTTTATGTGGCTGATTAAGGTTACATTACCACTGTACACTAACTTTAGAGCCCTTCTTTGATGTCAAAAGAAAAATATAGCTGAATATCCATCACTGAAAGTCTTCTTGTCTGGTCTTGACGTGGTCAGTCTACAGCGATGCAGACCAGAGTTGGTGCAAATTCACACACAAGAACCAATCAAAAACAACACTCAACATCAAAGCGCATATTTCCAGTGGATGGAGCCTGTCTAGGTGTAGAAACAGCTCATTGTAAGCCATCTACCCTGATGGTGCTGCACTCAAATCGGTCCCAACTACTTTGCTGACCTGCAAATAAGCCCCCCTCAAAAAAATAATAAAAAAATCCTGCATGTTTTAAAGAAGCAAAGCAACAGAATCATTCAAGCTTTTTATTGAAAATAACATATTTAGCTGTAACCCCTTTGGGATCATCAACAATAGTAACTCATTTAATTTTAGATTTTTACTCAGTAACTTTTATTATGTAATGCTATTATATAACTAGAGATGAGATCATGTATGTTCAGACTGAGGCCACAGGAACATCAGGTCTCCGATCTGTTGCTTGTGTACAAGACATGGAAATAAATTAGCAGCCCTAGTAATATAATAAAAATGGAAAATGTTATTTCGTTTTGGATGCTTACTATTGGAAATGTGTACTTGGACATCGAGTCAGTGGTTAGATTTAGGCTTTATTTTGTTTGTATTTTCGAACATTATGCTTCACTTTTACAAGAGAAAAATGCTTATTTGATGGATGATGTGTTTGGAAAATATAATGTTTGTGTAACAAGTGTGGCTTGAGTCGATGAAGTCTAAACTTCATCAACTCTACTGAAGAGATGCTAACATTAGCCGGTTGGTTTGGAGAGAGTTTTTTACAGTATGTGTGGTTAACCGCGCCAACTCTGTTAAAGATCAACCCACAGCTGCTTCCTTGAGCTTTTCTAAGGAACCATTTGGGACTATCTTGAACTCAATGGATGACACATCCCTTAATCGGGCTAGCCTGAACTCTTGACACAGTGCAATGGAGAAGAAGTGGTAGGTCATCATCCTACATAGACAGCGAGCTGCCTAGATACACCCATGGCATTAGGCACAAATGACATCTGGATTCTGTGGCAGGTTGCTCTGAGTTAATTTAGGGACATGAAAACTGCCATATGTCTTAGATCTTCATGAAAAACATTTTGTTTACTGCTCCTAGCAACTGCTGCTGAAGCTTTTGTTTTGGCTGACAATGATGTCAACATGGCAGATACGTCACTTGCTCCGGATTTTTCTTTTGGATAAACAAGACAAAATATTCCTCTTCCCAACAAGCATCCTGCAAACATGAACACACTGTCGGGCTGAAATAATGAAGTGAAACCATTAGGTTATCATCAGGTGGCAGGAAGCTATTTGCGTGCTTTGCAGAAGCTTTTACCATTCTGTGGATGTGTTATTGTAATAATACTGTGCTGAAAGGTCAGTTGAGGTAATAATCTTCCCACTCTGCCAAGCTGGAGAAGCTCTGAGTGGAGGTCATTGTTATTAGACTTTGAGGTGGACTTGTCCTGTGCCATTTTCCATTCATTACCTTTTAACGTCTGTGCTTGTGTGTTTGTTTGAGTGTGTATGATGAGGTTTTATTTGTGTCTTCATGTCCCGGACTCGTCTTTCATTTGAATCAGCCTCAATAAAATTCAACCCAAATAAATTGTGTCGTACATTTTTTTTTTTCCTCTCCTTACAATTCAAATTGAAAACAGACGAGAGGCTCGTCCTGCCAACTTACACTGTTTGTCTAAGCGTGGCTGCGCGCGCGTGTGCATGTGTGTGTGCTTGTGAATGACTCACTTGGACAAGATCACAAGTAGCCCTGTTGTACTGCTGCTGTTGCCGTTTTTAGGGGAGGTCTGATCCCGATTTCCCTCCACCTCCGGCCCAATCGGACTCTTCTCAGTAAACCAGTCAGCTGTGAGGGGAAAGGATGATTGTTTCCTGCTCCTCACCTAGAAATCCCACACCCTCCTCTGCAAAACACAGGCTGGTGTCAGGCAGTGAAGATGGGTGAAAAAAGTGGGTCACTTGCTGTATATGGAGCAGCCAGAGAGGCAGTGAGAGCGCTGCATTTAACTGCTCTACTTTCTGAGCCCACACTAAACCCCAGAACCATTGCTCTCTGTCACCTTGAACTGTGGCATGCATTAATAATGCCATCAAGACCGGAGATTTGTACGAAGACACAGACCATCGTTGTCAAAGCACAGTGTGTAATGTGTAAACAGCTCCCCCAAGTGGAACTGTGTGGACAGAAATAGATGAGATAAATCCCAGATGTCTAGTGCGGTGGTTCCCAACCAAACCCTTAACACAAAGCAATCTGCTCTCATAACCACTTTTGGTTGGTTGGATGTCTTTAATTTGTGACGTTCCCTTCTTCTCAGATTGTAAAAATTGAAGAAAAGTCTAAAAAAAATTGTTTTTCTTACCTTACACCTCCTTACATTCATCTCATTACTTTTTCTTATTAGATTCATATGAAATATTGATATATTGATTAATCTGCACATTTTATTTTTGATTAACTTAAGGTGTTTTGTCTAAAAGCTTTCATAAAATAGTGAAAAGGCTTGTTATAACAGCCCAAGGTGATGTTCAAATCAGTTGTTTTATTCAACCAACAGTCCCAAACACAGAAATATTCCTACTTACTAATATATGACAAAGATTTTCTCAATATTATACAATGAATTGATGGTGATCTGAGCAAATAGTCTCTTTTTGTTTCAAAATATTGTGTAAAATGAATAAAAAAGAAAAGGAATCAATCAATCAATGGCTGTTGAACGTACTCTGAGCTGTCTCACCATGAAATCGTGTCTTATGAAAACTTCACTTTGCAAATGAGTGTCCCCTTTTTCTCAGGAGGACTCCCAGAGGTACTACAGATGGCAGAGTTTTGGTCCAACAGACAGGCGGACTCAAGACCTGTGGGTGGATCTGAACGCCCTGCACAAGAGCCAAGTCCAGATCCACGGCATCCTGTCCAACACGCACCGACAGGCAGCGGTGAGATGAACACACACACATACACAACCAACTAATTTTACACCCAGCCATGTCTGATATCTCTTCTTTTCCACAGAGGGTGGCACTTTCTTTTGATTTCCCTTTTTATGGACACTATTTGAGACAGATTATCGTGGCGACCGGTGGTGAGTTTCACCTTACATTACTCGATATCATAGCAACACTCATCTACTTCGCTCCTCCAATCAGGAGATCGAACATCTACCAGTGTACTGAAGGAGACTTTGTCCTACCCTGGGGAAATATTCAAGCATACCAGGCTATAATAAATCCGGTTAATTGTAAATGCCTTCAATTTTTGATGACTTTAATTGCCTAAAGACGTGCTGTACATGTCCTACATTTTTAACCCACAGACTTTATCATGAGAGAGTTATTTGTTATACTCAACATTCCTGCTTCAGTTGAACCTAAATGCTACTCGGCTAATTGTGATAAGAGACTAAATATCATCTTAGATTTTGAAGTGTTGTCTTTTCCTGGTTTCAAAGGCTGCCTTCTCTGAACTTAAAAGACTCATATCGCCCAGCCCTCATCTGTACTTGCGTCTCTGTCCCCTCCCCTCAGGGTTCATCTTCATGGGGGAGATAACTCATCGAATGCTGACTGCCACACAGTACGTCGCTCCCCTCATGGCCAACTTTGACCCGAGCTTCTCCAAAAACTCCACAGTGAGGTACTCGGACAACGGTGAGTGGGAGCTAGTGAAGTCTGTCATGTGATGGAGCTCCTGGTTTTCTTTAACCAGCCTCTGTTGTCTGTCTCCGCTCAGGTAATCTATTTGTGGTGCAGTGGGACAAAGTGCGGCTAAAGGACCGAGAGGCTGAAGGACCTTTTACTTTCCAGGCAGCCCTCCACAAAAATGGAACAATTGTTTTCAACTACAGAGATGTGAGCGATGGGTTTCAACTGAACTGTTTGCTGCATCACCTACTGAGTATACTAACGAGGGGAACGATCCTCATGTTTAGTCATGTTCAAAACCAAATGCTGTTATTTCAGATCCCTGTACCGGTGGTGAAAATTAACTCCACAGAGCATCCAGTGAAAGTGGGACTGTCTGACGCTTTCATGGCGTTCCTCCTCTCCTCACAGCCCTCCGGTCAGTCCTCTAAATGTTTTAGTCGTATTTTTTACACAATTGATTTTAAAGTATAAAGACATACATTGCTGTCACTGTGAAAAAACTATTGTTGTTGTTACATTTTGTTGACGTTCAAACCTCAACTTTTAACAAGAAGATTTCACGATACTCTGACAACAGAAAGATCCAGTATGAGCATTAAGATAAGACTTTGGACATTCTGCACATTTTATGTATGTAAGTTCTTGTCTTTGGATGATCACTAATCTAAATTTGTTCAGTTATTGATGTTTTATTTTTTACCTTTTAGGCCTTGCAGTCACCTACACCGAAATTTTGCGGTATTTTACACCGTTTAGCACCAGTGTCAGCACTGTACGGTCAAATTACAAGTTTACAACTTAACTTTTTTGAACAATCGATGATTTTATACCGTTTCACTGGTGTTTGATTTACCGTCGACGCAGACTTTTTGCCACCGACTGGCCCGGCATTTGGAAAGCATTCTCACGTGTACAGAGATATTTTGCAAAACAAATAAACAAAGCTAAATGGAGGAGAAAAATATCCATTTTTAGAAAAATATCCACGCATGTGTGGACAAGGCCTTAATCCGTTAACGAGATTTACTGAGCTGGTTTTACAGTCTTGGTGGGAGGCACGTTGGAGTGCATCGTATAATCGAAACCATGAAAAGTCAGTAACCTATTTTCTAATTCAGCTTCTTACTATGAGTGGGGACCTACAGGAACACACCATTTTCTACCAAATTTAAACAGCGTTTGATATTCCTACATGAGATATTTTTCTGTATTTGTGTTTTTGTCAGAGCTTATCTGGTTTGTAATAGAAAACCTATTTCAGTGCAGCAATCGGACCTTTTTCCGTTTGAATCACATGATGACAGTTGTGGGATTGTTTGCTTATGTTGCTGTCTTATCAAACCACCCTCACAGACCTGATGACACTGATTAGCTGAGCTTTTGTGGGCTTTAAGGTTTCACTGATCACGGACCAGTTGAGCCCAGAACTGAATATATCCTCAGTGTGTAGCATCAATGGACAAAAGGATTTATATCCTTGCAGCTTTTTGTGACTCTTCAGTTGATCAATGAGAAAATACGTTCTCTTCTCAGAGGTCAGACTGACCTGTTTCTTTTGAGAAGCCAGACTTTACTTATAATACAGTAGCGCTGCAGCTTCAGATTAATGTCATTATTGATTCTTTTTGTGTGGTTGTTATTGTAATTATTTCTTTGAACAAACAAAATCTTGTACAACATACTAACTTTCTACATTTGTCTTGAAGATCCGAAGCATCGTACCATCTATGAGTATCATCGTGTTGAGATCGACACCACAAAGATTGTTAGCAGATCTGCTTTTGAGTTCACCCCTCTGCCCAGTAAGTATCCTCACAAACTGACATTTATACGACAGCCTCGCCTCATTAATCAACACCGTGTTTCCTCCAGCTTGTCTTCAACACACATCCTGCGAACTCTGCCTGACATCCAACCTGACGACTGGCTGCGGCTGGTGCAACACGCTTCAACGGTAGGAAGAAATTCTGAAAGATTTATTGTATTGAAGCGTAGAGCGCCAGGTTCTTCTCATTTTGTCCTCACTGAGTTTCAGGTGCTCTGACGGTATCGACCGGCACAGGCAAGAGTGGTTAGATTATAACTGCCCTGAAGAGGTGAGATACATTTCCCATTCATACAACAGAGAAATGAGCAGCTGTTTCATTCTTTCTTGAGTCATTGCTGTGGGCCTTCACTCAGGCAAAAGGCACATGTGAGGACTACAACACGGATCCACCTGAGGGATCCATGAGCTCCTTCAACAACTCTTCTCCAGGTCCAACACCTTCTGCAGCAGTGCTCGAGGACCAGCCCGTCACTAGAGGTACATTTCTCAGAAGCAGGACACTACCGAGGGAAACAGACAGCGAGGTCTGTCAGTGAAGGCTCATCTCAATCAGCCAGGTGGTACAATGTCCGGAGAAAACTGAATCCATATCACTGGACTGGAGTTTTGTAATTGAATTACATGTTCTGATTAGGGTTAGGGTATTAGATTCTGGTGGTGCGGTAACATCTCAGAAAATATCATGGTATTACACGATTATATGTGCTATTAAACAGTTGTTGTTGTTGTTGTTGACGTTGTTGTAAGTTATAAATAGGGCTGCTCCCAACAACTATCTTTGACCTGTTGTACTTAGCTGTGCACACTGTGCAATGAAGGGTCCGAATTTTAGGTGACTGTCAGTTATAAATAAAGCGGTTAAGATAATTTGCCTTCACTTCACGGATGGTTTCCAACCTGTCTAAATCTGACTGTTTATTTCCTGCCACATCGGCATTTGTTGTTCCCAGGATGTTATTATTATCGATAGCTAAAGACTGAAGCTATTAAAATAACTTCCAGGTTCCAATAAAATGGAATTATCGTTTAAACCATCTCCATGATTTTTCACAAGCTGGCTTAGGGCCGTTTAAGGCCTCATTAGTCAATTCATTGGTTGACTGACTATGCTGCCGTTGTGTTGAGTTTTATATGCGAACAAATAATGCAACACAGATTGCTATCCATTGTCTCCTGCTTGTCCCCTTTCCTTTGTTTTGTTGTTGTCTTGGATGAACTGTTAAGTGCTATATCAATAAAGTTGAGTTGAGGTTAGTTTTGCACGCTATGGTTAAAAAAAAAAAAAAAACATAGCCCAATTTTGTCCGTCTGGTGGCACACAAACATGTTTTCTTACATTTGGAGAACAAGATTTGCTCTGCAGTACTACAGTACTTCATTATTATGTTGTTTCTCACATTTTACCTTTATCAAAAAGCTGATATTGTGATTTCGATAATATTCTGATTGACCACCGACAACAATCTCTGTTTTCCTTCCTTTCAGATTTACAGACGGGTCCTCCGAGCCATAAGGGGATAACGGAGAACACGGCCATCATAGCAGGTGTGGTTGCCGCGCTGGTTCTGCTTGTAATTCTCACCTTACTGGCTGTCTACTACATCAACACGCACCCCACAGTGGCTCCGCCGTTCTACCTCATGCAGGTGAGAAAAAACCAAACATACATCCTGTGGAGTCAACAGTTTATTTTCTATCTGTTTAAAGTTATCCCACATGCACACTCATGTCTGTCTGCTGCCTGGCCTTTAGCAACTACTGTCTGTTCTTCGTAGCGACGCACCAATAACTACTGGCCCTCCATGAAGTTCCGCAACCAGGGCTGTCACTCCAGTTACGCCGAAGTCGAGCTCGGGGGTCACGAAAAGGAAGGATTCATTGAAGCTGAGCAGTGCTACTAAGGGTCGTGGACTTGCGAGACTCGGTCAGAAGAAGAAAGGACACCATCTAGAGGACTGCAAAGGTATCACAAGGGGATGAATGATGAATAAGGACTATTAGGCCGACCATCGACACAGAACGTCCCTACTCCAACCTTGGCGGCTGGACAGTGTTTACTGTATGTGCTCCTGTAGCTCTTTCCAGCTGTCTCTGTGTATTTTGCTCTTTGCCATCACACAGGGGATTTGCCATATTATCCAAGGGTTGGAGGGTCTGAGAGGAAGCCGACTGTACAGCAAAATGATGTGTAACTGTACAAAACCAATCAATGCAAGGGGATGTCAGGGAACGAAAAAAATCGAACTAGCCTTCATACTGCAAACCAATGTACAGCTCAACTTTAACTATGTGTTTCTGTTTTCATTCTGTTTATTTTTGTTTCATGAAACTTCCATGCGACCAATGACTGGTTCATAACATGTTATATCTCTGTGGACTTCACTATAACAGATATTTAGCTATATAACTGATAGTGATTATAATGACCATCTTGAACTTCTCTGGAGAAATATTGTTTGAATGAATTTTAAAGGCGTCGAGTTAGGAGAGTTTTCTTTGAACCTTTCTGTTTAAATGTCTTCTAATAAAAGCTGGTGGTGAGTGTTGATATCGATCTCATGCTTGGTGAAGATTTTGAAAACAAATGGTGGAGACCTATATCTAACCAGACATATTGATCACTGGAAAATATTCTGGTCACTGTCAGGTGAGTGTCATCAGGTAACAAACTGTTTTATTTATTTTAAACCTTGGAGGAAAGTCACTTGAAGGTACTTACAAGCTAATCTACATTGCTTTTGCTCACTTGCACATTAATACTGGTAAAATATCTGCATCTAATTAATATTCAGACTGAATATCCAGGCACTAGCCTTATTTCTTTTTCTAATTTTACTTCAAATAAGTGATTTTATCATACATATTTGTTTTTTGGGGAGAAATGAGGGTACCCTACCTTGAAGCTAAACTTTGCCATGATGGGTTAGGTTTGAAATAATATATATTTTTCTTATAAGCAAGACAATTCTGTCATTTCTGATTTAGTAGTTTAAAAAAAAGTTAAAAAGGTAAATTTCAACATCACTGAACAAATGTCTTGTATGTAAGCAAACACATTTGTGCATGTAGGCTATATGGTTTCTGAATGACATGGAAATAAAACACAGACAGAAAAACATAATTAAAACAGAACCAGTAACAATTAGTGGTTGATAACAAAGAGACAACATGCCACACGATGGAGCTATAAGACTACAAGAAAGTCCAACAACCACATTCATCCTAGAGATTGATCCTAATGGTCTACAACCCAACACCACCAACAAGAAAGAGGCTTTAATTAAGCTAGCAAGCTAGCTAACAGAAAAGCAGCTAGCATAACAAGCAAAGGAAGCATAAAGACACCGTAATGTGTGTTTCAAGATACATTTGTTGTTATACCAGCAAAATTAACATACAAGCATGATGACTGCTTGTAATTAATTACATAACATTATTTCCAAGTGACTAATGATGAGAAATGAAGGTAGAAGGATAATGGACGGTCTCTGCATAGCTTAGAAGCTAACGCTGCCGTCAATTGCTCTTAATTGGTCCGAATTATGAGGACATGGCCCACAAAAAGAGTCCAATTATCTTGGCAAATGATGAACTAACAAGTAATTATGACAATATATGACTTACAGTCAGTGGCGGATTTAAGAAATTTGGGGCCCAAGGCAAAGGCAGGCATGGGTCCCTCTGAAATGAGAAGACAACACACAAAACAACAGGTCAATTATACAGATAAATACGTTTTAACAGAATACACATGTATTATTTGTTTTACCTTTTTCGAACACAAAACACAGTATAAGGCTCTTACCCAGTGGTGAAATGTAAGTATATATACTCAAGTGCTGACGTAGACATTTTAGGATTTCATGCAACTTCAATTTTGTCTGCTCCGCTGTATCTCAGAGGCAAATACTGCACTTTCTACTCCACTACTGTACATCATTTACGTTGCTGGTTACATATTTCAAACCCTTCCTGCCCAGTGAAAACCATGTACCCTCAAAATGATGATTTAATGCTAATATTTGTGATAAACGGAAAGAGTCTTCCTTTGTGGGGTGACTTCTTAAGCCAAAACTCTTTAAAAATCGTCATGGGCCAGCTGGAAAATACATCGACAAGACTTCAGTGAAGTTAGTTTTAAGTTGGATATTCGACATTCGCAGCCACTCCAACATTTCAAGTGCACCCGTATTGCAGACTTTACAGTAAACACACGGAGAAGACGGCTACAGCGTGTACCGACTTCCTGTTTTCAAAATAAAAATGTGGGATATTTAAAGCAGAGATACTGTGTTTAAAGCTATTGAGAAGCTATTGAGCTATAATGCTAATATTTACATATAGCCTAAAAAATAATACAAATTATTATTATTATTAACAGATGTAAAATGTAAAAACAAGAGGTGTATCTCATGCAGCCAGTGTAGTTATTTTGAGTCAATTGATAAGCTATTGAGCTAACATGCTAATATTTACACATGAAAATTAATAAACATAATAAAAATTAATAAAAAATATTTAGAGATGTAAAATGTAAAAACAAGAGGCGTATCTCACGCAGCCAGTGTAGTTACATGATCCCACACTGATTTTGAGTCAATTGATCACATGACCTGGAAGCTATTGAGCTAGCATGCTACTATTTACATATAAAAATTAATAAAAAATATGAAAAGATGTAAAATGTAAAAACAAGAGGCGTATCTCATGCAGCCAGTGTAGTTACATGATCCCACACTGATTTTGAGTCAATTGATCACATGACCTGGAAGCTATTGAGCTAACATGCTAATATTTACATATAAAAATTAATAAAAAAATAATAAAAATTAATAAAAAATATGAACAGATGTAAAATGTAAAAACAAGAGGCGTATCTCATGCAGCCAGTGGAATAACATGATACAACACTAGTAGGGCTCCAATGATTTTATTATAACATAAACATGTCCCTTTTTTCTATTGGCATAAGGGACATCTCCAGGTTTTGTCCATGGACAGACATGATTATTTTTTGACACCTAAACTGCCGCTGCCGCTGCTACTGCTGCTGCTGCTGCTAGCCATTACTGCCGCTGGCTAGCATTCTGCTGGCAGAGGATTTTAATCAAAAACATAATTAATGTGCGCAAATAAGTAATAACTGTATTAACCATAAGTGTATGAGGATTTTTATGGGGCCCTCAGGAACTTGGGGCCCTAGGCAACCGCCTAGTTTTGCCTAATGGTAAGTCCGCCCCTGCTTGCAGTTCGATGGAGGCACACTAAGTAGCTTCAGTAACCTCTGTATATAGACCTTAATTAAGCTAGCCAACTGAAAAAAAAACTTTTTAAGGTCTTCAGCAGAAACCAAAGGTGGAACGTACCATTCTGTAAAGGAGGGCGGAATAGTCCAAATGATGACAGCATTAATATTTGTAAAGCACAGTAAAACAATCATTGAAGTAACGTTACTTGGAAAAAATAAAGGTGAGTCAAAGATAAGAATACATATTTTATGTATGTTTCAGGTATCATGATGTCAAGACATGTATGGTTTCCAACATGGCTTGTGCGTTCCCCATTAACGGGCAACCTAGCCACAACGGTGACGCAGCTAGTTAGCATAGCAAGCAAAGACACTTGTTTTCTTAAGAAATGTTAAAACATAGTCAAATTGTGTTGTTCGTTGTTACTTATTAGCTATTTAACGGGCATCTGAAGTGACAAATGATGAAAAAGTAAGGTAGAAAGATAATGAACAGTCTCTGCATAGCTTAGAAGCTAATGCTGCTGTCAGCCAGCCCATACAGTAGAAAGTAGAGGAGGTGGAACATACCATTCTGTAAAGGTCCAAATGATGATGGGATTAATAATGTAATATTTGTAAAGAATAATAAAACAATCATTGAAGTATATGAAAAAAATAAAGGTGAGTGAGAGATAAAAATACATATTTGAAGTCTTAATTATCAGTACTTCCACCCTTCACAGAGTCTCTGAGAAAGGGTATAGTTTCCAAGATGGCGCGGTTAAGACTTAAATAACTTCACCATATTAAAGGTAACTGCGCTGAATGGAGTCACATTAACCGTGTGATGTTTATATAAAAAGAGCGAAGAGTCGAGATGGCTGCATAGAAAAGAGGGGGCACCCGGATTTGAACCGGGGACCTCTTGATCTGCAGTCAAATGCTCTACCACTGAGCTATACCCCCGATGATGTCCATTACATCTAGTCGTGGGTATTTAACCACACAAAAGGTGTTTGTTGTATTGTTTCTGGTTCTGTGATATGTTTGTGTGTTTATGTACAATCACATTATGTCGTGTGTTAGCGCGATAGACCACAGCACAAACACATAATGTAGCTTTTAGCTTACGTTCAGTTTAAAACAAGATGGCTAATGCGAGATGTAACTGCTGGTCTTCCCCGGCAGATGGCGCCAAAAAACACTAACTGATCCTGAGGGCTTCCCTGTGGAGAGCAGATTTTATATTAAATTTAGTATGTTGTCCTCTAAACTACGACACTTTTTCCAACATGTAAGTGTCAAAAAGTCAGTGTTGTGTATTGTAAGCGGTACTTACATCACATTGTGGCCTCGTTTCTCGTTGCTGCTCCTTTTAAGGTTATTACGGTTTCCCTTGGATGCACTCGATGCTGCCTTCAGGTACTCCGCAGAAACCTGTTATTTTCGAATTTAAAGCTGGACGTGTAAATACAATTCGATAATGAGGAGCAACAGTTGTCTTTGCTGTTGTTGTGATTGTAAACACGTTATTTTAAGCTATGAAGATACAATCAAACCTACGAGACTTCTGCTATTGTAAAATTAAGCCATTTGACGCTAGTTGGATGCTTGTCTGTTAACTTATTACCCACACGCCACAGGTGAAACTTCCTGAATCCGACTGTCAGTGAAGGCACCATAAGGCTTCCGCTCCACACTTGACTCCTCCTCCTCGCCTCGAGGCCGCGTCCGTATATTAATGGAGAAGCCTGCAGGCAGAGAGGAGGACGGTCCGGCTCCCGGCTGCACATCACTTCGCCCCTGAGCGCGTTTTTTTTACTGGATCACAGAAGAGTTTTCTCCGGTGCGCCATCATGAATCCGCCCTGTGGAAGATGCAATAAACCAGTTTACCCCACAGAGAAAATAAATTGCCTTGATAAGGTAAGGTGACACACATCTAACCCCAGATATCACTTTGATATTCAACATTTCTGTCATATCTCTGGTCTGATGATAAGTTTTGTGTGTATCTAGAGCATCTATATGGTGACTTTTATTGCTTTTTGATTATTTTTCTGTGAGTTTGTCCTTAAGGCCTTTTTCCTAAAAGTAAAAAAAAAAAAATCTGACTAATTGATTCAGCAAAATAGAAAGTAACTGCTTAAAATTCACATGCCTTATATAGAGACCAAACGTGGTCAGTACAAGAGATTCAGAAGTC
Organism: Pagrus pagrus; assembly: GCF_965226575.1. NCBI lineage: Eukaryota > Metazoa > Chordata > Actinopteri > Spariformes > Sparidae > Pagrus > Pagrus pagrus. The sequence goes on along the minus strand of NC_140208.1, from coordinate 4,293,166 downwards.
CTTTTCTACTATTTATTTTCATGTCACAAACTGTTTTATAAGAGTAGTAAGTGTTGTTATAGTATCTCATTTTTAACCAATATTTTTTACACTTATTATCTGTGATGATTTGCCACAATATGGATGCATTAATACCACACATGCACAATTACATAAAATGCAGTGTTGGAAAAAGTATCAAAAAGTCACACTTGAGTACAAGTAAATATATAAAAATAAAATATTACTTTAGTAAAAGTGAAAGTCACCCGTACAAAGAGAGTAACAGTCTTAAAGTATCTGATGTATTTAATGTATTTAAGTATCAGTATTTTCTGACAATTAATGTATCCATTCACAAGAGTAAATATACATATATTTATGGTACAGTATATAGTGTATACTATGGGTCTATTGATTACTGCCTGGCCAATTGTTGCATGTTATTCAGTGTTTTCCAAATTTTTATTTTTTTTAAATCAAATCTCCAATAAAATAAATACATTTTAAATACACTACTCTGTCTTAATTGAGTAAATATATTTAGTTACATTCTATCACCATCAGTATATACACAGGTACAGTAAATTGTATGTGCACAAAAATAGACACACACAAACACACATGAGAAAACCACAGCTGAGAGATAAACGTGAGCCACAACAATGTTATAAAAGGACAGAGCACGTACAGTAGACGTGTGTGTGTGTGTGTGTGTGTGTGTGTGTGTGTGTGTGTGTGTATGGTGTGTGTGTGTGTGTCTTTCTTTTTGTGTGTGATGTTAAGATCACACAGTAAAACCACTCGTGAGATAAAAGTGTCGTCCACATATACAGTCAACAGAGACGGTTCAAACTCTGTAACAGCAAAACCTTTTATTTTGTGGCACTAAGAAGTTTCCTTTGTGCGACCGCGCGTGTTTTATGACATTAACATCATGCTGATGGAAAGTCAGGTGAAGTTTCGTAGACCACAAAACATTTGTGCAGCGTTGCAGCATTCTCCTCAACAGCTGAAGTAGATGGGGACTTGTTTTAAAACATAAAATGGCTGATTTGAATGAATTGATTTGAAAACACACGCCTTTAAATCCCAAATCCTCCCTATAGCCACTAAGCTAAAGACATTAATGCACTGTCTGAAGTGGGTCCACGAGCTTGACCGCACATCCATGGTGAAAATACTGTTTTTTCAAATCAATCAATTTGGGTGAACTTTTCCTTCAATGTGGATCTAAACAAACGATTTTCAAATCATGTGGTGCTGTTGGACTGAAAGCATCTCTTATTGGCAGTTATTCCCTGCAGAGATGAGAAACAGAAACAGCTGTGTTCTCGCTGGAGGAATTTTCCCACTCTGTCTCTGCTTTTTTTTTTTTTTCTTTTTTAAAGCCGATGATACAAAGTCAGCAGTGAATAACGAATTCAGGTTTATTTCACAGCAGGGTGTTTTTATTTCAGTGGATGGAGGTTTAATTTTGTTGACGTGCTCTCGTCTGCTCTGCTCCTCTCTCCAGTATTGGCACAAAGGCTGCTTCAGCTGCGAGGTGTGCAAGATGGCGCTGAGCATGACGACCTACAAAGGCTTTGAGAAGAAACCTTACTGCAGTATGTGAGTGTTCGCACCACACGGATCGTCCTCCTGGTTACAATGACAGTCACTCTCTGAATTATCTTTACTATCTATAACCCTTTTTCTTTGTTGCAACTTTTTGGTGACTTTCAGTGGTTTCATCACAATGTTGTGTCACACGTAGACATTTATTTCCGAAGCTGTTGAGACACACATACAGACAGTGAAAGCTGCTGTGTGTAGAGGTGACAGAAAAGGGAAGGGGAGAGTTGATAGATTGAATGTTGTGATACCAACAAATCCTCAGTGCAACCAGAGATGAGAGAAAAAACCTCAAGCCGAACTGTCCTTCTGAGATAACAAAAATACATTTCTTCAAGTATGTCCTCATGAAAAGCATATTTTCTATTACTTAGATAAACATTACACATATTTAGAATGTATAAACCAGTTAAAGTTAGCCTCAGTATCGAACATTCATTCGATTTCCATTATCCTCCTCTTTTCTTTCAGGCATTACCCCAAAACCTCCTTCACCATAGTGACCGACACCCCCGAGAATCTGCGTCTCAAACAACAGAGCATGCTCAACAGCCAGGTGAGACGCCCACAGATCACTCGTCTTCTGCTATCACTCCCGCTCGCTTTCTGTTTCCCGTCACCGGCAGAGACACTCGTCCTAATCTCGTTGCGTCACGATGACTCGGTGTATCTCTCTCTCTCTATCTGTCACCTCCACTCAGTCTATCTGTCTCACAGCAGGAGACGAGGACGCGTCTCTCGTGACTATTGGATTCCTCCGATTTAATCAAATGAACCACTTTGACCAAACACTAACATGAGAGCAAGCTGGCTCAACTTTAATGACTAAATCTGAGCTTTATAAAGTGTAAATGTTTCTCCAAACAGCCATAAACCGGACGGTGGTTTTAAAAACCCCTCTACCTTTTGGCTTCTCATGTGGCTCAGCTCAGCCTCGCTGGCTGAACTTCATGGTTCTTAATCTCTAATCTAATCACAATGTTCAAGACAGCAGTTTAACCTGATCAAAGGGATAAGTCCTCCAAGTCACGCACAATTAAAGAGACTCCTTTGGTTTTAATTTAACTTCAGGGATCGTCTCTTCACTCCACATTAGGAGGTGAAGCTTTTCTTCCCCCAACAAACGGTGGAAAAGTTTCTAAATGCTGAATTTCTTTTGCAGCATTTTGTTTGGAAAACTGAATCTTTAATCTGCAGATTACTTTATTAGTACAACACTCTTGTACTTCCTGGTGTTGGTGCCTATGAACTATAAAGAGAGCGAGGCTAGCTGCGTCCCTCTGCTTACAGTCACATGCTTCAGCTAGGCTAATCGACTAGCCTAGCTTATGTTTAGGCGAATAAACTCCCGGCTCCAGCTGGGAGGCTCTTGATGAACCGCTTTGACCTCAAGGCGAGGGATACGTGACTTTATGTTGGATAGCCGAGCTAGCATTGTTGCTAGTGGCTGGCGACAATGTTACAGTGGTAACGTTTTCATACCTTTAACTCAAGTCTGTCTTTCAAACTCTGAATGATATTCAAATGCTGCTAGAATGGATGAAAAACCAGTGTCCTTAACTTCAACGTGTCATTGCATCGCGCTGGAAAAGGGGTGAAAATGAACGTGTCCACCCAGGTGTCACGGCTCCATCGCAGCCAATCAAAGGTGGAACCAATAAAAATACACCTAGTTTGTTTGGCCGATTGCTTTGCTGTAGTTTTGCAGGGACAGTCGTATTATGCGCTCATACTGTCTTCCAGTACATATAGAAAAGTTAGCAAGGCTACCAAGAAGTAGCCGACTGACGTACCCTGACTCTTGCCTTGCCGGTTGTCGAAGTCCGTTGTTATCTCACAGACAAAAGAGTGGTATTTTTCATCAAACCCTCAGAAAGTCTGAGGGATTTATTTTAAACTTTATTGGAAAATTCACTGATTGCAGAAAAAGTGAAGGTTCATCAGTGAAGATAAAGTCCTGAGGGAACATTGATTCCTGCAGTTAAGCCTCTGATTGGTTAATGTTCGATTTATCATCGAGAAGATCTGTGCTTGATCAAACAATCAAACAATTGATTTTTAAGATTTCTGCTTCCATCACAAAACAATGGAGGTGAATATATTTTGTTTGTGAATATATTTTGTTTGTGGCGCTCAAAGCCTTGAAAATTTATAGCATCAGTTTGTCTTTCCAGAAACAATACTACTGGGGACACCACTTCCAGAGAGAGAGGCTGATTATACACTTTTAAAATGTAATTTCTCACTGTAATGAGCACCACAAACTAAAATCAATATAACTCCATTGTATAATAGTGGTGGAAGAAAGCTTGGAGACAGATGTTTCAACTCTTGGACACATAAAACCAAAACAAAAACTGGCGATAAGTGAGAGAATCTGATCTTTTTCTGTAATGCGGTCGAACCGATCCAATAAAAAGCAGCTTGTCATGTGCACTTCGGTTTCCCCCTCGTCTCTCTTTCTCATTAAAATCCATCACTATCATCCTGTTTTTAAATATTTGTGTGTCAGCACGCGCCAAGGAAACAAACCACACGTGTTAAACATCAGCACGACTGTTCGGTGGGAACCGAGGCGTGACAGCTTTAAGGAAGCAACATGATGTTCAGCAGAATGAGTGAACCAGTGTTACCTCTTATAGCAAACTTACTGTACTTAATACTCTATACGTAGAGTCTAAGCGTCTGAAACAACCACAGAGACTCGGACGAGACTGGTTCCATTTTTGGTTAAAACCTTTTTGAAACTATAACTGTGTTATTATGCTACATGATCGTTATGATAACAGTGCGATCAGATTTACACCACAAGCCGTTTCCTCCTCTCTGTCCTCTCCTCTCGTCTCATCCAACCAAACCCGCTTCATTGTTTATAACCATAAAAGTCTCGGCAGCCAAGCTCTCTTACTGAGGCTACATATTCCTCATAGCAAGAACATGACTCACTTGTGTGTGCGAGAAAGAGAGTGTGTTTGTCCGGTGTGTGTGTGTGGATCTCACATTTACTTTAAAGTAAACATTTCAGCTTTGTTTAATGTTGTTTCCCCCCCCCCCGGGCCCAAAACCTGTGAGGAAACTTAACAAATAACCATTAAAAGCGAATCATCTCTTGTGATTAATATTTATAAAAAGTGTGTGCGCAGCCTCGTAAAATCTAACTTGACATTTTGGAGGATACGACCCCTCGTTGGGCGCAGGAGTTCAACCTCAGGGGACAAAGTTTTTCTTAAATCCTGCTGAATCACAAATTTACAGGCGCTCTATAAGGAGGAGTTTGAAAAGAGCAAGGGGAAAGGTTTCAGCGTGGTGGCCGACACTCCGGAGATGCAGAGGGTGAAGAAGACGCAAGACCAGATCAGTCACGTATGTCCGGTTCACCTGGAAAACCGCCGACCGTCGAATCATCTATTAACACTAAATCTGTAGTTCTTCGTTACGTCTCTAGAGTCATAACAGCTCATCGACTGACCTTCATCTCCATCTGTAGATAGTTTTAGATGTGACGTCTGTTTCATCCTCTAACTGTGTGTGTGTTTAATATGTATGTGTCTGCATGTCTGCATGTTTTGCATGCGCTTTTAAAGGAACAGTTCACCCCAAAAATAAAAAAAAACGTCATTATCTACTGGAAATTATGAAGTTTTGTAGTCCACAAAACATTTCTGGAGCTTCACAGCTGAACAGCAATCCTCCTAAACAACTGAAGTAGCTGGAGAAGAAAAAGTATAAAATGTCTCCATACAGCTCGGGAACTGTGAACTGTAGTTTCCCCAGTAAACACAACGCACTCTTCGGCTGTTGTAGTCTGTTTCGACTTTAAAAAGGATGACAAAACTTGACTTTCCATCAGCATGAGGGTGAGTAGATAATGACAACATTTTCAATTTTGGGTGAAATGTTCCTTTAACATGTAACCTTGATTGTTAAATCATTCCCAAGAGGTTTTATCCAGTGCTGCATTCAGGTTCATGTTGATTTTTTTATTTTTTATTTTAATCGTTGCTGACTGACTGAACAGCTTTCAACTGCAGTTATTCCCAACCTACAAAATAAGTCCCACAAATTGGAAAAATAACTACTTTTGCAATAAAATTAATTTATTTTTCAGGTTTGTTCTTTGTTTGTTTGTTCGTCCCTGTGAAATACCATAAAGTTTTACCTTTTCAAGCCTCTAAAAAATATTTAAATGAGACATGTAACCTCTAAAAAGTACATTACAACTAGACATTATTGTAAATTGAGGGGTTCACAAGCAAAAACGTCTTAAACATGAGTCCTGGTTTTTTTTTCAGACAATGTAGTTGTTCCATCCTATTTTGTAATGCAGATTCAACTAATGGATAAAACTGTGCATGAATTCAGTGTAACAAATCTAATGAAACATGTTTGTCAGCCGTCTTAAGAAATCGTTCAAAATGAAGAGAAATACACATATTTGCTTTCTTGCTGAGAGAAAATGACACCCGTCTAACATCTGTTTGCAAAATCTGACGCTAGAAGCAGCAGATGGTTAGCGTAGCTTAACATAAAGAAAAAGCTGAGGCAACAAAATATCTTATTTTCCAAACAAAAAACAAAGTGCATGAGCTTTGCCCCTGTTTTCAGTTTCTGTGTGAAGCCAAGCTAACCGTCTGCTGGCTGTATTTTCACATACAGACATGAGAGATGCATTAATCTTCTCATGTGCCTCGGCAAGAAAGCCAATAAGAGTATTTCCCAAACTATTCCTCTAAAGTACGATTGATGTTTCTAACCAGCTGTCCCATTTCAGGCTCTTTACAAGGAGGAGTTTGAAAAGAACAAGGGGAAAGGCTTCAGCGTGGTGGCCGACACTCCGGAGATGCAGAGAGTGAAGAAGACGCAAGACCAGATCAGTAATGTGAGTGTGAGAAACACTGCGACATCTTAAAGGGTCACTGCGACATCTTAAACGGTCACTTCAACCAAATAAAGATGTTTCCGTCAGCAGCAACAAGTCCTTCCAGAAACAGTGTCCTTGTTGTTGCTGGGAAGCCATTTTATTTGACATTGTGTACTTAGTGCAATTAAAATTTACAGTGTGGCGACCCTTTAAACTAGCTTCACGTCGAGCAACAGTCAAATACTGCTTTAACACTCTAGTCTCTAACTTTTTCTGGATGATAAAGTCCTTTTTCTGATTCTGTAATTTACTCGTCTAAAACAAGGTTATTTAATCAACATAACGCAATGCAAACTGATTTTTTCAAAACTTTATTCCGGCCTAAGAATCTTTGTCTTCTGCTCGGAGAAGAAACTAATCCTGAATTTAACTTCGCAGTGAAACATCTGGTTGATCTCACTGCAACAGCAGTTCAACCGTTCCACAAATTACTGAGCGCCGTGTTGTTTTTTTCCATAACGGACAACAAAACAAGCCCGACAGGGCCAGATGCACAAAGCGAGTCGAGCCGTGTCCCTGAGACACAACGGGAAAACATCACGGTCCAATGACAGGAGCCGTTTTGAGACGCAGGGTTGGTGGATCTGTGGACGGGTTCGGTCCTGAGACCTGAGCAGAGAACGAGCTGCTCCACAGCGGTGAACGATGTCAGAGTGCAGCCCTGCAGAGACACACAGCCGCATTTCAGACATTTCTCCTCGTCCACCGAGCAGCAGCTGCCCTATATGGTCAAAGTCTCTCAGCCGTGGACACAGAGTCAACACACACACACACACACACACACACACACACACACACACACACATACCACACTGAAACACACACACTAACTTTCTCTTTCTTCTCTCATGAGAGAACTGGTTGCATGAAGGAATGACGGGCGATAAGCTGCATGTCAAGAGAGCAAAACCTACAAACCTCTTTTTCCACAAATAGATTTTGTTCTTTCTTTCTTATGTTTCTTGCTTCCCTCCCTCTCTCCTTTCTGTCTTCTGTCTGTCCTTCCTTTTTCTTTCTTTCTTCCTTTCTTGCTTTCTTCTTTCCTTCCTCCCTTTTTCGTTCTCTTTTCCTACTTTCCTCCCTCGTTCTTCCTTCCCTCCCTCCTTCCTTGCGGCCTTCCTCCTGCTATTTTTTAAGTCTTTTTTTAAGTCCATCACACTCCTCTCGTCCCTTTCCCATCGTGTCTCCTCTTCCTGTTTGCTCGTCCTGAGGTCCGTTGAGGACACAGCAGGCTGCTGCCTCTTGTCCTTATTCAACATCCAGCTTTCTCTTCCAGCCTATAAAAGCTGGAACTGCATTTGATTAATATTACAGAGGTTCGCGAAGGCCGTCCTCTCTGTCTCTGTGTTTTCTGCTGAGCACATTACACAAACATCCCATCAGGAGAGTTTCTCTTCGCTGCTCAACAGTATCGTGAAGAAAGAGGTCGACTTCCCGGCCAACGACACAAATCTCTGTTAGGAATCTTTGAACTGTCACTTTTGCGCAGTTAAAATTGTGACGGATGTAGACTTAGTTTCTTTTCTCCTAAGCCATCAGTTTGAAGCTGTGTTCAGACTATTAGACTGAAACATCAAGAGCATTAAAAAAAAGTCTGGTTAACTTTTCTCAGCAAAACTCTGCAGATTGGAGGTCATCATGCCCATCAATACTTTTCTTTTTGTTTCTTCAAATGTTATTATCCAAAGAGGAAATAAAATGCAGTCACGTGGCTCTTTGTTTGAAGTCCTCAGCTGTGTGATGCTTCCACGTTTCTCCTCTGCTGCTGCAGCTGAGATAAACCCCCTCATCATCTCTCAGCACCTCCTAAAATGGTGAACTACCTCTCACGGAGAACTGGATTAACGTGTGTGTGTGTGTGTGTGTGTGTGTGTCTGTGTGTGTGTGTGTGTGCGTGTGTGTGTAGATAAAGTACCATGAAGAGTTTGAGAAGAGCAGGATTCGAAGTGACGCACCTCCTCCTGAAAATAGACAATGTAAGTAAGGCACATCCTCCTGAGACACACTCCTCTAAATAACCTTATTTTACTGTTTGTGTATGTATTAACTGTGTGTGTGTGTGTGTGTGTGTGTGTGTGTAGATGAGGATGAAGTACAACCATCAAACCCCGGGCAGCTCAGTCAGCCGGTCAGGCAAATGCGTCCTGCTCCTGTAGCACCATCTAGTGGAGGGGTAAGGCTAATGCGTAAACATACACTATGTGGCCAAAAGTATGTGGACACCTGACCATTACATCAACATGTGGTTGTTGAGCTTTTGAATATTTTTACATGGGTTTGGCTTTTTTCACATGTAACCTGACATTTTTACTTTTTACTACATTTTCAAAAGTGATTGGTTGATTTCACAAAAGAATGAAAATTTCCACATGTGAAATTTTACATTCTTCCTTGTGAAAATTTGCTTCCTCATGTGTGAATTCAACATTTTCACATGCGACTGGCTGTTTTCATGTGTGAACTAAAGTATTAACATGTAAGAAAGATAACGTCACATGTGAACTGGACAGTTTCAAGTGATTGACTTGAACATGTCCACCTGTGAAATTCACATATTCACATGTGAATCACACGTCATACTTGATTGGGTTTTGTTCACATGTGGAAACAAAGTATGAGACATGACGTCACATAAAATGTGCTTCTTCGAATGTAAATTACACCTTTTTATATATTTTGTTAAAATGTGAACGAATACATATGTGAAAAAGAAAAGAAAATGTCACATTTGTACATCAAAAAAGGTATTCACATAGTTTTGGCCACATAGTATAGCATATAGCATGTAGCATGTAGCGATGATGTAATGATGTTTGATTGTAGTTTTTTACCTTTAGTTCCTACAAAAGTCTTATTTTTGATGCATTTAAAATGTGTGTTCTTGTGCAGCTGTGTGTTGTGTTTGCTAACTGCTACATGTGCTTGTACAGTATGTCTTGCATGACTGCGTTCACGCCTCACTCAGTAGGGAAATTGAATGCAAATGCAGCAGTTTGGACTCTGAACAGTCCCACGCGTTACGTGCAAGTGCCTCCGTTTATTCATCTCCTCTCCACAGAAACGTTACCAGGCCTTGTACAGCTACACGGCAGCAGAAGCAGATGAAGTTTCTCTGATGGAAGGAGACGTGATCTTAGACGTGGAGACGATCGACGAGGGGTGGATGTTCGGATGCAACCAGCGCACGGGGCAGCGAGGCTTGCTGCCCGCCAACTACGTCCGACCTGTGTGAAACAAACCGCCGTGTCACCAGCAACAATAAGGCTTCTTTAAATTTTACAAAGAAAAAAAAAATGCTTTATCTTTTTAAAAACTTCCGACTGGTCCTGCTTTGCCTTTTTTGTCACAACTATGGTTTTCAAATGTAAAGTAAAAGGTACTCGTTATGGATTCTTGAGATTGAGATTATTCAGGGTGAACGATGATGGTGAAGTCTGAAGTGAAATGAATCTCTATGCAACAGAAACTCACAAAAGAGGAAGTTAGAGAGGAAACCAAAGAGAATAACAAATAAACCTACAGTTTACTACAATAATCTAATTTCCATCACTCTCAGGTAACATTTACTTTTCTAAGACATGTAAAGTTCTGCAGAAACCGTGTAAATTGTGAATTTTCCTGCAGTTGAACCAAATAATTCATGTCGACATTCATTAACACCCATTTAAACTCTTCTTTGATGTTATATTGAGAAAGAAAATCATGCATTTATTTAACCGTGTAAGCAGATTTGATTAAAAGTCAAATATTTAACTCTGTGTGTTAGACTTTGCGTCATTCATGCGACTTAATAAATGCACTGTTTGAGGAAGTGAACACCAGTTATATACAACAAATATACCTTTATTCAAAAACAGATTGCACGTCATTAAATCACTATATGGAGTAAAACATGACCTAATCTAAACTGGGTGTTTAAAACAAGGCAAAAAAAAAACCAAACTTTATTTACACGTTTCTTAAGTTAAAACAATTAAACTTTAGCACCATGTTTTTTTAAATCATTAAACACAAACATTCATGACACAAAGAATGAAAACCATTTTGTAATAATAATACAATTATTAACTGGCTCAGAATCTCGTCATTTTAAAAATAATCTTCAAGCTGTAAGAACAGGCGTCGCAGCGGAGAAAAAGGCCACGCGCTTCTCAATTTTGCTGCGTAGCTTCGACGGCAGCCAGTTCAGCTGCTTCCCAAACAGCTCCGGGTTTCTTCCTATGAAGTCTTCACACAGTCTTGATAGGAAAGAAACGCAGATTGTTAAGAGGCTCTAAAACTACACAAAAGATACTTTATACTAGGGTTAGACTGATGATCGGGCCGGTATTCAGTGATTTTTCCAATAAAATAAACCAATTTAAAAATGTGACTGATGCAGCTTCCTCTAACAACGTCCCGACCACAACACGTCCCAATTAACAGCCTATAAAACACTGAATCAGAATCTGCAGTTGCTAGTAACTAAAATTTATCAAATAAATGTTGTGGAGAGGAAGTGTTAAGCAGCAGAAAATGGAAATACTCAAGTAAAGTACCTCAAAATTATACTTGCTAGCTGATGTGTTTTACTGATCCGACATGCTCGTCTACACACTGGTGGTGTGTTGTACTCTCATCTGCATGTTTTACGGCTGACCCTTGGCTCACCTGTCAGCTCCAATGTTTTCTCAACCATTTCAGAGGTATTTTTGCCCTCCGGACTGCTTCAAAAGGTGTTAAATTACAACCCTAACCTCACCTGATACTGTGAATCTGATCACAAAGAAGGAACCAAAAACCTCCAAGCGTTGTTCAGACACAATACTAACATTTTTATCTCAAGGGAGTCGTTTTAAATCCGACTATTTCACATAAACATGCCGCAGCCTGTTGCCTCAACACAACACAACAGTGTAAAGCTCATTAGCTCGTAAACACCACGTCCTCTGTTGTACGTGAACGAGCGCACAGGTCCAACAGAGTGAGAGTATAAATAGCTCCGAGTGTTTAAAGCGTCTCTGTGGACTTTGCTAAAACTGCTTAATCATGTGTGAAAAGGGCGACGGAAGGCAAACACGCATCACATGCTGCAAATGTACATAACGCACAGTGCAAACACACGCATGTGACCGAGCACTAATGCAACAAAAAGTACAAAAACAAACAGTCTGATGTTTGTTTTCCTGACTAAATATAAAATCAGAGATAACCTGCTGTACCTGATGAGGGAGTACGGCTGCGTCTGGAAGATGAACACGTCTCTGCAGTGATGTTGTGACGGAGCCCTCAGAACAGCCACCTGATGACAGGAAGGACCATAAATCACATGAAGGAAGACAGATAAATACTTTTTATGGGGATTGTTCGAACTGTAAACCTACACATTTTCATTAGTCCAGTCCTCTTTGGCCTTAAAATATGATAAAATCTATATGAATCTGTATAGAAAATGTGTTTTTTTTCTTTTTAAACCACTTAATCTCCTTATGCAACACTTTTGCTCAACCACTGGACAAATTGCCAAAGTTGAAACATCATAGAGAAGGAATGAGGGGTTTAAAGGCGTAATGCTGCAATGTTTTCACAATCCTAAGTGGGAAAGATTATGCTGAACTATGTTTACTCACTAAGACTTCACCAAGGGGCTAAAAATAATGCTTGCAAATAACTAACTATTAAGAGTACAGTTAAGAAAACATAACTGCCAAATCCCTCAGGAAAGTCTTTAAAGTATACGTACCGAGTCCATGAGGATACGCATGTTGCTGCTTCCTCCGAACACAACGATGTCGTTGTCATTTCCCAGGCACGCCGTGTGACACACCCTGAGGAAGACCAACATGAGCTGCAATCACCTTTTTAAGATTTAAAAACATACACACTGATAATTTAATTACTTTTATTATTTAATTAGACCATTTCCCTGCTGGTATGTGCTGTGAGGAAGCTGCAAAAGCAGAAACAAGCACTTTAATGAGTTTAATTAACTACCTGGGCTTGTCCTTGTGTGGGTGTATCCTCTTGGTCCACTCTCTCTTCTGAGAGTTAAACTGCCAGCCATCATCTGGTGAGAGAGGTCAACGATAAAAGAAAGATTAAACCACAGAGCTTCACTTTGTTATGGAAAACTAACCACTTGAGCAATGATGGTGTCTTTTGTTGTTATAGTTGCATTGAAGAAAGAAAAAAACACAGTTTGGCTAGACTCTAGACAACACAAAACTACAGATGCCAAATGACAAAAGACACAAAACCACCACAGAGTGGGGCAAAAGATGACGATAAACAGACACAAAACAACTACAGACAAAATAAAAAATAGATTGTGTGGGTCGTTCACTGTTCGGGGGCGCCGACTGTTTCATAGTCTGTCCGTGAGTCTTGCTCATGCAGCAGAAGACGTGCAGTGTGAACACTTGAGTTAATTGTGGAGGTATTACAGATTACAGAGTTAGTCTGATGCTGAGACTTACTAAGAGTGTTTCCGTCTACGCCGAGACCTCCGTATATGAAGAGTGTGTGATCCGACGTGGGCGTCATGGTGAACATGGAGCGTCCCAGAGGTGCACCGCACTGAGAGACGTCACTGGTGGAAGATAATCAAACAGCAGAATGCAACAGAGGTAAATAAGTCATTGAGATGAGAACTATAGACAGTATGTTTAAAAGAGTGAATGTATTTTTACAATTGAGTCCAGGTCCAAGTGTCCAGGTCCAAGCAAAACATGTCCAACTCTGCCGTTTCCTGCAAACAAACTCATTCATTAAAGACAGTCCGACAAAAGTACTGTATGCAGACACCTGAACATTTAACCAACATGTGATTTCTGAACAAATCTTTTCAAACTATAGGCATTAATCTGCTGCAGAAACAGACTCCACTCTTTTCATTTGAGGCTTTGCACAAGACTTGCTGCAGGGGTTTGCTCCCATTCAGCCACAAGAGCATTAGTGATGTTGGGTTGTGTTTCAGTTCATCCCAAAGACATAGGCTCTGTACAGACCAGTCGTCCACACAAGACCCATTTCTTATTTTGCTTTGTGCATGCAGGCAAGGTCACATCATAACAGGAAAGGGATGTTTTAACAGGAAAAGGACCTTCCCCAAACTAATACCACAAAGCTGGAAGCACACCATTGTCTAAAATATCTTCGTTTTCCTTTTTTCCCCCCAATTAAAAAAGCTAAAAATATCTCTAGATCAGTATATAAAACAATTATATTGTACACTGTAAGGCCAACTCACCGCACCACCAGAGATGTAACCTTTGTTCCCCAGAAGGGCACTGGCATGGCAGCCTCTGGGGGTCGGAACCGGACCCTGGACACAACAACAAGAACAGAGTCCAAGATTGTCGATTTGTATTGACGGAAGAAAAAAAAATGTAAAAGTGAAATCATGTTGTTCTTCTCACCCGAGTCTCTGGCATGCTCCACGTAGCAGTGTGTGAGTCGAAAACATTCACTTCATTGTTCCAGCCCCAACACCTGAACAAGGCGTTTCCAATTGTTGTCTAGAAAAACCAAAAACAAACTTTCAGCTCAAGTTTGCAGACAATAAACAAATGTCAAAATACAGCGGAGGATCATCAGCAAAGAAATCCACACAACCGAGACACAAATTAAAAAGATGTAAATGTTTGAGATATGCAGCTGCTGTGCTCGTTATCATTTACCCATGACATCTCCTCCACGATGAAGCTCGTTGATGATGTGTTTTGCACCTCCCCCATGGTCTTACATCCGTATCCACCGAAGTAGATTAACCTGCAGCGAGAAACACACAGACCGAACACAGAGTTCATCAAGTCACATTTGAAATTACAGAAAAATAAATGTGAAAAATCAAAAGAATAACAAACAAACTACTGTAGATGACTCTTCCTTTTCTTTTTCAACATATGAAAGTACAGATTTTTGACATCGCATGCAGCAAACAGCAAACCGAGCTGTGGCTCTGCAGTACCGACCTGTCCCTGTGCACCCAGCAGGAGTGTTTGTTTCGCGGCGATGGCGTCGTCCCGTTGGTGTCGGTGACTGTCTTCCAGGAGTAGTGCGGCTCTGTGAGGTCAACGCTGAACATCTGCAGACAGAAAACAACAGATTAATCTTTAATTCATCTTTAAAGCCATTCCTGTCTACCTCCAGGAATGCTTTCACCGTTTCAGACCCGATGATCAGGATGGATAATCTCCACTGTCTGGTATGAAACCGCATTTTTGTTGAACACACCCTGGGCTTGGAAATCATTTACACACAACCTTCATTACAATAAAAGGAATCCAATTGTTTTAAATGAGTTAAGCTCTTTCTTGCCGCCTTTGTGTCGCACTTACAAAAGAAGATATGTACCTCAAGACACTTCCTGGTTCAATAAAAAGGACATTTTTATACTAAAGAGATTACAATAAAGGAAAATGAAAATTAATTGCTGCAGAGCTCCAGCAGTGTTTTGTGGAAACTTCACTCAACTTCCCATCAACATGAAGGCGAGTAGATGATGACTAAATATATTAATGTGTTGGATTCCGCTCTCTTGTCCCATTGCGACAGGTATTTGTGCAGATACGCCTATCTGACACCATCTTAGTATTACTTCATGTCTGTCGCCAAAATCAAGTAAGTACAAGTTCTGGATGTCGAATTACTTCACGAGATACCTGCCAAGAAGAAAAAACACGGGTCAGGCTGGCAGTACCGTCTGTCAAAGAACATCAATTTAGCTTATTTTTCTACTTTAACTTGTTTTAATGATGTTTCTTGATGTCTTCCTCCTCAATTTTAATGTCTTTTAATGTGATTTTATGCCCTTGTAAAGCACTTTGAGTCACCTTGTGCTACACAAATAAACTTGCCTTACTGTCCTGATTTTGTCCCACATCAGATAAATTGCGCAACAACTAGTTTTTCCAGCTACAATCTTGACTTTGACTGAAACTTGAGTCTCAACTTGTGAAACATGTTAGAAATTGCGTTCATTGTGCAGCAAAGATTTTGGAAAAGCCTTCAGGACGGAGGATTCTGTTTCAGTTCACTGAAACTCGCCTGGTTTGTGTATCCAGCGGAGTCGCATCCTGCAAAGATGTAGAGCGTGTCGTTAACGTGAGAGCCACAGAAGCCTGATAAGTCTGGAGGTTTGTCTCCAGTGATCTCCCTCCACTCCCTGTCACAAACACACAAAGGAAAAAGAGAAAAGATTAACACTTGTCAATGTTAAACACACGTATGTCGACTCAAACACAGTGAGAGTTTGGTGTCAGGAACTGTGCATCTGGCTGAAGCGACAAACAAACCAAAGACTATTTTTTCTTCATTTGACCTTCACTGACAAACTCTACCTTTGACTTCTTAATCAAGTTTGTGAACTCACTGTATCTTCTTTGTTCCATTTTTTAAAGCGCTCATTTTATCAAACAAACGTGCTCTAGGCCGACATCCAGAGATAAAATGTCAAGATGACACAGTGTCCATAAACAGCCTTCCTTCCATCTTACCACATCCCGCTGTCTAAATCACACAGCCATATCTCATCGCTGGGCAACATGACGTCCTCTCCAGCAACAGCCTGTGAGGAGAGAAGAGAGGAGATAACGTCTGAAAACAGCGAAAACACCACAAACACACTGCACTCTGCTGCCGGTTAAAGAAAGAAATCTATCAAAACCAAGCACTGATGCAAAAGAAAGAAATCCCAAGGTAGGACAGATTTATGACAAAGTCAAAGTTCTAAGATAAAATAATAGTTATTAGGATACAAAGTCATAATGATGATGAAAGACGAGATAACATTTATTATCATCATCATTAATAAATCGCAATAAAAGTCACAGTGAGTGACAGAGTGGAAAGTCGCAATAGAGAGAGCGGAAAGTCGGAAAGTCGCAACAGAGAGAGCGGAAAGTCGCAATAGTGAGAGCGGAAGGTCGCAATAGAGAAACAGAAAGTCGCAATAGAGAGAGCGGAAAGTCGCAATAGAGAGAGCGGAAAGTCAGCAAGTCGCAATAGAGAAACGGCAAGTCGCAATAGAGAGAGCGGAAAGTCAGCAAGTCGCAATAGAGAGAGCGGAAAGTCGCAACAGAGAGAGCGGAAAGTCAGCAAGTCGCAATAGAGAAACGGCAAGTCGCAATAGAGAGAGCGGAAAGTCAGCAAGTCGCAATAGAGAAACGGCAAGTCGCAATAGAGAGAGCGGAAAGTCAGCAAGTCGCAATAGAGAGCGGAAAGTCGCAACAGAGAGCGGAAAGTCGCAACAGAGAGAGCGGAAAGTCGCAACAGAGAGAGCGGAAAGTCAGCAAGTCGCAATAGAGAAACGGAAAGTCGCAATAGAGAGAGCGGAAAGTCAGCAAGTCGCAATAGAGAAACGGAAAGTTGCAATAGAGAGAGCGGAAAGTCAGCAAGTCGCAATAGAGAGCGGAAAGTCGCAATAGAGAGAGCGGAAAGTCAGCAAGTCGCAATAGAGAAACGGAAAGTCGCAATAGAGAGAGCGGAAAGTCAGCAAGTCGCAATAGAGAAACGGCAAGTCGCAATAGAGAGAGCGGAAAGTCAGCAAGTCGCAATAGAGAGAGCGGAAAGTCAGCAAGTCGCAACAGAGAGAGCGGAAAGTCGCAACAGAGAGAGCGGAAAGTCGCAACAGAGAGAGCGGAAAGTCAGCAAGTCGCAATAGAGAAACGGAAAGTCAGCAAGTCGCAATAGAGAAACGGAAAGTCGCAATAGAGAGAGCGGAAAGTCAGCAAGTCGCAATAGAGAAACGGAAAGTTGCAATAGAGAGAGCGGAAAGTCAGCAAGTCGCAATAGAGAGAGCGGAAAGTCGCAATAGAGAGAGCGGAAAGTCAGCAAGTCGCAATAGAGAAACGGAAAGTCGCAATAGAGAGAGCGGAAAGTCAGCAAGTCGCAATAGAGAAACGGAAAGTTGCAATAGAGAGAGCGGAAAGTCGCAATAGAGAAACGGAAAGTCGGAATTGAAAGATAAAGTCAGGACTCGTTACCATGACTACGGGAATCTCTCTTTCATTAATCTTCATAATATATATTTTTCTTTAACCGGCAGAAATGAGCTTCCAGACCCGTCTGCTTTATAAAACCACCAAAAAGCTTTTCTGGATTCTGACATTAGCTTGAAAACGCTGCCTCCTGACCACAAACATCTCAGAGTGACTTATTTTAAATGCCTGAACATTTTGTGATCGAGCACAAACTGCACACAGATGTTGTTCCTTCAGTAACAATCAGGATGCAACAAGATACTCTGAGAAATGTTGTCATTGTTCAAACTTGTTGAAGCAGGGAAAGTTTCACTGGAGCTCAGCTGACACATAGTTCTGCGTGTTGTTCAGGTCAACATGAGTCCGTACATTCAGATTTACACGTCATTGTGTAAAAGCTAATGCAGCCCTGCAACACATCCTACTTTTATGATGTGTTTGGTTTAAATTCACAGGCTTTATGGTCATGATGAAGGCTGAAGTTGGTGATTTGTTTGAAGGTTGTCCACTCACTTTTGTCAATAAAAGGTAGAATAAAAAATAAAATAAAAAACACCCTCACAAATCACCTTAGAGAACAAAACATCTAAAAAGGTTCAATAAAAAACAAAAACTCTTTATTTTAAAAGACACAAAAATGTAGTTGTTAATTTCAGGACAACATTTTACAAAACATTGGACTAACTTCAGGCTCCCTGTAGAGAAACAAGCCCTGGAGACTATAATAAGCTGTGTTTACCTCGAGTTACCTGCACAGGTAAGCTGTTAATCACCCTCGTCTCTCACCTGGTAGCCTCCCCACACATACAGCGTGTTGTTGTCTATGAACGCCGTGTGGCTGCTCCTCTCCAGCCGGCTCTCTGCAGCATCCATGCCCGCTAAACTCTCCTTGGTTCTCCGCCTGTCTGTCGGGCAGCGACTCGCCGCAGAGATAAAAAAGAAAAACAAGTAAAAACTGCGGGAATGTGTGCGGGAATGCTGCGGGCTGAGATCCTCCGGCTGCTCGGAGGGAAAGCTGACTGCGTTGGAGGGTTTGCTGAACGTGTTTTACAGGCTGGATGTCATCAACACACTCCTCCCATCAGCTGCTGTCAGGAGAGGCCACTGCCACTGTGAGACTGCAGGAGGAAACACTTCACACCTGCAGGGCTGCACACAATCATCGGATATTAAAAGAGGTGTGTGCATTTTTAATGAGCCTGATGGTTTATTGGTTCATTTATTATTTTCTACTTTTGCTTTACACATCATTTCTTGTGAAAGTGAAATAAATTAAATCAAATGTAACATGTCATGTCACACAGGTGTAGCTAATTGAATAACTAATGAGCGCATTACATTTGTAATGAGCATTTGTTTTGTCCAATCATGACCTGATGAGTTTCACCTGAGCTGTTTCTTTCTATGAAGAGTCAAAATGGCTGCTATGAGAAACAGAGTGGTTGAATGACACCTTAAAGGAGCGCTGTGTAGTTTCAGAAGAGAAACATCTGTGGCGGACCCTGCCACCTTTCTAGCTTCAAAAAACAGTGTTCTGGGGACCTTATTTTTCTCTAAGAACAGCTTGTTTATTCAGTTTAGGAAAAAATCAATATCTCTGAGATAATAACAGATTTTTATTAGGATCATATTCACTCATAGATGCCTGCAACCCCAAAACGACTTATGTTTTTCATCAAGATCCATGTGTTTTTGTCCAAGAAATAAATAAAAATTGTTGCATGATTTCTCCAAAAAATCTTGGATCCGCACCAAAAGTTATTGGGGTCTATTCTGGACCGAGACCCATCCTCCACCCAAGTCTGGTGGAAATCTGCTCAGTAGTTTTTGTGTTATTGTGCTGACAAACCAACAAACAGTGCCCCTTTAAATGTGCAATATGTGAGAATTTGAGTTTGAAATATTCAAAATGAACTAAAATTGTCATCAGAATGTGAAGAAATAACAATGTTGATATGTTAAAAATGTCTACGTGTTGTGTTTATCTACTGAAGTTAGCATGCTAACCAGCTAGCCCCAGGCCTCAAACCTCTTTCTCCCAGCAGTCCAAAGCTCCTGTGCTCGAGGTGTAAACACCAAGGCTGCGTCTGAAATCACTCACTACCCAGCATATAGTGAGTTAAAAAGTAGTGTACAACCGATGGTCATGGCCATGCATTACTTCCTTAAATGTCTAAAAACACCCGATCTCACAAGCTCAAAAAAAAAAACAATAAACAATTCCTGGATCCGCACCAAAAATTAATGGGGTCTATTCTGGGCCGAGACCCATCCTCCATCAAAGTTTGGTGGAAATCTGTTCAGTAGTTTTTGTGTAATCCTGGTAACAAACCAACAAACAAACAGACAGGTGAAAATATAACAAGCTGATGATAACGCAATAGTGCCGAAAACAGAAGAGATTCCAAAAGTGACACACTGACATTTATTTCATACTCTTCATCTATACATCATAGATAATAAATGAGATGACAATAAAAAAATACAAACCAGGAACAACAGCTCTTGCAAGTGATATGTTCTGCATATATGAGGATGCATCTGATAAGTAAACCTTTTTTTCTTTTGCACAAAAAAAGTCTTGTTATACGTTAATGCTGCGAGTTCAACTCAACATCAGAGACAGACAGTAATCAAAGATGAAAATAAAATAAAACAGAAAATGTCAGCAATAGAAAATTGTTTGTTAGTTAAGGTGTAAATTTAATGTGCTACAAGACATAACAACTAACTTTTAGTTGGAAAAAATTGATTTAACAGTCGTAGCTGCGTGCAAATATGCAAAATATGTTTTGACTTCAGGATCTGTAATTTTACCCAAAATGTTTTAATAATGTTTCTGCCACCTGTTTATGATTTATTCTTCAACAACTGTAAATATTAGATCAGCGTGGCTCTCCACACCAGCAGCATAACAAATATTTGACTTTAGATATTCTTTAAATCTCCCCTCAGAGTTTTAATTCAAATCACACATAAGATTTATATATATATTTATTAACATTCCACAAAGTCTTCTTGGCAATTGATTATTTTTTACCTTCACACAAACCAGCAATATAATTAATCTTATAGTTATGGCAAATAAAAAGATTCAGCCTTCATGATGCTTTCTGGCCCTGAATTAAAGACAAACCAAGAGGAAAATAGTGTAAAGCTTAAAGGTCACTGATAACATTTTTATACAGACAAATCCTTTTTTTAAAACTTTATTATGATTGTGAATCAATAATTTAAAAATGTTTGTCGGTTGTGACGTCACGTGGTATCTGTGTTTCATCAGCGTGGGTTGGCAACATTAATATTAGCTTTAGCAACGTTAACATTTGATTCCTAGTGTTAGCAACGTGAACTTTTGCCAGCTAGCATTGGCAACATTAACTTTTACTAGCTAGCGTTAGCAACATTACAAGTAGCTACAAGCTACAGGTGATTGTGGCTGTTTTTAGCACAATCATAATTATGTTTTTACAGAAGAAAATGACTTTCCACGAACTCTGTAGATGTGATTTTTAAAATCTGTCTCCATAAAAATGTTATATGACCTTTAAATTAAAAAGAAGGCACAATCAAAAAAATTGGAACATTTCAAGTGCTGTTTGAGATATTTTGCATGTACAGTACCCAGCGTCACTGCTGTGTTATGTTTAAATACAAGACAAGAATGTACTGCGGAGCATTTCTGGTAAACATGATGGTTAACGACACGGTAAGACCAACAGAGTAAAAACGTCTCGGCAGCAACCTTCACTGGTGTCCTGTCCTGCGTTTGATGCCGTGGCCGAGTGAGAAGTGAGAGAGGTATTACAGTCACTGGTCAGTAACATTTGGCTGCGTCATGTCAGCATCATGAATTAGTGCAAGAGAGTCGAGCTACTGCAGCACCGCGACTCTCACACCTTCCTCTTCAGATTTAAGGTCAGTTCGGCAGGCGAGTCGCACGCATAATTGCACTTGAGGTTACTTCATGTAAAAGCTAGATTTTGTTTTAATGTTCCGTTATTTTTACATCAGGGGTCTTCTAGCTTGCTGAATAAAGCTCTGTTAGACGCTCAGTCCTGCAGATCCCTCTCCAGGTATTTCCTTATGCGCTGACAGCGAGGACACGGGTCACCTGGAGCCTTGCAGGTGAGGTGAAACACCGTCTTACAATCTTTACACCTGGGCAGAGACAGAAAATAAACATTTAGAACTGTAGAAAGAAATACAAGTATTAATGTCCTTTATATAATCATCGTTGAACCTCTGCCCATCCTTGCTTGTAAATGACTGAGCCTTTCGAAGATGCCCTTACAATCAGGATTGGACCTCGACAATAAAAACTAATATTGCGTCCAGTTAATTTTCATGAATATATTCAGGTGACGCAGAATTAGTCAGTTCTTCTTTGACATAATTTATTAAAAGAGGATGATCACTTTGGTTTCTTTGGAAAATTCACTGTTGAGGCATTAAAGACAAAAAACAAAATAACTGCCCTTAAAATTATGTTTTTCATTTAAACCATGACAGTTAATGCAAACATGAAAAGAAATATCAGCACATGTTGTTTGACTTTAGCCTTTTAAATCTTTAATAAATGACATCACTATGGACAATCACTGAGGATCAAGTCCTTGTACATTTTATACATATATACACCCAGGATATAATTCTGCAGTGTTTTTGTACACATATTACTTTAAAGACTCCGACAGGTTTATTTTTGTCTTGAGCATAAACTGAGCCAAGACAAACTGGAAACAGTGGTGGCCAAACTGTAAGCTGGAAAAACTGACGCAGACAAAAACTAAGAAGTGGACGAAAAGATGCAGACTTTCCACAAGGCAACAAAACCTCATCAGAGATATTTTAAACCAAACACAGACAGTCAAACAAAACACACAGTGTTTGATGAATGAATGAGGTGAGGAAAAACGAGAGGAGGGCAGGGACATGATGGGGTACCTGGTGGTGCTGTCGAACTGGAAGGGGAAGATGATGTCATCAGTGCGGCAGATCTGACAGATGAAGCCGCGCTGGGTGCACAGGTCGCACTGGAACACGTGGTTGGAGGCGGACTGACACAGTGTCGTCAGGTAGGCTGCGTATTCGCCCTCCGCTATCTGGAAAACAAACACACACGTATTAAAGACGTTTCACGGTGGAAGATGACTGGTGCAGTAATATAATCCACGCAGCAGGTTACCTGTTGTAGATCCATGACACTGTACAGATGGCTCGACTCCAACAAGTACGTCCGCTGCTTCATTCTGACAGAGAATTAATAAAACATGTATAAGAAGACATCGCAATAAAATATGTTAAAATATAAAAACACACATGCATACACACACACCTGGCTTGGAGTTTCTTGCAGGCTCCGCTGCGGCAGGTGAGCAGGTAGTCGCCCAGCAGACGGAGCCTCTGCCGCAGGCTGTGGGCCTGAGCCATGGAGTCTGCGTGCGTCACCAGCTCAGGGTTCAGCTGCTCCAGGTTCAGCAGAGGCTCCTGCCCCACCTGAGCCAGCAGCTGCATGGCCTTCTTACACACCTGGACAGACACACACAGGTCACACTCGACAGGTCAGAACAGCGTGATACAGGACACAGGACCGTTTTAAAATGTAGGGAGGAAAAGTGAAGTACAGATACTGTACAGTAACAAAGTATTTATACTCTGTTACTCCCCACCTCTGTGTATCTGTACCCACCTCTCGCCGTGTGACGTCCCAGTTGTGCACCATGCGTGAAGGGATGACGGTGGTGTCCCCGCGGTGACAGGAGTCACAGTAGTGCTGGCCTGAGAAGTGACACAACCTGGCTCTGCCACGGGACGGGCCAATCTGCTGAGGACACCCTGCGTATGATGCACAGTAAACACACCTTAGATACACACAACACACACACTCAACAGTCTTTAAAATCACTGAAACCTACAGACTTGACACTAAACTATGACAATAGTTTCCACCAGGACACAGATTCTTACGTCTTGATGGTCTGACACGCTTAACAACTCAACCTTACCTGCACATTTGAAGCCCTGTGTGTCCAGCCCCTTCTCTGAGGGCACAGTGCACAGATGAACCAGAAGGGCTCCATCTTCTTTTAGTCTGTGTTGCACCAGTCTGTGGAGATTTCCCGTCACACCCAGCTGAGCCACAGCTGGCTCCCCAGAGCCCCCGTCCTCCCCGCTCTCCAGGTACGAGTCCAGAGCTCCACGAATCAAAACCCTCCATGAGCGAGCCTCCTCTGCGTTCTCTGCCCTGAGTCTGAGTGTGTCCTTGACAGTCAGGAGCTTGAAGAAGGCCGGTCCTCCCAGAGAAACGTCAGGCACCACGTCTCGGATTTCCTCGATAGAGTGGGTTTGCCGGAGCAGCTTCCTTCCCTCTTGTAGCCGAAAGCCTTTCAAGGCCTCTAATGACAGAGAGAAGACTAGGGGTACCCATGTCCGAGCCTCAGGGTCTACGGAGAAGTACAACACGGCTTCTTTGATGGCATCTGTTTCCAAATCAGCAGTCCGAGTCCAGTTAAACTCCTGAGGAGGAGGCGGAGGAGGTGCCTCCTGCCCTCCAGATGTCCCCGTGTCAGAGGACGATAATCGCTCTGGGCTGGAGGGGGTGGAGGACGGGGACGCCACATCCACACCATTCTCACTGCAGGGTTGCAGCACCTCCCACTGATCATCAGCACGAGATGCTGGCCGGCATTTGTTGACCGCCTCTATTATCCGGTCCACCCAGTCCTCAGCTTCGTCTTGATTGCCTGCCCGGAGGTACAGCCGCTTCCCAGGGAAGGCCAACTCGAAGCGGCCCTCAGACGTGGCGATGCGAGCCTCCTCACATCGCATCAGGGAGCAGTTGTCGTAACACGTCCGCTCCTCTGCGTTGAGATACAGACGGAACTCGAAGGGTGACAGCTCGCAGTAGTAGTCCCGCCACAACCCCATCGCATTGCGTCGCTCTAGATGACCGAGTTTCAGCAAGCCACGAAACGGGTTGGGCTGCCCTGAGGGACGGAGAGATGGACACAGATCAGCAGAAGTTATTTTACATTCTGGAGACCGGCTGACAGCTAGAGACCGATTTATTTTGACACAACTGCTTTTAAAAATGTCCAGAATGTGGGATTTAGAGGCAGCTGATAAAAATGCAGAAAATGCAAAAGCCCCCCTCCAGAGCCAGCGTTTGGTTTGTCTGCTCTCTGCTACTGTAGGAGCAACATGGCAGACACCATTAAAGAAAGATGACTCGCACCCTCTGTGGATGTAAAAGGCTCTAATTAAGGTGACGACAGTCCTTAGTTTCAAGTGATTATACTAATGAAAACATAATTATGGATGTTATATTCCATTTCTGCCCTTAAATCAAACACCTTAAAAACTCAATTTGACCTTGAAGTCTCAAGAAAAAACATGAACAATATGAAACTGCACTTAAAGGAAACAGCACTGAAAAGATAAGCTTATAATTCTACAACACTGAAGCGCTCAAATGGCACCAGGAAACAACTATCAAAACAACAGTTTTGATACCAAATACCATTACATTTTTCTTCTAAATGAGCTTTTCTATCATTGTGACAGAAACCTTTCAGTTTGAGTCATCTCTTCAACTGTAAATGAACTTTTGGGGAAATAAGGAGAAGCCAGGCAGAGGTCAATCTACGGGTTTGTTTTCAGTTTGACAAGTAAGAATATCCGCCACACTGACAGGGAAATGTTAGTCACGCAATAAAAAACTCTGCTGAGACGGCTGCTTCACAGATAACAGCCTATCTGTGAAGCAGCCTTCATCAGTCGGCACTTTCTTTTTCTTTAACTGCAACACTT
Organism: Pagrus pagrus; assembly: GCF_965226575.1. Lineage (NCBI taxonomy): Eukaryota > Metazoa > Chordata > Actinopteri > Spariformes > Sparidae > Pagrus > Pagrus pagrus. Next base: position 4,267,879 of record NC_140208.1, on the reverse strand, counting down.
TTAATCATTATATGCTAAAAGTATAATATTGCATTCATGTCCACATAGGCAGAACCACAGGCTGCTTATCTCCTGTAATTATTAACTTCTTTTACTGCAGCATGTTGTAAATGAGATGTGACGTTAACAAATTAATTTAAATGTCATTTTCATGATCTAACATCCTCAAGTAAATATTGTGCATCCCCCTATTACCTCAATAAACAATTTAACAAGACAGTGACCTGCTCTTGACCAGTGAAATGGTTCAATCATTAAATCTGTGACGTAGTGAGATTATACAGCAGGTTTTAGTAGAATAGCGCCCATATTAACAACAACGAACGCTCCAAAGTCCGAGCACTTCCCTCTTAAAATGCGCGTCATAAAAATGTCTCATTACATCTCTTAATAAGCCGTGTTATTTATTGAGGTGACGAAGGAGAAGGAGAATCATATTACACTGCGATGTAAGCGGGCCACATTCCAATTAGTGACGTAACAACAGGTGTTTCTCATTCCACAGCCGATGAAAAAACACCTTCCAGTTCCACTTTTCGAGTGCCGCAGGAATGTTTTACCCTCTGGGAACTCCACTGTCTACCTTTGATTTGATTAATTCCTCGGTGGCCACCTGAATTGACCAGGTATGTTGACATCGAAGGTAGCCTGTGGAGTTTTAACCTGTATGAGGAAATGTTTTGAGCAGGTAAACATTTTCCTCACTGCTGTTTCTCATTGTGCCACTGAGCTACAGGTGGCGGCAACGCGCCACGAAAGCAAATTGTTCTGAAGAATCTGTGTTGCAAATGCTTCAGGTGGAAGGAAATGCATTCAAGAAGAAGACTCTGAATCTAAACAGGAACTTTGTTTATAATGTCAAAGAAAAAACAATGAGAAAATGACTGTGCTATATGATTTCTTCAGTTTTTCTAATCATGTAAATAAAAATACCTGTTTGTCTTCGATGGACGACGCTGGGAGCCGACTGAGACACCTTGTTCTCAGCTGTTGGAGCAGGAGGAGGCGACTCTTCGTGGTCTGACACGTCCTCCAGATGGGGCTTGTAGATGTCGTCCTCAGAGATCCAGGAAGGAGAATTCTGCAAAGGACAGACAGACGTTTTTTTTAAACTCTCATGCTCCTGTGTGACAGGGGAAGAAACTCCAGAACAACCAGAAAGTGGCTTCAGATTGCCGTCAGATTAACGTTCATGAGTTCATGAATGAAAGCAAACCTTACAAATACTTACTATTTATGGCTGCAACTATTTTGATAATTGATTTTGCTGCTTTTTCTGTTTTATAATCATCCAAACTAAATATCTTCAGGTTTTCAATTATAAATCAGCAAAACAAGAGATTTCAAATGATGTAAACAAGATGTAAACTAAGAGTCTAGAGAGACGTGATGGACAGGTGACAGTAATGTATGACATTTTATCGATTAAACCATTAATCAAGAACACGAGGCTGCAACTGACGGTTATTTTCATTATCGATTAATCAGCCGGTTGTGTTCACAATTAATCATTTAGTCTACAAACTATAAAATATAGAATTTCCCAAAGCCCTAAAAGCTTAATCACTTCAGCTATGAACATTTTTTCACATTTAATAGAAAAACTATTAAACAATGAATCATGAAAATAACCATCAGATTAACAGATAATGAAAACAAATGCTAGTTGTAGCCTTAGGAACGAATAATCGTGTGATAGACTCACTGTTGCAGTTAAATAATCCTATCTTGCAGCCCTACTTTCATTACTTTCCAACAAAAATCAGTTTTAAATCAGATTTTCTCATCAGTCAAACAGCCTATAAGAACAGAGCTTGGTGTGTTCAACAGATCACAGTTTGTGAAAGAGATTCCTGTCATCATGTGCTTTGGGGTTACTAGAGTGGGAACTATAAGAAACTATAATGACTGTAAAGGTCCCGTAAAGATGAGAACAAATTTGTCAGCGTCTTGAGTCTTGACTAATTAAAATGCGCTAAATGTAGCAACCACAGAAAGTACGACATGTGGCGAAAATATTATGACATATCCTGGATGTTTCCCTGCTTGGAAGTCATGTGTACAGTTAACACTGAATAATTAGTACAGAGGGTATTTTATGGTGCAGGAATCTGACTTTCTGCTCTTTATTTCGTGCACACTGTCCTTCCACAGGAGCCATTTCATTTCTTCATCTACCCAGCAACTGTAGCCTTGACAGCAGGAATAATGTGACTAGTCATGATCTCCTTGAGTGGAAAAAATAACAGCTAGAACCCACATTTCTTTCCCATGAATTAATAAATAGCCTGTGTTGAATTTTCCGTCTTGGCTTCCAGTATCAAGAGTCAGACATTTGGGTCGTCATTTTCTCAGTGGGAACAGCTAAAGCAAATCAAGAGAGCATTCTCCATTTCCCCTTTCTGCAGAACCACAAGAACCCACATTATTGATTACTCATAATTCCACTTCCTGTCCATAAACAACTGAACCTTATTACTTGTTACTGGCAGTTCCCAGAGCGCTTGCTTTGATTATGTTTTATCATTTCGATCATGTGCTCTTGCCTCTGTCTGAAGTTGAAAGGAAACAACTTTTGTAACAGACACAAGAGTGTGACTTAAGTGCAATCACATGATGATGTGGTTTTGCTTGTGTGTGTGTGTGTGTGTGTGTGTGTGTGTGTGTGTGTGTGTGTGTGTGTGTGTGTTATTTTCCACTTAGGGCTGAGCGTCTGTAAATACACTTACTGATAGAGAATCTGAGGACAGCTTCCTGCTCAGGACGCTGGTAGAGCGACGTGGTGGTTGATGCACTGAAGGCTCCTTGGTGCTCTTCTCCGTGGTCTCGGCTCCTTTTTTCTCTTCCCGGACAGGCCCAGTGTTCTCCTGAATACCAGTCGGTTGCACTGTCTCCACAGGCTCACTGACTGTCGGGAGCATGTCCGTGTCCAGGTGTAACTCAGAAGAGGCACTTATGCACACTTCAGAAGAGGAGTCGTTAACGTGATTCTCCTCAGATGGTGGTGGTGGTGGCTCTGAATCAGACAGGACAGAGTTTGGGGGTTGGTCTTGGGATGGTGTAGGGGGACCCTGGGTCTCGCTGTCAGAGCCACTGAAGATGGCCGTCTCTGAGAACTGATCCGGACCCGTGCTGGAGACAAACGAGTCCTCCCGCATGGAGTCCTGACTGCAGTGGCCGCTCTCCCGAAACTCATTCTGAGAACTGCAGAGACGAGATAGAGTCAGGATATATTTTACTGCAAGCCTACGATAAAGGAGAGGAGTTTATCATTGCAGCTTTCTATTTCCTCTGATGTTACAAATGAGGCACTCATTGTGGTGCTCGAAGCGCCAAAAACATACATCTAGAGTTTAGAGCGAAGGGAACAGTGACAGACTAGCTGCTCCTAATTTTGTTGGCTATTCTGTTATGTTTTCAATTAATTCTGTGCACTAAAGTTTAAATGTATTTTTATCATTATATTATTTATACTTTGTTATTTTTAAGTGTTGTCTATGTTGCTGCGAAGGGAGAAGTAAAGAAGTGAACAGTATATGAACCTCTCACACCGTAGTTAGCGTAGCAGATGCTTGTTTCCTTCATTCCAGCCGATAACCAATAATTGTAAATAATAATGACTGTTTAAAAGTTAATGCACGTCAGAGAGTAAGAAGGACTCAAATGTAGTGGGCAAAAATAGGTGAGTTAATAATCCATAGCTCTAATAACATTTGTTGTGTTACAACTTGTAGACTTGTTCCCTCCTCTCTGAACCCTTACGGCACATGTATCTATAAATAGCCAATAATATACATTTCCTGATAACAGTTTCATATTCACTGTGTAAACTCAGCATCTCATACCGAAACTAGATGGATAAGTTTAACAATGAAATGTATTTTTGGTTACACTTTCTATCGGAGTTGTAGAGGATACGAAAAATACAAACTATCACCCGTTTTATCTTTTAACTCAAAACCCACAGCTAGAAGACACACTTACTCTTTCTGTGGCCTCTTGGTGCTGATGTTGACACTAATAGGTGCCTCCAGGTCATATGAAGACCACTGGTCTCCTGTGGGGCTGCGGGGGTCCTGACCCTGCAGGAGGCTGTCGGAGCTCAAGCTGGAGGAGAGCTGAGAGGAGCCTGTGGTGTCCAGGCTTAAATTAGACGAGTTGAGTGCAGTCCCACCGCCTTGTAACACATTCGACCCTCTCGCCAACATCACCACTGGACACCCTCTCTGCATATCCGCCGCATCCGACGAGCTCGACGACTGAGACACTGTATCCCATGATTCTTTGTACGTGGGCTTGGAGTTGTGAAGGTCTCCGCCATTGACGGGCAGGTCCAGTACTTCCGCCTGGAGCACGGGGCAGAGTCCAGCAAGAGCCAGCGGCGTTGTGGTCCACTCGTTGAGGACGGCTGACTTGTAAGAAAGGCTGAAAGTGAGTGAAGCCAGACCCTGGAGGTAGCTGAGCAGGACTTCCCGCTCCTCGGTGTTCAGGAGCAAGGCACTGGGCTGATAGTGGGCCCGCAGCTTGGAGTCCTCCCGGAACAGCGAGGCGAGGTAGCACTCCAGCAGCCCGTGGTTGAGGGCGAGCCGCAGCCACGCTCGGCAGCGACCCACGTCCGTGCCCACGAAGCTGATCTTCTCCAGCTCGGTGATCACATCACTGGGAATTAAACAGAGAGCGTTATTATAAAACTTTTCTAAAAAATGTTTTCAAAACAATCAAATGATGTCTGGGGCTGCAACTTATTTTCATTATCAGTTTAATTACTTATTATTTTCTTGACCAATTGATTAGATGTTTGGTCCAAAATTCAAGAAATTGCTTGTATTTTACAACTAACAATCCAAAACACAAAGATATTCAATTTGCCATCACATAAGACTTAGTTACTTACTAGTAAACTAAATATCTTTGGTTTGTGGTCAAAATAAGACACATAATTAACAATTACAATAGTTATTATTATCAAAATAGTTGCCATAGTAGCATAAATGGTAATTACCGGTGGGTGACACTCTTGAGGAGGCTCCAGAAGAAAGGCTGAGGGAGCGGCCCTCGGTCTCCCTTTCTATTTCGTCCCCCGGACTCCGAGCGGACGTACTTGCTCTTGATACCGTGGATGAAGATGGCCTCCAGGGCACAGCAGAGGAGGTTCGCATCCCCATCTTCACTGGTGACCACAGCGTCTGACGTTACGTATCGCTTCTGCAGGGCCTTGAGTGACTGTGCCAGCCTCTCTTTGATCTACGTGACAATGCCAGGCAGAAGGAAATATTATCAGTTTCCTTGTTTGTTTTCAGAGACCAGTCAGGTTAGGTGCAGCTCTGAATAAGGGTTGGCAGACTGACAAGAACTTCTCAGTTCACCAGAACAAATTTTTTTATTTTACGTGCAGTAAAGAGCAAAGACATTTCCTGCATTCCAGTTACTGGACTAGAGTGAGTTCAGAGGCCATGTGGTTATGAAACATGATCTGTAGATTACCTACTGTCACATGACACATACTGTCAGCTGACATGGAAAGACAGCACACAAACCCAGTTGGCCAACATTGTGCAAAAGGTTACAGAACAACAACTGATTCTTCAGAAACACTCAACACTTCTTTGAAAGGCTGTGGTCACTGAGCACTGAAGTACCCTCCTGCCACTCTGCTTCACTTGAGACACACAGCTGAGAAAGATTTCTAGGGAAACTCTTGCCTGCTTTCCTCACTTCCTGACTCGCATGCATTAATTCAGCAAATCAACAATACATTGTTAACTGTCTGCAAAGCCATGCTGCTCAAAACATCATGTTAAAACATCTGGATTCGTACAGCTTTTTAAGAGAATAGTTCAAGCACTGTATCTGAGCACTGTTTTTATTGTGCTTTTACCGACTGAGACATTTACAACACAGGATGGGAGGCTGTACAAAGTATAATATTTTGTGATAAACAGTACATGTCTTATGATGCACAGTATTAACCAAGCAAGGTCTACTACTAAGGGTCTACTTTGGCATTATTGTAAGTCTCTATAGAAGCATCACATCGTCTGTTACGCCCCCTCTAATGACACTGTAAACAAGACAGGCAGGCAACAAGTGAAGAGCGGTTGAACACTGCTGGGTACAGTTACAACCGTAAACTTACAACACATCCTACTGAAAATGTCACAACCTGACAATGCTAAGCAAAAATACAGCCCAGGAGCTTATAAAGGACATCTGACACCTTCACCTTCACAGAGAAAACAAACCAGACAGAAGAAAAGATCTGTGCACATGGGGGATATTTTGTGGTTTTACCTGCTTGACATCTTTAGCCTCGGGTGGCGTATCTGGCATCTGTGTGGCTAGCATGGCACCTCCCGGGAAGGTTTACTCCCACATGGCACACTGAAACACACAAACAAAAACCATCCTTGTGCAAAATGGAAAACTTTTCAACACTTGACTGTCTCCAATAAGAAGCACAGTGATCCCTGACAAACAAGTAGTGTAAGCCTGTGTGCCCTGGCAGACGGGCAGGACATGTGATGACTCTAATAGGGAAACAGCTTATCCCCCCTCTTCCTCACTTTATGTTAGCAGCACATTTGCCACTGACCTATCATTACATTTCCCATCACGAGACTGTATTCTTCTGTGACATATCTGCAATTTCGTGGTTTCACTGAGTAACCATTTGAGTCATGTGAGCGGCTGATAAAAGAGAGTGTCTGCAGGGAAGTAGCTTCAAAAGCTAACTTCCCTAATCAAAAGCGCTGAGAGTCAATCAGGATCGAAACAAGCATGCCAGTCTGATTACCTGACATGATCACACCCAGATTAGATTCCTGTAAATGCCTCGTAAAATAAAAATAGGTGTAGGTTACTTGACAGCAGGAGGGAGGCTAATGGTGATAAATATAAACCTCACAGTAGGGTAACAGTTTGTTTGCATATTGTTTCAGTTCAGGGTTTAAAAAAACCAAAACACTTGACTGCATTTCTTTCTAATCAGTACAACTGCTTTGCATGAAAAGCCAGTAAATGTAGTGTTCGCCTCTGGCTTGGGCGTGTTAAGGCACTCAAGCACGACAGGAAAAATACAAACATCGTAATATCATGCACAGAAAATCAAAGTATCCTCTGCAAACCACGTCTCCAGTAGGCTGAATCAGTAAAAAACATGACCCTGACAGCTAGCATGAATGTGGCATTAGCGACGAACGTTAAGTAGCAACATTAGCTACACGGGCTAGCTTCCTTACCGAAACTGGCTGGCTAACTTGCCATTAAAATCCAAAAGACAGCCGCGTATCCTCTGTGAATTCCTGACACTTCAGTCGAATTAAGTTCAATAAAGTCAATCCGTACAGTCGCTCTCCATCGCGTCTGTCACCGCAACCAAAAAACGCACGAAAAAACGCGTTGACTAAGATTTGTTTCTTCGAGAGCCGCTCTCTTGTCACTATCCAGCCGATGACAGATGCATCATGGGAACTAGACCAATGATGCCTTCATGTTCAGTCAGAAATATAGTAAAAGTCAGGTTTTGTTAAATAGATGTACATTTCAAGCGCATTACACATTTTTATTTGTTTGTTTTTGTCTATTTAGAAACCACTCTAATAAGAGAAAATGGAGCTGATACATCACATATAATTCATCATAATAATTAGCGTTACAGTGCTTGAACTAACGCTAAATAAACAGTGGGATTACAGTAAGTGTGGTGGTTTACGAGTATCACCCAAAGGCAGCACAGCTTTTGAGGCGTGCTGGTGTTGTTGCTCAGTTTGCTGACATGTGAGGACTTCATGTTCCCTGTCCTGGACCAGACAGTTCCTGTTGGACTGACAACACAGCTCACACAAGTGTTTATCAAATATCCCACAGCTTGTAAACTGCGTAGTAACTCCACCTCATGACTTCCTACACTAACCACTTCTGTTTGTTTTTGTGTTTGTGTGGTAATTAATTAATTAATTAACTAATTAATTAAGTATTAAAACAGTCACAGCAACGTTTAATTAGCTCGTTGCAATTGGTGGTTCTAGATGGAGAACAATCCGTTTCTAGAGAAAACAATAGTGTGAAAAAGATTGATTTACAGCTCATAATTATATAGATACTGCCTTGGTTCAACAGGGGGTGCCACAGTACAGTTATGTATTATATCTCTGATTCTGATCCCTTTACAAATGTATTGTTTTTCAATGAACATGACTCCTCTAACTAACCTAGAATATTCTCGCTTGCTTTCCCTTAAATTAATGTAATACAGGGGATTTCTCAGATACGATCTGGGCAGTAACAGAGCTGATGTTCAGTGTGAACACAATCTGTTCCAGTGTGTAATAATATCATAAAAACAGTATCTCATGTTGTAAAAACAAGACAGTGTACACCAGACTAATATATGATATTATAAAGTAATGATAATTAGTGTTTGTCCAAATGAATATAGAAATCATATAATGTAATAAAACAGTATAACATTTGCTTTTTTGACAGTATGCACTCAAGCTTGCATGGACTCCACAAGTTTGTGCAAAAACCTGCTGACTGCGCTCCACAAAGCTTCTAGTGATGTCACAGAGTGCTTGACTCTCTCAGTCTTCAAGTGCCCCAATAAATGTTCAATGGGGTTCACATCAGGTGACTGTGGAGGAAAGTCCATGACAGTTAGGACTCTTCGGTCGACTTTGGTCTTCTAGTAGTTCTTGCAAAGGACACATTTGTTGAGTCCATGCCAACTAGACCAAATACCAAATAAGCAGACAATATTCATGGACATTTTTCAAAGATTCAGACACTAAATCATTATTTTCTAAAACTCCTTGTCTTACGCCTTTTCAGATGAAGAAACGTTGACTTAAGTCTTGTCATATATTTTGACTTTATATGTGACATGAGGATGTTTTCCCTGTTCGGCTGTTTCATTTAAAAGTTTGTGTTATTTAATCAGCTTGAGACCCTTCAGATTTGTTTTCTGGCCATTTTGTGCCACAGTGAAAAAGCCAAATTATGAGATTAAAATTAATTTATAAATATCTGTAAAACAACTGAGATTTTAAAAGTTTAGAATCATGTACTCGTGTTGCTGGTCAGTTTTCATTGTGTAGTTTCCACTAGACATCAGGTGTTACAGTAGAAATCTGAACGAGGCCCCACATGATGTTTGATCAGACTCATCAAAGAGAAAATCTGCATCTGTTTTCTTTATGTAACAGGAATAAAAACAATAAACACATTTCTGTTTGCTGGTAAAAAATGTTTTATTGTCGACAACACTGAAGGTATAAAAATAGATAAAATTGTGCTCAATGTCAATTTAATAAATAAGCAAAATCATCAAGAGATAAACACAAACTGCTCAATAATTAGATAAATAAATACATATGCAAATAATAGATGAATAAATAAATAAAAAGATAAATAAATAAATAGATAAATAAAAAGATAAATAAATGAACAGATGTGACAGATGTTAGTTGGTGCTGAGTACAGATGAAATCAGCTGGTTTGCTCTCATCAGATGGGCTTTGACTTCCTTCCTGATCAGCTCCCAGGCTTCAGCACTGTGGCCCTGCACACAGAAGAACAGGATCATTATTAAAACATGATCAATACTGTAGATAGATCGATCAATAGATAGAAAAACAGATGGACAAACTTACCATTCTCTTGAGGACGTGGCTGGACAGTCTCTGGAAGTACATGTGCAGCTTCTTGTTCTTCTTCTTGTGTCCGTGGCTCCCGATCTGAATGAACACACAGCAACAGATCAGTCAGAGCAGCCTGATGCAGGTCTTTAAGTTTCACATGTCAGAGAACAAGTGAGGTGATGTTGATCCACACTGAGACTCACACAGGAGCGAAGCTCGTCAGCCTGCTGGGTCACAACGTTGAGCAAGTTCTCCACCGTGTTCTCCTCCCATGATGCCGAGCTGTGATCCTCCTCAAACAGGACAGCTGTCTCATTCAGGACGTGAGCTGTGAAAGCAAGTTTATCCTCAGCCTGGAGGAAGAAGAAGAAGAAGAAGAAGAAGAAGAAGACACTTTTAACAATCACCAAGTTTTCACAGTAAATATGATTTTAAGATTATATAATAATGAAGCATTTTAATGTTACATAATGTCAATTTACAATTATTGACTGTAAACTAACAGAAATAAACGATGACTTGTTGTATCTTCATGCAGAGCTGCAGCAGAGGAAAGTTGAGGAGGACTTACTGATGCTTTGGACGCCTGGCTGTACAGATGATCAGGGAAGGACACAGTGTCTTCAGCATCCTCAGTGCTGTTAGTGGAGTTATTAGCCTGCAGGACACACACACACACACACACACACGATGAGTTGAAGGAAACACACAGTGAAGTAAAGTCATCCAGTGAAGATCATCCAGTGGCTGTAAACAAAGACTCACCATCGTATCCAGCAGCTCCAGATAGTTTTCACTGTGCTGTCTGAATTTATGATCCGTGATCCACCTGCAGCTGAGCGAGGAGGCTGCACTGACCACATGGAGAGACAGGCACACCAACAAGATCCTGCTGAGCATCTTCAAACTGGTACAAGTGGTGTTTGTATGGAGCAGACTGGGATGTGTCCTGGTGTTGTGTTGGAGCAGACCTGCAGCGCCTCATTTATACTGTAGCAGGACGCACCTGTTTCATTTTCCTCACATACACCTGTGGCCGACGCAACGTGAACTGTGGCTGACGCGGTTCAGACTCTCCATACCTGGAGGATGTCACACGTTTCGGGTTTGACTCTTAGAGTCCGTGTGAACAAAATCTCCCACAATAAAACAATAAACAGACATCAGAGATGAAATATCACGACCACAACATATAAACACGAGATGAAAACTGAGCCTGATGGAGAAACAATGCTGCCGATAAATCATGATTATGAGATAACAAGTCGAAAACATGATTTAAAAAACTTTATTTTTAAATAATTCTTACTTTATATCTCATAATCGTGGAGTTTATTTAATAATTATTTATTTTATCTCATGGTTTTGATTTTTTTTAACTCACAATTCTGACTTTTATCTCATATTTCGATTCGAAAATCAAAAATCTCCCACAATAAAACAATAAACAGACATCAGAGATGAAATATCACGACCACAACATATAAACATGTTTAAAGGCTCTTATTTTGTAAAACCGTTGAGCCCATTTCCGACTGTTAAAAAAACAAAATAAGGTGAAAACTAAGCTTGTGGAAGTAAAATACTCCCAGTGGTTAATCATAAAAATCACAGCTCTGACTGTCTCATATTAATGACGTTTTATATCATAGTTGTGGCTTTTATCTCCCCACCAAACATTAGACGTCTGATAGACGTCCAGATCATGTCTATATTGCGTCCGTCGGTCCAAGACCAATTCTGGACCACTACACGACGTGCAAACTAGGTCTGCTATTTGGACGTCTAATCATGACCCCACTTGGACGTCAATATGCAGTTGAACATTTGAACGTCGGGCTAGGTCACTTATTTCGACGTCTAAGACAGGTGCAGGTAATTGACATGATGTAATTTATTTATTTACATTATTATTATTATTATTATTATTATTATTATCATAGTAGTAGTAGTAGTAGTAGTATGGGCATGATGACATATTTTGTGATTAAACATTATTTTTGAATAAAAGTAATATTTTTGTTTGTTTACATTTTTGTTTTTCTCTTTTAAAATAGTGTTATTCTGTTTATTACAACAATAAAGATGTAGCCTTTGGGGGAAGGGGGGGGGGGTGTTACAGTCAACGCCATGGTGATTGGCTGAGGCATTGCGTCATCAACGTACATCAAAAGAGCCACTCCCATTGGCCCAGGTGTTTCTCTACGGTGAAAGCAAATGGCCGCTCGGCTCTGTGCACCTTCGACCTCTACAACAACCTACACAGCAATCCGAAAATCAGCGTCGTCCACTAAATTGCAGGTAAGTTCGGTCAGCACATAGACCCATAAGTTAATTTTATGTTCATTTATGCATTTATAGCGTTTGCCGTTTTAGCTTTATGCCTCAAACCTGTTGTTGCTACAATTAGCATTACATCTGCTAACGTTAGCTTTTGAACACGACCAATTTTGTTTAACGTACAACGAAACCGGCGAAAAATAAATACATGGAGTGAAGCGCTGGAGCCGTGGGCCATTACACGACCGTTATCGGCAACAGGCCTCCAGTGTTAACAAGCAGGAGGGCCATTGTGTTGAGCTGGGGAGCGGCCGGGTGTTAGCAGCGGATGCTAACCGCTAACGCTAGTCGAAGTTGGCATCGAGCTACCTCACAACACAGCCATCTTTCTTGTTACTGGTCGAGGCTTTATTTGTCGGTGACAGCCGGTTATGGGTCCGCGGCTCCAGCGCTTATTTCTTTTTCTTTGACGTGCTGCTGCTGAGATAGACAGAGAGAGAGAGAGATTAGCACTTGCTAACAACCGGGACAGCTAATGGGGCTAGCAGCACAGACCAATATACAGGCGGCGGGGGGGCGCTTCAGACACAGCCACGTAGGTTTGCAGCCAAATGTTTAACAATTTAGTGCAGTGGAGTACTGTATTGTAAAGTGTTAGTAAGGTGTTTCTAAATCCTTCTTATCCTTTTGTCAGGTGGTGTTTGGTCCTCTTTTGAAAGTGAGTGAGGTGTCTACACATAGATGAACTTCTGCGTCATGACAGCGAAGATGAACGTCGGAGCTAACCTTTTTTTTTTTTTTTTTACACGTTTGTATAAACTGCCTGCTGTTGTATTGTCAACTGACGTCTGCAATTAAAAATTGGTGACAAAACAGTCAGGATTTGATTGTGATTTATTATAACGTGACTGTAGAAACGTGTCCAGAAGGTAGGAACCTGTTTTCCTGTACCAGCTAATTTTACTGTAGCGTCATTTGGTTATGCATAGGAACTAAACCAGTAAAAAAAAAAAAAGAGTAATATGAGTTATAATTTGACGTAGAAAAGACGTCCACAACGACCATATTTGGACTAGAAATGGCCCCTGCACGGCGGTACTGTGGACGTCATAAATGGACGTCAAGTATACGTTGAAAGAAAGACGTCGTCTGGAGTAACAGTCTGCACCTTGAGGTGACCAAAATTAGACGTGCAAAAATGACTTGGAAAAGACGTCGTTTGGACGTCTCTTTGCGCAGTGGGTCGTATTTTTTCTTATTTTATGCAATAATTTTGGCATTTTATCTCATAATCATTACCTTTCCTCCCCCAAATGATCTACTCATCAACTCTTTTTAATGATTTTCTATCTTTAACTATCAGAAACTGTCTTCCATATATCAAATAAAACCTCAAAAAACACAACTCCCATAATATTAGAATAGCGCTATTTGATAATGTGAATTGTGGGATTATTAAAGGAATATTACTGCAATTTTTAAGGCCGAAAAAAATGTCAGACTCCCAAATGTTGTCTAATTGTCCTTGAATTAAAATCCCCTCACTGATGATGATTTTCACTTATTTTAATATTTATCTCAGTTTCGTCTTCTCCGATGACGTCATCTGTTTCTGTAAATGTGTGTTTTTAAACCTGCATCATTATTAGTGTGTGTGGATGATAATAATGATGAATGAATGAATGAATGAATGAATGCATGAATGCAGCTGCAGCAGTGAGAGCTCTGTGTCCAGCAGGAGACACGAAGCGGAAGTTCCCACACGGAGAGAAAATGAAAGTGAGCGCGGCCTCTGACGCTCATTCATCAGAAGTGATCAGTGACGTTTCATCATGTTTCAGATCCAACATGGAGGACAGAGGGAGATTCTCCTTCACCTGTTCATTTTATATGAGGAGTCGTGCAGCGGCTGCAGAGCGGAGCAACACGTGTCTGAAGATTAGATAAGACTTTAATGAGTTTACTATCAGCTGTTGCATCAGCACAATGTGAAAGTGGGAAAATACATGAGAGAGATGTAAACAACAAGCAATTAAAGACAGAATAACAAGGCTGGAGTGAAAGTGATGTGATTATATTATATTATATTATATTATATTATATTATATTAGGCCTATATTATATTATCTTGTATCTTATTTAACAGGGAGTATTTGAAAATGTCCATGAAGCTATTGATTGAAATTAAGTGAATAAAAGGGAGAATAATTGAAATAATGTTTCTAAAACCTCATTTTTCTTTTTTATAAAATGTTTGTTTTAATTCCTACATATTTATTTTGTTTTTAAAGGGACAGAAAACACAAACATTTCACTCTATAGTGAAAACAAAGTGTGATTGTCACACCGCAGGCTGAAGACGTCACTGTGACGTAACGCAGGCCGCATTACTTACTTCCGCTTTCTCTTCGCTCAAAGACTTTCTTCTTCTTCTTCTGTTGTGTTTGGACAAACTGCAGTCAAATCTACAGTTTTACACTTTAATTAGGCTGATATATATACGAATGGTATTAAATCAAATAATCCTGACGAAACGAACATGCGCACTGAATTATAACGAAATAAAAATCCTGCAAAAAGGTCTTGCATTAAATATCTACAAATATTGTCCAAAATAAGTAGACTAATGGATTTAAATAATTATAGTCATTTTGTGATGTCATTCCCTTAAAAATCACAAAATGTGCTCGTGTGTTTGGTTTGTTTTTTGTTTTCTATGATATTTACTATCAGAAGAGCCTTTTATTTTGGTGTAACGCTGTATTTCAGCTTCTTTTACATTTGTAGGCAACGTTATATTATTGTGTCATAAATATGTAACACGGACACTAACAACGCAATTACGAAATATGAGATTAAAAAGTCAGAATTATTAAAAAATAAAGTTTTAAAATCACCATGGCAGCAGGTTTTTTTTTTCATCTCGTGTTTATATGTCGTGGTCGTGATATTTCATCTTTGATGTCTGTTTATTGTTTCATTGTGGGAAAATTTTGTATGCGGACAGTCTGAATCGCCACAGTGTGGCCAGCAGCCACAGTTCACGTTGTGTCGGCCACAGGTGTATGTGAGGAAAATGAAACAGGTGCGTCCTGCTACAGTATAAATGAGGCGCTGCAGGTCTGCTCCAACACAACACCAGGACACATCCCAGTCTGCTCCATACAAACACCACTTGTACCAGTTTGAAGATGCTCAGCAGGATCTTGTTGGTGTGCCTGTCTCTCCATGTGGTCAGTGCAGCCTCCTCGCTCAGCTGCAGGTGGATCTCGGATCATAAATTCAGACAGCACAGTGAAAACTATCTGGAGCTGCTGGATACGATGGTGAGTCTTTGTTTACAGCCACTGGATGATCTTCACTGGATGACTTTACTTCACTGTGTGTTTCCTCCAACTCATGATGTGCGTGTGTGTGTGTGTGTGTGTGTGTGTGTGTGTGTGTGTGTGTGTCCTGCAGGCTAATAACTCCACTAACAGCACTGAGGATGCTGAAGACACTGTGTCCTTCCCTGATCATCTGTACAGCCAGGCGTCCAAAGCATCAGTAAGTCCTCCTCAACTTTCCTCTGCTGCAGCTCTGCATGAAGATACAACAAGTCATCTCAACAGGTGTCTTCTTCTTCTTCTTCTTCTTCTTCTTCTTCTTCTTCTTCTTCTCCTTCTTCTTCCTCCAGGCTGAGGATAAACTTGCTTTCACAGCTCACGTCCTGAATGAGACGGCTGTCCTGTTTGAGGAGGATCACAGCTCGGCATCATGGGAGGAGAACACGGTGGAGAACTTGCTCAACGTTGTGACCCAGCAGGCTGACGAGCTTCGCTCCTGTGTGAGTCTCAGTGTGGATCAACATCACCTCACTTGTTCTCTGACATGTGAAACTTAAAGACCTGCATCAGGCTGCTCTGACTGATCTGTTGCTGTGTGTTCATTCAGATCGGGAGCCACGGACACAAGAAGAAGAACAAGAAGCTGCACATGTACTTCCAGAGACTGTCCAGCCACGTCCTCAAGAGAATGGTAAGTTTGTACATCTGTTTTTATACCTCTTGATCGATCTATCTACAGTATTGATCATGTTTTAATAATGATCCTCTTCTTCTGTGTGCAGGGCCACAGTGCTGAAGCCTGGGAGCTGATCAGGAAGGAAGTCAAAGCCCATCTGATGAGAGCAAACCAGCTGGTTTCATCTGTACTCAGCACCAACTAACACCTGTCACATGAACCATCTGATCATCTATTTATCTATTTATCTTTTTATTTATCTATTTATTAATGTATTTATCTATTAATTTATCTATGTATTTATTAACATTTTTATTTATTTATCATTGAGCTGTTGAACATGCTTATTTTTCACATTTTCATCAAATGAACATTGTATTTATTTTTATATTTGTTGTCATGGTCAATAAAAATTCTTCCAGCAAATAGAAAATGTGTTTATTGTTTTAATTCCTGTGACATAAACAAGATGGATACAGATTTTTCTCTTTGACGAGTCCGATTAAACAACCTGCAGGAACATGTGGGGCCTCGTTCAGACTTCTACAGTATAACACCTGACGTCTGATGATTATTTACAGTATTTACACCTGCTGAAGGAAAAGTTTTGCTGAATGACTCATTTCAGAATGATATATATTATTTTACTGGATTATAATTATTATTACATTAATGTTTTCATCACTTTAATGTTGCAGCTGGTAAAGTTGGAGATACTTTTAATTATACTGCTGGGTAGCTTTGTGAATATCTCCTTTATCTATAACCACACATCATGAGTTATTTGTTGATTAAGTTTTCTTTGATTTATTTGAAAAGTAGTTAAAGTGAAGTTTAAAAAGTACAATATCTCCCTCTGACTCAAAGTGGAGTCCAGTGGAAAGTAGCTGAAAATGTTAGTAATCAAGTATTGTGAAAGTTCACAACTCACAAAAGACAAAATCAAAATGTCACAGAACAAACAATCAAGAGAAAAACTAAAATATCCTGAACTAACTGTAAAGTTAAAATACATGAAATGTGTCACTTCATTGACTGAAATCAGAAGTTTTTGTACAGCTACTGTCTGGAAATACTGCAGTACTGTACAACTCACAGTGATGTCGTACTGCTTCTGTACAACAGGGGGCGCAACAGTCAACATGACTGTGAATATCAACTGTGTTTCTCATTAAGACATTTGTGGGTTAGAGTTTATCCAGATAGACACTACTACTCATATGAATATAATAACTGTCACAATGACTAAAATTACCTTTAATACTCTTCTTGTTAATCCAAAGGTTGATGACGTCATTTCCGTCAGTAAAGTTCAGCTCATCCTACAACCTGCAGCTGCACAGTTACAATACTGAGTGTTTACTTTATTCTACACTGTGAATTATTTTGGGTTGTTTCAACTTAAACGTCTTAAGTTAAATTGCAGCCTTAAATATTTGAGTTGACTCGATTTAGTTTGTTTAAAATCTTTTAAGTTTTCTTTTTTTTTGTGAAGCACAATTTAAAGTTAACTGAATGACACTGACGATCATTACAAGTGAGTTTGAGTTTTATTGTATTAACATTTCCAAAACATATATTTTCTTCAGACTATAACAAAACAAAGGTGTCAGGAGAGTTTTACCTCTCACGCAATGCATGCTGGGAAGTCTGCCTATATGCCGATCATGTTTCTTTATTAACTTGTTTCTACAGTTGATTGAACTCTGTTCATTAAATTCATCCAACTCATCATTTAAAGTCAAAAGACTTCAGGTTAAAGAACTCATGTTTATAAGTTCAGAAGTGATCTGAAAATAAAAAATATAAACTTTAAGTTGAAACAAATAAAACTTGTGTGTTAAGTTAATTAGAGAAGATAAGTTGATTCCACTAAAATCTGTAATGACTTTTATTCACACACATATTTATATCAGTCTGGTGTCACTTTTCACTGTAATTAGATTTTAATTGCTCCTGTATACTTTACATTTTCGTTTTATTGATTTATTATGCTCTCTCTATTTATCTGTACTTGTGTATGTCCTCATTGTTTTGCTGCACTTTCACAATAAAAGCTTATCTTATCACAAGACACGTTTGTCCGCTCTGTGACTTGGTTTTCATGTTTGGACCGAGGCTGAAAATGTTCTGTACCGTGTGAATGAACAGGTGAAGGAGAATCTCCCTCTGTCCTCCATGTTGGATCTGAAACATGGTGAAATGTCACTTCTGATGAATGAGCGTCAGAGGCTTTCATTTTCTCTCCGTGGGAACTTCCGCTTCGTGTTTCCTGCTGGACATAGAGCTGCTGCAGCTGCATTCATTCATCATCATCATCATCATCATTATTATTATTATTATTATTATTATTATTATTATTATTATTATTATTATCGACACACACTGATAATGATGCAGGGCCAACAACAGATGACGTCATCAGGGAAGACGAAAAACTGTAAACCAACAAAACTGAGATAAATATTAAAATAAGCGAAAATCATCATCAGTGGATTTTAATTCAAGGACAATTAGACAACTTTTGAGGGTCTGAGATGTTTTATTCGGCCTTAAAAAATGCAGTATTATTCCTTTAATAATCCCATAATTCACATTATCAAATAGTGTTATTCTAATATTATGTGAGCTGTGTTTGTTTTGATGTTTTTCGAGGTATTATTTGATATATGGAAGTCAGTTCCTGGTAGTTAAAGGAGGAAAATCATTAAGAAGAGATAAGAAGTCGATATTTTTTTGGGGGAAAAGTAATATTTATTTTTTTCATCAAGCTTAGTTTTCACGTTATTTTGTGTTTTTTAACAGTCGGAAATGGGCTCAACAGTTTTACAAAATAAGAGCCTTTAAACATGTTTATATGTTGTGGTCGTGATATTTCATCTCTGCTCTGATGTTTATTGTTTTATTGTGGGAGATTTTGGATTTTCGAATCGAAATATGAGATAAAATGAATAATTATTAAATAAATTCCAAGATTATGAGATATACAGTCAGAATTATTAAAAAATAAAGTTTTTAAATCACATTTTCGACTTGTTATCTCATAATCATGATTTATCATGGCAGCATTGTTTCTCCAGTTTTCATCTCGTGTTGTTGTGGTCGTGATATTTCATCTCTGATGTCTGTTTATTGTTTTATTGTGGGAGATTTTGTTCACACGGACTCTAAGAGTCAAACCCGAAACGTGTGACATCCTCCAGGTATGGAGAGTCTGAACCGCGTCAGCCACAGTTCACGTTGCGTCGGCCACAGGTGTATGTGAGGAAAATGAAACAGGTGCGTCCTGCTACAGTATAAATGAGGCGCTGCAGGTCTGCTCCAACACAACACCAGGACACATCCCAGTCTGCTCCATACAAACACCACTTGTACCAGTTTGAAGATGCTCAGCAGGATCTTGTTGGTGTGCCTGTCTCTCCATGTGGTCAGTGCAGCCTCCTCGCTCAGCTGCAGGTGGATCACGGATCATAAATTCAGACAGCACAGTGAAAACTATCTGGAGCTGCTGGATACGATGGTGAGTCTTTGTTTACAGCCACTGGATGATCTTCACTGGATGACTTTACTTCACTGTGTGTTTCCTTCAACTCGTGTGTGTGTGTGTGTGTGTCCTGCAGGCTAATAACTCCACTAACAGCACTGGGGATGCTGAAGACACTGTGTCCTTCCCTGATCATCTGTACAGCCAGGCGTCCAAAGCATCAGTAAGTCCTCCTCAACTTTCCTCTGCTGCAGCTCTGCATGAAGATACAACAAGTCATCTCAACAAGTGTCTTCTTCTTCTTCTTCTTCTTCTTCTTCTTCTTCTTCTTCTTCTTCTTCCTCTTCTTCTTCTTCTTCTTCTTCCTCCAGGCTGAGGATAAACTTGCTTTCACAGCTCACGTCCTGAATGAGACGGCTGTCCTGTTTGAGGAGGATCACAGCTCGGCATCATGGGAGGAGAACACGGTGGAGAACTTGCTCAACGTTGTGACCCAGCAGGCTGACGAGCTTCGCTCCTGTGTGAGTCTCAGTGTGGATCAACATCAGCTCACTTGTTCTCTGACATGTGAAACTTAAAGACCTGCATCAGGCTGCTCTGACTGATCTGTTGCTGTGTGTTCATTCAGATCGGGAGCCACGGACACAAGAAGAAGAACAAGAAGCTGCACATGTACTTCCAGAGACTGTCCAGCCACGTCCTCAAGAGAATGGTAAGTTTGTCCATCTGTTTTTCTATCTATTGATCGATCTATCTACAGTATTGATCATGTTTTAATAATGATCCTGTTCTTCTGTGTGCAGGGCCACAGTGCTGAAGCCTGGGAGCTGATCAGGAAGGAAGTCAAAGCCCATCTGATGAGAGCAAACCAGCTGGTTTCATCTGTACTCAGCACCAACTAACACCTGTCACATGAACCATCTGATCATCTATTTATCTGTTTATCTTTTTATTTATTTATCTATGTATCTATTTATTAATGTATTTATTTATCTAATCATTAAGTTGTTTGTCTATTTATTTGTTGATTGTTTTATGCATGAAAATGTTGTTGATCAACTTATTTATTCAACTTTTTCTACATTTATATTTATACCAGTAAAAGACAATAAAAACAAGACTTTCTACAGCAAATTGATTCTTTCTTTATTGCTTTTATTCCCTTTACATATTCTTTAACATCATCAAACAACGGGAACAAGTAGCTCAGGCTCCGGCGCGTAACCATAACCAGATTTGTGATGAACTATACTTCTTAAATAATCAAACTGTCACGCCAGAGAAGCCATTTTAAAATCACACAAACACTTTATAGATTAAAAAAACAAAAAAGCCTCTTTAAGCACCAAAAATGTGGATTTGAATATGATTAATTCAACCCAGAGTAACTAAACAGCACAAAAATCAACAGCACATATTGCAAGCGATGTAGAATAAGTACGGTGTTGCACATTTACAAAAAACAAGGAAATCTCCACACCTGACCCACTGGGGGACTCTTTACAACATATAATTTAGACCTTTAAAATCAAGCACGTTAACATGAAGTGTCGAAGGTGAACAGTAGTTCGGTCTCACTCCCACGGGGCCTCGGCTCCTTCGGGCTGGGCGTAGACAGAGAGTTCCTCATACAGACCTCCTCCACATGTCTCAATCGCCAAGCCCTGAGAGACGGAAACAAGACCGTGTTAGTCAGGTAGCATGTGTATATGTGGGTCCTGTGTGGTTGGTAGATTAAGTGCAGTGTTTGACTAAGTTTGGGTATTTCGGTAAAGCTTTAATTTGCATAGTCACTGATAAAGACTCAGAGATAAACACATGCAGAGTTGACATTTAAACATCTTATTTGTAATAACATCCCAGAGTTTAAGAACGAGGTACACTAAATAAAAAATGATTTGTCTCCAACTTTGCAGTCAAATTTAAGACGCTTCAGTGAAACAAGAGGCTGTTCTGTCATTTAAAGAACATGTGAGACAGAAAAGTGAATAAATCATTCACAGTTTGCTCTGAATGCTGCTGTTTGTACCAAAAAGTCGATCTAACAGGAATAAAATCTATCTCTCAGCCCACAAGTACTACTCCCCAGTCTCATTGTGTCATTGTTCTTGTAAAAAGCACACTAGAGTTACTTCCACATTTCCAGCTGAGGGCTTCATTTGCAAACAAGACAATTGTGGTGAAGAGCTCAGTGGTGTGTGTCCTGCTGTCTGTATGTAAAAACACACAGCTGTGACACTCAAATGCATGGAAGCCCATTTCCGAAAACTGATGAAAACTTAGCCTTTGATATGTATATTTAATATTTAATATTTTATTTCCTTTTATTCCCTATATAACCATGGTAAGTCATTAAAAGTCATAATCATGGGATAGAAAGTCGAAATTAGAAGATATAAAGTTACAATTATGACACAAAAAGTCATAATTTTGAGATAAAAAGTTGAAATTATCAGATAAAAGTTGTATTTATGAGATTAAAGACATAAAGGTGAAAAGAGGTCAAAATATAAGATGAAAGTCTTAGTTATGAGATAAAACTCATAATAGTTGGATTAAAAAAAAGTCATCAGTATGAGAGAAAAATACTTAATTTTGAGTTAAAAAGTTGAAATTATGAGATAAAAGTAATGTTTGAGTTAAAAAGTCATACAAAAAGAGATACAGGTAAAAAGAGGTGAAATTATGAGAGAAAAGCCTTAGTTATGAGATAAAACTCATAAAAGATGGATAAAATAATTGAAATTATGAGATTAAAACTCATAATATGTGATAAAAGTCATATTAATGAGATAAAAGACAAAGGTAAAAATAGGTCAAATTATGACACGAAAGTCTTAATTTAAAGTTAAAATAGGTCAAATTATGAGAGAAAAGTCTTAGTTATGAGATGAAACTCATAATAGTTGGATTAAAAAAATGAAATTATGAGATAAAAAGTCATAATTATAACATAAAAAGTTATAACTGTGAAGTAAATGTTAACTTTTATCTCATAACTTTGCCTTTTTTTGTCATCGTTATACATTTTTTCCCCATAATTTTGAAAAATCTGACTATTGGGACCATTTTAAATCTGATAATAATTATGAAGAGAACAAAGTGACCAGTAACTGATACACACAGACAAGAAGACCTCATCTGTGATCAATACAAAGACCGACTGACCTCATAGATGTGATCAGTTTCAGGCTCCTCGTATATGCTGTCATTCTTTTCGTCCTGTTTGAAGAAGAAATGACAAAGATGAATAAATAAATAACTTAAATAACAGCTGTGTCAGTGACAAACCTTAATCAATGACCTGAGGACATAAACACTTGAGATGAAGAGGAAGGACTGAAGAGTCTCTCTCTTCTGATCAGCTACTTCTTGTTTGTGGCTAACGGCCCTGCTGCTAGCGAGCGCTATCTTCATGAGGCAGCTGGTTTCAGTGTCAAAAAATGATTTCAGGAACTTCAGACATCCAACTAAAACTGGTTGGTGATATCTTTCAGCTCGAGCAGCTGTGGTTACCTATCACAAGTAATGTAAAATAAGGCTTATGCCGGTAAAAGCCTCTGCTAGTCATCTTTTATCGTTATCCATTATGGCTAGCTGTGGTATGCGAGCTAACGTAGCTAGCGTTAGCAGTTAAGCTAGTCCACAAAACGGTTGGTTTATTTGCTCTTCACATGTAAGTTAGCTAGTTAGTTAGCTAGTTAGTTAGTAGTGGTTAGTTGTATTAAGAGCTTGACATGTTGTTACAGGTGGTACAACTAACTCTACCTGAGTTTCCTGCTTTTCCTTGACTGTCAAAGCACTTTATAAACTGTTTTTAAAGCTGCTGTATAAGTAATGTTTATTATTATATTATATTACATTATTATTTGGAATGAAAACTGAGGGTTTCTTGTAATTTCTCAAAATATTATGTCCTTACAGACATGAAACTTGATATAAACTTGAAATATATATATTGATAAGAATGCTAATATGGTAGCATTAAATACCATACATTAGCAAATGTATAAGGTACAATAACCAGCAATTTTCCAATAGTTGGCTTGGTCTGGGGTGTATTTTCAGCAGCACACCACTGAATGATCAATAGTACAGGCAACAATGTGTCTGTAAGTATACTGTTATAATGCTACATGTACAGTATAGTATATAAGATAGTATATACGTATTTATAGTATATGGTTTTGAGAATATTATAGCTCCAAGATGAAACTGCAATGTGAAGATGTTACTTGGTTCTTAGTTCTCTGAACTCGTTAATGATCAATTGATAAATCAGAAGTATTAGCAACACATTAGTTACACTAATCTGTAGTTCTGGCCCTTGTTAATGTTTTGGCTGTGATCTTTTGACTGGTCTACAGTGTTGTAGAGATTTTGTTAGTCTCATCTACTTATTCCTTTGTTTTTTGTTATTCTTGACACAGCATATCCATATGGCTATGAACAACCAATGTAGCCCTGCTATGATAAGTTGATTAATTGATTAGTTGACTGAAAGAAAATTAGTGGCAAACTTCCAGCTTCCTGAATGTCTGGTTTTACTGCTTTTCTTTGTAAATTATGATATTAAATGGGTTTTGGACTGTTGGTTGGACAAAAGAAAGAAATTTAAAGCGATCAGTTTGAGCTTTGATGATCATTTTTAAAGTTTCTAGACTAATTGCGAGAAAATAATTGGCAGAGTAATTGCTGATGATGCTCATTCGATCTAATTCCCATGTCACAACTTCACTAAACAGCAGCACAGTCTGGGAAACCAAATATTCGTCTCAGGTTGGTTTTTTTTTCATCCTCACCATTCTTCGTTTACGTAGCAGTACAGCAGCAATACACGCAGCCAGCAGCAGGCCCTGGAGGACAATGAAGCCATCCTTCATATTGGTCCTGTGCTGCGCCTTGTCACGGAGAATTGGTCCTGTGAGAGGAAAGATGTATGTAGGAAAAATGTGTTTTCAGAAGAGATCTGGTAATAAAATACAGTGAAGTGTAACAATGCATCGTGGGTCGGCATTAAACACATGTTGTTCCAGCCACTTACTGGTAACATGAACTCCAGTGCCAGGTCCCCACGTTTCGTTCAACTTGCAGAAGTACACTCCTGTGTCCGTAGCTCTCAGATCGTTGATTTGGAGAATGCCATCGTTGGTCAGATCCTTGTCACGAATTTCAATTTTTCCGTATTGTGCCTTTATCCTTATTCTTTTTTCTAGAGCTTCATCGTGCTTATTGGCCTTGTACCACTCCACACTGGCTGCCAGCTGTTGCTTGGAGGACGCACAGAAAATGAGCACATACGGCCTGCCGGTCATCACTCCATAGAAACGCGGCTTCTGGCTGAGCTGAAGGGCCACTGAGCAGACAAAGAAGGTCGAGGGACATCGTGACACAGATACAGAGGTAGTTACTGTAAATCTCTCCAGACAAACAATGTGATGCAGATTATTCGGCTACATTTTGTCCCTGCTGTGCTGGTCGTCAGCTGTTCATAAGTATACTGAATGCAGAGACTTTAAGTTGCTTACATGCTGATGAGGATGTTAACCGTAGTCATTAGGCTGCAACAAATAGTTGTTTTTTAATCATTATGTGTTCGTGTGTTGATTATTTTTAAATGAATCCATTAATCATATAGTCAAAAATAAAATGTAATAAATAAAATATGTAAAAAGACAAAATGACGTTCCTAGAGCCCAAGGCAACGGCTCCACAAAGCTTATTTTGTCCAACCAAAAGTAATAAAAAACACTCAAAGATATAAAATTTGGAACTGGAAATATATGTAACTGTTGCCAGTACCTCAATAAAAAGGGAAAATGTACAAATAAATACATTTACAATGAGGTATAACACAGAAAACCTGCAACCACTTACATCCAGTTTACATTTCTGTAAACTGGATCATCAATTATTCGACTGTGTCAGCTCTAAACATTGTGCTGTACTTGTAGGGTGAGACAGAATTGAGTTATCATGGACAGGACATTAATTATATATCAACAGTCTGCACATATATCAACAGCTGATGCCGAAACAATTAGTGAATTGATATAATATTAATCAAAAGTGCCAAACATCTGCTTTAATCCAGCTTCTCAAATGTAAAGATTTGCTTTGTAAATTGAACATTTCCTCTTTTGGGTCAATAAAACCAAATAAAATCACCTTTGGCTCCTCACAAACCATAGTCTGAAGAAGTAATCTACTTATCTGAAACACATTTGTCGGATTACTCAAACCAAAACAAGCATTAACTGCAGCCGAGACTGATCAACTGATCGTTTCCGGACTAGTAGTCACGATGGGTTTCAGGGTTTCAGGCAGTATAAAGGAATGTTTTGTATAAACTTATGTGTTGAACAAGAGACGAGATACTAGAAGAAATTATTCAGTTAATCCAACCTGAAGCGGCATCATTAAATTTGTAGTGTTAGTGTCGCACAAGTCTAGATATCCATGTTGGGAATGGGTGGGTGTATTGGTTTCTTCCAATATCAATACCTAGTATTGGAAATGCCTCCAATACTGCCTAAAATGCTGGAATCAGTGTTGTATAGTACACAAGTCTATGCACTGATCTTAAGGCACATCATTTATTTATTAGAGACGGGATCCTGCTACATCCCAGCAGCTTCCCGTACAGCTGTATGCAGCTTTACTGCACAAGTAGCCAGTACACATGAAGCGCTTTGTGTAACTTCAAGTACATTCTTAACATAACAACCAAGCAAGAAATACTAAGAGTATATACATTTCTATATGTTTTTTGCAAGGCACTGCTCAGTACACATCAAGTATATATTATTTTAAATGAATGTTTTCATGTTCATGTTCATTATCTTACTTTAAACGTAAGTCACACATAAAGAAGAACTTGGTCTTCTGTCTGTACAGTATATTACAATAAACAAGATGAAATCAGCCTTTGTCTCAGAGGACAACTTCCTCTTTCCCCCCAGATGGCCAGGAAGTAATGCTACTGTGGAGTCAAAAATAACATGCAAAACACTTGTATCTGTGGTTAAACAGACACAAGAAAATAACGATCAAATGGCTGCGTAAAACAATAAGAAATGATTTGTCTAATTTTACTGCTGTGTGCCGAATGCTACGTTCAGCGTTTTACTAATGTTGAAATTTAGTAATTACAGTAGTTACAGTAGTCTGTAATTGTTGTTTGCATCATTTTCAATTTTCAGTCACAAAT
Source organism: Pagrus pagrus (assembly GCF_965226575.1). Taxonomy (NCBI): domain Eukaryota; kingdom Metazoa; phylum Chordata; class Actinopteri; order Spariformes; family Sparidae; genus Pagrus; species Pagrus pagrus. Next base: position 4,241,265 of record NC_140208.1, on the reverse strand, counting down.
TAAATTAATCTTATTGCAAGAGTTGACATTTACCTGAGATGTTGATCAGAGCAAGCCCGCAGTATCCAGCCAGCAACCAGCGCATGATGACATGCAAAAAGAAAAAAATATTTCGATTGCTGATGTCCACTCGTATGTCTGAGTCTCTCTAACAAGGACAAGGAGTGTGTGCACCAGTGGGTGTGCTGTCTGTAACACTTGCTTTAATGTCAGGCAAATCAGGGGGAAGAGGAGCGTAACACCAAACCAAAATAACTGTGAACCACCCACACTTCTAACATTAAAGTCCTGTCAAATTTCATCCACGTGTCCTGTTAAACAATGCTGTAAACCTGAACAACAGGGCAGATAACAGTTCATTTTGCAGGAATTTGAAGGATTTATGAGATACCACATTATTATCTTATTAACTCTAGGGTTGGTATTGTTTGACATTTGTGATACTTGTTCGAAGACAGTACCTGAGTTTCAGTATCGATACCACAACAATACTTCAGCAGCATCGCTGTCTGTCCTGACGTGTTGAATAGAATCTGAAAATGAAAAGTATTGCCTAACATAATACCTATTATAGGAAGGGCTGCCACAAGCAGCTATTTTCAGTATTGATTCATCTGCTGATTAGTTACATGATTAATCATTTAATTGCTTAGTCTGTAAAATGTCAAAAATGTCTTTATTTCATTCTTCTCAATAAGTATAAGGTGTCTCCAAAGTCTAAAGATTAGCCAGTAGATACTGTAATGTGTGATTTAACAGTGTAAAACACAGAGGACAAAGACAACAACTAGTATATGGGCTGTTGTTTTGTCTGCACATCGAACCAGAAGTGACTTACTAGATCTAAAGAAAGGCGTATTGTCAGCACAGGTGTTTGTTTGAGCACAAGGCCTATAATCATTCTGACATTTTGGCTTGTTTGCACTTTGTCTTTCAGGCGAAAGGGAGATTGTTTTGGGTCAAATGACATCTGATGAAGAGAGAGAACAAAAGATGACACAGTACTTCAAGACCTCTCTGTCTTTCACACTGGACCAAACCTTAACACCTCACACCCTGCTTTGTTAATTTGAGGTAAGACATATCCGTTCTTAGAGCTCGCAATGAAAATACTGAGATTGTCTTGTCTCAGTACCGTAGATCTTCTCTGCAGAATCCACGCTGTAAGGTTAGGGTTAGCAGTGCCAAAGCACAGCTTAAAGCTGCTTGAATGACCTTAGACTTTTAGTCTTGTTATGAAACATCCACATGCAGTCAAGAGTGAAGCTTTCAGGTCAGCCATGCTCATCGCATTTCCCTAATTCCCTAACTGAATATACATCTTGCAGCACTCGCTCAGTTCTTATCTACTGTTTGGAGTTTGGTCAGTTTTCACAGTGTGTGAGCAGGAGATATAATGCTGCGTCCAACCATGTAACACCGACAGGAAATACTGTTCCTACCTCAAAGATTTGTATCAGTGGTGACTCAAAATTAGTCTCAGTTTTCAATCTTTCACTTTGTATAAGCAGTGTTCGCTGCCCAAAAATGGTTTAAAACAAACACAGCTGTCAGAAGAGGGAACTATTAATGATATAGTTGTGATCAGTGAATAAAAAGAAAATTAATCTGCGACTATTTTGATAGTCCTTTTTCTAAAAATCAGCAGATGAACCAATAACTAAAATAGTCATCAGATGCAGCCCTAATTATTTATGCTTGCTGGACATCAAGGTCTCCTTTTAAAAAAAAGCCCAAGGAACAAAGTGGCACTTCTCTGCCAGGCAGCCAGAGCTGAAAACACATATTTGCAGAGAAACTCCCCAGCTGAGCTCACATCCCACTTATGTTACCTCTGCGTGCAACCGCAAAAAATATCCGAATAAATCAAACAGCCCACCTCCTCATTTCTTGGAAGAGGCGGTGCTTGTTTTTGTTTGTTGACACACACAAAAAAAGCGTCTGGACAAGCAAGCTGTGTAATTCAGCATACAGAGCTGCAATGACATTACTAACAAAGATTGTCTGTGTTGTCAAAGCCTCATATAGCTTTTGCCATGTAGCTCCATTGTTGCCCAAAAATGTGTCAGACTAATTTACATTATGTGTTTATGTAGAATGCATCAATGAGCCATACTTCCTTTGTTACTCTTCCTGCCTCTATAATACTCACTGAACCACCAATTGTGTAAAAAATCTGTGGCTGCAAAACCCAAAACTTTCAAATGTCACCCCGAAATACACTGTACAGATCTTCAAATATGAAAACATTTAATTACTAGAAAGGAAAAAAAAATACACTGTGTAGAGGATAAGTGCCGTCTTGAGGGCTGAACAATTAATCACAATATTAGAGCCGAGCAGAAATCACATACATGTTACATAGTTTTTCAGAGAAAATTAATGAAATGTAAAATGACCTTTCCTTTATCATGATTTGATTATTTTTTGGATATTGTTCAGCCCTAACAAGTCTACTCTCAAGTGACAGACGGGGAGTTTATCAGTCTGCAGTGTGTTGTGTTCAGCGTACAACCACCAGAGGGCCTCAGTGTACCAGCGTAGTTTCACAGGCAACACATAATGCAGCTAGTGACACCATAAACAGCCTACTTTTCCCTACAAGAAGTATTTTATTCTCAGAATATAGTTACAATTTGTACAATAACAAAATGATATAAATGTACAATACAGAAAAAACAAAAAAAATGTATATACAGGCAACACTGACTGTGGGTGTACCAGTAAAGCTCCCCATGTGACTCTCCCTCCATTAGAAATGTAAACAAAAGGAGGACGCTGTCTTGTGGATCTGACTGTACCATCAGAGGAGACCGTAGCTAAGTGGTGCAGCAGTGTGTCAGTCTCAAATGGGATTTGCTGCAGGTAAGATTACAGACTCCTGACAGGAATAACTGCCATGCTGCGGCAGCAGGATAAGACAAAGAGACCCCTCGTAGAGGAAACATTCATTGGGTTGATGTTAAAACAGTGATGAACACAAAAACAAGAGAAGAGGCAACCCTCTATAGTCTACTGTAAAAAAAAAAAAAAGAAAAGAAAAAAACTAGAAAACTGTAAAAGTGCTTATGTTGTTCATGTTTATATACTCAGAGTAAGACATTTTAAATTCAGTTAAGACTTACACAACAGCACGTGAAGCCTACTTTTCTACACGAGGACAAGCTTGAGGGGACTAGATCCACTGTGCATAAAGATATCTATATATTTTTTAGGTGTGATTATCTACACATTGGGAAGTGTGGTATTCGTTTAACTCCAGAGCCATGTGTTTAACTAACCCAGCACTCAGCTGTGTCTGTTATGTTACAACCTGAGGAAAAAACTTCTTTTAAAATGTACAGCCAGTAACAAAGTACTTGTTTTTATTGCTCTGATTAGTGTTGTTGGGAAGAGAAATACAGAAAACAGTTGAAGTGAAGAGAGAGATGAGCAGTTCTGTTATGCAACCATGCTAATGTAAACATCACATCTTTAAGTTTACAGTCACAGATTACCTTTTAAATCTTAAATGCTGAAATTGAAACCCACCGAATTGAAAAACAAGTGACTGCTTTGAGTTTTGAGATCTGTCTGAGGGGCCCGACGACAGAAAGAAATAGACAAAACATTTATAAGACATGCACATATCAGTGATGAAGTCATCTTAGAAAACAGGAAGGTCTCTCAGTCTTACACAGTCAACTGCTCTCACTCGACCTGGAAGGGATATAAATAGTGCAATATAAACTGGGACTTTCTGAACGAGCCACTCAGGGACAGATGTAAACTGCATTAGCTGGCCCATTTTATTGTTAACTAATATAGTATAACAGAGATCAGGGTTTCACTGGTGAACTTAGATAAATGTGATCCAAGACACAGCTTATTTGTTAATTAAAAGAATTAGCATGACTTTAAGTACGCAGGAATACTGTAGGATTGTGTTCTGCTTAATTTTTCTAAAATGAAAACAAACGACTCTCATTTGTAGCCATGAAAAGGTACAATTTGCATGTGGCTCTCAAGGCGAAGTAGTTTCACGTGCATACTAATTTATTTTTCAAATATTGTTCTTCAGAGTTGGGTAATAGTGCCACATGAGAGGAGGCAAAAATAATGGATATCTTATAAGGCGACACAGAGTCCAGTGATAATCTCTTCTGCAAACTTTTACATGCCATGTGATTGTCAAGTTACTCTTTGGTTAGAAGCTGGTGTACATGGTTTGGTTTTCTGGTAATAAGCATACCAAAAGCAAAGTTATTGCTCACCTAAATGAAAGATTCAACCATAGGGCGCATTAAAATCCATCCAAATGTTTGAAATATGTTGAGGATTCTTTCAGAAACACAACGTGAGCAAAATCTTGCTCTATCTTGCAATTTTAAGATTGAATCTGGTCTGTTATGATGTTTCCCTACAAACAATGAACACAAGCTAGTTTTTTATTGGCTGATAGTCGTTGTAAAGAAAGAAATTTGAAGTGTTGGACTCCCATGAAAGCCTGTGTGCATTTAAATGTTGAGAAATCATATCGAATTTTTCCCCTTAATTTGTAAATGTCAATTTAAGTACCATTTACTCCACAAACATCCAGAAAAAAAATGCATCACAGGCACAGAAAAGTTTATTCTAAGTTATTCGGCTATCCTTCTCATTGAGAATTAATGGAGGCTATATTTGCTGATGTAGATATGGTTATTTTCAGAGAAGACCATTTACTCCATTTCCACCTTCAAACCAAAAAGACACTTAAACATTGCATGAAGAACGAGAAATTGTTTCTTAAGTTTAATTATCAAAAATGCAGTTTAAACGTTCCGTAGCGCTGTGTAAGCTTTTCTACAGTGGGAATTGCAGCTCCATTATCAACTGCTAACACTACTACGTTAGATGGTGTAAAACAACAAGGGGACATAATAAATATTATTCTGCTGTTTGTTATACAATCGACTCTCTCAGGTTTGCCTGTAGGGCCAAGAGGTATTGGTTAGGGGCAGAATGTAATAAAACCTCATTAGTAATTTCTACAGGTACAACCATGATATGTGGCTCTTGGTACTCTGTACCACAGTCAGGCTCTGAGTAATATGACAATGTCTCTGGATCAGGAAGCTGTTGGCCTGCCAGAGTTTCTAAAGCAGCCCGCTCCATCTCCTCCGCAAGGTCCGCATTGCTCCCATAGAGCACTCCCATCCTGCGTGCAAGCATCCCCTCTTTTTCCGGTGGATCTTCACCTTCGTCCTTCCTACCCATCCTCTTACAGCGGTGCATAAAAGCAGCGTGGTGTATGCAGCGTTTCAGTAGGTGGTTGCGGTACGCCCTCTGAATGATTACAGCAGCCATCTGTTCTTCTTTGTGGCGCATCGTCGTGGTAATCGGTGCAAAGGAGTCTGAGGTGGGGTTGCTCAGGATGAACTTGGCCTCAATGCTCTCCCGCATTGCCGCCATCTCCACCGTGTCTCCTAAGACCATCTGTGTGACGGCCAATAAGACATCCAGGCAGTGGATCCTGTCCCCAATTACCAGGGGCAGATCCATTTCAATCAGACGAAGCCGGTTGGGCTTTGCGACCCTCAGCGGCTCCTGCAAGGCATCACAAAAATCTGAGAGCCGGTTATACTCAATAAACTGAGTTCCATCTAGGTCAAACTTCTCCCAAGTCTCATTGAACATCTCAAAGTCATCCTCACAGAGTGCATCACCGCTCTCCTCCTGCGCCACATTGAAGTTCTCTAAGATGATGGCGATATACATGTTGACCACCACTAAGAATGAGATGATGATGTAGCTGCAGAAGAAGATCATGCTCATGCCCGGGTTTCCGCAGTTACCCTTGACATCCGTGCCTGGGTTCTCGAAGTCTGGATCGCAGTCTGGATACTCCTTGTTCAGCATCGGAAGTAAAAGTGCATCCCAACCGGCTGACGTTGTGATCTCAAACAAACAGATAATGCTACCACCAAATGTCTCAAAATTAAATATGTCATCGATTCCAGCTTGTTTTTTGACATAGGCAAAGTTTGACATGCCAAATATGGAGAAGATAAACATAATGAGGAAGAGCAGGAGGCCAATATTGAATAATGCAGGAAGTGACATCATCAGAGCGAAGAGAAGCGTCCGAATGCCCTTGGCTCCTTTAATAAGACGTAGAATCCTGCCTATTCTGGCCAGTCTGATCACTCTGAACAGAGTAGGCGACACAAAGTACTTCTCAATTATATCTGAGAGCATCGTCCCTGAAATGAGAAGAGACAAACTACAATCAGAGACAATACATGAACCCCTCATGACTGTTTGAACACAAGTAATGTAATTCACAGTGGTGCCTGCAATGCATTAGGTACCCACCAGCTATGGACAAGATGACGACGACAAAATCAAAAACGTTCCATCCATTGGTGAAGAAGTATTGTCGCAGGGCAAACAGCTTCAACACACACTCGCCAGTGAAGACGACAATGAAGGCCACGTTTACTTTGAAGAGGAAATCTTCCTTCTCTGGACTTTGGTTGTCCGTCTCCACCATCATGGTCACCATATTAAGGCAGATGAGCACCATGATGAAGATGTCAAAGAACTGCTGACTGATGAAGTCAAACACCATTCCTTGGATTAGGTTCTACAGGTTGAACGGAGAACGGGGGAGGGCGAGGAACAGAAACACAAACGCAGTAGTATCATTTGGCCTGTTCACACCAGCAGCGTGCAGAAAAGGTCAGCATAGGGGTCACTGATGACATCATCATGCCACACATGCAGAACTGATGTGTCATTCCTTCAGCTTACCTCATTTATACTTTTCACCATCAATCAATGTAGTTAATATAACGCCTAATGCTAATATTACTATCAGCGACTGAAATAATCATGCAGTTGTAAATGACTGACATACAGTCGGACGTGGAATCGGCTTCTGTGGCTTCTTGGAACCAAGTTTCTTCATGGCATCGTAGTACTTCTTCTGTTCCTCCGTCATGAAGATGTCTTTATCTCCAAAGTGCAAAGACAAAACATAAAAAGTCATTACAGAGCATTTAAAAGAAGGTGACAACTTTTCTGCGCTTTAAAATGAAGAAGGAAAAACACTCAAAGATGAAGTGTGATACTTATCTTTTTCTTTTGTTGGTTGAAATTGTCAATAATGACGCCAATGAAGAGGTTGAGTGTGAAGAAGGAGCCGAAGATGATAAAGATGACGAAGTATATGTACATGTAGAGGTTGATCTCATAAGAAGGTTGCTCCTCTACCTAAAATAACAAAACATTTTATTCATTAAAGTCCTTTACCTGTCACTAAATGTTTAAGTATAACAAGTAAGAGTAAGTAAGTAACACAGGGGATAAAAGGTTATGCAGGAATACGATACTGGCCATGAAGGCACTTGTTGATTCAACGACGGGACTCACTTCACCATCACCATCTGTCACATACAGTATATATTACATATATATTCAATTAACTTAAAGTGCAGGGTGGTGTTGGAAAGGGTAGGGAGAATATATGACCCCCTGGCAAAGCAGATGGACTTATTGATGTTACTGATATTATTTCTATAAATACACCCAATAAAAGACTTACTTAGTATACAGTCTGTCCTTTACATCCATGTAATGTAATGTAATGTAGAGTATTAGCATAATAATTCAAGTGCACCCCATCATAGAGCAATGCACTTTTAAATCTTATTGACATTGAAAACGAAAAAAAAGGGAAATATAATGTGAAAAATCGCTTAGGTGCTGTGCCTAAGTCTTAGAATAGTAGGGAAAGCAAATATACATGTAAATGATGCAGTCTGTTTATTAAGATATGTACAGTTAGACACAACTATAAATAATAACCACCTCTCTTGAGTCAACGGCAGCATACATGATGTCCATCCAGCCTTTGAAAGTTGCCTAAAAATGCATAGAAACAGGTCATTGAACACAACCTTTGAAATCACATTTTTTTCCAAGGTGTTCCAGGTGTATAATAATGGAAACGGCACTCCTCACCACTTGAAGCAGGGACAGGTAGCCCGATCCCACGTTGTCATAGTTGACTTTGACGTTGACCCAGCGGGCCTCCTGCGTGGCTTCTTTGAGGGCCAAGCATTCGCTATGGTTGTTGACCTCATTCATGGGGAAAAGCTCTTCTGTGGTGGTGTTGACGCAGCGCCAGAACTTCCCAGCAAACAGGTTCACTCCCATGATGCTGAATATGAGCCAGAAGATCAGACACACCAACAGCACGTTGAAGATGGAGGGAATTGCTCCGACAAGAGCGTTCACCACCACCTGCCCAAACGACAAGACTTTGTTAGGATGAAGGAATCGTGGAGAAATGTGTGGAATTACTTCTCAGTTTATTTTGTTTTATTTATTAGTAGTATTAGTAGTGAGCAACAAACGTGTCATCTAGTTTTGTAAGTACTCTTACCTTGGTCAGCACTGTTAGGGCAGCCACAGCATAAGCATGCATTAAACAAAAATTGTAGGGGAAATTAGTAGGATAATGCATGATACATCACAGCCTTTTCATTTAAATCAATGTTAGTCATGCACGTCGCTCAAATGTAGTTGTGCAGACAAAAACGTACCCTCATCCCTTCAAATCTCGACAGTGCTCGAAGAGGCCTTAGCGCCCTGAGAGTTCTGAGGGATTTGATTGGTCCAAGGTCGGAGTAGCCCATCCAGTTGGCGACTAAACTAACCAGGGAGACCTGCAGCAGAATCAGAACATTTCCTATTCAAGTGTAACCACAAACTTTATCTGACATAAAGCATAGACTGTATAGAGGAAGTGGTTGTAGCCTCCCGATCTGATAATGAAGGTCATTGTAGAAGCGTCTCGAACCCTGCTTTCTCTCTAATGGTCAGCCGGGCCATCATCACTGGTTGCAAAATGTCCGATTGTGTAGAAGACTATGAGAAAATGACCCTACTCTCTGAATGAGTTCATGGTCTCAATTGCTTAGATTTTTTCAGCCTGTCAAAAACTCAAAAGTAATTAAAACACTAGCTCTCACTTTTCCCCAGCTCTACCCTCTCGTCACTTTTGGCTCCAAAAACCCAAGATGGCGACGGCTTCAAAACGGTAGTTAACAAACCAATGGTTGACGTCAAGGTGGCTACGTCCACTCCTTTTATACAGTCTATAGACATAAAACATGATTGCTTGTATGTTCTGCTGAAAGTTACGCACACAGGTCAGCATTAAGATAAGATGTCAATACTTACATCTACAATGAAGAAGTCTAACCAACACCAAGCGTTGGTGAAGTAGGTCTTGAAGCCATACGCGACCCATTTAAGGAGCATCTCAATGACAAAGATGTAGGTGAAAACTTTGTCAGCATACTCCAGAATAATTTTGATGGTTCGGCGTCTTTCTATGTTTATGTCTTCAAAGGCCTGCCAAAAGAAGAAATCAGACACCTAGCTACATGTCCAACAGTGATACAGTATCTTAACACTACCATAAAACAGTCAACATTTCTAAATTTGTTGCACTGATGACAGCACTCACCAGAGCGCCACTGCTGAGGAGGATCATAAAAATTATGAAGGTTTCAAACCAGTCATGCTCCACTATAGTGAAGCAGGTCCGACGGAGGTTCCACCATTTCTTGCCTCTACCTTGGGTGATGTCCACGGTCAGACATGGCCAGCGCCTCACACAGTCTGGAGGGAGAGGAAAATCAGTTTGTGATTACTCCATTAAAAAACAAACGATAACTGTTCACGGTTAATTGACTCTGTTTTATAGCGTTTACATACTTTCAGTGAAGCAGGCCTCTGGCTCCACTGGGTCTGGTTCTTCTTCTTCTACTTCTTCTGGTTCAGGCTCAGGTGGTTGATAGTCAGCTGTGCTACACACTGAAGAATCCCCATCATTCAAAGCACCCATCAGCTAGTCAAGAATTACAATTAAAGCTCAGTTACAAAGCCACCATGCAAAATATGTACATTATTCATTTTATTCCCCATTTATTTTTGGCAGAACCCCGACATTTGTCAAACGACAGATGAAGATTTGAATTTGCAACAAGGGATGCTTTTTGTCCTTGTGGGTCTACAGAGTTACTCACTTTAGCATTTTCAGGTACGCTAATTTCATCTTCTAGGTTTTCCTGAAATAGAGCAGAAAGAGAGAAATTAACTTTAGTTTCTTTTAGTTATTAATGTCTCGGTGGGGGTGAGTACAGACAGTGGTTGACTGACATCTCGCCTGCCAGTGCTTATTGCAATAATGGTCTTTTTTTGGGTGACGTGTCCATTGTTAAAATAGCTTGACCTGCAGTACTTACTGAGTAATGTTGGTTATTTTTCTCATCTGTTGTCTCTGAGTCATCAGCATTATCAGCATCATCGTCATCGTCTTCATCCTCATCATCCTCGCCCAGGTTTTCAAAGTCTGACTCCCCCTGGGCGATGGGCACATTGAGACTGTGCTCTCCATCCATAATAAATCCAGAAGGCCGGCCTTCAACCAAACAATTAGATATTCCATCTGCCATTTTGAGGTCCTGACTGGAGTCTAAGTGGTTCAATTCAATTTCCTCCGTTTTAGGGTCTTCGTCAATCGTCGGGTCCTCCTTAGGCTCTTTGGGCTTTCTGCCAAGAATCTGCAAGACAGTTTGAATGATGAACGCTTTGAACCAGTCGATTCCCCGTGTGATCCTGCCAATGGCAATCTGGAGATTGTTCATCTCTCCGTCATCGTCTCCTGCTGAGAGGTTGTCTCCACTGAACGAGCTGAGCAGCAAGGCCAGGAAGAGGTTCAACACCTGACGACAGAAACACAAAGGAAGGGATGAAGGTAAGGACAAGTATACAGTCTATATCTGACATGAAAGAGATGCACACTCAGTTTATATCTGTGATCAATGCATAACAATTAAATTATCTGGGATTATTAACTTTTCCAACGGCAAAGCTAATAGTCACTGATCACTCAGTCAAAGTGTGTCGACATGGGCAAAGTAAACACAAAACTTTGGACCAGGTCAAATACACATCACGTATCAAATTGGTTCTGTGACGGCACATCGATGAATATTATGTCGTCTGCCTCCTGTTGCAGACGCAGCTATCTTTAGTATCTAACCCTGTTAGTCAATTTCTCGGTTCCTATTTCTTAGGTTTAGCGGGAGATCATGGTTACACGGGCCAGGGTCAGACTGATCTCTCTCATTTCAGCGTAGGAGCTGTGAATCAGTAAAGAGAGCTGAGGGGAAAGGATGAGCTGAATATAAGCCCAACGGTAAAGGAGTGGAAACAGATATGATGAGACTTTATAGGAAAAAAAAAATTGTAGTAGAGGTTTCAGTGTTAGTGATGCACAAAATAATGCTCTCAGATTCTCTGAAATATCACTCAGGTAATTTCAAATTGTTCGATTGTTACAGCAGATCTAGTAACCTTCGATCTTTGTATTAAAATAATAGTTGACATTTTGGACAATTCAAAATGTGTTTCTGTTTTCCGAGAGTTAGATGAGAAGAGTGAACAAAACTGCAAAGTCTATCAGTTAAATCTGAAGCGACAGCCAGCAGACAATTAGCTCAGTGTAAAGTCTGGAAATGGGGAAATTGCTAGCCTGGATCAGTCCAAAGGTTAAAATATATCTGCCTATCAGCACCTTCAATTAACATGTAATATCGTGTTTATTTAATCAAAGAAACAAAAAGTGAAAAAAACTGGTTGTGGTTTTATGTGGCGTTACATGCGATTGTCTGTAGTCTTTTGGTCACAGTGAGGTTGCCAGGCAATCAGCTGCCAAGCAAACAAAACAAAAAAACAGAACAATATATAACATATTAATTAGTGAGTTTTGTTAACTTTGAATAGGCTATCTGTTTCTCCCTGCCTCCAGTCTTTATGCTAAGCTAAGCTAACTGCCTGCTGCCTGAAGCGTCAGATTTAACAGACATAATAGTGGCACTTCTAACTTTGAGAAAGATTCCACATGGTCTTGGTAGTGATTGTCACAAGCCTTAAATTTACAGAAGATGATACTGAAATGAAGTGGTTTGAAGAGATTTTGGAGTCAGTATGGAAGGCAAGAACAAAGATTTCTAAATTAAATAACAAATGCAGAAGAGAGTGTGTGAATTCAGGAGCATTTTTGATCATGAATCGGCTTGAGGGGAAAGGTAATGATCACAAAGTTGGCAGCATTTGTCCCTAAACATACACGTTAAATCAACTCTGCTCCATATGCTGTGGTGCTGATGGCCCAATGTGATTACCTCTTCATCAATTACGATCCAATCTGCTATCAAATGACTTTTCCTTAACACCCAGTCCCCCTGCCACCTGAGCTCTGCTCGCTCAGCTGTCTGTGTTTGTTCCCTCAGTGGCAGCATGCTTACTTGAGCCGGATCTTAGCACATACTCAAGGTCAAAACCACTGTTTGATGGCTCAAGTCATTTGATTTAAATAGAAACCCCCTCCCGTGATGTGTGTAAGTATACTATTTGCCTTCATGTCAGAGCAAATGGTGTGCATTTATGTGTGAGGTGAGTGTATGGAGGCTTGGGGGTCAGTGTGACACACAAAAAAGCAATGGCAATTTTGGCACGGTGCGGCCATCCCAATACTTTTGTCAGCTTGACGATGAGCCATTTCCTTTCCATTTCTATGAATAACCTAACAGGAAATTGTTTTGGCTCTCGTCATTAAATATGATGCGGAAATCATGTCTGAGAGTGATCAACTGTATTATATGTACGTCCTTGTTCTGTGAGGCCAAGACGAAATGTCAGGGACAGTATTTCCATGCTGATGACACTCAGGATTCTTCACTAAGCATCACAAACTCTGCTGCCTCCAAATTCACCAAGACACTGTGTGAAAAGGTTAGTGCAGCTGAGTCAGTTCAACAGTAATTATATGAAGTAATATATGGAGATATTCTTTGTAGTTGAATATGTGAACATCTGTGTTTATTGTAAAGCTCAAACAACTTTTGAATCCAGATTTTAACGCTCCAAAAAAACAAAAAATTGTCTTGTTAGTTTAGGTGTTATTCATACTATTATACCTAAGATACTGTAAAGCCCCCTGGTGGATAAAATGCTCTCCCCCAGCTGTGTCTGTCCGTCGTTGGCATCTCTCAGCTGAGGGGTTAACAATAGACTGCTAAGACACGCGGGCCACAGAATCTCCCGGCATTATAATAAGATAACTGCTAGATTTAGAGAGATTTTTCAAAACAGTTTGTCAGCTTTACAGCTTCACAGCAGTGACAGGTGTTCAGAGTTTGAATATTGTATGTGCGGTTGAGTGGCAGCATCTGTTAGCTCAGGAATGACCATCTACTAAAGATTTACTGTGTGCTGGTAAAAGTGTCAGGACAGCCACAAGATAAAAATCATCCTGTCTATTTAACCTGATTGTAAACTGGGAAACAACTATTTTTATCTCAGTGAAATTGATCTGAGTGACATCATCCTGTCATCTCTGTTCCCTTGTATATGATCAGCCAAAGCAATACATGGACTAAGAGGTAAAGAGATAAACATTGATCATCTTGATACAATGCATTGTTCTCCTGGGAACCCTTGGGGCCTGGCACACATGTGGATGCCACTTGACACCTACCAAACACTGTTGCAGACCAAGTACATCCCCTCTTCGCACCAGCACTCTCCAATGGCAGTGACCCTGCAAGCAAGACAATGCCCCCCGCCACGCTACAAAAATTGCTCAGGAATGACCCGAGGAACATGACCTGGCCTCCTCGTTCCCCAGAACCCAATCTGATCAAGCATCTGTGCGACAGGCCAGAACAAGTTCAATCACTTGCAAACTCAGACCCTAGATGTCCCGTGTCTTTGCCTTGATGGGTCAGAGCCAAGTTCGATTCCTGGTGGAGCCTTCATGGATCCGAATTGTTTCAGCACGTCCTGATGTTTAATCAGATTAGGGTCCAGGGAATTTGGGATGTTATGTCGACACTTTGACACCTTGAGGTCTTTGTCACGTTCCTCAGGCCATTCCTGAGCAGTTCTTGTAGTGTGACAGGGCGCATTGCCCTGCTGGAGGGTCCACTGCCATCAGTAGTGCCATTACCATGAAGGGGTTGTACTTGGTCTTCAGTTGTGTTGACAGAGCACAAGGTTTCCCAGCAGAACAATGCTATGGAAAGAGATGATAAGTGTTTCTCACTTCACCTGTTATACTTTTATTTGTTGTGGCCGTTTTGGATTAAATTTCATCATCTCTCTGGTAACAGGAAGTAAAATGCCCCCACTAGGTCTGTTCTTTGTCTGTCTAAGAGGTCAGAGTGAATGAATAATAGCTGCACTCACCACTAGATTTCCGATGACCATGACCATCATGAAGACAACTAAACACATCCCAGCTCCGGCCACCTCCATGCAGTCCCACATGGTCTCGATCCACTCCCCGCACAGGATACGAAACACGATGAGGAACGAGTGGAAGAAGTCGTTCATGTGCCAGCGTGGCAGCTCACAGTCTGAGGCGATCTTGCACACGCAGTCCTTATAGCTCTTGCCAAAGAGCTGCATACCAACCACGGCGAAGATAAAGACGATGATGGCCAGCACCAACGTCAGGTTTCCCAAAGCTCCTACTGAGTTACCGATAATCTTGATCAGCATGTTGAGAGTTGGCCAGGACTTGGCTAGTTTGAAGACACGAAGCTATCTCCAACACAGGAAAGGGGCAAACAGATAAAGTGAATAATAATGTAGTAACTTGTGGTGAACGGATACGAATTAGTTCATTGTTTCTTACCAGACGGAAAGACCTGAGGACAGACAACCCCTGGACATTTGCCAGCCCCAACTCCACCAGACTGAGAGTGACAATGATGCTGTCGAAAATGTTCCAGCCAACTTGAAAGTAGTAGTAAGGATCCATGGCGATAAGCTTGAAGAACATTTCCGCTGTGAAGATACCAGTGAACACCTGTAGGGACATACGTTTCTTTTACAGGGACTGATAAAACTTTAATCGACACCGACATGATTTAAATTGAATGTGGTGCATATTTACCAGATTCCCCACTGAGAGCATGTTATCAAACTCTGGGGTCATTGGGTAGTGCTCCATGGCCATGAAGAGGGTGTTGAGCACGATGCAGATGGTGATGGCCAAGTCGACAAAAGGGTCCATCACCACAAAGTACATCCACTTTTTAAAGACCACCCATTGCGGGCAGCAGTCCCACTTCAGGAACGTGTCAGCAAACTTGTACCATCCAGGTGGGCACGGCCTTTGAGCCTCCTCCAACTCTAGACAGAGACAGATAAACAATTAGGTAGTCTAAGCATATCTTTAAGTGATATGCACAATACAGTTAACAGAGAGCAATGATGAGCGACATCAAAATTCATGTCTCGTCTGCGCCAAGTTGTAGTTGAGCTGAAATAGCCAAAGCTTAACACCACAAGGGCGTGACACTGAATGTTGACACAGATTTCTCCAGCACACAATGTGATTAGCCCAACTGTGGCGAGCTCAACAATGCTACTGTATTGGCCTTGGATAAATGAGTGTATGATGTTAAGAACTGCTTGATAATCTAAGCAATTACAGCTCACATTAGAGCATCTCCACTAAGAACTTGCAACTAAGCCGTGTGTATTTCTTCATTCCCTGGAGGAACTTGGCACTTCTTGATGCTTCTTACACCCTGCAGCTTAGCATGAAAACAGTACCCTGAATTGGACATAATAGTGTTGTTGTGTCATCGAGAATCGCTGGTGCATTATCAGCGTTACATCTTCAACTCGATTTGCACTGTACCTTCCATAGCAGCTGCAGTGAGCACAGTTGTAATACTCGCAGTTCTGTCTGTCAGGCCTGGTTCGTCGAGTCGAAGCATGCTGTGCACAGAGCCAACTGACTTCTCCTTGAGTTCATAATCTTCAGCAGTCTGTAAAACATGTCAATAAATCTGTCAGCTGTCAGCTGATGGACTCGCAAATCAAATCAAACCTTGAAATGGAAAAACAAACATCAGCATAAGTGAGAAAACTCTTGACCAGACGATAACTAACCTTGACCATGGTGGGTGCTCTGACTAATAGACGGGGAATGAGTCTCCCATTACAATCCTTGATAATTTCATCATGGTCAAGGCTCCGTTCATCGTCTGCCATCTCAGATGTTGTGTGATGACTGAGTGTCTTCTTACTGGTCAGAGTTGCTCGACTCCCAAGAAGTAGGGCCTGTTTCAGTAGATGTACAAACATTACTTCTAACTGGTGCTTCAATTTTACTACAAACTATATTTGTTGTTTGTTGACAAATACATTTGGTTGCAACACTAGAAAGTTGATTATTTTATCACATTGAAATCATGAAATTACAGGAACAAAACAAAATCTAGCAACAGACTTTAATTCATAATAACTGATCCTTAACTCTGGTCTTTAAGAAGTTGTAAGCAGATACGTTAAAGTAAATATAGCTTTCTCCTTAAAAGTTACCTGTTCCTGGTTCTTGAGTTGCTCTAATAGCCGCTGGAACTCTTCCTCTTTCTCGATAGCCTCTCGCTGCGATGCCTCATTCTGTTCATCATAAGCCATGGCTACCACAGCCAGGATGAGGTTGATGAGGTAGAAGGAGCCCAGAAAGATGATCACCACAAAGAACAGCATGTATGTTTTACCAGCCGCCCGCAGGATCTGTGTTTGGAGCAAAAAAGAAGCTACGAGAACTAAGAACAAATATCTATTCATAACTTTCATTTTAAGATGAAACTTTCCAAGTCAGAGGTCATAAATATGTATGTAACTGATGAAAGAAGTGCCAACCAGCTGGAAAAGGTTCTCCCAGTAGTCCTGGGTCATGAGTCTGAAGAGGGCCAGGAAGGACCAGCCGAAAGAGTCAAAACTGGTGTAGCCGAAGTTGGGGTTCCTCCCAGCCTTCATGCAGGTGTATCCTTCTGGGCACTTCCTATCAACAGAGAGTCGGCATGCTACAATTGCTCTCATAGCCTCCAAATCCCACTCAACACCATACAATTGCAATATATGTCAATAAGACACATTTTTACATTGGATTTTTGTCAAATGGTTATTGAACCAAGAAACTTTCTCTGTGTTTTGGCCTCCCATTAACATGCAAATGGAATTGTACGTCACTTAATTGGAGTTTCTTTAAAAGGCCTGCGAAAGTGCAGATTTTTCAAAACACTGGTTTCTGTGTCTCTGTGTTGGCATGTCAAAAAGTGGGTTTGTAAACTATAATATCATCACCTCAATTCACATATGTCCATTGTTGTTTTCATCAACTACAACAGTGGACTACTGATTTGTTTACGTTTGGTTAGCACCAGTGTAAGTTATTTTTAGCACTGCTAGGTCTGATTACAAGTTCACAACATAGTGGTTTCTATGGTTCAGTGATCTTCTCTGGCGTTTGATGTATTTGTAATATGGACTTCATTGCCACCTACTGGCCTGGCATGCTTGTTTGAGTGCTTGGAGTCATTTGTTCAGTCAACTGTTTACAGAAATAATTTGTAAAAACAAAGTATAGTTTTGAGAATCTTTCTTTAACACATAAAGATCCGTTTAGAAAAATATCCATATACGTGTGGACCTCAGGCCTCAATGTGGATTATACATACCCAGCATCGGAGCTGTTTCCACAAAGTAGAGCATCTGGACTGCCTTCCAAATAATAGTGATTGCCTATAACCAAACATGAAAAGAAATACTCAAATCTATACCACTGAGGACAATATCAGCTTAAAATAAGAGATAGAATATGTGTTAAACTTACCTGCGTTTTCAATATATTCGATGAAATTGAAGGAGCTGTTAGAATATGTTGTCTCATTGAGCCCCATGGTGTTGTTGAAGTAGTCAGTGTCATTAAATGTGCTGGTGGTGTTGAAGAATTCAAACGCAGTTTCATTTGTGTCGATGGGCCATCGCACACATTTTTGACGCAGATTTCCCATGAAAAGTTGAAGGCCAACGAGGGCAAAAACAGCGAGAGCGAAGACCGTCAGAATCATGACATCCACCATTTTCTTCACTGACTGGATCAAAGCGCCCACGATGGTTTTCAAACCTGACAGAATACAATTTATATGTCAGTGGCATATCTCTGAAAGTCAACAACAAATACTGAGAAATATTACAAATTCTACGAAAAGTTAAGTAGAATTACTCTTGTCCCAAAACATAATGCTATTGCAACATCGGACAAAAAAAACATATACTGTCTTCTCAGAAATTTACTCAGCCACACATGAAAAAATTATGAAATGTATATAAAAAACATTATAAATACCAGGAATCACAGTAATTGTTTTAAGGGCTCGAAGCACACGAAATGTCCTGAGGGCTGACACATTGCCGAGGTCAACAAACTCAGTGACGTATCTGTGGAAAGACATAAAACAATTTATCAAAGCCAAATAGCCAGAAAAGACTTTAAAT
Source organism: Pagrus pagrus (assembly GCF_965226575.1). Taxonomy (NCBI): domain Eukaryota; kingdom Metazoa; phylum Chordata; class Actinopteri; order Spariformes; family Sparidae; genus Pagrus; species Pagrus pagrus. The sequence goes on along the minus strand of NC_140208.1, from coordinate 4,222,860 downwards.
ATTATCTATTTATCATCTATAATTTTCCTTTCTCGGCTTGTATTACAACTGTCCAGACAAAATGACTAAAAGGTTCTGCAAATTTTCTTCTACGACAGCTTTGTAGATGTCAAGATGATAATAAGATGTAACGACAACAACATCAGACCTGCTAACAACTAAATAATTAGATGAAGGAACATTTAAATACTTACGCCATGCTGATCACCATGAAATCTAGCCAATTCCATGGATCTCGAAGGAATGTAAAAGACCCAACACAGAAACCTCTCGACAACACTTTGACTGTTGCCTCAAAGGTATAGATACCGGTAAAAACATACCTGGGAAGAAATTGTGCAACGCAAGTTAGTATAAGTAGTGTTAAATATAGAACAGGTACACTACAGTTATGAAGTACTCACTCAACAGTTTTACTCCATGCTGGTGGGTTGCTCATCGTCATGAAGACGCAATTCGATAGAATTGTAATCATGATGAACAAGCTAAATAATTTAATTCAGGATTAAGGAAACAAACAGGGACATTATACAGTACGTACAAGTAAACATTTCCCCTCCTCATTCATTACTCAGCATCTACATCCCTTTATGACCAGTCCAAACCTGAGTACACCCAACAATTCAAAAGCTCAGGCAACAGCAGCTCAAAGGATATGAATGTATGAGAATTTTGATGGCTCCTCTCCTAACCAGACTAAAGGGGCTCAGAATGTAGCAAGCCGGTTCAGCATTGAACCTGAAGATCGTGTTTCCTTTGGTGATCACAATGAATGTCTGAAAAACACGGAGATTATCTGTATAAATGAAAGCTAGGATATAATCCAAAAATATTTACATTACATTTCAATAAATTATTAGTGATGACAATCTTGAAATGATGCTTCAACATTTAACGGTAACATACGCATACCACGAATGAAATCGTATACATTGCGTAAGTGATACTGTATGCAGCTGTAGTAACTGAAATCTAAGTAATACATCCTGCCAAATTTCAAGGTTATGTAAGGACGAAGTCAAGCTCATTGAACACCAAGTGTGTTTGCACGTGAACCCAGATGTGCTCAGACTGACACTCTGTGCTTTGTAGAAGGGGTCCAGGTCCTCCAGAGGTGTGTTGAGCAGCTCTGATGGAGGATCTCCGAAGATCAAGGGCAGACTCTTGCCTGCCTCCAGGTCAGCGTGTGGGGCCAATGGCTCTTCCTCCTCATTGCCCCCTACTTCTGCAGCCTTTTTACTTTCCTCCTTGAGCCTCTCGATCTCCACCAGTGATTCCTGGGTGAACCGGCGGAACACATCGGTGCCTGGGGGAGGGAGCAGGGTCGCCATCTTCGCATTGCGAAGGGATACCACCACACCGGGGTTTCCCTAAAAGGTGCTGGAGGGGGGACAATGAGCAAATACAGAGAGCACAGTATATTTTGAGATGGGTTCGGCTGTAGTGATAAGACAAAACAGACTATGACGATGACTTTTGTGAAATATTAGATACGTCTCTTCTTGTGTCGATTATTTCAACAAGAATGGTTGTCAGTAGAGTGCATAACTGTGCAAAGGCCCAACAGTCCCCTTTAATTCAACTGCAATATCAAACAAAACATTTCAATCTGCTACTCTCGCACACACTCGCACATAACAGCCACCTAAATATGCCTGATTTTTTCAATCAAGATCCATGCATCATTCACTGAGAGATTTACAAAAATGTCGATCCTTTATCCAGATCCACACCAAAAGGAATTATGGTATATTCCTAGACCCATTTTCCATCCAAGTTTTGTGGAAATCTGTTCAATAGTTCTTTGTAAAAATTCTACTGCCAAGTAACCAACCAACAAATGGACACAGGCAGAAACATTACCTCCAGCAGAGGATACGAATACGAATACGAATACGAATACGAATAGGAACGATACTAAACTCATCAACATCTGAAATCAGTCATGAGGGAACACATGGAGACACAGCTGTGTTTTAAGTGGTAACAGGCCGAAAAAAACGGTAACCACTGTGGTCAGTGATGATCGTAGGTCTAAGTCAAACTTTGATCTGTGTCCAAACCCCTCACCCTCCCTCGTTCCTGCCCTCCACCCGGTGCGCTACACATCTGAACCTGCTCCCCTCTCGACACCACGAGTACTTAAAGGTGTCAAGATGGATACAAAATGACTAGACGCACTCAGGACGAGAGCTTGGACCTTCCCACCGTTCTAAAGAGCCCATGACATTACTTGTGTACATCAGATTACATATTAGATTAGCAGACGGTCCATATCGGTTCCAAGTGGCATTTGCTTACATCCTTTGATGCGTTTAGCAACCAGTGTGGTTTCGTCTGGAGCAGCTGAGGTTAGGCCCCTGCTTTCATGGACTTAATAGAGTGATGCATTATCCAGCCTTTGTGTAGAATCCTTTCAATAATCGTCAAAACATAGCATGTACCCTTGAATATAAACCAAGAGATAACACTGTTTCACAAATATTAGTTACTATCATTCAATTTAAAACCACTTAACCTGAAGATGGTGTTTAACGTATAAGTATGTACAAATCTCCAAATCACTAAAAAAAGTTGAGGGGCAAACTGTTGCCAAAGAACAGCAACATTAGTATGCAGGTTGCATGTTGCATTAATTGGTTAGTTGTAAATTAGCTTTTATATGCACTGAAAATAACACAGCATGATTAAAAGCTGACCTTAATCTAACAATAGATGTATTTAAAGGTCCAATTTGTAAGAATTCAAAACCCGTCCAATGCTGACACTTTGGGATGGTGGACGACCCGACCTACAATCCTAAAGCGTCATCTTAGAAGTTGGGAATGAGACTCACACATCAACTTTTTACAAACTGGACCTCTAAAGAAAGTTGTTTGAATACGCAGTTGTGCAGCAAAATCCCTCAGAAACACAGATCAATCAAAGTAAGCACGTTCTACAAAACATTACATTTTTGCTGTTGCCTTTTAATCCGATTTAATCTGCAATAATGTCTGGATTTGCTAAAACTAAAATACAGGGACTACACATAAAAAAATAGACATGTCATTGATCACTAAAACAGACAAATGAGCTTCTATGAGACTGTAAAAAGAGCACATACAAAGGCAAAGAGATCAGGCTCAGCGATCAACATGGCAACAAGAGACACACACATTGATGCACAGTGATCACACACACCAATGTATGATAATACCCCCTCAAACCAGCTCACTTGAACAGAAAATTATGCATTCACACACATGTGAGGAGACGCACACGTTCACACAGATACGGTGGCTGCCCAGCTGCTACAGGCAATCAAGACAGAGCGTCGTGTTTCAGAGGCCCGATGACTCTGCTCATTCCTTCCTGGCTGTGCCTTCGCTCTGCGCCTCACATCCCTCCGATAAACAGGACAGCATGCCAACTTATCTTACCGAGCTGACTCCTCTCTCTACTACCTCCTATTTTACACGGGGCTCCAAACACACTAAGCTTCCGACTCTGCACCCTTAACCGCACTTGACAACCCCCTCGACATCCCGCTACATGACACTTGAAGCTCTAAATCCCTCTTTCATACAACCGTTCCATCTTAACACTATCACTCGTCAAAGCCCTCATTCCTAATCACTCCAGCACTACTGACAAGGACTCTTTTCTCCTCAAGTGGTTAAACTACATGGGTTAGTATTTCCTTCATACACAGGAAAGCTTTTAGATTTATTACCAATAATACTCACTTCACACTACCTTCCAAGACCTAGTTTCCCCCCTCATCGTCCCGTTACAAAACCCCCAATCTGGGAGCCGTGGGCCCCGCTGCACTCGACCGTGAGCCAACCTTAAAATACACATCCTGAGAATGGATGTGTTTCTCCATGGCTTATGGTGAACGTTTCCTGATTGCATTACATCACACCGTTACTGCTGAGGCCATCAAATGTTCTTTTTTAAAAAAGCTTGGTCGCTCAGTTGAAAGCCTGCCAATCTCAAAAAAGTCCTCGCCAAGCGGTTGTTGCCTTGTCTCCCACGTCAGTTAGGTAAATAATATGTTTTGCCGCCGTGTTGAGTTTTGTAGCTACATTTATCAGTGCATGATTGTGCACACTAACAGGCCAAGAGTACAGGCAAGAGTGATATTCAGTATCAGTTAAAATAGATTCTGTCTATCACGCCTAAACTCATCATAAAACATGTCCAGAAAAAGCCCAGGTGCTTCTATCTGACTTAAGACTCAAATTGCCTGCAGGTGATTCTTCGGACGCATCCAAAAAACCCCTCATAAAAAAGGTCAGGTGACATATAAAGAGCAAGAAAGTCCCAGCCAGGTGGAGGAAGGGGTTGATGGATGGGTCAAGCAAATACATTATGTTGACTCCGGTGTTCATGTCCCGTATGCAACGATAAGTCAGTGTTGACTTGTTTAAACTTTATTTGAATTTATTTAACTTATGTCACATACGTAACGTCATCTTTTCCTGAACTTAACCAAGTAGTTTTGTTGCCTAAACCTAACCAACAGCTAACAACTCCACTAGTTCAATCTTAACGTTGTGTTGTATCTTGTAAGTTTATTTCATGTTTTCATGCCTCCACGACCAAACCAGCGCTTGCATTATGTTTTGGGCTTGTCACTCCACACATTATAGGCCTCGTGAACGTTATATCTCAGGAACACCTTGAAGAAATGTCTTCCAATTCAGCACAAACATCACCCTTGGACTCAACGATGAGTTGCTTAGATTTTGGTGGTCAAAGGTCACAAACATGTTTTTCCACTAACCCAAGAATTAATCTGCTACTAGACACAAATGTCTAGTGATTTTCTAGATCTTATGTGCTGCTTGAAGTGTCTAAGGCATCCATGTTTTACAATTCAATACAATTATAAGTAGCTTCTTTGCAGCAACATCCATATTTAAAGGTTTGTCGGCCACTACAAGCGTACTGATTTTGCGGATATTGAGTTTCGGGTGATTGTCGTTGCACCATGTGAAGAAGCTCTCCATCTGTCCTCTGTAAAAATAGTCTATACGTGGTGACAGCATGTTTCTGACTGGTATCACGTAAATATAGCACTAACTTCCTTTTTCCCCAAAACATACACTTAACCCTTTTATTAAATTCCTTCAAAGTCTTCACATATACTAAGAGTCTGGACATATATATAGTTGCAAGTTGGTGATTCTAGTTTGATGCAAAATCTCAATTTGTGAACTAACTAGTAACTATATCTGTTAAATAAATGCAGTGCAGTGAAAAGTACAAGCAGAGTATAAAATATAAAGTCAAAATGCTACTTAAACACAGTTCTGGAGTAAATCTACTTGGATATTTTGCACCACTGGTTTGATTTTAAGACTCCAGCAGAAGACAATCAACACGACCCTGCTGGATCAGTCACACTGTGGACGGCAGGCATACTGAGGAAGAGGGCGGGGCAATGACGGGTTTCAGAAGCCTTCCCCGACAGTAATATATATATCACCTTGCATGTCACTGAAGGCCATGTGACCTCTGACATTCCCGTTGAGGATATAGACGGAGTAATGTAGACACCTCTTCGTTACACTAGCCGGCCGCGGAATGCGAATGCCAATATTCACCTCCGGAAACTAACCGAACTGGCTTTTGGCTTTTGTCACACGTGCAACATGAGTTCGTGCAGGAAGAGAGGCTGCGTTTGATCTCTGTACTTCCTGTGAAAATGTCATCATTCATCAGTCATACTAGTATGGAAACTACCGAGGCCACTCCCTGGACAACTTAGAGATAAGCCGAAAATGTCTCCTATACGTTGTCCTGTACTAAAGCTGATTTTAATAGAGAACATGTTAAGTGACATAAAGACCTATATATTCATCAACTTTAATGACTTACTGGCTCAACTCTGGTGTCCCTGAAGGTGCCGGGGGTTCAAACATCTCACTCCCCTCATTATACAGCTCTTACCCCCTCCTGGTATGTGGTCAAGTTGTAAACAACAGATCTACAGAGCAAACAAGAGCTTTTATCCACACGTCCTTTGACATTTGCCGTGCTCCCGTTCCCCCTGTTTTCTCACGGGGTCAAATCGCAACACTGCTTCAACACCCTGTCACCCACCAGTTAACCTTGTATTTCAAACCCTATAGGGAGCCACATTAAAACAGACCTCCCTCCACCTGTTCCTGCTTCCCACTGCATCATTTTACCGTATGTTGCCACCTGATGCAGTTTTCAAAATCATCGCCGCATGCTAAGTCAAACCAGGCTGGAAATCGTCAGCATGTTTGTGGCCTCCGTAACGACTCAGGGTCAAGCACCTTTGATGTCTTTATCAGATGTGTGCACGGCAGACTCAGTTGCAATACATCCCTACATGCATTATGTTGCTGCTAAGAGGACAGCTGCTGTCATTCGCGGTATGCCTCTGTCGCTGCATACCGAAAAGCTGTGAAGACCTCGGGTAATCTCCCTGGTGCAGCCGGGGGGCTAACAGAGACATATAGGCCTACTGATTTATAAATCCAGACTTTTATTAGAGGATGCAGCCAAACAATGTGTCTCTGGCTGAGCGTGGCCAAGTTAATGTTTCAGGACAACCACATAAGCCTGCCGGATAATAATAACATAATAATAGAATGTTTCTAGCAGAATATGAGCCTTCAGGGTCAACGGCCGCACAGTCTTGGATCCAAACTAGTAGATGACCAATAAAGTAAATTGAGCTGTAAGTTGAACTTTTTTTGGATCACCAGGAATATTGTAGCTCTTTGCTGTAGCTTTCTAAACAGATTCGTACTGTCTCAAACTGACCCATTTGGCCTTTGCACTCACTGCACAGAAATCTGAGTAGATTACATGTGGAAGTGATACGGAGAATATTCCATCCAGCTTGTGACGGACCAGGGGGAGCTATTATCATATTCATAACACCAATCAACTCCTTCAAAAACACAGACGTCGGTGACGGAGCTGCTCATGTTCGGACCATCTGGTTGAAACGAAACCTTGTTATTCTGATGGAGAAAACAACATAAGTGCACTTTGAACACAACCAACCCAAACTAAGGACATTGAACAAATTTGAAGAAAAAAAAGTCGTACTTATCTTTAACCTTATTTCACCTTTTGAATACTCTGGAAAATACAGAGGCCTGGCCAAGCAGTCACATGGTCGCACTTGGTGAAAGAAACTCAAAACCGACACCTTCTGCGTCCAAGAACATGTGATGCGAGACACACAAACGCTCCCAGGCAGAGGAAGACCCCAGATACATCTTCATATCTTTACATATTACGCATGGTGGACGCTACAGAAATATCTATTTTCTGCCACATATGTGACAACAAATAAAAGACTGTCAGGAGAACGCAGCACAGAGAACATTATAAAATGGAAATATTTAAGGAAAATGCAAACAAAACTCACTCTAGGGACTTAAAAACACCACCCGAGGACCCCCAGCCACGTTCAAATCTGCAGTGAGGCTACTGCTGGGGCTCCATCCTGTTACATAAGAGTTTCAGATGCACTCTTTCAGGATCTAATCTGACTATCAGTTGTCTTTCACTGTATTCAGAGATCTGCTTTTGCCTGCATGGAGCCAGGCTGTCTCTGCAGTCCCACACCTCTGATATGGGCAACGCGGATTAACGGCAGAGAAATGGTGGGGTATGAGCATCCACAGCATCACAGTATCTTGCCCATCTGCCATGAAGACATGGGCTAAAAATAACCCTTTGCCCCCTGTGGGAGGAGGCATGGTGGGGACTGAGAAGGTTGCAAAGTGTCCACACTGGACATGACAGCCGAGATATTCACCTGGCAGGTGAAGACAGGAGCCTGTTGTGATGCTCATGCGCAGTTTTCCCCCGTCACACTGTAGATACAGTAGCGGTTAAACACCCTGTGCATGTGTGTGCACCTTCACAACACAAACACACGTTTAAAAACACCGCTGAGAAGCCATAAATCTCTTCCAAATCTGACCCGAGCTCCATTACAGGTTCGTGTTTATTATTAGACAAAGACGCTCTTATTAAAACACCTCTTTGCATTAATTACTCCATTTATTCTCTTGGAAACTGATCTATAACACCAAACAGCTTTACTGCCACTCGAGGAAAACTGTAAGTTTCAGCAATGTTCAAATGGAGAGAGAAAATCCAACCATTACACGAAACATCAAAACTGCCTCGCTGTTTTAAAACCAGGAAAATGCCGACTAAGTCCTTTTCATGCAGGCGTAAAACAGCAAACTCACCAGTGAAGACGAAACAGCCCCAAAACTCGTGCAGCTCCTTCAGCCTGCAGCCCGACAGGAAGCTTTTATAACCTGACTTTCATGCAGCTCATCTTTAAGAGGACATCAGCAGGCAGGTGGAGGCTTACCTTGCACGATAAAGCAAAAATATTTCCACAGAATCCAAGAAACTGAAGAGAAAAAAAATTTAAAAAAATCAAGTGTTGCGTGAAGCCTCACACCGAGGACGTAATTCTCCCCTTCTGGCAGCCAGCGCGGGGCTGCGGGGCTGCGGGACAGCTGTTGCTGACGCACTGGTGTCCTGCAGTGAAACCGGAGCGGTCGCTGCAGGTAGGATCAGATCAGACCTTTGACACTTCAGCAGCGGAGCCGCTTCCCGTTCCCACACAGCTGGTCGCTCCTGCACGCATTTCCGACGGTCTGGCGCATTTACAACTTCGTCACCGGGTGTTTGACCTGAAGTGCCGCTGCAGCGCAGAAGGAGCGTCGTGCTGCTGCAGCTGCTGCAGATCTGTGAGCGCAGATTCATCTCATCGTAAAGGTTTTTTTATTCAGCTGATCTGCCCCAAAGATCTGATTTTATATATATGTATGAATGAAACTGTTGTTGTGAAGAAGATTATAAGGAAAGTTTCCTCATTTATTAACATAAAACATGTTTTATTTAATATTTTTCGCCTAACTTCGTCACGTGTTTTTGATTTATGAGTTACTGATATGTCATGTACCTTTATACATTTCCTAACTCATGCACAGACTGATAGGATATATTTTATTTAATCCATCCAGGTCTTGTTTAAACAGAATTAAATAATCGATGTGAAAAACATTTGCCAAAAAGCAGAAACCTTTTGTGGATGTGCAATAAAAATAACTACCAAAAATCTTACTTATCTTAATTTTAATCACACACTAACTGATGAAGCTGCAAGATTTTGCTTGAAACTGTTGACAACTGACTGAATTTTGCTATTTTTCAGTGGTGAATCGTGTGTTGGAGGATGACAGCCTTTATTTCTCAAGACAAGGAACATTTTAAGAAGCTTCTTGTGTATTTGATGATTTGTGATAAAGGAGCCTTCATGAACAGTTTGTTTGTAAAGCTTTAAGTTTGGCCTACAACAAAGGTCTTTCTTTACACAAATAATTAGACAATAAAAGTATTAAGGTTTTTTTTCCCCCAAAACATCTGTTGCCAGTAGATCCACTAGAGGGCAGCATACTAATTTTTAATTGACTATTTAGTCTTTTTACTCAAACCTGTAGGCCTATTAGTTTTTGTTGGTAACTCTACATCTTTCCCTGTCAGAAGGAGAAAAAAAAAACGTTAGCGACTGTTTCTGTCTGTTAGTGGAGCAGAGAGAGGCACCGAGACGAGGCACTCGAGAACGTGCGTTAAGTCACATCGTTCGGACTGCTACATAAAATCAGACCCGAGTCCTTCGCAAAGAAATCCACAGTCCAGCAGCTTTAAACAACTTAAATCGTCCACAGGCTTGAGTAGGAAACCAAGAGAGACGGGGAAGGTTTCCATTACAGTCTGCTCACATGTGGTCTATAAAAATAAAAAAGTGATAAAAACCTTTAAATTGCTATAAGTTTTTACATAGAGCTCCTTTAAGATTAATGAAAGTAGAGATTGATAGCCAAAAACTTTTTAAGGACCAATATCTGATGTTTGGACTAGAAAGAAGACAGACAACCCACTTAATGATGTTGGAGTGAAGCTGTCAAAGGTCAAACTGCTCAATTATTTTATTAGATTTGATCAAAAACCCTCTTCATATTCAGTGAGAGGGACAGCACTGCATCAGCGCACTGATTGGGTGAGTCCTCCTGTCGACGTGAAGGCTATATTTGGCTGAAAGGTGTGTAGTATGATTATACAAGGAAAACGATATCTGTGATTACAAATGTTAACCGGGTGTCATCTGTTTCTTGGAATTGGAGCTCGCTGCAAATTTTCCCACCTTCTCCTCTCCCATGTAAGCAAACTGTCCCTGTTTCAGGACACGGTGCGAGAAAAAATCATTGCATTATATACTGAAGAAATCCGACTGAGGCTTTGTCACTATCAAAGATATTAAACTGGTATGAGAATATTCCTCAGTCTGCTCATATGACTCTCAGACTTTGATATCACTGAGCTGAAACTGCTTTTGGTGATATTGTGTTTAACTGCCTGGATTTGAGTGCAGCCTTTGATACAGTGGATCCAAATTGTTCATGAACACGTATGTGGTGGCATGTAAGGGTAGATTGTGGGACATGTTGTCAGTGTTTTCATGCCACCAAGTGGGCACACTACTGAAAACGGCTAAGATAATAAGCGATGACAAGGCTTCACTTTTAATCAATTTGCCGTAGCCGTCTTAAGTTATTGCTTAATTGTTTGTAAGATTGTATGACTAAAAAAACTTATGAATCCAGCCCTCTACAACCTAAAACAAAAAGTACAGTGCAGTGTCAAAAACTGCCTTAAAAATACTATATATTAAAATATTTTTAAACTTTCACTGGGTTACATTTTTCAAGCAACATCAGTCCTGATACCAAATATTCATTCATTTTCAGGATTTTAACCCTTTAAAAACCTGTTTGTTTACATGATGCCACTGTTTTATTAAATGAAAAAAAAAAGTTATTTTCCATATACTTGACATACAGTATTGTTATGGTAGTTTTTGACATGGAACATTATTTGTACTAAATGTGGTCTTGTGTCAGTTCAATGAGGATTAAGTTTTATTATGAGGCAAAGCCCCCTACAGGACACAAGGGAAATGGTACAGGTAAAAAATAGTAATAATTACAAAAACTCCAGGATCAGAGAATGAAAGCCTGATAGCATGAGATGCATGATTTATGCTGTAATGGCAGTAGGTCAAGAAAAAAAAATAGTATTAATGGTTTTTAATGGTTCATAATATGTACAACAGTCTTATCTGTCTGTCTGTGATATACAGTGTATTATATGAGCTGAGGTTAAAATTTAAAAGAAAAAGAAATAACAAACACCTTTGCTAAAATGTATGCATTATGCATTAATACAGCCAAAATGACCTAGAAATTAAAGTTTAAAATACATCAAATGTATCAACAGTTGCATGAGGGTTAAACTAATCAATATCAGAATACAAAATACTAGACAAATATCACTGATTGCTTATAAATATTATTATTTAGTTGTAGTACTCGTACTAGTAGCAGTGGGCCCGTTGTGGTAGGAACCAAAGGATTGTGGGGAGCATTCCTGGCGTGACACCGTTACCATGGCGACAAAACCGCTACATCCGGACGCTCGGTGAAAAAGGTTTGTTTTCTCAACGGTTAACGCTTGTTTGGTGGCTAAACCGTTAAACGAGTTGTGACATTTGGTTTATTATATTAATAATAAACAGTTAAAATACAACTACTGACTGCGCAGCTGAACATTAACGTCTAGAAGAGAAAATAAAACTTGTTTTTTGCGTAAGTTCCTGCTTACTGACGCCGGTTTTTTACGGTTCACGACGGCGGTGGTTTGCTAGCTTAAATAAATTAGCTCTTTTTTTCCACGCAGGAAAAACAAAACATGGACTCAGAGTATTTAAAGAGACACCTGGGGAAATGTCTGGCAGAAGGCCTGGCTGAAGTGTCCGAGCAGCGGCCTGTGGACCCCATCCTGTATCTCGCCCACTGGCTGTACAAGTACAACTCCAATGTGGAGCACGACACGCAGGTGAGCTGCTGTGTAGGTTGACTGTCAGCAGGGGGCAGCATTACACAGCAAGTACACTGGGACGAGCTACTTTGTATTTCTTTAAGCACATTTATACTAATTCTGACATTTTTAACTGTTAACATTATGAAAGAAAGTAACTAATACACCAAGTAATGTTCTCAACTAGGCCTATAAGTCTGAGTTCCTGTTCTTGAGCTCTATTTTCTGATATTTTTACACTTTTAATCCACCTCATTTATTCAATAGCTACTGACTATACAAGGCCAGGTTTGCAAAATAACATTATTCCCTATGTCTGAGGGATCTAACTATTTTTTCTAGAAAAATAAAGAGAAACATTATGTATAATATATAATAATAAAAAAAAAAAGTACAGGGGAAAAAACGTGATGATTAATTCTGGAGGTCAGTTGTCAGTTTGACTATCCTAAATGCCCCCTGCTTAAACAGCCTGAGTTGACACTTTTTAATGAAATAAGAGTATTTCTGTGCTTGGCATCAAATATGACTAATTAATGAGCCAATTAGCCAACGAATAAAATGATCAAAGGGACAGAATGAGAGAGCTGAATGCGTTTGGACTAATCTCTGGGGATATAAAGAACAGAAATCCTGTAAGTAATAGTGTATAAAGTGGTGAAAGTTAGCTCTAATTCTACCTGCGTAGATTCCTGCATTTGCTTGTCTGTCAAAGCACTTTGTAAACTCAACTTATTGTACTTACAGCTTGTTTGCACAGCCCCCGAGGGGCCTAAAATCCAGTAAATGCAGGTTTAAGCTTACATCCTTTCATTTAAACCAAGTTAAGCTAGCTTTTACTTGTAATGGACTACTTTTATAGTGTAGTATTGCTATTTTTACTCTAGTAAAGTTAATACTACTCCCACTGGCTACAGGATGGAAAAACAACTAATCAGATGCTATTTTGTAAATGCGATGCTGCAGCAGAAAACCCTCCCCACTACAAGACGCTAGAACGAAAGCTACTTCTGTTCGTACCTCCCCTGTCACTACTACTACTACCTCAATGCCCTGATCTTCAAATAGGTTTTAAGACCTGCAGTAGGATGACACAGACTAAGACAGTCTAATCTCCTCAGGCTGAGCGCTATAAAGCTGTAAAGCTTATTGGGGTGGGTGGCAACACAAAGACTGTCACCGTTTAACTTTGGCTTACATTTATAAACTGCCAACAGAGTCTGGAGAGATATGTCTGCCTCAGGTTCATCAGAAATAAAAGGTCAGAGGGTCAAACCCTTCACAAGCCTTCGAAGTTGTTCCTTTAAAAGGTGTCATTAAAAAGATCTGCAGGTATTAAGGGTACTAAAGGTGTAGTAGGATTCTTCTTCTCACTCAGAGTCAAAAGCCTTGTTGTTGTACCACTTCTTTATTTGCAGATAAAGGCCAATGTGGCACTCCTTGAGCAGGAGAGGGAAAAAGCCAAAGAGGAGGCGTTGCACCAGGAGAGGCTAAAGGAGGAGGAGCAAAAGATCAGTGTGGAACTGGATGAGTCTAAAAAAGTAGGTTGTGTGTCCAAATCCCTGTAACACGCTCAGTTTGTGTGCTTTAGACTAAAATTATAAACAGTGAACATTTCTTCATTTGAAACCTCCTGCTAAACCACTTTCATTTCTTTATCGTTTGAGTCTGTACTGCTTTGTTTAGACATAAGTTAGCCTTTAGAAGGTGAGTGAACTACTACTTTCTACTGTTTTCAGAAGTTAATTTTAAGCATCAGACTAACCCTGACCCTACATCAGACAAAGGGAGAAAAGAGGGAAGGTCAGAAAAGCAAAGTCATCACTGTAATGTACACTCTACTTGACATTTTGAGCAACACCACCACATCAACAGATCCCTGAGAAGGAGCCTACAGGGTCTGATGGACCCTCATCAGACACAACAGGAGCTGTTGAGGACAACAAACCTGTGTCAGAAGAGAAACCAAAAACCCCTGATCCAGAAAACCAGCAGGAAACAGTCGAACACCAAACTGAAGCTGCAGGAAATGGCACTGAACCGGAGGTGAAAAACAAGTAGATCTCACATCTGTGTGCCTCTGGTGGTGGTGCCTCCTTGATCTTTTCGTCATCACTTCTTTGGTTTGGTTTCCTGTGATTTTTGGTTTGGACTTCTTGGTGGCGGGGCAAAGTGACTTTTCTATTGCATGACTCAACTTGTATGGTGTGGAAATAGTCATCAGATGGTTTAAGGAGATGATGTGTCGCCAGGTGAAGGTTAAAGATACGGTAACAGATCCAGAGTCCCCTGAGAGAAATCCTTTGGAGGCCAGTAGCCTCAGCACCGAGGTCAAAGAGGAGTCTGCAGAAATGCCTGCTGAAAAAAATGAAGTGGAGCCGAGGAGCGATGAAGCAGAAGAGAAAACAGAGGGGGAGCAAAGTGACGATCATGTAGAAGAGAGAAGTGCCAATCAAGTGAAAGAAGTTGACCAAGACGAGGACAAGGTGACGATGATGTACAACTGTTAACTTGGATGATTCAGTTAAAAACATTTCATTAATCTCAAATTGAAAAAGGTAGAGGTAATGCGAGAGCATATGTGACACAATAATGGTCCAGCTACAAAATAATGTGTGTCACAACTTCTCTGCAGGTGGTTGATCAAGCTGACACCACCGAATCTGAGCAGACTGAGAGCCGAGACGCTGATGACTTACAAACAGACAAAGCAGAAGAGATACAAGACACACAAAGCCCTCGTTCCCCTGACCAGCAACACACAGAGAAGGTGAGGCTGCTGAAATACAGGTGATGTGAAGCTGTTTCAGGGTGCCATGAGGATGTAAGAGATGCAGGATAAAGAGGCTGAACAAAGGAAGATCTACTCATCTACTAATTTTCACTCTATTTCAACAGCACGTTGATGAAGATGAAGCTGGTCATTCACAGAGCGAAGCAGTCGAACCAGAGGAGACATTTTCTACAGATAAACAGACGACAGAACCTGAACCTGAGACACAGAAACCAGCCTCTCCACCTCTGCAGGACCAGGAGAAGGTAGCTGAATTTGCAGAATATTTCTGTCTCATTCTTTGCTCGATTTTTGAGTCCAGATGAAGCACAAGTGTTGAATTTAAGAACAAAGTCAGCCAGAGGGAAGACTGTTGAGAATGTAGAGATAGAAATGCAAGAACACATCTGTATAATGCATAACCAGAACTGTTCTGACCACCTCACCTCAGGATGCAGACGAGGCTGATAGCTCGGCTGCGGTTGACAGTGACGTAACAGCAGAGGAGAGACTTGTGCCTTCACAAGGGGAGGCTGAAAACTCTCCTCCAGACATGGAAGACATCCTGGAGAAGGTAGAGAAGAGAAAATGATTGAAATGATTGTGCAAACTAATAAACAAAGTGGAGAAAATATAAATATTGCATTGGGTGTGTAAAAGTTCGGCCTCTCTGCACCTCTTTATTTTAAATCTGGCCCTTCTTATAAAGAAGTTGAACAGGCCTGCCCTCGACCAAAGCCGGGGTTAGTGCCAAGATTGTGCCAGTCTGAAGGCTTTCTAACAAGCTTGAGGCTACGACGGTCCTAAAAAGGCTTTTAGCCCTGAAAAGCATTTTACACTTCAGGTTGGAGGTGTTTTTAAAGTTTCTGTGGTGAATAATCTGTAACTTAGCTTTGTGTTTCTTTTCAGGAAGAAGAAGAAGAAGAAGAAGAAGAAGAAGAAGAAGAAGAAGAAGAAGAAGAAGACGAGACATGATCAAGTCAGTGGTGTTTGACAATCCACTGATCCAACATGCAGATTAAATGCTTTGTTAGCTTCATTATAAATGTAATTAGATGAATATGTCAATGCAGATATGAAATATGCAGCATGTTAACTAAAATAAACATTCTTGTTATTTATTCAGTTTATTTCTGTAACTCTTATTTTCTCATTTAATCGATTAGTGAATGTTTTCCAAAGCCCAAGATGACGTCCTCAAATCTCTTCTTTTGTCCACAACCCAAACATACTCAGCTTACTGTCACAGAAGAAGAAGAAGAAACCTGAACATACTCACATTTAAGAAGCTGGAATCTGAGAATTTTGACTTTTCAATCATCTAAATAGTTGAAACTAAACTATTTATTCAGTTTATTTCTGTAACCGTCTCTAAATTGTGTGTCTGATTAAACTCCATCAGAGCAGGCAAAGCGTGAAATTGTGTCAAAGGTTTTAGTTGTGATGGTTCATGTGACTAACTTCCAGCAAAATGAGCTCATATAAGAAAAATCCGCTTAATTTGGAAATAAGGGAACACATTACAACACTCTTCATTGTGTAAGCCTGCAGCCTTCTTGGTGAATGACGCTGCAGATTTCTTCCTCCTCAGTGACCTTTGAACTGAAGGAGGAGGACGGTCGCTGGTGCGTAATGACTTTCTGGTCATGTTTCTATCTGCGGTTGTCTCCTCATTGCTTCTCTTGATGACGGCAGATCAGACTCAGCTGCGTGCACTCAAGTCTTCTGATCAGTATCTCGGTTTAAAAAAGAGGTTTGGCTTTGGGAAACACTGGGAGGATCAAGTTTAGCAGGAATTTAAATGCGCTTCCAGCTGCGGTGCGTCAGAGGAGTTGTTGTGTTTGGAAACAGCATGTGGTAAAGGGGACAGAGAAGAGAAATAATGGAGCTGGTACTCAACGCTGTGTCTACTGTCGGCGGCCTCATCGCTGGTTTCACGAATTATATCACTGATATGTTTCTGACTCCACCGCTCACAGCCACTCTCAGGTACCTGGAGGAGACTGATCTGAAAACGTTGACAAGAGGTAAGTCACAGCTTGTTTTGAACCACAAAAGAGCTTCTGCGTGTTAATGCTTCTAATACTGTGGGTGTGTTGAACTGAAAGGAGCCATTGTTTAGTCGCTGCTCAACGGTTTTTAACCCTTTTGCCTCGTTTCATAACTCAGAAAAACAAACCCTGAAAGCTAAAGGTCTGTGGAGGAACTCTGGAGCTGTCATCATGGCAGTGAGGAGACCTGGATGATTCTTGTGCAGAGAGGTAATCAGGTCATACAATCACAGCTCAGTGTCTTTGTGGGACAAGTGACTGGTTTCATGAAAGGGGACATTTAAAGGTGCACTGTGTAGTTTTGGGGGGGAGACTTTGTTTATATTTGTTGTGGCGGACCCTGCCACCTTTCTAGCTTCAAACTGTTCAAACTTGTTTATTCAGTTATGGAAAAAATATTTCTGAGAGTTTGAATTTCTTCTCCCAACCGAGTCGACCAATATGTTTTTTTTTTCTGTTTTTTCAACTGATATTTGGTGTCAAAATGTAGAATGACCAATCACAAGTACAATTTACTAAAGTACTGTAAGTTCAATTTTTTAAGGTATTTTATTTGCGTATTTCCATTTTCTGCCATTTTATACGTCCTCACGCAACATTTTTTTATGCCTTTAGTTAAAGGGGCACTATGTAGTTTTTGGAAAAGAAATTCAAACTCTGAATCTTAATATTTACAAAATTAATGTGTAAGTAAAACGGTATGAAATCCTTTTTAAGATCAGTTTTTTTTTTTATTAGTTTATACAGTCATGAAAATGGATCATCAAGAGTTTTCTTGTGGGCGGGACACTGAGTGAGACAACAAGAGTGGTGACTAGATACGGCAATTAGAGAAAAAATCCACCAATGCTGATATATGGAAAAATGCCTAATATTGATGCTGATAATCGGCCTGTCCCTGTTGTTTGTTTGTTTTTTAAAAAGCCTTTTAACATCCCTTTTTATTCCTTGAGGTCCCCTTAAAGTGTAAAGTCATGTTATTCCACAATATCTGGTTTGAGGCTACTGGATCCCTGAAATATTCACACCCTAAACACACGTTTGTCTTTTCTTTTGCATAATTTTATAAATGATTACCCCAAAATCAATCCTGGAAAAACAAGATCAATTTAAAAAAGGCAATCCATACAAAGTTTGAAACAGAACCTTCACAATTATGTAAAAAATACAACTAATATCAAAACGCATCTTGAAATTGTTTATGCTGTCATTGTCTGCAGGAGGCTGCAGAGCTGTCCTCTCTGAAACCCCAGCTGGACGAGCTCGGGGTCCCTCTGTACGCTGTGGTGAAGGAGGACGTCGGCACCGAGGTCCAGAACTTCCGCCCGTTCTTCAAGGGGGAGATCTTCTTGGATGAGAAGGTGGACTGTTGTTTTTCTGTAATGAATCGGTATATTGTGTGGTCGCTGTCCCTCCTGATACTGAGGTTTTCTAAGAAGAGCTAGATTTAGCCAATTTTCCAGCATCACTTCTTCTTAAACGAAGTCATTCAGGATCCGTGTAAAATCGGTTTAAGTCTGAATGAATGAGTCACGGCCTCTGGTTTGTCTGCTTGCTTTACAGAGACGTTTTTATGGACCCCGTGAGAGGAAGATGGGTCTGCTGGGGTTCCTGCGTGTCGGGGTGTGGATGAGCGGCCTGAGGGCCTTTAGGAACGGATTCATGGGAAATGTGTTTGGAGAGGGCTTCGTCCTCGGCGGGGTCTTCGTCATTGGAAAAGGAGAGCAGGTAAAAGCCTCTATGGTCACGGTGACTAGAATTATTCCAACACTAACGATCAGTCATTCATGTTTTACATCACAAATTATGTCACAGAGGAGTAAATAATGAAATAATCACACATGGAGCTGTTTAATGGGGTTCGACCAATATGTACTTTTCATGGTTAATACTGATAATTTAGTTATCCAGGAGTCCGATTGTATTATTTGGAATGTAATTAAGTACAATTTACTCAAGTACTGTCCTGCAATTTTGAGGTACTTTACTGTTTATTTTCATTGCCAATTCATCTGTCCCATTTAATTGGTTAGTTGTTTGGCTTTTAAAATGTTGATCAGCGTTTCCCAAAGCCCAAGATGACGTCCTCACATGTCTTATTTTGTCCACAACCCGAAAATGTTGTCAGAGGAGGAAAGAAACCAGAAAATATTCACATTTAAGAAGCTGAACTGAGATGTTTTACTTTGTTTTCTTAAGAAATGACTCCAACAGGATAATTGATTTATCTAAATAGTCTGCAATTGATTTAATAGTTGACAACTAATTGATTAATCGTTGCAGCTCTGAAAATGAGTTCTGCCTTTTATCAGCTGCAACATTAAAGTGATGGACGCATTAATGCATCAAGAATTTTAATCCAACAATTTAAGTCTATTTTTTTTTTCCATGGTCCCGTTAATCTGAAAAATGCTGAATATCAGATCTGACAATCGTTCTATTTTTTCTGTTTAATCTGAAGCAATATTGTTTGTTTTTCTATCGTCCTGCAGGGAATTCTTCTGGAGCACAGAGAGATTGAATTTGGAGATAAAGTCAATGCTGAAGATGTCATCCGAGCCGCCAGAAGAATTTAACAAGAACTTCATTCCCTCCAGATGAACTAATGCTTTCAGTGCATAACAATCTCATATCTGTAAAAATCATGTTCCTGAGCAGTTCATCACTTTGACCATCTGACACCTTTCAGAAGACAGAAAAAGTTTAGGACCAAATACACAACTGACATATAAAACTGATCACATAAATGTTGCAGTGGAGAGTTTGTGTGGCAGATTTAATGTTAATTGTCTGTGTGAGAAAATAATCTTTTGTAAATGCACATTGTGAGTTTGTTGGTGTTCTGGTCTCAGGGAGAGCCGGGATGCATTTTGGAGTATGACTGTGCTGTACGAGGTTCTGAGTGTTTTAATGATGGTCCGTCTTTAAACTCAGGAGAGGGAGCGGACCTGATATCCAACACTCGGCTACCTGTGTTACTCTGTGATACCTCGTGTGTTATCCTGGAAGCCAAGAAACCTTTGACCAATAAAACAAGGCTTTGTGCTCTACAGGTGTTTTTATTCACTACATGGAAAAGTTTGATCAGAGTCTTTGTGTCCTGCAGTGGCTTCTTTCACATTTAGTATAAGTGGATCTCTCGTCCCATCCTCACAAAACCAGACACGTTTTGGCGTGTTGGCGTTACAGTGACTGGGACTGTTTGACGTATTTTGACATTTTGTGTTCAGCATGAATAACATTTGGCTCTCATTGGATGCTTTCATACGTCTGAAACAGCCATGGAAACGGATCAGTATCTTTTGTTTTTAACTCTGTGTGAATAGTAACACTAAAAGTTCATTCTTGACCAGTTGACTGCTTTTTATGAAGCTTGTGAAGATGAGTTTACTTCCTCTGCTCCCTCCAGTTCTGTCCTTCATCCAGAGGGGGGAGCTGTTGAATCAGTGACATGTGGCTCTTGTGGTCACACTGATGGCTGCAGTGATCCTCACCAACACTAACTTGTTCCTCACAAAGTCGTCCCAGGTCTCTCTGGAGGAGCTGAACTCCACTGATCTTCAGACAAAAACAAGAGGGGAACAAAATAAAACTAAAATATAAATGCTGCAGTTTGAATTTCTTCTCCCAACCGAGTCGACCAATATGTTTTTTTTTCTGTTTTTTCAACTGATATTTGGTGTCAAAATGTAGAATGACCAATCACAAGTACAATTTACTAAAGTACTGTAAGTTCAATTTTTTAAGGTATTTTATTTGCGTATTTCCATTTTCTGCCATTTTATACGTCCTCACGCAACATTTTTTTATGCCTTTAGTTAAAGGGGCACTATGTAGCTTTTGGAAAAGAGATTCAAACTCTGAATCTTAATATTTACAATATTAATGTGTAAGTAAAACGGTATGAAATCCTTTTAAGATCAGTTTTTTTTTTTATTAGTTTATACAGTCATGAAAATGGATCATTAAGAGTTTTCTTGTGGGCGGGACACTGAGTGAGACAACAAGAGTGGTGACTAGATACGGCAATTAGAGAAAAAATCCACCAATGCTGATATATGGAAAAATGCCTAATATTGGTGCTGATAATCGGCCTGTCCCTGTTGTTTGTTTGTTTTTTAAAAAGCCTTTTAACGTCCCTTTTATTCCTTGAGGTCCCCTTAAAGTGTAAAGTCATGTTATTCCACAATATCTGGTTTGAGGCTACTGGATCCATGAAATATTCACACCCTAAACACACGTTTGTCTTTTCTTCTGCATAATTTTATAAATGATTACCCCAAAATCAATCCTGGAAAAACAAGATCAATTAAAAAAGGCAATCCATACAAAGTTTGAAACAGAACCTTCACAATTATGTAAAAAATACAACTAATATCAAAACGCATCTTGAAATTGTTTATGCTGTCATTGTCTGCAGGAGGCTGCAGAGCTGTCCTCTCTGAAACCCCAGCTGGACGAGCTCGGGGTCCCTCTGTACGCTGTGGTGAAGGAGGACGTCGGCACCGAGGTCCAGAACTTCCGCCCGTTCTTCAAGGGGGAGATCTTCTTGGATGAGAAGGTGGACTGTTGTTTTTCTGTAATGAATCGGTATATTGTGTGGTCGCTGTCCCTCCTGATACTGAGGTTTCCTAAGAAGAGCTAGATTTAGCCAATTTTCCAGCATCACTTCTTCTTAAACGAAGTCATTCAGGATCCGTGTAAAATTGGTTTAAGTCTGAATGAATGAGTCACGGCCTCTGGTTTGTCTGCTTGTTTTACAGAGACGTTTTTATGGACCCCGTGAGAGGAAGATGGGTCTGCTGGGGTTCCTGCGTGTCGGGGTGTGGATGAGCGGCCTGAGGGCCTTTAGGAACGGATTCATGGGAAACGTGTTTGGAGAGGGCTTCGTCCTCGGCGGGGTCTTCGTCATTGGAAAAGGAGAGCAGGTAAAAGCCTCTACGGTCACGGTGACCAGAATTATTCCAACACTAACGATCAGTCATTCATGTTTTACATCACAAATTATGTCACAGAGGAGTAAATAATGAAATAATCACACATGGAGCTGTTTAATGGGGTTCGACCAATATGTACTTTTCATGGTTAATACTGATAATTTAGTTATCCAGGAGTCCGATTGTATTATTTGGAATGTAATTAAGTACAATTTACTCAAGTACTGTCCTGCAATTTTGAGGTACTTTACTGTTTATTTTCATTGCCAATTAATCCGTCCCATTTAATTGATTAGTTGTTTGGCTTTTAAAATGTTGATCAGCGTTTCCCAAAGCCCAAGATGACGTCCTCACATGTCTTATTTTGTCCACAACCCGAAAATGTTGTCAGAGGAGGAAAGAAACCAGAAAATATTCACATTTAAGAAGCTGAACTGAGATGTTTTACTTTGTTTTCTTAAGAAATGACTCCAACAGGATAATTGATTTATCTAAATAGTCTGCAATTGATTTAATAGTTGACAACTAATTGATTAATCGTTGCAGCTCTGAAAATGAGTTCTGCCTTTTATCAGCTGCAACATTAAAGTGATGGACGCATTAATGCATCAAGAATTTTAATCCAACAATTTAAGTCTATTTTTTTTCCGCGGTCCTGTTAATCTGAAAAATGCTGAATATCAGATCTGACAATCGTTCTATTCTTTCTGTTTAATCTGAAGCAATATTGTTTGTTTTCCTATCGTCCTGCAGGGAATACTTCTGGAGCACAGAGAGATTGAATTTGGAGATAAAGTCAACGCTGAAGATGTCATCCGAGCCGCCAGAAGAATTTAACAAGAACTTCATTCCCTCCAGATGATCTAATGCTTTCAGTGCATAACAATCTCATATCTGTAAAAATCACATTCCTGAGCAGTTCATCACTTTGACCATCTGACACCTTTCAGAACACAGAAAAAGTTTAGGACCAAATACACAACTGACATATAAAACTGATCACATAAATGTTGCAGTGGAGAGTTTGTGTGGCAGATTTAATGTTAATTGTCTGTGTGAGAAAATAATCTTTTGTAAATGCACATTGTGAGTTTGTTGGTGTTCTGGTCTCAGGGAGAACCGGGATGCATTTTGGAGTATGACTGTGCTGTACGAGGTTCTGAGTGTTTTAATGATGGTCCGTCTTTAAACTCAGGAGAGGGAGCGGACCTGATATCCAACACTCGGCTACCTGTGTTACTCTGTGATACCTCGTGTGTTATCCTGGAAGCCAAGAAACCTTTGACCAATAAAACAAGGCATTGTGCTCTACAGGTGTTTTTATTCACTACATGGAAAAGTTTGATCAGAGTCTTTGTGTCCTGCAGTGGCTTCTTTCACATTTAGTAGAAGTGGATCTCTCGTCCCATCCTCACAAAACCAGACACGTTTTGGCGTGTTGGCGTTACAGTGACTGGGACTGTTTGACGTATTTTGACATTTTGTGTTCAGCATGAATAACATTTGGCTCTCATTGGATGCTTTCATACGTCTGAAACAGCCATGGAAACAGATCAGTATCTTTTGTTTTTAACTCTGTGTGAATAGTAACACTAAAAGTTCATTCTTGACCAGTTGACTGCTTTTTATGAAGCTTGTGAAGATGAGTTTACTTCCTCTGCTCCCTCCAGTTCTGTCCTTCATCCAGAGGGGGGAGCTGTTGAATCAGTGACATGTGGCTCTTGTGGTCACACTGATGGCTGCAGTGATCCTCACCAACACTAACTTGTTCCTCACAAAGTCGTCCCAGGTCTCTCTGGAGGAGCTGAACTCCACTGATCTTCAGACAAAAACAAGAGGGGAACAAAATAAAACTAAAATATAAATGCTGCAGTTTGAATTTCATTCTTGATCTTGGAAACAGTCTCACCACATGGTCCAGTCCCAATAGCTGTTCTGATGCCTATATCAAAACAGGTCTAGCCTTTAAAAGTTATATTCTCACTCATTCATTTGTTAAATCTGGAGACAAAGCTGATCTTTCTTCCATCATGAATGCCACAAATGAAAATGTTTTTTTTTTTAAAGCCAATACATTTGAGAATATCTTCAAACACAAATGAGATTTAAGTCTGTGATTTTATTGCTGAGAATTTCAGAGAAGCAAAGTATTTTTTATATATCTCCTTCATGTCGTCATTGCCATTTATTGGTCTGTTTAAAAGTTTTGTTTTGTTGCTGTTGATGTTGGTTTAGGAGACAGACCTGATGCTGAAAAACCAACTCAAACCAAACTGTTACAATAATAGATAAATAAAAATAAATGCTTTAATTAAATCATCTAATTAATGTTAATTAATGTCACAGTGTTGTACTGAATTAAAAAGTTATTGCTGTTTGTTGCATCAGTATCTGATGTACACAAAGTTGACTTAATGCCAGATTATTGGCGTATCTCTTGTCCAATCAAATGCTCTCAATTTACTACATTCCAGCCAATAGCGATGGGCGAGGGGCGGGGCTTCTGTCAGAGGACTATCCCAGACAGGTGCGTTGGATCTTTTTGCACAACATGGACTCAGGTAGGCTAACGAGCCGACTTAGCTTCATTAATTGAGAGAAAATGGGATGAATTCAACCTTATTCGCGGTCGCCTGTCAGTTTATGTTTCTCTCAGTAGCCTGCATGTTGTCTGTTTGAGCGGAATGTAAACGTGTGGTGAGTATTTTAGTAGTTTTTTTGTGCGTTTCTCTGTTATTTTAATGCGAAAAAGTCTACGTGTGTGTTCACAGAAGTGTCAGACATCGTTGCCGAATAAACCCTTAAGTTGCGCAGTAATTAAAACACTTCATTTTAACTAAATTAAATCTTATGTTTGTGTCGATAATCGCACGCTGACGTTAAATGTCGCCTTTTGACGCCGCGCTTCGTCGCGTCGCTGTCCGGGGTGCTGGAGCCCTGTGAGACGCTCGGGGGGGAACCCCAAGGCGACGACATGACGACACACTGTTATCACGGGTTAGGTTTAGTGACATGTAACCATGGTATCAACACCATGTGACGTCATGCCTCTAAGTGGGTCAAGTCTGATCTAAATAAACCTATTAAATCCTGTTTCTGACCTCACCTGGAGTTACAAATACGTCACCTGTTGGCCTTTCTGTTAATGAAGCGTGAGTTGTGTGTTAATGCTTTGCTGTGTTTGTGTTTTTTTGTTGTTGTCCTGTGAGGCTCAGACAGGTGAGAGAGATGCATCATGGGCAGGAATGGACCAACGAGTCAGCCGTCATGTCACAAAGCAGCCTGCGTCGGTGAGTTAACGGATCGTGCTTCCATCTCACTCAAGCTGCTAAACATCGACAACATCTCAATGCGGTTTTGTGAACGTAACGTAGTGTCAGTATGCAGGGAACACAGCGGACACACTGCCTGAGGATCCCCTTCCTTCTGCTGTATGCTGCTGTAGGCTCCTCCACCCGGAGCTGAGCCCCCGGTGGAGCGTGAGTGAAAGGGGACCCCGGCAGCCTCCATGGCTCACTCGTCAGACCCGTCCCGCAGGGAGAAGACCCCCGGGACTCAGGGGTCACACACGGCTACACGCAACCTCTTACGGAAGAAGGAGCAGCGCCGGCGTGGAATCCGATCCTCCTCACCCATGGGCCGGGTCATCCTCATCAACTCTCCTGTGGATGGTGAGGAGGTTGTTGGGCTGCCTGCTGCTTGTGTCGCGCTTCATTTAGAGGGTTTCTTTTAGAAATGTAGGGGAAAAAGCAAAGTTTAGACCCATTTAGTTACACAAGTCCTGCATTATACTGACCTGAGCAGTGGTCCACAACCTTTTTGTCTTATTAAACACGTAAAACTTTTCACTCCACTGAATAATATGCCTTTCCTGGCTTCAGTCTCCTCTACCATTGCCGTGATCTCACCTTCCTAAACATCTGATATGTCTATGAAACTTTCCGGTATTATTATCTCTGCTGCTGCTGGCGTGCTTACTGACCCCTGATCCTATCACATCCCCACACCGGCCCTACGCTGCCTCTACCATTCACGTGCGTGTAGTGAGTTAATTCCTGAGGATGTGCACATCCAGCGCCCAATATCCAGGACACGCAAGGCAGTCGTCATACTGTACTTAAGCAAATGTCACCTGACGACCCTCCTGATGGACGTGTTGCTCCAACGATAGTGAGCGACTGCTGTATTATAAATTGTCAAACAAGAATGAAGAGACAGACTTATTGACACGGCATCCATGTGGTATTTTAGGTGGGGATGACTGCGAGGACCTCCACACGATCACAGTGGATAAAAGTGTGGACGGCAAGCTGGGCTTCAGCGTGCGTGGAGGCTCAGAGCACGGCCTCAGCATCTTTGTCAGTAAGGTGGAGGACGACAGCACAGCAGGTAAACTAACGTGTTACTACTTGAAAACAACGCGGCACCGTGATGATGTCTTGTTATAGTGATCATGTGCTCTTGTTCACAGAGGAGGCCGGCCTGCTGGTAGGTGATAAACTGGTGGAGGTGAATGGTATCAGCCTGGAGAGCATCACCATGAGCAGCGCTGTGAAGGTCCTGACGGGCAACAACAGGCTGAGGATGGTGGTGAGACGTGTCGGCAAAGTGCCCGGCATCCGCTACTCCAAGGAGAAGACTACCTGGTGAGAAAGAACGAATCCTTTTGATATTAACCCGCAAAAATGTAGGACTCTGACTGACTGGAAAATCCTCCAGGGTGGACTTGATACACAGGCGGATGGTGGTGGAGGAGAGCGGACGGACACCTTCAGAGACGAGCTCAGGAAGCGCCCTCCAAAGGATCGTCCACCTTTACACCACCTCAGACGACTACTGTCTGGGCTTCAACATCCGTGGGGGAAAGGAGTTTGGTCTGGGCATCTACGTCTCTAAGTACGTACCTCTGCCGTGGAAAACCTGATGTTTTTGTTCATTTATCTCCACCACTTTACGACATGTATTGAGCTGCTGTCTTGTTGTCTCAGACTGGATCCTGGTGGTCTGGCTGAGCAGAATGGGATCAAGATGGGGGACCAGATCCTGGCTGCCAATGGAGTGAGCTTTGAGGACATCAGCCACAGCAGTGCCGTGGAGGTGCTGAAGAGCCACACACATGTGATGCTGACCATCAAGGTGAGAGCGGAGATGAACAGCGTTGTTAAAGGAGTCTCACGGCCTGAGGAAAGAAGCTGCTCTGTAGTCTGGTGGTACGGCAGCAGATACTTCTGTACCTTTTGTCAGATGGCTGTAGGATGAGCAGACTGTGGCTGGAGCAGGTGTTGTCTTTTAGTATCTTTGAGCTCTGTGCAGACACCTCACTACACCGGTGTCACTGATGCTCTGTAGATGGTACCAGTGATGTTCTGGACGGTTTTAATCAGCCGCTGTAGAGCCCTCCTGTCCTGAGCGGTGATGAACCGTGCCAGTTTGTGATGTTTCCAGTCAGGATGATTTCCACTGCTCCTCTGTAAAAGACAAAAGAGTCTTTGTGGTGATGTGTGTTGACCAAGATAGGTTCTCAGTGATGTAGACAGTTTGTGTCTTTGCCTCCTTTTTTCTAAATTCAACAATCAGCTCTGAAAGTTTCCGTCTCATGAATCTTCTTCATGAGTCTGACCTTGTTGTCTGCTTTAGGTGGATCAGCCTGTAATCATTTACAGACGATTTTTTTTTTTCCCCTGCTGTAAATATATTCAGGAGCTATTTGTCATTTTCTGGTCCTTTTTGGCAGAAAACCCACATTAAGTGGCACGGATGCTGCATGATTGTAAGAATATCCACAAAAAACATTTGTATTTATTGTACTGTATATTTTCATCTCTCCTGGATTTGGTCTCTCTACTTTAGAGTTTATTTACTTTCCTATAAGGTCTTTAAATTAATGATTGCACATTTTAGTTGTGTGATTTCCTCAGGTTTCATATTTGCCTCATTTCTTTCAGGAAATACTGACATAACTGTAAATATCTGGAATAATTAAGTGCTTTTCTGAATTGTATTTCTCTCTTAGTGTTTGTTTTTCTTTTTTTTAACACTGCTGAAGAGACAGCATGACAAGAAAACATCTTGGAAGTAAAATTAATCCACTTTGATGGAAAGATATTAGAAAATCCAGTGTGTATAATACTTGTGTTGGGATGTTTGGAGCTGAAGTATCGTGTTCCATATCGAGTCTTTGTTATTAGAAAGCATGCCGGTGAACTGGTTAACTTTCTGACCCGTTTCCTACCTTTCATCTTTAATTCACTCGCACACACGTAAAAACCAAACACAAACTACCCCGAGCCACGCGTCGCTGCACAGCGGATACAGCGGCGGTTTGTGTGGCAGGGCCGACAGCTGGCACGCAGTCGTAATATTCCTCGCTCACTTTACTTGTCGGAGCTTGGGTTTCGCGCTGTGAAAAATAGCCAGGCTGTGTGCATTATTCACCAGGCAGCCGGGATCAGGTGCTGATCAAAGCTTAGAGCCGTGCTCTGTGTGTGTTTTGTCTCGGGACGCCTCGCTTTCTCCCCGTGGAAACTGAAACATGTACAAGAGTTAGAAAGCATCGCAGCTATCAGAGGTGACTGTGAAGTGAAGAGGGGAAATGTTTCTGTTCGAGGAGGAGGAGGAGGAGTTTGTTTTTGGATCTCTGTGTGCGTCTAGGGTTACTCTTTATCAAATATAGCGATCCCATAAAAGTTTCAAGGTCTCTACTGTATCTCTCATTTGCATATCTGTGGCCATCTCTTCACAGGAAGCAGGACGATACCCTGCTTATAAGGAGATGGTGGCAGAATACAGGTGGCTCAATAAGCGTATGTATCTAAAGTTTCATGTGAGCCTTTCTGTTTGTGTTTCTGTCTGTGTGAGGCTCAGTGACCAGCTTCAATCCAACTGAGTTAGATGATCTCTTGTGCTCTTCCTCAGTGGCCAACGGTACTCAGAAGTCTTCCTCCCAGGGCTCAGACTCCAACTCCTCGGCCTCGTCTCTGTCGTCTGGGACTCCCGTCAGCTCTCTGAGCGGCCTGTCGCAGGTCATGTTCCCTCCCAGCATGCCGTTTGGTTCAGACATGGTGGATGTTTGCATCTCGACTGAGGACCAGAGGTCAGGATCAGCTTGGTGATTCAATAAGAAAGACCAGAAAAACAAAGACCAGACTGATAATATTTTATAAAACTTTTTACTTGCGCTAGGCTCTTAAAGGGACAGTCCACCCTAGAATTAAAAAATACTTTCCCTTTTACCTGTAGTGGGTAGTTGGGATTGTAGGACAGGACATCCCAAAGCGTCAGTTTCTGCCAAGATGGGAATGAGACTCAAAAATGAACTTTTCTTACAAATAACACCTTTAAAATGTGTATATATATATACACAACAAGCTGAGCGGCTCACACCACCTAATCTACACTGCACTACAGGTAACTGGACTAGACAAGACATGATCATGGTGTTTTGTTTGTTCAGGTCTGAGTCGGAGCGAACTGAGACCGCCATCCAGACGGACCTTCCTTCTCAGAGGACGGGTGCAGAGACCACCCGCAGCCTGGGACGAACCACTCTGCTCAGAGACACCATGATCCGGGCAGAGGAGGCCGGGGGGAGGAGGGAGAACACGAAGACCGCCGTGCTGCTGGCTCTCAGCAGGCCGAGCCGACCCATCAGCAGGTCCCAGAGCCAAGTCACCGTGGCAGGTGAGGCGAGGAGAGAGCGGGGGCATCAAAAGACGGCTCAGTTGAAATGAAAACAATGACGTATTGTTTGCTGTCCAATCGCAGAGATCAAGCAGAAGAAGGAGAAGAAGCAGAAAGGGAAGGACCCAGAGGAGAAGAGCACCCTGCAGCGCTCAAAGACCTTCGTCAACTTGCTGTTCAGGGGTGGACGCAAGAGGGACGCCTCCAGAGGACGCTCCAAGTCCCCGTCCACAGACAAGGGTCGCAAAGGTAGAGGCAATTTTGAATGTTAGTATTTATAATGTAACTAGAAAAATTGTATTTCCTGCGAAAATACAGTGTGAATGCTGATGGCTGAAGTGATTTTGCAAAATCTGCTGAATGTACTGGAAAACACTTGCCTGATGCATTAAAAATGCATGAAACTATGAGAATGAATGGTCAAGAATTTGCAGAAAAAGCTGATTTTTTCAAAAGCTGAAAAGGCAGAAAGGCTGAAAAGTAATAGGTTGAAAGAGCTTAAAAAGCTGAAGATTTTGATAGTTGAACGGTTTCTATAGCTGAACATGAAGCTGAATATTTTAAAAAGCTGAAAAGGTTGAAAAGCTGAAAAGTACAAGGTTGAAACAGCTTAAAAAGCTGAACATTTTGATAGTTGAAGAGTTTCTCGAGCTGAAGATGAAGCTGAATACTTGAAAAGGCTGAAAAGGTTAAAAAGCTGAACATTTTGATAGTTGAAGAGTTTCTATAGCTGAACATAAAGCTGAATATTTGAAAAAGCTGAAAAGGATGAAAAGCTGAAAAGGTTGAAAAAGCTGAAAAGGTTGAAAAGCTGAAAAGGTTGAAAAAGCTGAAAAGGTTGAAAAGCTGAAAGTAATAGGCTGAAAGAGCTTAAAAAGCTGAACAGTTTGATAGTTGAACGGTTTCTATAGCTGAACCTGAAGCTGAATACTTGAAAAAGCTGAAATACAGAAAGCTGAATATTTAAAAAAGCTGAAAAGGTTGAAAAGCTGAAAAGTACAAGTTTGAAAGAGCTTAAAAAGCTGAATATTTTAATAGCTGAACGGTTTCTATAGCTGAACATGAAGCTGAATACTTGAAAAAGCTGTAGAGGCAGAAAGCTGAATATTTGAGAGCTTAAAAAGTTGAAAAGCTGAAAAGTACAAGGTTGAAAGAGCTTAAAAAGCTTAAGATTTTGATAGTTGAATGGTTTCTATGGCTGAACATAAAGCTGAATATTTGAAAAAGCTGAAAAGGGTGAAAAGCTGAAAGTAATAGGCTGAAAGAGCTTAAAAAGCTGAACAGTTTGATAGTTGAACGGTTTCTATAGCTGAACGTATGCTGAAGTAGTAGCAGAGTGAAATTTGAGAAATTCCCCACAAGGATGATTGGGGAAAATTTTGCAGAAAAGGCTGAATATTTCCAAAAGTATAATAGATAGAAATGCCAAATTGACACGCCATCATGTCCTTAATGAGCTGAACATTTTGATAGTTGAATGGTTTCTGTAGCACAAAATTTGAAGGAGTAGAAGAGAGCCGAAAAACGTACGGAAGAAGAATAATAATAATAATAATAATAATAAATTCCAGAAGAACAATAGTGTGAATGCTTTGAAGCATTCACACTAATAAAAGCTGAAGTCTGTCAGACTGCAGAGATGGTATTTATGGTTCAGCAGACAAACACTGATTCTCCTCTGTGACGTTCACAGATGGACGACAGGTCAGCGTGATGCCAAATTCAGAGATGCTCGGCGTGGTGGAGGACATGGCCCGCAGGCTGCTGACTGAGGAGGAGGTGGCTGCTGTGATGAAGTCCTGTCGAAGGGTGAGAAGCTTTTCTGTGTGGTAACGTTGACGTGTGAACGACCCATGAAAGCGTTTGTGTTTACAGAATGAATCACACAATAATTCACAACGTATTTCACATCAGCTCTGAGTTTAGGTCGTGATGAACTGGACACTGAATGACTGATTTTTGCCGTTACTCTTTACCAGTACATAGCGGAGCGGTCAGTGGAGAACTTGATACGCCACCTGCTGGTCGTGCTGGACAGACCTGAAAAGCTGCTGCTGCTGAGGGAAGTCAGGTAAGAAGGAGAGCGATGACTACTTCACTCAGATACGGGACTAAAGTAGAAATGTGAGGTACTATTTCCTTTTTCACTTTCTACTTCTCTTTTTTCACTATCTTCTGAGTTTTTACAAACCAAACAGTCACAATTGATTAATGGAGAAAGTAATCAGCAGAGTAATCCATGATTAAAATAACTTACATACAATATAATTCCCTCAACTAACTACAAATCCTGCTTTAAGTAATAATAATCTAATGATATAACATGAAATATAAACATTAATTTACTCCTTAGCCTACTTGTGTTAAAGTAATGTTAAGGTAAACCATGATCTGAAGTTTGTGATAATCACAGGACAGTTACTTCATGTCAAGCTGACATTGGTGCTAGAATAAACAGAATAATGTGGATTTCCATCATGAAGATTTCTGTAATAACTGTGAATAAACTCTGCTGAGTCTCCTCTTTAGCAGCTCGTGTCTCAACACAAATGCTGCCAGAAGGGGATTAAGTGTTTTTCAGGATAATCTTCTCAAATCCAAATGCTCCACAAAAAGACACTGATGACTCATTAAAAATGTTTTATAATCTATCACGAGACTGAAAATGACTCAGCGTGTTTCTTGTCCGTCAGGATGCTGCTCCCTCCCTCTGATTTGAGTTTGTTCAACAACACGGTGACCCCCATCGAAGTCGAGGCCTACGACATCCTCAAGTATCGCTCAGGTGCGTGTGATACATGTCGGGATCAGAAACTATAAGAACTGTAACAAACATTCAACACAAATCAGCTCTGAACAGTCGTGGTTACACTCTCTTCTCTTCTCTGTATTGTAGTCAAAACTCCTCCTCTTCGCTCTCCTACATCTGGTCGAGCACCCAAACGGCGTCTCATCACTCCGATCCCAGGTCAGCACCTTTCATGTCCCTTTGGTTTTATGTTTAATATGCTCTGAAAACAGATCTTTGATCTTTCCGTGTCCTGGTGTTTCTGTGGTGTTTTGGTCCAGATTACAGGGGAGGCTTTGAGCTCCACAATGCTGAGGAGGTGGAGAAGGAGAGCCACCTGCTGGAGGAGCTGGAGAAGCTCAGTCTGTCTGGGCCCCGGGGGTCCAGGGAGAGGCCCCACACCTCCAGGTCCTTCACCCCGCTGCTGGACATACCAGTGGATGGATACACTGAGCCCAGAGACCTCAGATCCCCCTCCTCCAGCGCCATGCTTCCAAACTGGCTGCTGGCCAGCAACGACGACCCCCGCCCTCGCCTCCGCACAGACATCGGGACCATCCGCTCCGTCCACTTTGACGAAGTTTCACTGCACTCGACCGCAGACCGAGGAAGGACCGCGTCCAGAAACGGACACTCCAAAAGCAAAAAGGATAAAAGTGGAGAGAGGAGTAAAGACGGTGTGTTCACGCTGCAGAGTGCTGCTCGCAGGAGTCGGCCGCTGCTGTCGCAGGTGTTCGGTTCAAGTCCGGATCAACCGGCGGGGAGCGAACAGATGAACGGACATCAGGCCGCAGCAGAGAACGGACTCAACGGCTCCGAGCCTGTACAGGAGTACAAGCTCAAAACCGTCAGCATCTCCAAGACCAAACAGTCGCTGGGTAAATGAGTTTGATTAGGTCTGACTGAATGTCTGAAAAACCAGAATCATGTTATAGTTATCATCGTATAAAGGGTCAGTTCACCCAAATCACTAAAATCTTTACATTTTCCAACTTACCACGAGAGATATTTCAACATTGGAAGAAACTTTCAACTGGTTATGAAACATCTCCATTTAATAAAGATGCCTCTATATGACCTACATAAACAAACATCAGCGAGGAGACTACTTCTGTGTAATTATTACAGTTACTCTTAATGCCCGTCACCGGGTCGGATCCAACTGACTTTTAATTAATATTTTATGTTGGCTGTGCTAACGAGCTTTATCTTGTTGCTGGCTTATTATTATGAAGACTGTAGCTGTATGGTAACACAATTATGTCCACAGAGAATCAAGTTTCTTGTACAGAAGCTGCTTTAACATGTAAAAAAGTTGTTTTGTTTTTATCTGAGATTTCTGCCTCCATCCCAAAATAATCACTTCAGTATAATATTTCATCTGGGGGTGGTGTTTACAGCTTTGAAAAATGAAATTTAAAAATATCAACGGCTGAAAACAATGTCCCGATTTTTCAGAACAGACCACAGAACTGGAACACTAGGAACAAAACATATATATATATATATAGATCATAATAAACTTTATTTATATGGCACTTTTCATAACACAGTTCAGAAGAAACCAAAAACCAAACTCATCATAAAACACACATCAGAATATAAAATGGCAGGAGTGGGGATCAGGGAAACTGTTTATAAGGAAATATATTCTTTTGTATTTGTATTTCTCTGTGAGCATCATTAATAAAATTTGCAGCAGAAAAGTCAGAGACTAATTTAAAATACACGACTGACCTCGACTCGTGTTGTTTGAACGTTTCAGGCATCAGCATATCTGGAGGGATGGAGTCCAAGGTTCAGCCGGTGGTGAAGATCGAGAAGATCTTTCCTGGAGGAGCCGCCTCCACGTGTGAAGTGCTCAAGGTGAGACGACGTTCACAAGATTAAATTTAAGACCTTTTAAAGACCACGTAGAATGTGATTTAATACCTCAGGCTATCGTAACATCCAAAGTATTCATGTATTGACCTGCAGACGTCCTGTTGACACACACAAAAGTAGAGTTTGCTCTGTGATTGTTTCCTCAGGCTGGATTTGAGTTGGTGTCTGTGGACGGAGTCTCTCTGCAGGGAGTTACCCACCTGCACGCCGTCGACATCATCAGAAAAGCCTTCAGCAACAAGGCCAAAGACCCCATGGTGTTTGTGGTCAAAGTCCCCAAAAACCTTTGAAAAGAAGACTGAACACTGAGACGGAAAACTCCAGCCCAAACAGTCTGATGAGCTCTGAGGTCATTTTGCCATTCATGTTAAAGTTGGTTAATTAGGAGCGAGGACGTGGACGCTGGTGACTGAGAAACAAACATGGCCTCAGGCAGCAGATCACAGGACTTCAGAACCAGATGACGGAAGATGTGAAACGATGTTGTCACAAAAATACCCGAAGTAATCCCACATTTAATGAACTTTGTGTCCTCAGAGCCTGAAATCATGAAACAATGGTGCTCCTGATGCCTTAAAATGTCACTTATCACAACCCAGGAGCCAACGCCTGTCAAGAACATGACTTCTTTGTACATTTTGTGTCGTTTTAACATTTTATCCTCCCAAAAACAAGTAAATGTGTCATTGATCAGGAGTGTATGTCGCTACTTCTGATGACAAACTGTAACCTGAGTGCCTTTAAAAGCCCTGTGGACTGAACGTTTACACTCAACAAAGGATAGAAAGGCAGCACTTTTGTCTTTGCTCCTTTTTTTTGTACACTTAATTTCTTCATATTCACTCACAAGGATTTTTGAACAAATTTGGGCTCAAATCTGAGAGAAATAATTATTTTGTGTGCTTAAAAATGTCTTAAATCTTTTACTTAAATTTGTCAAAAACAGGAACAAAAACAGGAGTGTTGTGTTGAAGTCTGAACGCTGACCAGCAGAGGGCAGACACGAGCTGTTCAGAAACATTTCTGCTCCTGCTGAAGGAAACAAACCTTCACAGCATCGCCTGAATGTAAACACGATGAGAACAGCCCAGATAAAACTGTTGTTGTCCTTACTGAATACTGACAAAAATAAACTTGTTTACTCTTACTTACATCTGCAAACACTCTCTGATGCTGTTTTATATATTTCCTGGTGGTTCACTGGCAGAGGAGGCGTAGTGTGGATGCATTCTTGAAAAATAACATCATTAAACACTAATTTCTGGTGGTAATGCATTACTCGACATAGTAACTGTAATAATATTACCAATAGCCGTTAGATTTTGTCTTTTTTTAATTAAAAACAGTGTTCAAGAAATGTACAGCATGAAAATATACATTTAATGTCTTCATACAAATATCGTGGATTATAAAATTATACAGAGGAACCAGAACAAACATCCACACTCACGTTCATATACAGGCGTCGTATCTGTAAGAGCAAAATATAATGTGCGACATTGCTTTGGTCTATTCACAGTGGCTATGTTTTTATTTGTGAGATGGACGAGACATCTCTGGAAGAAGACTTTATGATTGGTCGGGGTTATTTACAGAGGACGACGATTCAATCAGCAGTGACAGGACAACAAACATGTTGCACAGGGAAGTGAATACACGTGAAACTGGTCCTATACTGGAAAGGTTGGTGGAAAAAACCGCCACGGTCAAAACGCCAACGTTCAGTGCATGGTTCCCCTTCAGCGATGTCAAATAAAGTCTGAGTAACGCTTCACCCACACACAGTCATCAAACTTTAATCACCTCTTACAGAGATAAAGTGTCATTTCTGTAATTATCAGATAAAAGAGCCATCGTGGGTGTGCGTCTGTACATTTCTGTACTGGGAAAAAAAACAGTAGAACAATTTCATAAAGCCAAAAGAAACTTAAATTCAGACTGAGTTCAGAACTGTAGGAATGAGTGATGAGATTATTCTGTATACTATGAGACAACATGAATGTGTCGGCCGTCACAGATTTAGTAAGCAGCTTTTCTTTTTAGTTCATCAGTGTCCAAAAACAGACGTGATTCTTTCCTCCAAAAGGACTCACTGTTTGTGTAAATAGTAAACTGTCTACTTTTGTAAATCAGGAAAAGTTTAGTGTTTCCTCAAACCTTTCAAGTTTTATTAAAGCATGTCCAAATATATACAAAAACAAACATTTTCTCTGTGTTTGCGTATCCGTATGTATCTGAGGGTTTGGGAAAACGATTAAATCATTACTTCAATTCAAAACGGGCATCGTTTGGGTTTTGTTTGATGAGCATGCGCCTAAAACAGCAACAGTGGACCAGTTTGTTTTAAGTTTGAGGTCTAATTTCAAGTTTCTGACTTCACTGAGCGTTGTTCTACTATTTTGGTTCATTTTATTTAAAGAGAAGAAGTTTTCTGAGGATGATCCGAATGATCTTCTCTGGTGTCTGACGTATCGTTAACGTCACAGACTATCACCACCCACGAGCCCAGCATGCTTGGTCGAGCGTGTGGGATCGTTTTTGCGCTCTTATGACGTGTGCCAAAATGTCTGCTGCGAAAAAAGACCAATTGATTTTTCTGAACATTTACAATTTCATGATGTGCAGTTTCAGTATTTCAGAAGATTTGATTCATATCTCCAGCTCCTTCACTACAGGGAGAGCGATTTAATCTCATCTTCTGAGGTCAGAGAAAAGCTGACGTGTGCTGGATGTCAGATGTTCATGATATTATTTCCACCATTTGGAGTAAAGTGTACATGAGACACTTTAAATGGGACCTAATTCTGTCTGCTTAATAACAACTAATTTATATATAATTATTTTGTTTTTATTTGAGGCAGTATTTTGGAAACATCTTGTTTACTTGTTGGTCATGATAGTTTACATAAAAGCTCGAGTGGTTTTGAGAAAAAAACATGATTCTCTCCGCATCACCACCACCATCATCATCATCATCACCTCGCTCTGATTCACTCTCTCATCGTGACGCGCTGAATGTGTTATCCCACGTTTACCGTCGACTGACAACAGCGTGGGCTCCGTCTAAATTAACGGCACTAATGAGAGCTGACCGCTAACACGGAGTGGGTGCGTGGTGCTAAACCCAGCAGGGAGGGTGGAGTCATCTCCAACGCAGGAGGATGGTTGAAGTTTGGGAGAAGTTACTCACTCACAACGAATGCTTGAAACTGTGACAGAGGGACCGGGATGACTCGTTAACAGTAACGGAGACGTTAATGGAGGGGCAGAGGACTGAGGTGGCCTACTAACGACTAATAGAGGTCACCGCCTTTCAAGTGGGACTCCTCAGAGAATAGACCGATGAGGCAGAACTAAAGTGTGGCTGATTTTACACTGCAGATGTGAGTTTTTTTTACATTTGTGATACCAATCTGTAATATTCTGTCGAGATCAGATGTGACATGTGGGTGAGAAAACCTTTAGCTGACAGTAGTGCAAATTAAAAGACGGGGAGACACGAGGGTCAGATTTCAGTGGCGGCGATCTCGTCAAAGTTGATCTCGTTGCCGCTGCCCTCGTCCTCCTCTCTGCTCTCCAGTTCGTGACTGAGCTCCTGCAGCAGCTGCTCCAGCTCTCGGTTCCTGCGGTACATCTGCACATAGTTCTGCTGCAGCTGTTTCTGGTAGCGGATCACTTTGTCCTTCTCCTCTTGCCATATCCTGCGCTCCTCCTCGAAGCTTCCTGTTTGCTGCTCGGCGCGCTGACGCTCGAAGGTCAGCTCGGCCCTCATCCTGTCCATCTGCCCCTTCATGTTCTGCAGGGCCTCGGTGCTGCTCTGCCGCTGGGCCTTCGCCTCGTCGCTCTCGTAGGCCAGCAGGTGCTCCTCTGTGTCCTGGAACACCTGACACTGCCTGTTTCCTGGGCCCTGATTGGCCAGAGCATCTCTGAGATGAACCAGCTCTCCCTCCAGACGTCCAACCTTTTCTCTGAGCAGCTCCGCTTCGCTCTTGCGGCGCTGCAGCTCGTTCTCACACACCTCCAGCTCCAGGGTTCGTGTGCGGGTCGAGCCGTGGGCCTCCTGGAGGAGGACCTGGGTGTTTGTCAGCTCGCCGCGAGTCTCTCTGAGCTGACCCCGCAGTGACACGATCTCTCCCACCCGCTGGGCTAACTCCCCCTGCACTTCCTTCAGCTGCTGCTTCAGCAACGAGATCTCCCCCGACTTCTGACAGACCTGAGAGGGGGAGGGAAACACCCAGGAATCAGTTCAGCAAAGCACCAGCATAAATTATAAAGAGAAGTTAAAGAGGGTTACAACTGACAATTATATTCTTTGATTTTCTTTTTAATTTATGTTTTGACAGTCAAGAACAATCACAGTTTACATGTGCATGATTACAGTAGCTACAAAGTATATGTGTCCTCTTTTTTTCTCCAAATTAAAACGAACAAAAACATCAGAAACCTACTGACAAAAACAAAATCCTAATGTATTGTTACGTTTCCCCAGAAAACAAAACCTGAAGGACGGGTCGCAGGTTGGGAAACTAACAAAGCACAAATCATAAAAGGGTCAAAGCAAACTGGTCCCTCGGTGTGTAAAAGTGGCGGTGGGAATAAAACACACAG
Source organism: Pagrus pagrus (assembly GCF_965226575.1). Lineage (NCBI taxonomy): Eukaryota > Metazoa > Chordata > Actinopteri > Spariformes > Sparidae > Pagrus > Pagrus pagrus. The sequence continues at coordinate 4,184,199 of NC_140208.1, read as the reverse complement.
CCACCCACTGATTCTGTCAAAATGATAGACGAACAACATTGGACCCAAAAACCAAAGGTGAAGTGGGAGTCACTGAACAGGGGGGAAACAAAACGTATGAAAACTGGCCAAAAGAAAAAAAAATCTCAAACACACTCAACTTCACTCAAACAGAAAACACAGAGAGCCAAGTGATGGTGTTGACTCCCTGCAGACACACAACCACTGAGCAGGGGAACTGCAGCCTCCTTATATAGTCTCCCAGTAGCACCCAGTAGCTTCTGATGACCTGAGACCTTGATCTTGGGGAATCTCTGATCTCTGTCCATAACAGTGGTACAACAGACCAGACTGAACTGACAATTATTGTCAGTATGTTTTACTCTGACACTTATTTTCTCCAACAATCAATGAATTGTTACGTCTATAAAATGTCAGAAAATAGTGAAAAATGTCAATCACAGTTGTCCAGAACTTTCTGTTCCGACTAATATTTTCAAAAAAACCCAAAGATACTTTACAAAACACAAGAAAACTAGAAAATATTCTCATCTGAGTGGCTGAGAGGCATTTTTGCATAAAAAATGACTTAACTAATCGATAATCAAAAGTGATTCATTCAATATAGACTGACTGATTCATCAGCAGATAGTTTCAGATAGAAAAGTAAATATAAAAATCAAATAAAAGTCTCATTAAAATCCTGAAACCCAAACTCATCTAGTTTAAAGTACCTTGTCACACTGAAATCCAATAAATGTAATTTGATTTATGTTTATGTCTCACAAAATGGATGTTTTGCTGAATACAGAAAAAAATCACCTCATAGAGGAGTTAGCTGTATAGCAGGCTAAAAGTGCTTTGAAGCAGTTATTTTACAAGTACAGAAAAACATCTTTTTCATGGGAAAGGTTATATTAAAAGCTCCTCTCACACATCTGTGTGATTGAATGTGTGCTCACTCACAGATCGTGTAATGAAAAGGAAAAAAATGGCATCAGCCCTGAATGTTGATGCATCTCTCCTGAATAAGAAGCTGTGAGGTTAAGTTCACATATCACCCTGTATGAAAACTAGATTTACCTCCTCGTGGCTTTATGCCTCCACGCAGCAGACAGAAAGGCGTTTTTAACATTATGATGTCACACTGAAGTTGACCTTTGACCTTTTGTACAAACTGTTGTCTGAATTATCTTATGAATTGCTGAGTAACGGCCAAAAATGTGTTCTGTGAGGTCACAGTGACCTTTGAGGCATAAAAAGACAAAAATGATCAGTTAATCAGTCTCAGAGACAAACACAGACTGTCGATCTTTTTCAATTGATTCCTTGTGATAATTAATCACCAGCAGCAGAGAGGAGCAGTGCTGTTATTGATCCGTGTCTTTTTAAAACAGAGGCAGTCTGTTCTGTTGGTTTGATTCCTGAGGCAACATCTTATTAAAAGTTCCCCTTCCTGCTGTCACAAGAACAAACCTCTGATAACGCTGCCTGTCAGACCGTGACGAGGGCTAAAAGATCCCCATCCATCAGACCTTTACAGCTACATTTATCATATCCTGTTTTAAATGAATGAATGAGAGGTGCACTGAACAATGATCATCACGTTCAAGTCCATTTCTTTTCATTAGTGAAATAAATGTATCATAAATATTATGGAGGAGCTGATTGATGCTCTCAAATAAAAGTCATTGTGTAATATGAGCAGTGCTTAAAGTAATGTGAGTTTAAGGAGAGATGATAATGAAATCGATAAGAACTTCACTGCCTAAACCTTTTCTTTTTATCGGTGTCATCACTACCTGCTGAGGAAAATGTCAGCGTGCTGCTCACCTCCCACTTGCTCTCCTCCAGCCGAGGCCCCAGCTGGATCTTCTCGTGCTCGTAGGAGGAGCAGCGCTCCTCTAGCTGCTCCCTCTCCTTCAGGAGCTGAGCGAAGTCCTCCTGCAGCTTCTTCTTCTCCTGCTGGAGCTGATACACCTGCAGCCGTGACACAGCCAGGATGATCTTAGTAATTCAATAGGTAGCTGTTGATTCTAGATGTGATGGATGTCTGCAGACGACGACCACTCTAAACAAAGCCACACAGTCCTTTCGCACACTTTCTACTCTTATGCTAGAGGATTTGTACAATTTAAAAAAGGGACAGTTCACCCTAAAATCAGATATACATATTTTTCCACAGTCCTCTCTGGACTTTAATGAAACTAGATGGAACTCAGATTGTGGTGAAAAACTGAACAGCAGTGTCGCTTTCCAGAAATCACGACACGGTTACTCAAGATAAAAGGTTACTCAAGACTCCTGTGGCTCTGAAAAGACATTTTCCGGTCTTCGACTGTATTTGTAGAGGTTATATCAGAGACTCTGACCTGCAGCTGGAGCACCTGCTGTGCTCGCTGGGCCTTCTGCGAGGCTACCTGCATCCTGGTGGCGCAGCCCTGTCTCAGCTCCTCCAGCTCCAGCTCGAAGCGCTTCTGCTTCTCCTCATAAACCTGCAACAAACAGACCAACACATCAATGAGGAAATTTTCTGTCATTAAAAGATGAGTTTGGAGTTATTTGCAGTGTCAAATTCACCCACAGAGCCTGATTTAAATATTAAAAATAGCTTTGAAAAATACACAAGCAGTGATTTTAAAGCTACAAAAAACTGAGGAAAAAAAGGAAACACTCGAGTGAGTTTTACCAACCTGACAAATTGCGGCTTCATTCTCATCCAGGTTTTCTCTGAGTTGCTGCAGCTCCAGCTCTCTCTCCCTCAGCTTGTCCTCCAGGTCTCTCACCACCCCCTCATAACCTTCCACCGGGCCCGGGGAGCGCCCGCTGGACCCGCTGTCAGACAGAGGTTGTCCTCGACCGCTCAGCGAGCCGGAACCTGTACTCTTAGAGGACGAGCGCCCGCTGTCAGAGTTGGAGTGTCCGTGTCCGCTGACGGGCGGAGCGCTCTTCATGGGCTCCAGGTGGCCAACAGAGGCCTCACCCGATGTCTGGTTGTAGCCGGCTGTGCTGTACGGTGGGAGGCCGGAGAGCGAGGTGCGTTCAGAGTCGGACAGCTGACAGGACTGACCGCTGCCACCGCCGCTGTTGCGGGCTCTGCTGTACAGGTTGCATTTCTCAGCGGAGGAGGGGGACACCTCTCTGTGGGTGGGGCTGAGCAGGTTCAGGTTGTTTTGGCTTTCCGATCCGTTGGCACAGTGGCGAGGGGAGAGGTACTGCATCGAAGTACGGTTCTTAGGAATGACGGGTTTGAAGGCGGTGGGCCGCAGCACTGTTTTCTCCATGTTCTGGAGAAGGAACACAAAATAGAGATGCACAGTTGTCAACTATTAAGCTAATGGCCAAGGATTTTGATAGCTAATTGGTTTGAGTTATTTCAGAAGTATCCCCCATTATCATTTCCCCAGTGACCTCCCAAGGAAACTCTTCATACAGTATCTGAATACATTCGGTTGCCAATTTATCAGGTACTCATGATGAAACTAATGTTAGACTGCTATGGCCTCTCTGTAAAATGGGATATAAAACATTTTCTTTAAATAAGATTTTATCAGATTGACTGATGGATTGAGACTCACCCTCTCCAGTTTTCCGGACACAGGGATCAGTTTTGGAGGAGGTCCCCCCATATTCCCATTCAGCCCTAATCCTTCTTTGAGCTCGTCTGCGTCACTTCCTGGGCTGACAGGTGTCACATGGTTATCATTCCAGTCTCCTACATAGTCCTCATTCACATAGGTATAGTTCCCGTTCCCAGTCTCCTTCTCCAGCCCCCTGCTGGAGCCAGTGGAGCTCTGTTTCTTCAGAGGAGGGATGCTCTGCAGTAAGGGGTCCTGGGGCGACTCAGAGCCCAGGCAGGAGGCTCCTGGTGTGGGCCAGCGGCCCCTGGCTCCCAGCTCGACACCTGAACGGTGGTCCTGGTAGGGGCCGGGGCGGGTGGCGATGAGGCTGCTGACGGAGCCCATAGGATCCACAGTGGAGGGCGGAGCGTTGATGGGGGGTGAAGAGCTGGAGGGGTGTCTCCTGCGGGCTCCTCCACTCAGGCCGGGGTTGTGGGGCTCAGCAGAGACGGGCAGAGCCTGAACCAGGGCCATGGTGGCAGCTCAGAGGGGTCACTCGCTCTGAGGGAGGAAAACAACAGCAGTGTGAGTCCAGACGAGTCTAATGTTATCCAAGACAAGTCAAGTCCAAGTCATTTTAGACAAGTCGAAGACAAGTCTCGAAATAAGAAGTCAAGTCTCAAGTCATTCCAGAAAAGTCCAAATCAACTCACAATAGCAAGTCCAACTCAAGTTTCAAGTCATTTGAAACTGGGCCAAGTTATATCAAGTCCACATCTCAAGTCTGTAAGGACATTTCTCAAGTCATCAGAGAAAAGTCTCAATTCAAGGCACTTGTTAGCGTGTCTGGTTTCTGAACGTTGACCAGTGAAGTGTGATGGAATTTGAACATTTTCCTGTCAAAGCTGTGTTAATAATGTTTTCTACACACTAAACACAAAGACCTGTTCTTGTCATACATCTCATCTAGGAAACTAAATACTGGTTGAAATGCCAGGTTTTTCTCTGATAAGGTCAAATTCTAGCTGTTCTCCACACCAGGGTGCTTGCAAGGAATTTCTCCCTGCCAAATACACACACACACACACTAGTATGGAGGCCAAACAGAGATGATATACAGTAGACTGAAGCATACAAATGTCCCACAAGACCACGGTGGCCCACACACAGAGAACCAGGACAGGCCATTCATGAAGGCCATTCAAGCAGCACAAACAGGGCCCGAGGCATGAGGCTTGCGAGGCATGAGGCAGCAGAAGAAAAGGGTCTCTTTTCATTTGAGATGTAAAATGGCTTCTAACATGCCGGTATTTTCCCTGACAGCAACAAAGGCTACTGTCTCAACACATCTTATCAGCCGTAGGAATAACTGAAAGTTCATAACAGTGGATAATACCTCAAACGAGGAACACAGAGAAGAGGAGACAGGCTGAACTTGCTGTGATACTGTAGCTGTGGGTGTTTTAAAGTTGCTGAGTAAATCCAACAGTACACAAAAATAAACAGTTGTGAGAAACAATTTAACAGCGTAGGAGGCACAAGATCTCACACACTTACTCTCCTCACTCCCACACTCTCACAAGGCCTGGTGGTAAATATTGACACTATAACAGGCTCACACAGACGATGATGTCAACAATGGATGGTGAACAGTGGAGGGTTGTGTGGAGAACAATGGCAAACGGTACGCATGATGATGAGGTCATGGTGCACTGACAACACGCCAGCAGCAGAGCCAGTTGTTCTATAAAAACATCTCAGTGAGTCGCAAAATATGAGGAAATCCGACTGACGGGTGTGTCCTGTTCTTGAGAAGCAGACCAGTTTATCAAAAGTACGGCGGGACTGCGGTTATCAGTCACTCGCAAAATTGAAGTTTGTTGATGAATCACTTTTCCTCTCGTTTCCTCTCCTCTGTCCTCTTCTTAACCTTCCTGTTGACACATTGACTGTGTTTACATGCACAAAATATTTACTTTTTTTCTCCCACAGTGACCTCTGACCACCAAAATCTAAGTTCATCCTTGAAGGGAATTTCTTCCTCAAGGAGCTGCTCGGGCAATTTTGTTTCTTTGCATCTAAATGAGATTATTAAAATTTTCATGACCGTGAGAACACAGCCCGACTCTATCATTCCTTCAGCACTCTTTTGAATATCCAAAAACCTGTTTGATATATGAGTTTTTCATAATGTTTCTAAGCCGGTATTCTCCCCCCTCCGACCAGAAATATGGGATTTTCTTTTGGGAAATGCGTCGCTACCCAAGCTAACTTTTGGCAAGTTGGTTTGTGTTTGTGTACAACGCATCCATGACAACGCACAGAGTCACCTGTAAACAGGCAAGAGGCCGCGTGTCGCAAACTGCGGTGATAACCCAAATTGAGATGCCTATTATGAATGTACTGTATACGTGTCCAGACAAAGAGCACATACCTCTGCCAAGGCCCAACAGTGACTCTATAATTCAGTCAAACCCAATCCAAAAACGCCCTATCTTGCAGTGTTAAAGAGAAGTGAGAAAAATTCCTGGATCCACACCAAAAGTAAACGTGGTCTATTTTGGACTGTGGCCCATCCTCCGTCCAAGTTTCATGGAAATCTGTTCAGTAGTTTTTCATGTAATCGTGCCGACAACCCAACAAACAAACAAACCAACAAACAAACAGACACAAGTGAAAACATAACCTACTTTGTGAAGTTAAAATGTCTCATAAACCTGCAAAATATCGACATATCCTACATATCTTCAGCCTATAATATTAGTGTGCATGTACACGTATTCAAAGAAGATGAAAAAACCCCGGGGAAACGAGTGTCCATGTTTGTAATTAGTGATGAAGATGCCTGATAAGATGTCAGAGGGGCTGACAGCCGGCCTGCTGGCCACCACACATCTAGACTCCACCTGCCAGGACCGGGCCGTGCCAAGTCATTTACCAACATGCCAAGTTTACTGAGAGCCTACGAGGCTACTACTGCGTTTGAACTGTGATTAACACGTGTTAATTAGCACATTCAAAGTCGGGCTAATCCCTGCTTACACTCATTATAACTGATTAAGACAAATCTGGTTCTGCAACACGTTGGGATATGTAAAAACTGAAACATCTATACTGCACCAGCATCTGTCAGTGTCTACTTGTCTTATCACAGAGGTGGTATAGCTTTAACAAACTATTATTAGAAAGTCAAACGAAGGTACTGCAGTCAATACTTATTTAAAATCCATTCACTCACTCCCTCATGGGACAGGAAGTCAAGCAGAAATGCTGCCGTTCATTAATTCTCTTTGGTCATTTGGTAAATGCACTTTGAAATGGAGTTTAAAATGTGTGTCATTAAAGATTCATCCTGCATACCTCAATTACTGCTGTCAGTGATGGAAGAAGCATTCAGATCAGACACTCAGGTAGAAGTAGCAATACATCAGGGTGAAATCACTCCACTACAAATAAAATAAGTGCTTTAAAGTCCTAATGAAGGAGAAGAACAAAACTTTGAGCAGCAAAATGTATTAAAAGTATGAAAATTAAAAGTACTCATTAGGTTCCAGAAAGAGCCCCGTCAGCGTAACAGTGTGGAGGCTTCTTCTCGCCGTTGCTCTCCTCAGGTCAGTGTTTCTGATCGTGGGGGGAGTGCATCCTGCTGCCCTCCCACTCTCTCCTCATAAGTGAATAAAGCGCTAATCCCGCTGGACTCAAGATGAGTGAAACTATGCAGAGACTCTACTGAGGAGAGCTGAGGGGTCTCAAACTGTTTTTAAAGCCCCCGTCATGATCATGCGGTCCTGGTTTCTCTTTTGTCGTCATGGTGACCGGGGCCTCAAACATTAGAAGGGGGAGGATGGGGGGGGAGGATGGGGGAGGAGGGGGGGGGGGGGCGGGTCAGAGGGCTGACAGGGAGGCCAGGACCCCTCCTTAGCATCTTAAAGCCTTCAGTGGGTCTATAGCTTTCACGAGCTTCCATACGCTTCCAGTTGGTCTTAATGGAGGATAAATGGACATTAACAACTAACGACGGGCGGACGAAACCTTGACAACTATACGGGGGTTGAATGTAGATAATATACCTCTAATATGAGGTGTAATTATACCGTAGTACAGCTGTTTTGGTGAAAAACCCAGAGATATTCATATTCACTAACATAAGGTCCAAAGAAAAACAACAAATCTTCTCATTGGAGAAGCTAGAACAACATAATGTTTAATGCAACACTAAATACATTTTTAAAGTGTTAGACTATTTTCTGTCCATTGGCTTATTCATCTACTGGTTTCAGCACTAAAATACTGCATAAACACCACATTTCCATCTGATATACACAGCATGTTTTTGCTGTGCATAAAGCACCGCATAGCGCTGCATTATATTTCAACAGCCCCGATAATGCCTACAGTGTCAGCTGACTCTGACTGTGAGCAGACTGTTTTTGTCTGGGAAAGCCCTTGAAGGTTTTAATGCCTCTCAGTCAGGCAGCAGACAGACAGACAGTCAGTCAGTCAGTCACTCCTCCAGCAGGAGGAATGTGAGGCTGCAACAACTAATGAGAGTTAGGACTTAACATGGACAGAATTAATGCTGGTCAGTGTTTGTACAGCCATTGTTTTTCCGATGTCTCATCATTCACATGCCACAGCCTGACAGAGGAGATCTGAAGTAGTATTTCTCCTGCGTAGAGCGTTTTTTGCTCTTCGGCAGCCAACAGTAGCAGCTCTGGGGACTTGCTGTCACCTCGAGGCGTCAGGGTTTTATCCCCAGGCTTTCAGCACTGACAGTTTTATGGGATTACTCGTATGAGAAAAGAATATAAGAAAAAGCTGCATAGAGACAATCTGCAACTGCTGCAGTTTTTAAAAATGTGACTGTTCTGCATAAAACTGGGGGGCCCAAAACCTTACAAACTAAAAGCAAACGCATATCACACAAAACACAATCAAGTTCATTTTGTAACTGTTAGTTGTCATGGCTGGATTAACCCTGTATTTTTGGGGGGGCTTTTTATGGCTTTATTCATAGGACAGCTTGGAGAGATGACAGGAAATGGGATGGGAGAGAGGGGGGGTGACACGCAGCAAAGGGCCCCAGGTCGGACTCGAACCCTGGGCCGCTGCAGCGAGGACAGGGCCCCGATTAACCCTGTATTTACCCAATACTGACCCCTTGTTTGTGGTGATTTAAATTACAAAAACATTCATTTAAATATAATAATAAATACCTGGATGTTTTGTACACTGGTCTTTGCAAACGAAAGGGAGAGAGGAGATAAACGTTTCTTTTACACGTCTTATCTCTGAGATGAAATGGGAGCTGCAACACAGATGAGAAATCCATATGCTGACTGCTGAGATCAATACATTTAAAAAATTCTTGCTGAGATTTCAGTCTACACGACCTCACTGAATATGAAACGTGAAACATCCAACTCAAAGGCCTGAGTTCACACACTGACAGTCAGGTCAGTCCAGTCACAGCAGTGCATTTCATTAAACATACAGCACTAAGTCTAGATGCATTTCACTGACATTCATTGGCATGCAGGGCAACCATTCGTCTGACTGCATCTGAGGTTGGCAATCAGAGAAACGCGCAGTATAAAAGCCTTTTTATAGAAGCCGTATTACAAAGATACAGTATACACAGTTTACTGGCCCGGCCCTGCGAGACTGCAACGTCACACAAACCTGCTTTGAGACAAACTGAAAGAGGCTGCACTAAATCCCTCTTTGTTAGCACCACGCCATAAACACACACCCACAGCCACCGAGGTGAGAGGCTAAAAATATTCCCCACGCCAGGTGAAGTGTTGGGACCTATCGGAAAAAAGAAAATGTTGTACCGGCCGTCACAACTGAGAGTCTGACTGAAGGAAGATGTGGAGAGAAAGAAGTCAAGGCAGAATAGAGAGGAGGACGAGGAGGGTGTCTCAGTTTTCAGCAGGGAACAAACAAATGAGTCTGTAGATCCCCTCCTCCACTCTACATCTCTCTCTCTGCCCAAACTTTCGAATCTCACTCTCTCCGTCTTGTTCTGCACCCCACCTCCCATCTCCTTCTTCTGCCCCCTCTCTCTGGAAACTGGAACACAGAGGGAAAAGTGTGACAAAACTATTTTAGTTTTGTAGACAACCTACCTTTCCTCAGGCAGACACCTCACACCCCTGGCAGACACTGCCGGTCACCGTGCCAAATGTTAATGTTTCCAACTAGGGCTGCAGCCATTATTTTAACTGGTCAGTTTTTGAAATGTCAGGAGAAAGTGGCAAATAGTGACCGAGATTCTTTAAATCACTTGATTTTTGTCCAAACAACAGTCCTAAAAGCCAAAGATATTCAATTTACAATCTTCGCATTCAAGCAGCTGACAACACAGAACGTAGTAATTGACTGTCATACATACAAATCAACTAACCAACTAATTGACTATTTCGAACTATGCAGGGTGCCTTAGCTGAACAGTGGTATCAGCTGATATTTGCCTTGTTGACTGCTATCGACCTGTCTGCAAATAAGATGTTCATCTGCTGTGTCACACCAAATTTGCAGGGACACATTCCTGAGCTACTGGCTCATGACATCCTCGCCATGAGTTTGAAAGGTGATGTGAGTCCTGAAATATTCTTGTCTTTGAGTAGCTTGTTGTATAGCAGGCTACCACCGCGTTAGAGGCAATTACTCACTTTAAAAAAACTGTTAAGGACTTTAAAACAAACCAAAAATTCGATTGAAGCCAAAATTGCGTTCATTTACTTAACGAGCGTCATATACGGTAGTTGGTGTTATGCAAGACGGAGGAGGAGGAGGAGGAGGAGAAGGACAAGAAGAAGAAGATGAAGAAGAAGGAGAAGAAGAAGAAGAAGAAGAAGAACTTCTTTTTGACAAGGGTTACATGGTGTATTATTGACTAAGTAGCCCCGCTGGACTAATACCAGTAGCAGCCCATAAAGTGGTTAACTAAAGAGACATTCCTCATGAGAGCCTTCAGTTTGTTTGATGCACTGAACACTGTCAATGATTATACAGCACTGAAAGACAGCAGAGGCCTCCTTTCACTGCCCCATCACAACACACACACACACACACACACACACACACACACACACACACACACACACACACACACACACACACCACCTGGATTAATGTCCTCAGCTTGTCACTGTGTTTGTTTTAATGAGCAGTAGCAGAAAAGAGCGATCAATGAAAGGTGGTGGCAGCTTGTCATTGAGCTTGTCTATTACATTTCTGGGTTTCTTTTAATATTAACATGCAATAAACCTGTAACAAATAGCTTAGAAGTCTGAAACAGCCAACACCAAACATCACTGTCTGTCACCTTGACTGCCAACGTAGTAATATTCAACTTCCCTTTTCTCCAACGTCCCTTCCCTCCGAGTTTCTTACCCCAGTTTGCTCCCTGCATATCTGCTCTGGAGTGTGACCAGCTCCTTCTTATCATCCGGCCTCAGCTCCTTCGGCTCCTTCTGCTTTAGTCGGCTCAAACATTCACTCTGTTCCTGCTCTCCTGGATGTTTGGCTCCGTTTCTGACCAACTCTCCTGAGGAAAACTTCTCTAACCCCCCTTAAAAAAAGAAACAGCTCATTCTCAAGCCAAATGCCGCCAACTTGAATGGGAGCACAGTCCCCTCCCCTTCCTCCCACCTCCTCCTCCTCAGCACAGCCCAGCCTCTCTCTCTCCCTGACAGATACACCTCCTCTCTCCATGCCCCGCTCCTCCTCTACCATTTCCTTTGACCAGAGAAACTACACTCTGCAAAGTCCTCTACTGCCTTTGTCAGGCTGTAAAAAAGAGGAGAAAGGAGAGAGAAACAGAAAGCCAGGGAGAGGCGAGCTGTCAGTTAAAGGCCTTTCTACTCTCCTTGCCTATTTCAAGAAGAAAGCAACAGAGTAAAAAGAAAGCGGAACTGCATGAGGATATCATCTCACTTTAAAAAGTTTCTTGATTTGAGCCTTTTCATCTGTCAAAATTAAGTCTTCATCGGAGTGCATTCGAGACAGAAACTTAAGAAGATGCCAGTAAAAAGAAGGAGAAGAAAAGCTGGGAGGCGTGAGGATTCAGTGTTGGAGAAATGGGTGAAATTGGTTGGAGACAGACATTGGAGTAAAAAACTTTCTCTATGAATCTGCAGTCCGGCTTCTTATCTGTCAATCTGATCTAAAAACACAGTTAGCCATACACCTAAAGCTCGAAAAATAATTACAGTTAATCACTGAGCAAATTCTTAATTAAAGAAGCCATCACTGTGAATTAAAGGAGGTAAACCTATCAAAAATCAGCACTGATGGTGCTTAAAAGCAAAGACAAGATGGGATCACAGTATTTCAAAGGGCAGAGCTGGATGTACGATATGTGTACATAAAGTATGTCTCTGCATGTCTCTTGATAAAATTGCTTCAGAAAATAAATCTTACTCCCCTGCGGTTAGCGTTAGTAGCACCAAGTGCATTTTAATTGTCCAGGTCCCAGGGTTTGGTTCAAAAATGACATGTGTATCAACCGGGGGCAGCTAAAAGGAAGTGTAACACTTCAGCCAAATCCTAGACAAAGACATTCATCATATTGTTATTCTGAACAAAAATTCCATTATTTCCCTCTGCAGCAAAGAAGAATTACACAATTAAATACTTAATTTAAAGTACCGGTACGTTCTCCAAATGTGTACTTTCTTCAGCGAATGTAGCCTTGGCCTACTTTCCGTTGCTATTTGTGTGTGTGCCGGGCCTTTAATAGCCTAATAATAGCCTATAAATAGTATCATAAATTAGGTTTATAATGAAAAACTGCATTATTTGTTCTCTGGCCACATGGGGGCAGAACAAAAAGCTGTAAACACAACATTAACATAATCCTTTTAAGCTGCTATTGGAAATATGTTTGAAAACAGCTTCTTATTTACACATACAGCAGACACAAGTCCCGTTTCTGGCCACTTGATGAATGCTTTAGCTCTGTTGGCTGCTAAAGTTAGCTGCCTACAGTGGATTTTTTGAAGAGGATTGTTGGTGAAAACAGCTGCCCACTGCTGCTTGAACTAAGATTGAGGAGAGCGGTTAGAGTAAACCAAAATAATAGTTGTAAAGTGACTACTTCAATATCAAATGCAGTCGTTTTATCCATTGTTAACATATTGAGTTGTGTAGCTTTAAGACAAGTCAGATATCAAATGGATAAGTTTAACACGCGATTTTCCTGAAAGCTATAATCAACTTGGGATATTCATGTGTTAACTTGTGCCCTTATTAAACCTTGAATCTGAAACCTCTTTGATATAATATTTATGATCGCTGTAGTTTAACAAAGAGTCTCGAATATCCTGAGTAACCAGTCGATCAGCTTCCAGAAGAGTATTTTCTTGTGACAGCGACTGCATTCTGCTTTTGCCTTGACCTGTAATCGCCCATATGGCCAGCATAAAATAAAATAAAGGAAACAACAGGATGAGATGGTGAAGTCAGAGCTCAGCTGCTCAGCTCCCAGATGAAGAGAGGGGTAAAGTAGGGTACGAGAAGTAGGCTATGCCCTGCCACTGCCTTACACACACACAAACACAGATCTGCCCCTCTTCCCTTTCTCTTCTGAACTCCTTCTCTTCCTTCTTCTCCTATAACTGGGTCACATTGGTAGGCACCAAGTTTGTCCTTCAGGCACTGAGACGTCAGGGAGGGAGTTCAAGGTCATTCTTGGTCACGTCTCAATGGGAGGTCTCGAGAACACTGAATATGCCACAAGTGAAACCAAGCCAAACCAACAGAAACCACTCTCCTGTTAAGAGTCCAAGATTGGACGACAAACACCATCAATCAGCCGCCCCGAGGCCACCAGTGTTGGGATAAAGAGGCAGGCTGCAAATCACCTCTGTGAATGCCACCATTAACACTACCTCTTTATAGGCTGAGGGGGGGCGTAACATGACTCAGCCCCTTTAGAGGGAGTTGATTTACAAGCTGAAGCGACAGAGTAAAATGACGACTCTGTGGCTTCCTTCCCTGTCTGCAGGACAGCCAACGGAAAACCATGAGGGAAATTAAAGTAAAGTTCCAGTTAAAACAATCATTCCAGTGCGGCTTTGCAGTAACATTGGGTACATCTGCCTGGTGGTTTCTGGTTTATCCCCCTCAGCCATATGAAGTTTATTATCCTTAAGGAATACACAAAACGTTTAGGAGCACCGTCTGTGGGCCAATTTCTCGTGAACATTGAAAGTGGTCCCTTAGAGGCCACAATTCTAGTTTATCTGCATCTATGGCGGATGCCCAGCAGGTGGCCATCCATCATAGGCCGAGCTGCCATCTCTCTGCGGTCTGTCAGCCCAGCTTCCTTCTATATTTTCATAACAACGCCTCACGTCTGGGACCAGAAACCGACAGAAAGCTAGGCCATCCATCAATGTCCGTGCTGCCTCTGCGTGGGGACATCACTCCCTCTGGACGCTGCAGCTAAAAGCGGCCACAACCAGCCGGCCCTTTGGACCGCTTACTTTGAAAATAATCCACCACGGCACAAAGCAATCCACGAACATCTCTGAAATAAAACAAGTGTGAAGGTTTAGCACTCAGCGGGGGGTGGCTCATCAGTTTTTAGACACAAATGACGAGAAGGGAGAGGGCGAGCTTTTGTAGATTGAAATAACTACTCCGAGTAAGTCCGGTCATAAATCCACAGAAATGGGATGGCTGTATTGAGTTGGCAGGGACCCGACTTAGCCACACTCTGATTTACTGTATAATGTGCCAAAAAGATTAGGGTTACGCTTCCAGCTCTGGAATTATAGCAAAACCCTATCCATGATTAAGATCTGTTGCTCACTCCCACGCAGCAGGAATGTGTTAACATCCACACGTAGTGGGATGCACACTACTATGTGTGCGGCAAGCTGCAGCCAATTCTTAACATCAATAGTCTCGACGAGAAATGGCTCCAGAAGAAAACGGTTTCAGATGTCAGAGAGTTAACACAATCTAAAGCTTTGTGAGAGAAAATGTTTGCGTAAAATCAAACTTCAAGGTCTTGCTTCACATCAGGGAACAGCTAAAAAGTTCAAAGTTAAAAGTTAAACCACTTACCTGTCAATGACACCCTGTCTTTAGCTTCTGGAGGCCTTAGAAAAGCATGAGGAAAAGGTCGGTCGAGCATCCCAGGAACTCACACCGGTGAGAGGGTCTTCATTCTCTCTTCGTCTCTCTGTTCTCCCAGGCTGAAGGGATGAAAAGCAAAAAAATGTGTGATGTTGAATCAGCAGAGGAGAGGCTGTGAGACCACTGAGGAGAGTTGGAAAACCTGAAATGTGACAAGTGTGTTTATAGAAGTCAGCGAAAAGAAGGAAAATCTGAGTCATGACGGCAAAAAGGCTTCACACAGAGGAGGGTTGAGACTGAGGGGATTTTCCATGTCAACAAGAGTGAAGACTGAGACCAAACCTTGCACCCAGTTCACTAAACAACTATCCCCTGAGTCTAGTAAAAACAGGACTGTTGATCCTTTTTACATTTGTGGGTTTTCACAACAAGTTTCTGCCATTTTCTGTGGTCACATGAGGTTTACACTTAAGACAAACACAGTTTCCAAGTGAAGAAACCAGCGTTGCAGATATTAAACATGAAAAATGTGAATAAAACAAACTTTTTGGATTTTGGATCAAATCCTGCCTTGACGGTCAGAAAGACAAAAAGGTGAGACTCACACCGCCACCATCTGGAAAGAAGTACAGAGTCCATCTGCTGCTCATTAAGCTGGTGTATAAGTGGTAAAGCAATATTTAAGTTTAGAGCAGAGGAGCATGAGAAAAGAAGGAGAAGTGCGAGAGGTGATTCGACCACACAGTCATTATTTCAGACTTGTTGTTCACAGTCCTGCTGCCGGGAGAATCTTATCATTACAATATATCACATTAGATTACATTACATGTGGTACTATCACGTTTTCAGCAAACAATATCATGTCAGGTAGAACGAACTATTAATAAAAGAAGAAATAATAGCGAAATGTGGTGCTGAACAACTTCCCAACTTCACTTCTCCTCTTTAGAGACCAATTTTTCAAGGTGTCCTTCCTCTCGTTGAAGTATAACTGAATTTAAATAAATATCTGCAAAACTGAAGCATCCGACTAATTGCCAGTTGGACCTCCAGAGATCATATTTCCAAGTATTGCTGTACATGAATTATTCAGACAGTATTCAGAAACAGACAGGTACATTATGAATCTCTCACTGACCTAAATGTGCTCGTATCGCAATTTAAAATAAAAGTTTTAAACTGACAAAAGCTACGACAAATTACCAGAAGCTCTACAAACCAAGAAACCAACAGACCAGTAGCTTTAACAGATGGTTCTGTAATTAAACAGGGTAAAAATATGAGATGTGAGATGATTGAGCATGAGGAAGAAAATACTGCAGTGATGAAAGTTTTATTTTTCAAGGAGATAAATGTTCTTAGTCTGATCTGTGTGTTTGTTAACAGAAAAGGTGACATTGTAATACTTCTGTAATATGTTAAAAAAAATTTAATCTAAACTGTTAATCAGTGAGCGCTAGGGGTGCTGCCTCGTGAAGCATTTCCTCCATATTTCCAGTCTTTACACCAAACTAAGCTAACCAACAGCTGCTGGTATTTTCATACTTGGCATACAGCTGTAAGAGTGATATTGACCTTCATATTTAACTCTTGGCATGAAAGCAAATGAGTCTATTTCCCAAACTGTCGAACCCTTCTCTTGAAAAATGAACATAGGGTAGTCTAGGGATTCATCGGTATGAGATTTTCAATATAATACGTTTCGGTACGATAACCATCTCCATCTAACCCAATATCCACATCTTTTTCTAAGTGCTGTATCCTGGGAAGCTGGACTTGTTTCAGTTTCTTGAAGATGTTTCACCTCTCATCCAAGGGGCTTCTTCAGTTCTAGCTAACTGGAGGGGAGTTGCAGGCTTTTAACCTCCCACACAGAGTTTAAAAGCCTGCAACTCCCCTCCAGTTGTTTGTTAGAAGTTTGTAAAACCCTTCTTGGTGGTGCACTCTCTCTGAATGCTTTCTAGTAATATCTGTAATAAATATTCTGTCTTTTTGGATAAAATCATACAATATAAACAACAAGATGTGAATCAATAACCCAATAAAATTGAAGGTAATAGCCCCTCGCTGAATCTAGATAGATACTTTATTAATCTTGCGAGGGAAGCTATATGTTACAGCAGCATTATCAACCAAAGATTTAGAGAAAACAACAAAAGATTAGCAGTAATCTGAGAGATCTGGAGGGTCGTGGTGAACTGTGGTAGGAGCTGAAACTGAGAGTGAGAGTGGACTAGCAGCTAACTGGTTAATGTGCATCCTGTTTTATCAGCAGGATCAGGGATGTTTGCTAAAATTAACGTTACCAACTGCCTGCGGGGTTAAAGCAGCTGTACAGGCTTTAGTTAAAGCTAAACAAACCTGCAGCGCCTCCATCTGTGCCAGACACACTGTATTAGTATGTTACAGACAGATGGAAGTGCTGAGGAGACTGTGGCTTCCCACATGTAATGTATCTCAATCCAGATGGCTTTAAGGCAGCTTCTTAAATGTTGTACTGCCATAGTGCCAAGCCATAGTGTAAAGTAATGCCGCAATACTTGTTTAAAAGACAAACTATGAGCCCACAGATCATAAACAGGTGTTTACTTAAGAGGGCCGCTCCCCTCACCTGCTATTCCACATTGAGGGGGATAATCCTCATTAAAGGAAGCCCAAACAGCAGACAGAGGGACACAGATAGAGGAGCATGTGTGCTGAATAAAAACGGAGTAGAGGGCGGTACTGTGATTACCATTTCATTACATTATTCATCTGCTGAACGGGCACCTTCAAAGACAGCTTTCAATAACACTAAACCTCCCTATGACATGTTAACTGACCCATAAATCAATCAACAATCAATGAGGTGCAGGAGTAAAGATGAGAAGTCTCTTGTTCTTCTCCATCAGAAAGTACAGATATTTTATTTTCAGAGAAAGAGACGACTTTAATCTCTCAGCGTTCCTTTGAAGAAGACGTGAATTGTTTCCATGACAGTTCAAAGCAAATAACACACCTGCAGTGAATAGAGGCCCTCCTGTTTGAAATGGTGATTGATTGAACAGGTAACCAAGTGTTGTTCATGTGTTGAGAAGGCTTAATGTCCTAAGTGCTTCTTTACAATCAGGATGAGTAAAAGATCAATCAGACAGGTACCACATCAATATTTGCTTTCTTCCAATCTAAAGACACGGTAATAACCTGAATATTCTGGAAATGTTGTTTGAGAAAGTGTTTGAGAAAAACACCAGGGACCAAATTATAACTGTCAAGCAGTCACGAATCGCCAGTGTTCAACAAGAACAGAGCTCAAAAACACTTTAGACACAGCTGCACAGGAGAGTGTGTATGTGACTGATACAAGATACACAAAAGCCATTTTCACACAGGACTAGTATAACCTGGGGACCTCTAGTGATTTGTAATAATTGCAGAGGACGTCTGTGATCTTAATCCCATGTGAGTCTGACATTTCTGTAATTTGAAAAGTGATATATAACTATTTTTCGCCAGACACAGAGGTCATATGAAAATATTAGTCCCGTGCGAATCGGCATCTCTGTGGTTTAAGGTTGTATTTCTTTTTAAACATCTGTTTTCTGTTGTCAGACAATTGAACAAGTAGGACATTTGATAGCAGCTCATAGCATGTATAACAGCTGTGCAGTGAGATCTGCTATATTGATGTCCAAAAGTGATGACAGAGAAGGTTAGGAGCAACTAAAGGTCGTCATATTCAGCCACCAAACATCCATTACTTGCTTTAAATGAGCTGCTCATGTGTGTTAATGCTGGTAACACATGCAGAAAGGGGGGAAATCAAATCTGCACTATATTAATAATGTGGCTGCTTTCATTTCATGCTTTACTTTATGACTTCTGTTCAGGGTCGTCAAATATTTGGGCCAGTACAGTAGATTTGCTCTCTGAGCAATTACACAATCCGTGAAAAACGTGATAAACAACATCCGTACATAACACTGAACAGATAAAATCTGCCTCCTCTTGCTCTGCCATCCTCTTTCCTTCACCTTTTCAGATTTCAGAAGTATTTATATATCAAAATGCTTCAGTGTTTGTAGATGTCCTGGAGGGCATCCAGAGCACATTGAAACAGAGTTAATATCTGACAATCCGAAAATCGGACACTGGTCAGAGACCAATGACAGATGAGAGAAAGAGAACAGATTTGGGTTTAATCTGTGGGCAGGAGGGCCGACAATCTCCCAGCTGCCTAAAAAAAAGAAAACGAAAAAGATCCCAGGGGGTCAGATAAGGCCGTCTGTTCAGTATCCCACAGAGAACTGTAAGATTAAGCCTGCCTGTAGACATGTAGCTGGGGTTTCACAGTACAATTGTTCACAATGCAAAGATAATACTGAAAGATTTGTTGGTGACAGGTTCTTGTTCTTGTCAAAATAGTCACTTCTGTTAACATTTGTAATGTTTTTTGACCTCCTAAATCAAACCAGCGAGGAGCTAAAACCTTTTGTCTGTCTTCCTCTGGTATTGGACACTTAATGTGTAGTACACAGGGTCCAAAATATTTGTTTATCTACTGGCCAAATGGCTAATGAATGTTCAGAATTTACCAGCCAGTCAATAGATTTTCATTGTTTCTTGGGCTGGTGGAAGAAGCTCATTTTTAGCCCTTGTAGCACACAAGTTTTTTTCAAGTTTTATCAATCAACAGCTGCATGCTGCACTGTTGATGTGCAATCATGCGATCAATTGTTAATATGAAAACATTGCCATTTTGTGCTTCAATTATCAAACAGTTAAAAAGCTCTTCAATCAAAATTTATAATAATTACTGCACGCAATCTTGTGCAGAAAATGTATGGTACAAAGACACACGGACCTCATATAAAAAAATGAACAGCCTGAGATTGAACGCCCGATTGCATTCATAAACATGCAGTTTTAGTTGGTGTTGTCGCGCTTGTTTGAGCATCACAGCACGCAATAAGTTTACAGCTAGACTGTGCAGTGTCCGGAGGTTAATTTAAATAGGATGTGGTGCAGGAAATACATTTAGATACCTATTGGGAAGGGCAGTGTAACAGAGAAGTAGAAATGAGGATAAATGAGGTACAGTGTTTGCCAGGCTTCAGGCTCCACACACACAAAAGCATGAGAACACACACACTGAGCCAGTGAACTATTAAGGAACAGGGTGGCGGCCCACTTCTTCCCTATCCAAACACCGCCACCCCACAGCACTTAGGTTTATTATTGTAATGTTCAGCCGTGTGCCAAAAGGTTCCAGGCAAGTTCACAAACCCAATACGAGAAGGTGGAAGCAACACACGCTGAACAAAGGCCATTCAGAGTATAGGGAAGTGATATAGAATAAAAAGGACATGATGTGGACAGACATGTTGACAGTACTGTACTCAGAATGCTAAAAACGCACACAACTGACAACGTGACATTCATTTTCTTTTTCAAGCCTCTTTGCTTGTACACAGCGGTGGTCAATAACAACATAACAGCATGAATGTTCAGACAAAACAACTTATAGAGAAGTTTGTGTTCAGAAATTCTGAAATCACACAACTGTTTATGTAAAAAGATAAAAAAGAGCAGACAGAGGGTGGAAAGTGAACCCGCTGGGAAAACTGGCATGTCTGCCTTGTTTGGAGAGCATGAAGATGGCCCACATGGAAAGCATCACATTCCATCTTAAACGGCACCAAATCTCTGTAGTTTCTCAGTAATTCTTGTTTAGGATCATCCAGGCCAAACCTCTAACATCCTCCCACAATTTGGAAATCTACGGGGAGAAAATTTCATCCATTTCCACTGAGTGGCCGGGGATTGAGGATGAGGAGGAAGCAAAGAAGGACCAGGAGCGCAGCTGTTGGTGAGGAGGTGGTGTTTTTTGGAACAAACGCTAAATGTTTTTAACCTTAAAGAAAATGCTGAGCACACACTACGCAAAATGTTGTACAGTGTAACGAATCCAAAGCCTTGTTCCTACCAAAACTACAGCAAAATAGAAAAAGCCAGATTGGTGGAGTGATTAGATAAGAGGCTTTTAAGGTTGGCCTTAAATGCACGAATGTTTTGGGGAAGAAGAGAGAGAGAGTCTCTGCTGAGTGCTGAGTTTAGTGATTGACCTGAATTCAGAAAAACAGACACAAACACCCTGAATAAACACTTGTGCAAGTAATGCCAATCAGCACAAATGATCCAAAGGTCTCACTTGCATGAATACATGAACAGCGCCAAGTTGGTGGTGAGGAAACTATTAAACAACCACCATTGACTCGGGAACAATCTGACTCTCTCTCGGAAGACTTTTCTTAAAACATTTGGGATAATGTAAGTACACAACTCAACAAACCATGTGACAAAAGTATGGTCATATTTGGACATTTTAGTGCAGAAATCTTACATATTATATCTTTAATATCGGTTGGATATTAATAAGAATATTTTCCGGTATATGTATATATATATACAGGCGCTATTTAGTTGTGTTTCCTTCTGAACATTGCACAAGACCACAAACAAATGTAAGAAAAGAGCTTACAATAACTAACTTTGCCAGTTTTTAACTGCAGCTTACTCTAAAATATTACGTTGAACAAAAGATATTGTTTATTGATAACAAAATAAGATCATATCACACTGTAATTACAGTGAAAGTCACTAACCAACCATATTGATTTGTCACCCTTTCCTAACTGTCGGGTTTAATGTGTCCGAAGCCTTTTTACAGCAAACTGTAGACATACCCTTGGGCGTTTTCCATGACAACTGAGTGCTCCATTTGCCATTGAAGGCCATGAGAAACAGCTGAATTAATTATCATTTAGTAGGTAGGTCAATTATTGGTGTAAATTGTAGATATGTATGGGAATAAGTGCCTGTAGCCTGTATCAAACAGAAAGTGGGATATAAACTATATTTTAAAAGAATGAGAAAAGTTGTCCCCTAGATTGTGTGAGCTAAATATGATCTACACTAATTACTTGTTTATTTTTTGACATCGGTATTTAATTTTTATTTATGAGCATAAGGAACTCTAAAGAGGAAGGCAATGATGTTTTATCTGTCGACTAAAAGGAAGTGCTGAACAATAAATCAATACGTGATGAAAACAGAAAAAGTCAACAACAGGCGTTCATTACTGTTCTGCTGAGCGTGGATGGATAGATGAGCTGTACATTGTTTGAATAGTCGACATCTCTCATCCCCTCCGAGTGTGACTCTGCACGCCAATTACTTCAGATCCACTTCTTTTCTGCCTGCGTAAGCCCTTATGCAACGCTGTGACGCAGCTACTGCCCAACCGTGCATCCCACCACCCACGTAGCTTCTGATCCGCACCCTCGATCATCCCTGCCACCTCCTCACCTCACAGTCACAGCCTGCCTCCCACCACATGGTCGGCCTCTCAACTTAAAAACCCTCACTTAATCAGGACCATGTGTTTGAGATATCACGGTTTTATGCATATCAAAGTGTGTGTTTGTGTGCCGTCCATCTCGTGGCCTCTTAGCAGGAGATAATCAGGCCAGAAATCACACAGAGAGCGAGGAGAAATGTATTTAAAAATATCCAAACAACCAACCTCAGGGAGGTGTCGTCCCACTTACACACTGTACCTCTAAACTTCGCTGATGCAAACATGCTCATCTTTATTTTGCTAAAATTCTACTTGGATCCTTTTTATGTTTCTTCCCCTGTCATCGATAACAAACCCTTTTCAGTTTCTGAAGGGAGGCATGCCAGATAGAGTTTGAGAACTACTGGACTAACAGCAAGAAAACTTAACAAAAGACTGATTTCCAAACTCTAAACTTCAGAAAAAGGACACAGGATGACTGGATAATATTACTCTGCGTCATTAGGCCACTGTCGTTTGACCATTTTTGAAAAGCTGTCAGGGAAAAAAAGATAAATATGACCTTGTTGAGTGGGAGTGAATGAAAGAAAGAACTGTGAAAAGAAAAGTGGAGAAAAACGAATGTAGAAACTACGACAGAGAAAAGTGTAAGAGTGACTGTGGACAGATGTCAATGTAGATTTTTATGTAAAAGTACATTTCCACTTTTTCTATATCATTTTCATAATATCGGCCGTAGATCTGTACTCACTACACCTATCATAACTGATTTGTACTGAGGGAAGGCAGACAACAAAGTGCAGGCAAGAAATATGAGACATCAAATGATCAGACAGGTGGTTAAAAACATATGTCTGGATATTTTGGGTAATAATTTCGCCGTTGGCTTTTGTTTGCTCTTCAAAAAAAGTTTGGAAAAACTGACAGTCTGAGTTTAGCACCCTATCTGATTCGTGTTCCGCTTTCTTAGGTCGAGGAAAATTTTAATTTGATCCAAGATGGCAACTATTTGTGTTTTCTCAAGTTGCTGATCCCCATCTGTGAGACTGGCTGTGGGCTGCACCTTGGGGCAGGCAATGTGAAGATTTTACGCCATGATCAATCTTGAAACTACTTTTTAGGCGAATCGTAGAGATTGCTATATTTAATGTCCTCTTACTTCTGTTTTCAAACTTCACACAACCTCATTGACCGGGTGTTATAACACATTTTTACTTCCTTTTATCGGTATCAGCCCCAAAAATTTGTATCCGTCTTGCTCTATTAATGAAATATTGTGTTTTAATGGTGGAAATTGAGAAATCCTGTTATTCTATATTGCAAGTCTGGCTATAGATTCCAGGGCGTTTCAAAAATTAAGAGAAAAAGATTGCAATTTCAATAATAGCGATTCAATTGATCAGGATGTTATTGTTCGGCTAGCTCGCCCACCCCCTAGCTAAACCCCCATCCAGAAGGTGCGAGAATGATCATCACAGGAGGCCATCAGGCAGCTGACACAGCTGAAGAGTATAAGTGGGAAAAAAGAGTGGTACTGAGAGAGGAGAAAAAGTGTGTGTGAGCAACAAGGGAACAAAAAGACGTGAAAACAAGAGGAGAGAAGTAGGAGTGAAAGAGGCTTCAGGCCTGTACTGTACATCAGCACATATGGGCCTCCCTGCAGCAGCTGTGAATGTCATGATCACACTCCCATTGCAATCACAGCTGCTCATGGGAAAAGGGCATGTTGTTTTTCATGCGTTTTTTGAACACACATAATCATCCACAAGTGACAAGAGATGATGCAACGCGCTACGTGTAAATGCCATGTCAAATATTCTCCTGACACAACTCACTTTTTGGTGTAAGCTCAGAACCGGGATCGAGGCCAAACATAACAAAAATTGTGCCCACATTCTCAGACTCTGTCTGAACCAATGTAATCCGACCAGCTACACTGCGCTTCTCTTCGTAGCAATCATCCTGAAGGCTGTTCTTCTGGTACATCAGTGCTCTGTGCTGAATGGTAAAATCACATTGTCTGACCAGGAAAAAAAGAAAAGGGGACCACGAAAGTCAAGATCATCCTCCACGAATATCTCGAGTCAATCCAACTAACAGTTTTTAATAGAGATTTTTCAGTCTCAACCAAATAGGTGGACCAACCAACCGACTGACCGCTAAACCTCTCAGTAGAGTTTCAACCAGAGCCGGTACAGTATGAGTAATTCAGTGACTTCTGAGTCGAGCATCAAGTTATCCTGGATAAGAAGTGTTTTCCCCTCCAAGGACACCTTTTCCGCCCAGTCACTAAGTGATGTTGATGAGGGTGACTTTGCCCTGAAGACAGCAAAGTCCGGCCAATCCTGCATCTTATCAGGGCTGTTTACAAAACTGTAAATCTAATCAGAACTGCAGCAATTCCCCGGGCCTCATTCTCAAAGTGGCTGCAGGAAAGGATGCAGCGACATGGGTCAACTCTGAGAAATAAAAGGGCACACGTATGGGAGAAAAAATAATTTGGTTATGGCAGTGGAGCTATGATTGAGTAATGAGACACAGGAGAGGCTCCATTTCTATTTCTCTACAGAGCAGGAAGGAGGGTACATCTATTATTTCGCAGTCATCAGTATTCAATAAGTGAACACTGTGCTGTTTGCAGAATGAAAAATAGCGTCGGATCATCATTTCCACTTTCCATCTTGTTCAGATACAAAACTATCCTGATTTTTTTTTTTAAACGCAGTGGATGAGACTGCACCATGCTGCACAAAGTAATGCTGCAGAAATAAACTGTTATTCTCTCTAAAAAGAGAAACTTTTGCTAAAAGTTTTGGAAAAAGCACAAGACTGTGACTCGCATTACAAAGTTAAAAGTTTTAAAATATGGATATGCTTTGTGTTGGTACTATGGTCCATTTGCATTGAGATTAGGCCATTAGTCAAAGCGCCAGGAAAGGAGGTGACAAAATGTGGCAATTTGGGAGGTAAAAAATGTCCACAGATTAATGGCCAGTGTGCTGTGCACCTGAAAATTGGGACGAAGCAGAAATCATATGAGCTTTCAGCAGAGAGAACGAAGAGGGAGGCCTGTGTGTGGGTCATACATCTGTTACTAAATCCCCTAAATACTTCTTATCCTCAATAGTCAATATATTTTTAATCACAGACGTCACCTGCCCAGTCAGGACAGACTCTCAGCTCCAGATTAGACAGGAAAGGAGGAAACAAAAAAGTCATGGCCCCAGGGATCTCTCAAACCTCAGCCCCTGACTCCCGGTGCCCTCAGACAGATGTGCAGTCCAGCTGTGCACAAAACACTGAACTGGCTGAGAATACCAAACCGTTCCTGGGGAGGATGTGAGGTCAAAAGCCCTCCATCTGTAGACGACGATGGCAACGTCTTTAATTGTCTTGTTTTGTCCAACGTTCTGAAACCCCAATATGTTCAGTTTATTATCATTTAAATCCAAGAAAACCAGAAAATGAGAAAATTTGAGAAGATGAACGAGTGAGTTTTGGCTATTTTTGCTCACAAAGTACTTAAACGATGTGCCAAGAAATGTAGTACTACTCCAAGTAAGAGTGGAGAAGAAGAGTGCTGATGGTGTAAACATTGATGTTTTATGGGCTCTACTTAACATATTGGCCATATGTGAACTCAGGTCCAAAGGATCATCTCATTGCCTCTCTCCTCTCAGCTAACAGAGAACAACAGTAGCCAACGTTTAGAAATGGAGTCCGCTAACGTAAACCAAACGACCGACTTCAGGCACGACACAGAAGTTTCACAGAGCCCCTTTAGCAATGTTGGTTCCTAAATATTTTACATCAACTTTGAAAATGTTGTATGGGGAAGATGCAACAGACTGGAACACAGATTGTGTTTTGGTGAGAAACAATGAATATAAACATGACTGTGTTTGTTTATGAGAACTCTCCGCAGGGTAACTTTAAATGTTTTTGTTCTGTGGTCTTAAGAGCTGCATTACAGCCAAGTCACACACATTTCAAACATCATTTCTGAGTGTTGAGAAATACACAACAATTCAGGATTTTTCGACCATATCGTCACCCATTAAATAAACTAAATCATACAAGTTTAGTTCATTTAAGCCACCAATCTTAAGCCTTATCTTGGTTTTGTGCTCTTCTGTAAGTGCTTTTGAGGTGTGCCTATTGGCTTCTGTGTTCGTATTGTTTGGTGAACTAGCCACACAGCTTAACAGGTGATTAATTATTTAGGTGTGGTTGGAACAAAGGGCCTATATAAACTGATTATACAAATACAAACAAGATATTTTGTATGCCATTATGATTAAAGTTGACAGGTTAATTATACCTTAAACGATGGGTTTTAGTCATCAATTTGATCTGGCAAATACATATTTTCAAAAAAAATCAATGTTACAAAGTGCTTTACAATAAAATCCTCAAGTAAAAGCCAACAAGACCAAGGACTTAAGATAAGCGAGATAAATAAAACATTTAAATAACAATAAATACCATCAGTTAAGAAAAAGCCATATGATAAAAGTGAGTTTTAAGAAGAGGTTTAAAGGATACTGAGTTGACATTGCCTCCATGGTATTTACAGATGTGTACCGAGCAGACACGCAGGGTCAAAGAGCGTTTACAAAAACGGATTTCTGTGACAACTTAATCTGATTTGAATCAGCCTGTCACGCTAAAACCTACAGAATGTGGTGACCCACAGAGGTTCAAAGAAACACTGGAAACTAGATAAAAATCTCTTTGGACCACGTTCAGAAGGAATATAACGAGGAGTGACGGTGAAGGCCAACTGTGCTCGCCGTGTTTTGTCAACATTCAGCATGTGTTGTGGATTCAGCATACTGCCTAAGTTTTAAACACTACAGCAGATCTGCAGCAACTCCACCATGAAATCCCCCAAAACAGATACAAATCAACACACAGCAAGTCTTCCTTTGGCAGAATTTAATTTGAAGACATGTAAGACATCATTTCAGGAGCTAAAGAAGAAAGTCCTTCACTCATAATGTATTTGTTCGTCAGTCGTGTAGAGAATAAACAGAAATGAGCCTGTAGCCTTAAATTTCGTCACAGCTCATTGTGTTCGAGAAGCCACACAAGAGTCCCAGAATCATCATGTCAGACTGTTTCTTAAATACTGTGCTGTGGGAAACTGTGCTACATCAATAATTATGGTGAACAGCCAGTGACAGGAGAGTAAAGTCAACACAATGGGACGCCACATAAACAAAGAAACCCACAAAATACTAAATAAGCATTTCATTTGACATGTTGGACCCTCAAGAAAACTAAAAAACACAACACAGTCTTCATGTTGCCTGACAGCAAAAACACCTCCCACTATGTTCCCTTTGTCGTCTCCTGTCTTCTGAAGTTTCTCTTCTCATTGGTTCTTCCAGGAGACGGTTCGTGAAGACTAATACAAAGAACGGAGGGACTTGACCTTCAGATTAAACGGCCCAAGGACAATATGCAGAGCAGCACGACAGGGAGGTATTACTTACAGAAAACACATTATCCATTATGAAACACGGCCTCTTAGAATAATAAATACTCACACCTCCATCTCCCTCATTCAACAAAGTCAAACTAGAAACCAACAAGGTTTGTGACAACAAATAGAAGACGGCAAAGGACGGAAACCCTTATGTACACAAACCGGTCATACTCAGATATACAGCACGACTATCTCAGCTGTCAGCACATACTGGCTGACCACATCTTACTGCTCTGTTTACTTTAGCAACCCCTTGCACTAATTACCACATTAAAATGTGAGACACTGCTACCTCAGATAATCTTTTGATCATAATAAGGGCTGCAACTAACTTTTTTACAGTCAATCTTTTAGCCCCATTTTTAAATAAATGTATTATAACTATTTTTAATTAATCAAAAGTTGGCATAAAATGCCTTGATCAGACTCGTTCTTACCCATCTGTGGTCAGATGACCTAACCTGACTTATCACTGGCAACTTTCCAATTCAGATAAGCAAGTATGATGCATTTTAAACGTGAATAAAAGGTTTAAAAAGTTGCTTATATTCCCCAAACTACAGAAAATTCAGAACTCAGGATTCATATGAATCGGCACATTTCTTGAAATGTTTTAAATCATATCCAGCACTATAGATTTGTTGAGTGTTGAGTTGAGTTGGGTGCAATTAAAACAAATATTATTTTTAACTAAGAAATACTCTCGTACTCAAACTGTGTAATTGGATTTAACAAGGGATCCAAAAGATTCAACAAGCAGATTCAGTTTAGATGAAACACCATCAGATTCCCATCATGTACAAGTTAAAGACACTTGGGAGAGCTTTACACGGATGCTAACACCCTGATCTGCTGACAAAGTAGTTCCTCTGAGGGACGCTTGCCATGCGCTTAAAAAAAAAAATCACTTGAGAAATTATCAATGCAAATAAACTGTGGCCTCCCCCACTGCCAAGGCTCGCAGCCTGCCCTTTTGCAAGCTAGCTGAGGTAAGCACTTGACCTCCGTGTGTGTTTAGGCTGAAGAAGTTTGAATATAATATACTGCAGAGTTGGGGGTTGGAGCTGGGAGCTGTTCGGCTTGTTTGTTGTGTTATCATCTTGTTCAAACTATTTGGCCTTTGTCTACAGATGAGGCAGCTGCGTACAAAAATAGACGAGGTTGCTTTGTTTAATTTAAATGAGCACATGAGGGAATTTTTGGGCATTAACGCACCACAGAGCTGCAGCGCATGTACGCACCGTAAATCCAACAAGCTAACTTTTGTGTGCAAAACACTGAATTATATTCTTCTTTCTCCTTGTAAAACACAAACTGTGGAGGTCCGGTCCCACGGTGCAACTGGCGACATTGTGATACCATGAAAAGTGGCTCTGTGTCTGGCCAAAAGTGGGTGTAGACAGCGTCAGAGGGGGAATGCCATTCATTTTAAGAATTCACATATGTTATTGCTGCGCCCCAGGGCAGGTCCGGTCAGCCGATAAATGTGAACCGCTTCCTCAAGCTAGAAAATGAAGCGTGGATTGTTCAGTGTTGTCACTGGGATGTCAAATTTGCCACCGTTCCCTTTGACAGTAAATGGTGTACATAAGGCTGTTGAGAGCTCTTGCGGACAAAAGACGAAGCTAGGAAGTATTTTGGGATTAAGCATTTTTAGCACCTGTATAATCAGCACCCCATTCATTGTCTATGGAGCAGACCTAGATTTCAAGTCCCAGATGATGCTACAAGTTTTAAGGACTTTCTTTGAGATTTCCAGAGGAGAACAGGCTCGCCAACATGGAACAAACTGTCCTAGAAGAGAACAATAAATATGCAGCATTTGTGCCTTCAAATGTGGCTGCAGAGGGACAAAAAGTTTGCTGATAAAAAATAACTTTAAAAAGAAAATAATGTCCCATAGATGTGAAAAATTGGGACAAAATGGAGAGCAGCGTTAGAGCCTCTGTTTGTATAAAGATAAAGTAAGATTTGTTTGGGTGCATGATAAGAAAATTGTTGATTTATGGTTTGGGCTGAGGCTGGAGTAGCTGAGCAGGAAATGAGTGTGGATACAGTTACTGTAGGAGGCACTTTGTTATGTCTAAAGCCAGCCAGCCTGCCCGATCCACACGTTGATAAACAAAAAGGGACCACAGAGACTTCAGGGGGGGCTCCAGGCGACAGTTAACACTTTGTTCAAGAGATTTGACCAAAACATTTTCCTCTATTATTCACATGTTATGCCATTTTCTCAGCTCAAGGGAACAACAGCCAGCCAGAGGCATACATCTAACCTTCACACACCTGTGCAGAGAGAGGCAAAGTTCATGTTTAGACGTGTCCATAAACTTACATAAGTACCGGGACACACATGAAGGTACACAACTACAACTTGGACTTCACGCTATACATGTTGATTTAAAATGAGTTACAGTAAATATCCAGTAAACACACAAACTTACCATGTACGTTTGTGGTGGACAGTCTGGGGCAGCTGCTGCTCTCTTCTATAAAGTCTGCTAACACAATCTGGACGCGACCGTTGCTCTTTGTCCTTTACAAACCGTCTTATCCACAAACTCGTAACTTTACTAAGATGTCCGCTGACAGAAATACATGTTTTAATGTCTTTACTGTCTCCCTCTCGCTTCTCTTCCTGCCGAGCAAAGCGCGTTTGTTGTTGTGCGGAGAGTCAGACAGGAGCTGCTGCTGGTGTTTAGAGAGCAGCGCCAAGCTAGCAGGAGCAGCAACGGCTAGTTCCGGTTACGGCTTTCAAAATAAGATAGCCTAGTTTTTGTCTACCCAAGTATGAATATCATTATGATCCAGGGGTGATTAACTGGAGCTGCAACGATTAATCGATTAATTATTTCCAAAATCTAATCTAGTAGATAAAAATCTTTTAAATGATAATAATAATATAGTTTAGTAATAATAATAATAATAATAAGAAGAAGAAGATGATGAAGAAGAGGATATCAAACATTTGCTGGTTCCAGCTTATTAAATGTGTAGATTTGCTTCTTTTCTTTGTCATTTATGATAGTTAATAAAGAGTCTTTGGCTTTTGGACTGTTTCCTGGACAAAGGAAGCAACGTGAAGACAATGGTCATTATACCAAGAGGTGTTTCTGATATTCATTCCACTCTTGTTGACATAAATAGGGCAGAAAAATGTTAGATAAACAAGTAAAATGTAGCACAAACCGAGTTAAATCAACACCTCTCAAAAACAGTTAACACAAAAACTGGAAATAGACTGCCAAGTAAGCGACGTGATGACAAAATGTCTTGTAGTGGCCGATACGCATAAAAAAAACCTTCATGGAAAAGTACATGCTTTTATTTTGAAGGCTAACTTCGTAGCTTCCGGTATTTTTGTGTTATTAGACACTTGACACACCTGGACTGCTCTCTCTCTCTCTCTCTCTCTCTCTCTCTCTCTCTCTCTCTCACACACACACACACACACACACCATTAGCCTACAAACAGCAGTAGCACACTTGTGCACAACCTGCCCTGAAGCCAAAGGTCATCTCTGGTCCTCTGGAGTCTATAATTAAACAATATATAAACATAAAAACACTATGAAAACACTTAGAAAACTATTAATCTAATAAAATATGTTATATGAATATGGTAGAGGCATTGATACCAGTATTCAGCACACCACAAAGTTATGTCATAAATAGGGCATATTAGACACATTAACATTTTTGATCCGTCTCCAATAATGACTGCATAAACTGAGCCGGTGTGGTTGGGTTGTAAAGGCGTAATCGCGCTGAGGCCAACAGTACAATGGATTGTAATGAAGATAAAGTACCCTAGATTCCCAGCCTGTTCCAGCACAACCAGTTCTTTGCTCTGTATTCTCAATATGTAGAACAAGGTCATACCTGACTAACCTCAACCCTCTCTGGCAAGCCTTTCTGCTCCAGAGGAGTCAAACAAGGCTATGCATAGTCCCACAGAGAGTGTTTTCATCTGAGCTGGTGAATGTCACCAGGCAAGAAAGGAGATAAGAAGTATAGTAACAATTAAAATCAATTAAACAATTAAAAGAGTTGAGCTCTGACTGACCCTCCAGTCTTAATACCATAAGGCCACATACTTGAAGTACATACTTGCTATTGTATAATTAACAATTAAAAAACAAGTCCTCATCTACTTCAGTTGTTTAGGAGAATAATGCAGCACTGTTTTACTGTGAGGCTCCAGACATTTTGTGGATTACGAAACTTCAGCCTCATCAGCATGGGGATGAGTAGATAATGACTGAATTTTCATTTTGGGGTAAACTTTTCCTTTAAGGCAATCCATCACAGCTCAAAAAACACAAATCACAACCTCATGGTGGGTCAGCGAAGTAATTACAATTCATCCTCTGGGGACCGTGACTGCGTGCAGCCGATAAAATTCAGTAGTTGTTGGTTATTCTAAAAAACGCTGACATCCCTTGAGCCGTGCTGCTAGCATGGCTAAAAACAGGCCAAAAGAAGCAACAGAAATGTAGTAAAATGAAAGAAAAGAGTAATATAAACAAAGAAAACTCATAAAGTATATTATAGAAAGCAACTTTAACTTGGATTTACTGAACTGGGCGTCTTTGTGAAGCTGGTGGGGCTCCAGCAATCAGGCCTGATGGGGAAGGGTGGAAAATTGTCCCGCAGTTATCTGGCCACTAGAGAATCTGAGAAGAGTTGTTACAGTAATTGATAATTGTGTGTGGGTTGGATGCAGGGTGTCTGTTGATAATGACTCCCAAAAATCAAACCCTTCAGTCTGCCTTCCCTCACTCGAGCGTGGGGACATCGTGTTCCCGCTGCTCTCCGCTCCTGGCTGGCTGGGCCGGGCCGTGCATGCGTGCCCAAGATGCCTATCACGGCCCAAAGCAGCCGGCCCATCTGCAATTATGTTGTGTCGGCTGATAATGACCTCCCCTCTGCGTCCGCCGCGGAGCTCATTTTACTCATAAACATGCCGGATGGAGATAATTGGTGAAAAGTAATTGGTCAATGACGCTGCAACTCATTTCACTCAGAAATGGCCCCTAGATCTCCTCTATTGGAGAGTCCATTTCCTGAATGTGAAACTGCAGCACTTTCCATTATGATGCATTAGACAAGTGCAGAGGACGCCAGGAAAATACATTTCTAAGGTTTCCCTCGGTGCTCCATTATGGGATTCATGGACTTACTTGATACTCCCATTAGTGCACTTTGCATTTGATTTACACTATGTCCAGTCATTTCCTCCATTGGCTTGTATGTTCTAAAGGCACAGTTCACCCCAAAATGAAAACTCAGTCATTATCTACTCACCCTTATGCTGGGGGAAAGTTTCGTTGTCCACAAAACATTTCTGGGGCAAAGCAGCATCGTATTAAGTAGAGGTATTAAACAACCAAAGTAACTGGGGACTAAAAACAAAATCCAGAAAATCCCAAATTGAGTTGAAAACATCTTTTTACAACCTGGATGCACAATCAAGCTCATGCATCCACTTCAGACAGCGTGCATGCTAATGCTTTTAGCTTAGCAGCTACAGCTGAAAAATGGTTGTAAATAACATCTTTTCAAAACAATCTGGGATCTTGGGGCTTCAGAGAGTTGTTTTTTTAGTCCACATCTACCTCCATCGTTTAGGAGAGTGCTACAACACCGTTTTGCTGTGAAGCTCCAGAAATGTTTGGTGGATTACAAAACTTCACCCTGACTTTCCGTCGGCATGGAGGCGATTCCCTCCCTTCCTTCTGCTTTATGTGTTTGCCATTACAAAAACAATACAACTGAATCCACCTAAATATTAATGTCAACCAGATAAAAAAAAAAAAATGCAAAGAAACAAGTAAACACTCGCACCCAAAATCCCCAACGGTAAGCCCAAGAGAATCCAGCTGAAAGCAACACCAAGCAAGAAGTGTAACCAAAACAAAATGCATGAATGGCAGGTGAGGGGAACAAGGGGAATGACCTGCTGATACCTGAACCCAAACACACTGCCTGTTTTTGCCTTGATCCGCTGCTCTCGCAGTGCTGGGAGCCCAGAGGAGGAACAAACAAAACCATATATCATGTGCTTCATGCTCTCTGACCTGCCTCCGAGCACGGTGAGCGAGTCAGTGGTACAATTTGTTACAATACGAACACCAGCAGATTATTAACACAAGCTGAGGAAGAAGTATTATTAAATCAAAAGCAGACGTGTGGTCGAGCAACACACCTAACAACAACGTGTGCTGTGAATACACATGACCACTTTAAAGGATAATTCTGATGTATTACAACACAGGTCTCGTATTTATAGCGTCTCTGCTGTCATTCCTATCAGTTGTGATAACACTGTACTCGCACAGTTAATTACTGAGATCAGAGAACACAACAACAAAGATAGAACAAATTCCAAACAGAGGTTGTAAACATGCCAACAGTTTAGCCAGCTAGCCTGTAAACTGTGATGGATGTTTACAACAGACAGTTTGGGTGATGATTTCAAAGGTCCCCTCCAAATTAAATGACAAGTTATGTAGTTTGTACATCTTTCTACAATGACACGCAGAGGCGTTCTCTTGTCTGACATCATTATCGACAGGATGAGACCTGTTGTCAGTGACTTCCGAAAGCGCTTCTGCTGAAAAGGAAATACTATTAAGGTGTGACAATGCTACGGATAAGGTTTCGTTAGACACAGAAAGGTTTTGACTGGTTGAGGGAAACATTGTGGTTTGAGTTAAAATTACTAGCAGAACTGCCAAGCGAGACACCACCGCTCGAGACGATGTTGCAACACATGTAAGCGCGAAATTACGACATAGTTTTAACAAGACGTCAGGACAATTTGAAGTCACGTTAGTGGCAACAACACCAGATATTTTTGACAAGATGTTGGACATTTTCTGGCTGTGTTAGCGTCAACAAAACCAGATATTCTTTATTAGACGTTCTGACATTTTCCAGCTTTTTGGAAAAGTAGTTTGAAACCTACAGTAAACCTAACCAGACCCTAGAGGGCGATTTGTCATGTTTTCTCTACTAAGTTTGAAACGAGCATCTCTTGAGATGCATTGTTCTTCCATTGCATACTTTGAGAACAGATGGATCCGAAATTATCATGTGAGTGTTGTCGGATGTGTCATTTTAATGACTCAGCGAAGCTAACAAACCAACCATTTGAATATGTCATGAAACATAAAATTATTAGCAGCTATAAACTGTATTTCTGTGGAAGCTGCAGAGTCAGTATTGTTATAATGTTACTCACATTACAGACTTTGTCCATTAGATGAATGGAGCATATGGTTTTAATGCTTCGCTTAATCAAAGAAAAGCAGATTATGAATCATATTTCCATATGTCTTGTAATAACAAAGAAATCAGTAACGGTCAACACATGTGTCCCTTATTGTCTTTAATAATCGTCGCATGAGCAACGTGTGATAGATCTCTGCAGGTTCAGTTAGAGTAGCCTCAAATTTATAGTCCGAACATGTCACTTGATATGAATATTAACATTTTTGGCGCAGCTCCATGTTGGCTCTGCATGTTTATATTCTGCAGGAATTCAGCTTCTTTTGTCGTTGTTGGCCGGAGCTGCGAGGTGCCAAAGACTCCCTCAGCCATCTAATCTGGGTATCACTGTGCCAAGGGGAATTGCTTTGTCATTTATTAAATAGTGCACTCAGTTTGATTCCTATTGTCAAACATTTTCCCGAGCTTAATTAAAATATGCACTTATTTCTTGCGGATTCAATAGATCGCCAAAACACTTCTGCACCCACATTTGTTTGTTTGCCAAAACTCACAGAAAATGGTCTTGAAATGATAACATTCAGTATCTCGATGGCGGATACTGCACTGCTAGATAATCAGCTTAACTGACCATGCTTATGCTGATAATGCGTCAATTAACTGCTGCACTGGCTCTAGTTTTCTGCACTCGGGCTTTCATGGAGCAGACGGTCAGTGTGTGCACACAGTCTGAGAAGATTAGGCGGAGAGGGGCCTCCTTTGAAGGTGGCCATGCAGACGGCTAATTTGAGATTGAATGGGCATTTTCTTTGGCCTGGCTGTGGAGTATGCCTGGTTGGCTGGGCAAAGCTGTCTCCATCTTCTTTTCTCTGTGTTTCTCGCTCTCAGAGGGAATTAATAGAAAGGCTGGTGCTGGTGTGAGGTGCTGGAGGCCTGCCAGGAGCCTCACTTATCCCCGGTGTAGGGACGCTAATTCTGACCACTTGGTGAAGAGGAATGAGGCCCTCAACTCATTAAAAACAGAGATGGCTGCTCCTCAAAGCCCCATTGACTATTCCCTCTCACTCACTGACCACAAACCCACCATTTCACCACTGCAATTATGCTCTTATTGCCACCCCACCTGCCCCCCTCATTTAACCTTTATGGTTTTTCCAGCATCCAGAAAG
The DNA here is from genome assembly GCF_965226575.1 of Pagrus pagrus. Taxonomy (NCBI): domain Eukaryota; kingdom Metazoa; phylum Chordata; class Actinopteri; order Spariformes; family Sparidae; genus Pagrus; species Pagrus pagrus. The sequence continues at coordinate 4,148,334 of NC_140208.1, read as the reverse complement.
GCCAGAGCTGCAGAGTAAGACGGTGCACCCTCTCCAGTCCCCTCAGGGCTCTTGAACAAGCCTCCACACCCGTGGTGCCAGGATAGATTAAGCCCCTCAGCGCTCTCTTTGGCCAGATCTCAGCGTTACATAAACCCCGGGCACGCTGGTGGCTCTCGAAAGCTTTCCCTGTCATGTTCAGAAGGCAGAACATGGCCAGTCGAGCTCACTGAGACGGCAGGTGTTTACAGTACAGCTCTGTCACTGAGGGTGGATGGTCAGCTAAAGGCCCGTTGCTAATGCTACATGACAGTTCAGCATTCGAGACACGAGCACACGTTGTCCTCAGTATAACTGGCGACTGAGGAGGATCAGGAGGGTTACGTTAACTGGGGGAAGTGATGGCAGCTGGAACTGGTGCGATCAGACTACCGTTCAATGAGTGCACCCAAAAGCGCCTCATGCTGGTTGACCTTTTAGATGTTTGTAGGTGAACCACTCTGACTGCCACCCGCAGAGAGGTAAAGCACTGCAGGTACTCTCAGAGGGGTCCATTCGGCAACACTCTGCTGCACTTTTCTGTGACTCACCGAGGTCTTAACAGTTCAGAGCCACGAAATTTACCTTGTGGCACACATGCACGGAGTTGACACAGTTTGTTCAGGGGCAGAAACAAACGACAAAATAGATTTCAGTCAAGTTTTTTGGATGCGCAACATCACTCAGGAATATAACTCATCACTGACATATCATCACCTGTTAAGATATGTCATTGAGCTGGCACAGGCATTGCGAATTAATGTTATAAATACTGAGGTGTGTGGCATCAGTTTATGCTCCATACTTGTACTTTTCAGTTGCTGCTGCCAGCGGTTCCCCCCTACTTCCTGTCTTTCTGCTGAGCTAAACTAAGCTAATGACTGCCGGCTGTAGCTTTATATTTAGTGTATAAGTGTGATTGTGTTATTATCTTCTCATCTAACTTCAGGAGATGGAAGTGAGACAAAAATAATTAAATGACACCAATATCCTCTTCTTCAATAAACAATGAACCATTCTGATAATCTCATTAACATGCTAATAGCTTATAGCCTCACAGATAACCACTGGTATGATGGAAAGCTCTGGAGCAGTAAGTAAGTCTCAGTCTTAAGCCTTAAAAAAGCTCAGAAAAACAGAAGGTTTGAACATCTACTGTTCTGTTACAACTGAGCAAACTCTCGGCTTTGTTTGACTTCTTGGATGAACCCGTTCAGTGGGGTGAACTGGTGAGCCGTTAAGTGTCAGGTGTCTTTCTTACCTGTAATTCATTCAGATTTATACGCATTTATACATTTATATGAGACCCATCTAAACATTCTGGCACTCGGTTGCCAGATTCTGTTTGCTAAACCCCCCAAATTTGGCACATGATTTGACCCAGACTGACATTAAAATAGAAAGTGTGACAGAACATGCTGGGAGAACATTGAGAGCACGCAGGGGTACAGTGTGTATGTAGAGCAAGTTCATCGGTACACTGTGTCTGCCACATTACGGTTTCTTCTTTTGAAACAAGTCCCGCAACATTTCTTATCCTTCAAAGTGGCAAACTGGGTCCCAGCACTTCTACCAGCCATCACAACAACAGGAACGGTTGTTTCTCTGTGTATTTGCAGCCGGAGCGTGCTGAGGACAGACGTCGCTTGCAGAGAGACTAGCGGCCGTTTTCGGACTCGAAGCTGATTCAAGATGCCCCTCCATCCCTCGGACATCAGGAGAGGGAGGGGGGGTTACTCTGCCTCACTTAGTCACGTGCACTCTGCACGTTTGACCCACATTAGCCAACAGTATGCCTGCCTCTGTGTATATTAATAACCATGTGCACATCCTCCCCCCTGTGCTCCCGGACCAGGGGAAGGCTCATGTTTCAGCTCATTAGGTGAACCTTAAAAGCTAATGTTTTTCCACATTTTTCTTATTTCCAGCAAATCCCAAGAAAAGACCAAACCTGTGAGGCCAGAGCCTGATTTACCTGACTCTGCATCTGGATCTTTAGAGCATCTTTCTACTCTTTCTTTATTATTGCTTTTTTGGGGCATCAACTTTACTGTTTTGTTTTCAGTTCGCTCTTGTAGTGCCGTTTTCAGTCGCAGGCAGATGGCTGATCTACTGAGAGAAAACAGCCTTTTAAAACCCACTGTATGCTCCCTGTTCAGCACCAAACAGCAGACAAACAATGTTAGCAACTAGCTGGCAGACATAGTGGAGCATTTAGCAGGTTAAGTGCCAGATGTTCTCCTCAGGAGCTGGTGGAGACCAAAAACAGAGCTAAAAGAGAATAATATTGGACTTGTATTTAAGAGTTGAACACACACATGATTCAAAATCTTATTTTATTTAATTGGTGAACTTTAGAGGTGCTGATGTTAAATTTTGTTACCTTTGAAGCGAGCCAAGCAGGTAGTTCTCCTTGTTTCCAGTCTTCAAGCTAAGCTAAGCTAAGCTAAATGATTGCTGGCTGTAGCAAGTAAGCACATATGCACATTTCCCAAAATGTCAAACTATTCTTAAGTTTAAACTCAAATAAAGATGCTTTTCACTGCAGCTTCATTTTTGCTGATTTCCCCCAAAATACTGTAAAACGCTGAACTGTCCTTGCTTTAACTGATCATCTCCAATCTGTCTTGTCATCATATCCAAGAGGAAACTTAAAATCATAATCAAGATCAGCTGAAAATACTTAATATGATCCCGTCTTGGATGTCGACTAAAGTCAGCGCGGTGCCAGAGCCCCCGGCTGATTAACTCTGATTGAAGGTCCTGAAATTACCTCCAGACTTGGTCAAATAGTTGGCTTAATGAAGGGCAGCTAATGGGGCGGAGAGCTATGCATGCATGTTCATGTATCCATGCGTCCCATCATCAGCAGCCCTGGGAGCAGCCGGGGCCTTGAGTTCATTTTTCGCTGACTATTATAAAGCCTGGATTGTTTCTCTTGTTTGTGGACTCAGTTCATGGAGAAGATGTATTACTAATACTCTTGATTATGACATCTGATCATGATGTTTTCAGTGGATTTTTAGGTCAAGAGGAGGGCTTATCTGCAGCTGAAACATCTTTTCTTAGCCTCATTCGATTCACATCCTCTCATATCCCATATCGTTTTAATTAAGTGGAATTCGTTTGGTCTCTGCACAATTTGTTTCCATCGTGATTAAGAGCTGCGTAACTCAGAGTTGTTTCATCTCCTCCCCTCTCCAGATGGCAGCTATTTGAATAGGCATGCGAAGCTCTGATCAGCAAAGGCCATTCGAAACAAAAGACAACGATCAGGCGAACAGCGCTGTGCTCTGATATACGCAGCAATGTCAGTGTTTGGCCTTGTGGTATATTTGCACCACCTGTTTTCTCTGTGAAAACAATTTTGAGCTATTATCTTTGATAGCTTACTAGTAATGCAGTAAGTATTTTTTGCATGCATTTGTGTCACACCAATTTTTGTGTTTTTTCCCCTCTTTGTAAGAGCTGGCAGACGACAGAGCCGCCATCATCTGGGCGCAGCAATACCTCAAAACACAAAGAGCCCCATTCAAGAGGCCTCAGCAGCCATATCCCACACCCACACAGTCAAGAGGACACCCGGACCCATCCAGCACACAGCCTGGAGTCATTACGGAAAGCAATGTGTACTTTCACAGCGGCAGAACATTCACAGGAAAACATTAAGCACCGAAGGACGACTCGGAGACGATGAAATGAGAGCACGGAGGACGAAACAAAAACCTGGAGCTCATCACATCTGTCCAGGAGCTGTCTCCCTCCTGCCATCTTATCTTCACTGATTTGCGTTCATCAAACATACACAGGAATTGTTCCCACAGCTTAGAACAATATTTTACAGTTTCAGTTATCCGAGGAGCTCAGGGGTCCGCATACCATGTGTAAAGTGAGTCTGGTGCCAGGAGCTTTCTCCGGACTGGTTCTGTCAGAGACGGAGCCAGCAGAGCTCTCAGAGGTAGACAGAGAGGCCCCAGAGTCTGTGAACTCCAAACAGAGGCAAATAACAGTATTAAAGGGGACTTCCACCAGTTTTACACATCAAAGTCTGCTTCCACCGCACATGTGAACAAAGTTGTGAAAAGCTTTTTGTGGTGTAACCCCACCAATTTAATGTTAAATGACTCGTTTCACCACCAGAATTTGCTCCAGTCAGTCCAATAACATTTGGAAAGTCTCAAAGAGCCATTAAACCATTAAACTGCTTTTTTTGCCATTCAAATTAGCGGAGGGCTTAACCGGAAGGTCCCCGCTCGACCGGCGGACGTCTCTCGTGTGCACGCTCTACGGGCCTCACAATAAACGGAAGCCGTGCGAAAGATTCGGGTAATTTAACACCCGGGAAGTTGAGTTGTTTTGACTTAATGTGCCACTGAGAAACTTTCATATGAAGGAACGGGACTCCGCCTCCGACACGCTACCCAGATTTTACCTTATCCACGAAGAAGACGCTCCCTCTGTAGATATAAAACACAAAGATTCTGCCTTTAAGGTGATTATGTACTAATGAAAACATAATTATGAAGAGGCCCCTAAATCCAACATACTGGACCTTTAAACTGAAGACTACAATACAGGTGTGTATGGCACTTATCCTTGCTAAATGTAATACTTCTTGCTGTCAGCTTGTTTCTGGTGAGAGAAGCATCTTAATGAGACTCCCAAAGTGCAAAGATCCTTAATTATTTAACGAGTGTGACTCCTTGTGTGGATGCCAAGGTTGAACATTCCTCAAAGGCCCTGATATCAAACACAGGCAGGCACTTTCACATTCCCACACACTGAACGGTTCACTTTAAACAGTGTCATAAATCTGAAATGTATTTGGCTTCGCAGTGACCGAGATGATATACGACACTTGAACCATCAATTCATCCTGCAGCAGCTGCCCGACAGCGCGGCACAATGCAGACTTTCTCACCTCTGAAAGCTGCTGATTCTACGTGTAACCCCACACCAGAGTGAGGCGGGGCCGGACAGCCGACTTGACCCATGAAATATTCATACGAAGATGTTTTGAAACACATTTGCATTTATTTAAAGTCGCTCTGTCTAAATAATGGAGTGTGTACTGTGACACTGGAGACGGGTCAGTCTGAAAGCATCCCCTTGTTAACATAACGTGTAAGCTGACACCACTTATTTATTATAGTTTAAAGGTGGTAGCACTCACAGCAGAAGGGCAAAGAGAGGATTTATATGAAAAGCAATCAGACAGGAGGAGCAGCGTTAATCAACAGTGCCATAATTAACCATTTTCTTGCTAGTTTGCATGATTGTGTCACGACATCTGCGGCAAAATGCTTCAGAGATATTAAAATACTCACAACTGAAGCCTAAAAACGAAGCTAAATAAAGCACACACGTTTTGGCAGCTGTGAAAAGAGCAGCGAACAATTATTCAACCATTATCCTCATCAGCTTCTCTCTGTAGTGAAGTGTCATCTGTAAAGCTCACACTGCCCCCTGCTGACCACAGCTGAAAACACAGACAAAAGGCTGCATCACAAGCATTTTATTTTTTTAAAAAGTAGCTCGTTTGATAACTCATCAGTGTACAAAAAGTCAGTAGAGAGCACACTGTGGTGATGTGCAAGTGCATGAGTCATCCTGTATTTTACCATGAAATACTGAACAGTACGTCTTGGTGTCACAGTATTTTTTTTTTTAAAGAGAAGAGCAGTGTTTTAACGGAGAATTCAGTCTCGATATACAGTAGTTACAAACTGTGTACAAACTTAACATGTGAAAACACTTTACCATCATTATTTCAACATCCGTACTTAGTTCCATAAAGAAACAAATCTTTAGTAACCCCAACTTATCTTGGATTATTAACAATGTTTCATTGTGAATTACAATCAGGGCTGTTATTTCATATATTCTACAATATATATTATATTCCACTGCTCAAATATACTTAAAGGGTAACTGGTTTTTTTTCAACCTGGATGCTATTTCACCATTTGTGCTGAGTCTAAATGACTAATGAGGATAACAATCTTTGAAATTGCTCCAGCGTTGAGTGAGAGCCATGAAAAAACAGGCTGCAGTGTAATCCCTGCAGGAAATTGGGCATCGTCAAATGTTGTTTACTTTAAGTGCTTGTTTTTGCCACGGACAGGCTCAAGTGTCTGACAACTTTTATGGAAAGGATCCCTGCAGAGATAGATCTTGGTTTTAAAAATAAGATGCTTTCTGTTTACCCGGAAACAGACGCTCGCCAAAGCCACCAAAGCCACGAGTTTACTTTGACCAAACCAGTGCTGGTGATTGTGCTGGTGAAGACAAACTACTATGGTTTTGGTGCTTTTTTTTTTAGGTTTTCTGTCGAGATTGAATGAAGTGTGCTTTAAGACATGAAATTACCGTTTTTGCGAATGGAGTCTGGTGGGTTTGGCGAGAGCATCATAGAGGCTGTTTCTGGAAAATCAAAAAAGATCTATCTCTCAAGTGATTCTTTCCAAAAATGTGTCAGACACTTACAATAACAATCTGAGCCTGTCGGTGGCAAAAACAAACACTTTAAGTAGACGTTCTTTGACGATGTGCAATTTCCTGCTGCCCGTTTTGTGATTTACGGCTGCAGCGGTCTTGCTCAATATGACCAATTTCAAAAAGTGTTCTTTCCACTAGATACTCAAGACACAAAACCGTAGTAAATAGGGTCTTGGTTAAAAAAATATGAAGTAAGCCTTTAATGATTAGCTTAGTTGAACCTTAAGCTGGGGACATAAAACTGTCTAATTTTATCTTTTATATGACATCTCTGGATCTTACTAACCTTCAATTAATTGTGGAAGTGGTGAAACTGACCCGAAGTCAACAGAGAAAATCCATAATACCTATTAATTAAACTCATTTCAATTCCTTCTGCTTGCTTTCGTTTCCAGTTGCAGGATTCTTAACAGCTCGTGGAGTCTTTGTCGTCTTGGCGGCCTTCTCCTTCTTACCCTCTTCCTTCTTCACGGCCGCCTCGACCTCCTCGTTTTCCAGCTTGGCGTTGACCTTCTTCAGCTTGAGCTTGCCTTTGAGGGTAGTTGCGAAAGTGAGCGATGACTTGATGAAATCCAGAGGGAAGATGCCCACGTCTCCGTCGAAGCGGTTCTTAGTCACCTGCAGGGACCTGCGGCCGGGACACGACACCACCTTCTTCTCCTGCAGGATGAGGACGTTGTCGGCTTCTTGGCTGGCCTGGAACGGGTGAAAGGTTGAGATGTATGTATTTTCATGATTATGTCAAGTCAGTGAAAAAACAGCCAATTAAAAACAAACAGTAAAAGGATTCATGGGTGTAAAACAAAAATATATACACTATGTAATATAATAATGACTATGTGGCTTTGTAATTTCCTTGAACTGCTAAGGTTTATTCAGGGTGTACATGGTGTAGGGCTGCAACTAATGATTATTTTCATTGTTGGTTAATCTGTTGATTATGTTCTCAATTATTTATTAGTTCTTTTGTCTCGAAAATGGTCATGATGGAGTCATCAAATGTCTTGTTTTGTCCTTAACCCAAAGATATTCACTTTACAGTCATCAAGGAGGAAAGAAACCAGAAAATATTCACATTTAGGAAGCTTTTTCAATATTACTCAGAGAAATTACTTGATTGTCACACAGCTAGCAGTTCATTTAATTAATTTCAGAAACATTAAATGAGGAAGGGCTCTCCATCTCACTTTTGCTGAACCAAAGATGGATGCTGTTTGCAGTTCTCGGTCGTCCTCCTCTTTCCTGGGGTGAATAATCAGAGTGACGTGGCAGCTGCTGTTGGTAGCAAACTTCCTGAACGCTCCGATGATGTGGTCCTGGACTGCAAACCTGGATCACATCAAACATCATTAATTTCCATATTGAACGCGGGAAAATGCACTTTAAAAGTACTGCTCATGAGAAACCAATGCTTATTTTAATTTGACAAATAATAGACACATATAGTTACACTCAGGTTACAATGTTAACATAGCATACAAGTAGCAATCAGCGTTATTGTTTATTCTCATATTTGTGATACATCTTACTCACTTGTCTACTGAGAGGTTTTCCTGCCCCATCATGAACTGCAGGTTGTCGATGATGACATGGTTGATATCATACATGTAAACTGCATGTTGCATAGTGTCCAGCACTGCCCTGTGGAAAGAGTTGGAGAAGGGTCAGACCAAAATTCATATAAAAATGTTATATTCTTAAAATGCATTGAAAATTAGCAATAACCTTATCTCAACTGAGGTCTGCATCCATGTGAAAAAAACACTCATCTAGCTGGATTCTCAAGAACACTGAGAGAAGACTTACTTGATGTTCTGCTGCCCGTGGAACGTCATGAAGTAGAGCGGCAGCTCTTCGAACTTGTCTGCCCAGAAGTCGTACTGCTCCAGGTTTTCCTCCAGCCGCTGCATGGCAAACTGAGTGAGCATGATCTTAGCCAGACGCACATTGTTGATCTCAAAGCTGCCCCATAGCGTGTTGACGCCCTGCATGCAAAGGTCCAGGGCGAGCTCACTGATAAAGGTGGTCTTTCCACTGCCTGTGGGACCTGGAAAACAAAGAAACATACACATTAAGATAAAATGTAGGTATTTTATGTGAATCGTTCTACCCTTTACATATCATGTTTCTTTATACCTGTGAACACAGTCAGCTCCCCTTTGCGGTGTCCCTTCAGGATCCTGTTGAGCTCCAGAAACCTTGTCCACTTCACTCCCGCCACCTGGTCTGTGTTGACTAGCTGCCCGTACACGTCCTCTCTTAGCTGCTTGAAGGACACTATGGACTTGTGGGCAGCTGGGATGGAGGATTTAATGATTTGGCTGAAGTTCTTTCCCTGGGCCAGCGCCTCCACTGGACAGGGCCGGTACTCCCCGGGTCGCACCAGCGAGCAGCGCCTCAGACCCAGCTTCCTTGAAAAGATCTTTGACGCCTCCCAGGAGCGAATGTCGTCTCCCAGCCACAACGTCACACGCTTGAACTGCTCCAGATAAGGCAGCAGGATCGGTGGGAGGCAGCTGACTCCACGTGGAAGAGCAACACTGGGGAGTCCCGTGGCCTGGCTCACAGCCAGAGTGTCCAGCTCATGTCCAGTAAGCACCACCTCCGAGTCCATACAGCCCACCAGAGGGAGGCCAAACAAATTGTTGTAAGAATTACTCTTTGGTACTGTAGCTTCATTATAAGTAACCTTCTCAGTGTCTGTGCTTTGGGCAGAGAGAAGCTTCACGCCCTTTAGGGAGGAGTCGGGTCCACCAAACCAGGGGAAAACAAGACTCTTGGTAGGCTTGAAGACCCTCACACCAAACTTCTTGAGGGTTGCATTCGAGACCTTTGTGATCTGAAACGAAACATTGATTAACTTTATCATCCTGTGAGGAAAATAGTCATGACAAGTTAGAATATTTTCTCTATTTTTTTATGGTGATAATACACCAAAACATTTTATTTTTCTCCCTTTTTTCCTTAAAATTCCTACTTGACATCAGCTCCTGGCTTTATCTTCTTCACATATCACCTGTCAAGGATAACTATAAGCTTATTGTGAAGCCCTAACCCTATTGCGATGTAGATATGATGGTATCTCGCACTGGTGTTTCTCTTTCGATTATTTCAATTAAGAAAAGAATACCAGGATAATAAAAAACACGTGCAATCATTCATGGTCCTTTATAAAAACATCAGCACATCTCTCACTAACTCCCTCTAAACAGTACCTGGAACATGGTTTTGATCAGCTGAGCGTCGTCCTCAGGTAGGTCAGTGAAGGGCACAGAGCTGGACCAGATCCTCTGCACCTCCCTCAGCTCCCTCTCCCTCTCGTCCTGCTCCTCCACACTCTCTGGATATCCCAGCAGCACATGAGGGCTGAGGAAATCTTGCTCCTCCTTCTGCATCACCTCCAGGCAGTCTTGCAGATCCTCCCAGCTCCCTTCCACCAGCGTGTCTTTGCACAGAAACTGTCCGGTGGTTTTGTCGATGAACAAGGAGAAGCTGTCCTTCCTGTCAGACGAATCGACAAAGATGCTCGGGATGTGGAGGCAGCTGTGGCCATCGTGGAAGGGCATCTCTTTGGAGCGCAGGTACTGTTTGATATCTGTGACTGTGATGGGGCTCGCAGGAAACTCCACAGTAGACTTGGCATCCTTTTTATAAGCCCTGGTCCTACTGTGTGCCAGGAAGTAGTCTTTGCCCAAAAGCTGTAAACCACACAGAGCTCTAGGAGGCCTGTGATGGAGTCTCTGAGTGAGAAGTCTCACACAGAGGGATGAGAAGTGTCTTTTGTGGGGAACCCTCCGGGCTGCCACCTGCAAGAGGCAGGTGGTGCCCTTCAACAGCAAGCTCCTCCACATGAGTTATCTGGCTAGGACATTGAACCTGCAACAGACATGAAAATAGGAAGTCAGATATGAAGACAGACAGAAAATTGGTAGAAACATCAAGTCAGCTTGCAGCGAATACATGTCTTGGTTGACCTATGCTAACGGTGGTCACAGAAATGACAGACAGTGAGGCAGAAAACCGTCATTTTTTTAATTAAACAGACGTTGACTGAACAAGAAAATCAAGCTGAGTATGTGTGGAACCCTTAACTATAAATACATTAAGTTTAGTAAAGGAAAAAACAGACAAAATCACGCTTACGTGCTGTGTTTCTTGCCCTCATTTTCATCCATGCTTCTCTCGCAACCCGGGCTTTTCGGTGCGTTTTCAAAACAAGCCCGTGTGAAACACACGACGAAAGTTCCGGACTAGAAATGTTTATGCTACATTTTAATTTTAATTTAAAAAAACATTTAAAAGCTTTCCGTGTACATTTTGCAAAATTAAAAACCACATCCAACATTATACATTACTACTAGAGGAAGTCTCGTTATGAATTCGTATTTATTGCAACCGTCGTGTCCGCTCTATGTTTCACTCCGGAACATATCTTCGACGGACCGCGCTGTGTACATGCCCGTCAGGTCGTCCTCTATGAATGTTGCAGCTGTTTAACGTGTTTAGCTGTTTAATTAGTCGCTCGGTTTTAATAATATATGAATTATAATATAAAACCCTCGCTTGTCGGTTGAACGATGACTTCCAGAGGGGCACCGAGTCGCTTCCTTCAGAGCGTTCTTCAGAACGGTGTCGGTCGGTACGTCTGTCAGCTCAAACGGATCTCCCTCATCTTCTCCAAAAAGGCACAGAGCTCGTTGGGAGTCAGGTAAAAACATACTATTCCCATCATTGTCAGCAATGTTAATAATCATCAGTTGCAGTCTAACAAAAGGCTCCATCAGATATTCCTGATGTTGAACACAGACCATCAACACCAGGTCCACCCTGTCTCAACAAAGCCTGAATTACCTAAAAAATCAAAAAGCAGAGTGACTTCAGCATCATCTTCTCGTCTTTTTCAGGGAGTTCATCGAAGAGGGGGTGGTGGATTATGCCAAGAAGAACCCTTCAACTGTCGTGTATGTGTCTCCTCAGGCGTCCAGGATACCCAAGATAGTTGCAGAATACTGTGAGTGCTCATGACTTGATCCTAAATGTCTTTCCTCATCATTGCACATGTTTTATTTACAGGTCCTGTATTCTAATAAATAAAAATAGGTGAATTCTAATAAATAACAAACTAGGGTACAAGTTAAATAAAGCGGTCAGTTTTGTTTTTATAAACATAAAACAACTAGAAAGAGAGAAACAAAATATTGAGATAAATAGGTGAACAAATAGAAGAAAAGTCTGATAATAAATATAGTAATCAAAAAGGGATTTTCCTAAATATTTGCTTGAAAGTTACAACTATGTAATGAGGCACTAATTACAGTTTTAGCAGAAATGCAAAAATTTGACTGGAAAAACAAATACAGAGATCCCTTTAAAACCAAGTAGAGATCCATTTATTATTGTATTGTAAACATCGTGTCACCAAATTAATATGTATCGCATTATGTAGCAAGTCAAGTGTTCTCATTTAAGTTTTATTTATGGCTAAGTGAAGTATTTAGTTACAATATTTAATATAATTTTATTTCACCCGGATGATCCAGTGGTGCATCCATTAAAACAACCAACAATGAGAAAATCCTGTCTGTTTTCATTATTACTGATGTCCAAACTTTAAGCTTCTGAAGCAATGTGTTCAACCTAAAACATCAAAATGCTTCTTGTTCAAAATCATAGTGGAACTTTACAGTTAAAAGGCCAGCGACATGGTTAAAATCAGTTTTGTTGGTGAAGTATGTGGCAAGTTTAAGCAGTCGATGTAAGGTAGTGTGATTATAAATGTTATTACACTCAGATACTGTAGGGGGCAGTGTAACACAGGTTTTTCTGAGACCTCTATTCAGGTAGAAGTGAAATGCCACAGAGGGTGTCGACTGACTGACTTAGTTAAACCATCTCACCCAGAATCAGCTGTTCTTGTTGACACTGTTACATTTCACAACAGGCAGCCGGTCTGTCTGTAAGAAAGTCTGTACATGAGTCAGTCATACTTAGTTGTTTCCTCTTTTTCCTTCCCGCAGTGAACGGAAGCGTGAGGGAAGAAATCATCACAAACAAAACGTCTCCGCAGATTTCAGAGCTCCTGACCAAGCTGACCAATCAGTCCGGCCTGGACATCATCCGCATCCGCAAGCCCTTCCACACAGACAGCCCCAGCATCCAGGGCCAGTGGCACCCGTTCACCAACCGGCCGCCGTCCATCGGCCCCATCAGACCACAGAAACAGGACGATTAATAAGGACTGACCAAGGATGTTTCCAGAACAAGAATGCTTAATTTCCTGCAAGTTTATGCTCTTTTTTTGAATCTGTTCAAGTGTCTGAAATCTTAATTAAATCATGTTTCTAGCTCTCGTTTTTGCAGCAATTTAACCCGCGTGTTTGTTGAATTATTCTGCAGAAGACCCCATTATCAACTGAATATGTTTGACCGTGCCCTTCTGTCTGGTGTTGGCAGAGAAGCCTCTTTAGCTGTGCAGAAACGTGCGCACAAAGCCAGCTCTGAATGCCACATTTGAATAGACTTCACATGAATCCACCGGAGGCTTGTCAGCAGACATATTAAAGAACAGATAACTGTTTTTAGTCTGGAGGTTATTTGAAGATTCATGGAATAAGTGCAGATGGAATAAATGTTTTTTTGTGCAAACGCTGGCATTGGTGTTTAAATTTAGATTTTCTCCTCAGTTGTATTTGAACAGCTTGTCAGAGGAAGACAAAACTGCAGTGGTGCTGTCGGCATTGTTATGTGTGACAGATTTTACTTTACAGACACCTTCGTATGACGAGAGGAGTGTACATGTTTTACTGGTGAACACTGAGGTTTGAACGTTTCCTCGCTGCACAACCTGAAATGATCTTGAAGGAATGTGACAGATGGTTGTGTGGTAGCTTGAGGGACGAGTCTTAACCTTCAGCACGGAGCTGTCCTCTGACTAACACTCCTCCAGTGGGTGATTTGTTCATATTTAACAAGGAGGATGTAGGAGAAACTACTTGCTTCTATCTGTGCAGCTTCTCGCCCTGAATTCATCATTTTTGATCGCAAAAGGCGTGTTAGTTGATCCTGCTGTCCCCCAACAAATGACCTCAATGTTCTTCTCCACAAAAGTACGCCCCTAAGTACTATAGTCATCAGATGAATACAAATAAGAAGACTTGCATGAATGTGAATGTGAAAGGTGCCCCCAGGACAGATTGCTTGTTTCTGTTGATTGATGGCATATATATAACTCTGGCCACAGGAAATGGTTTGGACTTAATGCGGAAATTTATGTAGAATAGGAGCGTGAGATGACTGCAGAGGATGATGATGAGCTCTGCAGTGAGACACTGAGGCTGATGTCACTCATTTGGATGTACTCGAGTTGTATTTTTTAAATAATGTGGATGCAGTCTTCCTTTAGATTACCTGCAGACATATCGGCTATTAGCCAATGAAAAGTGCTGTTTAAATGATCTGTAAACTCAACTAATTTAGGTGAAATTAAAGAAGCAGTTCACCCAAAAATCAAATATCAGTCATTATCTACTCACCACCGTGCAGATCAGGAGAAGTTTTGTAGTCGACAAAACATTTCTGGAGCTTACAGCAAAAATTAAAATGAGTCTTTCTCGTTGCTCAAATGCTTTGTGTGTAATGGAGCCAGCTCATGAATAATAATAAAATTCCTTTACTTTGTATTCTACCAACAAAATTGGCCTGCAGTCTATTACAGTCTATTTTTGATTGAGTTGGTTAATCTGTCACAGGTAGATTTACTCAGTTTGCATCTGAAAGGTGTAATAAATAATGTTGTATAATTTTTTTCAGCCTTTCATGGCTTTATTTATTTATTATTATTATTTATATTTATTTTTTTATTTTTATTTGGGCCACTGCAGCAAGGACACAACCTCTATACATGGGACGCACGCTCTACCAAGTGAGCTACTGTTGCACCTGATTTACATCCAACACTTCACTGAAGCTGCTAAGCTAAAAGCATTAGTGTCTGTCTGTAGTGGGTAAATGAGCTCAACCACACGTTGAAGTCAATTTGGGACTTGGATTACGCTGGACATGGAGCCATTGTATTGTAGTCCCCATCTACTTCATGTTCAGAAGAATGCTTCTACGCTGTTTTGCTGTGAAGCTCCAGAAATGTTTTGTGGACTACAAAACTTCACTCATCTTTCCAGTTGGTGAGGAGATAACGACTGAATTTTCATTTTTGGGTGAACGTATCCTTTAAACTAATTCAGGAGGGACAATGTGGAAGCCATTTCGCCCCTTTTATTAAAGGGAATCGGAGCATCGTTGGCTAATGATGTGAAAACGCTCTCTGTTGTCTCGTCCTCACATACTGCATTTTAATTTATCTGTGGCACCGACTGCAGATATCAGAGCCACCATGCTCTCATCACACTCGCTCACCCCGATGGGATCTGGCACAGCCAAACCCACGCTAGGACATTAAAGGCTCTAAATAAAGATGCTGTTGCTAAGTTACTGTCTTGATCGCTGCTCTGAAAATGGCCATTTTATCACACCCTTAAGCTTATGTTATACCTTTGCTCTGTCAGAGTCATATGTAAATGAGTCGGGGATCATGCGGGGTCAGTTCCCCGGTGGAGGACAGTGGCCTCGCCGCTCGCCACGAGCTAAAAACAGGCTGATTATCACAGCGTCTTGAGGATGGGATTTGGTGTGAACATGTTTTGCATCTAATTTCCTGACTTTCCCTCAGGGCTGTTGACACTGACTCCTCTCTTTCCCAAGCTGAACATAATGCAAAGTGTTTTTGTTTTTTTTATCCGCACAAAAGCAAGTGGAAATTTAATTGAACTCAAATAAATAAGACATGAGAGACAATGTAAAAAAAAAAGTCCTTTCTGTGAGCAGCTCAAGCAAGGATGTCACTTCAGACAGTTCATAGTTCATTATCTACATCAGAAAATCATACAGAACCAACCGGGTGGAAAGTGTCACAGTTTACAAGGATATACTACATGACTTTTTAACAGAGTAGTTACAGAACAGTGCAAAATATGAACTCTTTACTCCAGTTTCTTTGGCCAACACCGAGAGAAATTATCTACCTCTACTTAAAATATACTCTTGCATATTGACACAGCAGGATGTATTAATGTCATTTCACTGTGGGATTGTGTGCACAGAAACAAGGTGAAAGTAAAACTCGAAGCCAATATTTTAACTATTTTCACCTAAAGTCCATATTACAATATACAGTGCAGAGCCAGTGTCTGTTGTAAACAGATTGTCCTTAAGTGAGAATGAAGCAGCAGCAGGAGACTCAGACGAAGCTTTCAACATGTTGATGATGGAAGCTTTTATATAATACAAGTATATTAACATGTTAAAGGAGACAAATTATGCTTTTTTTCCTTCCCTTCAGTGTTTAATATGTGTTCTTCATGTAAAAGATACTGAAAGTTAAATAGGTGTAACAGAAGCTCCTCTCTCCCACAGAAAACACTGCTCCTCAAACGCCTCGTCAGTAGTCCCGCCTTTAATACCGTGACTTTGTGACATCACACTACGTCACCATGTCACACATTTGCATAACTTACACCTAGCGGCTAACAATTGATTTAGCACAGCTGCTCTGTTGTTAGTGGTGCTGGCTCAGGTGTGTGTGAGTTGACCAATCAGAGGAGACTGGGTACAGGAGGGGGGGGGGGGGGGGGGCTTAAAGAGACAGGCGCAAACACACTAGACAGATGAGAAAACTGATGTGTTTTGAAGCATGTTAACCTATTCTAGTAGTAACCCAAGATAAAAATATGAACCTGAAAACAAAGCAGAATATGTCTCCTTTAAACTCAATTTAATAAAAGTATAACCCAACAAGAACACGTCTTTACAGCTTTGATTTAAATAAAATGAAATGCTCAAGAATCACACCTGTAAAATAGCAGGGATGAGAAAACAACGATCCTCATCAGTCTTTCCAAGTTAGTACACAATAATGTAGTGACACAGATTCATATCTAGGCTATCACAAATCAAAATACCGGCTAGAAATCTAAGAATAGTGTTTTAACTGTATCTCTGACGTTAAACTAATGCAGAACATTGTGTTCACAAACACAAACTCCGGGGCGCTAATTGATTAGGGGGCCATCGGGGCCGTTGTACACTCAGCAGGGTCCTTGAGAGAGTGTGAATGCGAGCGGAGAGAGTAATAGATGATACTGTCATCCAGAGGTGATGAGACGGGAAAACAAAAGAGGCAGCGGAGAGGAGGGGAGAGAGAGGGGAGGAATGAAAATGAGGATGAAAAACAAGTTAAAAGAGCAAAAAAAAAAAAAAAAAAGGCTGACGAGAAGAAAGCAAGTGCAAAGAAGCCAGCTGTATCGTCATGTGTTCTCTGACTGGACACACAGGTCCGGCTACAGGAAAACACACCTAAATATGTAACCTCAGGAGAAATTAAATGGTAACCTGTCTAATTTTACATATTTTGGAGGCTAAATGACTATAGGTTCAAAAAGTTCAGTCCAGTAGATCACCTCAGCCAGCAGATGCAAAAAAAAAAAAAAAAAAAGTCTGCAAATCATCCCTGCAGAGACAGACCTCTCAGACAGCCCTTCCCAGCATCGCTCTGTTCAATGCCACCAGACTCCATTGGCAAAAACACCAATTTAACCTTCGCTGGTCTGGTGTTTTAACAGGATGTTTACAATCTGACCTAACTATTCAAAGCATCAAAGTCCCACATTTACACAAATAAACTGTGATCTTCGAGGCAAAATTACTGTGTTTTGTCAGTGGAGTGTGGTAGCTTTGAAAAGAGTGGTATAACAGCTGTTTCAGGTTAAAAAAAAAATGGTTTAAAGAAGTTCTCTCCTGTCCAAATTCAATCTATAGCCAGATACTGTATTTCCCACCAGTGTAAAAGTGTACATATGCTATTGGATCAGTGGGATCTGAGGCCTTTAGTCAAAGCATGAAGTGCATTTTCTAGACTATATTCTCAATCACAAAAGGTCTAGAATAAAGTGGTTTACAAGGCAAACAAGGAGACCTGCAAGTGCAAAGGAGCTCTTGCCTCCTTGTATCATCATCTGCTTCCTGCATGGCTAACCAGGACACTCGGGTCAAATGTTTTCTGTCTGCTTCTACCTGCAGAGACGACAGGGCTCTATGCAAACAGACAAGAAGTCCCCCCTCCTCCTCCTCCGATCCCCGTGGAGGCGAGCCAAGTACCGCTGTTACTGTCAGCGACTCTGACAAATGCACGCCGCGAGTCACCACAGAGGGCTGCTGCTGAGCCGCTGCCACAAGAGCTGATTCAACACTTTTCTGCAATGACAGATCTTTATTTACCACCGGCCGTGACACGTTTACAAACCGCTCAGAGATTCATTTCAGTCACTTTCCCTCTAAGTTAAATATGTGCCATTTAATCACAGCGCTGTCTACCTTGGCGAGGAGACTCTGTGGGCTCTGCAGCTCTTGTTGTTCTGGCATTGCTCTGATGTCAGGTAAACACCGAGGATGTCTTTGTGGGGTTGCATGCGTGAAGGTCTTCTCTGGTCCGATTCGGTGACCTGGCACCAGCAGCTTTTTTCACAGCAGAGGACAAACTGTTGTGGCTTTTTCTTACATCGAGGGAAATAAAACTACAGTCTTGATGTCTCAGGGGAAAGATAAAATATGTTTGGTTGGGTAGGTAAAAAACTAAAATGAGCATTTTCTGTTCAGTATCTCATCTGTTTGTTTGTAGCGCGTGTTGTAGTTTCCTCTCAGCCTCCTGTCGCCCTGAAGCCAGTCTGTAGCTGTCAGTGAATCCAATCGATCTGACCACAAACTGACCGCCCGTCAACGGCCTTTAATGGACTTCTACTACTGAAAACATTAAAGACACCTGGAGAAAGAAATCCAACTTGTTTCACAGTTTGCTACAAGTGTTTCCATTGGCACTGACACAACACATTGCCACCAAAAGCCGCAACAGTGATGTAGTTATTGCATTTAACTGTACATGAGAACAGAGGAGCATGAAGAAAGAGTGGTTTAAATAAAAAAAAAACTGAAATGCATGATTCGTCTTTACCACCCGAGCACTCAAAGTGATACTCCACATAAAATCAAACAGGTACCGCCATGAAAGGAGGTTGTAAAATGACAATTAGTTGATTAATCAACAATTATGAAGCAAAAATATCAAGTTTTTGCTGGTTTCAGCTCCTCAAATGTGAGGATTTGTTGATTTCTTGTTAATCTCTCAGTATTTTAAATTGGACATATCTGGCTGTTGGTCACCAGAGTTACTTCAAAAATGTAATGTATTACATATTACTCATTACTATCATTTGAAAGTATTACTTTTATGCTTTTTGGCGTAAGATTTATACAGAATTAGAGACTGTATTACGTAGTATTATGGGATTAAGTCCTTTTTGGTCTTTTACTTTCAACATCTACAAACATGAAAATGAAATACTTATCTGGAAATACTATGTGCAGCTGCTAGAAAAGCAATTACAAAGAAACTGCCTCAGTCTGACGTCCCATCCTGAGAGAACTGGTGCGATATAATTTATGAAATCTTTGTAATGGAAAGAATTACCATTTCAATCAGGCCTCAGGGAAATACATTTGTAAGAAGTGGGAAATGCGTATTTCCCCCAAAAAACGGCCTCCTTTTGTTTGAATATGTTTTATTTCAACTCTTTAAAATAAATAATTTTTATTCATCTATCTAAAATGCAAAACACCCAGGTTCTGTTTGTTATTTCATTTCTTCATTGTAAAAAACTGACTAAAAAACTATGATGTGAAACCAAATAAAGACAAAAATGTCCATAAAAAGAAAGTTTTGAGTTTCATTACAATATTACAGAGTAATGAGTTACACTACTATTGCGTCACTTTCACAAAAATAACCGCAGAAGACGAATGAGCATTATACTGTAAAATGTCAGAGGGTAATATTGTTTCGGTACCATAGCCTCAGATTACTCTGATCTCTTTTGACTGTAAAACCTTTTACTATCATTCGAAACGTATTATGATCGTATTTCCTCTGCTCTGTGTTCTGCTGCGTTTATAAAAACGACGCCTCTCACTGCAGAAGCTGCGCTCTGTCTGACCAGAGCCGATTGGCCTTTTTAAATTGGGAGCGTTTGCAATACTCCAGTGAAAACTGAACAGAAAGAGCCGGGGGCACTTTCTGTTTGTAGGCAGCAACATAAAGAAAACAAACGTACCCAACAACGCTGGGCAGGAAGAATAGAAAATATGTCTCATGTCTGAAGAACTTTCACTGACAACCTGATATTGGCGACGGCCTACTGTGGGCCGGGTGTGTCAGGGTCCTACAGATTAGCCATGAAACAATGCACAAAGAAACAGATTTTGGGGTGGAGTATCACTTTGAGCTCCACTTGGGGCACTACAAAGTTTCCTGAACACTTCCAGAGTCACAAAAATATGTGATCATTTGTACCCATGTCCCACTTTTCGCTCCTCCCGCCTTTTTGTGTCATCTGACCGACCATCTTTCTACACTGAGGTAGCATCATTAAGCTCCCTACTCGTGGCGACTTTGTAATAGTGCAGTCAAATTTTTCACAGCTCCACTTTCTCCAACAGCAGTCTCTGGTCAGTGTAGTCCATTGTTGAAGTGAAGTCATGGGAGACACGAGAGGCTGCACGTTTTCAGATCAGGTGAGGACACGACCTGCAGGTACACTGGGTTAATAACAGCAGCGTTTAATACAACAGTCAGTTCTCCCCACGACTACGGGTCACCGCTGGGGTCAAAATAAATAACAGTAGGACAAAGACTGAGAGGGGAGTCCTAAATGGAGCTCTCGTCAGGGTGCACGTCCAGCTGTGTGTGTTTCCTCTGCTCCAGGATCCTGTTGAGCTCCTCCGTGAACGAGTGGTAGAGCGGCGACATGCCCTCGGAGTCGGCCTGCCTCAACAGCACGTAGCTGTTCCCGTTCATCTTCCTCAGCACGCTGGGCAGAGTTGCCGACAGCCCGTTGGCGTAGTCCATGTTGGGAAGAGGAGGTGGCATAGGAAGAGGTGGCGCAGGGGGAGGTGTTTTGCTCGGAGAAAACTGGCCCTCGCCTGGAACTATCTGGAGGAAGCCGTCGCCAAGGTCCCCGAAGGTTGGCATCGAGATGGAGCGACGATCCTGGCGGCCGTTGCAGTGGCTGGAGATGGTTTTGAGCTCGAGATGGGAGCTCCTCTTTCGCTCAGAGCCTCCTAGGACCTGGAGCCCATGCTGGGAGAACTTTCTCTCCTGAGGGGCCCGTCTGGTGCAGAAGCTCACATAAAGCAGCACCACAGTCAACACCAGGCAAAGCCCTCCGAGAACCGCCACCAGGGAGATGTACACGGCCTCCATGTGTCTGTAGGTCTGGAACTCGGGTCCGGGAGGCACCGGGGCAGGAGGCGAGGGAAGGGGCTGCTCGGTGGGGCTGCTGGTGGAGAGAACAGTCGGGCTGGAAACTGTCGTGGGGTTAGTCGTGGCCGTGGGCTCCACAGGGAAGTACGAGTCCGTGTGCACTCTGACGGTGTAAAGATAAACCAGGACTGAGACCGAGTTCTCCACAGCAAAGCAGCGATAAGACCCGCTCTGCTGGGAACGAGCTCCGATTATGAGGAGGCCATCTGTGCCGATGCGGTAGCCTGAATCCAGGCCGTATCCCTGGAGCTCTTTGCCGTTTAGCGTCCAGCGTGGTTGTGCCAGGTTGGAGCGCAGTTCGCACTGGAGCAGCACGTCGTCGCCCGCCATCACAGAACGCCTCCGATGGACCACTGAGCGGCAGAAAGA
The DNA here is from genome assembly GCF_965226575.1 of Pagrus pagrus. Classification (NCBI taxonomy): domain Eukaryota; kingdom Metazoa; phylum Chordata; class Actinopteri; order Spariformes; family Sparidae; genus Pagrus; species Pagrus pagrus. The sequence continues at coordinate 4,127,027 of NC_140208.1, read as the reverse complement.
GAGGAGAAGAGACATGAAATGGAGCTAAAATAACAGAGGCAGAGAGATGACAAAACTGCAGCAGGACAGAGGGATGAATATAGAACGAGATGTCAGGTCAGCAAGGTTACATCTTCAATGTGAAAGCGTGCAACCTTTCAGCATCGCTTTCCATCACGTCTCATAAGCCTCTTTAAATGTAGCGAGCAGCCGCCTGACCTCCAGCAAGACAGGAACTGATTAAAATGTGCATGCTGGGACCTGAGGGATGAGCGAGGAGCGAGCACCTATGAAATCCCTTAATAGCTGCTAAATGCTTGAAAAGAGAAAAGAGCACGTGTTGGACTTTTTTCACCTCATAATCTGTGTGTGAGAGTCAGGACAGTTTACCGAAGGGAAATGGACGGGAAGTAAAATTAAGTTCTAAAATGTCTAAAAATTGAAAGTGATGCATGTTATATAACAGACGTCGAGTGTGTGCTTGTATACATACCGTTTCCTGAATTCTCCTTACAGCCCCTGACCCCTCTCGGGATATCCTGGGTGACGTTTGACCTGAAACGGGGATTCAAATTTTCAAAACAACGCAAGGCAGAAAACACAATCTATCCATCTAGATTCTAACAATGGAGCTAGATATCACTCTTAAGCGGCAAAAAATACATCTGAAAAAAGTGTCTCTTTCCAGAAACACAGAGAGAATCATGCATCTACTAATGGACGAGAGGCGAGCCAATGAAGCCAACATCTCTACGGGTGTTGTGACGTCTCACACCAAAGCAATCTAGATGGATAAACAGCCCTACAGGTAAGAGGTGGGGTGAACTCTCGCCAACACACCACAGTTCTTAAACAACCCTCAGACGAGAGAAAACCCACTTCATGCAGCAACAATTTGAATTCACAGATTTTGCTATTGTAGATCAAACTGCTGAAGGTCCCACGCTGAGGGAGCAGCAGACATAATTTCACCCGGATCAGTGCAGAGTCGTGGCATGTAGTCGTGGCTATCAACATCTCTGTGTTCCAACAACCTCTGTAAATAAAAACACTAGAAAGCAGACTGCTTTTCACTCTCCTTAAATAATTGAATTGCTTCAGAAAAGGAAGTTGACGCTGTGCAACACGAACCGGGGGAAGCGCACGATATCGCATCAACATTCAATTCTGCATTCTGCAAATGTGACGCTGCCTCCGTACAAATCCACAGGAGAGGCTGATGTGTCTGCCGCCGTAATGGAGATTAAGATGTCTGTTATTCACTCATGCAGAGCGAGCGAAGAGAGGCACAAACAGTCTGCAGTGCAAGGATGAGCCAAACTTCTGTCTGTGTGCTGCTTGTGTGTGTGTTTGGAAGGAGCTGATAATAGTCGCTGGCTCAAACCCATCCAGCGCAGTCTGACCGGACCAGGCTCAACACAAGATGCCGAGAAAGGATTTAATTTAATTAAGTATTTTTCTGATTAATTTAATTCAGCATAACAGCATCCATCTAATATTCCAGGAAGCAGTGGAGGAATGAAAAGTACATTTACATAAGTAAAAATTTCAGGTGATTTACTTGAGTATTTCAATTTCATGCCACATTATTCATCGACTCCACTATAACTCTGATTACTCGTAACTACTTTATACTTCACTACATTTATTCATGAGCTAAAATGACCAGTTACTTAACAAATGAAGACTTTACATTACAGTAAATATATGATAAATGTATAAAATCTGATGCATTTTTAAAAGATAAATCTACTCAACAACTCTAAAATGCCACTGAAATATTGAAGAAACAGTTCGCACAAAAATGAAAATTCAGTCATTGTGTTGTAACCCATTAATTTAAATGTTTGTATGCTGCTAAATATGGAGACTTCAAGTGAAGTGAAAGAAAAGTAAGTAAGTAAAAATGTGATCCATGTCAGTCAGTGTCTCCTTTCTGCTTTCAACCTAAATGCTGTGACAAACTGCGAGAGAAGTTTCTGTTTTAAATCCAAATGTTTCTTTTTCTGTTGTTTTTTTTTTTTTGGGGCTAATCATCCTGGAGAAGCTCCTGCTGAGCTGAAAAGAAAAATCCAGGTCGAATCACATCGTCTCAGACCTGCTCTCATAGAAATTCTGTTGGAAGAGAAAGTAAACTGCATAAATAATTAATTAGACTCTGGTATTGTTGTCGAGCCCAGAGGAAATAAACAAAACGTAAAAGGTCAGGTAATACAAAAATGTACACATAATCAGAATGATTCATCTTGTTTGGACATTTTAGGACTACTCAGGGGCTGATAATACTGATTGTTTTATTAAGAATATGGGGGACTTGACACATATTTTCTCTTGCCTAATATTGAGTTCAGCATCTAAATGAAAGTATGCAATGCCATTTTGTACTTTTACCTGGAAAAATGCGACATTTTCCAAGTTTTAGAAGCATAGTTTGGAACATTCCTATAGCTGTAAACCAAATGCATATAGCAGCAGCAGATAGATAATTCAAAGGAGCTTCAGGAGGAAAGACACAAACAAGCAGAGCAAACAGGTGGAACTGCAGAGGAGGAGGAGAGACTCTGGATCTGTGATGAAGCAAAGCAAACTGATCCGTTTCAACAAGAATCTGGGTCATATTCTGCCAAATCTTTGTCAAAATACCTTCTTTAGAAAACACTGAGTCACTCGGTTAGTTTAGTGTACAGCAGTGTGTTTCCTCACCTCTGTGCACGTGACGATATTTCCACGCACACCTTCCCGTCCCAGCCGCAGAACGGATCTCTGGCAAACACGCAGTCGTAACAGGAAGTGTACCTCTGACAGGCCGCCATCGGTACCTGCACGACTCCAGAGCGCGAGCCGACGTAGATACTCCGCTGTAAGACAAAACATAAATGATGCATCCATTTGTATTTGCAGGTAACTTCCTTTTTTCTTTTTCCACTGAAAACTCGTCCATCAGCATATATTATTCTATGTAATAAATTAATCATTAAAGATTTTCATCATTTGCATAACTGTCATTCTGTATAACTCCACATACATGACTACATACCAGAGCAGAGGATATGACCATGCTCTCTATGGGCTGAGGTTTATCAAACAGCTGCAGCTCTTCTATGATATGCATTTCTCCATCGATGTCCACAGCTCGGTGCAGCCAGCCGTCGTCTGCAAACACAGATACAAACTTGTCAAACGAAACGCCTGAATAACCTTCAGAGTCAACAGAGAGTACAAAATCAAGCCTGTTTTCTGTAAAGGAGAAATCTATTCTATGTTTTTCTTATTGTCAACAAATCCCATGAAAAGACCAAAACCAACAATGAGGTCATCCGTCTCTCAGTACGTTTTGATTTCCCTCCGCTGCCTGTGGTTCTCAGCATTTAAAAACTTTCTTCATCAGAGGAAAAACTCACCTATTTCCTAAAACAGCTGGACTCGTAAGCGTTCAGCCTACATCACTCAAACAGGAGTAAATAGTGCATTTGTTAGGGACTATTTTCAGCGGTGGATTAATTCACATTTGGTGCAGCAATGGAGCTCACAGTAAAATAAGAAGCTTATACCAGGTAAAACATGTCACCAGGATCAATTCATTGTTGGTTTGGGTCTGTTGATGTGATTTCAGGAGTAAAACTCACCAGTTCCCAAAAACAGAATGGTATAAATGTTCCCGTCCAGCGCCGGCTCCTTGTGCACGGCTATCTTCACGTAGTTGACGCTCCTCTTGAACATGAGCGGACGCACACCTATCGGGTGCACCTGGCTGGCCATCAGCGGGTGCCTTCTAGCGAAGGTGAGGACGTTGTCAGGGAGGTCTCGAGACGAGTTGATGCCCTGGGACCTGTGCAGATCTGTTATACACTGCAGAGAGGCGAGGCAGAGGAAAGAGCAGGATATTAAATACATTATTCAGCGATCTCAGAGCTTGGATACATTAGACAGATCAGTGTGTACACAACTAATGCAAAGCAGTAAAAAAATGCTGGAGAGAGTGTTAAACATTTAGAGGGGAACTGGAAAGATGCCAGTCCAAAAAGGCGCCCAAAGTTTATCAAAGAGCCTCTTATTCCCCTTCAAGACTGAGCTCAAGCTTCCATCGGCAAAACTTAAAGGATTCCTCCGTACCACGGGTTACCAGCAGGAGGTCGGGGCTGAATCCAATGAAATAAAATGGATCTTCTCTATAAGATTCAGCAAAAAGAAACCAAGATTCATTTCTACGTTCTACAAGTTTTTTTCCCCCAGAAATGAAGCCTCGGAGATGAAACTTACAGATCCAGGTCTCGGGTGTGGCACTTTCCCGGTGTACTCCCTCCACTTTGAGTCCTGCACCTCCATGTACGGCCCATCGAACACCTTCTGCACATCAGCGAAGGAGTACTGGCAGATAGCAGATGCTTTGATATTCTTCCTGCAAGACAACCGACCACCCCCACCAGAGGACACACTCAGGATTAATGATTCAACGTTTGATAAACACTGAGAGGTTATTATCTGGGGAGAAGCTGATCACATTTTGAATGACAAAAAGGTAATTATGCTGCCGGGAGCTCTTCTCTGTTGTCTGAAAACTGTGTGTGTTACAGGAGAAAAGTTCTGGCTTTCCCTCTTGGATCTCATCAATTTGTCTTTGTGGCGTCACTGACAGATGTGTGATTTTCCCTCTTTATCTCCCAGCATCCACTCCAGAAGGAAATGTTTGTTTTGCAGATTTTTTTCTACACCCACTCCCTGTGAGTCATAAATAAAGCAGCCCCGCTTGCAGTTTCGGCGGAGCACCGGTGAAAGAAAAGATTTGACCGACGACATAACAACAGCATGAGTCGGTAGCCAGGTGACCCTCAAGCCCCGAAGGTGAGATTAGCAATGACTGCGTCACGTTCTTCAGTCCATTGTGTGTCCGCCTCAGCCTTCAGAAGCATTCAGGTGAGAGGAATGAGACTGAAGTGTAACCAGAATCTGTCTTCACAACTGGTGAGAAGTGTAGCTCAGGGGCTTACTCATCCCTGCACACCTGAGAGTAACGCATGGTGACGGCTACTACTCACACAGGTGTAAGAAAGAAAGAAAGAAAGAAAGAAAGAAAGAGAGAGAGGGAGCTGATGCAGGGCATGAGGTTATCTACTATGTTCATGAGGAAGCGAAGCAGTAAAAGAAGGATGGTGTTTCTGTCCTGTTGCAGCGATATCCTCTCCATCACAAGCTAAACACCCTTGGGACAGTTTTATGCAGCATGACTCTGCATATCAGCACAAACACAGGCTCACGTCGCTGCCAGATATTGTACCGGCAGCCGACGTCCTCTGACACTCGGCTCTGACTGCAGCGTCTGTTTGATAGCAACACACCCAGGGTTTGAACTAATTAATTTTTTATCAATTGATCTGTTGATTATTTTCGTGATTAATCCTGAAATATTGCAACATGTGCACATTTGTCCAATAAAATCTAATTTTCCGCCTGAGTTTTGACTTCATCAGCCGTCTCAGAGACGATAATGTGAGTAAGCAGAATGAAGCCTTCAGAGGAAGGAAAACTACTTTGCTCACATGCTGCAGGTTCCACTTTGAAAACAACTCGGTGCAGTTTATCTCTCGCGCTCACTATTCAGGAGGTGAATGTCACGCTCATTAATGTGAGATACAGGAGAAGAAGTCGCGGCATCAAGAGAAGAGAACGGCACACAATCATTTCTATTTATATGCATCGTTTCACATCTCCCCTAAACTCTCACCTGCCATCTTGTCTGCCTTGATCCTATAAATCCTGTAAAATCTGACTTTACCAAACTGATTACCTCAAATAACCAAGCAAAGTAGACTCATAATTCTAAGTTGTTAAATTTTTAGCTACAACTTAAATTTAATGGTCTACTTAACTTGGAAATTCTGAGGTAATTAGTTTCCTGACTTTTTTGATGAAGTGTTTGTACGCTGAGAGAAGAAATGCTGGACTCAATGACAACAATATCTGTAAATGTGACCCAAACACTGAACGGACGGCTTGCACACTGCAGGGCAGCATCCGGTGTCAATAGAGCAGGTTTGCTTGAAATGTCACTACTTTGGTGCATTAAATAATTTGAATATTGGAGCCCTGGAGACATCGGATGTTGCCCTGCAGTTAAAGTCCAGATTTCCCCGGCTGAATCCTGATTGAAATGTGTATAAAATGCTGCACAGTACATCTGAGACTGAATATATACTACATGATACTGTCAAGTGTCACACAATAAAAGCAGAATTTGTTGTTTGTTTCTTACCATTCCAGGCCAAAGACACCGTAGAAAATGCTGCTCTGAGCGTCTCGACCCTGCAGGACGAACACGCTGCGCAGGATGTTGAGGTGCAGCTCGTATTCTGGGACCGAACAAACCATTCTGGCCTTGAGGAAGGTTGTCCACTTCCTCTGCAGGGTCCTCTGGCCGCCCCAGTCGTTCTGCACACAGAGGAGACGACGACGGATGGATGGATGAGCTGATTCATTCTGGCATATACACTTACACACTAATCTGTGATTATAATCAAATCATAATATACACATATAAAGAGAGGGGGAGGATGTGAGGAGCCTGGTGAAAGTGGAGCTGAATGTTACCGAGTGCCTACTTTAGCACATTTGCTCTAATTGCATTTCAGCAGCACTGGGAGGCGAGGCTGCGAGAGATCTCTCCCTAAAAGAGTAATTTAGCACACCTCATTTAGAGGAAAGAAAAAAAGAGACTCCTTTTTCTCTTTGTTTGTCGGAAATAAAGCGGCTCATCTTTCTTCGGCTTTATGTGTTTCGCAGACGTCCGTCGTTCATCAACAAAACGCTCCCTGTGCCTCGGCCTCCCACGCAAATAAAGGCAGAGTGACTTAAATCAACATAACGCATAAGAGTCGGCTGCGCGAGGAAGACTTCAATCAATAACACCACGCACATTTTGGGGTTTAAGAGAAAGAGAGGGAAAGGGATGTTTAAAATGGATGCCGGGGAGAAAATAACATAAGCATTTCTTGTAGAGATGGATACCAGAAAGAGCTAACGGGATGCTCTGATGGATTACAATCTGCGTCAATCAAATCGCCGTGCGGGTCATCGGGCTGTCATGACGTAAATCTGAGAGTCTAAGAGCCCAAGAGTCGCACCACAAAGACATGCCTGTGGGGAAATTAACCCAAGCGACATGATGGAAAGTGCTGCTGTTTTTGAGCCACACATGAAGCCAGTTTCTTGAGATTAACAGAAAAAAAATGTACAGGTTTTCTTTCTTTGAAAATAATGACATAAGAACACAGATTTTTGCTCTTTATCTCCCTCAAAAAACTTTCTCTCTACACCCTTCTCTGTGAAAATGGGTCATGATTGGCAGAGAAGTCGATGCAGTCTGGCTGGGGAAGTGACAAACACAAGAGGACAACTAGTAAGGCAGCTCAAAAATGGCAAGTCCTCAGTGATTTCAGGCCAGAGGCGACTGCCAGGGCCGTCGCAATCTGCAGATCTGCCTCCAACCGGCGCGGCGTCTGGCTGCCACGGGGACGAGCTGGGGACCAGGTCGACATCTGCATGTGCTGCCATGGCCTAGTTCAGACTGAGTTATTACACTCTCCACCAGCTCCGACAACTGCACGGCGCTGATGAAGAGAGACGAGGTGAGGAGTCCACGCTTTATTTCCAGAGATTACTTATTTCGGGTGCAGGAGGGATCGTGAGGAGATGAACTGTTGGAGTGCGTGCGGTTACAGTAAAAGAGCTCAGAAGGAGGAAATCGTCAATCATCTAAAGAAAAGACTGCATAGATAAAAAGAAACAAATATAATGTAAAGACATGCAGTAAAACACGCAGATACATGTCATAAAGTCTGAATATCACATGTGTGTGATTAATTTGAGTAAGGCGACACAAAATCTCTGAAACGGAAACACTTTAGTCAATCTTTAAAACAGGAAACTGATCTGAAACTGTCTATGTACTACTGGAAAACAACCACAATAAGTCCACCTAAAGATGTCTGTAAAATCCAAACAAAAATGGAGAAGTTAGTCACGTCTGCAAAAAAAAAGAAAAGTAAGCCCCTTTCAGACGTGCTCCTCATTATATAAATGAGATGGAAATTCAACTTGCCTTCGGTCTGAACCGGAGTCACTCACTTAAATGTCAGGACGGCGATCCCACAAGGTCGGACCCGGTAACATTTCACTAGTCTGAAGCGAAGGCCGTCAGATCAACGCAAAGGCGACGGCAGCTCGAGAGTAAAAATAAACCTCTCACTTTCATCTCAAAGTTAAAGGTATACTATGTGAGAAAAACAAAAAGGTGTACCTTTAAGTACAACTCTGTGGTACTTTGAGTATTTCCTTTCTCAGCTACTTTAAACTTCCTCTCCACTTCATTTGATACATTTTGTTCCCCTGCCAGATTGTCTTTGTTCGTCCTTGTGAGTTCATCGCTTTCCAGTATTTTCATGGTGTTAGTTACTTTGTTTTTTCCCTTGTCTGGATTTGTTTGCCTTGTTTGGACAGATCCCCTCGTTTCCACTTAAAGACATCTTTTTTTTTAACTTTACTTCACGTCCTGTGTCCCTGATCTGCCCACGAACGTTACAGATTCCTCAGCGGTTACTCAATATGTGGCTCTGTCGTTCATTCATGCCACCTCTTCTCACAACTGCAGGGTGTGAAATGATTTCTGAACACGTCTGGACACTTTTTCCTGATGCCAGAGAAACACTGCGACAGAAATCCAGCACAACGCCACACTGCGATGGTGATTACGGCATCGTGCACGGCTTAAAGAAACGACAGTGGGGACGAAGAAGAAGGAGGAGGAGGAGAGACCTCGAGGAACGGTTGGGCATGCTGTCTAGACCGGGGATGCTGATCGCAAGTGAAATGAGGTGAGAGGAGAAAGAAGAGGAGGAGGAGGAGGAGGAGATGGCAATAAAGAGAGGGAGATGGTTTGCCATTGGAGGTGGAGGTTGGAGGACTTGTGGTTTGCCTGGCAACAGCGGCACAGAAAGAATCGCCGCCAGTCAGTGAAGAAACTAAGATTAGAGACGCCCAGCCGCCGGTTCATTCACAGCTGAAATTACCGTAAGAGGAGAACAGCAGCAGAGAGAGAGACGGAGAACAGAGTCTCCCAAAATCCATTTACTCTTCACTCTGTAACGGGGACGTAAAGCATCAAATAATCCCTCCGTTCCTGCAACTTTCCCTCATTTCAACCTTTTCTTTCCACGACCTTGCTACTTATCAAAAGCACATTGAAAGTGTACTGGTACACTACTTGAGTACATGTACTTAGTTACTTTCAATGTTAAAAATACTGATAAATGATGATAATGCAGTCGGAAAATAAATAAAATACTGGGGAAGTGTTTGTAATTACACAATGAACTTGTTTGTTGAGTTTTCTGTTACAGTTGCATTTCGACTGATGGAAGTAACTAAGTACATTTACTCAAGTAGATTACTTAGGCACAATTTTGAGGTGGTTATACTATATTTATGCTTCCACTTCACTACATTTTGGAGGCCAATGATGCACTTTATACTCCACTTCATATATTTTACTAGTTACTTTGCAGATTACATGCTGCATCAGAGCCAAATATACGTAGAATTTACTCTTTCTTTTTGGATGACTCTCACTTTTACCAAAGTAATATTTTAACACGATACCTTTACGTTTACTCAAGTATGACTTTTGAGTACTTTTTCACAACACTGACCTTGCAGACTCGGGCCACCCTGGACACTTTGGTCTGGCTCGGGTAGGCGATCTGCTCCTGGCTCCTCTCCGTGAAGAAGAAGTAAATCTTGTCATCGTCGCCGATCGAGCTGTTGATGCTCTCCTTCAGCAGCACGGAGCCCACAAAATCTGCCTCTGTGCACACACACAAACAACACACACACACAGGTTCAAACATAGACCTATTAGCAGCCGAGGAAGTGTCTCCTTGGAAACTAAAGATGGAGCTTTTAAGTGCGATTGAACTGCCACGACTAAGCCAGTTAGAGCTGCAGTGCGGTGCGGTTTTTGATGTGATTTTCCTTCTCGAGGTCAACCTGGTTTATGTTGTAACAGCAAAACATTTGATGAGATAAAAATGTGCAAAATGTCAATGGGGTTTGGTCTACGTAGTCGCTTACTGTAATAGAAATTAAATAAACTTGTGTATACGTGTGTTGCATTTACCCAGAAGCCACCGGGTCGGGGCCTCCTCTGTCCTGAGCGTGGGGAAAGGGAAGTTTCTCCGCACGTCTGGAGAGCTGCGAAACTCGTACTGGGAGGCCGTGAACATCTCGCCGTCTGATCGTTTCAGTGGAAGACACGCGAGGACAAAGAAAGGTGGACGTCAGAGGTCAATCACATGTAAATGAAAGCAGAAGCATTCTGCAGCGTAGGCAGGCAGACTGCGACCTACCGCCCAGCCGTGTTGTAATATTTGTAAATGGTAATTAGACGCAGATCCCAGAGTGATTAAATATGTTCTTGAGGCTTTGTTTTAATTCTGCTGCATTCAAATGAAAGGATTTCTTTGAGTCCGTCTCAATACAACACTCACATTCCCACAAGTTAATCGATGTAATCATTCCTTCTGTCCATACTGCTTTAGAAGTGACTACACTGTACACGTGCGAGTGTCTTCCTCCTGGCAATCATATGTATGTCTACTGTGTCCTAGTTTTATTTTGTAGTTATGTCTTCATGTGTATTTTTCTACTTCCTGCTGTTCCCCGTGTTCTGGTTCCCTCCTGTTCCTCCCCAGTCTGATTCTGCCCCACATCAGTCTCATTAGCCCTGCCTTGTTCCCTGTGTCTCTCCACCTGCACCTCATCCCCTCGTTAGTTTTGTTCCCTCACTCTTTGTGTGTGTGTTTCTGTTTTTTGTCCTTGCTTGCCTTTTTGTTGCCAGTTTTCGTCACCTGCCGTTTTATTGATTGTACTTTTGGATTTTGGACCTCTGCTGACTAAAGCTAGCTTTTTGTTTCACTACCTGCCTGTCTGCCTGTGTGTCTTGCGTTTGCATCCTTTCAGTGTATCTGTGAAATATTGGTGATGTATTGTCCCACTAATTAAAAATAATTAACTTAGTTTATATGACACCTTTTCAAAATAAAGTTACAAAGTGCTTCACGAGGAGGAAAAACATTTGGCAAGTCAAAAAACATCAAACAGTTTCTTCAGTAACAAACCAGGAAAACACAAAGAGTGATTGTCATACCAAAAAGATGGAGATAGCCTTTACTTTGATAGGACAGGTTAGAGTTTGACAGGATGTGGAGGAGAGAGAGAAGGAGTGGGGATGACATGCAGCAAACCACAGGTTGGAAGCCAACCGTGGTTTGCTGCTGAGGACTCAGCATGAAGCTACCAGAGCGCCCCCAGTAACCTTTAAATAATTCATGTATTGCATATCAATTTTTTGCTCCCATGTAATATTTAATATGCTCTGAGGTTAGTTGCTGTCCACATCAAGTGACCCAGATGAGTTAGAAAAATAGTATATTATCATTAACTCTGCTAACAAGCAACATGAGCATTAACACACCGAAGTCGGCAGAGCTACTTCTGTGGGACCATCTCAGGAGCATGTGAATGCATGGTTAGCCTTTCACAGACACATAGCATGATAGCGTTGGCATTTAGCTCAGCTATATAACTGCCATACCTGCCAACCCTCCCTCAGTTTCCTCCTGGTGTCAATTCTCCTGTATTTCTCCCAAATTATGACACATTTTGACACCTTTTCCCCTTTGATTCTATTACGCCTCGTCCTCCGAATTCCCATTTCTCATATAAAGTTTTAAAGGAACGGGCATGTTTTTAAGAAAAATCTGCCTTGTCGATCATCACCATCGCGAGGCTGACAGAGATAGGGCAGCGTTGTGCACAAACTCTCCCAGGGCCAGAAGCAAAAAATGAATATATGAATAAAAACTGAAGAATATTGTATTTTTTGCCAGAGATTCACAAAAGTTCATGGCAGAGAATTATTCTGTATTCTTCTAGTGAACTCAAGGTGAGATTAGGTATTTAGTAAGTGTAGTAAGTCTTTTCATATTTTCATTGTCAGTCTCTGAAACTCAGATTTCTCTAGAGAGCCCCAGACGCCCTCTTTGGTTTTGAAATCCTCTGTATTTCTTTTTTTAATTTTTAAGGTTGGCAAGCATGTATGAAGCAGAGCAGGTCGCACGGCTACAGACTCTTTGTCTTTTTTGTAATGTTAACCATTTGCCTGTGGAAATCTTGCAGGTTTTTAAACATTGACTCTTTAGTCTAATATAGTTTGGGAGCTTTAGTCGCTTCTTTTTCCAGCAAAGACATGCTTCCCATCCGTGCTGCCGGCTTTGACTGCACTAACGAACTGTACGTACGATGGATCAAAAACAAGTCTGGGAGACATACCTACGAGGAGGCCGGTGTATCCCTTTGCTGGGTCATACGGACACCTGTCTCGTCCTTCCTCGAAGCCCGAGGTGAAGTTGAACCGCTCTGCATCCTCACAGAGAGAAAGGAGACAACACTCACTTCATCATTTCATTTTAGATCTCGTTTTAGTGGGAACTGTGCTGAAAGTAAATCACACGGGCTCTTACTACGTAAGCACAGAGAGGTCTGAAGGCGTTCGTTCCGCAGACGTACAGGTGAGTCTCATTGTACCGCTGCAGGAAGCGGATGTGATTGTAGCACTCAGTCTGCAGAGAACAGATGGAGAAAAACAGGCTATTTCTGGCTCCACAGAGAGAACACAGGCCAGTCGATGCACGTCACGTACAGGGGCTATTTCATGAGAATATTCAATGAATGAGTGCCATTTTTTTTAAACAATTAGTCTCTCAGGGTTTCAGGGAAAGTGGATTAAGAATCAATTAAAAGGATTATCCACTTAAGATGCCGTCAGAAGTGTTTCATTATGTTCTCCGGTAATAACTCAACAAACAAATAAAGACTTCAGACAGTTTCTCAAAAAGAAAAAGTGTGAATAATAATAATAATAACAATAAGAGAGAAGAGCTGCAGCCATGTACCTGATTGTCTCTGCCTTTGTTTAGACACTGCTTCTTCTGTTCAGGGGAAGCATCCCAATCAATCTGCAAACAATGGGGGGGGGATAGGGATGACTCAGTTCGCTCAATAAATAGAGATGGAAAAATAGATAAATAGAAAGATCTATGGAGAGAAAAGGGAAGAAAACAAGTGTGTGTATGATAGACAGGAAGAGAGAAAAGAGAAGGACACACACTTAATGTTCTGGCAGCGTCACTGAGCTCTGACTCTCTTCAGTAACCCTTGAATAAACGCCTGGCGCATTTAATCCGATATCCATAAAATTGGAGGAACACAATGGGTTTTTGCTCAATCTGCTTAAGGCTATTATTAGTTTGTCCTCCTTCAACACTTGAGAAACGGGAGAAAACTTGCGAAATCTGGCTTGCTGCGGCAACTACGTGGCGATGTCGTGGCTCGCGGCGTCTCGACACTCACCGTGAGGTTTCCGGGTGTGGAGATGTTGGAGGTGTTGAGTGCGTACAGCGCTCCTCTGCCTCCCACGTACAGCAGCCCGGACGCCTCCTCCAGCAGCAGGGTGCTGTAGTTCTGGGACGAACCGGTGAAGCGGGTGCTGCCCAACAGACCTGCAAATATACAACACACATGACCTCATATTGATTTGAGTTTCTTTTTTTGTAATGGTCAAAAATGTGAAGTGCACTGGTGGTCTGGGGTTTAGGCTATGCACCTCGTGTCAACAGTTAGGAAGGCCACTTCCTGTTTCAACATGACGATTCCTGACAATCCCGTGCACAAAACCAGGTCCATTTGTGGGACATGATGCGAATCAATCATCAGGTATTTAGTTCACCAGAAAAAGAGTCCTTCTCATCGGGTTATTTCATCTCTAAATAGTTTCTCCCAGACGGTTTGTTGAACAGAACCATCTGGAGAATGTCGTCCTTGAAAACAGTTTGGAAAAGGGCAGGAACCGAACCAATCAGATCAACAGAAGGAGAATCTGTCAGACTTCCTACGTTTACAGGACTTGCACTGGGAACGCAGCGGTACGACATTAGAGCTAATCAGAGGAAAAGGGCCGCCATGTGAATATGGTCTACTGGTTGACATCTCATCAACATCCTCCCAATTAGCAAACGCTCCCCATAGTACGTCTTTCCAACGAAACTCGCGCCGACGTCTACAAGACACTTGGGAATCATATTTGCACCAGAATTCCCGACAGAACCACGCAGGGCATAAACATAAACACTTCTGTCTCGACTTCACACTCATCGTAGACTCTGCACAGCCTGAACATGCTTAGCGTGACTACATGATGGTGAGACTCGACAACAGATCTGGGAGACAGGGGCGTCGCCGGAGGGATTGCTGAGAGGACTGTTGAGAATGTGGGGATGGGGGCACAGGGGAGGTGAAATTTTAGGGCATTCAGCAGGAATCGTGCCCTAGTAATGCCAAATCGCATCAGCAGCACTGCCACAGCATCATCACTCGCTGAGTGAGTGTAAGTGTGTGTGTGTGTGTGTGTGAATGGGGGTGATGGAGGAGGGAGGTTCATACAATAAGTGGGGCAAATTAGGGTTAGCTCTGTCTCTGAATATGTGTTAGGGTTCTTTTGTCCTTTTGTAATTTAGATGATTATTTATTCAGATTATTAGATTATTTATCCGTCGCCACATATAGTAACTGGCTGAAACTGAATCTGTGAACGCAGTTCGCTGTAGCACCTCAGAAATGAGGGCAGGTTGCTCTGCTGCTGTGAGGCAACAAAAATGAGGGCATTGTTATTTTTTTTTTCTTTTTCTGTGGATGTGGAAGATCTCCTGCTGAAGTAGGTTTACAGAGCACGGCTGCTAGAGCAGATTAATGTCTTATTAAATCTGACATAACTGCACATGCAGTAAGAGCAGCTGTCATCAGAGAGCAACAGAATAAGCGGAGGTATCGACAGTGTTACACTGAGGAATATGAGTCAGCAGAGAGCAGATGGGCTTATTAATCGCCACACATCCTCTCCACCTCCCTCTCCTTCTCTTTCCTTCTGTTGTGAGCTGATGGCAGCATGTCCAGGCTCTGAGTATTAAAACAACCTATATTTGTCACCGACCAAATCGATTTACTGTGGTGTGAGGTCCCGACACGTCGCGGTTAATAATTTGTCCTCCTGTTCATTGCTCGTCTGACGGAGCGAGAAAGGCGTGGAAAGGCAAAGTGCAGCCGGGAGGTCCAGGGGATCACAGTGTAACAGCTGCAAGTGTATAGATGATTACCCAGCAATGAGAGATGAAGTATTTTATATTTCACCGTTCATAAAAATGTTTTTAGATCAGGGTCAGTGGCAATAGGCTACAGACAGAAAACAAGCATTTTCATTCAATCTTTATTTATACAGGGTGTTTTTTTCCCAAAAGACGCTGAGACCTTCTTGTTGTGAGGCAACAGCACTAACCATTGCACCACCATGCTTGCAATTTAAAAAGCTTACCTTAATCTGATAATTGTTGCAGCCCTAGCTACCATCATTGGAGCACGTTAAATATTTACTTACATGTCACTTTAAATCATTTATTATGTGCATGTTAAGAGTTAACACAGAAAGGGACCCAAATGCAAGACACGAGGAGGCAGGCAGGTAAACGAAGAAAAAAAAGACGAGCTTTAATAACAAAGCGTATAAAAGGCGCTCGACAAATGGCTGGCAGCAAAATGAAACAAAAACAGAGGGAACAGGCAAAGCCAAGGATTAAGAAGTCTAAAAATGACAAAAACTTAAGAAGAAGCACTGGGAACACGAGGAACGCAAGACAGGAAAGCAGGAGATGCATCCAACAACAGACAAACTGACAAAGAGTACGAGAAAAACACGGGCTTACATAGAGACGGACTAATTAACAAACCAAACACTGGTGAACAGGGGAAAAGCAGGAAAAGGACAAAGGGAGGAAGCGAAAAGCAAAACATGACACATCCAGAGAGAACAACAAAATAAAACAGGCAACACCTCAACGTCACTCCACACTTTCACTGTACCGAAGAGGACAAACGTCAGAGATCAATGTTTTTCTTATTTCACCACCTGCCTTCTCTGGAAACGTGACGCTTCCTCTCTCTTAGCACAGAGGATTACAGTATTTACACTACTGACTCAAAATTAATGGTTTCAGGACTGATGTTTAAAATGCTGTATTTCTTAAATGTCACTGCTCTCAGAAAGCACAGAGTCGATGTTTTTGTAACTTTTTCGAGAGGGTTTCCTTCAACAGGGCTGATATGTGCAGTGCTATTCTTCCCAGCTGTCATGCATATAATCAGCCTGACGGGCCTGACAGAGCCGGTATGATAATAAGCTAATTATTGACCAATGAGAGGCTCCCTGTGGTTGTCTGGCTGTCAGTGATAAAACCAGTAAGAGAAGGCTGGCAGGGAGGAAGGTGGGCAGTAAAGAAAAGACTGCAGTCTCTAGCCCGGTCTTCTGTCATCACCCAGCGTGTCCATGTGACAGTTAGACAAGCGTCTCGTCATGTGGGGAGGAAAAAGCCTCGCATGTGATGTTGGGGAAACTCTAAACAGTTTACATCGTGTTGTATTACGCAAGAACAAACCGCGCTGGGAGACTCGCTGTCATCCTCTTTATCATCACTGTGCATTAGAGCATGGGAAGTATCAGTAAGGCTGAAGATGAGATAATAGAGGTGATAGAGAGTCCAGATACATAACATCAACAAGACTCAAAGCTCATCTTTTATTATTTATTTATAACCTCTGCTAAGGATTTTTTGTTTTTACCCGAGTCCGATGGAGGATGAGTCTCAGCCCAGAATAGACCCCATTAACTTTTGGTGCAGATCCAGATAACAGGACAGATTGAGGACTTTTTTTCTTAGTTTCTAGACGTTTTCATACATTTCTCTGGGAATAATCAAACATCGGACATATTTAGGTAGTGTAATGATGTGGGTTTTTTGGTTTGTTGATTTCCTGTTTTATTTTGGAGTTATCTCCTCTTGTGTCTTCCTGCCCATCTGTGTTCCTGTGCTCCTCCCCAGTCTGACTGTTCCCCCACACCTGTCTCACATCAGCCTCGTTAGCAGTGGCCTGTTTCCAGTGTCCCTCCACCTGCAGCTCATCCTCCGTGTTAGTTTAGTTTGTATTTAAGCCTGTGTTGTTCCCTCACTCTTTGTTGGTTCGTCTGTTCTGTTTCCACATGTCGCCTTTGTTCCTGCCTGCTTTCCCCAAGCTTCTGGTTTGTTCTTCTGACACCTGTCTCACATCAGCCTCTTACGTCTCGTTGTTCGTTTTTTTTTTTTGAAGCTTTTCTTATGAGGCAGCAAATCTTGGAAACAATGGCAGCAATTTAACTGCGAAACAGCTGATGGTGAACAGGGGTTGCCAACTACGAGAGCCAGTCCACGAGTCAGTTTTAATGTTAACGTTTTGATAACCGGCCGCAGTCAGTGTGGAGTATGTAGTCGTTCGCATGAGCTGTTCTCAAGAAAGCTGCCGGACCAATACTAGAGGCCAAGCAATCGGACAGGCACTTTTTAAACGGGCATTGCACTAGTACTAGTTCTAGTATAATCTGTGCTGTGTTTGTGTTGCTTTCAGTATCAAAGTTCACTTCGCAACCTAAACTTTCTAAAAACTGTCGCTGCTGCATCCCAGAGGCGACGATAGCTAAAAACTTATGTAACTCCCGACAAAATCCACAGATCTGTGACTGTCACCTATTATTGCTCATCTGAGCCAGCCTCAGATTTGAGCGAGCAATGAGCGGCTCCTCCGACACAGCCAAAGGTCAGGACACGCCGGGGGAGGGATTCATCTGAAGGATGGGAGCCTCTGGCAGGGAGTCACGCAGCGGGGCGCCCTCTCTACTCTACCACACACAGGTGCACACACATAAAAGGGGTGCGCACACACTGAACCGAATCTAGATGAGGGATGTGTTCCGATGAGCAACAGCGATGTCACAGCGTGCAAAACAAAACATAACCCTCATCACGGGAGCACTGCATATTCACCGAGATCACGTTTAGAGAGTTATGCAAACACAATGGCGGCCCAAGGCAATGTAAAGAGCCCACTACATGTGAGTCATCCAAGAGCGAGCAAAAAGCCTTGGTTTCTATCTTACAAAAATAGTGACTGCATGATATAACAAGCACGCTGCTGATGAGAAGGACCACAGTGACGTACAAAATGTCCCCGGCCCCAAGGCAGCAGAGGCAGAGCGACCTTGATCTCAGACCTGGCATGGTCAGACTGTGTGTTGTTTAATGCAGGCGACGCTGACTTGTTGGCTCGTTTTTCAAAACACCCGACGCCCCCTCAATCTTTTGGAGAGCGAACCTGTGCTTACTTTAGTCTGGAAGTAAATTGGCTGAAATCACAGCTGTGCTGTAAAATCAGCTGTATGTGAGACATGCGAAAACATTTACACGGCACGAAGGAGAAGCTCTACGTACGAATTTAACCACCTACATGAAGCTAGTTCAAAGTGCATTTTCACAAACTTCCTCCAAACTTTCTGATCTGAATCCACTTTCAACAGGACGACATTGCTGTTTCAAAAAAGTTATGTTTTTTTATCTTTTACAATGCAGCGGTTAAAGTTTGGTTTGGTTAAGCCTGACAGCCTGACCGACAGATGTAATACATAATCTTGCCTTTTTAGAGATGTTTTGTGTTCTTCAGTTCGACAGATATCACGATGTACTGTAGATTATTGTCTTGCAATGTGTCCATTATCACAGAATCGCTGTATCGGGATACTATCAATGTCATGAGCAACATATCGTGAATTGGAAACTACTGAGTTGAGTTAGAGCCTCCTTTCACGTTACATGCACTCATTTGATCCACCGTTAATATAAACATATTGATTAGTGCAGCTTAAAGATAGAAACCTAATCCAATTGATAAAAAAACAGAAATTTCCAACAGCTCAAACATTTTTATCAGCGTTAGCACGGCCATGAATATACCCAGTAAATTAGCAACAGACCCATGTTGATTTGATTTACTCTACCCCGAAGCCACTGTTTTGTATGCCCACACACATACACACATGCGCGCGCACACACACACACACACACACACACACACACACACACACACACACACACACACACACAGAACCTTGTGCTTTGCAGTGAAATCAATAAAGGAAAGTCAACAGAGCGCTGAGGTGTGCCAGAAGCCTCTCAGCCCACTGGCTGGTTTCTATTTACTGTTGTCGTCCTGTATGCAGATGTGTGCATGTGTATGTCTGCGTGTGTGTGTGTGTGTGTGTCTGTGTGTGTGTGTGTATCTTAAGCAGACCTGTTTCTGTGCATGTTCAGAGTACACTGTTCAATAAGGGTAAGAGGAGGTCAGATCAACTGCCCCTCAGAAACATCTGTCGGGTTTCCTCTGGGTACTATACACACACACACACACACACTTCACAGTTATTTCAACCTTCATCTGTCTCCTGAAGACGAGTGAAGACATTTCTGTCAGTGACTCAGAGGATCTGACGAGTGTGTGTTGTGTGTTTGAGTCTCAACGCTGAGCCGTCACAGGTGGCTCGTCCAGAATGTGTTCGCTCACGCTCAGACATTTCTGTAATCCTCCATGTGGGGCCCACGATGATAGTAAATCCACTGTATGTTTGTGCGTGTGTGTGTGTGTGTTTACCACAGTCATCAGAGTGTGTGACTTTCCTGTGTGACTCACTGATCACTAGACACACTATGAAGGCCATGTGACACACACACACACACACACACACACACACACACACATACACACACACGTGCTTACAAAACGATTTGGGAACAAACGCTAGAAGGGAAGACTGACTTAACTTCTTTGGACAGTGTCAGAAGTGTCCGTTGTTGACTTTATCACATTATATAAGTATCTCTTCACTTCTTTAACAGGCTCAAGAGTCAACGAACATGACTATGTATCATTATGTAAGCAATGATAAACAACTGGGTGCCCGGGTATATGAAAATACGAGGCAGAGGATGCGAGGAAGAGTCTTGTTTCCTCTGTTATTACTCAGTCTATTATTTTCTTTATCGGGACATCTCCTGTGTATTTTCATGCTCATACCACTGCCAATTACTACAGGCAGATACAGAAGCTGTGTCATTGGTCAAACAAACTAATAGCAGAATGTAATTGTGTGTTTGTTGACTCATCGGAGAAAGAAAGCACAGCTGGTACCAGTGTATCAATACTGCAGAAAATGAGTATTGAAACAACTTAGCTAGGGTTAAAAGTTGTTCTAGAAACATTTTTTGTTATACTTGGAGAAAACCTCTTGACACCTCGAAAGAAAGAAAAAAATCCAGTAACTGTGGCTGTTACAGGCCTTTATTAAGTCCATCCAGTCGTCTTATTGTGCTTCCAGCTGCCGATGTGCTGCGTTCACAGTACACAGCCTGCTCTTTAGCAGCTAGCTAACTCAGTAGCACAAAGCACACAGCCCCTGAACCAAAAAACAAGTGAGCAGCAATGGCAGTGACATATCGCGCTCAGCTGGTAACCAAGTACCCCAAAGCACACAGTCCCTGAGCCCAATAAAAGAGCCACTGCAGCAGCAACAAGACTCCTGTAGTGGCTAACGTTAGCACAAAGCACACAGCCCCTGAGCTGAGCAGAGCCGCAGCGGCAATAGCCCACACACCCAGACTAACTGTCATGCTTGGTAGTCTTTCCGGACTGACTTACATTTGTGTCGGCTGTTTTGCCTGTTTATATATTTAATGGTCTAAACAGCTAAGCGAGCTGAACGTAGTGAACTAGCTGCTAATACATCGCCCAGCTGAGAGCTGCAGGGCATTCTGTCACAATCTGTAGTCTGGCAGTGTGCGTTGTGTTTTGGAGTGGCTCTGAAGGGAAGAGGTGGGATTTTTTCGGTTGGATACTTTCAGCTTGCTTTTGATGGTTTCTAGATCCTTACCAGCCCCAGCTTCTGAATCAATATTTTTGACAACACTATTCCCCATTAAGCTGGATAATCCACAGCGACTATTTCTTCATCAGAAGGTGGATACATTTTAAACTGTTCACAGTTTCTGTGGTTTGGGGTTTCCTCCATCTGGTGCTTTTTGACACCAGACAGAAAGTGTGAACTGTGAGGTGCAGGAAAGGTGCTGTTATTGTTTTTGACTGTGGCTGCTTGTTTATTCATCACTCTGCTGCCAGTGTCGGCGCTCTGTTTGTTTGGGTCGATTCTGGATCGGGTCAAATTATCCTCAGGTAGCTTGTTCCTGAGTGTGGATGACTGATGGAAGTTTAGGTGTTTCAAATCAAGACCTATTTCACCAAGAAATTTAATTCCAAAAAAGTTACGATGCTTTATGTGAAACAAAATAAAAAACATGTGATAATTTTCTCATCCATTTTGACATATACTCAACCGAAAGCAGCCAATTTTCACCAGGAATCTTGTGGTTTAAGAAAAATATGAACTTCCTCCTCAGTTGTGTGATGAATAAAGTTGTCAGCCGCTGTCAGACGGATCGCTTGTTAAGCGTCACGTCAAAGAGGCAGCGTTGTGTTTACCGCAGTCTTACACAGACACAAACACAGTACCTTTTCCAAAAGCTTGTGACGGATCCAAAACTTTCGTAGGACTTTGTTCAACCAGGGAGACTGCAGAGCGAGATGAAAGACAGCCAAGACTTTCATGTCATGAAAGAAAGCCAACTGCGCATTCAACACACAAAATAGTCCCCGTGTTATTTCGGGTCTTGCTGGATGCTATCAGTGAATCAATAATAAGAAACTGTCAGAATCACAGATCAGCACAATCAGAGGGGAGTAAGATCAAAGTACCGCGGAGGTCTCAGTAGATTTAAAGGGTCCAAGGGATGAAATGTCACCACAGAGAGAGAAATAAAAAGGGTGAAAACAAATGATGTTAACGTGGTGCAACAACGCTCTCACACAGCTGAGATACACATTTAACAGCTTCAGTCAAAGCTGAGATAATGTGAGAAAATCATCAGTGTTTTCTGTGTTCAATACACAGCAGATGCAGCTGTTAAAGCTCTTTTGCAAAGACGATAATAGACTTGGCTGAACAGTAAATTGGTGACCATGAGTGTCCTGTCTCCTTGAAGCTGTAATTACCACACTGGATGAAGAAAAAGTCTTCATCTACAAGAAAAAGCATCAAGTCGGCAGGGTTTATTACCTCTACCACAGTAATAATAGTGCTAACCTTAAAAAATCCTACTACCAAGGCCTCTTCTGCCATCTCAGCTTGTCAAAGCAGCGACAAACGACTTACAGTGCATCAATATTTCACAACTACATTACTTCAGGTCTGGTTGGCAGAGGCAAGAAAGAGTTCAGAACACAGTCAAGCTTTAATCTCACCTCTGGGAGACAAAAACAGCCACCCCGTCTCGACACAACGTAAGTTGAGTCGTCAGATTTGCTCATTAAAGCTTCACACAGACACTGGAGACTGAAGTTACAACTGATTATGTTCATAGACAATGAATCTGCTGATTATACCCTCAGTTAACTGATTATTTGTGTGTCTTTGAAATGTGATTAAACTTTGGAGAATCTCTGCAGTTTCTCACAGTCTAAGGTGACATCTTAAAATGTCTTGTTTCGTCCAACCAGTTGTCCAAAACACACAAATATCTGGTTCTTTAGCTGCTTAATGCTCCACTTTGTTCAGCAGCCAATTGCTAACTTTGTCTGTTTGCAGTTTGCTGCTGGACAGGTAGTTTAAAGATGTTTTCCATGAGCTGAAAGACACTAAAACGCTCTGAAGCTGCAGAGTGATTTAATATAATAATATTGATTAATGCAGCTTTATGTAGTGGATGAGAATACTTAATACTACCACTTCTTACAGGCTAGAAAAGTAGAACGTTTATTGATGAAATGTTACAGCTGTTAGGTCCTCGTTCCTTCTATAGAGGGTCGTCCCTTGATATTTCCACAGTGCATAAAGTCATCTGATGTCATTCTCCATCTTTTAAGTCTGATCTTCCTCTGATACATGATGTCCTTGTACTCCTACACATGCAAGCCTTCTGCAAAGCATACTGTAAATTAATGAGCGCCCCCACACCCAAGCTGAGAAACATAATATAAATCCTCCCACGGTGTCTCCCATAGGTAGTGACACCCACGTATAACATCCATCCTATTTCCATATACCGCTCTGCAGACACGTCTTCATTTATGAGTCTTAGCTTGCCCGTCTCCATCCCGGCTGGAGACACATGTGTCACCACAGGGAGACCGACTGTGTGCAGATTTTACATGATGTGACTAAATGCATGCCCAAACAGCCCTCTCCCCACACACACACATGCACACACACATGCACACACTGTACTCTGATGAAACGCATGCTGACACACGTGCACATCCTGCACTCTCACATGCACTCCCCTGATGATTAGAAAGTAGGTCAAGGACAAGTTTCTACGAGGGCAAAGAGAAAAATAAAATCTGTGATGAGAGAGTGACTCTGGCTGCCGCACAGAAAAGTGGCCACAGCGAGCTCGAGTATGTATGATTTATAATCTGAGGCGGACTCAGAGATGTGTAAATAAATAGCCAGAGGCACTGCAGAATAGAAAATGAGATCTGTCCACGAGGTGCTTACAAACTTACTTAATGAGGCCTAATGAGTTATACCCCCAACTAATGGACCCTTCTGAGTTAATCGACTGTGTCCTTTTCGTTTGGTTGACAATTAACTGCTAGGATACTAGTAACCAGTCCAGAGCTGCCTGTCAGATCCCTTTGGATGCAGTGAAAACCTCCTCAATAGCAGCTTTAAAAGTAGTGCCATGTTCAGCATTTGTGTATTTCTCAGTGCTGCAGGGTCTGCCGTAAATACTTCTTCCTAAATATTCTCCACAGCACAACAAATCAGCTCATTGTGCAGCCAAACTCAGACCTTTAAGGGAGAATATTCACATGATTTCCTCTCCCTCCCTCCCTCCCTCCCTCCCTCCACCAAACTGCATTCATTTTTCCAACAATTCCTCTCAGGCAGCAAACAAACACAAAAAAGCGGCTCCTCCTCATCTCTCTTCCCAAGTTATTGTGATTCAGAACGTCAAGCAGCGTCTTCGAAAACATCGTCTCACACTGCAACACTCTCATGACATTGCACCGGAGAGAGCTCAGCTGGCAACAGAGCCGGCCCTGTTCACTCCACCCCTCCTCTAATAATACTCGTCCTCAGAGGGATGAAGAGGAGCGGACAGAGGGGTGGAGCGGAGTGGAGGTAAGAGCGCAGCCGTCCGATCGGCCTGCCGGTGCTGGAGTGCCCCTCTCGCTGCAGCTGCAGTGGAAGCCTCTGCCGCAGTGATGAGGAGCGAGGAGGAGAGAGGGAGGGGAAAGGTGAGCTCGTGGCAAGCAAGGAGGAAGGTGCGGATGATGTGTGTAAACACACACTCTGAGCCAAAATACACCTATTCAGCAGTATTTTCTGCACGGACACTAATCAGATCTACCGTGCTCAGGTCCTCTTTTATGGGGGCCTCTTGTCTATTGTTTCATTAGAAGTGTTTGCTGAGGCGTGTGATCTAGGACAGGGCTTGAGAGAGGCGATTAATAACTCTGAGCATGAAGGAGCTGTCTTCGGGGCCAACTTCGAAAACTGTGCCACTTCTTTAACAGGCAGGGGAGGAAGGAGCATCAAATAAGGACAGCGAGGTGAGCGTCTGGTGGGCTCGCACACGTGTGTTTGCGCTGGATACATCTGGAATAGGGGTTTTCAATGTGTGACACTGTGGCCTCCCTCCGTCCCCTCCCAGCATTATTATTTATTGACTTACTTCTTTTTGGGGGATAATCATGAGACATGTTTTGCATTTTCAGTTCCCGTAAATCTTTGGGGAATGTGATCAGAAAGCATAATGTCGTCATGGATTCAAAAAGTTACACTGTGAGCTACAACTTCAGCCCGGTTACTTTTAAGGGCCTATCACACCAGCAACCATCACGATAACAACTACAACGATAATGATGTGCGAATCCTCACTGATGAGAGATAACGTTCTGTGAACGGTGGCACCAAGGACGCTCTGTGAGCTCCAGCTGTGTTTGGCAGCTTAGGAAAATGGATATTTCATGACTAGCTACGGAAAAAAATAAGGATATGTTTTATGAAGTTTGGAGAATCAAACACTCTTTCAATCTTTTGAAGACAAATTTAATCATATATATAATAAACAAATTATCCTGGCGACTCTCAAAGAGAACATCAGTATGGACAAAACAACTTCAGAGACCCCATCAGCACCAAAGAACGCTTGCTAGTATCTCTCAAGTAACATTTTTAAGTGTAATTTGCAGCCTGATATAAGATAAGGTCTGTGTTCTGTAGTGTTGAGGACTCCTTTCTATGGTTTCCAAGCAGATTTATTCATATTTATTCACAATGGACATTGGAGGTGACGATATTTCAGAAAGGGTATGTCAGACTGAATCTCAAAATACGTTTATCATGTCTGTGTTTTAGATTTGAATGATTTATGATAAGAAGAAGTAGATCCTTTTTAAATAAACTGGCATAAATACTGCAACACATGACATATTGTGTCTGCCCCTCACCTTTGGAGAAGACAGTAGTCCTGGGAGTGACATCCAGGTCCAGGGACGGGCTGAAGGGGAAGGCCCACAGCTGTGACAGCCTGGCGAGGAGCGTGAGGAGCAGCAGCAGGAGCAGGAACGGCTGGACTGACCTCTGGTCTCCCATGTTTAACACACAGACCTGGTCCAAGCTCAGCCTCGGTTGCAATTTGTCAAACACACAAACTCTGAGAGAAATCTGTGAGAAATGTGTATCTTCAGGCCCAGCAGCAACAGACGGAGGCTCTTTGATTATCCTTCAGCTGAGAACACACTCTGCGAAGAGAAGGAGAAAAACCATGTTTGTAACTAAAAGAGAAATTATCCAGCGTAGCAAGCTAGACACTGTTGTCCTGAGGTGGTACTGGAGTTCAGAGAGATCAATTAAAAACAAAATGAACGTTACAGAACAAACACTCTTCTACCTGAGGGGAAACGCTTAATGTTTTAGTAATAGTTAAGCGTGTTAAAAGTCAGTGGCAGAAGAAGTGCGCAGATCATTTACCTAAGTAAATGTACTAATAGAGCAAAGTAAACATACTTCATAACAAGTAAAATACCTTTCTTCTAGCTAGCTAGCTTCTAACTAGCTAACAGCAGCTCCACAGCAGTTGGCGGTTACTTTAGCAACAAAGCTACATATGTGCTAATTAAAGACAAAGAAAATGGGAAGTATGAGGAGTATGTCAGAATTGCACATGAGGACAGTACTCGACTAAATGTACTCAGTTACTTCTCACCTAAGTTGCACACATTAGTTGGCGGGAAACACCTTTGACGGGTTGTGGGTGCACAGAGCTTTTTCAGAGATCAACAGAGAGCTGGACTTACTCCTCTAATCTGCCCTTAATGTCCCTAATGTTTAACAGGAACCGACACTAATGACGTCTTATATTATATTTCAAAACATCCACGGCTAACTCTGCTGAAGAGACATCACGTGTGAACTTTCTTGCCTCCTTGACAGCATGAGCAGAAAATTACTTTCTGCTACGCACCATCACTCTCTGATTACAACCAATTAGGCAAAGTGAAAGACAGAGGTGCTGTTACATAAAATGCCATCTAAAAAGTTTAGGGAGTTAAATAATGTGCCCCTGTGATGCGATATTGCAACACACAGCTCCATCTCTTAATTAGCCGTGTGCACACTGGAGCAGCATGACGGATAATCTACAGATTAGGCCCCGTGCCATCAGCACAATCTCCGCCTGGCTGCCCGCTCTCTGGCTCCGTCGCTGATCAAAGGGTCAACACTGTGAATCCCACTCCGCCGCATTGTGACACTGGAGAATTCACGGTTTTAATCTCCACGGCTGCTGCTGCTAATCACTCGCAGTATGAAGCACAATGAGGCTAATGACCTCTCCGTTAGCAGTTTGGGGTGCTAAGCTTTGAAATCAACCCATAAGATGACAAAGTGTGAGATGAGAAGGGTAAGAGTTAGTGATGGTGCAGGGATCCTCTCCCCTTTGCGCTCATCCAGAGCTATTTCATGTCTGCCTTTAATATAATCCATGCTATTGCTTCACAAAACCTGTTATTGCTGTGTTACCTAACTCGTACTGAAGAGTCCAAAAGATGTTTAAAACTGGATTCATGAGTTTTACTAAACTAGGTTAAAGGTGAGGAACTGAGGTTTGTCAGCATGGCAAATAGTCTGAAGGCCGAGTGATACATTTGTCAAACTACTGGTCCAAAGGTCAAAAATGATCACACTAAAATGGTGGAAGTAGAAACTGTAAATACAGCA
Source organism: Pagrus pagrus (assembly GCF_965226575.1). Taxonomy (NCBI): domain Eukaryota; kingdom Metazoa; phylum Chordata; class Actinopteri; order Spariformes; family Sparidae; genus Pagrus; species Pagrus pagrus. The sequence continues at coordinate 4,099,693 of NC_140208.1, read as the reverse complement.
GAAATCCATCTTAGATGTACAAAAATGGTACGAGTTTCAGTTAGGACTGTGAGCTCACAAAGAAAAAGATCATGCTAGTGTCTTTGTGTGGCGATTTTTCTTTCTAGGTGGGGACCCAAACTTTTGCATACGCCGCCTTTCCTGTCAGAAGATGGAGGGGGGAACAGTGTTTCAACATTTGTAAGCGTGAAACCACTGCATGTTTATGATGAGATGGGACATTGAGCCACTGTATCAGATTTTGTGCAGCTCCTTCTGGAGCCACAAAAGCAGCAGTGCTCCCCAAGACCTGTAAACAGACTTTTATGTTTAAAAGTTCCCCTTTAATATTGCAACTGAGGCAAGAGCAACATAGCAACAGAACAACATGGCAACATAGCAGCATGAGTCTTGTTTGATGACTGTCTCCCAAACCACCGTCTGCCAAATCTGAGGGCCGCAGATCCACCAGCGAACAGCTCATTAATGTGGTTTTGTCAGCTGCTGCCCTCATGTAACACACAGCAAACACAGCATTGTTTCAACACATCTGCAGTTGCGTCGTGTATGTATACTGGTCTACAGGAGCTGGCAAGCACGTTGACAACACTGATGAAAGCTTGGAAGCTCCAGGAGGGGAAAGGTAAACACATCTGCCTTGGCACTGGCACGACCGACGTGTCATGCATGATGGGAGAAGAGAGAAATCGAACAAAACAGCAGGCTGCGTCTCAAACACAGTCAGTTTTCTTAATGTTTATTGATCCACGGGGCTGGTTTTGCCACAGATCTATGGACGTTTAAGCCTAATATCAGTGCAATAAAGAGGTTTGCAGAGTATGATAAAGCTGTTTTCTTTATGAGCCCTTGTCAGGCTGGACTGAATGATTTGCAGAAATATCTAGTGTGACATTTCTGCAGAAAGATCGATAAAACAGGTGAGCTATTTTTGTAATTTCCTGTCAAGTGATAGCACTTAAAAACATCGAACACACAACCGTATTTTTGATAATGTTTGTGATAAAGCCATCAGCCAACAAAGACTTTAATAAAGGGATTATATAATATATAAGCCATCCTCGGTTATGATAGTCTTTTTTCTTTCTTTATCCAGAACCTCTGGGAGTTGGCATGCAGCTGAACCATAAATGAGATTACTCGCACATTAAAGGAAGAATGAGTGGGTTCACCCTGCGGGCCTGATTCACTGTGATGTGGAGAAATCTTTAGACACATCTTTTCAGAGAAGCATGAAATTATGATTGTGTCGCAAATAATCTGCCTCTTCGTACACCGAAAATGTCCAGAATTTACGGAGGAAGCGCTGTCCTGTTTTTGGTCCATCAGATGGAGCTCATTTCATCATACAGGCATAATAAAAAATAAGAGTGTGTTGTGATTTTTTGGGACTCAGAGGGAGGGATATATATATATATATATATATATATATTTATAGCTGACAGCGAACTTAAAAAATCAAATGGGCTTTTTTTCCCTGCTGTGTGCCTGAACTATTATTAAATGTATCCTCTGCATAATATGTGTTGACAGATCATCCCCCCATCTTTGTCTTTCCTGAGGTTGAATCATACAGTAAGCTGGAGCCCTCACCAGAGCCACCTCTACTTCGCATCTTTCAGCATATTTTATAAAACAACGCTCATTTTGATTTAAAAAAAATAAGAGGAATTATCTCAAAGGTCGATTTATGACTCATTTGTCTTTAAACTCCATTAAATGAGAGCTCACTCTAGAAAAATAGCTCACTTCAGCCTCTGTCTGCTGTACAGTTCAACCTAATTTGCACATATTTGCTGTTCATTTCTCACATATTCTGATGTGTAAATTGGTGATCTGTAGCACACTTTAATAAGACACGCTTTACGCGTTAAGATCTGCAAAGACTGTTTTTATTAAAGGTTAGTAAACAAGTAAATTGCTAATCCTTTATGAGCTTGTTATGAGGAGAACAGCTCTTGGGTTGCCAGGTTGTGGCTGCGGTTTATCGCTCATTGTTTGGTCTTTTTAGGTCTTTAATTAATCATAAAGTTTCCTCCAAAGGACAGTTTGACCTTTGACCTTCTGTAGAGTGACCGTTTTTTTCACATTGGATGTTGTGGTGGTGATGAGTATTTGACAAGCTGAGAATGAGCCTCAAAAATAACCAAAATCAGCCAAAAAACACTTCTCCTTTTGGATTTTTTCACATGTGACTTTGTTTTAACGACAGCAGGTGAGCCGCGTGTGGAGGAAGCTCGTTGTTAATGACGCAGCCTATCCAAACTATCGAAACCAACGTGGGAATGATTGACATTACGACAACCAAGTGCGCTTCTAAACTTTCAAGAAACAATGATATAGGATGAGCTACACAATCAGTGTGTTTACAGGAGAGACATAATACCAGAGAACATCCGTCTCTCTGTCTGTAAAGTAATAATCACAAAGATTTTCATGTAAATAAATATCTATCGCCTAATGAGGTAACACAATGATGACTGAGTCTATGGCTCACTGATGAAAGCTCTTGCATTTGCTGTAATACCAAAGACGTACACCGGGTGTCGGTGGCGACGCGTTCACCCAGCAGTGATTGGTCGGCCAGAGAGAGAAGCTGGCTCGTACATGACATCACAGTTTTGTTTGTCCTGGTCTCTGCCAGCGTTGTGAGTAAACGTTTACCGTTACTGTTAACTGTCATGGCCGAACAAACAAAGATGAAAGCAGACGATGAAACTTTAGAAAAGGTGCAAATCGCTTTCATGTGGTGTCGTTATGGAAAGCTGCCAACTGACAACTGACGTCACAGGCAACGCTGGATTTCTGGGAAGCAGTGAGGTCCAAAAATACACCTGCAGTTGCTGCTTACGGAAATCTTCGAGATTGCCACTTTAAGTAGCCTAGCATTTTGAAGTATTAGTACTTTACTTGCAGAGGTGTAAATCCCAGGGAGGACAGGGGGGGACACAACCCTTCAGTCTAGAAAAAATATTTAAATGTAAACACAATTATATAACCTCAAAATTACTTATAATATGCTATGAAAGCACTTATAGACACATAAAAGCGAATTTGGGGGTCTCGAAAGAGTCTGTCGTTGATGGCTGAACTTCAGTAAGTAGTTTAAACATTTATTTACTACTCCATTCAATAAAACACATTCATAATTGTCACCAGTCTTCATTTTCTTTGCACTGAATTACAGGTAATTCTTTATGTTACATAGTGTAGCTGACGTGTTTTCAGGTGTTTGATTCGAGTCAATAAGAGAAGGTGTTTCAATTGTCCCCTCAAAGTTTATAGCAAAATTTCTCCCATGTTTACTCGAGTATTTTCATTTTACACTTCTTTACACTTCCTCTCCATTATCTTTGAGAGGAAATAATTGTGCTTTTTCACACATTATCTTACAATGTAGTTACAAGTTATGTTTGGACTTAAGATTTTACATAAATTCAACTGTAGTGTAGGCTGATTATTATAGTAAAACATATCTAAAAGTAAATAAATAGATTAAAAATGGCTCCACCATGAACTACCATGATACTGACTTGCTTTTAACATGTTATTAGCATTAAGCCAATAATACAATATATATATTACATTACAAAACAAGAGTTTGAATGCAGGACTTACAGTTGTAATGGAGTATTTTACATTATTTTACTTTTACTCAAGTAATGGATCTACATACTTCTTCCACTACTGCTCAACACACAGGGAGACTTCTTCCAACCTGGCAACCCAAAATGTTTATAAGGCTTATACATAACTTATTAAGCATTAGTAAATGATGTATTAATCATTAATAAAGCCACGAGTAACAGCTTTTAAGCCCTTTATTAGAAAGTGTTAAACTAAATTATGTCCACAGTTAAAGCTCTTTCATTTTAGAAGTTCTGCTGATGAAGTGTAATAAACTTTTCCACATCTAACCAATGAAGATCAGTCTAACAGACTCTCTCCTCTCTTTCTCCTCTTTGTCTCCTCAGCTTCCATTCACCTTCTCCTTTAGCTCACAGTGAGACAGGAACACACCTAAAACCAGCATATGGCAACACATCAGGCTACATGTGATTTTCCATCAAACCTTCGTCTTTAAGAGCAACGCAGTCAGCTCTAACAGATGCCAACAGAACAAAAACACTTCCGCACACAAAGCTGTGATCCATTGTTACACTTTAACTCCCAAAAAAACAGGTTTATAACGACTCAGCGCGCCGTGGACGTGCAAACATCCACCCATGTGCACCTGTCCGACCTGGACTGCAGCAGCCGAGAGAGAAAACAGCGCCGCACACTCTTTAATCACCTTCACCTGAGCGCAGACACATGTACAGAGAGTGTGCGCGTTGTGGGAAAAAGTGTGAGAAGAAACATTGGAAAGGGTGAGATGGTGAAAAAAAGCGGTGGAGACTGACTCACCTGCGTGTTTCCTGGAGTCCACTAAAAAATCCTCTGGATCGTCCTTTCCGCGGCGAAACACGAGCTCCTCTGCTGCTGCTGCTGCTGCAGTTACCCAATGCACACACACACACACACACACACACACACACACACAACCAAGTCTCCCCCCACCCCCTTGTCACACACACACACACACACACACACTGGATTCATAGCCTATATAAGCTGACCTGCCTTATTTTATGACCATATGGCTTCCTCTTGCAGCTTTCTGTTGTTTTGACACATGCACGTTGACTTTGTAGCATTTAAAATAATATTTAACAATAATAACTCTCAGTTATGTTCTGGTTATTATCAATTGTAGGCCAATAATATTCTGTAGGGGAGAACGGGGTAAGGAGAGCCATTGGGTAGAATAAGTCACTCCCTGTATCTGTGTAACCATAAAATAAGTAATCATGTGACCACAAATTAAGGAAGTAGCTCACGTTATGCAAACCTAAGCAAAAACATATATGTGGCGGACCCTGCCACCTTTCTAGCTTCAAACTGTGTTCTGGGGACCTTATTTTCCTCTGAGAACAGCTTGTTTATCCACTTATGGAAACAGTAAATATTCCTGAGTTTGTAATGTTTTAAATAATAAAAATCTGAGTTTGAATTTCTTCTCCAAAACTACACAGTGCCCCTTTAAAGTAGATGTGTTTTGGACATTATTACATGTTATTTAGGTCACTTTAAAGTACAGAAGGTCATAAACTTGGTATAACTCTTGTTGATATTAACATCTGTCCTGAGTGATCTGATTACAAAGGGATAGCTCTCATACCTGCCATCATAATACATCTCCAGTGACCACTTGCGATGGTTTCCACAAAGAATGTACAGCATTTGCCGAATTTACAGGAAGGCCTAAATAATTAAGAATTTGTCATAGACCGTATTTTAAAACATTTATAACGTGTGTCCTAACTCAACAACTCACAAAATTGAGTGGTTTTTAAAGGGAGTCTGGGGACTTTCTCCGCAGGTGACGAAGAATTAAATTGGTAACTGTTTAACATATTAACAAAACAAGTTGCCAACCACAGCAAGAAACTTGCACACCGCTTTCATGGACTCATTCCCTCAAAATGCAAGAATTTCTGTTCCTATCCTCCTCATTAACCACCTTTGGGCATGTTGTGCATGGGACTAGCTTTGTTTTTCGATGGGACACTGCTCTGAAACTATGATAATTTGATTTCTTGTTTTGATGTTGATAGGTGCACAGAAATCAGAGGTGTATGTAGAAACATTTATTTTAAACAATACACTTTTATGTTGTAGTTAAAACAACCAAAAACTGTCTCATGTTACCCCATCCTATAAATGTCCGATTGATTGTCCGAAAACAGTCATAAAACTGTGATAAACAGACTTTCTTCTAATGTGTCTCCTGTCTGTAAGTCTGATCTGTATCAGTGGGATCTGTGCCTTGTGACTGACCCCTGCTGGAGCAGAGATGGAAAGACAGATAGTCAAATACTTTCCTGCTCCCTTTTCCTTTCTTTAGATTTAGACAGGGATCTGGTCTACTGGTATGTACAATATAATTCAATATACACACCGAGTTCACAGATTAAAAAAAGTTTCTTCTCAAAACACAACCTCGGTAGAAGAATATATACAGATGGTGCAACACTGTTCGGTGGATACTTTACCCAGATAACAGACACATTTGGGGCTAATCAGGGCCACGGTTAGCACCAGTTATGGCCCAGTTACAGCCCAGTTACAGCACTGGCTTTTGTTGTGTGTGACATTTACACTCATTACACTACATTGGAACACTATTGAAAATGAAATAATTTCCAGGGGTGTCTTATTTGGTCTAATCAGAAACACTTTTACATGGAAATGAATACACAAATAAATGTATACCACTTCTCTAAAGGTACACTGAAAAAAATTAAACACTGGATCTACTTAAAAAAAAAATTGAAGTAATCGATCACACAAAATATTTGACATGGAATCAATGTAAATAAATGAATCATGCAAACCATCTTTGAAGGTTGGAGCAAACTGATTATTTTAAGTTGTCTCAAATAAAAAAAACAGTTGTCATTAATTGAAATGTATAGCAAATCGAATTAAAAAAATAGCTTTAAATACATTTTGATCAGTGACTACTCAGGATATATTCCTTCAGAATACATTATGTATTCTAAAAACAAAATCATAACACACACACATATATTTAGGGCCCTATTGTTTTTCAAATGAATATTTTTTAAATATTTTTTAGTCATTTTTAGTCATTTTTATTAATTTCTATATGTAAATATTAGCATGTTAGCTCAATAGCTTCCAGGTCATGTGATCAATTGACTCAAAATCAGTGTGGGATCATGTAACTACACTGGCTGCATGAGATACGCCTCTTGTTTTTACGTTTTACATCTCTAAATATTTTTTAGCAATTTTTATTATTTTTTTAAAATTTTTATATGTAAATATTAGCATGTTAGCTCAATAGCTTCCAGGTCATGTGATCAATTGACTCAAAATCATGTTGGGATCATGTAACTACACTGGCTGCATGAGATACACCTCTTGTTTTTACATTTTACATCTTTTCATATTTCTTATTATTTTTTATTATCTTTTATTAATTTTTATATGTAAATATTAGCATGTTAGCTCAATAGCTTCCAGGTCATGTGATCAATTGACCCAAAATCAGTGTGGGATCATGTAACTACACTGGCTGCATGAGATACGCCTCTCGTTTTTACGTTTTACATCTCTAAATATTTTTTAGTAATTTTTATTAATTTTTATATGTAAATATTAGCATGTTAGCTCAATAGCTTCCAGGTCATGTGATCAATTGACTCAAAATCATGTTGGGATCATGTAACTACACTGGCTGCATGAGTCATGGGTCACCAGATTTGGCCCGTAGCTCGTTACACATGAGTGCGTTAATTCGATACTACAACTGCCCTCATGTGCAGCACGATAGCTCAGTAGCGCCCCCTAACGCCCCCTTATGGCTTTTCCCATTAAGTTTTTTTCATTTCTACGCCTCGTACTTTATTTCACTAGTCCTACAGATTTAACGCCACAGACTTCACACTCACTAAATATCATCTTCAGACCTTGATGATGACACCTTGTCAAAAGCTTTTGCCTCCGATATACATATGTATCATGACCAGACGCACAAAATACCCCCCGGCACCGAAACCCTCAGTCCAACAGGAAGTCGGCCACTTTGGTTCACAGCGGCCATTTTGTCAAACGTGAAGCCCCGCCTCCTACATGCGCATACACTAACGAATTTCTGCAAGCATAAGTATTGTGACCAAACGCACAAAAAAGCCTCTTGGACCCATAACCTCAGTCCAACGGGAAGTTTGCCATTTTGGTTCAAAGTTGAGATGTTGCCGCCATTTCCACCCATTTCCATGGCTCGTACTTTAATTAACTTGCCCTACAGATTTAACGCCACAGACTTCACAGTCACTAAGACTCATCCTCATACCTTGATGATGAAAAGTGGTAAAAAGCTTTCGCACACGTTATTCCTGGTGGGCATGACAGTCTGAACTTTCAATGCTTGGCCACTGGAGGAGCCATGTCAATGTGTGGTGTGTCCGTTCATCGCTGCTTGCAGCTTTAATTGTGTATATATTTGTGTGTGTCTATATATTTATATATTTGTGTATATATTTTTGTGTATTTATATCTGTATACATGTTTATCTATACAAATATATATATTTTTATATATATATATATTTTGTTGTCTTCACTTGTTTTTTGAAAGCTTTTTTTTCACTCTTTGATTTCTTGTTAGAAATAAAAATATATCCATCAATCAATCAATCAATCAATCAACACTTTTTGCCTTAGATGTGTGCGCGCTCCCGCGAGGCACGCTCCGCCGGAAGTTCAGTGGAACCGGAGTGGAGCAGCAGCTGGTGGTCTCGTGTCGTCACGGCTGTGAGTAACCGGCTGTAACTGTCATGACGTGGTCGGTCTGTCTGCCTGCATTGTGCTGGTCGCCGTCCAGTGATCGAGACGCTGCAGCCGCTGACTAGCAGAGGAACCGGGGCAGACAAGTCAGCTTCCCACCGACACACACACACACGATTCATCCGGTGTGGTTAACAGCTCTTCTGCCGGGTACGTGACACATTTTTTAGCTTTTATCCTCGAAGCTAGTTGTAAATGTGTTTATTAACTAACCGGTTAGCTAGTGCTAGCATTTAACTAAGGCTAGCTGGTGCTAACCATTAGCGGAAGTTGGCTACGTTTTCCAGCCGAATCACAGATAATCATAACAGGTAGTTATCGATTTTTTTTTTTTTATGGGAAGACACAGCCGACTAACTGTTACACGACATTTGGGGTGTAAGTTGTTGTTTTTAATGGCCGAGTACGACAATAACGTTAGTCCAAGTGTATTAATTAACTAGCTAACTTGCTAGCTTAGTTAGCTGGTAGTAACCCTACGCGATAGCGTTGGTGAATAATGTTAATAATCAGAATAATCTGTTTGTTTGACACCTGGTTTTCAATTTAAACACTCCTTGTCCTTTACAGCGTGTGTCCTTTTATTTATGTGATGGCTCACTTACATTACAGGACGCTATGTATGCTTGTGTTACACGTTTGTTGATTTATAATATTGCTATCAAATGCTAATACTGTTGTAGTGCACTGGTTGTTGCTGACAGACATTTTGAACAGGACTGTTGCTTTCAGTTTCAGTATTATTAACCACATGTACAGTGTAATCTGTATGTGTGCAACAAGTGATACATGGGATGGCGGATGTTCCCCAATCAGTGCTGAGATCTGGTGTCACCAGCTCAGTCACCATGTTTGGCTGCTTTATCTTTTGGCTATCAGAGTGAATACAACAGGTTCATCAAAGAAAACCTCTCTTCTCTGAATCTGCTGTGGCTGAGAGGACATGAATTGGTTATTTGTAGATCCAAGTCCCGCTCTGTCGCCTGTTACCAAGCAGACCACTTCTGATTTAGTAAGATATGTGCTAGAGATGTGATACGGTGCGGCCAGATGAGCGTTATCCTGCCTCACTACTTGGATCAGATAGGAACAGAGTTAGGAGGCTGCTTCGGCCAAGTTTTCTATCTCAGTCAGATCGTGATATGAAGCTGCGGGTTTGCAACGTTGCTTAGACACTTCGTTGTGGTTGTCTCTTTCAGACAGTATCAAACAACACCTTGAGACACTGTTATTGTGAGATATAATGTGACTTTCTCCGCTGAAGATATGAGAGAATGTTTATGTTCATAGTCGAGGCAAGTCTGAGCTTGTGGGAGTCAGGTGTGACTGCGAAGTAAGATGCCTGTTGGTGGTTTTTAAGTGAATTCTTCTCCCAAGGGTGCTACGTGTGAGACTGCAGCAGGGACTTCAAAAAGGAAGTGAAACAATCCCGGTGACTTAAAAAAACTGCTGCAGGATTTGCATTCATGGAGGGGAACTCGGTTTGTTTGGCAAAAGACAGAATTTCACAAGGATGTGTGACATGGAGACAACTTTTAGATTTGTGCTATTTAAGCCAGCGCTTTCTTTATCGTAAGAAGTAGTTTTCCCTTTAGCATTTACAGACGCTCATCACACCCTAAGAATGCAGTGTTGAATGTGACACCTGAGGGCAATAAGGCACAATGAAAGAACTTGAAAGAGCTAAAATAAAAGACTGGGTATCATATGACCTTCCTTTTTGTCATTTCACTGTGAAGGAAACCAGCTTTTATGGGGACTCATTGGTGGTGTGTTAGAGGAGAGCTCACGAAAATAACAGAGGAAAATAACAGCTAACACACACACACACACACACACACACACACACACACACACACACACGCCAAAGCTGGGTGTGGTCCAGAGGAGAAGGGAACTGTGGCCCCCAGCCTAACCAACTTTAATGAGTACTTACGGTACTGTTGCTGTGGAAATAGCTCCCCTTTGGTCTGCTCAAACTCTGCAGAGTCGGAGAAACCTTAATATTACTTTGTGTTGCTCATGTTGCGATGCTGTACTAACTTCCAGTAATACTCGGAAAAATCTTAAGCGTATTCAGATTCAGAGTGTTCAGTTATACTTCATGGTGAAAGTATATATTTTCTGAGTCTGATGAACTGAAAATAACTTAATGGATGTTCCTATCATGTCTAAATGGGTTTATTCACTTGTTCTTTGCAGGTGACGATGAGGTGGTGACCCTGGGTCGGCCAGGCCGTGAGATGATTGCAGCTTGGCACAGAGAAGAGACGGAGCAGAGTGATTGAGATAGAAGAATGGGCAGGAGCGTCTCGAGCTTCTGGCAAGGCGTCTTCTCCACTGCAGTGCTCTATGGCTCTTTGGCCTTGTTTACCTCCATTCTCCACAATGTGTTCCTCCTGTACTATGTGGAGACGTTTGTGTCCATCTACAAGATCGATAAAATCTCTTTCTGGGTGGGAGAGGTGAGTGACAACGACTTTGATCTGTAGCTGTGTGTGTTAAACACGTGATCTAAATGCTGACTTGTAGTCCAGGCTTGAAATGTAGTTATAATTTAGTAACACGTAGCCAGTAACACGTGATTGTCGCTTTGGTCCTTCAAACCAGTTTGGTAGTCGGCCACCATGTTCAGCCACAGTTCTCTATCTTTAAAACCATTTGGGTTTGAGAAAATGTAATGAGGACAGAAACCTCCCTCTAGTTTCGTGTGGAAAATTACAGGTCATGATGTCTGTTTTCATTTTAGTTTTTTTGGTGAAGCAAGATTAAACATAAGTGGTTGGGTCTTGATGTCTTGTTAGCTTGTACCATTTTTTGACATTACCATTCTGTAAATTGTGTATGACTCACAGACAACAAACCGTAAGTAGCTAGCATATTGCCGAGTTCTACTTTAAATTTAAAAAAATAATACAACTGTATTGTCATCCCACACGAGTTCCTCATCTTATAGCTTAGCAGAAAACCATCTTCATCCTTTATTTATTGATTTTTAAAAAGCATTCCTGTCTTCTGCTCCACAGACGGTGTTCCTCATATGGAACAGTCTGAATGACCCTCTCTTCGGCTGGCTGAGTGATCGCGCCTTCCTCAGCTCTCCTCAGTAAGTCTCCATCCTGACTTCTTCTTCCTTCTTTATTCTCTGAGAAAACACTGCGGTAAATAAGGGTTTCCCACCCAGAAAACATTTAAAACATCGCAAAACTTACTCCCTAAATTAGGCTTGCATTGATTACAACAGAACATACATTACGAGAATAAGCCGTGATATTAGCTGATTACCACTGTGTTTCCTGCACACATTACCCTACAACTTCTCAGACCTAAAACATTTATACACACTTAAACGTGTAAATGTTTGAGCGTAAACTCTTGTATCAGCTGCAGTGATGCTCATGGAGCAAAGTCAACACTTTAGAGCGACAGTTGTCAAACAAAAAGCTGCCATCTTTGTTTGTATTTCCATCAGCATTATGCACCTGGTGACTCTTTATTGGCACAAGGTGATAACGTGTTCTGCATCCTTCAACGTGATTCAGTGTTGGTAGCAATGACGTGCACCATTTCCACTTTTATTTATTTATTTATTGTCCTTTTTATGATGGTTTTTGTAGATTTTATGGTGTTAATGTTGATTTTATAGATATATATATATAGGTGGTTATACAGTATAATAGTATCAACCATACCAAAGTGACTATCTTTTGTTTGCTGTTCCACTCAGGTCAGGCCCTCCGATCACGACTCCAGAGGTGGTGCTGAAGCGGCTGCAATCCCTCTCCACAAATGGCCCTCTCTTCGCTCTCTCCTTCCTGGCGTTCTGGGTGGCGTGGGCCAGACCGGGCCTGCAGTTCCTGCTGTGCCTGTGTCTGTACGACGGCTTCCTCACTCTGGTGGACCTCCACCACAGCGCCCTGCTGGCCGACCTCGCCGTGTCCGCCGCAGATCGCACACGCCTCAACTTCCACTGCTCCGTGTTCAGCGCTTTGGGCTCGTTCTCGGTCTTTCTGTCTTACTCCTTCTGGGACAAGGAAGATTTCTACTTTTTCCGTCTCTTCTGCATGACTCTGGCAGCTTTTTCCATCTTGGGCTTTTTCTTGGTGTCTCGGTTGCTATGCGATCGTTTCCAAAAGGAAGTCCTTCACAGACAGGATGAGGCACAGACACTCAAAGAGTAAGGATTTACTAAAGGTCTTTAAATTCTCAATTACTTTGGTTGAGATGTTTTCAGTCTGTCTTGTTATCTTTCCTTTTTATCTCACTCCTCCTGTCGTTTTCTTTGGCTCTTCCCAGGCTGAGTGTTGGACATGCTCCACTTACCCATCCAGAAAAACCTGTCACCATCGGGCAGTACCTCAAACAGCTCTCCAAACACAGGAACTTCATGTGGTTTGTGTCCATGAACCTCGTCCAGGTAAGATGCTTATCACATGGGACGTGCTACAGGTGCTGAGAGGGATAAAATGGAAAGACCTGATTAACATGGCCTTCTTAAAAGGCAAAAATATTAGAATTACCATTCGATTATATGGACAAAGTTAATTTTGTGCTTGTTAACACAGCAGTCTTGTATAAACATTGTACAGCATTTATAAAAGTATGTAAAATAACCAAAGGCAGGGTTGGACAGTGACGTAGTACATTTACTTAAGTACAAATTGTACTTCTTTACTTTATTTATTTGTTTCTTTTGGAAACTTGTGACTTTCAGTCTGACATTTTGAAGTATGTGCTCTCTCTACAGGTGTTTCACTGCCATTTCAACAGCAACTTCTTCCCTCTCTTCCTGGAACATCTCCTTTCGGACAATATTTCTGCCTCCACTGGCTCAATCTTACTGGGTAAGATCTCGTGAAGAGACCGGAATAACTCACACACTCAAGTCTTTTTAATCAACAGTTGGTAGTCTTACAGCTAGGCCACACAAACGGCAGTAATTATGACATGTAAGGTTGATCGTTTTTTAAGGAAATTACAAAAGGTGATGTTGCCGTTACTTGCATCATGCAGGCTTTTGACATACAAGCTTTTTTTTAGTATTACAAGCACATTTTAGTTGCCAATAATTGGATGAAAATGTAGATGCAGCTTGATGAATTCATCTGATTTTGCCCCAAAAATCTTCATCCATGACAGAAAAGCAGTGAAATGTCTGAAATATATCTCCTGAATCATTATGGACCGCTCTAATTGAGTCTAAAACAGAAAAGATTTCTATTTTCATATTGATTTGCTGTCTTTTTGTTTTAATCACTATTGTTTCTGCTGATTTTTCCTTTTTAAAAAATATGGCTCTGCTTCTGCTCCCACGCAGGCATCTCTTACATTGCCCCCCACCTGAACAACTTGTATTTCCTGACACTGTGCCAGCGTTACGGGGTTTACCAGGTTATCCGCTGGCTATTTATGCTCAAACTGGGACTTAGTGTGGCTATGCTGCTGGCGGGGGCTGACCACATTTATCTGCTGTGCATCTTCATTGCTAGGTATGGCCACGCACACACATCAGTGCACGCTTCAGGGACCTGATGCGTGACAGCTTTTTGTTTGCTTGTTTGTTTTTCAGGGTTTAATATTTGCGAAGCTGAATACACAGACACACTAAAACACATGCAGAGGACGAGTAGTGTCCAAGGTTGACTCACCATTCGTTACATGCTGTATTCAAATATCATGCTACAAGAATTCCTTTTTTACTTCTTAAATTAAACTTTGCTCCGATGTGTGCCTGTATTTATGCAGCCCAAAATAATTCTCATTCATTTATTGAGAACATTGAAGGGTGACCCTTATTTACAATGACATTGAGTCGATTGCATAGCAAAGAAAACAAGGGAAAAAACAACATCAGAGAGATACACTGACAGAAAGAAAAGGCATATTTAAAGCATTTAAAACTTGATATTATTGCGGATAATGTTACAGATAAATTAAGAGTTTAAATGTTACATAAAATACCGTAAAAGCCCTAAAACTTTGCAACTATGGTTAAGAATCTGATAGATAAATTCAGATAATTACAATATAAAATGAAAATACAGTTATGTGAATTGAGGATCCTTCGTCCCTCTTCAGTTTTCTTTAGGCGGTTAGGCGTCTTATTCCATTATTGATGTCAAATATTTTCTTTTAGTGAACAACAATGCTATCAAACGCTCTCTTAAGCACTCAGCAGCTGAGCCTTGACGGAGTGTGTGGTTAGTCATACTGTTCACAGTTGTGGTAGTTGTTCAACGGGGTGTGAGGGCTTTTGGTTCTTTCTCTCAAACCTTGAGGCTGAGCTGATACTAAAACACGTCAGCCACAAGTGATAAAGTTCTCGCTGTGTTTCACATAATGAAATGTGGTTTTGAATACAGGGGCACACCTAAGCATGCTGTGTTACATCAGGAGCTGCAACCATTTCCCTCCTTAGAAACAAACAAATGAATATTATGAATGGTAATTGACACACTTTAGTTAATGGGAATAATGTGAGGACGAATTGAACAACCTGCCCTTGATAATCAACTGGTTTAAACACCTGTTTACGTTACAAAACATCTTTCAAAACAAAGACTGTAACGTGTCTTCTCTTCCCCTTCCTGCCTAGTAACCGGGTGTTTACAGAGGGGACGTGCAAGCTGCTGAAACTGGTTATTTCCGATCTGGTGGACGAGGACTTTGTGGTCAACCGGCGTCAGCAGGCCGCCTCTGCGCTGCTCTTCGGGATGGTTAACTTGTTAACCAAACCTGGCCAGACATTCGCCCCTCTCATCGGCACCTGGCTCCTTTGTGTTTACACAGGTACAGGCAGCACTTATTCTCACTCTAACGTGGTTTGTTTTTTGTTTTTGATGGAAATATTACCTTTCACTAGATGATGGGCGAGTGCAAACTTGCTTACTAGCTTTGGATCCAGATCAGTGGATCTTTGTACTCGCTCAGCAATACCAGCCACCTGCATACACTGAAGGAACTACTTTTTTCTCCTCCACAGGTTATGATATTTTCGAGAGGGAACCTGTGAAGGACTCTCTGGTTTCTGTGCCTGACGTTGCCTCCGGCTCAGGGACGCCGCCTCTGCGCCTGGGCTGCTTCTACATGTTGGTGTTTGTGCCTATCACCTGTGCCCTGCTCCAGCTGGCCGCCTGGTCTCGCTTCACGCTTCACGGCCGCAAGCTGCAAGGGATCAAGACCCTGAGGCAAGGAGCGCAACACGGCCACCTTATCGATGTCAAGGCCATATGAACTGAAAAGAGCTGCCCGAAGCTGCACACAGACACTTTTACAGTTTTACAGAGGATGAAGCAGGAGGCTGCTCTGATGTCGTCAGCGTGGTGTGCACAAATATGAACCGCTACACTGCATGTGGCTGTGTGGACAGGACAAATCCTACTAGGAAGAACACAAAACATAAAACAAAAAAACCTGCCTTATTTTTTATATTAAAATATTAACCTATATTTATATTGAACAGATGACCAAAAGTCGAACCAATCAGTCCTTTTGGATGAAGACCGACCAAGGTGACAAGTTGTCATGGTGCACGCCAAAGATGGGGTGCCCTCTTTAAGACTGTTTTGTAAAGCATCAATCCGGTCTAAAACTGAAGTTCTCAACCTTTTCAAGTTGCGCCCGTTCCTTAAACATCCTGTTGGTGTTCAGTGCCACCAAACACCGGTACTTTTAATGCACAACATCCTGAAAGTGCCAAAATAGAAATGTTCACATGTGGTATCAGCATGCGTTCTGAGTGATCCGATCTACAGCTGTGAACACCCTAAAGACTCATTGAGATCCCATCACTCCACATTCAGAGGTGGCCACATCGGAGGACCACCTACTAAACTGACGTCCTCCGCATAACAATAAGAAGAAGCCACAACTACAGGCAGAATGGATTAAACACTGACTGATTTCCATTTGGTTCACTGTAATGTAAATTACATGTTTGGCCTCTCTTAACCTCCCAATTTAAGCAGCAGATGCTTGTGAACGCACCATTGAACTAGTAACGGCAGTATCCCAGACTCCCTTAACACATCTCATGATTTTAAGAGTTGTTGCATGAGGAGAAACTTAATGAACTTTGTTAAAAGGCTATGATAAATTCTAACGTTTTGCTCCCTTCTTGTAAATTCGGCATTAAATACAAAACATTAAGATGTTTCTTTACTTGTGAAAAATATCAGTTTGTCGCACCGTCGCAAGATTCAGGAAACGGTAACTAATTAAGGCTACTTTTTTTGACACCTGTCGAAACAGTCCCCAGACTCCCTTGAAAAAACGCTACATTTTGAAACTTGTTGCGTTAGGAGAAACTTTATAGACTTTATGAAACACTGTCTACAACAAAGTATGAACTATTTAGGCCTACTTCTTGATTCTGCAAACATTCTGACGAAGATATTTCTTTCTTTGTGTAAAGAAATCGGTTTGCGCCTGTGATGTGGGTGTATTTTTGCATATAGAGCAGGGAAGTGGATCAAGACATACTTAATGCCAGGTGTGAATTGACGGGCTTCAAGCTGTCCACTTGTAATCCGATCACACAGAGCGCATGGTAAAAACAAATGTAAACAAAGACACACTCAATAAAATCTACTTTGAAAATCTGGCAACCCCTGGAGATGACCTTGTGACCCACAGGTTGAGAACCAATGGTTTGATTGGCCTTGCTGTCGGGTAATCTCTCAGTGACATCAGCCCGATATATTAAAAACCTGGAGGTTTTATCACAGAGATCCAGTTCTGATGTTGTTAACAAAAGATAAAGAAAATGAAATAAAATTGTGTCATTGTGTTCAGAGTGGTATTGATACTGCATGGAACCTGCACTTGAGAGCTGATTAACTGTCTTACTGTTTTACATTTACACAGATCGCCCTGCCAGTTTTGATGTTGAGAACTGTATTTTCTGAAACGTTTCGTGTTGATGATGATGTTTTTGCACAAAACTGCCATTTGTCTGTTGTACTTCTAACATTCGGATTGTGACATACTTTATGTACTGTAATGGTGAACATTGGAATAAGGAAATGATGCTGGTGACCGTATCGTCAGCTCACTTTTGTAATTTTTCAGATTATACAAAGAATGTGAGGCATTAATACAAATAAACCTCATCTGTGTTGAAAGTCGACCAAATTCTGCTGTGCTGTGAAATCTTTTTATCACCTGGAAGATGAAACTTTGCAAAGGAAGACTGACGTTTTTCTTAATCGGTACGCATAACTGAAATATTATAATGTCAGACTTTTTGATCGTGCAAAATCTGACATAGGGAAGTAAAAACACAAGTCTTCTCTGGAAGTGTTGATCCTGGAAGTCGAAGGTGTTACTCACAACTACAATATGAGTCACCAAACATTTGTGGTTTCAGTTACTTCCTCAAGTAGTCTTAGTTGCGAGAAAATAAACATCAAGATGTTTGTGTATGTAAAGGACATTTACAGGCCTCATTATAAAGATAATTGTGACTATTACTGTGAATTTAGAAAGACATTTATATATTTGAAGAGCTAGAGGAACTGATGCAGTCAGTTTGATTTCACTGCAGTCATACTTTGTTTATAATGCACCCACCGCTGTTCAGTAACGTCCAACAAAAGACTGTAAGCTAATAGGCCATTGTTTCCTGCAGAACCTCAGCCCTGATTAGAGGGGGATTATTTTGTGTTTATGACAACGACCAGCTAGAGCTCCATGTGAAAAATGCTTCTCCAAGCTGATTACTTTGGTAAACACACTTATTTACTGAAGGAACATGTAACAATAAAGCACAAAACTGAAATAATAAAGTTCTTAAAACTAGATTTGCATACAAGCAGTGATGGAATGTAACTAGGTACATTTACTTGAGAATCAGATTTTTAAAAATGATTTCAATAATCTGACAAATGCTGAATATCAGATATATAGATAGATATAAAGAAGTGTATAGTACATAAATATGTGTAAATACATGTATAATTTTCATTTTTGCATGCAAGGACCACTCTCAAGACAGAGCCTCAAGACTGGGCAATAAACCGTGTTAAGGACTTCAATAAACTAGAATAAACCACTTAACAAAAAGTGTACCTGGGGCTCTCAGGGGCCACATATGACTGTCTTTGTGACTTCATTAGTACTAGCTGTATGCTGTAACCCGTGTTACAACCATTTTTTTTGCTGGAACTTCACAAAATAATGTTTTCATCACAGGGTAGGGCCTCAGTGAGAGCAGGAGTCAACAAAGATTAGAGGAAAAAGAAAAATATATACATTGTTTTCTTTAAAAACTGTATAAGACGACTTCATCTCCTCAGTCGAAGCTTCATCTTGCCCATTTCGAGGAGCTGTGAACTAGCATAAAGGCGTACTCTTGACAGGTCTTCTGTTTAAGGCTGTGTTTTCACGGTTAAATCGATTCATGAACGGTTATTTTTTAACACGACAGAACTTTAACGACAAATCTAAAGAAACATTTCACATTTTAGCATTTAACGACGACTAGCACCGACTCTTTGTACTGGGAAGCTTCCTGTGCGAAGACGGAAGTAGCCGGAGATAATCCTCTCTTTGTTTTTACTCGCTGCGGGCGTACAGCGCATGCGTGCGGTTTCTAGCTCTATTATTTTATTTAATGTTAACGTTAATCCGTTGATTTTTATGTCATGATTAAGACTATTAATTATTTGTCGGACAGCGATGTGTATTTTGTAAAGCAAAGCTCTCCAACTGCCGTATGTAACCGAGTTCAACGTATCGTTACCCATCATGCATCACTCGCAACAATTCGTACAATTCTGGTTAAATCTATCGTGTAACTAGATTAAAATATTGTATCGCTTGCCTGAATATAAAACGGTTAATCAATGCTGTCTTCATATGTGAAGACTAAACACGACAAAAAAAGTTGTATCCGCGTAGCGCACCATCACTGGAGGGTGTATGCCCGAGAATGACCTGGCTCGCTCAGACAGTAAAGGGGCAGTACACTCATGTTTCTCTTCAGATCGTATAAATCTTTCGCCTTTT
The DNA here is from genome assembly GCF_965226575.1 of Pagrus pagrus. Lineage (NCBI taxonomy): Eukaryota > Metazoa > Chordata > Actinopteri > Spariformes > Sparidae > Pagrus > Pagrus pagrus. Next base: position 4,080,272 of record NC_140208.1, on the reverse strand, counting down.
ACTAAAGATTTCCGTGGAGAGGAACATTATGAGTTCAAGCTAATTTTTTGATGCCCTGCCTCGTGCGGGGCTTCCTCTACTGTCAAAGAAAACCAAAACTACAAGTTTACTTAAAAATAAACTACAGTAGTATGTTTTGTAGTACTATGATGCAAGTGTCGACGTTGCAACAAAGTATAAATAACCATCAACACGTATATAAGTGGTACCTTTAATGTATTTTATATCGAGACAGTATATATGTATAACGAAAGCTCATCATACAAGAACAGCAACCAAGAAAACATAAGAAATAGAATTAATAAATGATAATAAAACAATATTATAATTAAAAAAAGTGAAAGAATACAACATCCTTCATTTAACATAGTGCAGCCGTCACGTTTCAGCGTGTTGGTGGCACAAATGTCCAAAGTTACTTGGAGTTAAAGTTAGTCCACTTCTGTTAAAGCTCCTATTTATAAGAAAAGCTGATTTTTGAGTCCGGCTGGTGGCCGACCGGTCCAACTACCCCGCATGAGACTCACATATCAACTTTTCTTACGAATAGGACTTTTAATAGGAGATTTTTATGCCCAAACTGACCTTAAAGGACAACACAGTTTCATACTGTTCTAGTTTGTTTGTATGTGGCGGACCCTGCCACCTTTCTAGCTTCAAACAGAGTTCTGGGGACCTTATTTTCCTCTGAGAGCAGCTTGTTTATGGAAATAATTAATATTTTGAGTTTGTATTATTTCCTCATTAATATTGTAAATATAAGATATTTCTAGTGCCCCTTTACTGTATGTTTGAGTAAAATTACAGACAAAAAATACTCACAAAAATACAAAGAATTACTTGATTACAGTAACTTGAGTAGATGTAATTAGTTACTACAACCTTATCATTACAAAACACCAGTTGTACATAAAAAAGGCATTAAAATTGCTGTAAAACAAAGAAAAGTGAAAAGTTTTCCTTGATATAGACGCTGTAAATTAGTAATTACATTATAAAATATGAATTATGAAAACATTTCCTCAGGGTAAGAGTTTTGTCTTTAATAGTGCACGATTAATCTGACATCCTGTACATGAATATGAAGAGTTTTGTCTTCATAAATAGAAAATTTGGTTGTATTTGAGCTGAAAATCCAGCAGAGGACACACTTGTTGAGGCAAAGCTCTGCTGACAGCAGCAATAAATGCACATTCAAATCCAAATCTACTGCACCTTCTTCTGTTTTACTGACATTTACTCTGAGGTCTTGTTTTACAGTCACAATGAGAACACATCTTAGTTTTAAATGATTGTTTGCGTTCTTCTGTGTGCCCATCATCTGCTTAAAATAAGTCTAAAATAAAGGCCATAAATCTGCTTTAATGTTTTGTTTTTATTCCAAACAAGTCCGTTTAGTTTTTTAGTCATGATGTGCAACTCTTTCCAGTCCGCCCTCTGACAGGGAGCTGCCATAAAAAGATACGAATTATGAAGAATACACTGGGAAGTATGGCTAAAATCAGACTTCCCATTTCTTGCGGCTGCGGTGCTGTAATGTATCACCGGTCGCCGCTGTCAGTAAAGAGAAACACACGCTCACACAGAACAGGAAACAAGAGCGTGGTAGTCGAGCAGAAACAATACATGAGAGCAGCAGTTTGAGCTCCTGAGAAACAAAACTGCTTCAAGGTTTGTTCGAGAGGCGTCCAATGACGGGAGATTTTCTTGGAAACTAAATCAGGCAAGTAGACAAAATATTATCCCACACTGAAGCGTCGGGATGTGCATTTCTGTCCTTGTTGAGTCTGTTTTAAGCTTAACAGTGTCCTCCAATTAATTTGAGGCGCACAGACTCTCCTTCCTTTTGGAAAATAATACAGAAGTAGCTACATTTTCATGATATTATGGGTTAAATTTAACTTAACTCAGTGAAGTAATTTACAAAATGTTGGTTAACTATTTACACATTTAATTTAGCATATTTTGGAGAATTTTATACAATTTAATCAGGTATAAGTTCACTCATGCCTGTTAAAAATAAGATGTAAATGTTAAGATTTAATAATATGCATGTGGAATAGCAGCTAACCCTGACATCCTGTTGTCTCTTTGTATTATGTGTGCTACAGGGGACGACTGAGCTGTGAACATCTGAGCGTTTCATGGACAAAACTTAGCCTGATAAGGCAAACTGAGATTGCCAAGCGACGTCGGACTGACGCAGAGTCGAGGTTGGTGCAGGCTTCCTGTTTTGTGGCCGAGCAGTTTTCAGTCTGATGCTTTTTAGTGGTCTGTCAGGGAGTTTAAGTTGAAGTTTGTATTTTGCAGCAAATGTAAGCAACTTCCTGTCTAACCTGTGCACAGAAAGGGAGGCCTTCACCTCTGCCAGCTTTTTGTTTGTACTTATAACTCCAAACTATAACGACCTGTCTTTTGAAATCAGCAAGCGTGTGATAACGTCAAACACTAACCATGGATGGATTACTGAACAGGCCCACTGGGTGCACGGCCGAGACACACAAAAAGACTACGAGACACAAAACAACAAAACAACTGCAACAAACAAATGCAGAAATATGATAAAGGGAGACAAAAATGTCTGCAAAGACACACAAAATGACTACAGAGACACAAAATAAATACAAGAAGATACATTTACTATAAAGAGAAAACAAAACGACTACAAAGAGACACTATACAATAACAAAGAGACACAAAACAACCACAGAGACACAAAATGACCATAAAAGACACAAACGACTACAAAAGAGACACTAAATTACAACAAAGAGACGTAAAATGACCACAAAGAGACACAAAATGACCACATAAAGACGTAAAACGACTACAAAGTGACACAAAATGACCACAGACACATAACATGCTGTGTCCACTAATTGTGAGCCTCTGATTGACACTCGTAACGCTTGTTGAAAGCCACGTCAACTTCTCATTTCCTTTATTTGCAGCTCCAGTATGTGAACACTGCATCAGCATCAACGCAGAGGCCACACGGGTTCACCGGAGCATGGAGCTGGTGTCAGTGCAGTATCACTTTGAGTACAAAGGGAAGGACGGTCGCCTCGTGTCCATTGAGCCGAACGAAAGTTACATCCTGGTCTCCAAGACCAACGAGCACTGGTGGCAGGTCCGCAAAGACCAGCACACCAAACCCTTTTATGTGCCCGCACAGTATGTGAGGGAGCTGTCGTCTCTTACTGAAGACTCTGCCGGACCTAATAAGCTGGAGTCACCTGAGTGTGTGACGAACAGTAAGACGGTGGATATGGCAATTACAACACCGGTGACGCCAGTGATCCGAGTATCAGCTCAGTTCTCTCCAAGGGAGACGTACCGGTTCTCCACTTTTGGATTGTGTGTGGACATACCAGCTGTAACAGAAGTGTCGACACACACTCCGGATAACACAAAGACACACGGTTCAACATCTGCACCTCTGAAAACTGACAGCCTGCAGCTCTATGCAACACCTCATCCTGCGCCAAAGGTTAGAAACAAGAGACCAGAGTCAAAAAGCCCACAGCCGGATGATAAAATCGAACAACCGCAGGCGTCTCTTCACCATGACGATATGGACTTCCCTCTGCCTCCTGATTCACCTGTATATGACATCATACCAGAGATCAAAGTACAGGAGTTTGACACGTTTCCTGAGCCGCCTGCTCCTGATGCTTCTCATGACGCCTCAGCGGTGGAGAACTTAAATCAGGCAGCTGAAGCAGCCTCTTCTCCAGGTGCTCTGGCTGCCGAGCAGGTGAGCTTTTCATGCTTTTTTTCATTGTTTTCATTCATGACCCTTCTTCAGTCTCACTCAGGTGTGAGATCAAAATGTCACGGTTGTTTTACAGCCAGCAGAGGGCGCAGTTTTATTATGTAAAAAGGTCAAGTTAGGGCTCTATGTCTTCTATACTGGTGCATAAGGAGTTTTAAAAATGTTTCATGTCTTATAACATCAAATCAAAGTAGATTTAATGTATTTTTTTGTCAGATTTTTTGAATTAATTACACTCCTGGTGTGCATTTACAGGTAGCCACTTCACTTTGCTGTGTACAGTTTTGCAGCATAGTTAAATATCAGCCCACTTAAAGTTAATGTCATATGCTTCCTTAATAATTTCACTTCCTGCTCTCAGGAGAATCACATCTCATCTTACTTCCACTTAATTATCTGTAAAGTCGGGTGGAGAGCGCCGAGTAAAACTTGTTTACTTGCAAGTTTTCACCAACTTTCATTCAGAACAGAGTGCATCAAAAATATAAGTACTCATCATAATGATTAAAGATGTACTGAAGCATCATTTCATATAGATTATTATTAATGTACGACGCATTTTAATGTAATAACAGATGTGTTAATTATTAATCTGAAAGTTACTGTATAATATTAAAGTATAAAGTATCATCATGTGGAAATAATCCAGTAGTTAAGTAGCAGAAGTACCTCAAAATTGTATTTAAGTACAGTACTTAGTTACATTCCATCAGAGATACTTTGCATTAATAATGTTTTACTTGACTATTTTTATTTTCTGCTACTTTATACTTATTACATTTTGGGGACAAATGTCGTACTATTTACTCCATTACATTTATCTGATTACTTTCAGTACTAGGTACTTCTTTCTGACTTTATACTTCCACTCCACTACATGTTTGAGAGACATATTGCACTTTCTACTCCATTATATTTACTTAATAACTTTAGTTACTAGTTACTTGGCAGATTGCATGTACTACTACTCAATTTCAGAGGAAAATATGGTACTTTTTCCTCCTCCAGCATTAGTTACTTTCCAGATTACAATTTTATAAAAGAAAAAATATTATGCATTACATGTATTGCTACTTAATGTTGATAATACTTTAAATTACTCTACAGATTCAGATTACTAATGCAAAATATCAGCGATAGAATGTAACCAAGTATATTTACTCTTAAGTGTACTTAAGTGCAATTCTGAGGTATTTGTACTTGAGTATCTCCATTGTCTACACCTTTATACTTCCACTCCACTACATTTTGGAGACAAATATTGTACTTTTTACTCGACTACTTCTTGTTTTTGCTACAAAGTATGAGCCAACTAAGCACATTGTATACTCGAGTAAATGTACTTAATTACTTTCCCACACGTGACTCAAGACTTACAGTATATAAACAGACTTTGATGTGTAGAATGGGTGTAATTCTCCCTTAAATACTCGAGTAAATGCCTGTAGTTACTTCCCCTCCTGGGATTACATGTGATGAGATGAGGGTCTGTGCAGTGGAGGAGGGTCCCTGACTGGGGGGGGACACCGCGCCGGGTGGGTTCACGGTATCTGTGCCAGCTCATCAGCATGTGAATGGCCGGCCGTCCCCTTCATGCCTCCTCAATGGGCGAGAGGAGGTGTTTCCCTGAATACCTCAGTGAGAAGCAGCTGATTCAGGCTCGCAGTTTTGGTCAGCGAAAGTTTCACCGGGCCGGGTTCTGGAGGCGCACTGAGCGGGTGTGAAGCCACAGCCGGCGGGTGTGTATGGGTGAAATGATGGTTGAGGTGACGGTGGAGTGTTTCCTGTCAGAGTAGCAGCACAACAGGTGACAAACAGGTCGCGTCGGTGCTCTCAGGTGAGGAAGGAGTTAAGTCCTGAAAGCTGCAGCCACTCCCAAACCTCCAGCTGCTACCTGGTTTCCCCGGCAGCACCAGTGACGGTACCGGGGAGCCGTGATCACCCGCTGGGAGACGGTGAGCACGCAGCCCGTCCAGCCTGCGCTCGCTCTGGATGTAGTTTGTTGAATGCGAGCGACTTAAAAACTTGACTTTCAGGTAAGTTTCACCGCAGTTACGCGTGTCGCACCTGTTGCAGGTTCAGGTTTCAGACAGCAGTGAGGGACGAGGTGTGTGTGTGTGTGTGTGTGTGTGTGGCTCTGACTCATGTAATGGCTGCAGCCTCTCCCAGTAAACCCAGTAATCAGAACAGAGTAATCACCAGTGTCTTTACTGGGAGCCTGGTGTCACTTTAACACCATTAAATACACGTACAGGCCGAAGGATCACGTCATTTTAAACACTACTCGTTATAATCTGTGTGTTTCTTATTTCCACTGATGGAATGTAACTAAATACAATTACTCAAGTACTGTACTCAAGGTATTTGTACTTTACTTTAGTATTTCTATAAAATTCTGTAAATTCTGCTACTTCTTTCACTTCAACAAATATTGTACTTGTACTCCACTTCGTTGATTTGATAACTTTAGTTACTAGTTACTTTGCAGAGTGCGTATATTTCTACTTAATTACAACAGGAAATACTTTACTTTTTACTCCACCACATGTATTCAGTAACTCGAGGAACTAGTTACTTTGCAGATGCATGTACTTTTTTTTTTTTACTACACTACATTTAATTGATAACTTTAGTTACTAGTTACTTTGCACATTGCGTGTACTTCTGCTCAATTTCAGAGGGAAATGTTGTACTCTTTACTCCACTACATTTATTTGACAGCAGTAGTTACTTTCCAGATTTTATAAACAAAAAATATGATGCATTACATGTATTTGATCACTTTAGTTACTAGTTACTTTGCAGTTTTGAAAGATGCTGTATATATATTCATATTGTACCAGTAAAGGAATGTAACTGAATACATTTACTCAAGCACTGTACTTTTTAATTTTAAGATATTTGTGTTTTACATTAGTATTTCCATTTTCTGCTACTTTATATTCCCACTACACCACATTTAGAGACAAAGTTCATACTTTTTACTCCACTATATTTATTTGATTACTTTAGTTACTAGTTACTTTTCAGATTGCATATACTTCCACTCAATTTCAGAGGTAATATTGTACTTTTTACTCCACTGCATTTATTTGGTAACTTGAGGTACTAGTTACTTGGCAGACTTCATGTACTTGTACTCAAGTACAGAGGTAGATATTGTACCTTTATGCCTCTGCATTGATTTGACAGCAGGAGTTACTTTCCAGATTTTATTAACAGAAAATATGATGCTTTTCATGTATTGTTATATTTTATTGACAACTTTAGTTACTAGTTACTTTGCAGAGTAATCGCTGCATCAGAGCCAAAGTGTTGCATTTGTAAAATCTATTTACTTTATCAGCAATTTTGACCCTTACATGTACATTTTTACTTGTACCTTTGATACTTTTTATATCGATACTTTAAGACTTGTACTGAAGTACTATTCATCTGGTCGACCTTCACTTTTAGCAGAGTGGTATATTAACACGACGTCTTTCCTTTTACTCGACTATGACTCTCGGGTGCGTTTTACACCGCTGCTCATTCCTCCTCTCCTGAATGAGTCCCACACTTGTAACTGGACTGTGGACGTGCCAGGACCCCTCAAGTGCATTAATTCTCCCCCCACAATGGAGGGCCATCTCCATGGTGATGTGAGGGGGTCTGGCCTGACTCCCAACAAGCAGGGCTTTAGAGCTTTTTACTGCCAGCCCTGCCATGCAGTTGGCGTGTGTGTGCATATGTAATGTGCAGAACTCGCAATTAGCCCGAATGTAGGTCGCTTAATATCGAGGGGCACGCTGGCTGCTCTTTGGTCTCTGATGGGAGATTAAGTTTGATAAGTGGATGACAAATCCAGCTGGGAGTGAGAAATCCGAAGTTTGGTTAGTTTCTAACTTGCAGAAAGGCCTATTTAGTTTTAATGGTTGTTCTTATTGTTGTGCTTTCTGCAGAGCTTTTGTGTTTTGTTGCAGGCTTTGAAGCTGTTTATGGCTGTGCGAGAACCTGTCTTAAAGGAGCAGTTCACCCAAAAATTAAACTTCGGTCGTTATCTACTCACCCCCTCGCCGATGGAAAGTCTGGTGATGTTTCGTCATTCACAAAACATTTCTGGAGCTTCTCGGCAAAACAGCGTTGCAGCACTTTCCTAAACAACCAAAGACTTGTTTTAAAAAGTAAAAAACAACTGGTGTAATCGAAAGAAACTTTGTTTACACTCCTTGTGTGTTAGCACACATCCCGTCTGAAGGCCTTCCGGACACCTGGAGCCTGAGCTGTATGGAGCTGTATGTGTTGTTTCAAAACGAGTCCCCATCGTCATCAGACGAGGTGTGCGCTCATGCTTTTAGCTTACCAGCTACAGTGAAGATATCGACTTAAAAAGGGTGTAAGTAAGATATTTTTTAAAACAGCCTGGCATCTCAGGGCCCCCGTAAACTTGAATTGAGCCGGATGAGCTGGTTAGTTTATTTTAAAACAAGTCCCCATCCACTTCAGTTGTGGAGAATGAAGCTCCAGAAATGTTTTGTGGATCACAAAACGTCATCTTACTTTCCATCAACATGAGAGTGACTAGATAATGTCTACATTTTTATTTTTGGGGTGAACTGTTCCTTTAAGGTCTATACTGAATATTGAACACAGCATGTTCAATTGATCTTTATCACTTAGTTTAGATAATTGCCACAAGGGGGTCTAATGTCCCATTGATCTCTGGCAGCCAAACGAGAAGTGACCCCGTTGTGTCCTCTGACTATTTGATGTCGTCGCGGTGAAAGCCGAACGTGTGATCCTGTTCTTTCATGTTGTGAGGAGCGCAGTAATTCCTGCTGCTCCGTGAAACAGACCAAATCAAATGCCAACAAACTGCTCCAACAGGTAGTGTGAGGGTGTCTCGTCTGACCTCTCTGTACATGCCTGCATGACGTGTGCTCATCACTGTAAGAACAGGTGCATTGATCTTTTCACTGTCTGGTCAGGAAGAGCCTTTTATTTCTAACATTATGTCGTCATATTTGTATAAACTTCTGGGAACAGGGGTGCATTTTTCATTTAACAGGAAAGTTTGTAGGAATGAGATTTATTCTGTGTCAGCTTGTGTGAGTCACACAGGTTTTCATCTGAACTGTATGTTCAGTATGCAGCACGCTCGAGGTGACGGTACAGATGTGGGCAGGCTTAGTTCCAGTTTGTGCCTCGTGTCTTTTTCAACATTATAATCTATAAAAAAAAGTGTTTGGATGTCGGCAACATATACGCTGATATCAATATATTTGTTATAGGCCAGTATCGACCCGTAATGATATATCGGTCGGGCTCAACTTCTAACCATCAGGATGAAAAAATATTCAGTGCATGTGCTGCATGTCATACTTAACTACTATTTTGAGGTACTTGAGTATTTCTATTCTCTGATTCATTATACTTCTACTTCTATTACTCATGATGTAGAACCAATCAGACAGTGTTGTGGGCCTGACATTGAGTGAGACCACACAGTCAACGTGGCTGCATCAGAGCAAAATTAGAGCGTTTTTCAAATAAATGAATCAGCCACGATATCCCTCATGTTAATACATGAGAGGCACACCCTGGGTGCTAAAGCAGACGTAAGCATGTTTCAGAAATATGTTTAATAAACTATAATTATCGGGTTCAGGAGTGTAAAGTTGTGCTCACACCCAGTATGCAAGTAAAGGTAGGAGAAAGCCTGCATTTTTCTTGACTTTTGTGTCGTCTGTCATCTCCTCGAGACACCTGTGAAGATGCAGAACTGTTGTGGAAGCTGACGTACTGTAAAGATAATCTAAAAGAAGGCTCAGCAGGTCTTTGTCAAGAGCTGCGTGAGTTGTATTCACAGGAATGTCCTCTGTGTCTCCATTATTGGTAGAATGTTTTTGCCGAGTCGTAATGACGTGACGGTGACGCTATCGCTCAGTACGTCCTACCTGTTTTCAGTTTGTTTGCATGCTGACTATTGTTGTCTTCCTGCGCATGCACTTAAAAGTGAATGTGCTATTTTTGCAAAAGGCTGGGGTTTCCATTTCCAGTTGCCTCAGAGAGCATTGCAGCAACTGGTGCTGAAAACATTTCCCCTCCTACACAGAAAACACAGACTAAGAGAGGGAGAAACCTGAAATCTGTCACGAACGAGCAATATCAGCAGGTTTTGTACATCGGCATGCAGAACCTGGAGATAAGAACGTGATAAGCTGATGGATTCCACATTGAGCATTTCTGGAGTTACCCCTGTTCTGGACCATGAGGAGTGTGATGTAAGAGTGGAGGTGGAGCCAGATTGATTCAATAGCTCGACTGTGTGCTTTGTGGCGTGATTTGGGCCCCAATTTGGTGCTCCATTGTTTGATTGGATGAGCGCTAATGTGGTTAAGTAATCAAGCAGATTGCTGCTTCATGCATTGCTGAGGGCAGAGAGTTGTCTGCTCTGTGCTGCAGGATTTTCATCCCAAATTCATGCTCGAAAAAAACAGCGTTTTTAAAGGCCCGAACGCTGTTGTCAAAAAACTGATGTTGAATCTTCATGTAAAATAAGATAAAATGCAAACTACTACTTTCTGTTGGACGCAAGTGCACGTACTTCCTTTTAAAGAGGAATTAACCTGTTAATTATTAATATTCAGATAAGATCAAATAAAAACCACACAACCAAAACAGTAATGGTGAAGAAAACTCCTGCATCATGTTGGCATTCTTATGTAAAACATTATGGAAATACTGTATATCAAGGTCATGTGCATAGATCAATAAGTCGATACGATGCGTACGATATGTTAATAACTGACTACTCTGACAGGCATACGTGTAAAAGATATCTCTGATCAGAATCGGACATATATCTGAAAAATTCACACACAACAGGGTGATGTTTTCACGGTTTCTCACAGGCACATTTGAATTGCAAACTTTGCTCTTTCCATGCACAGAATGTAAAATGTTCTGGATGTTCCAGGAAGCATTGATTCACCGCAAACATGATACACACAGGAGCTCAAGGTAGGCAAAGTAGGCTAATTTAATCACCATTATTCAACACAGGATTGCACAATGAAATGACAAGATGGTGACGATAACGTGGTCGCCATCTTCACATCAAAAGTTCGACATCTGGGAAACACTGTCCATCAGCTTTGACCGTGTGTGAGCGCCGAGCATCGATGTTACAAACACAGAGTCCAGCTGTAGTCCTGCGCTCTGACGGCTCAGAACACAGTCGGCCCGTCGAATGCTGCTTGATCCCAGATGTTGTGGTAGAGACGGGTCTCTGTGTCTGATTTCACGTTGTTTGGCCAGCCTGAGTCCTGTTTGTCCATTCCCCTTTTCCTGTGTAACCTTAAAACATGCTGGATTAGCATGGATCTTATGCCGACTCCCGTCCTCCCTGGGGCGGTCCAGCCGGTCAGGTTGGACGGTCGAAAGACGCTGCCGACCATCGTGGTCTCAAAGTCCTTTGCTCTTAGTCCAAAACACCTTGTTTCTTCTGAATAATCGGCAGCCGTTATCATAGCACAGCACAGGGTCAAACCGTGAAGCATAGGGCCACTGACCAGGCTGCTGTATCTGACACGTTGGGAGTGAGAACAGGCTAATAGTTCAGTTGAAAAAAGAAGTTCAGATTTGTGTTTTAATGTATTTTTTTGTCGCTTTGAACACCACAAGCCGACAAGCCAAAAAAATGTGCTTTTGATTTTGGAGTGAACTGTCCCTCTAAGTAGCAGTCAACAAGCATAGACGCTGCAGGTCATCGCCCACAAACCTCAGACCTAATTTGACATCAACCCTTTGCCCCAAATGACATCTAAGAAAAACAGCCACAAACGTCTCTGGCTGCTGACTGCAGACCGCCTCATGTTGTCCCTGTAGAAGGAAGTGTTGATTGAACAAGTGGCTCTTAAAACCAGACTTCCTGTTTTCACACATTTCACCCAACACAACACTCATCGGAGTAGCCTTTCAAAAGCAGCTCATGTCATATTGTGGGAAATTATTGCTTCCCCTTTTTTTCCCAATTATTGGACTGACCTACAACTGGAGGGTCGAACACTGTGCAGACGTTTCTCTTTTCCTTTCTGTTGAGTATTTCCCTGAACTATGCCGACTGTTTCTTTTTTATCACATGGACACACAGGCAGGAAGTCGGTTGAAGTGACCTGCAGAGTTTATTTCTCTTCTCCTGCTATCTCGCCCTCTTCTCTGCCTTGTTTTCATTGTCTCTCTCTGCTTTTGGCTCTTGGCGCACACAGACAGTTACCCTCTACCCCCCTATCCTGCACACAGGAATTCATGCATAAGAACACACAAACACTGACACACACGCACACACACACACACACACACACACACACACACACACGCACACACACACACACATCTCACCCAGTCCTCACACAGTCCCTTCCTGCTGCTATTGTAACAGAGCTCACAGTTCTCCTTTCTATCTGGGCTGCAACTGTCACAGCTGCTGCGAGAGGAGGATGTGTGCGTGAAGGTGTGTTCGTGAGTGTGCGGTCGCCCTCGCTCCCATCACAAGTTGATCGAACGGTGGTCGCACGCTTGAGTCGCTTTCCTTGTCCGTTTTGGATGTATGGCTGCTCCGAGTAGGACGATATAGACATGGTGGACACTTACTCCAGGGTTTGGTCAAGCCATGGGGGCAGGAAGGGCTTGTCTCTGCCGGTGGTCCCTCAGGTAGGTAGATCACGCCGGCTTTTTTATTGCGCTGTGAGGTAATTTTAACCTCCGTGGTCCGCATAGCGTTTAATGTTTTGATAACGGTCTTGCTTCCTGCTTTGCGTAAACATGTCACCTCTGCTTCTTTTTCCTGTACTGAGAAGTGTAGCGTGAAAAATGAACCCACAGCTGTCGTTTCAAACGCTCAGCCATCATGAATGTTGGTGTTAGTGTTTAAGATTTTTTAGTTTGGATGATAAAGAAGTCTTTTATGTGTTTTCGCGTGTCACATGGCGCTGGTTTCACTCTCAAAAATGCACAAAGCAGTAGTGAGAAACTCTGTTTTCATGGTTTTAGGTCTGAATTTGACAGTTTCCTTTCTTGACACCTGCTGTCAATGAGAAGCTATTTCAGTTAGTTATCTGGAACACGAGTGACTCTTCATGTCAAAAGGACCTTTTGTGTTCGATGGTCAAGATAAAAGACATGCTCTTTGTCATTTGGATAGTCTGCAGTTCGCCTGTGCACACCAATGTGTTCAGATCCTTTACTTAAACATGCTCCACATACTTTTAACTGGTTATGAAACAGTCTGATCTTTTTTATAAGACCTACACAAGCAAACAAGAGCATCAGTGTGAAGATTAACTATTTCTATTTAGTTTTTATGAAACTTATCAATACCCCTCACATAATAATACAAGGTGGCGCCGCATGAGTGGCAGCCTGTTACAGCAGCTCGTACCTTTTTATTATATTGTTTATTTTTTACTATTATTATTGTTTATTGTTATATTGAACTGTCCTTTGGCTGCTGTGACGCACAAATTTTCCCTGTTTGCTGTTTTGATTCTGATGAATGACTTGGAAAAAGCTAAGCTTGTCAACATGGCTGAAGGAATGGCTTGCACATTGTATCCCTGTTGAAAGATTAACATTTTAACAAGTAAAAAAAAAAAGTTAGCATTTCACTGGTTCCCAAGAAGGCCAAGAGGCCTCTTCCTAACAGCCATAAGATAAATCTGGGAGGTAATGAAAGAGCTAATGAGAAAAGAAAAACAAAGTTCTGCTACAGACATTTTGAAAAATACTTTAATGAAGCAAATGTCTCTCATCGACATGTTTATGTAACAGGCCACAAGCCATAAAGGTAAAAAAATAACTGGTTGTATCTGTGCTGATGCCTTCTGTGGCATAAATAAATGAAGTATTTCCTTCTAGTAGTGGAGTAAAATCGTGCTGAAGTACTGCAGTAGATGTAGTTGTATCGATGGGGTTGTTTATGTTTCTATAGCTTTCCTCTGGTTGCGTGTCGTGTAGGATGGGGGCATTCCAGTGGAGCTATTTCAGAGATCAATGATGCAGCTCTTTCATTTCCTCTGTCTGCCTCGCTGTGCCGTTGGAATCAATGTGTTTCGGGGTCAGTTGTCTGGTTGTGCACGTTGATTGCCTCGTGGTCATATCGAGATCAATGGTGAGCCGAAGTCAGCAAAGTGATAACAATAAATAGACATATAACATACACACTATTGATCATGAAATCGATAATACGGAAACAGTGTCCTCCCTTATAATATAATTATTATATAATTAAGTTTTATTCATGTCTTAGCTGCTTTTATTTATCTCCTGAGCTCCTGGTGGAGAGGAGAAAGTCATATATTCAAATCCTTTACTTTAGTAGAAGTAGTCCTGCATTTAAAACCGTAAAAGTAGAAGAGTAAAGTATCAAAAGTAAAAGTACTCCTCATACAGAAAGTGGTTCCTTTCTTTCCCCTAATGGTGTTGTATCATGTATAGACTGTATTACAGGATTATTACTACTGATTCATGTCAGTCACAGTTGATGGACAGTGTTTCCTAGATGTCGAACTTGATGCCGCCCACACTATCGCCACCATCTTACAGCGGCTACTTACAAACAACCTGACGCAGATTCAGAAGAAGTTTTGTGAAGCATGACGGAGTTTACAAACTTTCATTTCGTTATGCAACCCTGTGTTTTGTGACGGCGAATACATTAGCTTGTATCGTGGATGTAGCACTGTAATGGTTGTGGTCAGTTAAGGGGGAGGCAGTTTGATCTACTCTTTACACCCTGGGCCCTCAACCCGGGATCCTCAGATTTCTGCAGGGACAGGGGTTCTCCAAATCACTGTTTGATAATATTTTAAAAGTTTTTATCTTCTTTCTACTAACCTAACTGTGTGGCACCTATCATAACAGCAAACTTAACAGTTATCTGTATTATTATATAAGTTAACGGACATTGGTGAGTCACAGTGGATGGTTTTTGTAAGTGATCAAGCAGGGGACTCCGACATACCTTCCACCTCAGAAACCACCGGAGAGATTGCAGAGTGTGATGCTGGCGTGCTAACATTAGCTATGCTACTAGAGCCTGACCGATATATCAGTGTGCCGATCTTATCGGCCGATATCGTCCTCTCACAGCCAATTAAAGCCGCTGCCAACTTCTTTATACACGGCTGTGTTGTCCTCCCTACGTAGGCCCAGTTTAACATGCATGTGTGGTTGCAGTAAAAATAGCCTACTTTAATTCAAACAGTGGAGTGTCTGCAGCCCGAAACGAGAATAAAAAAAGGAAGGTTGCTGCAAAGGAATTATGAGGAATTAAACTTTTTGTGGAAAATACCTCAAAGAAGAGGAAATATTTTCACTTTTCAAAGCAAAAGAGACTACATTAGAGTCTAAATGACTTGATAAGAAGAAGATTTTTGAAGTGGATCACGTTTTGTTGGAAACATCCAATAATGCACAGCAACAAGTAGACACAGCGCTGCAAAAAGTCCAATATTTGCATCTGAAATGAAGTAAGAATTATAATGTGAAATAACACTCGAGACACCACTGCCTGTTGGCGTGTTTATAGCGCAGCATATTTAGCACCGTGATGAACAGATGCAGCAGACACACACACAGGTCTTGGTAAATATAGATCATGAGGCTTACAGACAAGAGGTAGTCATAGTTTAGACACGGCAGCCTCGACCTCTTTGTATTCGTGCCATCATGACGGCGTTCGAGAGACTCTGCAAGGCGGTCATTCCCAAGAGTCTCATGGTCAGGAATAACAGTCTCGGTGGAGCTCAGGTGAGAAAAGGACAACTTAAAGAAAGATCACACTGTGTTTTATTTTTGAGGCGTCGGTATGATTACTTTCATTGCGTCACAGCAGATAGACGAAGGCATTCACCACAGCTCAGTTTCACTCAAATTGTCCTCTAAACAAATTAGTTGTGATGTCCGGGCCTATTTGCATGGCACGTCCTGCCATGCATGGCACTCGAATCTTCGTGTTGTGAAAGCAGCATGACAGGAAGGTCACGACAGCTTCCCTCTTGTTAGACAGAAACTGAAAATGCAGTTTGTTTTAAGAGCAATGAAAAGCTGGAAGAGTTTCTATTGATCATGGGAGGACAGGCATCTGCTTAGTAGTGGAGCTGGATAATGTTTAAACTAGTTTTTGGTCCTCTGCAGTTGGCCCGTCGTCAGATGCTTTCGTCAGCATGGGAGTTTATCTTTCTCTTTTTGCAATCGAGCGTTCATCACGTCTATCTTAGCAAAACACGGCACAGACCGGCACATGTTAGTCTGCTTTGGCGGGGCGGCTCATGCAGACATAAACTCCGGACAACGTTTTGACATGAGAGTGTTTAACGCTTGTGTGTGGGTGTTATTGTGTGCAAGAAACCTACAGTAGAATTAGGTAATGATCATTATTGTGGGAGGAACACCTCTGTTGTGTTTAGGGTTTTTTTTTTTTTGCAGCTGTAGGCTACTTCCTGTGCTCTGGTGCTCTTGTAAGATGCGGAAGGATGCCTTACTAAGAGCTATACTGAGAACAGTGGGCTGAAGGCTGGTGCTTGACACTGGATGACACAACTCTGAAATACTGTTTAGGAGACATTTGTGAGCCTGTTTTACTTCAAAAAATGTCTGGTTTAAGTTGGTTAGACTGTTGTGGATTGTAGTTCATTAAAGACTGAAGTGCAAATGAAGAAATTAAAAGAAACAGCCTCACTTCCTCTCTCTCACACGCATTTGTGATATTTTGAATAACTGTCGATTAGTTCCCAGTAAATGCTTGAAATGCTGATCCCTAGTAGAAGCACCTCAACATCTTCTCTGTTTTTTTACCTTTTTTCTCAGGTGGAGAATGAAACCCTGCGATCGGCCGTGTACGTCAATGTAGCACAACTCCGTAAAAGCATCTCCGAGTCTCCCCCCTCGGCTCCTTCGTCCTACTCGCCTTCCTACCTTGACCAAGAGGGATGGGAGGTGCATGTTGATGAAGAGAGTGGCCAGGAGTACTACTACCACCCCACCACGGGGCGCACCACCTGGGACAACCCCCTTCTAGACTCCCCCACGGACCCTGAGCCGCTCCCTGCAGAGGAGCCTTGTTCCCCCTCACCTCCTCTGTCTCCTGCCCTGTCTCCGTCCCCCACTCCTGCGTGGACCTCAGACTGGGAGCAGTTGGTGGATGAGAGCAGCGGTCGCCCCTACTTCTACAACGCGATGTCTGGGGAGACGTCCTGGGAGCCTCCAGAGCAGCTGAGCCCGTATCCCCCTCTGATGGAGCCTATGAGCGTGCACAGGTTTCACGAGGACGGGCCGGTAAGGACGGCCTGGCTGCTCTACTTAGCTTCCCTTCCTCCTGTTTTAGCTTCACCCAGGGGAAAGCTGTAAATACAGTCTGCTTTTAATGGGATTAAATCTCCCGCACCCACATAGCAGACCGGACTCATTTTCATTAGGAAAAGCTCACAGCAACTGTGCAGAATATCCCCAACAGTGGTGTCCCTAACTTTAACAGAACATATACATCTGTCCTCATTCTCACTCCTCAGTCTTTGGGGGATTCAAACGTTCAAATGCTTCACTTTACAGGAAAATCTCCAACAGTGTAATTTCACACGAGCGACAGGTGACCCCTTTTCTGCCCCATAATGGCTTTTTGGAGCACGAGAACAACATTAATGGGCCAAGAAAGAAAAATACTTCGAGGCCACGGAGAGAAAAAAAGTGACTTATTTATCAAAGTCATGGAAAAGTCATTGCGGGCTGTATCAGGGTCACAGAGGGAAATGATTCAGCTGACATTATCAGTGAGATTAAGCAACATTTCAACACAGAAAGTGAACTGAGGTCAGCGTCACGTCATTTTAATTACTGCAGTGACTCCCGACCAGCAGGTCAGGACTGACCACAGGGATGATGAAAGCAATATTTCATTTTTAGAAATACATACAGCATATTTGCTTTAATGCCAAGATTTATAAGAAGATAGATAGGCCTACCACTTTCATGACAGTTAAATATGAAGCTTCTACCAGCAGAGAGTTAGCTTAGCACAGCATTAAGTCTGAAAACAGGGAGAAACAGCTAGCCTGCTACCTCCAGAGGACACCAGGAAGTAACTGTACCTGAGCAGGAAATCCCCTGCAAAACCAGAAATTGTTGTTTCTACACTCATAATAAAGACATATTTCCTTATGTACTGAGACTTAGAGGTGCTGGTTGGTGGATTTAATGATCTTTGGACAAAGTCAGGTTTCCCACTTGTTGTAAGCTAACAGCTGTTAGTTGTAGCCTCCTGTCTACCATACAGACATGAGAGTGGTATCAATCTTCTCATCTAACTCTTGGCAAGAAAGCAAATATTAAGCGTACTTCCCAAAATGTTGAACTATTCAGTTTATGAGATAGGAAAGAAGAAAACAAATTCAATTCTCCTGCTTTTTTTGTGATTTACAAAGATAGTTTTCCCTCTTCAGGACCCCAAAAACTGATCTGGTCTAATGAGGAGTTGTCACCTGTATGTTTTGTGTCTGTGCTCTGACGTTCGCCATTTTTCTTCCCCAGCCTCCTCTACCTGAGGAGGACTACCCCACAGAGGATTACCCAGCTGATGATCAACCAGATATCTACGATGACTACCACGCCACGGGCCCCCCTCCTACCCTCCCTAAAGAGTACACGCTCAGCCATGTGAGCCGGACCGTGATTCCCCGGGCCAACCTGGACCGCAGTACTCCAGCTGGTTGGAACCTGACCGTGGATCCCAACGGGACCTGGGTGTTCACCAGCGAACACTCTCCAGAGCAGGTAGCTACGAAGACTGACTGATGAGAACAGCCCTTAAATGTCCTCGGTACAGTGAAGATAGTCTTCGCTTAGCGTGCAAACACTTTGAGAGTGTTAATGCACATGTGTCAAACAGACCCTGACATTAGCGCCTCGTTTACACATCGCTTCTTATACTCAGGCGCGTTAACCCAAAGTTTGTGATCTCTGATGATCTGCAAAACTCCTTCCTCCTTTTTTTTCGGCCCAGAATATGCAGAGAATAAAAAAAATATTATTAAATAAAATGTTTCACAGAACTGGCCAACCTCCTCCTGACTACCACGTTGTTTGATTGCATGAAGTATTTTAGGGTAATTTGTGGTAGCCTTGATGTCGGTGTGACAGAGACAAACTAGTTGGCTTGCACACTTTCAGACGGTCTCTCATCAAAGGCGTTCGTGGCGTTGCGCTCGGTTGTACACACAAGAAGTGAAAGAAGTATTTGTTTGAAGAGGACTGAGAGTCTAGAGCCAGACTTTGACCTTTTTTGAAGCTATACTTGAAGCTAAATATTAAGGTCAGCAAGATCACAGTGGTGATGCTAACATACACAATGCTCATTTAATACAATGCACAGTTGAGACTGATGGGAATCATTACAACATGTTGACAATACAGTCGTGCCAACTTCATCGGGGGACGTCTTCTGGGGACCATTTCATGTCAGTCCATTGTATGTTTTTTGAAATACAGACTCACCTGGCGGACAAGCTGACTGACTGTGCAGCCATCACGCTAGAGTTACTGGAAAGGGAACTAGAAAGAAAGCTTCAAACCCTGCGTACTTTCTCACTTTCACACACACGGCCAATCCCTCGGTGAACACACGTTCACACATTCATTCCAACATGTAGTTTTTTCAGAATCGTAGAAAACGTTTCAGGCACTCGAGAGGGTAATGTGTTAAAAAGCCTTTAATGAAACTGTTGAATCATCAGTGAAAACATGACTATGGGTTTCAGCCATTAAGGCTTTTATCAGGGCAGCACAGAATGGCTACCGCTTAGGTTTGCGGTTAGCAGACAGTCACAGTTTCTTTTAATTTTCTAGCCTTTTTTCGACAGGACAGCTTAGAGAGCGACAGAAAATGGGGGAGGGAGAGAGTGGGGGAAGACATGCAGCAAAGAGCTGCGGGCCGGATTCAAACCCGGGCCCACTGCTGAGGCCTCCGGTTCATGGGTCACCTGCTCTGTATCACCCAGTGAGCCTTGAAAATCACTAAGGTTTCCCTAACCTGCAATGATGTTAAGATACAGAGAAATACGCTGTGTTAAAAATTTAAAAAGAGAAAAATACAAAGGAAAACAAAGGCTCACGAAGGTGAAGTGGTTTGAGATTGACCCCTAAATGTGGATTTTCCAATTTCAGAACAAACTGTGACCGTTTGGAAAGTTATAAAAACTCTCCAGATGCATCCGCTTGAATCTGGATGATGGAAAGGTGTGGGTGACGGGCACTGATTTGCCATCTGACAAAAAGCATCCTGATGTCTTTACAGTGTAGAATAATGTTAAAACACACAGGCAGCAAAAAAAAGCCCCAGTTTTTCCAACAATAGTCACAAAGCCTCAAGAGACCATGATGCAATGTGTCACCTACTTCACTTTCTCAACTGTTAAGCATTGACATATGTATTGAATAAACACAGAGAGATACTTTTGATAGTTTTTTCTTAATATTTTCAACTTCTTATGTGATTTTGAATCATCTTTTACTGAAAAAATGTTTGTTATGTTACAGTGGATCAAGTCTGTGGACGATCGAGGGCAGACCTACTACTATCTGAGAGACGGCTCCAAGTCTCAGTGGAACCTGCCTGAGGTAAAGATCGATGTAAACTTTATTCAGGACACAAAAAAAGCCAAGAAAGTAGTCGTAAACTAAACTGTGCTTTCGACCCTCCAGGCCCCTGCGGCTCCCGGCCAGTTCAGGATGGAGAACGGTGTCGAGGCGGAGAACGCGTCAGTCATCAAAAACTGGAGACACACCATGGGACCTTCACAGCTCAGCTCAGCCCACGATGACGGGGTACGTGCACACACACTCAGACTCAGACCTGCATGTACATGTGCACACTGTATCACACATGCAGGGTGTGTCAGCCGCCTCAAACAGAAAGCTTTAGTCAGTAAGAAGTAGTGAGGGTGAGTCCCTGTTGAACGGCTGACACTCCCAGGTCTTTAAACCTGTATTTAGCAAGGCAAATCAACTGGAGTGCTCTCGTGTTTACAGTCACAGAGCTGCAGAGGGAAGAGAGAAGGAAAGCTACAGCTGTACACAAACAGTTGAGAGTTGATGGACACAAATAAGGGGATTTTTCCTCCCAGCAGTCAAGAGTTTAACACTATACTCAAGGGCACAACAGTTATATAACACTATAACAAAATGTCTCCAACAACATTCAAAGTCCAGAAATCCAGAAGTTTACTCAAGGTAACAGTGCGTTTAATTTGGTTGCCTGTCAAGAGTCAGAGACTGAGAAAGAAAGTCAACAAACAAGACCAAACATACCACTGGTAAAGCTTTAAAACGGCGTTTATTTGAAAAACAGCAAGATTACTGTACATTAGCCAAAAAGCTGACAAGCAGTGGCGCTGTGAGTCTGTTTGTTTAAATTCAGATTAATGACTGAACTCAGCACTCACCAGACTCTCCTCTCTGTAACGTTACATTCATAAAGTGAGGTATTTCCTCTCTAGCTTCAGTCAGCAGTCAACATTACAGAACATAAACACCCAACAATAGAGGCCACGGCCGCAGATCCGTGCTGCAGTCGGGTCGATAAACAGGAGTGAAGATAAATCCACTTTTTAGTCCCAAAAGTTAAAAACTACTACTACTCTACTCTGGTGATTTCTAGTTATTATTCTGAATTGAATCTCCGATGTTTTGTTTTATCCTAAAATCGCCTCCTGCTGTTCTTCCAGAGGTTCGTCCCAACTCACCGGAGGAACACGTCAGACTACAGCAGCGACAGCTCCAGTACAGGAAACTCTCCAGAGACGCAGCATAACGTGAGTTTAACTTGCGTCCGCTCAGCTGATCGTTGTTACTCTACAATAACCTCGAGGCTGAGTCGACCTGCACCTTTACCTGAATGGTGTTGTGTGTCTCTCTCTGAAGGCGTTTGGGTTCAGAACCTGGAGAAAGCCCTACTATCTGACCTCCAGGTGGCTGCGCTATAATGTGGGTTGTTAGTTTGAGCGTTCACCTGAGCTTGATGCATAGATAGCAGCGACTATCTATGATGGGCGAAAAGGTGTGACTTCAGATCACTCGAGGAGTATTTGTTGTTCCTGAACAGACGTTTTTCATTTCCTGCATCAGACGTTATCTTCATTTTCATCGTCCCATCCCTCATTTAGTGATGGATCTTTACTGCTGGGCTGCAAACTGCCTCTCTGATAAACATAATGTATATATCTCCATTGTCACCTATGTCATATAGAGATTTTAGGTTGTGTTTTACAGGTAGTTCAGGTGTTAATCCGCTGCACAAGTCACTGTAGATTTTTGACCTATAAATGTACAGTAAACAATCAACAAATCAACAAAAAAACCTTCTACAACATCCTGTTTCATGACGGCTTTCTGCTCAATGATTTCATTTTGCCCCCACAAATCTAATGTTTTCTGTTCTCCATTAGTTAAATACAAATGTCTGGTTTTAAAACTCAGTAGTAGTTATTTTGAAAAAAACAAATCCTGAGCTTCCTGTTAAGATATGTAAAATGTGGCTTTTATTTTGAAAACAACAGCTTCATCCTGAGCTCCCTGTTCAGATAAAGTTCCTGTCTCGGGCCTTAGGGATCCCGTGGGGATTTTATTTTGAAAAGCCTGGCTCTTTCCTGACTTTCCCCTTATGTTCAGGTTACCATCTTGGGCTTATATTTTGAAAAACTGTGTCAGTAAAAGTCCCCACTTGTTGTGTGTGTTCAGTATGTATATGAAAAAACCTGAATTATAGCAGAACAGTCCTTAAAAAAGCTTAATATTTTGATAAATTAGTGGTTTCTGTAGTTGAAAGTCTGCAGAAGTAGTTAGCGGCAGAAAAATGTACAGAAGAAAAAGAAGTACAACATTTTAACTAATTAAAATCCAATAAAATAGCGAACATCTTCAGATAAAATCAGGTTGACCTTCATTATAAAGATAATTCTGGTGATAGACCAAAACCAAAACCAACAGTCAACTGATCTTTATTCCTCAGTGACACAGTTGTTGTCTGAAAACCTTTAGAAAAACACAAAAATGAGTCACACAGTTGGTCAAACAGTGGGCGAAATGTCCCAAATTACACACAAACTATAGTTACTACAGATGCTGTTTCCAGTCCATCCCACACACACGGTCCTGTTGCCCAAAATACTCAGTAGTTCTCCAAATCTGCAGCTAAAAATAGTCCAGAATAAACACAGACTATTTCCTGTTTTGGTGACGTTTACTAAAAACAATAGTACTGACCTCTTTCAAATGATTTCTGAACCTTTAAAAATAAAACAAACCAGGTCTGTAATCTTGACCCACATTTAGATGAGCTTGAGTGTCAGAAACAGGAAGAGACGAGCAGATTGTTGTTTGTTTGGTATTTCTATGGAATAACATAGAAAAACACCAGTGTTATCTTTTGATCGTACACATGATAGACTAAATATTCTGTTGGTTTCGATGTTAAAGTTCTCACCTTTTGTCACAAATTGCTCAAAATAAAACTTCCCTGTCTCTTTGGTAAACTTCCTCCGATGACTCAAAGAGCGGCTGGATGATTAAATCCTCGACTTCTTATGACACGAGGCATAAAATGATATTGCACATAATCTACATGCATGGCTTTATCGATGAAGTGTGTGCTCAACATTGGTACCAGAAGTGTGTGTCCCTCATATCATCACCTGACTTCACAATAAGCGTAAGAACTACAAATTGTCTAAAACGTTGTCATCTTTTACATTTTTAGGTGCAGAACTTAGAGAAAGCGGGAATTCTCAACAAAACAAAAGTGTCAGAGAACGGCAAGAAAGTGAGGTAAGCTAAATACTCAAAAGGTTTTGATTCTGGGTGTTTGGGAGTTGTGTGTCTTTTCCCCCCGAAGCTCTTCGGTGCATTGTTCGGTGGCAGTGATGGTTTTTGTTCTTGCCGTTTCAGGAAAAACTGGACCCAGACGTGGACGGTTCTCCTCGGAGGTGTGCTGACGTTCCACAAAGACCCAAAGTCTGCAGCCACAGGGGCCTCGGTACGACATGAGTATAAAGACTGGCCTATTTGTTCGTTCACTCAAAACCACAGTGTGTCCTGTGTGTCCAATTTTAGCTTCTGACGGTGTGACGCCTGCACCTGAGACTTCACATCCTGAACACAAAGACTAAGATGCATGATGTAGTGTCGCTTTTAATGCGCCCACTGTAAAGGTTTTTGTGTCCAGAGAAGAGATTTAAGCTCAAATAATCACCTTAATGTGTATTTTTGGATGTTTTCCTTCCACTCGTCTGAAAGAAGACACGTTATGGAGGCAAAGTCTTAACATCTTTGGTGTCTCCCTTCAAGTAACATAGTTAATGCGGTGGACCTCATTTAAAAAAACGGACTGACGATCAGTTCTGATCATCATGTAGTCATTAATAAAACCTTACTTTGGCATGAGTATGATCTTATCTGTAAGAAAAGTCTTGCCCAGAAGTGATTCTCCTGCTGGTCGTGTCGGGGTACTGCAGTTTTGGACACATGCCGTGTGCCTCCGAGCCTGTGGTGAACGTTGTGTGAGCAACACAGTCCAAATCTGTTTGTTTGCTTCGTTTGACAACCCACTCTTCAAGTCCACTGGATAATTTATGTTGCTTGTCTTCAATCTCCTCTACCGTCTTCCAAGGAAGTCTGATTTTTCTCTTTTTGTCCTTGTCTATTCCTGAATAACCCTCATTTTAGCTGGGATTAAATAAATGTAAATCACAGTGATGTATTAGGACTTTAACTTCTGTTAGATCTCCATCTGAATACTTCCTTCACTACTGTTTGTAGAGGGAAGTGCTCATCCTGCGTGAAAAAGCATCTGTGACACCTGAATGCTTCGATCCTGCTCCTGACACATTCTGTACATTTCTTAAACGCTTGTGTCTCTTAACGTTTAGTCTTGAAGTTCCTATACAATACCTGAAAGTCCTGTATATAATAAATCATGTTTCGCAGCTGATACAGAGATGAAACATTACCCCGCAGTGTGACGCCCGCTGTCGTGTCACCTTTTTGAGGAGTGACAGCACAAACTAGCCCTCAGGTCATGAGATGACAGGGACAGTCGCAGCTTTTGTCTAACGCAGCTCGTTTCTTGGAATGCGGCGCCGTCAGTTTCGTACTCAGCTGTTTTATTGTTTTTTTTTGTTGTTTGTTTTTTTTAACTCTGTGCAGAACAAGACCAATCAGATTGTTCCAGAGGTCACGGTGGACCTGCGAGGAGCGTCGATTGGCTGGGCCTCGAAGGACAAATCCAGCAAAAAAAATGTTTTAGAGGTTCGTGTGCCGCACGGTGGATGACGGATGACGTTGTCTTAAGCAAATATCACCTATATTTTTAGCTGTTAACTCAGAACAATGTGTGACTCATACTGCACATTTCTGCTTCTAACCTGAAACATGATCTCATGTATTTATATCCAACATTGAAACAAATGTTATGAGTTAATGAGCAATAGGAGATCATCTGGGAAACGATCTAAATGTGATTTGTGATGCAATTAATTATTGCTTCCCAAAATAAGTCTGATGAAGTGTATCTCATTATCTCTCCTGCAGTTAAAAGGCAGGAACGGTGTGGAGTTTCTGATACAGTACGACACAGAGAGCATCATCACCGACTGGCAAAAAGTCTTAACGGACACCATACGGCAACTGGTGAGAAGTCCTTTAATAATCTGGAAAACTATCCACAAACTGTCAAGAATAATCTCCATCTTATCAAGAAATGTCTGTTATTGTCTAGAATCCTTCAAACCTGACTTAAGGGAACAGTTTGACATTTTAAGCAACTTGTTTGCTTTGATTTATGGATTTTATTTGATAAATTAAAATTAAAACTCACCAGGATATTACAATAAAGTCACATGACTAACTTCAATTGCCGTCCTGACGTCTATTCTAGGAGGCAGGTAGGAAAAGGAAACAATATATTAATAATAACAATAATAATAATGATACTAAACTTTTAACAAGTGCTTTCGAAAATAAAACATGCATTAAACATTTCCTAAAGCTTGCACAAAGCTTTGACATGCATGTGCGACTCATATTTATTTTGAATACTTATAAATAACTTGATTTGCATTGGAAATATTCTTAACTGGCAGATGTTGTTATTTTCAGAAAAACACACTTATAGGACCGGATTACAGACAAAAATAACTGGAGAGGACGGAGAGTTTTTGCAGTGTGTGTTTAAGTTGCCGAAATCAGTTTTTCTAAAAATACTTTTCTCTTTTTTTTATAACTACTCCCTTCAACGTTGTGCAACACTGTTTTGTCTTACTCACTTTGCGTGGGTCTACATCAGGAGTACCAGGACCATCACTCAGAAGAGGAGGACGGGGATTTATACGAGAAGATCGCCGGCACAGAACCAGCACGAGACGAAAACAAGTTCGCAGACAAGCGGAGATGTGAGTTGCACGAGTGATGTCATCGCTGTGACCCAGTTAGATATATCAAACCTCAGTTAAAAAACATTTTAAACATCTAACTTTGTTTTTTATCCCCCCCAGCCATCAGGCCGAGTGTCACGCAGCCGTCGGGCCCCGCTGCAGGAGACGCAGACCAGAAGAGGGTTCGAACCAAGCTGATGAAGTTCCTCATGAAACGGCCCACGCTGCAGTCTGTCAAGGAGAAAGGATACATCAGAGGTACTCTGAGCGTTTATTAACGTGATTATTAATATCTCCAGTATTAATGATACTACAGCTGTTAATACTACAACTAACAATGTTCTGCTTCCCTGTAGATAATGTGTTTGGTTGCCACCTGTCCACACTGTGTGCACAAGAGAGGACAACCGTTCCAAGTTTTGTGGAGAAATGTGTCAGAGCGGTGGAAAAGAGAGGTAATCTGCCTTGTTTGCACCACAGCCTGAAGCACATTGAGGTATTTTTGCTGTGTAACATACAGCAGACGTTGACTTTCTGGCGCTGATGTGTTAATTTCCAGGTTTAGACATCGATGGGCTCTACAGAGTGAGCGGGAACCTCGCCGTCATTCAGAAACTACGCTTCAAGGCAGATCATGGTAAAAGATAACAGCTCAATAATTCAGACTCTGCATGCAGATTTGTTCATTGCAGTGTTTCGCTGCAGACAGCGGCGCCCCCTGCTGTGGTTTAACGAGCTGTGCACCTGATGTGTTTCAACAGAGGAGCTGGACCTGGAGGACGGTCAGTGGGAGGACGTTCACGTCATCACCGGAGCGCTGAAGTTGTTTTTCCGAGAGCTTCCTGAGCCGCTTTTCCCGTACAGCCACTTTAACAAGTTCATCTCAGCCATCAGTGAGCAGCATTTTGAATCCATGCATCTAATTTGAACATATATCACCTGTTTAAGGACAAATATCAGTGCATTTGTTCCATATACTCAGATTTTTAAATCAACATTAGTGATGCAGTTGATAGTAATTGTATTTATAACTGATTGATAACTTTTGTCCTGTTATTCCAGGAATTGCTGACTACCACACAAAACTGTCGTGCATGTACGAACTGGTCAATACACTTCCTGATTCAAACCACGACACCATGAAGCTCCTTTTTGGGCATTTACGCAGGTGTGTTCTTTTTTTTTAAATATAGTTTTTATTTTTATTTTATTATATTTTATTTTCCATCAGTTTCAGAGGTGGAAAGTAACAAAGTACAGATACTAAGTTACTCTACTTAAGTAGATTATTTCCCCACATTTTAACACAAACATCTGAACTTTCTCCTCCTGACATTTTCAGCATAGACATTTGAGGGGAATTATTGATTATTTTTATTTGTCGTCATTGCACGCCGCCTTCTCAACATCACAAGACTGACTTCAACCTGTCAGTGCACATCACGCACGGCAGGCGTAGTGAGATGAAACAACGTAAAAGACATAAACAGACAGAGAGGGAGACTGGATTGGGGAGAAAAGGCGTGTTAGTGTCTCGTATCTGCCTGGATTTTCTTATTTTCTCACTTTGTTGCTGCTCGGGACGCTTTACCAACCTAAAATGTGGCTATTTGACGTCCTGGGAATGAGACTCAACAATCTTCTAACTGTCTTTCTTGGACAAATCCTACTGATTCTACCTTTTAAGTTTAATAGTCTTTGAATTATAATAATATGACATGAGCTTCAGTTAGCTTTGCACAAAAATGGCTGGTAGAAATCTCCTTCAGAGGGAGACTTTTTACTTTTATAGTCTGAGTACATTTCAGAGCCTGTACTTTATTACTTTTACTTTAGTGAAGAAGTTGAATCAGGAAGGATTTTCTGTACTTTTGCCACCTCTGACCTGTTTGAGAATTTATAACAGCTAAATAAAAAAAGAAAAATCACTACTCTTCACATAATCCTCTCGTTCCTTCCTCTGACAGGGTGATTCAGTACGGGGAGGACAATCGCATGACTGTGCAGAATGTGGCAATCGTATTCGGTCCGACTCTGCTTCGGCCAGAGACGGAGTCGGCCAACATCACCATGCACATGGTCTTTCAGAACCAGATTGTGGAGTTCATCCTGAATGAATACGAGCGCCTCTTCTACTCAAGCTAAAGCAGCCACAAGCCTCCAGTGCAGCCCTGGACGAACGTCTGAATGTGCTCAAGTTATTCGAAGTGCTAGATTTACCTTCTGCATGCACATAAAAAGCTTCGGTGCAACGTTTTAAAAATGAAACTTGTAAAAATAAGTTAAAGGGCTCTTCAAGTTTTCTTTGCTCGGAATATTTGAGGTTAAAAATTAGATAAAGGGATCTTCAGATGGTCTTTGCTGAGAATATTTGAAGCATGTTTAACCACAGTTTTGTCCAGTTTTACTCCATAGGAGGCTGACACTGTTAGAAGTATCTTTGGCAGTATTGTTGGATTAGAAATCGAGCCCGGTGTGGTTCGGTTTCCCGTGTCAGAGCTATTGAGCTTGTTGCTTGGGTGGAATAAGGCGGTATCAAACTGCGTTAGCTGTCTTAATCTCACAAGTCACTTTCTGGACTTTTTAATTTTGTTTGTTTGTTTGTTTGTTTGTTTGTTTTGGTCGGCTCAGACCTGGACGGACGCATTAACGCTCTCTGTAAAAAAATGATCAATGATTGCTTCCATCTTTATTTTAGAAGGTTTAATGACGTTTAAATATTGTTTTAAATTTGAAACTGCAGTTTTATCACATATGGCAATAACTGAGACCGTATTCTAATATTGTGTTTTTTTGTCTTTCAGTCTCATTTCTTACCCATGACTTTTATTGTAATATAGAAATGTATAAAAAGAAATATTAATACCAACGTCTTGCTGTGAAGTAGACGGTGACATAGAATACTTGTGCAGTCTATAGATTATTTTCCACTGAATTGTAAAATGCCATTTTTTCAACCATGCTGTATTTGAAGGAACTGTCTATCGATAACATAGAAATATAAACTAGCGAGACATTTTTTGGACATTTGGCAGCAAAATCGGTCCGAACGTGAACTTTAAAAATGAATTTTAGAAGAGATTTCTGACCTGTAAATAGAAATAGATGGCATATTTATGCTGAAAGTTGTTGAAAATGCACAAGTTCTTCAATAATAAAAGTAACTTTGTAAAAAAAGAAAGGCTGTTTATTATTCCTGTCAAAGGCTCTCATGAAAATGTGTCTATAAACGAACAACATAAACATGAGAGAAGATCGTAACTGTTTGCTGTCATAGAGGTGATTAAATCAGATATTGCATAACTCAAGTTCAAGTACAGAACTATAAGGAGCAAAATGTACTCAAATAAGTTTCCTCATTATGCTGAATTACCACTTTTTTGGTGTCTTTAAAGAGTTATTTTTACCTAGTATATACAATTTGATAGTACTTTTTTAAAAATATATTTTTTTGGCCTTTTCATGGCTTTGTTGACAGGACAGCTCAAGAGGAAATGGGATGAGAGAGAGGGGGGATGACATGCAGCAAAGGGCTGCAGGTCAGACTTAAACCCTGAGCTGCTGCATCGCCTCTGTACATGGGTCGCACACGTTACCTTACTGGGGCGCCAAGATAGTACATTTTTGTAGTGGAGAAGAAGTACTAAGTACCATAAAACCATGATAATATATTTACTGTTTATTATTAGCCTGTTCCCTAAATAATTTCTCAAGCTTTGTCTGATTTTTCTTGTCAGTTTTAAAACCCTGGTACTCAGTCACAGACTAAAACTTTAAGCTTAAAACTCAAGATAAGTATAAGTACCTCAAAAAGTAAAGTACTTACTTGAGTAAACGTAGTTAGTTAACTTCCAACGTCTGTAATCCATATAATTTATAGAAACATATCACATTTTTAAATGTAAAGTTTTATAATTCATACAAGTTGTATAATTTATACATTTAACTTTTTGATTTTATCTATTTATTAAATACATACATATTTTTATATTTACTCAAGTTAAGTGTAAGTACCTCAAAAAGTATAGTACTTACTTGAGTAAACATAGTTAGTTAACTTCCAACGTTGGTAATCCAAATAATAATATATCACATTTTTAAATTCATACAAGTTGTATAATTTATACATTTAACTTTTTTGCTTTTATCTATTTACTGATTATATATATGTTTTTACATGTGCACATAATGTATATATTTTAATTTAGAAACATAAATGAATATATTTTTACATTTAATTTACTTCTGATTACTATTATCATATTATTAATATGTTACATTTGTTTTGTAATGAATATTTTTGTTTTGTAAAGTCTTTGATAAATCTGTGTTGTTAGTCGGAACTATTTGAGAGGTGGGACGCGCTTCCGGAAGCTGTCAGCTGTGAATACCGCATCTACTGCAATGAGTTTTGAGTGGCCCTGGCAATATAACTTCCCACCGTTTTTTACGTGAGTCAACTCTTTCTCCGCCGCTTGGAAAGGACAGCTGTAAAACCTTCATTAACTCTGTTCACTAACCTTTGTTATTTACATGTTTTTGAGCCGAACGTGTTGATTAACGAGCCACCTTCATGTTAGCCGGCTAACTGGCTAAAGACAACAGATTGCTAGGGAAGTGGATTTACACACCTACAGACTGATGAAAGTTCATATAACAGCTCCACCTGTTTTCATTCAGCGACTCATAAAGACTCGACTGCATGCTAATATCTGTAAACATCAACATGAGGTCACTTTGTTGTTGTTGTTGTGTGTGAGTTTTTAGAGAATGTGTGTAGCTGTTAGCTCTAGCTAGCTGTTTTGATAGCCAGCACTGCCTCAACTTCAGCTGTCAGCGACCGAAAACACTGACATAAAACTTATATTTCAGCAGCTTTTCACCAGTGTTACAGCCACTAATGTGACCGAACAATCTTTGGATATCAGCTGTATCTTTTATCATGGTCACACGCTATATTTTAATAGCTGTTAGCAAGTTTTGTGACCCCTGAGTATCTGGACCACAGTTTTTAATAGCTCAGACAGCAGAAACTGTCTGAGCTGTTCTGCTGCTCAGACAGCAGAAACCAGTAGTTTATAAGTGTGTCTGTAAAGTACTCACATATCTTACAAGCAGAAACAAGGAATGTAATTGTTTCCTGTGTATGTACACCAAGTTTTAACTGTGTTTTGTGTTGTAAATGCATGAACACAGGTAGCTATTTTCAGATACTGTTACTTTGCGACACAGAGACTGTCGATAATGATTATTTTCTCAGAAGTTTCAGTGAACAAGCTACTGGCTAGTGTTATAAAATCTCTGCTAATGTATGACTAATCAGCTGTGGCCCCTTTTCTTTAGACATGCTGATTTATTATAAGTAAATTATCACAAGATACATTAACAGACCATGCTGGAGTAGCCTGAATGCTCCCTGACATTAAGAAACATGCACTGTACTCTCTCTACATTTGATGTTGGGATGTTTTTCATGGTCCTCTTAGTATGCTTAGAAATTTAATCTTCAGTATGTGATTTCATCCTGAAACCAAGGATATTAATCTGCTGCTTTAACAGCCTCAACTCTTCAAGGAAAACTGCATATTTTTCATATATTTAGGAACCTGGCTGCAGGTATTTGTTCCCATTCAGCCACAAAAGCATTAGCAAAGTCCAACACTGTTGTTGGGTGATGAAGTCTGACTCAAGACTCAAAGTTATTCCACACTGAAGTGAGACATCGCTTTGTGTACAGGGACTTTGTCATGTTGAAACTGTTGACACAAAACTGGAGGAACGCATTGTCAGAAATATCTCTGTGTGGTGCACAGTTACCATCGACATTAAGACCCCAGACCAAAAGTAGACTCATAAAAGTAAGTGGTCAGAAATAAATAAATGTTTCTGAAGTTTAATTGGGATAAAATAACCAATTAGAAATGACTAATCCAGTGATTTAAATTCCTAAAAAATCAATATGCTGATAGATGTTACCACAATCATCTATTACAACTTAATATACTACAAGAACAGCTGCCAATTATAGAAAGCAAGTCAAAGCAAACAAAGTTTGTCTTTGTATAACATCATATTGCCCGAACCAATAATCCCAGGAATTTTAGCTGCTTGGTTTGGCCTGGTTTTACGAACACACACAAAGAAAGAAGAAGGAAACCAAAATCAAAAGACACAAATTCAATTAGGGTTGTTCCGATAACATAAACAGGACCGGAAAGGCCTCCGACGCCACCTAAAATGCTGCATCAGTTATCCTGACCTCTGAATTCCCATCAACAGACACCAACAGAACAGTTTTTTGAATAAATGCCTGAATAAATGTCTTTTACATGCACTAAATGAACAGTTGGATTAAATCTTCTCCGGTGTTTGCCGTGCTCGAGGTTCGCTGTTTGTCTTGTGCTGAGTGTGCTTTCACATCTTTCCGCTCGTCTCTTTGTGGACAGGCTACAGCCCAATGTTGATACGAGACAGAAACAGCTGGCGGCGTGGTGCTCCCTGGCTCTGTCTTACTGCCGACATCACAAGCTCTACACCCTGGACGTCATGGAGGCTCAGGAAAGCCCCGTGTTCAACAACAAGAAGATAGAACGTATCCTAACAGCCCACCTGTGGTTCAGTCGAGGCCAGCAGTTTAGCATATATTATACAGCTCTCAACCAGAGATACTCGAATTGTTTACTCTAAAACCAGAGTTTCAGATTCATATTGACTCTCATGTTTGCGTAGATTGTTTGATTTGGATCGCTAGTCGAGGGTTTATAGGCTGCGTTCTTTATGAGGACTTAAAATTACACTTCAGACACATGATATTAATGTTGACCTCTGCAAAGCTGCAGTGCTGAATAGGGCTGCAACTAAAGTCCTTTTGTCCTTAACTGAATTCAGGAAAACTATCAATGGAAGCGATTCAAGTTGTTTTTGAGGAATTGAGGAAAAAAGGTAGATGTTGTTCTGTCTAGATATCCGTCATCTCATTTTAACAGTGATAAACATTTTTTAATCACCGTGTTGTCCGTCTGTCTGACTTCAGGGAACCTGGAGTGGTTGGACAAAAACAAGTCTCGGTGTTTAGTCATGTGGAGACGACCGGAGGAGTGGGGCAAGTTAATATACCAGTGGGTGAGTCATCAAACCCAGGACACATACTGTTCTGTCTGTGAAATGTTTGAACATGTGCGGGGCCGAGGAAGTATAAATGGAAGGAAAATGTTCTCCTAAGCAATAAATACGGGGTGAAAGCAGTGTAATGTGCTGCTGTCGGAGCATGTGGTCCAGTATTATTGTATTTTATGCATTTTCCACAGCTAGATTTCTCACCAGTTTCCTGCCAATGCATAGAAGTTGTTATTTAGTTTCTAACTTGTAGAGAAGACAAAGAGTTAACCGAGGGAAAGTATCGCCGAGACAAATACTTCCTGTCAACCTAAAACAGAAACCAACACAAAGTCGTCTCCTTATGTCGACACAAATCTTTTTTCCACTCCAGAACATTCGACTGTTTGTGAGGAAAAGCTGTGTTGTTTCACTGTAGAGCCTTTTCCTCCCACCAGCCCTCTGAAACGCACACAAAAGTCAGGAAGCAGCGTATTGTATAACCGCTATAGTCAAAATATGTGAGTAATGCATCCGAAATAAGCTGCTGGAGAACTCTGATTACTGACCTGCTGCACGTCGACGCTGACTTTACAATTACTAGTGCGCAAGAGCACCAAGCTGAGCGAGAGGTTTTTAAAGATTTTATGCCTTCAGAGGAGTGAATGTGGTTGGAGCTGAGTGCCACAGACAGGCAAGTGTTCAGAGGTGGACTGAAGTATCGATGTTTCATCTGTATCACCAGTCCTTTGCTCTAAAACAACTAAAAGTGTTGTGCCTGACTCTTCTCTCTGACATTTTAGGTTTCCAAAAACGGGATGGTCAACTCTGTGTTTACACTTTACGAGCTGTCCAACGGTGATGACACGGAAGGTGAAGGTACGGTACCTTTTTCGATATGTTAAGGTTGATGAGCAGCAAGTCATTTTTGTACCTTCTGACGTGAGAAACATCTGTTTCTGCAGAGTTTCACGGTTTAGAAGAGTGGATGCTGCTGCGCTCGTTGCAGGCGTTACAGACAGAAGGCAAGGCAGAGATCATCACCATGGACGACGGGAAGGGGGTCAAGTTCTTCTGAAACCGGTGCTGGAATCGCACACACTGTCTGGGAGCCGTCATACTGTACCTTACCGACAAAATTTTAAGATTTAGCCCTTTGAGGCTACACAAGGTGCACCTCAATGCTCAGCCCAGAGGATGCTGGTCCTGCGGTCGTTGTTGCCTTTTGGTTTGCCCGAGCTCAAAGCCTTTTGTTATTGGAAGAATATCATTTCTAGATGTTTGAGGGGGGGAAAGTATTTCAGGTGACGCTGTGTTTAAAGCTGTCACTCTCTTTGGGGGTAACATTTGTTGCCATTTAAACATGCAATGAGTCTTTTTCAGGGTTATCATGTCTGAATATTCTTGGGGAAAGTCTCTCCCCACCAGCTGTAACTGTACTCTGTCTTTACTGTAAATAGTTTTATCCAGATTTCCCCTCTTGACAAATTTCCTGGGTATAATTAGCTCTGGACCTTTTTTGCCCGGCTGTTGTTTCTCCCTTCCAACCAGACATCCCAAAGAAATCCCAGAAGACAACACCAGGGGGACTTTTTTTTTTTTTAATTTTGAGAACAAATGCTTCCAGAAGAGGATCACCACAGAGACTTGGACCACCAATCCTGGCTCGACTCGGCTGAGTGTAATAATAAAAATAGTGGACTTCATGTACAGATTGCTGTCATCCTCCTGTTGTGCAGTAGCTACTGTGACACTCCTGTTATCCTCTCTCGCTATCTTTCTCTTTCTGTGTATATCCAACCTCTTTTTTTCATATCCTGTAGAAAAAATAAAGAGAAATTTGCTAAACTCGCTTGTTTTTGTTTCTTTCACACTCTTGAATTATCTGTATGATACTATTATCAGCGCACCCGCAGTGTGCAGACGTGCAGAGTGGCACCACGGTGATGGAGATGTTGTGCTCCACTTTCTGCCTGCAGCTGTACTGGATGCTCCGCTCACATCATGTGCTACGACTCCAGGGAATCCAGTGTGTTTTGTTCTGATAACACCCAGAGTGTGCACATGTGGGACAGGTGGGGCCCAGTGTGGCCTTGGCTGATAAAGGTGTCCCGTTTCATGAAGTCTCTGCGGTGTGGCTCCCTCTACAGGCTAGACCCGCAACACTAACCCCCTCGGGCTGCTTATCTCTTTCATTCAGGTTGATCAGATGACGACAGACTGAAAGAGAGAGCTGTAGTGAAATTCAGAGAAACTAGAGATTTTTTAGGAGATGAGACATCTTGTCCTGGTGCTGACTTTTACGCACAGTCCATGAGGTCACCAGAAGGCCTACATCTGGCTCCTTTCCACCTAATAAACACAACAAAACTATGACAAAACAAATTAAGTTTATAGTTCTGATCTGAAAGCATCTTTTGCAACTCACAGTTACATCTTAAAGATACTCCACAACTATTTCTGGGCACCAATTGCGCATGAAAAATGATCTAAAATGAATGCAAGAACATTCTAATGAAATGTTGAGGTTTTTCAGAGTATTCGTTTGCAAACACTCCTCCTGTAACACTGTAATTACTCCCTCTGGAGAGCCCTATTAGCGCGTCAGTGCGGCGAGGGGAGGAGTTGGCAGCGCGCACTCGGAGCGCACGGGACGCACAGCCCTCCGGAGCTGTGTTGATATAGGCAGCGCCGTCCTTTCAGCGGAGGTTATGGCAGAGGACTTTGTAAAGAGAAGAGAAGAGGACAGCGCTTATTATTTGATGGGAACCATGCGTCAGTTCGCGCTTGTGTGCGCGATGCGTTCGTGAATCGTTTTTACGCATGAGTAAGTACGTTTATCTCACTTTTCTGTCCTTTTTACATACTTTAAATATATTCTTACGCGTGGCTGTAGCTACAGGTTAGTTATTTTAAAGATAGGCATGTTTAATCTCGTCTTGTTAGTCGTGTAACAGGTCTGTTGTTTTGTTGTCAGCCTTTTGTTTAAAGCCACTGACATCATGGAAAAGTAACTCGGACGCTGGAAGTAACGGTGCTCTATTGTCCTGATGCCATTCCCCCACTTAGGCTCTAAATCAGGAAGGCGTTGAACCTGCTACAATGTCCCACGCACAGGTTGAGATACCAGGACGCGGTTTCCCTGGCCTCTCGTTGGATATGAACGACGACTGCTTGTCCCGGGTGCCATCCGTGCTGAGGGCGCACGGGTTGGGCGCACGGAGGAACTCTTACGGGCTGCAGAAAATAAGCATGGACATCGACTCGCCTCTGTACAGCGGCGCCCTCTCCAAAGCCTTGTCCTGGTCGGCTGAGAATATCCTCACCCTGCCTGAATCCAGAGCGGAGGATGAGAAAACCGACGACTCTCCGCCGTCCCCGTCTCCAGTGTCCAGCCCGGGCACCAGCTCCAACACGCCCCCCAGCAGCCAGGAGCCCGACGCCGGTGGCTCTCACAGCGGGGACTGGGAGCCCGTCCAGAGATCGAGCCCCCAGGACGCCAGCTCCGAGTCTGACAATGAACTCCAGCACAAGCAGCTCAAGATCTCGTCCCGCATCACGTTTGACACTCAGTGGGAGCAGGAGGAGAAGGAGGACGTGGAGACCAAGGCGGTGGCGACGTCACCTGATGGAAGATACCTGAAATTCAACATAGAGATCGGGAGGGGGTCTTTCAAGACGGTCTATAAGGGACTGGACACGGAGACGACAGTGGAGGTGGCGTGGTGCGAGCTACAGGTAAGATGTCTTCTTCTGTTGAAGCCGCGAAATGTAACTTGTGGAGAAAGATGGTTGATGGTTGAGTCTCATCCCCAAATATTTACCTTCCTGTCGGTGTCCGAGGAGCAGGTAGTGACGCCTTAAAGGTTCAGTATGTGAGAAATAGTTCATATCACCAGAGTAACTGCCAACTGTGCCTTTAGCTTGTTAGCTCAGTTAGCTATGCGGCTAGCAGTACGGACAGGGAGTAGGGAGCGTTGGAATTTTAGACCGGCTAGCTAGTTAGCATGCTAACGTCAGTTGATATCACAATACAAAGACGTCATAACGTCAAAACTGTAGTTTATTCATGTTCTTTTAATAATTTCAGTTTATATATTTTAGTTTAGTTTTATATTGCACCTTTAAAGATGCAACATGTACGAATTTTCGCTCAAAACCTAAACCGCTCACCGTACAGCTAACTGCGTGACTAACTGAGCTAACTAGCAAACGGTAGCTAGAGTTAGCGGTTCAGACTGGGAGCTCGGGGACCAGGGGAGGGACCGGTGCTAGCAGGTTAGCACGCTAACTTCAGTAGATATCTCACATCACAATGCAAAGACGTCATAACGTCAAAACTGTAGTTTCTTCATGTTCTGTGGATAATTTTATTTAATTTTTCAATGTTTTCAACTAAACATCTTACATATTGCACCATTAAAGATGCAACATGCAAGAATTTATGCTAAAAAATGACCTAAAATTATCATCAGAACGTTTTGGCGTTATTATCTATGTATTGTGCTGCTAACTGCATGGCTACTGAGGTAACTAGCTATCAGAAGCTACAGTTAGCAGCTACTCCGGTGATATCAGAGAGCAGACTTTTTATGCCTAAACAAACTACATGAACAAACCCTCTTTATTTTCATGACTGAATAGACCGAATAAACAAACTGACCTTAAAGGACAACACAATTTCATATTGTTTTACTTTGTTTATATGTGGCGGACCCTACCACCCTCATACAGTGTTCTGGCAACCTTATTTTCCTCTGAGAGCAGCTTGTTTATTCAGTTTGTTTTATTACCTCATAAATATTGTAAATATTAAAATTCTGAGTTTGAATTTCTTCTCCAAAACTACACAGTGCCCCTTTAAACTCAGCACACATGTAATTTATTTTATTATTTAAATAATAGTAGATGAAGATGTACAATCCCGCACCGAAGTTGCATAAGTTTTCAGCCATTTTACACCTTGTTACACCTGTCCCTCTTTAGCAACAAACCCAGATCAGGTACATAAGATGATACTCTCCCTGCTCTCCTGCCCCACTCCGCTCTAATCCCCCCGCTCTTCAGGTCACCAGAGTCGACGTGAAGCAGCTAATCTACTGAATATTATTCCTCGCTGACCTTGAGTCTGGCTGTGTCAGGCCCCGCTCATGGTAACCCAGGTCATCCTGTCAGCAGTCAGCTCCAACTGAACCACTCTGCCCGCCATGATCCCCTCTAATCTCTGTTTTCATTAACAAGGCGAGCTCTCCGAAACGCCTCACGTGCAAACTAAGAACAAGCGAGAGATCATGATCATATATTCGGCTCTGATGATCCACTTTAGGAATTCGGGAGAGTGATAATAGCTCCGCTTGTTCTCTGGAAATGTTGTCAGGGATTTATGGTCACGTGCAGCATGTAAATGAACAGTTTCTGTCTGTCCTGTCCGATGAAAACATACAGAGGTGTCTCAGCTCTTTTTTAATGATGCAGTGTTTGGCATGCAGGCATCAAACAGCCTGAGTAACAGCTGCCTCGTCTCCTGGTTTGATAGCACAGCGGAGGATTTAAAGATTTAAGCTATAAGTCCTCCCTTAACATTTGCTCTTATGTGTGACGTGCATCAAGGTCAGTATCTGGCAGCCATATAAGCCTTCTCAGGTGTGAAGTTGTGCCCTCATACCCTCCTATAAAACTCACACTGGACCACATAAACACTTTTATTTTGATCGGTTTTATTTGAAAGATATTGGAAGTTGTTTTTAAGACATCGCTGCACATGAAAGCACCTTCTCAAGCTTGCTAAACGATGCACAGAGGTAGGCTTTGTCTCGCATTTAAGCCTTCCAGGAGGCACCGGGCGCACAAAGTCGGGGATTATATGGGGTGAAGTGAATCTGCCCTCAAGGCTCAAGCTCCAGCAGCAGCAGCAGCAGCACCAGCAGCAGGTTGGGACTTCAAGAGCCTCAAGAGCCCACCTGTCAGCTTACACAACAGGTGTCTGTTAGGGGGAGGCAGGAAGTGAGTCACTGAGAGACACTCCCGGGCTCTGAGAGGAACAGATGTCCTCCTCACCAGCATTGTTTTGGATGTTTCACAGCCTCGAGTCAAACACAGGGGGTCCATCCGTGACTTTCAAGCATACCGTCGTTTTTTAACTTCCGTGGAAATGAAGTGTTGCGTCTCTTGGAAACAAGCATGCCATTTCATCTCTTTACTCGAGTAATGAGCCTGGTTAAGCTCCTTAATCGCTCCTAATAAGCTTAAAGGTGGCCATAGTTGATATGGTTACTGTTATGATACGTTAACCTCAAAGACACGGAGTCAGCCGCGGTCACCGCATTTCTAAACTTGAACCACCACACCGTCCTCCCCATGTGTCCTTGATCGCTTAAATGAACACAAAAGCTGGCTGTTGGTGGCTAAACACAATCACCCCTGTAATGTTGACAGAGCAGCAGCTGAAGGTGCGTCACTACAAGTCGGGTAGAAATGCCTTAAGCTCTTTTAACTATGTAGCACAGAGCCCGAGCTGCCGTCTGCACGCTGTTCAGACTGTGAAGGAGGTGTCGGAGAACATCGACTTTACTTTGATTCCCATTTAATCAGATCGTCGTTTGAATTAGTCATGATTTTGACTGAGACGCTGTCCTGTGTGTCAGTGTTACTGTCTGGGCGGTGTCCACGGGAATTTTTTTGAGCGAGCCCACAAAAAGTAAACAATGCGTTCAGATTCTTCCATGACCTGCAACACCGACACTCAGCCGGGACAGTTTATAATAATAAGACAGGGCCCACGTCAGTGCTCATAAACTCTGCCTGCTGGCTTATATTAACACTGTAATACAATAGAGAGGTATTTGGAGTTTGTATTTGTTGTGTTGGAAGGAAATGAGAGATATTTATATAATGGTTTATTTCCCTAGGTTTTATGGAAGGCTTACATTTACACGAGGACTAACTAGAACCATTAGATCTGTCATTTACTACCTTTTTATGATCTCCACATTGATTTTTACATATTTTCACACCTCCGCCGGGTCCATTCATTGGATGTTTGGTTGGTTGGTTTTTCAGCAGGAGGAGGATAGAGGATAGGAAAATTTGATGCACATCCAAATAGAAATAAGTTAAATATGTTTTATTTGAAGTTGGATTAGGCTTGATTGAATTAAAGGGGACTGTTGGGCCTTAGTGGACATACAATTGACTTGTATGTGACTTACAATTAATACACATTTACATTAAGGCTTCGTGGTCTTTTAATAGTATTTAAAGTCAACAAAATGCAATAAATCACAGATACAGTTGGATAAAAACAAAATAACCCTCATTTTGAAACAGTTTTCGATTAAATAACACACCGTCTAGGTTAGTTTTTCAACTTTTAAACCTCTAAATTGATATCTGCCTCAAAAATCCTGCATTGGTAGGCCGCAATAGATGAATCTAGAGATTTCGGTCGATGGTAACGAGCCAAGTATCAGATATTCTCAACCTTTGAAGCCCTCTGCGTCCTTGTATCTGATCTACACATAAATACAAAACTTTCTTTAATTGTAGCTCAACACTTTTATCGCTTGTATGCCATGTATTTGTAATATTGATTCATTAACTTTCCATTGTTTTTCCTTTCGTTGTGTAGAGACAGACTCTGGTGATCAAATAGTTAAAAGGTTCCAGACCTTTAAGTCTGTACCGACGTCTCTAAATTGGATAAGATGAGATTTTATTGATCCACCGCCGGGGACACTCACTTGTTACAGCAGTTAAGTAAAGCAGAAGGAAAAAGAGATTGAGTGATAGATAAGTGTGAAACTCGATTTAAACAGGGTAATGGACACAATATACACCTTTATAATGGTAGTGTATGACCATAATGGATAATTAGATAAGTAGAATATAAAATTGAAATAAAATGGCAATTCTCTCTGATTATCTGGCCAATTTAATAATACATTTGACAGTAATTAGGATATTGTTGTGTGGTGGGTGATAAAGACACGTGGCTGTAAGTTTAGAGCTGTTTCAAGTAGAAGGAGGACAAAAAAAAAAACTTCCCAGGTGGCAGTTACATAGCAACCCTTCCCCCCACGGGC
This sequence comes from Pagrus pagrus, assembly GCF_965226575.1. NCBI lineage: Eukaryota > Metazoa > Chordata > Actinopteri > Spariformes > Sparidae > Pagrus > Pagrus pagrus. The sequence continues at coordinate 4,038,864 of NC_140208.1, read as the reverse complement.
TCACAGGTGACTCAGGTGCCATATAGGCAACATAAACTGGGCTTTGAAGGAAATGTGGAGGTGATAAAAAATGGATGAGCCACCGTATCGTCCCCTCCCACTTCCATTCATCCACAGTGAGGCAGAGAGAGATCACAGCCTCCTGCGTTTGTTACTATTCCAGCTGCTTGCACAAAACTGCGTCAGATATGACTGTCGATCATCAGTTGTTGTGTTGGTTCATGCAACAGCACAGTGAGGTTCTGAGGAACTGATAGGGATGAGTGCGCTGAGGCACATATCCTCTTTGGTGAGCCACTTTAAAGGGAATCGGTTGCACAAGAAGGGCAGCTCCTCCAGCCTGCAGCACTTTTATACTCTCATGTTTCATTTTTAAACCGGCTCTTATTCTTTCATCCACCGTGCTCTACTTCACCACAGTCACCTGTATTTTCAGCGCTATCAGTGTTTATGAGGGCTGAATGTTGGATTGGCTTGAGTGCGTTTAAAAATACTGCAGCACCCACAACCAATTAGCCAATTCCTTGGATGCTTGAATACAGCCTTAAGAGACAGTTTTCTGCTGATGATGACATACCAAGTTGTAAAAGTTGGTGAGCTTGTGTGGCCGATGTAGATGATAAAAACATTTTTGTGGTAACTCATCGGTGCTGCTTGGTATAAATGATCGTTTTGGTGCAGAGGAGACTGAAAAATCAACTCAAGCTATTCAGTTATAATGTTCATCTAGAGGCGACCGCAGGTATCAAAGGATCCCTCGCGTGACGTAAAAATCAATTTTCATTGTCATCGTAGACATCAAACCTCAATATTCTTTAGCACCGAGTATCGAAAACTGTCAAGAACTGAAAGTTAGCATTGAATGGTGCAATATGTAAGAATATCACCAACGCAACTGCTAAGTGCTGCTTACTGTAGATGCTGTTAGCTAGTTAGCTCAGTTAGCAGTGCAATAATAAATAATTAAACATTTTGGGAATAATACTTTCTTGCCTTCTTGCCAAGAGTTAGATGAGAAGATTGATACTACTCTTATGTTTGTCCGCTAAATGTGAAGCAGCAGTCAGTTAGCTTAGCTTAGCTGAGCATAAAACCTCAACCAGTGGGCAACAGCTAGCCTGTCTAAAAGAAAATAAGCATTTTTATTATGTTAAACTTTGGCTTCTTTTGTTGAATTTAAGTTTTTTTTCTGTCTGTGTTAGTGCTGTTATGACTAAGACACAACAGTTTCGTTGTCACGTAATCATTTGAGTCATCTTTCAAGTGAAAAATGCCAAAAAGTCACTGGTTCCACCCGCTCAGCTGTAAAGAACTGGTTCATTTCCCTTTGTTATCACAGCAGACCGTGCCCGTAAAGCCTTAAAAAGTTTCTGATGAACTGACTTTTATCTTGATTCTATTTTACTTGACTTAAATTTATAATATCGCTTTGAAATTCTAGCGCTTAAGCAGATATTCAGGTAATTGATGGCAGAAAACTGATTAAAAACAATTGTGAATGAATGGATTTCAGTTCTAGCATCTTAAATTTGAATATTTTGAATATTTGGTTTGTCGCTCTGCTTCATGTTTATGATTGAGGATTAATTCTGGGTTTCAAACTGTGAACATGCAATTAAAAATCATCACCTTGGGGTCTGGGAACTTATGATCTGACATTTCAAGACTAAACAATCAATCAATCAACACATAAATCAACAGGTTTATCACTTTACAGTAACAGGAACTGTTAGTTTCTGGTCGACTCTGTATGTTTAAGCCATCAGTGTCAAGAAAAGTTACTGCCGTGAAAGTGGGCTCAGTGGAAAGAAAGAGCTGGAAGCTGTAGTGTTTACGTTTCAGCTAAGCGTTTTAAAACTCATATAATAGCAGCGGATTAATTTAAAGCTGTAAACCCTTATTAACGCCTCGGTACTCGGGTCTGCACAGTTTGCGTTCTGACTTATGAGGTTGAACAAAGCATCAATCTTCTTTGGCACCAAACCCGGAGTCCTGTTGCCCTTCTCTAATGCCTGCCTGGGCCTCATACGGCACAAGCCCGGCTGTGTAACCTTTATCTGAATGTAGCTTGTGTTCAGTGACATAACACAAGCTGTAGGCTCCTATCAGCTCCACTGTAGCCAACATCAACACTGTCTTTCCTCGCAGGGCCCGCGGTGCAGCGAGATCCAGCTTATCAGGGCCTGCCAATGTTCTCTGAGGAGAAAATGAAGGAGGCCCACAATGATAGCCTACATTTACACATGGCAGCGCGTCACTTTGACGTGAAGCCTGTTTGTTTGTTTGTGTTGGCTCTGCGCAGTCCTGAGAGGAAGGCCGCACTGTGTCACCTATAAAACTTGTACTGTACTAAGTGTGCACCCGTTTGGTGATTGCCCTGCATGATACAGCCTGTCTGTATCACACAGTATGCACCGAAACTAGATAACCGTGTCTCATTGGCTGCTGTTGATAGGATGTTAGTGTCTTATTTAGGGTGGATACTGTAAGTACAAGCTGGGTGCAGCACGGTGGCTCTGTGCTCAGCCTGAGGCTGTTTGGTGTGTTTGCTTGTTTCTCTTGGAAACTGAATGTGCTCGTAGGTTCGAAAGTGAGAGTGAAAACGTTTTTCTCTGTGTCTCTGCCCTGTGGTAGACTGGTGTCTGTACCCTGACTCTCAGCCAGTTCAGCCTGGGGGAGGCTGCAGCTTTGTTCAGTGACCTTAAAAAGGATGGATGGGTGGTGGAGCCCGACCCATACTTGGTGCTGATATCTAAATTAGGAAGTATAAAAATTCAGATACCGATATATTGGCATATTTTTTGCAGTTATCAAACACAACAGAGGCAGAATATTTTACAGTTTAACAAGAAACTTACCATCTTAACTGACACCAGTGCACTGAAACCATAAACTTTACAGGGAATTTAAAGATTATTAATTATCCCTGTGATAGGCCACTATCAGCTGATAATATTGGTTGTTTGGGCTCATGTGTGGAGGCATACATCATTCTTTAGTACTACATGTGTTTCCATGATAAATAGTTTTTAAGTAGTGTTTTGACTTTATTAAATCGTGTTTAACAATATAGTGCCAATGTCTGTCAGTGTATAATGAGTAACATCTCATTTTTAGGAACACATACTGTGTGCAAATCTCAGTGAAATGCTCCTGTTTCATGTGAGAGACAGAGCCTCATATTGTGTATTACTCAGGTTAAGAGTTGGATCATATTAACACGCTTCTGTGACTTTTGGTTAATAGGAAGCTAAACATGATATCTTAGATAAGCCAGTATAACTGTGACTACCAGACATGCAAACACATTAATCTGAGAGTTTGTTTTTCCTTAACAAACAGTCATAGCAGAGAATATATCGAGACTTTATTGACTTTACACAAACATATTGCCTATATTTCAAATGATAAGTCTGACTCTTTTCGTCTGTCAGCAGTACAAAGCTTCACAACTGGAGTTGAATGTGACTGTGCCAGCCACAGACTGGGAACACAAAGTGGAAAAAGGACATGAGAGACTGGTTTGGTCTGCCAGATGTAATGAGTGAGCGATTGTCTTTTTACGTACACAAGTGCGCTGCTGGCAGAGGCTCTGTCCCAGTTGAGTCATCACTTTTATTGGGATCCTTCTGTAGATCGACTCTTCATGTGAGAGATTTCAGGGAGTGATCCAGGTCTGTTTTTTTTCAAGTTTTCCAGCTTCCAGTAATATTACTCCGGTGGCCCACATTTTGCACAATCGCTAACTCTGCCTCGTGTTTGTCGGGTGGAGATCAGTGGAAAGCTTTGGAGCTCTTTTAAGATAACATCAATATCAATTCCTGCAGAAGAATTGTTTTACTCGTTTCATTTATCTATATCATATCTCTACTGGGGCTCGGCGTTAACTAGATTTAACAGATTTCAATCCTCTGTTTGTGAATGCATATCAAAACTGCTCTTTCCTAACATAGTAAAGGCCTAAGTGCAATAACAGCAATCTTGCAGGTTAATTGCATGACACACTGGATGAGATGAGACTATAAAAAGCTTGGTTGCAAATTATCTGTGTCAGATAGAGCTACAGTCTGTGTCCTGCACTATATGATACGTTTACTAACATTTAGATTTTACCACATTTCTCTCACGATTGTATTGTCCCAGGTCAGTCCAATATCAGTGTTTCAGAGCCTTAAGTCGTTTACCTCTCTCCGCCGTGTTTTCAGTTTCGACAGCGTGTTCCTTGAAGGGTAAAAACACGTGGTCACACTGCAGTTTGTGCCCTGGAGAGGCCCGAGAGTCCTGCTTCCTAAACAAACCAAAGACCTCAAGTTTTAATAGCTGTTGGGGCTCTGAGGCCTTAGTTGGTAAAGGAAAAGAGTGCTCCACGGGGTAACCTCTGGTCATTTCTGAACTGACCATGTGTGTCGGAGCGTGCAGGATGGAGGTGTCAGCAGCTTTAATGTGCTCTAAGTTGCCATGTGAGCTCTGGTATGAATCGGCCATTGATTTACAGTAATGGGTTTACCTGTTTGGGGTCCGGCACCTCGCAATACACATCAACAAACACTGCAATGTGTTTTCTCAGTCAACAGTGTTGCTCTAAGATTTGACCCGTGATGTCTTAGTTCACATTTGTCATCCTAAGGTAAGAGCTGACATTCATGCACTTAAAATATTTGTCATTTTCTGGATGGACTTGGCAAGGATTCATAAATCTTTCAGGTTGTTGCCTTTCCTGTGACAAGGGCACCACGTGCATGCCATCACTCCGTAAACTATATCCGGTCCTGGTTGCCAGAGGCACCTGATAGCACATCCTGGTTTGTCGGTGTAACACTATGCGGCTGCACCCCTCCTGCAGCCAGAGCTGAAGTGGAGCACAAATAAACCACTCACCAAACATCCACATTCAACGGGGAACACATGAGTCACGTTTCATTTCTGTTAGATATTTCATTCTCAGCGTTTCCCGAAAAACATCTGTACAAAACAAGCCTTTTTTCGGTCCTGAATTGAATAAAAGAATGTTGCAATTCTTTCCAGAAATGTTGAAGTTCAACTGATATTCAAGGATTTTTATCGGCTTTATAAAAAGCTTCATAAAAAAAGCAATACAGCCCTGAGATGAGAGCACCTTCTCTGCTTGCTGGCCTTTGCTGAGCCCCGGGGTCATAACAACTTCAAAAGGCTTTGCTCTGACGCTCTGCTGGTCAGATCTCAGTCAAATACGAGTTCCCAACAAAGCTCAGGGTATTGTCCGGCTCAGAGAACCAGATGTGTGGATCTCTCTGGGTCGGGACAGTTCAAACAGCGACAGCTTTGCTGTCAGCCGTAGAAAAACATGCTTGTCTCGAACAGTGGCTCCCGATCTGGGGGTGAAGATGCAGTAAATATTAGGAGGCTGTGAGATAATTACCAACTCAGAAAAAACAAGAAGCAATGAAACTCTGCGCAAAGTTCAAATATTATGACAAACAATATCAGCGATACCTGTGATTCAGTATGTTACAAGGTTTGGTTTCTCAAACCTGTCCAGAGTAAACCCTCTTCTCAAGTAAATGACTCGGGGATCTTTGGCAATGTTATCAGTTTAGTTTGATTCAGTTTGAACCCTCCATCAATAACTGAGTATCACCGATACTGCATTTGAATTCGATTGTCGAAATTGAACGCTTGTTTCGATCAATTTGCCGTTTTAACATAGAAACCCTGACACCCCTATTTCCGAATATTAAAGTTAAATACCAGCATTTTTTCACAACCTGGCAACCTAAATGTTGTTTGTATCAGTGATTGATCAATGAAGCATTAGTAACTGTTAATTTACACACAATAAAGCCATTAGTCACACTTAAAAACCCTTTTCAAACTCGTAACAATGTTTCATCTACTGGATAATGGATAGTTAAACTTCTTCAGGCCTATAGAAAACTACTGAATCGAACCAAACACTGGGAACCATTGTCTTTGACATTCTTGTGCCCACCTGTGTAACGCCCAAGAACAAACCATAAAAACAGGTGCGTGCAATAACACTCAGTCCAGGTCTTTCCTGGCGCCGAAGATCTGAGGAATCCGCCCAGGAGGGACATACCTTTTAAAACTTGTCAGATATTTATTGTCTTGAACTTGTTGGGTCCTGTTGGTGTGCAACCTAGATAATGTTTCGTAAACATTTTAAAATAAGTAATGGTGGGGTAATTTTTGTAATCAGATCGGGAGTTTGCATCCGCTGACGTCAACGATCGAGATGTGATCTGAGGTCATCGAGACGATGTTGAAATTTAAGAACATTTTATGCTTCATGCTGAGATCACAAGAACTGATGTACGTTTTTTTTTAGCACATGACGTGTGGTGGTTATGACAAGGGATTTTAGATTTTAATGGTACAATTACAATTGCAGTGTCACACTTTCATGCTTATGAAAGGTTATGCATCAGTTTATTTAACAACACTACGGCTGTATAAAATCCTGTTCACATTCTAGATTGAGGTTCAGTCCCTGCAGCATTTCTTTGTTGGCTTTTGTTGTCAGCGGTTGCTGTCTGATAGTTCCTTTCGAAACAGAGATAACACAGTACAAAATAATAAATCAAATAAACAAAAAGTCAGTGCCAAGTGCAGTTTAATTAAAACAAGGAAAGACAGACAGAAAACATCTCTCATGCAGGTGTTAAAACCTTGTAGGGTTTACATGCTGTTTTGGGGAGTCTTAATTTATGAACGTCGCCATGCTGCTTTACCTCACTTTACAACCAACTGTGACATTTTAAATTGTGGTTAATAGTGACATCAGTTAATCGCTGCGTCCCTGTTTATGACCCACAGAGCGGCTCTGTCTTCGGTCAGTAACATCACACAAAGTCAAACAATCGAAGGAAAATCTCATTTTTAAATAAAAGTGATCCCAAAAACAATGACGTTAATTCATGCTCAATAAAATATTTACAGGTTCATGTTTATGATTTTTTCAGTTTCAGTAGCTGTAGCTGATCAGAAAGCCTCTCTGTTGTAAAGATTACTGTTTCCTGGCTGGTTCACGCAGTATAATCAGGTTTAAGAGCACTCAGCTTCGCCTTGGCCCTTTATAGCGGCAGACGACGTAACTGTGTCGGAACATGACAGGCTGTTGTGTCCGCTGTGCCAGTGCACCCGGCCGGCATACAGTCTTGAATAATGGCCCTCAGTGTGCAGATGGATGAGGAACAGCGAAGTATGATGTTTATTTACGGACGAATCTCATGTGACACATTATGTGTTTATTGAGTTCACACACCACTGCTTCATTAAGTAGGGTTTTCACATCAGTCGAGTGTACAGTAAGTTACTAACAAGACTGTAGAAATGTGTTTCAGCTCCGATTTTAGCTTCAGAAACTTTATCTTTGTTAGATTTTAGTGCTGCAAACTGTTAAAAAGCTTATTTTTCCCCTTCAACACCTCGTTGAAACTGTTTTGCATGACCAATTTTGATTGGATGACCCATAATTCAGCTCTCTCCCTTTGCTACCTTTGCTTCTCCGATCATCATGTTGACCCGACTGCTCCGCTGTATTTTTGAAGACAAAACTCGTACAGGCTGTATCCTCCCGGGCGTCTTGTGATCTCTCTGTGGTTCGCTGCGTTTGCATCAGAGGACCAAGTGTTTGTTCCATTCACACTCTTCAGATGCCATTACAATGAGCGAGAACCGCCGTGCACTCGGCCCAACGCTTCCTGCCCTTGCAGAGTTATTTGATAAGATTGGAGCAAGAATGTCCTCTCGTCTCCATTTGACTTTGACCTGAGACGGTTCAGAGGTCGGCTGTGAAGTAGTCTTACAGGTCAAACTGGTCTTCACGATGTTCACACACACCATCCAAGTGTAAGATTTGAAGTCACAAAGGGAGCATTGTCCATGAATGACAGATACGCCTGGGTAACACCTTAAATATCTTAAATATTGATATTTACTTGCACTTTATAATTTAAGCATTTAATGGACGCCTATATGTCATTTCCATAATCACAAGCTGCCATGTATAGATGTGAAGGAACGAGGTGGATCGCGTGCAAAGGTAAAAGTAGCAGTTACTGTAATTGCGTAATGCAAGTTAGTTTGAAAGGAAGGAGGATTATTTAAGGAGCGAGGCCTAAAGCACTTTAAGAAAAGCGCAGTGCAGTTTATAGAAGAGTGTTTAGTGAGGTTTTACTGAGTCACTCAAAGCAAACACCAGGCAGGTTAAGAGATGTTAAGAATAACAAGGTAAACAAAGGTACAAGATCTGGCAGCTGTCAAACAGTTCACGAGATATTTAAGTCAAACAAGGTGATGCAATATTTTCTGAGAAGCCTCATACAGTTCAGCCTCCTCTGAAGAAAAATGTTGCTGCAAAGGAAAGGGTGGGGAAATGTTTGTAGACCGGCCGAGCAACAGGGCGACCTAAAGAGCTGCTGGTCGCAGCTAATAGAAATACATTTAACTCCCGAATATCAATCAGTCAAGCTATCAAGTACATTCACATCTAGAGAAAACATCTAAACCAAATGGAAAACAACTTTCTGGACAGGCCACTTTTCACTATTGAGATACGTGGGAGATAGTGTAATCCCGCTTCTCGGCCTCTTTTACTTGTGCAGGTAATTAGCCGGGCGCCACAAGTCAGGTCAGGCTGTCAGTGTGCGAGCAGCAGTGAGAGGCTGGTCTGAGTCCTCAATCCAAATGAGATTAATGGCTAACCTCCCACTGCCCGCTCCATTTACAGAACATGTCAGGTTTTCCTTGGACGCAGCACACTGCCACCTCAGTTCTCACCTGCAAACATCTAAATGCAGCACTGTGCCAGTGTTGGTGCCTACGTGCGTGTTTATACAGAGCGTGTGTCAGTCACGGCGGCTATGTCAGTCTTACAGGCGTGAGGTCAGAGCGTTTTTGTTTTTTTTCTCTCTTTGCCTTTGACCTCAATCCCAGAGCTTGGCGAGCCGTTCGTCACCGCCTCTGAAGCCGTGCATGTTCTCTCCTGTCTCCTCTGTCATCTCTGTGAACTCTGGTCTTTATCTCCTCGCTGTCAGCATCTGGAGCACAGGAGTTATGGCCTGTTAGCAGCACTTCCAATAATAAGTTAATGACGGGAAGAAGAGGGAAAGCTTATATTTAAGGCCCTAAAAGGGTTCAGACAGAGGTCGAGGTAGATGGGAAAAGTGTGTCCGATTAATTTGATTATTTCTGGGATGAGATTTAAAGTTACGACCTGTTTCTCTTTATGATTGACCTCGTTCTGTCGAACCATTAACAGCTGCTTCAATACTTTTATCCCTTATTTTTTCAATTGAATTGAAAAGTTAGTCTATAAAATGTCAGTAAATAATGATTATGGCTATCACAATTTTCACAAAAATACAAGTTGACGTCTTCAGAATTGTTTTTATTGTCCGACCAACATCCCAAAACCCTAATTTTAGGAGCTGGAACCAGTGAATGTTTGTCACCTTTTTTGCTAAATTCTGTATATTCCTTATCATCAACACATGAATGAATAGATCTGACTGAAAAGTATCACCTGCATAGACTTAGGCCCAATCCCATTTCCATATTTACCCTAAACCCTCGTTTTTGAGTGCCGCTTTCAGAACCGAGTTACGAGAGGTAGTGGTTGAAATCTCCTCCTATGAAATGGAAGAGAAATAAGGAATAACGCCAGCCTTATCCTGTAAATGAGTAGTCAAATATCTAAATTTCTTTAAACTTTCTGCCCTTTTACGAATTGTTCAGGACTATACTTATCAACAGTAACGTCTCTTTTCCGAAATCACGACCTGGTTACTGCCTTCTGGTACTTGCTGTTGAGTTTGTATCAACAGCGTATCAACAAGTGTATTTTTTGCTGCTTTGAGCATCTAGTTCAGTTATATTCAAGAGAAGGCAGACGTCTCTACTGCCGATATCTCCAGAACACAGAACCCAACTCACCAAGTTTCTTTCATTTTGTATATACTTCACAGACTGTAAAGCCCCCTGAGGCCATGTGATTTGTGATTTTAGCCTATATAAAATTAAACTGACTTGACTTAAGACATGGATATAAAAATATGCACTGCTGCACCCCCTGCCTCTAACTCTTAACACATCCCTGCAGGCTATAAGTAATATGACTGGATCCATTTTTTCACTTGCCCTACTTTTCTCTCTGTATTTAGTCGAGAGTCCTACAGACACCGCAGCCCGTCCACACTGACTGGATCTTACCCAAATCCTGGTCAGACTTACTGTATCTGTCTGAGTGTCACTTCAGGACAGTGCAAACTGTTCATTCCCGAATTAAGCTGCAGTGTACACCACCTGGTTTGGTGCAAATGTTGGCTGGCATGTCGCGTCCGTGTCCCGGTTGTCATAATAGAGGCGCTGACAGGGAATTCTTAATGCCGGTGGCTCCTCTACCATCAACACTGCTTATGTAACTCCACTTTAGTGGCACCGAGCCCAAGTGTTTCCAACCCCAGCTATTGCAGACCCCCGACTCGGCACACTCACACACACACACACTCACACCTCCCAGCACCTAAGAATAAAACATCCAGCTGGAAGAGACGACAGCGTGAGGCAAACTTTAGGCAGCAGCTCTGTCCTCACAATCCAGACTGTTTTTATGGATACACCCCGCTTTTCTTTTCAAAGCAGAGATGGTTTGTTTTTGTGGTTCCCCCCTGCATCGCTTTCCTCCAGTGTTACACAATGGTTTTTGGCCTCATTTTTCAGAGAGGGAAGGGAGCGGTGGTGGAAGATCTACGCAGGGGAATATCCCATGGAAAAGTTAGATAGAAGCCTGTCAACAGATGTTTCCCTCTGTGGGAAATGCCAGAGGGCTCATGACTAAAGATAGACATCATCTATAGTTATCTGTAATCGTGTTTATTAAGCTTTTCTGGCTGTCGTGATGTGATAAAAGTCAAACTGAAGCATTATTGTACGGCAGGTTTTTTATTCCTGCTATTAGTCACAGATTAAGTGCATGTGTTTACTGGGAGGAGGCATTAGCTACCCTGAAATCAGCCAGCACCAATAACAGTGCAATCAGATGACGGCATAGCAACACACAACACGGCGAACACAGCTCCGTCGTTTCCATCTGCACCTCATTTTCCACTATTTCACACTTTTTCTACTTTTTTTAAGTGAACAATTTCTGAGTTTGGAGTCACATTAAAAAATCAGTTCCAGTTCTTTCAACACTTCAGTCTTGTTCCGCGTTGCCACAGCAGGATTTTGGATTTTTTTTCCTCACAGCTCCTATGAAGTTGCCAAACATCTGCATGTGTCATTTGAGTATTTTGCAATCTCACCATCCAGCATGCCAAGCTCTAGTAAATCCTGCGGTTTCTGGAAGTGTCAAAGCCTCCAAGTGGTTCGGCTGCGTGCCACGGTTAGGCGAAGGCATGTTGCGCTGACTCTGTGCGGCAAACAGGCGATGATCCACAGGAGACAAAGCTCGCCACACAGGGGTCTGATGTTGTCGGGCTTAGATACATAAATATCCAGATGCAACCCATAAACCCACTGACTCACTCACCCTGGATCACACACAGAGCTGCTCACACACACTCTTGTATTCATGCCTTTATTTGTGTCATGTTGATTCACTGATCTATAGTGGGATTAAACCTCAAAGTGCAAGTCTGCAAGTTGTCGTCTTTAAAGGGACAGTTCACCCCAAAATCAAAAAACACATATTTTCCTCTAACCTGCAGTGCTGTTTTTCCCTCGGTTTTAGAGAGATTGGCTGCTTTCTCTTGAATATAATCAAAATAGTCAGGAAACCGATTATCTCAGAATTACTAAATAAAGTGGACTATTAAATTTTAGTTGTCTGAGCTAAAACGTTTAACAAGTTAAAATGATTAGTCTACTTTACTTTAGTGTAATCTGTAATAAGTCTCTCTGTCAGATTTTACAGTGTGGATGGCACTCGGTTTAATGTGCTCAAGGCGCCGCAAAAATTACGTTTAACAAACTGAATGGCAGTGTCTCTTTCCAAAAATCATGACCTGGCTCCTCCAGACAATCCACAGACCTTTTTGTGAGAATGTGTCAAGCAGGAACTATTTTCTTTCTGACGAACTACACCCGCCAACCGTATCGCACCGCATAGGGAACGTGCGACAGCTCATGGACGTTGGATGTAAATGTCAGTGGCGTCCTCGGCTGAGCAGTAACATAAGTTAGCTTCGTTAGCTTAGTTAGCTATCTTCCCTACTACTCCATGACTTGATGCATGTTTCCTTCTGCGTAGTGATACAGTTGGTGGATGTAGAAAGAAAGTAGTTCCTGCACAGAAAGGTCTGTGGATATTGCTATATGGAAAAAAAATACAGGAATTTCCTTGAGATAAATTGTACGGCTCTTTTTTGGAAAGAAGTTTGAGAATGATTGGGATGGAGTGCATTTTATCAGACAACCAAAACAGGCCCTGCCTTGTCTGATAAATTGATTAAGAATGTGGTTCGCTGTGGATGCAGAGCCTTCATGTCTCTAACAAACAACATGGCAAATAATAACATAACTATATTATGTATTTACGTGATGTTATTCAGATGTCTACTGTAGATTACGCAGAAAATGTGAACCGTGCAACGTGTGTTTGTGTATGAAGCAGCAAGAAAGTTGCAGCAGGACGCTGAAACGATATATTGTGCAGCCCTAAACTGGGTCGTGATTTCTGGAAAGAGACATTAGCGTTGAGCTTTTCAAATGTATTTCTTGTATTTCTTATTTCACTGAGTGACATCTTGTTCCATTATTTTGAAGGGAAGTCAGACGTCTCTACAGCTGATGTCTCCCAAACTCTGCAGCTCACACCGAAACAATCTAGATAGATAAACAGCAATAAAGTTAAGAGAAAAAATATGAACTGTCCCGTTAAAGGTCATTAAAATTAAATTAAATGTCTGAAGCAGAAATTAGATTAAAGTTGAACTAATTCATAACAATTAATTTAATCTAATAACATTTTAAACATGTTACAGTCATTATTTTACCTCAAAACATCTTCTCCTTTATTGCAAACTACTTCTGACACAAGTCTTACATGTGAGGAACAAGCTGCGGCCTGTGTTCACGTCTTAAACTGATCGCTATCATCAAAACCACTTGGTCAGAAGTTGCCTCTGTGTTTTGCATTTGAGCCCAGCGCCTCATGTTTGAGTTGCCGCTCTAATATGACAGCTTGACAGGTGACTGACGCAGGTAAAAAGGCTCTTTCGTTGTGTGACTTCAGACATTGCAGGTCCTCAAACAGGCTGCCTCTTGTTTTGATGCTGCAACTCAGCATTAAGCGGCAGCAGCACCTCCTCGCTCACCGGGAAAGAGCAGAGAGGAAGGGGCAAGAGTAGCGGTCAAGTTGATTGTAAGCATAAACATATGCAGAGCATTTTTCCCAGAAATCCGCCTCAATGCAGGATTCATGCTCCTGAAGTCTCCCAGGAGTTTTCCACTAGCCACCCACCGCAGGCAGAGTTACACCAACAGCAGCTAAATTGGACCATTCATCCAGGAGGAAGCACAAAAATGTCTTTGTCCGTCCAACGTGATTGCAGTGTTTGGTTCGGTTTTACGTGGTTTTTTAGAAACCTCCTCCTTGAATTTGTAAAGTCAGAGCACCCCTTATTGGAAAATGAATGTGATTATGTAATCGGAGGGTCACCCAGATGGATGAACCTGAGGTTTCCAGTCCTGCAGCGGGCTCATTAGTTATTAAGTAACAGTTATTTATCAGGTCGGTCTGGTGGATTTCTGTGTTGTGCTTTTTGCTACCGACTTACGTAACCAGACCAGAGCTCTGCAACTGAACTGTCAATGCAACTGCGTTTTTATGGTTGACAAAACAATCTCACGTCAAGGTTCATTTAGTTGAGGAGCTGTCGATTATGTCACGAAACCTTCATCAGCAGATACAGTTTGTCTAGTAGGACGTCTATACTGGCTTTAAAGTTTCACTTCAAAGTTCATTCCTTACCGAAATAGAAACACTACCACTTTTGTCCACAGGGTCCTCTAAAAACATAGAAAAATAGTAATAAGCATGGTTGAGATAAAAGCAACCGCACAGGTGTCTCCTAGCTGAATTATAGAAATGAATACTCTTAAATTGGCATATTTCTGCAATCGTCTTGAAAGATGTCGCTGCTTCTAGCGACCAGTAAAAGTTTCTTCTGTGTTGACTGAAATTCAGGGGGATAAAAAAACAGAAAAGCCTCCCTCCAATTCAGAAATTAGCTAACATAACATATATACAATGTCTGTCTTAATGAATGAAGCGAAACAAAATGCCAATTAAATCTGATTATCAGGCTCCGTGCTGATATGATATAGTAATTACGATGTTGAAGGATCAAAGACACATCTGCAGATGCCATGATGATGTAGGAGTCTTGCACGCAGGAAGCTGAATAACCTGGTTTCTCATGGTTCATGCAAAATCAGCGTTCGTCCTCTAAGACGTGAGTTCTGCCATCGGTATGATTCAACGTGATGTCTTAATCAGGCGTCTGACCGGCTGAAGACATACATCAAAGAGAGAGGGAAAGAGTGATGAAAGTTTTACGTCAGTCTTAAAGATCAGGGGCCAGATGCATATCGCCACGTGTGGATTCACATACGCCTGATACCGTTTTATACCTTTAGTCATCGTGGAAACAGGTCGCACATGCATGAGCTTCATATCCACTCCGATTACCTATAAATGCATGTAGAGATGCTTCATTTCCACATGGTTCTGTGCTGTATCTTTCCATGTTTTTATGCGTCTTAATTTCATCAAGTTTTCATCTTTTGAATTTTTAAACTAAAATTCTCACATACAATGACCACAACCAGGACACTACTGCGTACGTAAACAAACTCATAACAGTGTGATTTTCTCTGCAGACCCGTAAGCTGACCAAGGCAGAGCGGCAGCGTTTCAGCGAGGAGGTGGAGATGCTGAAGTGCCTGCAGCACCCGAACATCGTCCGCTTCCACGACTCCTGGAAGTCGACGGTGAAGGGCCACAAGTGCATCATCCTGGTGACCGAACTCATGACCTCAGGCACGCTCAAAACGTGAGTCCTCTCCATCCAGTTCCCCCTTCAAACTACAGTCATTTACATTTTTAAAAAGATAGACGTACATTTACATTACATTACATTTCTCAAATGGCAGATGGCAGTGTCTTTCATAGCAAAAAGGAGATTTGTGTCATGTTTGACAGCTTCTTTTCCTTTCAAAGCAACGATAAAAGGTCAGAATAAGGACCAGAGAATAGGTCCAATTCTGGGAGAGAGTTCAGGAAACTATCTCACTTTAAAACTTCCTCTCCGCTGCCAAAATAAGCACTTCCCCTTCTTCCAGTATTTTGATATGTTTTGATTTGGATGTTTAGTCTTGGCCTTTCTTTTGTTTTAGGTACTTGAAGAGGTTCAAGGAGATGAAGCTAAAGCTGCTGCAGCGCTGGAGTCGTCAGATCCTCAAAGGGCTTCACTTCCTGCACACGCGCACTCCTCCCATCATCCACCGGGACCTCAAGTGTGACAACATCTTCATCACCGGCCCAACCGGCTCCGTCAAGATAGGAGATCTGGGACTGGCCACTCTCAAAAGTGCCTCTTTTGCTAAAAGTGTCATTGGTGAGTGTGAATTTTGTCCAGCTCAGATTATTTACACAAGTATCTCCTTCTGCTGATATCAGGAAGGAAAACACAGTTTAGCTTAACTCTAACACTCTGCCGCTATCTTTAAACTCAAAACGAAGCCTTTGTTTAAATTACTTTGCTTCTATTTTCTCCTGCTGCTTTCCTCTGCCCACAAGCAACCACGGACGCCTCTGTTTAAATTCCTGCCTGCATTTTTAAATGCGGTATCATTACTCAAATGGCTTTTAATTTCAGTGGAATCTCGCCCTTCCCATCAAGTACGTGCAGGGAGTGTCAGCCATCAGACGCAGTGTGAAGACTTGTTGATACTTGATTCTTGGGAGACATGCGACATGTTGTTCAGCGTGATGAACGCAGCAAACAACACACAAAGACTGAGCTTTACGTTATTTACTCTCCAAATACTGAAGTTAATTATTGTATTATTGTAATTATCATATTATCGTTAGTGTTAAAACATTAAACAGTCAGTCCCAATAGAGAAAAAGTCGATGGAAACAGCAAAATTCGAGAAAAAAACGTCCTTGGTATTGTGAAAAAAGTTTCAATGCTTGCTCGAGGTGGTTTATGAAGACAAAGCTGTTTCCGCTGTTTCCCATAAATGTCCCATTCCTAGATTAATTCCCAAAGAATACACAACCACCACAACTGGTTTTGTTCTTCTTCTCTGAGGTTTATTGGTATTTGGCAAACAACTGCATTTGTTTCCCCGTTTCATGACCTCTAACGCCAATTTCGGATGAAACAACTCTTTGTGTTGCCTGATTTATTTGTCCAAACAAGTTGATGGAAGTAAACCTTATTCGCATTATTGTGAGATTTTAAAAGTTTGCCTCAAATTTGTTTGACAATTAGGTGGAAACACAGCTGCTGTTTTGGTTTTACAACCCACAATTTAACTGTTTTGGTATTGTTTTCTGCCGCAGCAGGGGAAAAAGCTCTGAAGAACACACTGTTTATGAGACCAGATGAACATGTGCAAGACACGTTTGTCATGTCAAGTAAAAAATGTTGATACTCAAGTATGTCAGTGTTGTGTTGACAGCTTGTTGTGCTCCATCAGATTAGAGATTAGATGATTATGAGAGTTTTTATCTATCAATACATGTATTATATGCTAATAGTTAACTTTGTAAGTACAGCAAGATTTTGCGCAAAACCAAATATTTTCTCAGGATTCATATAGGTTTAATTAAATCAAGGTGAAACTGGACTTTAAGTAATTGTAATAGAATAAATGTTGACCCTCACCGCTGCCCTCTGAACCCTGACAGGAACACCAGAGTTCATGGCCCCGGAGATGTACGAGGAGAAGTACGACGAAGCGGTGGACGTCTACGCCTTTGGAATGTGCATCCTGGAGATGGCCACCTCTGAGTACCCGTACTCCGAGTGCCAAAACGCCGCCCAGATCTACCGCAAAGTCACCAGTGTGAGTAAAAAGGAGGAGGAGTACCCGTACTTAACATAATTGTCCACATGTGTTCGCTTTCTTCCGTGTGTAAACTGGAATTAGACTGAGAGGAACCAGGATTTATTGTGTATACATCTGGATATCCTGGATCCTTGGAAAGAAGAGGGGCCCACGTGGACCGAAAGCCGCATTTTGTCTATTAAAGGCTTAGATTTGTCCATTACAAGCTCAGAGAGTAGAAACGTACCACGACCTGCCTGCTCTTTTGTTTTCAGCCTGCAATCATGAAGCAGATGTAAGACTCACTGATTGCCAGTGTACTTACTGGTTCAAAGATCCTGTCTAACTGGTTCTGGATATTGTGGTCACCGGAGTATTACCTTCTCCATGAAGTAGTGTTTGAATGGAAAACCTGTCGACACTGATGTTTGCATGTTTTCTGTCTGAACTGCTTGATAAGCCTCGCAGAAAACTTTATTTTAAAGGAAGCACAGATCAGCTCAATCACCTGAATACGTTTTGGGATTTCACATTTCAGCAAACTACGGATATTTTGCAACTATGTTTCATAAAAATGTCACGTTGTGTCAATGATGTGCTTATGTTCGGGTTTGGTTTAGACACTCAACCACTTGGTAATGGTTAGGAAAACATCAAATTTTGGGTTAACTGGTTCCATTGCCTCAAACATCTGGAAATTGTCCCCTCTTGCAATGCCACCTCGAGCAGTGGTTTCTTGCTCGGCAGCCATCTTGGCAGCAATGTCGCCCAGCTATCACGCCACTACCATCGCCTCCTCCTCACTGACCTCAAAGTCAGCTCATACGCGTGTAATCTTTAACTTTACTATGACGTGTTGAGGAAACGTCGATATGATACTATGACAAGTACAAATTTGAATTTATCCGTGGTTTGCAGTAACATGAAATGCCAACATTGCATTCTGGTGAACAGATGTAGTAAAAAGAAGTCTTGTTTTTGCATCGTATGATATCTGTCTAATGATGAAGTCATCTTGGAGCCCAATGCCAAGTTACAGGACATAAACTGATGTTGGATCAGGATGATATCATAAGCCTTAAAGACCAGAAGCAGTCTAGTGACTTTTAAGACCGTAGCACTACAGCGGTGGCTTTAGGCTGCCGTATTTCAAGCTGCCAACAACAGCGAATGACGCCACTGTGGGTGAGAACAGACGATGGTGGAATTACATGTTTTGGAAATTGTGTCTCACTCCGTACTCCACAAAGAGGGCTGTTTCTGTTGCGCGTGTCGCATATGCAAAGCAAACAGTGTCTGACGGTGGCTGGAAAGTGAGAAAGCAACAATGCCAACGAGTCGGAGTGGGTCTGGCTCCTCCACAAGCAAGACAACATAATAATGTTCCATGTGCAGTCGGAGAAGCTTACCCGCGCAACGAGATTTAATTAAAATCACATTAGCTATGCCTTTCATGATTTGTTTGTGTTTTACGTTTGTGTGCAGCGCAGACGACATCTGTGAATTTAATGACGTGGCTGTTAAATTTTTCACAGCATTAAAAACTAACCTTTAATCTTAACATAACTTTTCACTTATAGGACTGACATGTATATCAATGAAAGGCTATTTAAGGGGCTGAGAGTAAGAAATATAACTTGACATATGACCAGTTTAACATACACAAATGTTTGAAGGGTCTTGGAAATGTTTTTTTCATGTGGGTGGTCACAGCTGTCTGCAGAGGTAGCTTTTTCCATCAAATTAATGGATTCATACGTAAATAAATGCCTACTTACTGTGAGAAAATGCCTTTTAGCATGCTCTACATGGCCAAAAGTATGTGGACACCCAATCATAACAGCCTCCACTCCTCTGAAAAGGCTTTTCACAGCATTGTGTAACCAGACTGCAGGGATTTGCTCTTTTATAAGCTGGAGCTGCGGCTAATGTTTTTTTCCACATTAATTGATTAAGTGTTTGGTTTTAAAATATCAGAATATGGTGACATCACATCGCATCACATGCCCCAAATTTGCACAGGGAAATCCCTTGTTATGTCGGACCAACGGTCCAAAATAAACTTCAGTTAATCTTCATATAAATGTAAGAAAACAAGTAAATCTTATCAACTAATGTGTTTTTGGCATTTTGGCTGGAAAATGTATTTCGTCATGAAACGCACTGGGCACAGGGACAGTAAAAGAGGAAGTGACCTTCTTCAGACTGTTGCCATAAAGTCTGAAACACACTGATGTCTAAAATATCATTGTGTGCTGTCGCCAGTAGTGTATGAAGTATCCATATCCTTTACTTAAAGGAACAGTTCACCCAGAAATTAAATTCAGTCTTTATCTATTCACTGACTCGCGAATGGAGCCCATCCTGCCTGATCCAAGTGTCCGTAAGTCCAGAGATTGCAACGCCGTTTTGCTGTGAAGCTCCAAAAATGTTTTTTGGACTATGAAACGTCACCTGAGTAGATTATGAATGAATTCAATTTTTTGGATGAACTTATCCTTTGATATTCAAAGTGTTTTAAAAGAATGTTACGTAAAAATCTTCATCCTAAAAGTAACTGATAGCTTAAGCTGTCATATTAAAGGTAGTGGAGGTAGAAAGTAATAATATTTGCCGGAGCATTAAGATTTCCCTTATTTGAAACAGACTTTGAAAAACTTCCATGTAAAACTGAATGTAATTTACAATGTTAAAATGTGACGCACAAGTCGATGTCAGTACTACACCAGCATTTTTCTCCAGATCTAATCTAGACCACAGTCACCACAGGAAAGGAGCAGACTCCCAAATTAGATTTGAATTGAGGGGAAACTGATTTATTATGGAGGTGCCTGTACAGACTCTGAAGCAAAGTGTCTCAACAAAGAAGCCTCTGTGCTCTGCTTCAGATCCTCTATATCACATTTCACATAACAAGGTAACAGCATTTCAGTGATGGCACTGAAGCTTTTTCCTGAAATGATTATGTAACACCTCAGTATTCATTATTTGAAGACAGTAAAGTGACTGTAAGTCAAATCAGAAGTCAAGAAAAGAGAAAAAACACTTTTTCCATCTTCCGTCTTGCGGCTTCGTCTTTTATCTCACTCAAACAGGAAGCAGAAATAACTTTAGAAAATTATTGACGGTCATAACAAAAGAGGCAGCTGCTACTGTGTGACATGTCAGTCTTTAAATGTGATAATGAAGTGTATCACTCAGGCCTTTTCTGGTAAATCTAATTATGTGTGTGTTTGGAGCTAACATCAGCTGGTTGCTTGGGTATCTGCAGGCCAAACGCCTCTTTGACCTTGACTCCTTGGGTCGTATCAGTGTTTTTACAGCGCTGGGAGCTCTGCAGTAATCTTTCTACATACTTGTGATAGCTTTCAGAAAAACTCCCTAACTTGTAAGTGTGTTAGTTAATCGTGCATGAATATTTTCTATTTGGAGAAGCTCCAGCTGTCAGGAGGTAAAAAATCCCTTTGAATGTTTGGAGTTTCTTGGGTTTTTTCCATTTTCATGGGCTCTTGGCATTGTTCTCGTCTGGTGTTGACATGATCGCAGAGTCGAATGTCATGCAGGCTAGTGGCAGATGTCACAAAGCAGAGGATTACGTTAACATGCAGTGCAGGTGGGAGTGGCTGCTCCTGCTCTGATTAGATCCTCTGACAGGAGAACTGTGGGATACATGAAGGGATATTTGTTGCTGATCATTTCTCCTATTAAAAGCACCACCTTTCCCAGCCCTACAGATGAAATAAGACTATTCTGATTGTTTTCACAGGGAATTAAACCTGACAGTTTCTACAAGGTCAAAGTCCCAGAGCTCAAGGAGATCATTGAGGGCTGCATTCGTATGGACAACGATGAAAGGTACAAGTGAAAACAAACACTGTGATCGTCAGGAAAGTGCAGAAATCGGATTTTCTGCAGATAAAATTAAACTTTTTCAGCACAAAAATCAAAAAAGATTCTAATTAGATTCAATTTTTAGCATCTAAAGAGTGTCAGAAGAGGGAAAGAGCGCAAACTTTGGCTTACAGGTGCAATATTTAAGAATTAGCCTCACGTTGAATTCATACTAAAAACAAGCATACAGGGCAGCTTATCACTAGAGTAACAGCTAACTGTGGCTGTCGTCGGCTACTGCAGTTAGCTCAGTTAGCCATGCAGCTAGTGGTCTGGACTGGGAGTCTGGAGCACCAGGACAAGTAAAGGTTAACTGGTTAGCATGCTAACTTCAGTAGACGTCTCTGTAACACAATATACTTTATGGATGTCATAACTGTTGTTTCTTCACATAAATTATAAATAATATAAAGTCTAGTTCAACAAATCTTAATCCAAAAGCAGACTGACTGATTTTCTTCCCTCACTGCAGGTACACCATTCAGGACCTCCTGGATCACCCTTTCTTCCAGGAGAACAACGGTGTGCACGTGGAGCTGGCTGAGGAGGACGACACGGTGAAGCAGGGCCTGAAGCTGTGGCTGCGCATGGACGACACCAAGAAACTGCACGGGAAGTACAAGGACAACAACGCCATCGAGTTCCTCTTTGAGCTGTACAAAGACGTGCCTGAGGAGGTGGCTCAGGAGATGGTAAGCCGGCACACGAGGATAGCATGCCGTGAGGTCGACCTTTATTGGTTTACTGGCCCAGTTTGTGGCAACCATTAGTGAGGAAATTAAGTAATTGATCCCAGATGAACAGATAAAGGCGTCTTCATTGAACCCCAGCATGTTCTATGAGTGCTAATGTGATTTGTGATGATAGCTTTTTATAGGTATTCTGAGTGTAGCTGACACGATGTTAACACAAAAAATCACCAAATTCCTCATAAAAGAACGATGCCTTGAAGAAAAGACAATTTGGTTATACTTTTAAATAAGCATTAGAAACAGGCTAAGCTAACACCACAGTCTGACATTATGACTGAAGTAGATATTTCTCTTTGAATTATCTGTCTTCTGACACTTGACCCCAAAGAGTGAAAGCTGGCTCACTAATGCACCCTGGCATCATTATGCTTCTTTTACGGGGCTGTTATGACAGCAGACACTCTGAAAGGAGCTCCAGCCCATAAAGAGAACGCCTTGCAGAGTGTGTCAAGGGCACAGCTCAACATTTAATCATCAGTCGTTCGAAATGTGAGAGCGTGTCTCAGGAAGCAGCCGAGGTCACGTCTTTAATAATATAATGGCCCTCTTGCTCGTTACGAAACGGGCTGTTATGTCCTCCAGAGCCCCCTCCGTAGAGGTCACTTTTAATGAAAATGCACGCCACAATTCCTTACTTGTTTACCTCTTTGTGGTAGTTTTCATCAAGATCAAATTTGGTATCAGCGGGGGACATCTAGTCCGGCCGATCTGCTGTAATCTGACTATGTGTTGAGAGGCAAGTACGGACTGAGTGTCCCACTCTGCAGGACTGGGTGTCACAAGAGGCTGCGCAAGACTCCAAACTGACAGAGAATTAACACAATGTTCGCTGGTTTTAAAGAAAGTGTTGTTAGCACAAAAATGCTTTTGTCAGATCAAAGAAAAGACTGTCACTAAGTCACTAAATCACTAAGAGGAACCTGTGTAAATTGTTTACATTTTGCAGCAGGAATATGCTGCAGTGCAAGACTCCAGCCTGACAGAGAATGTACACAATGTACGTTAGTTTTACAAAGTGAATGCTGTTAGCACAAAAATGCAAGGCTGGGCTCAGGTCATTAGGTGCAACAGACATGGATGGATTGTTTACAGACTGCAGCGGCACACCATGCACCGTGACTTATCCACATGTATTCATGTTGTGCCCTGACCATCCCTGTATGTTGTTATGCAGGTGGTGCTCGGGTTCGTGTGCGAGGCAGACTTCAAGCTCGTGGCCAAGGCCATACGGGACAGGGTGACCACCATCAAGCGGCAGAGAGAGAAGCTGAGGCGGCAGGCGGAGGAGCGGAAGAAGAAGCTGGAGCAGGAGGCCATAGAAGAAGAATTAGAGCTTCCACCCAGAGTCAGCAACGTCGTGGCAGCAGAGTCCCCCACCCCGGCCCTGACACCTCCGGCCCCCATCCTGTCCCCCGTCACCAGCTCCGTGGACTCTGGTGTCAGCTCCAACTATCCTGCAGAGCCTGAAGAGCCCGAGGCTGACCAGCACTTCCACATGCGCCACAACAGCCTGTCCTCTGCTAACTGTGAGCCGCTTAATATACACATACAGGGAAAAGTTTGTGGTGATTTCCATGTTCTCAAGCACAACGTTTACAACTTTTTGGCCTTTTAAAACAGCTTAAAGCCAGAAGATAATAACAGAATTTTCAATTTTGGGTGAACTTATCCTTTAAAAGAAGTAGATTGTGTTGTGAGTGGTTTAATTTATAATAATGCATCATATTTTAGTTGAGTTTAAGTTGTTTTACAAGAAAAATGTAATCTGAAAAGTTACTAGTAGCTGTCAGGTAAATGAAAAAAGAGTTAAAAGTACAATATTTCCCTCTGAAATATTGAAGTTGCATTGAAGGTATCATAAAACTGTAATTCGATTCAGTACTTGAGTAAACGTACTTGATAGATTCCACCACTGTTTGAAACCCACTGCATACTTTAACTTCATTCATAAAAGTTCATAAAAGAGTCACAAAGTTCAACTTCTGACGATTGTGCGATTTATTATGTGTTCAGGTCAACAGCTCATCGTAAACTCTGGAGAGACAGAGGTTTTTCACTGCATTAGCTGAGCAGTTCAGTTGAATATAAAGCTGGTCAGATCTCTGAGCACATGGGAGGGGTACAGTGAAATGTGAAACTGTGGATAACTAAATTATTCAAGCCCTGTAAGTCTCATGGTGCTGGCGCGTGTGCTGCGCTGTAGTTACTGAAAATGTCCCAGTTTCTGCAGAAATCCACAGCCAAGATATTTCTTTTGGTGGTCCTTGTGAATCACTTCATTCTCGTCAGTTTTTATTGTGTTTGTGTGTGTCTCAGTTTGGGGTCATTAGATGTGTGTGTACAGTTTGTGTCAGTTAGTCAGGCCACAGTCGGTCACATGCTAATGGCTGATGTCCTTTGTTTAAACAGCTGACTGCGAGACGGACGGCTATCTGAGCTCCTCTGGGCTTCAGGATCCGCTGGAGGCCGGCAGCTTCAACGCGCCCGCGACACCTCCCACACCACACGCCGACACGCCGACTGCAAACGGTTTCCCCATCCCAGCCCTCCGCTTCCCCTCGGTGAGTGGCCTCGATGAGGAACTTGTTGTCAGAGTGGAGAGCGCAGGCAGGGGGTTGGAGGCGAGAAGGACGGCTTCTCCAAAAACATTAAGAGACCACCTTCATCAGCTGTACTCAGTCTGAAACAGTGCTGACAGAGAGTTATGTACAAACAGTACATGGTTGGAAAGTAACACCTGACATTGATCAGATTGCTGTCCCTGAATATAAAACAATGATCATACACGTGCCTATTTTTATCAAAGCTAATTACCAAAATTAGGGATTTCAGGGTTATAAATGAGCCGTTTTGTTTTGACGTAACTGGTCTTCGTTACATCAAAAACTTCTGGGATCAATTTTCAGTGTTGGGTGGGGAACAAGCTTCCTGCCTACTGTCTTGTACTGCACCTCAAACGACAAATAAATCAATGGAAGTCTTTATCCTCCTTCACCTTACAACATCCCTCTTTTCTATTCATAGAGCATTGCTGTATCCAACAACACAGAGCACGGCACCTCAGGGTCCCCGAGTGGATTCAACTCCCCTGTGGACAGGTAACTCTCTCCGGCTTCCTTTCTCTCCTCACGCTGCTCTTTCTTTAAACATGTGAGGAACAGCAGAGTTCAATAGTCCTTTCTTTATTTAGGTTACAGACCTGGAAATCAATGTGACTTTAGTAGAAATGTCTGGTCTTCCCTCCATAACTCCTCCTCCTCCTCCTCCTCCTCCTCCTCTTCCTCCTCCTCCTACATGTGTGGGGCTGTGACAACAAGCTCGAGGCGATCGACAGGCTGCTCTGTGTTTTTGTTGCAGCGAGGCAGAGCGGAGCCTCGCAGGTTTCTGTTTGTCGGGCTCTCAGATGTTGTGGAGGCCCTTTTTTCCACGTTGGTGGGATGTTGAGCCGACAATGGGCGATAGATGATGTGTTAAGAGGTTTATATCTGGACTCCATCTTCTGTTCAGAGACTTTAATGTCTCTAATAATGATGATGTGATGAAGGCTACAAATAATGATTGTTAATCCCTTGTAGGGCTGCAGAATATAACAAAAAATATTGGGATATTTGATTTTGAGGAGATTTTAAAATATCAAGATATATACAGTATCTTGTATTCAATAAAACTTTAAAATATGGTAATATTATTTTCAAAGTCTTACCACCCCACCCTTGTCATTTTGTTAGTCTAAATAGTTTTTAGAGCAAAATAGACATTTTGAAAAGCCCAAGTTGACATCTTCATCTGTCAACGTAGTTTAATTTCTTAAGAATTAGAGAACAAACACAGTGACAGGCAACAAGCATAGCACCCTTGACAGTATTGGGACAGTAGTCTTTGTATCAATAGCTATTTGAGTGACATGAACTGCATTCAGCTGCTATTTCGCTCTGTGTATCTACCATAGTTGTCTTTTGGAAAAACAAAACCCACTGTCACCAGTTTACTGGTACAGGATGGGCTGCTAGGGATGCAGCGGTTGGATCCGTCATGGGACAGTCTCTGTCGGGCAGCCCCCGAATTGAGACACAGCTTACATGTCGTAAATCACTTCCTGCGCTTCATCTGCAGTTTGTGCCGTAGCAATGGAACGATGATGAACATTGCACACAAACAAACTACCGTATTTACCTCAATCGATGTCTCAAACTATTCCTCAAAAGTCCTTGAATTTGATCTTCAAGAAGATGTGGGGACCCTGTGCATGATTGACACTTCAGTTGACTTGTCGGTAGGAGATTGAAATAAATGCCAAGGATAGCTGAGTATCATGTTTCATAACAGATTGAAACATCCTCTCAGTTTCTTTATTTTGCCTCTGAGAAAAAGATTACCAATGACTTTTCAACAAAACACTGGAATAATTTGCTTTATCAACACACATCTTGAATCCAGTTGAGTCTAATTTCCATGTATTTATTGTTTAAAGGTAAAACCAGGCTTCACTTTGAACTAAAGTTACCCGTGAGGTGGAGGTTTTTAAATAGAGACAAGCGGACGCTGCCAACCAGCAAGCCTATAAATGTTTGCAGCCTGTGGATGGATGGGAGTCTGTGACCACAGCGATACAAAAAGACCCAAGAGACGCAATTAGCCGACCGAAGCTTTTTATAAAGCGAGCTGAATGTTCTCCAGTTCCCTGAAACCTAAAACTTCATTGTGTAAACTCAACAGTTCATATGAATGTGTTGCTTACTCTTCTCCGAACTCTAAACAGTCCTCTTTAAACTATATTGTTTATACACCCAAGAGACACGCCGCTGCAACGCATCAAGACTTTGTTTGACACTCCGAAGTGCTCTTATTATTATGTGTGATGAAGATGATCAGCCGTGATGCAATTCCTTCTGTTGTCGACGATGAATGTGCTTTCAAATTACTGCATGAGGAGTGGTTTTGGTGGCTTTTTTTGGGCGCATTTCCTAACCAGAAGCATGTGATGTTTCCTTGCAGCTACGCCTCCGATGTGACTTCAGGCTTGAGCGACGGCTACGAGGGCCTATCAGAGAAGAGCGAGAAAACGGCTGCGAGGAGAACCGCCGGGAAGCTGTTCAGGAGGAGGGCGCGCTCGAGGCTGCGCATCACAGGGGTACAATAAATCAAAAGTTCAACTTCATTAAAACACATATAAACATGCCATAAACAAATAAATCATGCAGCTGGATTGATTGAATTATTGAATAAGGGTTTTTTTTTTAATTACGAGCGAGCGGTGGAGCTCCACCCTGATTATGTAACATTATCGGTAGTTATGTTTTTCTTCCCCTGGTCACCACAGTACATTTCTCCTCTGATCAGGACACTCGGCGGCCTTTTAATGAGCGTGTTTTGACCGCAGGCAGAGACAAACAGCTCATGCATAACCACATACAGTACAGTGGAGCAGAGCGTGCACACCACAACACAACACACACTGTATTTTACAGTAGACTCACACACGTTTGCTCACACACAAAAACACATTGTTCCTCCTGTGTTTAACTTTGCTCGGTGGTTTAGAGAGTAAACAGTCACCCGTCATTAACCATTGATCCCTTGTCTCTGCAGCTCTCTGATAAAGTGGACCGGGTGGTGGAGTGTCAGCTGCAGACGCACAATGACAAGATGGTGACCTTCAAGTTTGACCTGGACGGAGATAACCCTGAAGACATCGCTGCTGTCATGGTGAGTCATTAGTCACCGGCCAAGCAATCATCGACAGGCTTCTTCAGAAAGTTAACCATAAAACACTTCGATCTGGTTAAAGACAGGAGATTATTTTGTGTTCGCCCCTGTTATTTACTTTAGCTGTGAAAGGTTTCTGATCTGGGATATCCACCGTTGGTGTTGGTTGTTGTGAAGGTGCAGCCTGTGTTGGTCAGACATGCGAAACTGGAAAGCGTTGTGTGACGCCTCTCCGAACGCGTATTTTCAGAGAGTGAGGAAGGATCTCAGCAAACGTGACTAAACACTGAATAAAACTCTTGAATACTACCCTTTCTGATAACATTTATGTTGAGCTACGTCAGATTGTCATCAGCAACGGTGGCTGTTAAACACTAAAGACAGCCGCTCCCATGATCCCACGCTACTTCAGAACATAATCAAACGTCTTTGTTTTGATGGGGAAACACCTCCACGCAGCTGACGTCACACATTGTACATTTAAGGGTTAAAACAATGAAAATATTTGACAAAAGATTTGTTGGAGCCTCCTGGAACTTTATAATATTTTGACAGAAATAAACGTCAGCTGATAAGTCTGACAGATTCCTCTATCTCAGCTGGACATGAACATGATTCATCCTGCTTCCAGTTAACAGCCTTCTGTTTGTCCAGCTGATAGTATATCTAACTTTCTGTGACGCAGGTAAGCAGTCACCCATCCCCCTGTGATTGTCTTTCAGCTTCATTAGCATGGAGAGGTACGTGATGAGACAGCGTGTGCGCTTCACTGAACATACTGTTTTCCCGACTCTTAAAAAAACACAGTGGGCTTTTGTTTACCGAGTCTTGGCTCAGCGGGGGCGTTTGGCATCACAACATCCCCCGTGGTTCTCAGTGTAAGGTTTTTATTTTTTTTAAATGAGCTGAATTATGCCGTACTGACAGGAAACGGTCACCACGCCCCAACCCACAATTCACAGCAACACTTAAAACTGCTGAGTTGTGAAGTCACATTAGATGATTTATGATATTTTCCTCAGGATAAGCATCACTGAGGGGAGGTGGGCGTGTGTCTGGGTGGTTCATTTGATAAATGGACGGACAAATAAACAACAAATAGGTCCGATATTCCTAGAAGCATCTATTCTTCTATGTGTTCCTTTACAGTAAAGCTGCGGTGATCAGGCGTTCGAAGGAAAAATAATTTATTTGTTAGACGATTACATTTGATGTGAGGAAAAAAAATGTGAGGATTTGTTGTTTTTCTGTGTCATTTATGACAGTGAATAGATAGTCTTTGGGTTTTGGGCTGTTGGTTGGACAAAAGAGGAAATTTGAAGACGTTGCTTTGGGCTCTGGCTTAAAACTCCTCTACCTTGGCTCGAATGCAACATGAAATCTGCAGAGTAACTAGTTATTAAAGTTATCAAATACACGTAGTGAGTAAAGAGTAAAATGTGCCCCTGAAATGTAGAGGAGTTGAAGTAAAGTATCTGAATACTCCATTCAGTCATTGTCGTTTTGTCTTCCAGGTGCACAACGAGTTCATCCTGCCGTCAGAGAAGGAGGGCTTCATCCACCGCATGGGCGACATCATCAAACGTGCCGAGTCTCTGATGACCAAAGAGCAGCCGGTCCACTCCAGCGGGCACCGACTCCCCCAGCCTCCCTTCCACGGCGGGGTCAACTCATTGTCTTCCTCACAGGTCAGCAGCAGCACCTGCTCCTTTTCCAGTCATCCACACCACAACACTGATCGCTGGGAACAAAGGAAGTAACTGTAGCGTGTGTTTTACTGTGCTGTCCGATCATCATAAATTACATCAGCTACGGCGCGTCGAGCCGCGCTTATCTCAGGCGGACCCATAAATCTGGTGCAAATGGAAAGCTGTAGAGTGGTGAAATAAACACTGTCCTCACTGTCCACGATCCCTCCTGAGACGTGCCCTTAAAGAGATCAGGTTAAGTGTTCCTAAAGCCACCTGAGGCAACACTTTCAGTTAGAACACCATGTTACTAAGAGCACTAATGTCATAAAACCCTGTGATTTGTGGAAACATACCCCATGCCTGACTTTTTTTTTTTTTACATTTATTTGTTCCCAAAACCACAAATCCTTTCCAGGGAGTGCGCCATAATGAACTTTCCAGCAAATCTGCCCACATTGGATGGTTAAAATAATTCATGTTTGGATTTATTGAACCTTTCTGAATTGAGATCCTGTGAAGCTGTGAAATGAAGACTTCCAGGAAGAAAAGCGGGGCCACTCTGTACGAGATATGACCTAATGCCTAATCAGGAAAAGAAGCGTCTGTTCTGCCAGCTTATGTTCCACCAGAACAAAATCTCTTTGTGCCTCATAGTAAAAAAATGATCAAGCATGTTTCATGAACGATAGATACGAGTAAGAGCAGTAAACCTCTATCGCCAGCTACCTTCCGACCCCCTGGCTACATAATTACCCAGAACCACACCGGACAAATCTCGCCTGGCTCCGCTCCAGCACCTGATTAAAAACACTGCATCCCCAAAGAGCCGTTAATGGCTGCTCTCACCAGCATCGTCCAGCCAAAAAACCAGACCGCTAGTTAAAGCCAGGAAGAAAAAACCCACAAGGCCACAGACTCATCTGTTTATCTCTTTCCTGGCTGTTGTAGCTCTGAGGTAGGGCGCTATTCTGAGAGTTTTGGGAAGAGACTTGTCTGTGTATAAATGGAGCTTGAATCCCTGGAGAGCCGTGCTTGTCTAAATGTTGCTTGTTTCCTCTACCTGACACTTAAAGAGCAAGACCATTCGTCTGCAGTCATGCTAACAGCTCTGTGAGGCAGTGCTTTGAGCTAAATGATAATAATAATGGGAATGGTCGATCAAAAATGAGCTTCTAATCATGACCATGGGAATGTACTGAGAGAGAAAAAAACAGTTCATAGCTTTCCGGTAGCTTGCAGCTGCACTTTCAGACACGTATCTCTATATCATGTCTTCAGTTTGGTAAATATTAGTCCTTATAAATAATGTAATAGTCATAAATGTGAATTTCATGAGATCTTCATTACCGCAAACATTTTAATCTAATTTATTTTATCCATCCGTCAATATCTTGTTGTCAGAATGAGTCAAGCATACCTTTATACTTACCTGCAATGCTTAAATAAGAACAAAAATGGTTGCAATGATTTTCCATGTCTTGAAAAGCATTACACTGATGCCTGTAGAAACCTTGTACATTGACATGGTCCAGTTTCTAACCAACTATTAGTTCCAGCGATCAAACACACAGAGTAGTTTTGTACTGCAGCTGAATGGCAGCATGTTAGAAAACCAGCGTTTAACTCAAATACACGTGCACGTTTTTTCTCAGCAATGAACAGAAGTGGAGTCTGAAATTCATCAAATGTGTTCTCTTACAGCCCAATCTGCACAGTCACACCCTGCCTCGAACCAACTCCTCCTCCTCTCTGCCTGGTAAGTCTCTCATCTGGTTTAATGACATTAATTCAGCCATTAAGAGCAAACTGGATAATTTTGTGCTCGAGGAGACTAAACATGATATGAATTAAGTGAATACACGTCTCACGTCTGCCTTTTTAATCATTTCCTGGAAGTCTGAAACTCACCGATTAACATTAAAGGAACAGTTCACCCTGAGGTCATTATCTACTGACCCCCATTATAATGTAAAGGCGGGCGAAGCTTCGTAGTCCACAAAACATTTCTGGAGCTTCACAGCGAAACAGTGTTGCAGCGTTCTCCTAAACAACTGAGGTCGATGTCGTCTGAGGCCTTTTCAAATCAATGTGAGATCTCTGGGCTTCCGTACATTTGGATTACGTTGGACAAGCTGTACGGATGCATTTCATGTCTACTTCAGTTGTTTCTTCAGAATGCTGCAGCCCTGTTTTGAAACTCGAGAAATGCTTTGTGAACTACAAAACTTCACCGACTTTCCATCAGCATGGGGGGTGAATAGATAATGACTGAATTGTCATTTGTGGGTGAACGGTTCCTCTAAGCGTGTGTCATTCTCACTGCATGGCAGATTAACTTGTGTGTTGCATCTTGTGCATGATAAGTGTGTGTGTCTGTGTGAACTAACATGTGCACGTGCATCCACTCATGCATGTGTGTGTCTTGTCTTAGATTTTAGTGTGGCTAACCCGAGCGTTGGGGTGCGCGGCCCCAGTGGAGACATCTTCAGTGCAGACATTACTTCACCTGGGCGACCTCTAATACGCTCACAGTCTTTCCACAACGCCCCAGGTAAATAGCCCCTGCGGCCCTCCCTCTGGTCCCTGCGTGAAGAGGCCGAGCATTGTTTACTGTTTCAGCACACTGAAAAATTGTTACAGTCCTCTGGCAAAGAATAAGTCGAAGCAAGGCTCAGCTACCTCATAAAACCCCTCCCCTCCCCTTCTCAGGGCCCGCTCTTGGTATTGTTCAGACATTCGCATGGCGCCATCCGCCATCCCAACACCTCAAAGCCTTCGTCTGTGTCTGCCTTGCAGCAGGGCCTCTTGGGTAATTACCTCACCTGAAGGGCGCTTTCTGGCTTTTTAGGGAGCTGTGAATGCTGTCGCTGTAGAGCCTGAGCTTTCCTCCACTGCTGCTATGGTCGGCAACATCTGTTTGCCAGCACAAACTCCTACTGAATTTCCAAGAAAGCCTCCTCCCCCGTCAGAGTCTCCTTCCCCACAGGAGGAGCATTAAAGAGCACATGTCCTCCATATCCCCCCCCCCCCCCCCGTTTCAGCCTCAGCAGCCATCTGAACATCCTCATCCCCTCTAGTCCTGCGTCCCCTCTCTGCTGGACGTCCGCTGCACGGCTGCTTTTTCAATGCTTCTTGGCCTCCCGCCACCGTGACAGAGTGTTGCCTAACCTATGTTTCCATCCGCATGGAAAAAAAAGTAGAGGCTGGTTTGCATCATCAGCAACAGGAGGCGTGGTTTATAACTGTGGAGCCATTGTTGAGGTAAATGTCAAATCAATGGATGGCACGAGGACGTTGGCGTCCTTAAGTATTCCCCAAGGAGCGTTGTTGAAATCACCACAGAGCGAAGCGAACACGTGTGTTCCATCGAACGTAACAGCTTCACTCGCTCCATTGATGCTGAATCCCTCACAGCCACGTAAGCCCAGTGTGCAATTATAGTCGGATGCTGCTTTTAAACAAAACGTCTTTGTTCATCATGGAAACCCTTTTATTTGAAAGTACGGGAAAGACTCTACATGGTGTGTGTCTTGGAAGGGGTCTGAGAGAAGAATTAGACCGACCACAAACCTGAGGAGAGAGGAAAAATGAGTGATCTAACCTGTCAGCCTGGATCAACTCTGTCCAATATTCCACTGCGACTGTGCAGATTTACACGTATTAGGCAGGTGATCAACAAGTGTGTTCAACAACAGTTTTACGAGGCGTTCCCAAGTCCATGTAGAATCCTTCATATATTTAATATAAAAAAATCTGTACATGTTTTTTCTTGCACAATTTAAACCCACAATAACTGACTTCAAACAGCAAATTAAAGCTCCTTTTTTATCTTTGTCTTCCAGGCTCTCCTCTCCATTATCAGAACCACCACCACCACCACCACCACAGCCCCGCGTCTCTCCTGCCCCATCACCAGCACTACCACTCACCCTACATGGGCCACAGTCACTTCCCCTTCCCGTACCCAGGCTCTCCAAGTTCCCCCAAACTAGCCGGCCACCCTCCCCTCACACGTGTAGCCAGTAACCCCACCTTCCCTTCTGTTCCCTCCCCAGCCCCCGGTTCCCCAAGTCCTCTCAGTGAGACCCCGAGCCTCGGCAGCACTGAGAATCTCGTCATGTCCCCACCTGCCCCTCAGCATCACAACATGTGGCCCCCCCACACGCAGCCCCTGTTCTCCTTGGCTAATGTCATCTCCATGGCCATGAGCATGGCTCAGTCTTTCATCCCTCCGTCGAACCTGCCCACACAGGGGATGCCCTCTTTTCCAGACTTCTACCCCCAACTACCCGCTCACATGGCCGCGCAGTCGGGTTACCCTTCAGTCTACCAACAACACTACCAGGCCCCACCGGTCGAGGTCCCGTACCCCTCAGCGGGCATCCCGGTGCAGAACAACATCTACCACAGCCCTGAGCATACACCTCAGATGGATGGTTTTCCTCAGAGCACTCATCCCAGCTGGATGCATCCCTCCATGCCTTCCACTCCTCCACTGGTTCCTCAGGAGCCTCTGCAGCAGACTGGACTCTCCAGTCCCCCCATCCTGACCCCGGAGGACAGTCTCCACAGTTATGTGCACCCGTACTCAACACAGGTTCCAGCCCAGGCAAAACCCAGATCAGATGTGTCCAGTTCAAACTGCTCGTCAGATCTGTCCCCATCACCTCCAGAGAGCCCAGAAAGCACTGTAAGTCACTCTGAGCTACTTATTTCTCAAGAAAATTCAATTATTGATTAATCACTTAAGACATTTTCAGGCCAGAATGCCGAACATTTAGCAGTTTAAGCTTATTAAATGTCAGAACTTCCCCTTTTTCTCTATTTCATATGATTTTAATTTGAATATTTTGGGTTTTTGGCTGTCTGTAGGACAGAATGAGTTATTTACAGACTCGAAAACGTCTCTCTAGTTAATTGAAAATGGTTTCTTTCACTATATCCTTACGTTTTACAGACAATTCTTTCTTTAACTGAAAAATAAGTGTTTTAAATATCCAACTTTTTCTATTCAAATCAGCTCAGGCTATCTGCCATAACAATCACCAATCCAATACAGCATTCTGCTTTCCCTAATTTAATAACTGTGTCCTGTTCTGTTCCTAGTTTTTTAGATAATTTAATCTAAGGGAGGAGTCGTGGTTCCTGTGGCAATAACAATTTAGATGTTACAAGTTGCACCTTTAATGTGGATCGGTCACATCTGTCCAATAGCTGATCTCACAAATGCTCACAGTGTTTATTCTTCCTGTCTAGTTATCATCCTTCAGCACCGAGTTGCACCCCGCTGTAGCTGAGATGAAAACCAGCACCCCAAAACCGAAAGCCTCTTCCACTGACTCTGGTAAGAAACTCTGTTTGTGTTCTCTGAACCAGCTTCTCGTCCGTCTCTGCGACATAAACACTCACCGCGATGTATGTTGCAGCCAGGAGCGTGGAGAGCTGGAAAATTACATACTGCTTGATGTTTATGTTTGCAACCAAAACAAACCCACACACATGCTCCTGCATACACACAAACGCACCCACAGCCAGAGTACTTTTCCCCCCCGCTCCATTTTATGATGTATTCGGTCTAAATACGGTCCAGTGTTTCTGTTATGGCCAATTTGAGTTGTTTTCAGTTCCCTGTCGCTTTCTCTCCGTCGTATCCGTGGTGACATTATCACCTATTAGCGGTGCCTCAGGAGCCGTTGCGTAACCACGAGTCTGGATATAATGTTCCATTCGAAACAAACACAAACGTAGGTGCGATGGCGGCCCTGCCCACTGCCGTTGACCAATCAGAGGGCAGCCGCGCTCATTACGGGCCTCTCCTCCCATATCCACACCTGTCAGTGTTTATATTCTCCTCAGAAGCCCACATTCAGACAGAGTCCCTCTGTTTCAGCGGGCACAAACCCAGCCGCTCTCTTGAGTTTACTGTAAGAGGGACACTTAGTGGGCGAACTGACGCACTGCAGGGTTTAAACCCTGAAATGGTCTGCAGATGTGACTCCAGCTGTTGCATCGCTAGAGTGACACCAGTGAGCCATGCCAACATATTTATTTGATAATGCCATGACTTATGGCTCTATAAAGGATATTAGTAATGCACTGATTTATCAGCCTGACATAGCTGACTCGCATGACTACTATCAGCTGATCAGCAATTCAGTTGACATTCACTGATGGCTGATGTTTATCTGAGGTGTCACATCAATTTTGCGTTGGCACATTCATGAGCTACTGACTCGTGACGTCTTTGCCATCAGTTTGTAAGTCCGGAAAAATGCTTATCACTGAGTAGGAAGTTGTCTTTCAATCTTAAAGCAACAAAATGTAACTTCCTGGAGAAAGATAGCTGATTGTTGAGTCTTATCTGGGACTCAGCATCACTGGGACTCAACAATCATCTGTTTACTATCTGTGAAGTTGTTTGATTTTGCTTGACTGACTTTGTGCTCTTTTAAAGATAGTGTTTGTATTTCTTTTATTTTGTTATAATGAAGATTTCTTTGTTTTCCCGCTAAAAAAGGAGGCGATAGATAGCAACAAAACCAAAATAAATTACAACAACAGTGTTTTATACATCAGTATCAGCACAGAATTGCACAATCGATGTATCCCTTGAGGATATCCACCTACACTGAACTTAATTTAGGAAATAAGACACAAAACAAAGCAAGTCTCCTTGGTAACACTTTATAATAACAATCACTATAAAGTTAATGTAATTTACAGTTTAGTTAATAGTTATTTCACTGTCACCAAACAATGAAATGCTTTTATAAACTGTTTATTTTTTTGTTTTCAAAAGGACATTTCACCTCCTTGACAAGAAATAACTATAAACTGAAGTTTGATTAACTATAAATGTACCTTTTGTTATTAATTATAGTTTTCACTCCTTTTAAGAAACTCATGATTAGATTTTCTAACAAAGCCTGCCAATCAGGAAAGACTGAGGCTTTGTTTTAATGATCAATCAGCATCTGCTAAATGCCATAAACGTAAATGTAAATGATTGGATTACAGAACAATCAATGGTCTCACCAATGATTGACTGTCACTCATATAAATAGGCTGTCCAGGTGTTACAGCTTCCTATTCATGGAGGCTAGAAGTAAGTAAAGAGAGGACTACAACTTACTGGAGTTGATGTTTGAGATCACCTCTTTTATGTTAGAGACACATTTAGATCTGATTTTAAAAATGGCAGCAGGATCAAAGGACTGAATACCTTCTCTCTTCCTTGACAGAAGTCCAGTCTGCACCCGTCACTGTCGGGAGGTTCCAGGTGACGCCCAGCATGGACATCCCTGCTCCTGTCCTGACACTACCTGCTGCCCCACAGCCAGCAGAGAGCGGCAGCAACCCTTCAGAGAGCAGCACAGAGGAGCAGGGGGAGTCTGAGACCAGCCTTGCCACCTCCCTCACCATGTCCCCTCCTCACCCTCAGCCCCACAGAGACTCTGCAGCGGTCCTCCAGGAGGTGGACGGGCAGGTGGAATGGGCTGGGAGCCAGGAGCAGCAGCAGGACGGGGAAGAAGAGGAGGAGGAAGAAGAGGAGGAGGAGGAGAGGGCGGTAGAAGTTGTCGAGGAACGACAGAGGACGAGGAAGAGGAGTCGGAGGAGAGCTCAAAGCCTGAGCCTGATGGGAACGTCTGCGGACAGCGGGCTCTCTGTGACAGCGGCGGAGATGGAGGGGAGGCTGTGGGACGGAGCGGCAGGAAGCCCGCAGTACAGCAACGCCCTCCACCACTTATGGATGATGACCTACAACCGCAGCACTCCCTACCTGAGCAGCGATGACTCAGACAGTGACGACGAGGACATGCTGGAGGAGCTGCAGGAGCTCAGAGAGAAGTAAGTGACAGCACTGAAGAAAACAGCCTTTTAAACTGAAAAGAGGAGAGAAGGCAATTTTTTTTTCCTATAACTGAATTTACAAGCTGTTCTCAGAGGAAATTAAGGGGGACAGGGAACTTTTAACCTCTTACATTTGTCCCTGTTTTGTCCTCTAACAGACATCTGACGGAGGTGCAGGCCCTGCAGGCCGCTCAGAAGAGAGAGATCGAGGAGTTGTATGAGAAGATGGGGAAGGTTCCCCCCGCAGGGATCGTCTC
This sequence comes from Pagrus pagrus, assembly GCF_965226575.1. Lineage (NCBI taxonomy): Eukaryota > Metazoa > Chordata > Actinopteri > Spariformes > Sparidae > Pagrus > Pagrus pagrus. The sequence continues at coordinate 4,001,655 of NC_140208.1, read as the reverse complement.
TCCTGCTGCTATGCTGTCCAGCCGACAGCGCCGCCTGTCCAAGGGGAGCGCCTTCCCCTCGTCCCGCAGGAACAGCCTGCAGCGGCTGGACATCCTGCCAATCCAGGGTGAGGAAGAACACCCACACTTATTGCCTCGACTTTGTGTCTGATTTAACTCTGTTTCCTGAATTGAACTTGATGTGTGAATGTGTGTTTGTTCTCCCAGGTATCATTAGGAGAAACTCCCTCGGAGGCAGCAGCAGCGGCTCCCAGGATAAACCGAGCAAAGGTGTCACCTTCGCCACTGACATTAGTAGAATGGTGAGTGAATCAACACAGAGTCATACTAAATTACTTCATATTACTATTATTCTCTTTGTCAAAGTCAACAGAAAGAAGCTTTGTTCTCACTTTGTTCTCTTCTTCTCTCTTTCTCAGTAAGAAACTGTCAGCCAAGCACGCTGTATATCTGGACTACCTCATCTGAAGTGTGACTGCAGCGGTCCCGACCCGTCCTGCAGGAGGATCGCTTCGACACTTCTCACTGGCACAGCCGTCAAGCAATCTGCTTCCTCTCCGCCAGTGGTCACAAGGTTCTGCCAGTGGTCATTTACCTCAACGTACACACGGACTAGTCGTCAAGTAAAAGCTGGATTTACACAGGAACTGTAACATCCGGTCTTCAGCCGTTCGTCAGACCAGAACGTGTTGCAGCTGAAGGACAGAGTATCTACCAGTCTGGTTCATGTTAAAAACGACACGTTCGTTCTCTAAAGTGTCACATCACAGGTCGTGTTAAGTCTTCAGCATTAACACGGTCCAGAGCTGCAGAGTCGTGGCACCTCTTATGATTTTGACCCAGCTGTTCTCCTGCTTGTCCGATTCACTGCCGTTTATCAAACCGAGCACAGAAATGTGAAACCCCAGCGAGGCTCTGACACCTTTACTGACAGTTGTCGTACACAAACGACGACATTTTCGGATTATCTCGCAACTTATTTGCTGTAGTTTGTTAATGATGTCTCAGCTCCTGCTGAATGCACAGTGAATACACTCTGATTATTGCCTTCTAGGGCCCGACGAGAGCAGAATAGATGCTTTGTACAGTTTGATTTATTCCAATATGTGTTATGAAAACATCTTTGGTTTCTTTAGCGATAGGATGACCTACATTCTCTTCTATTCCTGACACTTTTAGATGTAGTCAGAATGATTTTTCACATTGTACAGACGTTAATACGAAGGTGATCATTTCTATCAACACATCACAAGGATAAAAAAGCTGTACAACAGTTAAATGTTGGCATGTCGCCTGCTCGAGCAGATAAAATGGGAAGAGATTTGGTGAAACGATGCACAGACATCACACATCAGTTAAACAATGATTGCTTTGTATTGATCAGTTGTGAAAAAGGTTTCAGACTACTGGCTTTCCTGTTGATTGTACATGTGTATATAGTAGAGTGCATTTTTAGATCATGTTTACATGTTACAAGTAAACTAAACCTTAAACTCTCGCTCAAGCAAAAATAATATTTGACGCTTGTTCCTTAGATCAAGCACCTTGTGCACTTTAGTCAAATTCTACTTTAGTTCTCAAATCATTTAACACTTTAGTGGGTGAAACTGTGTTCACGCCAGGAGGCGCTCATGTTTCCTGGCATTTTTTTCCATAAGGGAGGGAGAAGATATACTCCAGTTTATGTTTGATCACAATATTTCATACTGGTCACAGTGATGATGATATGGAAGAGGATAAGGACAACTGGGGGGGAAAAGATTTCTGAGAAAAAGGTCAGAAATTTGAGAGACAAGTCTTTTTTTTTACCGTGGCCCTGATCCTCTTCCACATGTTATGATCTACCCGCCCACAGTTTTAAATAATCAGTCCAAGCTGTGAATGTGTAGCTGTTGCCTTATAAAAATATTCACAACACAACGCTGAACTTTTTCTGGCAGTGAAACTCCTGTAAGATTTCCCCAAAGTTCATAATAATATATTCAAAGAGGTTTCAAAATTTTGAATGTAAAAAAATATATAATTGTATTTGCTTTCTGAAGCTGCTGCTGTCCTGCCATGCTGAATCTGTGCCTTTCCCTTACAATGTCTTATTTTATATTTCTACTCTTGAGATTTGGTGGCAAGATCGGACTCCATATATTATTAAATTTTGACAGAAATAAAAACAAATGTAAATACCACGGATGTTTTGTCGTCTTTACTGCTTCACCTGGTGTTTGTTTTCTTTCATAAAAAGCTCCACACAGACAAAGTTGTGTTAAAAAAGGCATATACATTAGATCTTTATTTTACAAGTTATTACTTTATCCACATAAATATGTTTCAACAGGTCGATCCATGTGTCATTTCAGCACTCTGCTGTTAAAGGCCACTGTAGACTTAACTTCATTAGCTGACTGAAATTGGAGATATTCTACATCACATCATCAGGGCTAGAAACTTGTCAGGTAAGGGTTGTAATCACTACAGTGTGGGCCTTCTGCGTAGCGTTTAAGGTCAGCGGATTAGTCTTTTTTCGCTGACAGGCAAACTTAATCAAAATCAAGACACATCTAGTTATGAGTCACCAGCAGAACCACAATTTAACCTTCACAATCAAGAAAAAAAGCAAAGTCCAGCACTGTTTCTACATGAGAACAGCGACCAGCCATGGAATATTAATCAGTGGCACCAGGGTCCACAGAAGTCCCTTCTCAGTTAAGTGCAGGACAGACACACAGTCCACCAACAGGCAGGCAACACGTGCATCTCAGTTGGCACCCGTCTTTGGTCCTCCCAATCTTGCACGCTTGGCCTCCTCATCAATTTCATCCATTATCCGCTCCTGGGAGACTGAGAAAAACGTGTAGCCGTCTGGCAGGGGAGCAAGTGGTCAAGGCAAATATTTGCAAGAAGAATAACACAAAGAACATTACATGACAAGGGAGTGACGCAAGCAGCGTGTCAAAAACATGCAGCCGTTTGTCTTCATTGCTTCCTTCACTGCATTTCATTTAGGTGAGCTATTTCCAGGAATCTGGTCGTTTGCATGCTTCACCTGCTGACATGGCTTACTGGGTCATTTAACAGACTGGAGCCATCTTTAATGTTCATGAGGTAAAAACTGAATAATTTAAATCTGCACAGTAACAAGTAGCTAAAGTACCTCAAAACTACTTTAAAACAGTACATGAGTAAATTTTACTGTCATTTTTTCAGCACATAATTATCAGTTCTCAGTCTCGTTTATTTCTAATAATCGTTATGGTATCTCAATGTCATGTTACCATCTTATAAATTATGACTTACAGCAGTACTTAATTTTTACTGTATGAATCAGCTAATCCTGAATATTATTATTATTATTATTATTATTATTATTACTACATATTTTTATTTCCATCATGATAATCTCATCTTTTTCTCTTTTCCTGGCAAAATTGGGCTTCCATATTTAAGAGACTCCATAAGCAAAATGGATCAGTACACGTATTTTGATAAACAAACGACACAAAAACACCAATTAGGACAGCTAGCTTGATGCTAATCAGTAAATCACCCATGGTTTTAAAGAAAGACAACATTAAACCTGTGTTTTATAACTCCAAACCTTCTTTACTGATAACGCTGCCAGGAAATTGCTGCTAGCTAACGTTAATTGGCATGTTAGCATCCAATGAATGGGAAACTTTGCATCGCTAGCTTAATTGAAAACATTTTAGCTTCAACTAACAGCCAGTCAAATAACTGCACGGTCAGCAACGTGTCAAACACAAACATTTTGTTATCTAACTCAAATTAACCCCCATGTAACTGTAGCATGCTAAGCTAACGTTACATAGTTCACCTTGTGTTGACGCTAGTGCGCTTGGCAAGGATACAGATTCCCATAACGAGAGCTCCGATGGCGAGTCCCGTCACCACGTTTCGTGTCCGCAGCTTCTGTGTCTTCTTCTTCCACTGTTCGAGCTCGATCTGCCGGATGAAGTGGATCTGCTCCTGGGTAAGACCCCCTTTAGTCGGGTCTATCCTGGTCGCAAAGGGAGCCTTGGACTCCTTCGGTGTCTTGTCGGCCATGTCTGCTGTCAGTGGGGCATGGAAGGTTGTTTCGCAACGGTTACACACACGCACAGCTGCGTTTTAAATCATCTGCCGGGCTCACGGAGCGGCGGTTAGCCCATCCGCAGGTTGTGAGATCTGCGCTGCGCAGTGTGCGCGCCAACATGTACCGTGTGAGTGGAACACAAATTGTGCAGCATCCAAATGTGTCCCCCTGTGGTGGTTCATGGTTCCTAGTAGGAGACGTTGAACCTGTCCCGCGGTGAACTCCGCGTTAACAGCGCCATCTTCCGCCAGATATAAGCTTTATTTTTTACAAACAAAAGTGAATATATTTCTAGTTGTCGACTTTGTTGTTTGTAAAGTTATTAGACACAACCGTTAGTAGGTGTAAAAATGGCGCAAACGTTTTTTTCTCCCAGCCAACGTGTAAGTTTAAAGTTCCGGGAGGCTCCTTTCGACCTGCTCACAGATTTCCTCATTAACCTCAACAAAAGAAACAAAGATAACCTCCAGAGTTTGTCACAGTGCAGTGGAGACTTCAGAGATAAAAGATTAATGGGTAAGTCACGTTACTTTTAATAATTAGCCGATCACTTTTCATCTTAGCTAGCTTGCTCACAGACGTTACACGTAGCTTAACGTCATTCTGCCCTTTAAATGCACATGACTTTTAGCCGATATTTAGAGGAACAATGCATTTATTTTATTTCATTTATTAGTGTTTTTGTCATTTATTTTCTTAATTTCTCTGTAGAGATTCAGGTAAGTCATCTACAGGCCTGTGTTATGAGGAAACTACAGTTTTTAATTTCCTATTATCACAAACAGCTGTGAAAATTAGTATGAAGCTGGATAAGTACCTCCTCTGTGCAGGGTGCTTATGTTTCGTCTTTTTATCACTCAATATTGTCCACACTGTAGTCAGGGATGGAATGTAACTAAGTAGATTTACTCGAATACAGTACACGTTTGAGGTATTTATATTTTACTTGAGTATTTCCATTTTCTTCTACATTATACTTCCACTGCACTGCATTTGTCTGATGACTTTAGTTACTAGTTACTTTGCAGATTACAGATTACATGCTGCATCAGGGCCAAAGTAGAGCATTTTTTAAATTGATTGAATTTATTGGCAATCAGATATAAAAACACTGATTATGATAATTGGAAAAATGCTAAATATCAGACCCGGTAATTGGTCAATGTATAGTATACAATATATACATGAATGTAACTGTAAATATATGTATAATGCTATGGGATACGTTGAAAACATAATGTCAGACTGTATCTATGAGGTTGCTCCTATATTCATCACTCAATAAGGCTTTTATGAGCAGACTTATGTATTTTCATGCTGTAATTATTTCAGCTGGGCTGCAGACTGTCTCCTTCTCCAATAGCTTTAATAATCTTGTCAGCAGGTGGGACTGACGCAGCTGTACAGGACTGTTTCTAAAGCTTCACTGTACCTTATCATCAGTCTCAAGTCTTTCATACACCTGACATCATGAGCCCTGTTATTACAGAGGCCAATTTTCAATACAGACCCCACAAGATAGCAGTCTCTCCAGCTGTCAGCACCTCAGCCTGTCAGTGAGGAGGAGCTGATTGAAGGCAGTGTTAACGCATGTCTCTGTTAGAAGTTTTTCAGTGTCGGTGTACTAAAGTAACCTGGAAGGAACTTACAAATAAATACTTTCGAAATGAATGGTCAATAGAAAAAAACTGTCCAGTCACGATACAGTTTTGCTGGTGTCGGCTGGTGGGTGGTGTTGAGAACCCAGCATGGTTGTGATTCAGTGTTACATTCTTTACTTGCACGGATCTCAGCTGTTACTTCCCATAAAACTTGTTTTTAAGTTTTAAAAAAAAAGAAGAAGAAGAAATGAGAGTTTTAAATATGTGTCATTCAGTCAGAGTGAATCTAAGCTCATTTGCCTTCCCGTCTTTATTGGACCATCTGGGCCCTGTGTGTGTGTCATCTAGAGGAAGATTTGTATCTTGATAAAGACTTCCAGACATTTTATAGTTTCTTATTTCCAATATGTGAAATTAGCATCACCGCAAACAGCTCACAAATGACCGTAAATAACAAAAAAAACACCACAGGAAACAGCTCACATTACATTTTTCGGATCCCATTTACAGAGCCTCTCGAGATCTCTCGTTGCATCACTTGATTGCCCGAACACATTTACCGCCTGACGAATTCCTTTCTGCAAATGTATTTTGTTTGCTCTGAGTTTAGTCTGTCATCTCTGTCCCAACATGCTTCCACTCAAGAAGGATTTTCTGTTTTGTTCTCTGCTTTTTTGCTAACGCACTGCATCCGTCTCTGCTGTACCTCAGAATACATCTTCTTGATGACTGAAAAGCTAAGCCTCGATCCTCTGGCTGGATACCACGCCATCGAATTACTTCAAAGGTAGGAAGGAGCAGCACGTATACCTTCTCCCCGCCACACCCAGTATGATAATATGACATTTATGTGAGTAATTATCTCCTTCAGGTTCATGGTCAAGCACCTTACAGATTTGTTGACCGCGCCCACACCTCAAGGTGAAGCTGTTGATCCACAGAGAAGTTACGAGGGCGCCGTGTTTGACAATCTCAAGGAGAAATTCCCCCTCATCATCTTCTCCTGCGTGCAACTTGCAAGCAAAATGTCTCTGCACAGTCATGTAAGTTCTGCGATGCCTACGATTAAAGAATAAGTTCGCCCAGAAATTAAAACTCAGTCATCACCTTCTCACGGCAGTGGAAAGTCAGGCGAAGTTTCATAGTCCACAAAACATTTCTGGAGCTTCACGGCAAAACAGAGCTGCAGCATTCTCCTAAACAGCTGAAGTAGCTGGGGACTTGTTTTAAAATGTAGAAAAATACCTGAGAATAAAACAAAAATAGCTCCAATCAACTCAAAGAAGCTCAGAGATTACACATTTAATTGAAAAGACAATATCTGCGGGCTTGTGCAGCAACTTCAGATAAGACACAGGCTAACATTTTTAGTTGAGCAGCTACAGTGAAGACTGCTCTAAAAGAGTATAAGGAAACATCTCTTCATATTTATTTGGGATCTTGGCATTTTGGACAAGCTGCATGGAGCCATTTCACGGTTTTTCCTGTTGTTTTTCTGACATTTTAAGACAAGTCCCCGTCTCCTTCAGATGTTGAGGTGAGCGCTGTCTTGCTGTAAAGCTCCAAAAATGTTTTATGGACCATGAAACTTCACCCAACTTTCTATCGACAGGAGCAGATAATCACTACATTTAAATTTGTAGGTGAACGTTTCCTTGATAACTTTAAGTGCCCTGTGAAAAGAAATAAAATAATCTATAATTTTTCAAATGTTGTATAGATAATCGACAACAGTACTGCTGTACGCTTTCTGCATTCAATCGGCCACAGCGTTTCGAAGCAGACTCTCCTGGAGTCAGAGCTGACGGTCTTGAAAGGGCTTGAATTCGGACTAAATGCCCCTAACCCACTCACATATGTGGAAATCCTCCTGGAGGTGCTTGGTAAGAGATGATATTTAAAGACGTGTGAAGTAGTACCATGTGACAAAAATGTTTGTGAAGAAGTCACAAAACTTTTACAGGACATAACGAGCCGTCCGTCAGCGTGGAGCGCCTGTATCACCTGTGCCGCCACGTTCTCCACTTCGTCAGCCTGCAGAGGGATGTCATCTTCGACTCCTTGTTAGTCACCACTACTCAGTGTGTCAGCCCATCCAGAGAACAGAGGTATTACATTTCTTTTTAAGACACATTTTTTAGATTTTTTGGGGGGGACAGGTGGTCACTGTCACCGAAGAGCGGACGAGACGCTGGATTGGCAGCTGAGTAGACTACAGCCAGCTGGGAACTGTCGAAGTTGTTTTGGCTTCTCGTGTTTCGTACAGCTCGCCCCCCTGGAACGCATATCCCCGTGAGCTTTTAAATTAGGAGTCAGTACAGCTTAATACTGCATTGACTGTTTTTGTTTTAGCAAACAGTTGCCTATTTACTCATCCAGACACCACGGTTCCCGCGGGTCCATAAAAAGTCTTAAAGTTTTAGAAAGTTTCATTACTTGAGTAATGAGAAAAACTAATTGTATTAATCATTAATGTAACAAAACTACAAAATTAAACCAACAAGGAACCAATAACAACCAACCGAACTGTGCAGCAGGGTCAGAATTTACCGGAGCACAACCAGCTAGCATGTCACGATGTGGTGTGTGAACTAACTTGGCAATGATTTGTTTTGCAAGAAATTGTGTGATGGGACCCCAAATTTCTTTCATAGCCTTCATCCTGTTTTTATTTGCCAGTATGGATGTGAAATAAGCCTTAGTTCACATTCATGAAGGTGTAAAAAAGATCTTAAAATGTCCTAAATTTAAAGCTACTACAAGGAAGAGCATCTGAGGCTGTGAGGCTCCTCAGTTCACCCTCAGCACTCAGCCATAGAAATAGTTTTATTTGTATGACTAAACCAGCTTGGTCAGAATCCAACCTGGTGACAGGCATTAACAATGACTATAATAACTATACAGGAAAAGTAAATGGTCTTGTTTGCTTTTTTAGGTCATACAGAGGCATCAGTATTAAAACAGACTGTTTCATAACCAGTTAAAAGTTTCTTGTAGTACATTTAAGTTGTTGAAACCGAGAGAAACATCTATCATTTTGGCTCCTGAAAACTCCACAATGTTCAACACATAGTCATTTATTTTGTCAGCCTGTCATTTGGTGCAGGGCAGGTAGTATGCAGTGGGTTTTTAGAGCTCTCAGCTGACAGCAGCCACCTGCTGTGTCCTAAAACAACACTGTGAGAGCAGTGAGAGTGAACCAGGATGATAAGTTGTGGGCCATAAAACCAAAACAATGAGCTGAGGAGAACTGCAGAGTCAGGAGATAGTTCTCCACTTACACATTTAATCTACTGTTGATATTAAATATTGGTTGCAGCTGCTTTAATCCTACATTAACCCTCTCTGAACAGAGAGAAGTTTGTGACAGTGACTGAAGACTACATGCTTCTCGGTGTTGGTGTCATCGCTGTGGCTTCGTTCATCCTCTATGTCAGAAAATGGGAACAGGTGAGGTTTTACAAGCACTAAAACCTTCATTTGCCTTCAGAATAGCATTTAAATGTCAAAGTCATCAAAGTTGATGCAAGTGTGTTAATCCGTCACAATTCAAACTGTTTGTGTTGACGTAGGCTTTTTTGTAATGCATTGCAGGTGGTCGGAGAACTGAGTCACATCACAGGAATCTCAAAGAGGAGCATCAGCGATTTTGCTCATGTGACACTGGTGCACATTGTTAACAGCCCTGCCTCCCTGTAACTCACTGAACACTGCTTTATACTCACACTGTTCACAGCTTTCTAGCTGTTGGTGTCGGTGCAGAACATGAGATACTTGTATTAAAACAAATGTGTACTGAAATATGACACGTAAACTTAAATACATACGACAAATACTTAAACTTAAAAGTCATTTAAATTAGGTGCATTCTGGTTTATTTTGATACTCGTTCAGGATCAAGTGTCATCAAGTGGCTCTGGTGGCTCTGGGGACTCTGGTGGCTCCGGTGACTCTGGTGAGGGGCTCCTGGACTCTCTGATTCTTCTGAGTCTCCCTGCTAAGGTGTCATGCATTAGACTTACCAGAACCTGAGGACAGATGTAATAACACCACATGAAACCAAACAGATCTACACGAGTAAATGTACTAAGTAGCTACGTTCCACCTCGGCTTCAGAGCCAGTGTAGAGGTTATTTGTGTGCTTCGCTCTGGGCCAGCCTACAGCACGTATTCTGTGCAATAACATGCTGAATGACTAAGTACACAAATGCTTCAGGAAGGTATAGTTACCGCGGGGGATGGGCTGTAAAATGCCATCAGTGCTGGCAGTAAAACTCTGAAGTGGATGGACCTCCAGATCGACAGTTCAGGTATCACTTCAGCATTATTCATAGATCGGGTGAAGTCCATCTAAAAACAGGTGGGAGCAGACAGAAGTGCTGTCATGAATCAAAGCAACAGGTTTTTGTTTTTTCTTTCTTTATATATTTTTTTTACCTGTTCACATCTGTGTCTCCTGCAGTAACCCTCCAGGTCAAACGTGTCGAGGTCCAGTGTTAGCCCCGCCATACAAATTTCACACCTTTTGACAACACGGAGCTCTGACCCTGCAAGAGAGGAAACAACATGCCTAACACTAAATATATTCTTCTTTCCCAGTGAACTTTTCAACTTTAGCTATCTACTGACCTGAATCAATTTTTGTCTGGATCCATGTCTTCAGGCAGTCGAGGTGAATGAAGCTCAGACTTCCTGAACACAGGCACGGTGATATCAGCGGGTTAGTCTGCAGACTGTCAGCACCGTGACAGATCCGACACTGGTCCTCATCCTCCTCGTTAGACGACCCGACTAATGACCTACAGAGAGAATTTTTGCATATGAAGTAGTACTCTCCAAGACCTGTACACACTAATGTGTAAAACTGGTGGAGTGACCCTTTAAGAGTACAATTATATACTATATGAACTGCGAGTAAAGTCTCAGCTATTCACATATGATTCAGGATTGGTGGAAATTCACTGAAAAACCTATGTGACATGTTGAAGTCGGCACCAAACAAACATGTTTTAGTTTTTTTGTCTTTTGTTTTATCTGCTCTGCCGCCTCTGCAGAACCGTTACTGCTAAATTTCAGCTTCTTTGATTTGGATTTGAATCATTTTTTTCTTATTTCAATGAATTGTGCAGCCCTTGTTTCTATCTTTGATCACCTTTCTCTGCGTCTGCATACAATCTGTTCGCTGCTATCTGCTGTGCTCTGGGCAGCAGTAGCTCCTCCCTCGGCTCCTCGACTGTATCTGGTATCATCCACACTCAGATTATCTAGCTGTCCGGATGTACTTGGACCACAGGCCTCAGTAGCAGACTGCTGTGTGTGAGTGGTACTGGTCCCTGTCTGAGCGGCGGCGTCCTCCTGACGGCTTGTCTGTGACATTTGCCAGCTGCTTTGAAGCTCATGCAGATGATGGTGTGGTAGCTGAAAGCTGAAACTAGTTTGTGGACTGTATCCGTCCGTGTTCACAGGTGCTTCAGCTGAAAATGCTGATGTACTCGACTGTGCAGTGGGAGACTCCAGGCTCAGAGGGCTGTGACAGAGGACAGCAGGGGCTGATCTTGACTGAGAAACTTCCTTATATTCCCTGTATGTGTCCTGCCAGGAGTCCAGTAAGCCATCATCTGCCTCCTCTTCCTCCTCTTCAGATTCACTGGAGGGTATATCAGCTGTGGAAAGATACGGGACTGTGGTGGTACCTCCCAGGAAGTCGTCCACAGTCTCAGCACTGGGGGGACGCTCAGAGTCTGTGATCTCCTCAGTGTTTGTTTTGCCGAAAAGGTGTTTCGTCTTGTCCTCGCTCTTCAGGATGTCTCGGCTTTGTGTTCCCTCGCTGGCTTCCCCTTGGGTGGATCCGTTTAATACTCCGTCCTTCACACGCTCAGACCTGTGCTTGTTATGATACTGGGCAGGGTGTACTTTATTGCCTTGGAAAGAAAAAAAAAAAAAAAAAAGATGCCAAAAGAAATCAAACATATTGGCTTGCAATAAAAACACAGCAGATATCAAATAACAGTGAATTTTGTGAAATCTCATAGAAGCTATGAAAACAATGGGTTTTTAAAAAAATAGCGAGGAGCCTGGCTGGTTGCATCCTGCCACAACCTGCAGCGAGAAAAACTTACATCTGGGTGCCAGGGGGGCCTTTCCTCTGCGGGGCATCTTTGAAGTCGCTGCCAGCTCTGCGGTCATGCTCTGGGTCGCACTGGAGAAAGCTGCAGGGCAGGACACCGAGCCTTTATACCCCCGGCTCGGACGAAGCATTTTCCCCAGAGCTGCAGGGAAACAACTGCAGGTGGCAGGAGACGAGGGTTCAGAGTGTAGAGACAAAGTCCTGGGAAGCTGTTAGGAGGCATGATGGATGCTGCTGTAATGATACTGTGGTAACAAACTGTAAGCGTATCCCACAGCTGGTGTCATTTATATTTCTATATATGGATTAAAGGAACAATTCACCGAAAAATGACTTTATTGATTTGAAAAAGTCTCTTTTTATTTCACAAACATCACACCCGTGAGTCATGGGACAATTCAAACAGGATCAGAAATCTATTTGTCTCTCACTGTTGACTACTGTTCAATTTAAACCCTCATAATGATATTTTTCCTAAACCTAACCGAGTAGTCTTCCTGTCTAAACCCAACCAAACTACACCATGAAGGTCCGTTATGCCTGTCGCTGGTGTGCTGCAACAGTCGTATTGCAGTGACGATTTTGTCTTAAAATGGGTGTAAGCGACATCTTTTCAAATCAGTTTGGGTTCTCAGGGCTTACGCTGGACTCAGATCACGCTGGACGAGCAGCATGGAGCCATTTTATTTTTGTTTAACTTGTTTCATCGCCGAATCTACCTTCTCCTCCTCCCGCCTTTAATCCTGATTCTGACAGATCTTTTTGTTAAACTGTTGCGCAACCTTCACACCCCAAATTTTCAGCGATCTGTCCGTCACTCCCGGTTCTGAGGTACAACGCTGAAACACAACAGATGGCAGCTTGCTAGTGTGGAAGAACATTTGCAGGCTCAGATTGCATCAGGTGTGAAGTAATCCTGGAGAAAGCAGGACTTCAGCGAGAACAGGTGTATCTGAAAGTCAGGTGAATCGACTGTGAGCGGTAGGCTGCTACTCTGAAGCCAGAAGTCAGGGTGATGTTACAGCCTCAGGCTAAGTTACACAGGTTGTCAAGTGAGTAAACATTGTTTTTCTTTTCTTTCCAACCAAAACATCTTCAGGCTACTCATCATGTTTTCAGCAGGACTTCCCAAAAAAAACCTGGAGGAAAATAAACCTCAGTGTTCTTTTGGAAAATGGAAATTAAGACTCATTAAGATTCAGATTAATTAGCATTAAAATAAACGATGTCAACCTGGAGAGAGAGGTTTAAATTGTACATTTAGCGTGAAAATTACATTTTAAATCGACTTTTTTTAATATTATTTATTTATTTTTCGTCAGACACACATTCACCCAGTGTCAGACTTGATAATTCATCGTGTTGATTCATTACATGACTCACCTCGATGTCAGAGACGAGGGCAGCAGAGGATGAAGTGAGGCTGACCTATGAGCACCCCCCCCACTGCGTTTTAGCCCGGAGGACGTGTTGCCATGGAGACAGCAGGCCTGATGACCGACGCAACTTCACGCAACATTTAAAATTCTGACTTTTGACCGTAAATGTGACGTTTTGTTGATTATTTCAGCCTCAGTGTCTCGGACAATTAAGCCTGTATTGTTTTGTATTTGTTATTTCCTCATTAGTCGCTGACCTCTTTATGCTTAATGATGTAATTAAATAAAAAGATACATATATTTAAATTATTAAACAATAATAATAAATAAATAAATAAAAAAGTACCAAAACCTCATTATTACACGTTATACATTTCAGAATATATAACTTAATTATCGGATTATGGCCCTTGTTGTTAATGCATTAAAGGGGCAGTATGTAGTTTTGGAGAAGAAATTCAAACTGAGAATTTTTATATTGGCAATATCAATGTTGAATAACACATACTCAGAAATACTTATTTTTGCCATAAATTAATAAAAAAGCTGTTCTCAGAGGAAAATAAGGTCTCAGAACTCTGTTTGGAGCTAGAAAGGTGGCAGGGTCCGCCACATGTAAACAAAGTAAAACAGTATGAAACTGTGTTGTCCTTTAAGATCAGTTTGTTTATTCAGTTTATTCATTCATGAAAACAAGTATGATATAATGTTTCTCAATATTACATTTTCACATATTCTTATATTTGTTGAATATATTTTGTGTTATTAATCTGAGTATGCAAAGTAACTAGCAACTTAAATTGACGAATAAATATAATAGAGTAAAAAGTACCATATGTGTCTCTGAAATGATGTATTAAGTAGCATAAAGTTGAAATACAAGTAAAGCACCTCAAAACTGAGCCTAACTGTACCAAAGTACAGTACTAAAGTTAGTGTTACTAGTTACATTTCATCACTGTAGCTGAGTAAATGTAGTTAACTACATGTAGGTTTCATTCCACTGCTTCTGTTAAGTCTGGTAACAGCATCACGTACTTTACTTGAGTAAATGTACTTAGTTACTTTCAACCACTGAGAAGTACTCTTACAAGAAAAGGTCCTGCATTCAAAGTGCAAGCATCAAAATATACTTAAAGTACCTAAAGTACATATACTCATGCAGAATGGTATACTTCAGAGTCATACAGGCCTATATTGGATATCTGCCCCCTCTTCACACGTATAACTGATAAAAGCATCGACTCTGATCCTCCAGTCTGACATTGACTGACGTCACACACACACACACACACACACACACACACACACACACACACACAGCTGTGCCAGAGGAGCTGGAGCTCCACTAGATTAGCAGAAGATCCGGGGCCAGGCTTCATTGAGTTACTTTCTCTGGCTCCCCACGACTCTTCTGATCTCCCCACAATCTTGTGTTAGGCCTCCATTAATCTCACCTCCCCTCGCGGTCTGTTCGGGGGAGAGCGAGCTGCACGCTCACCTTTACTGTTTTCATTCGTTATATTCAGGCAGAGGGGGGAAGTACAGAGGAAGACGGGGGCAGAGGAAGCCCTGGCAGCTTTTGATTCACTGCCAGTGGAAGCATGTGTGTTTCCAGAGGCTGGGGGGCCTCAACCACTCTGCTATCTGTGACCACCTCGTCCATCACACTCACACTAGCAGGAGCTCTGCACCACAGCCAGTTTCCAGGGCCTCCCTCAGGTATTTCTCATTACTATTTGCAGAGAGGGAACCTTTTAAAGTACAAATATGTCCTTTGGTGGATTTGTAATGCCTGCCAACTGAAGCATATATTTAGTTACATCAAGCTGAGATGCATGATGTTGGCATGTCTTAATGATGTTAAGGACTAGCTTCTCTTTTAATTAGGGTTTCCTCCGGCACCGCACCGTTCTTTAGATATAATGTAGAACATCTTTCTCCTACCAGCTGAGTAATAATTGAAAAGCCCGACATATTACACACATACTGCGTACAATAATGTTACCAAAGGCATGAAAGGGAGTGGTTCACTTGGTAGGAAGAAAGAGCATTTATCTGCACTGTTTGCATGCATTGTCAGTGTTTTCTAAGAATTCAAGCATGAAACAGCCGTGAAGGATTTTTAGCCTTTTTGCCAGAAGAGTCTTGGATGTTTCTCTCTCTTTTTTTAAAATGTCTGTGTTCCCCAACGAAGAGCACCTTCATCACATTGTGTTTGAAGCACTCCAGGCCTTTTCTTTCTGAACATTTCACTCAACCTTGGAAAAGCACTGAAACATGTTTATTGTCAAATTAACAGTAACTGACTGGCAACAATTATCCAGCTGTGCTGTAAAACTATCTATAGTAGTTTTTAGCATAGTGTAAAATGAAGTAAAGTATTATACTGTATGGGATTGTTACTGTAATGTATTTTCACTGTTTTACTGTAGAACTTACAGTATGTACTACTGTATTTACTACAATACAATACTGTTATTAACTGTTGGTGTATAATGAGGTATGGGACAACTGAAGACTTCACTTAATTCCTCGGAAATAACATTATTGTAAGCAAAACACTTTTATTGCTTCGCATGACACACTGAGTCCTTGTTCTGATTTATTAATAAAGATGAAGCTTAAACATGATTTATTCAGTAAATGAAAGAAAACAATGAACAAACAAAATGGTGTGGAGAGAGAGAGAGAGAGAGAGAGAGAGAGAGAGAGAGCACAGTCTGCTGAAGGTGGAGGAAGGGCTTTTTGTTTTGTAGGTGCCACTGATTGGTTGCATGGGAGGAGTTAGTTTACGAGAGCCTCCTGAAACAAAGAGAAGCCAAGTAAACACACACACACAAAAGATTGACAATGGTTGTAACACTAATAAATAAAACAATTTGTATAAGGGGAAGTAAAAATTTGCCTCGGCAAGCAGATGTCTGACCCAATTGTACGACTGGGGAAGTGGAAAAAACACGAACACAAACGCTCAACGGTCACAAAAGCTAGCAAGTCAATTTTTACTTGCCTTTTCTGTGCACTGGTGCCCCATCGCATACAGCTGGTGCCCCTGCCCTTCAAACATCCCAAGTACACCACTGCTATATACTAATCCCCCAAAAACAAACATAAAAAAATCACATTATCGAGGCAACTGCAATGAAGCGTTCGCCTGAGGGATGCACAACATTTTCAGCCAGTAAAGGCTTTAAAAGGAAATATCGGCATCGTCCTGCCGGTATGACAGGCTGATAAGACGACGCTTTAATTATGCAAAGCAATGCAAACTGTTGACTGTGCAGCTTTCATCTTTCTTTGCCTGGAGAACGTGTACATTTTGAAAAGTGTCTGCCAGACTAGGCAAAATAATAACTTAAGGAGAGACTTGTTGATGCACCTGTGGAGAAAAGTATGTGCGTATATCGGCATCGTTAATCAATCAAAATGAGTTGGGAAACATTGGAAATATCGTGCATCACTAGTTCTACCTCTTAAGCTCATATCTTGATTACTTGCTGCGAATTAATCACGCGATGAGAGAATAAGTAGCTTACAGCCGAAGCCAGATAAGCACATTATCATTCACTTAATAATCCATCGGCCTATGAATCAGCACTAATGTGGCAGTTAATTAGAGAGGCATTTTAAACTATGACAACAAGAACAACAACAAATATAATCAATAGAAAGCTTTCTCAAAACATTTCAACATTTTCCTTTAAATAACCCTCTCAGCAAACTGTGTATTGATTATAATAGATTAAATTGATGCCTTATAGAGCTTCAGTTTAAGTCAGCTGTAGCTAATTTCACAATAAAGGCAGCCATGATTGTAATTCTGGCTGATGGGCCTGTAATTTTATTGACTGATGGAGGAGGAGGTCAGGATAATGCCTGACACCAGGACAACCTCTTTCTCCATCTATCAGTCCAAATGTCAGACGCCACGATGGTGCAGAGGGATGGAAGTTTGATTGGCATCGACCTTGTTCCCTCTGAATAATTATGAATGATTTAGGTATTAGTGCCTTCTTTCATCATAAATAATTCATTAAGCCTGCCTCCCACCCCCCACTGTATGTTTGTCCCTGTGCTCAGGGGGGATTTCAGCTGCGTCAAGCCGCTCACAGATAAACCGATTAACACCGGAAATACAGAAGGGATGATCACAAATTATAATACATGTGTTGTGTTCATATTAATGTGTGTTTTAGAGGTGATTTTCGTTTGTTTTTTTTCCCCAGCTCGTATATGTTGCAGCGATTGCGGTTTTATTTTGAAAGTTCGCGCCGGAAGTGTCACGCGTGGTAGGTGCAGCGGGCTTGACGCAGTGAGAGGCAGGTCAGCGCTCCATGTTGCGGCGCTGCGTGGCACTGGGCACCGACTGGCTCTGACTGCACCACACACACACACACTCACACACACACACACACAGACACACACACATGACTCCACCAGAGTGTGTGTGAGCCCCCCGACGCTCGGCACATTTAGGGGACCGTGAAGCGGACGTCAAGTCCCGGCAGCTGCTACCTGCTGCAGACCGAGCTTTGCGCCGCGTACACCCGATTGGGTGTCGCTCCTGTGACCGTCTTCTGCAATATTTTTTTTTAGGGGAGGCGGGAGGGGGGAGAGGACTGACCGGAGCCGCTGTGCTCGGTGCAGTTCATGTCAAGAGAGGCTCGGCTGGGAAACGTGCAGCGGAGGAGGAGGTCCGCTGGTCGGGAGTGAGGAGCAGCAGCAGCGGCGGCGGCGGCGGCGGCACGGAGCGCTGCAGCAGACACAGGGCTCCGGAGCAGGGGAGGCGCGGAGGTGATGCCACAACTGGCTGGAAAAACACAAAGGTTCAAGTCCAGGAAAGGTAACACATCTTTATTATGTACAGCACTCTCTGCTCCAGTCTCACCTGCATCTTAAAGTTTATGTGATTTATATTTCATGACATATGTGTGCTGGAGGTGTCAGGCTCTTCTTTGCAGCAGCAGCCAATCTATAACCTATAATATCTGCTGCTGCTGCTGCTGCTGCTCAGAGGCAGAGCCCAGCCAGCTCAGCCAATAACCACCCCCAGTAGTGTTTAATGAGATAGACTTAGCTGCTCCTTTTGTACACAATAACAAGCGCACTGCAACATGTGTAATGGATTTTTAATTTTTTTTTTTATGACTTTCATGTAACAGCTGTGCAACACATCTTCATGTGTCTGCAGCATTATATGGTTTATAACACTGGGGACATGATGATGAGTTTTGTCCCAAAGGGGCTCAGTTCAGCTGTTCACCTGTGTTAGTCATGTTATGTTTTTATTCGCCATATGTGAGTTTGAAAATGAGACCTTTTATAATCTCTTTTGTCTTTTGCCTATTCAAGCCTGTAGATGATTTGTTATTTCACTTCCAGCGTTTACGTAAGCTTCCTCACAGAGCAACGGTTGCTAGCATCCGCGGGTTGGTGTTAGTCGGTTAGTTAGTTGGTAACTTGTCTGTTACTGCACAATCGAATGAATATCTACATAATTTTGGCGAAGAGAAGTTATGCCAAAATGAACTAAATATTATTGAATAAACCAAACAAACCTTTGTTTATATTTGGCGGACCCTGCCACCTTTCTAGCTTGAACAGTGTCCTGGGGACCTTGAGAACAGCTTCATTATTCAGTGAGTTTGTGTCATTACCTCATTAATATTGTAAATATCAAAATTCTGAGTTTGAATTTCTTCTCCAAAACTACGTAGTGCCCCTTTAAAGCAGCATTGTGTAGAAATTGACATTTGGTGCGATTTGGCGCCCCCTCCCCAAAGTGTCTGAGCGCGACACCACTGTCGTAAATACAAACGTCAGGTGTAATGTAGGTGCGAACAGCAAACGAAAGTCATTATGTCAGAGCAATGTTACGTCTTGAAGTAAACAAGTGTGCGACGCTGTGATCCTTCCCTCGCTCTGAAGTTACATAGTGCAGGAATAATTGATGGGGGGGCGGAGCGGCTGTGACAGAGACACCATTCGCCCAATTACAAGACACTGTACCGGCAAAATTACACTGAAGTTGTTATTTTAAGATGAAATAGTGACATTATGTTAAGTTTAAAGACCATGTAGGGTACCATAAAATGAAAACAGAGGTCTGTGCTCAATGAATGGAGGTTACTTATAGGTTAAAAATGCTTCAGATGTCTGTATCCTCTGTGTGTAACCTACATTCAACACACACAGTATCGAGGTGAAGGGGGGGTTGCCCACCCAGACAACGCGCTCTCCATAAAGCGAACAGGTTTATATGTTAGGAGCTGTTCTTACTTGCTCAATGGCTCGAGGCCAGCACCTACCTCACTCTGCACAGCCTATTATCTGACATCTGGTCCTTCTCGACAGCGACTTATGTGGTAATAGTATGTTTCAACAAAGGCTGTTAATCTGTGTAATGCCTGTTGTTTGGAAGGGGAAAACGCTTATTTCCCTGTGATCACCGTTCAGCACTTTATATGGTGGAAAATAAGTGCGCTCCGAACGGGGGAATGTTACGAGACGTGAAAACCTTTTGGCAGTCGTTTTTAGATGTTTTGTGTTTCTCGGTTATGCGGTTCGGATTAAACGGGGCGCGTATTTGTAAAAAATAAAAAATAAAAAATGGCAAAACTGTCACGGAAAAAAATGTCATTTTTGGGGCGCAGCTTACAAACGCTCTTACGTTCACAAAAGATCTGCCTTTATAGCATCCAGAGAAGTGCTGCGATGAAGCATTTATCAGAAAAATAGGTCTGCAGAGCTGCTAAGATTGTGGCTCCAGCACTCATGGTTTTTGTATGAGGCTCGAGATGACTGCTGTCTAGCTGTACTTCTTTTTTTATTTATTTTTTTATTCAACTTCTCGGTTGTCAGCTCGGCTCGGCGCAGATAAAAGACAGTCATCCTCAAAGCGTTCCTTCATCACATCAGTGACACGCGCTAGTTTTGCTTCTCTCTTGCTACCCTGCTCCCGACACACATCTGAGTTCACACAGTGTGGAGGTTTTCCATTATGAGATCATGGATGTTTTTTCTTTTGTAGTCGACCAGCTCCAAAAACTTTTTGTCTCTCGGCTCTTATCGCTCCCCGCTCAGTGGGGGGAGAGAGGCGAGGAGGCCTTGTGTTTTTTCCACAGTCCGAGCCAACGCGGTCCCTCCTGTCACGCTCGCTGACGGGCCAAAGGTCAGAACAGAAAAGATTCTGCTTTGGCGAATGGGTGAAGGATCTCTCCTAAACTCGAGTTGACAGAAAACAGCCTTCGGTTTCACACTCGACTTAAGAAGTGTTCGGTTTTAATAAAACACGTCTTCAAATCTTTCAATCAAAACTAAAACTTTAAGTAGACACCGGAAACTCTCCGTGACAGCGTTTTCCACAGATGAAATTTAATTTACGGTTCAGGAGAAAATCGTTATCGCAGCTATTATGTGATTAATTACGGAGCCCTAATTGAGGAGCACTGTCAGAAATACAGTTCACATGAAGGCTCAGTTTGGGTCTCAGTGAACAATCCTCCATAGAAATATCCACCAATTAAAAATAATGTGATAGTTGGCGTTTATTCCATTATGTTGATTGGTATGATTTTCTTATTCCACTGGGTAGAAATATTCAGATATCTCAATGCAACAATTACGGCGACAATTAACTCATAAAACACTTTGACAAAAATGTACCGAGCCTCAGTTGATGGTACGGTGGAGTCTGTCGTCCCAAGAGAAGTGACTGCAGCAGTGTTTTTTTTTCAGCCGGTGCCATAAAAACAAATAAAACAACAGCATGAACAGGTTTATTACTGTTACATGATTACAAAGTAGACAAAGCAGGTCAGATTCTGACGTACCCAGGCTCGATAAGTCCTAAAACACCCTGAAAAAATGGATCACAATTTCCCAAAGTGGCATCTTCAAGTCGCCTCTTCTGTCCAACCAAAAGTCCAAAACCCAAAGACTCTTCATTTACTGTAATAAATGACAAAGAAAAGCAGCAAATCCTCACGTTTAGGAAGCTTGAACCAGCAAATGTTTGACATTTCTGCTTGAAAAATGACTGAAATGATCAGTCGATTATTTAAAATAGTCGGCAATTCATTTTCTGTCGATCAGCTGCATCCTTTTGTGCCTAAACCCAAACCAAATCTTAATCATAGCGTTTGCCAGATGAAAAATCTGCTCGACAGTTATCTCGTCAGCTCTGGAAAGCACAGACCAAGCACATTTTTATTCTGTGGGTCATTTCCTGGAAATGTAGAAGATCACTGATTAAATCAGGAGAGGACACAACATCAGAAAGGCAGATTGCAGCTATGAAATAGCACCAAACATATTCGACTTTAAAGATACATATTGCATTATAGTGTTAAAGTTTAAACTCGTTATCTTTCCCTTTGAAGAGTCGCCAGCAGCTGTTTGCAGACGGCTTTATAGCCTCCAACTTGCGAGCAAAAATAATAAAACGATACCAGTAAAAACTATATCTGACTCTCCACTCTGTGTTCTTTAAAGTGGTCAGAGTTAATTAAGAGACTTCTGACAGCACGAGAGTGTTTGACTGCTGCTTCGGATATGAAACAGTCTGTTGTTTTAATGAGGTAGAAAACAGCTCTTTTGGTGTGCATCCGTGACCGAGCCAGACATCACCGGGTGAATCGTATCAGCTCTGAAAATGTGAGATTATTTCCTGAACGGGGGGGGGGGGGGAATAAAGGTGTCGTCCTCGGGGATGTTTTTATTCGTTCCACTGAGCGCTGAGGGAAACGGTGCTCTTTATGCTGTTTTTAATCAGCAGAAAGCAGTCAGGGAAAAACAGGAAGGCCTATCGGAAAAAAAAAATGCTTGGCTGTTTAGTTTTGTATGTATGTGTGGAATCATCAGTTTGGGGAAGAAAATGCAGTGTAAATGGAATTGAAATTGATATTTTGCTCATAATTTACGTCTCTCTTGGTCAGTAACTCAATTCTAGGCTCTGAGGAGGGGGCGAGCCAGTCGTTTAAGAAGCGCAAGGCGAATATTGTCAGTAGAAAAACATCTATCTCGGAGAAACACCAGCAGCGGCTTTGACATGTGGAGAAATGTGTGGATAAAGATATTCCTGATAGCCTGTAAAACACTCCCAAATTGCCTCATTTGGAAGAGACGCCGGTGCACTGAACTCCTTTAATGAGGGACGGATTCTCCCCCGGCATGTCCCTCATTTCGTCGCGGCCCTTTGATTATGTAATAATGATGCGAAAACGGCGTCTTCTTCTCGCGCCTCACTCTTTCTTGTTAGTGAGTGGAACCGGAGGTACGCCGGGCCGTTTCATCTCGGGCCGTGGTTAGCCGTTGCTACGTCTTTTGTCTCCTGTGCCGCTGGGAGTCGGTGACATTTATTAAGTTCTGATGGGTACATTTCCACTGTGTTTCTCACCTACTTGTACCGCGCTGCCTTTGACGAGATGGAAAGATTGTGATGTTTGCGTTAGGAGTCAGGAGTCTCAGACAATAGAGGTTGTTCTGGGGTGTATTATTCCTCACAAATACCACTTCATATGACGTTCTGCGGCTTTGTTACTGCAGCGCTTTTAATAAAAAACCGCGACGACAGTGTGACAGCGTTTTGAATATGTGCTGTTTGTATGGGAAAGGATTTTCAAACCAACACCAGAATAGATTTTGCAGAAAGCTGCCGGTGAGTCTGTTTTGTATTTCCTGTACATGCTGTTGCCTGTTTCTCTTCAAAGGAGTTGGACGTACACCTTAAAAAAGGATCCAGCAGCTCGACCGAAAAAATACGGCGCAGGATCAAAGTGCTTCAGTGTTCTCGTCTGCTTCATACAAGGGAGGCTATTATGATATGTAGACCTAGTTACAGCTTCATAACAATAGATGGGAGCGCTGCATCAATATATTATAACTGAACACTCGTGTCTGCCTGCTTTTTACAGCGTTATATCTCGCAGGAGCATGTGTTCGGTTCCCACGAGTCGCTGTTTACACATCATTATAGTAGTGTGGTATTATTGCGACACTACTGTACGTCCCATATGAGAAAGTGTGTAATGAGATCTGATAATAATAAGAGCTGGTGGCCCCATTCATACCCTCCTCTGCTGTTTGCTTTGCTGCTTCTCACTTTCATCCAAGGCTTCTTTCCAGCGTTATGGTTTCAACTCTAAATCCAAAATGAGCATTTCATTTTAATGATCAACATCCAGGTTTTCTTTTCCACTCCACCATAACCTGCATGCATATGTCTGAAGAACAAAAACACTATTTGTGAAGCCCCTAATGCTCCTCCTTTGAAACTTAATGTGTAGTTACTCACATCCGATACCACGAAATGTATTCGCCATGAATCTGGACCCTGCTACTTCCTAGCAGCGTCCTTTACACCTGTCAGCAACTTAACAGATCATTTTACTGAACAATAAGTGAACATCCATAAATGGCAAGCAGCTTGTGTAACTTCAGGCACGTCAGCAAACTTACAGTTCCCGATATTTGTGTTCTTTGTGTAGTTATGACTGACTGTCCAACTGGATAATAAAAGAAACTTCCATTCAACCATGTTTTACACAGGGTTTGTTCTGAGCCAGGCCACAAAACAATGATAGCAATCATATCACATCTGTACAGAGTTAGTAGGACACAGCTGTTTTTAACACGCTGGTATTGGATCGGTACTTGGTATCAGCCAAGTTCTCGTATCGGTAACAGCATTGAGACATCAGTACTGGTTATACATGGGCCCGTCTCCTCCAGAGGTAAATTAACTCAGATGTTAAATGTCAAATTCTCGTGGAAAGGAACATCTATACTGCTATTTCTCATTATCATGATATAATTGAACAATAAGCAACACATACTAAACAGAAAGCTGCTTGGTGGAGATGGAGAACAGCTGCTGGCTCGAGGCCTGCACAAGAAATCTGAAGTGGTGCTCTCTTATTTGGCAGCATGTTATTGTGGCTTCAGGAAATTATCTTTAAAAAACTAATAAGGTCTGAGAGATGGTGACATGTAACAACATGTTCATACTGATGTATCTGTGTGAACATGGCCTGAGATGGCCTGCTCTCGCTGTGGGATGTCTGGGAAGTCATTTCTACCCATTCCCCTGTAGTTTACCCTGAAATATTTCATACTGGCAGTTGCTGCTGTGACTGGAGTCTCTGAGCTTATTGCTGCATTGCAGCTTTAATGAAATCAAGTTAATCACCGCTCCCCGGACAAGTGGAAGCGTTACATGCATTCTTTCATGTGTGCTACCTCTTAAATTACATGACATTACCTGATTCTGCCAAGATCGCCAGACTGTTAGATAACAAAGATCGGCTATGCAGCTCTATCCAATCAGCCTGCCACTCAAAAGTTTCCCCCGGGGAACCAGAGATCCCTGTTAGCCTATTAGGCAGCTGCTTGAGCCAACCCCAGCTGCTGAAGGCAGATGAATGGCAGAGTATTTATCAGGCTTGAAGGCTGGAACAACAGCTATGATACCAGCAGCCTTCACTCTGCAATGGTGGCGGTAGCAACCGGTGACCTCCGCTGCCCCAGTTTGATTTTATGCTGATAGAGCCTAGTTTTACGCCCACCAGGTATTTTCTTGGCCTGTCTCCTTCAGTGCACACAGATCTGCAAGGACAGGTTGATTAATCGATGCATCAATCTCATTACTTTGTATACTTTATATATTTTCGACCTAATTAAATGAGACGATTTGCTGCTTTTCTTTGTCAGTTATGATAGTAAGTAAGTAATCTTTGGGTTTTGGCCAAACATGGCTGGATATATCCCGACTTTTCCGTCAAAAATATCTGTTTTTTGTCAGAAACATTGCTGATAATTGTCTCAAGGTCTCTTTAAAAATACTCAGTGGTGTCACGCTTAAAAATGTTGCAACACATCCATGAACTCCAGTCACTGGCTTCTCACTCCACCATCATCCCCTCCACCTCCTAATTTGAAAGTCAGGTCACAAACATGTAATGTGACCGCGATATTTGTACAAATGTCAACGCGGTATGTTTGACACGTATACATGTAAACACATCTGTGGTTTGCAGGACGTTGACTGCCAACATTTCATCCTGGCGGGTGGGCTGAAATAATTGTTAGTTGCTGCTCTATTGCACACACGAGACATCATCATCTAAGTGTCGCGCTCGTCCTCCTCGCTCACAACATCTGCCGTCACTATTAGCAGATTACCAGGGGCTTTGCAATTCATCATGAAAGGCGTGCATTTTAACTGCGAGCCTATAATGGGTTCAGCGCAAGACAAATAGGGTTACCACCATGTCACCTCCTTAATGCCCATACATTGACACCGCTGCCGCCGTGGCTTTTGTAACGCGATCCGTGGGCCGTCGTGAAGTTGTCGTTGAAACACTGGTGCTCTGTCGTATCTAAATAGCTCCACTGTTCCCGTGTGTGTGGCGCTCAGCTAGCAGTGGGAGATGGGCCTCAGCGCTGTGATGTGGAGAGCCATTAATGGGTTAACTTCATTATAATTTGCCGAGGCATTTCTGTGTCTGTTGAACATAGTGGAGACGTTGTTGCTAATACAGCTGCTTCCATTGGCTTTGTGTGCTAAAACAGGGTGTGACGAGGAGCGTAGGAGTGTAGGAGAAAAGGATTTTTATGAAAAGTAGCATTGTTTTGAGGTCTGGGCCAGCGCTGTTTTCAATGATGCCCTTTATGTGAAAGTACTGCAATAAAACACATGGCTGTGGACCAAAATTTCAAGGGTTTAAGGAAAACAATCCCATTTTCCCAGCTAAACAGGATCAAGATTCAACCCTAACCCTCCAATTAAGAATGAACGTGAAATCTCAGATGTTTGATACGACCTCGTGTCCGTCAGTGGAGTGAGCTAATAGCCAATGAGAGGCCAGTTGGGTTTATGGTCAGGCAGAGCAGAGCTGAATCCAGTCGTGTACCACCACTATTTAAATTATTCACAGTTTGTCTGCAGGGTGTTCTCACGTTATATCCCTATGTGTAGTGATATCAAATCCTTACTGTATCATTAACGCCATCATAGGTTCATTACATCTGCTTAGTTCAACATCTCTGTGCTAATATTATCTTTGTATGATGCAGTGCCTTTTAAAACTTTGCAGGATTTTAAGTCCATGCGGTCTGTAGTCGAATAACTGTTTGTTTTTTTGTTTTGCCAATCTGGAAGTGAGTTATCGGTTATCACTGACTGAAAAACAGCATCTCAGGCTAAAACAGATGTGCGCATCGTCCGCTCAGTATAGTTGGAAAACCAAAGAAAGCAGCATCCAGACACACACTGCTCAGACTCGGATCAAACTGTTAAATGAGGCAGTGCCGAATCAATGTTCTGTTGCTGCACAGCCAATGCATCGCCTCGAAAGTTTTCACAAACATATTTTTGTGTAACGTTTGGCTGTCAAACGAGACGGTTTGTCACCAGACGGCTGCCATTTTAGGTTTTACATCAAACTCGGATCAAACTGTCCGACTAGACAGCGCCGATCAAACACGACTCAAGATTCAGTTAGCTTATTTTTCCACCTCGGATGTTTCCAGAAACTCGTTTTGTTGTTATTGTGTTGTTCAGCTGTAACGTGATGAAGCTTCTTACCAGGCCGCCACGTTGAAAACAGACACGGAGAAGGACAGAGACTCACACGCACAAACACGCACGTGTGTCCAGCCCGGCTGCCAAAACAAAGAACAGAGGAGCTCGAATTACAACAAACACACATGCGCGCGCACACACACACACACACACAAACACACACAAACACACACACACGCACACACACACACATGCTCAGCTGCTCTGCTTTCCATGGCAAATAGTTGCTTGAGGCTATATTCATGTACAGAATAATATCCATCGTGTTTTTAAACTTGAAAAATTGATTAATTGTCAAACATTTGTAGAATCCATCTTTTCAAATTAGAGATGTCACAGCTGATTAATCATTTCAGGCGTTTTTCAAGCAAAAATGTCAAATATTTTCTGGTTTCGAATTCTTAAATGTGAAAATGTTGACAACAAAATCAATTTGAGGACGTCACCTTGAGCTCTGGGAAACTGTGATTAGTATTTTTTGGTCTTTATATCTTTGCCATAGCCATTTCTCTATATTCTGTTACATTTTATAATAATATCAGTAAGTAACAATGAATTAAAACATAATCAACAGATTATTTGTAATAAAAATAACCGTCAGTTGCAGTTTTTCATATTTAATTCGTGTCCCTGATTTCATTTGAATGGAAGATGAAATACAACAGTATGCAGAGTTTGCAAACTGCAGATTTGAACACTAAAATAATGAGATGAAAATGAGGCACAGTCGGTCTTCTTGTTGTTGCTTTGAACTAGTTTGTGGGTACTAAGCCCACAAAAGCACATTTACACACACATTTAAGATCGGCAGGCGGTGTTGTCACGGGCGTGTAGTTACAGATATTACGTTGATAAAAGATGCAATAGTACACACTGAGCATGCTTTACTAAACGCGCTGAATACAGTGCCCACAAGCAACACATCTTTCTGAAGTGAATCAAAGCTAAGTGGCTAAGTGAAGTGGCTCCTGCTCTGCCGACTGTCACTCTGGAGCCCTGTGATGCTACGTGGCATGGTATGCAGGCTATTTTTAAAGACTCCCTTTAGTCAAACTATTGTGTTTTACTCGGGCCAACTCAGGCCACGCACACTTGTAAATTTCAAAAAGGAAAGTGCGTGCAGATCAAAAAGACGCTCTCTCGGTTCAACCAAATGTCAGATCACTGACCACAGTGCTCGCAGCTGCGTTGGTTTGTCCCTCGCGAATGAAAAGTCTCCACTCTAGCTTTACTGTGGGAGCTACAGGACTGTACCCTTTGGTGGTACTTAACTATAATGCACTTTGTCTAACACAGTTTTGTAAAGACCCTGTGCATAAACGCAGACTAGTCTGCACGAGAATTTCCCATTTTTATTCCAGACATGAAAAGATATGAAAAGAGTCCGCATGCAGCAGCACCGGGGCCAGTTTCAGTGAGTGGTTTTCAACAACAGTGGCTTGTTTTTAAGGTAGGGGAGTGGTCTGCTGCTTGGCCTCCAGTCACCAAAATATGTCCTCGTTCAGCCACGAGAGTCCATTGTGAACATAGAGTCCCCTCTGAGTCCGTCTAAAAATACTCCATACCACCTCTGCCCCAAACTGCACACCGAGGGGCAAGAATAAAGAGGAGCTGCATGAGGTTAGATGAGTAAACACGCAAACATGCAGCACTAAGCAGAGCTAAATGCATTCCCCTGCAATCTGCCCGGAGAACTAACTAGGCTGGCATTTCAAGCAACTGTTGGAGCCTCTCGGATAAGAGTTGTTTGTACATGTCAGCTTGTATTACAGTAAAAATATCTGATGTCCGTTTGCAAAAGCCAACTTTTACCTGATCTACCATTAGATTCAAATGCAGGGTTTAGATATGTGGGTCTAATATTTATGCAGGGTCCCCCTCTCTCTGTGATTTAAGCTGCTAAAATGTAAAATGCAAACTGGGATCACCAGTTAGTGCAACGCAGTGTCAGTATTTCAGTAATGCATCTCTCAACAGCGCTCGCAGACAGAGTTAAGTCTTGAATCCTGGGTGTGATGGTGTCTTTATTCGTCAGTCCGTCAAACAAAACCTCTGCGCCCTTCAGGAAATCCTCCTTTATGTATTCTCCGTCTGCGAACGGTTTCCCACGTTTAGCAATGCACTCCGAAATGATATAGCTAACCTCTGTAGCCGGAGGTGCAGTGTTTTAGATGTACTGCTTTGCCTAAGGTATTTTGGCACCGGCTTTCCTAATTGACTCGGCTTTAACAGATTCATTTTCTACATTTTTCCCTCTACGCTACGCTCTCACACCGGACTAAAAGCTCAGAGCTGAGTATATCTTTTTTGATTTGCACACAGTTTCCCTTGTGAAAGTTACAAGTGTGCGTTTTGTCTTCAGTGGAAAAGGGTAAAATCAGCATTCATTCCCGAGTCAGATGACTCTGCAGCAGTCACAGATATTTATTGACTCCAGCTCCCATCAGTAGTGATTTAAACATGATTCACGGGTGGACAGGCATATTTCCGCCCCGTTTCCAGCGCAGTGTTGTGACTTGGTTGAAGTTAAGGAAGTTGGCACGGAAACAGTTTTTCATTTGTCTCTGGACACCCAGTGCTGTTTTATCACTAACATAATTTAGCAACTTGTAGCAGTGGAACACACAATGTAATTCGTATTAAAGAAGCAATGACATAAGTCAATATTAAAGTATGTTATTATATCTCATGCTACAGAAAATGGCTTTGCCTGCCCGGACAAAGACTACACTTCTGCATCCCGCAGCTACGTGTACACTTTGTTTTCCGAAATTCAAGACTTAAAGGAAGCATGTCTGATACAGTTGCTTGATAGGCGATCTCCCAGAGCTAAAAGACACTGAGAGCGCCGGCATTTCCTCAAGGTCAGGGTCAGCCAGTTTCACAGTGGGCGACAGGAAGCCAGAGGGTCTGCCATCGCTAAATGCCTAATGAGCCTCTAATTGATATCCAGCTGAAAGCCCCACAGAGTGTTAATGCCAGTTCCAAGGAAACTATATTAGATTCCCTCTTCATTTAGCCAACGAGACATAGGAGGCCCTGAAGCATACATTTTTAACATGGAGCCACAGAGGTAATGAGAGCTAACGACACAGTGTGAGCACAGACCCATAACACAAACACATTTATACACACAGAGCCATCATTAACTCGGACCCCGCTCTTTTAAATAATGTTTTTCTTCTGGTCAGTCGTTGTTTTTATGCAGCACATTCCCATGTGGCTTCACCGCCATGCTAGCTGCGGTATTAAGGACTGAATCCCATCATCTCCCACTCTTTTATTACATGTAACTGCTGTAATGAGATGCATTTTAAGAAAGGGGCTAATCTTGGCCGATGCTTTAAACCAGCTCTGTGACCATATCCCATTCTCCACGCTGTTAGAGAGCTGCAGCCCCTCTGCCAGGACAGCGTTCAGACTCCATTTGCCTAAACGTTTCATTCATCTTGATCACAACTGACTAAGACCAATCCAGTGTCCAAAATAACTGTGGCTGTGAAGCAACTGCAGACTTCTGGGGCTCTGTTGAGTGTAGACTTGGCAGACAGCACGTGTTTGTTAAGAAGGTTAGTATTGTTTAAAGTCGATCCCGTTTAACTCGATGTGCTCGACTCTCGTCATTCAATCCCGTACCTGCCGCTTAGAGCGCAGACGGCTGCCGCCTGCTGCTCAGTGCTCAGTTTTTCGTTTCTTGAGATAAATGTTGAACACATTTGAGGATGGTTTTAGTATAAGTAGGTGTTGGAGGTGGTTGTTGTTCAACAGCTGATACTGAGTGTCAGTTCAAAACCTTTCAGCCTCTTTCTCCAGGCTGATGTTTTAATGAGCCAAGGTCTCGGCACAAGAGGCAGCGTTCCTCATGTTGGAGCTCAGATGAAAGGGCACCTGTGCTTAAAGGCTGCTGAAGTAGGTGGAAAAGAGTGCTGCGCTGGTTTTAGGGTAAAGGCCAGACAGTCACATTAGAAACCAGGCTTGGGCCAATATTAGATATTATCGATTATTGAGATATTTTTCACAATATCGAATATCAAACAGCTATTATGGCATTTATTTTGAAAAGAAAATGCAGGTGCAAGCAACTCCAGCTAAGGACTTACTTGAGATTTTTCTTTTTTGCCAGTATAGACATAAAATGGGTCTTAAATTGCGTTAATAACTGTCTTAAAAAGTCTTAATATCTTGTTGAATCCTGCAGAAACCCTGTTTATTTCTACAACTCAGACCGAGACATGGAATAACAATAGATTTTACTTTCGATACACAATTAAAGAAGTCATTAAGCCGTCAAGTCATTAAGCCACAAACGTATCTTTGCTTGTTCTCTTGATATCTCAGCAGATGTTCCCTAAATTAATTGGTGATGACAACGGTCGGAGATTTTTCTTCTTTTTTTCCCTTCTTCCTGTTTATGTGAGTAATTGGTCCGCAGTGACCTGTGTTTTATTTGTCAAAAACAAAATACGGTCAGGGGAGATCGCAGACACCTCGTCCTGAGCGTGCAGCCTGGTCTAAGCTGGCCAATTTGTCTGAGTACCTATTTCTCAAAGTGGCAGAAAGAGCCTGAGACGCAGCTGCCGTTTTCTTCACGATGTGAAGCAGCACATTTCTGGCCAAACATGAACTGCTCGACTTTACACAGAGGCATTTGTATTACATGAAAGCTTCAACACTCACGGCCTCTGAGAAGGCGATGAGAGGGGAAAGCTTAAATGCCATATTTATCAGTGAAATGGGGACTTGGATAATTTGTTTTGATCGTTTTCTGGCCTTTTCAGTAATAATACAGAAGCCACAGTGGACAAAGGAGAATTATGCATTCTGCCACATGATTGAGATTTGAAAGGGAATTTCTATGGGACTCGGATGTTGTGTTTTTTTCTAATTGAGTGCCCTTTTTTTCTTTTTTTTTGCTTCGACAATCCATATCGTCGCAAACCAGACGACCAGCGCAGGGAGGTGTTTCGCCCTTGCTTCTCTCCTAATCATCATCTGCTGGGAGGGGGGGCGACAGCTGCCCGGCCTTCGTGACCCCTCCAGCTTCAAGTGACAAGGAGAGTCGACCTTCTAAAATGTTTCGCGTCTGTCGGCGGCCATACTTCCTTAACCCTGACACCATTAACTAACTTCTCTATTAAAGTCGATTTTACACGCTTAAGAAAACCCTGTTAGAGATGTTTTATGTGAGCAGATCAAAAAGAGAATAGACAAAAAACGGTTTCTGCTGGAGGAGAGGGCATTTTATTAAACAAACACTTTATTCATTTTAGATTAAAAAAGCAGAATGTCACCCCAAACAGAGGCAATTTAAATCCCCCCTGCGAGCCTTCAGAGCCCCGAACAGAAAGACTTCAATACATAATCAATATATAATATCATCAAACTGGAGATATGAATGTCTCACAGCTTCTCATTATTATTGCTGTAACTTATTTAGACTTCCATTGGTTGCCTCGGCTTAATTAACATGTTGGCAACTCAGTGTGAAATTCAGATTAAGTCTTATAAAGTGTTCCCTACAGAGAGCGTCGTGCAAACTATAATTAGAAAACGGAGGGAAAAAAAGCATTAAGTCCATGTGACACCCTTGAGGAAACTTGATTATTGTGTTGCAGTTTTGTCTGAAGACGTCTTTTGTGCCGAAATGACACTCTGCTACCTTTTGAAAATCTCGTTTATGAATATCAGCTGCCTGACATTGGAGGGGATCGCGGAGGGCCGCTGCGAGGACTCTGTGACGCTCGAACACATTCGCTGAATCGCGCTCGGGGGGGCTGATTTTTAGTGTTGACACTTAAGGGATCGTTTGTTTAACAAATACTGGAGTATTTCTCTCCTAACTTAATTTTAAAACCGAGCGAGGAGTCCTCCCTCCGAAAGTGTGGGCTAATTAATTCTCCATAGAGCAACTGAGCTGCCAATTGTGTTTATGTAATCGCCTGATAACTTGGAACATATGTTTCTGTGGGCCAGTGTGGCTTCAACTAATTAATCTTTACAAAGACTATTTTGGGGCATTCTTTGTTTAACTGCACAGTTTATAACAAAATGAAAGTATTTATGAGAGATATGTGGGTTGGGCAATATAACGATATTATCTTGTGGTCGTGATAAAAGACTGTATATTGTGTTTTTATATCGTGACACGGCACAAGTGTTGCCTTTTACTGGTTTTAAAGGCTTCATTACAGTAAAATGAGGTAATTTTCTAAAGTTAACAGACTCTTTTAGTCGTTCTAACACATTATATCCACATTACTGATGATTATCTATCTACAGTCTTGTCATCCATACAATATTGTTGATATTTGGTCAAACGCGTCATCGTATTTGATTTTGTCGCCCTATTTATTCATCCCGTAAATCAATCAACACAGTTTCCCAGAGCCAAAGTGATGCTTCAGATCCAGTCCAAAACCCAAAGACTCTACATTTACTGTCAAATCCTCACATTTAATTTAATTTTTGCAGCCAAGCAGCATTGCAACATTCTCCAAAACAACTGAAGCAGATGGGGACTTTTAAAATGTGAAGAAAACAACAGAAGCAGAAACATATTATGGCTCCTCACAGCTCGTCTGGCGTGATCCAGGTCTCCAGAAGCCCTGAGACGTTATTTACACCTGCCGCGGCTCTTATAGTGAACGAGCTCAAACACACTTCAAGAGTGTAAATATTATCTTTTGAAACCTATTTGTGATCTTGGGGCTTCTGGAGATTTGCATTATGCCTGACGAGCTGCATTTAGTTTTTCTTTCTGTTGTATTTCAACATTTTAAAACGAAATGTCTCGTTCCATCGGCGTGAGGGTGACAAGATAATGACTGCATTGTTATTTATAAGTGATTTGTTCCTTTAACTGATGACAACTTGTTGCATCTCTGCTGTGTTTTGTGACCATTAGATGCTTAAATGTCTAAAATCGTTAGTTTTTTGTAAACATGTAATATTTGAGTGTTACGTCCCTCCCTCTCCCTCCCCACCCTTTGTTTCCATGTTTCTCACATGACTCCAGACATCTCCCACACAAAAATTTCAGTCCCCTCTCTCCCCCGTTCTTAACTGGCCACCTAATGACATAATGACACATTTGGTCGGAGTGCTTCAGGACTCAGTGGCTCTGCATCGCAACTCTGAAAGCAGCACTTTATGTCAGATCCGCCCCCCTGAAGAGGGTGACAACTGTCTACTGTCCCACTCAGCCCTCTGACAACCGGCCCTTGTTGATTTTTTTTGCATCAGCAGCCACTGTTTGTGTTCCCCGTTGGAAAAAGATCAGCGACAGAGTGAACAGCGGCCGGGCGGGCAGTCCGCCGCGTAGACCTGCCACGCTGCGTCTTCTGCTGTGTGTCAGTGCAAGCCTCTCTCAGTCAGTCGCCAGCCGCGAGTTAAAGTTTTTTATTTCCCTGTGGTTGCCTTTGTAGAGAGCTGTCGGGTGTCCCCTCCGGAGAGGGATCTGGACCGTGGTTCAGCCTAGCGAAATGTAGCGCCTCACTGCCCTCAAAGCCGGATTTGGAGACCTGCCTGCTGTCTACTCATGGTGAGTCATCTCTCAAGTTTCATGGCACTTGAACTAGCGCATATAGCCGGGACCTTTATACCTATTGCAACATAACAGTGAGGTCATTGTGTACAACATTCACAGAACAATAGATGCATTGTTAACCTTGTGTTTACAACTAGACAAAGGACCAGAGTACATGCTCACTGTTTCATAGTATTTTTCCTAAAATGATGAATTGGAAGCAGATTTGTGTTTTAAGCACATATTTGCCTCCAAAATGTCTTTTTTCAGGTTATTTGAAAGAAAACATCCAAAATACACATTCAGTCGTCATTATTGGAAATCAGTGTGTAATTTTCTCAATGTAAGTAATCAGCTGGGGAAGTTTCATGGTGATATCTGTGAGTTAAAGCAGCTGTAAGCGTCACTGTTTTAGCTAAATTCCTGTACATTTTGCATTTAGCAATCTCGTCCGTCCTCTCTACATCACCACAACACGCACAGACATGACAGGACAGCACCGCCTCTTTATGGAGCTCTCTGTCCTGATTGGATAAAGTGGGCAGGGATACCAGAAAATGTCTTTGCTGTATGAGCAGGAGGAGGAGAGACATGTTGTCGTTTGTTCATATATCATTCAAAGCCTGATTTTAACAGTTTATTCCTAAAAACATTCAGAGAAAATTAGTTTTCTCATGGTTGTTGACAGTATTTTCTGAGTTATCTGTTCAGTATTCGGATTTCTGTTCTGGAAATGTGTGTTTTTGATTACATAATACCTTATTTGCGTATTTTAACAATACATTTTCAAAAAAACAATGTCTTAATGTAGCGTCTCCCCTTTAAGGAGACTTTTCCTGAAACAAACTTTTCAACGACTGCCCATTAACTAGTCAACCTTGGAGAATTGACCTTCTACACGTGCTTAATCACGATGCATCTCTCCGGGGAAAGTGACACTGCAGAGTAACTGTGTCTACAGGAAATAGACTCATGTTGTCCGCTTCTATCTTCATTATGATTTTTTTTTTGCAATACCTGCTGTCATCTGTTCAGAAGAAGCTGTCCGTCAGAAAAAGTCTTATCTTTTAAGAAGCGTCTCGAGTACTGATCGACGTGTCGGCCCGGGGCCATATGTAATTACTCTG
Organism: Pagrus pagrus; assembly: GCF_965226575.1. Taxonomy (NCBI): domain Eukaryota; kingdom Metazoa; phylum Chordata; class Actinopteri; order Spariformes; family Sparidae; genus Pagrus; species Pagrus pagrus. The sequence goes on along the minus strand of NC_140208.1, from coordinate 3,966,224 downwards.
TGACTGGCCAGCCATGAAATTGTTGTTTGGCTCTGAAATAGATCCAAAGTCATTCAATAAGAAGTTTTTTTAAGAGTGAGGCCGTCTGGTTCTGGCAAAATCAGTTGTGACGGCGGCAGCATCAGGGGTCGTAAGATGATTGAAGAAGTATTTTTGATAATTGATTCATGATTAATGGAGAAAATCATTGTCAGATAAATTGACAATAAAATTCATCCTTAGTTCACGCAGGTATCCACCAGGTAATCTCATTACCAGAGCGTTACTTTGTAATCCACACACATTAGTCTGCAGTGTGTGTCTGAAGACAAACAACTTCTGTCAGCTGTTGGAGGGAGTGTGCAGCTCGCAGGCTGCAGAGAGGTATGCAGAGTGACAGTCGCTGGCTAGAATGTATGCAGCTGTGGCCTGTGCGATGCGGGCCGGCAAATGGAGTGGAAGAGTAGTCCAATTAAACTCTGCCTCTCCTCTGAGAAAGAGGCTAACGGCTCTGAACGCCGGCCTCTCGCTCCCTGGCAGAAAGTGCTGACACAGATTTTTTGTCTGACTGAAATGCCTTCTGACCGCACGACACTGGCTCTTTTCTTCCTCCGAGACACCACCGGCGTAAAGAGCCGGGGCTGCACAAAAGAGACACAGTCTGCGAGCGCTGCTTAGGAGGTGGCATAAATTATAATCATACCATAAACTGGCGCTAAGGTCCGCATTACTCACATTTTCGAGGGTGAGGAAGGAATTTCTTTGTCTGAGCCGTTAATTGGGTTTATACGCTTAAAACCTCTCAATCCTGGTGAACAGATTAATTTTGCTTCACGTTCACAGCGCCGTCTTTGACATCTGTTCAAACATGCACAAGCGCCTTGTCCCTTTTGGCATGCAGCCTTGATCTGTCAGCCTGTGATTGACGGGTCAGCTCTTGCGTTGGTCACTGGTGCAAAGATGCAGAAACATGACAGCGTCTCCAGGCGCATGAAGAACTGGGTTCTACTCCTCCAATTGTGCGTGTCATCAGATGTGATGGCGTTCCCCTCTGGAAGCTTTGGGTGGTGGAGGTGGTTTTCAGTGTATTTTTCAGTGTGGGGAAGCTGTAGTCACTATTTTCTACACGCCTCGTGTAAGTCGACCGCGTTTACAGGCCCTCTTCCGATAGTATTAGTCACGCTCTGACCAATCGGACGCTTCGGGCTTTAAATCTCGGCTGAGTGCTGGAGGGGACGATGATGAGAGTGATCAGCGTTGTCAAGTTGTAGAAGGGGATCAGAAGAAGACGGTCTCTCCCCGGTGGGATGTGTGGGCGGTTAGCTGCAGCCCACAGCTACTGGAGGGGAGCTGTGTCAAATCTGACATGCCGAAACCCACAAACGCCAACACTGACAGCCAGTTGTGATGAAAACCAATTTACAGGCACGATAAATGCTGTTTGAGTTGTGGGGGAGCTGTCCTCCCTGGCTTGATCTTGTTGCTTTAGTCTTTTAGTCATCCTTGTACGGTGGTAGGTAGGCTGGTTTCTCTTTGTGCTCTGTTGGGACTTGTAGTCACAAATCTGCCAAAGATTTAAAGGAGATTAAACACGAGGTTATTTTTCCAAATAGCTGGAATGTACCAGGGACACGATGCAGGTAGGATGCTCATTTAAATTTTTTTCTTAGACATAAAACAGAAGCCCCAGATTTGGATCACCATGTTCAAGATAGATGGATGAAGACTGAGATATGCAGTGCAGGTACTTCTGTCTTGTCTAAAATGAAACACTCAGACAGAATTGGCTGGGAGCTCTTCTGACACACAGGCAAAAAACTCTCACCCACAGAGACCTGGCCTCAATTCCCGGTAGGGCTACATCTGGCTTAGTCATGCATTCCAGCTAACGCTGTTGGGAGTGTAGCGGGAAGCCAGTGAGGGATTGTGCTCTGGACTAGTTACTCAAGCCTGAGCGCAGAGAGGTGGGGTCCGAGACGAACAGCACGAGCATCTAGGATAACCTCAACCTGGCTTCTAGCATTATCATGTTGATTTGGAGGACAATCAACCGACCGGCTAGTGCTTTTTAATCACTGCTGTGTCTTACATCCCGAATATTAAAGGTGCATATGTAAAAATAACTGCTCTTAACTGGGAATTTGGAGCACAGGGGGAGTGTTTGTTTTACCGTTAGCACAGGAGCATCAAAATTGATATTTCCTCACATTAAATTGATACTTTGAGTTATTTATTTGATTGTTTTAAAAAGAAAAGCGCTACAGCAGTGACCATCAACTCGCAGCCCTGCGTGCTACATCTGGCTCACCGAAGCTTCTCATAATTAATAGTTGCCAACTTATAGGCACGTCTAACGTTATCAGTGGAAGAGGCCCAATCGTCCTGAGAGTGATCGCCGTTTAACTTCCGTTCTGTATTGAGCACTGGCTGCCTCCTTTCTTGTTAAACATCTTGTTATGATTATGGATATCCCATGTTTTTTAGGAGTATGTTCACACTGATGTACGCCAATAAAAATAAGATGAATTTTCTAAGAAAGCATAAATATTAAACAATAACAGGCTAATTCTGGCCCTTGAACAATAGCAGTTGTTCTACAGTGTCTTCTGGCTTGTTTGCTTCTAGCTACAACTGAGTCTTATTGTCATGCAGCTCATTTAAGCACGTCTGGCTGGTGGCTTTGAAGCTGGACACATCGGTCAGCTCTGGACTCGTCGGCTCGAGATTGGAGGCTGCTGCTTTGGCTTTGAGCAGAGAAATCACTCTTTCAGAGGGGGAAATATTGGAAGCTTCACATGAAAGAGCTCCAGGAGGCTTTTATACCGTTTGTCAAAAGAAGAGTTCTGTGTTTGTCTCGTCAGTCGAGCTATGAATATATGTTGTCGGGTTAATGAATAAATTGCTTGGCAGAGAATATTTTCCAAAGTCATTCTTCAGAAAATCCCAGCCTTGTACAACTAAAAGCCTTCAATCTAACTACAGACTTCAGCTGCCCATCTTAAAGCAATGTCATTAAGCATAATAGCTTCCAGTGGTCTCTCTAATGGCTCGCAAAGTCCAGAATGTACTAGCCAGCGTCCAACACAGGAAATGAAAGGCACAGAAGTCAGTCTGTGCTAATGTATGGTTTTGAGGAGTCACACCGCGTGAACAGCATGAAAAGGAAATCTGCATTGTAGTCCAGACTGAGCTGTACCACAATTTCCTTCACATTTCTTCCTCGTTTCACTCCGTGCATAATAATAGCAGGGGTAGAAGAAGATATACGGCCCAGCGAAAATGTTGTGAATTAATTTCCTTCCTGTCAAAATTGGGACTCTTTTTTTTTCCTCCACTTCTTTCCAAAACCCAGTCGGATTAAGTCCAGTATGGACAGTTGCGGGCTATAAATCATAATCTATTGGATCCCTGGCCTAACCTCACCTCACCTCAATTTCTCCTCTGCAATTTGTTGTACTGTGTTTGGACTTAATGCAACAAGACCACAACAGCTTGTGGGCGTCTTTTGTAAATGGACTTGTTGAGATATGTAGTGGGGGGAAATGTTTTTCGTAACCATCAACAGTGAATTGCAAATTATTAAGACATTTCATGTTAGGCCTCATTCTGCCAAGTCAGCCGTGGTTTCTTCATCTTCATCGCAGTATTTAGCATAATTAATGTGTGCATGAGATTACAAATACGCAGCAGACGCAGAGGTAAACAGAGACATCCGGCCATCATCTGGGCTTTTCAGGGAGTTCTTTAAAGTGATGCTCCTTTGGGACCATGCATGCACAGGTTTGTTCAAAATCAACTCCTCCCCTCTCATCTCTGCCAGCCGTCATTGACAGCTGGGCCCCGCTAACAGCTGCCTCCCCTCCCCCAAAATCTAATGCATTACAAAACAAAAAGAGTTGCCGGCAAGCAACGGTGCTTTGTAGGAGAGCAAATTGTTGAGTGAGGCCACTGGGAATTCGTGGGTGGTCCCTGATTGGTTTAGAGGTGCAGCTATTCTCCTTATTGATTGATCTGCCAGTTATTTTCTCGATTAATCGTTTGGAAAAAGTCAAAAAATGCCAATTACAGTTTCCCAGAGGCGAAGACAACATATACAACAAGTTAAAAACAAAGATATTCAGTGAGATATTACATGAATCTAATCTCGTCTAATACAGATAAAGACGAGGCGCAAACAGTAAGTGATTCAAACTTCAAATTATTTTCGGTCAGTAGACAAATTGATTAATGGACTAATCATTTTAGCTCACGTCACGCAGGTTCACAAAGCGTGGCTTGATCTTTAAGTTTGATTCATTTCGGGTCAATCCTCTCTGTCCAGGAGGAAATTTGCGAGGATTTGACATTAATTACCTCCGCCAAGGAGATTATGTTCTTAGTCGCTTTGTCAGCAGGATTTCACAAAAACTACTGATCAGATGTTCATGAAACCTGGATGGAGGATGGGTCTCGGCCCAGAATAGACCCCGTTATCTTTATGGTATAAATCTGGATACTTTTCTCACTTGGATTTTCGTTGATTTCCCAGGGAATAATGCATGGATCTTGATGAAAACTCTATATTATATATACATTTATTTATTATATTTAGGTGGCTATGAGTGAGTATGATTTGATGCAGATCCAAATAAAAATCTGATTGTAGTGGATTTAAATATGTTGTCTAGGGGACGGTCTTATTTTCTGATTTTGGCCTATCACAGATATTTTGGTATTTGTGTATTACATTTTTTTAAAGAGATCATAATGCGGAAAAAGATGCTTAAAGTGATTTATAATTATTAAACTCCAAGTCAAGTTTGCTATTTAAGTGCACTGATGTCATTTATAGACAAAGTTTATTGTTAAACTGTTAAATATCCTGCCGGGCTCGACCAAAACTCAATTTTTAGGTAGTAAAAATGTACGATATCGATATATTGCTGCTAAACACACGTATTTGCAACGATCCCTAAAATGTGGTTATCAAACACGACATATAGGTGCAGTAAATCTTACAGTTTAACTCTAAACTTTACTGCCGTTCACATAAACGGAAGAGAAATGTGTCGACGCTTTCTATTTATGACGCTGACGTCAAGAAAACCCACAAGAAGTCCGTGTACCGTGCGAATCCCGAAGGTGCAGCGAGTCATCAGACATTCGGAGGCTGGGTACGGTTTCCAAACCACAGGACGAGAACAGAACAGATCAATAGGGTGCTGCGATCCATCCAAACAGGCAGGGAGAGGAGGTGGAGTAGTTTAGGTATGTCAGAAAGGCACACCTAATGACATTTGGTGCTGACCAAATGAGTTTCTGCCCTCAGCTTGGCCTGCCCGCTCATAAATAAGACCGAAAATGCAGGTCCAATTGTGAAAAGTGAATGTTGACAGTTTCGTTCACGTCTGGGGAAATAAGTGTGTGAATTACAGCAGCATGGATATAAATGTGGTTCCGCTGAAGCAGAGGCCCGATGCAGGAGATTAATCTGTTTCCCAATGAATTATGCATTGCTCCTGTCCTATATTAACATCTATACATCCATGATGTTCACATTAACTCTGTGGAGAACCTTCATTGTCCACTGTGAATTAGCAGCACCTGTCTTGATTTCCTTTCATCTCCTCCTCAGGCAGTTTCCACGTGAGGTGTGTATGCCTTCAGGCTGCAAATGACTTAACTGTGAAAAAGAGGCACTGACAGGTCCCAGGAATGTACTGTACCACTGTTTTTTTTTTTTTTTAATGTAATCAGTCATGTGGAAAGCGAAAAGAAAGGATTTAGGTCTACAACTAAGTTCAGCTTTGTCGTTAAAAATGGGATGTGTGCCTTAGATTCGTGCTGCTGACATGCGTCTCCAGCTTTATAAATATACTTTTCAGACCAGACTCACTGTTATTTTCAGCAACACAATACCACAAAGAACAGAACATATTAGAGTGCATCACAAGGGCAATGATACCTTCAGGGTTGCTATTTGTGGCTATGAATCTGGATCTGAGCGGACGGTATTAAAGGATAGAAGGGAGCGTGGGCAGGAGAGAAAACATCTTAAATTACTCGCTCTTCCAGTTCAGCCCACCACCAGGCTGCTGTCAGGCTGACTGGACTGACGTTTGATTGAAAGCGCAGACGAGACCACGGAGAAAACCGAGACCCAATTAGCGTGTTAGCTGACCACTGACCCCTCTGATGGCCATTTGATGACCGCCAATAAATGTCTCTCAGATTCCAGCCGCCATCGCACCGCGTGGCGATCACGTGGATCGGGCACTGAGCAGCGGTTCACTCCCACAGTCACACAGTACGCACACAAGCACACAGGCATGGTGATAGTCTGAGGATGACATTAAAGGAACGGTTCACCCAAAAAAACTTAAAACAAGTCCCCATCTACTTCAGTTGTTTAGGAGAATGCTGCAACGCTGTTTTGCTGTGAAGCTCCAGAAATGTTTTGTGATACCGTCTGATATTTTCATCTGTGGGTGAACTGCTCCTTTAAGTCGCTCGTACAGATGTTGGCAATCATCCACGCTGTTTTCACTTTAGCAGCGGTGCGTTTTAGTGGCTTTTAATTGAAAGATACTTATCTTGAGTCATTCCATTAATTGACTTTGATTGTTTTCATGTCGCATTGCAATTATTTGTCTTTTGTTATTCTGAGTAATCCAGAGTGTTTGGTTGATGAGGCTGTGCTGAGAAAAATTAATGAGCTACACATGAAAGAAAGGCCATCCTCACTCTGTATAGTCCTGATTAATTTCACTTATACGAAACAGTGTCTTCTTAATACACGCCGTCCTCTCCTGGGTGATAACGTCTGCTGTCTGTTATGCATATCTTCAAGAGGCCATGTGTCTGTATGTGTGTGCAAGATGAAGCCACGTAAACCTGCCAATCAGATAGAAGATAATTAACTGGCAAATACAGGCCGGTTCTCCGGGCGAGGAGATATTATGTAGATGCAAACATGCAGGATCACCTCCAGTCCTTCCTCTTCCCTGAAGGTCACAAGCGACAGATGAGTTTGCCTTTCGTCAGGCCTCATGCCACGCACATTAGCAGGCTGCGCCCGGCCTTGCCAACATCAGCAAAAGAAAAGGGCTAGGTGCTTTTGGCCTCGTGAGATAGTGTGTGCACGGCTGACACATTCTGTCTACGCTGAGTGTACGCAGTGCAAAAACAGGAGACTGTGGGGAGGGATATTTGGAGATGGGATGGAATTAGAAATAGAAAACTAACCAAGTCCATCCAAAGCATGCATATTTAATTAATTAGTCAAGATTTTTGGCCGTGCAGCAGCCAGCGGAGTTTATACTATAGGTCAATTGCAGGTGATATAAAATTACCATCACCATCTGTTTTGGCTACACTGATCAGCAGGAGCTTAAACACATCATCATGAATAAATGTCATATCGGTGCACGCTGACATTGAAAAACTTGGTGGTCTTCTCTTACATCTCCGTTCCCACAAGCGACCAATGAAGTCTCTGAAACTGGTGGGCTGCAGATCAGAATACGAGGTGACCATGTGAGTTGTGGTTGGGTTTCATTACTGAACTTTATAGAGCCAGGCTGCCCAGGAGAGAACGCCTTCATAATGGACCCCTGCCAGGCACTTGGTCCACAAAATAATTGGCAGCGTCCACCACATGTATGTCTGCTGTGTATGTGGGCGGTTGCAGAAGTCATGTGTGTCTCTGAGGTGGTGGTGAGTATCACAGGATGTCTGGATGTCTCTTAACATCTGGACTCAAATCAGTCTTGACCCACTGAACCGCATCAGTTCACTTAATCAGCACGATTGTGTCCAGGTGATCATCCATTTTATTTTTCATCTGTTAGTTTGTTTTTGTTAAAGGTGCAGGATGTAGTTGTGGGGAACAAAATGTAACATGTGTTGTTTCTGTTTTTGTTTGGGGCCGATGGCAGTACTCATTTAAGGGAGGAAAAGTATGGGACACTTGATATGGACAATGATATGGAAAACAGAAGAGCCCAACTGAGATAATGGTTGGCTGACATCATCAATATTTACAAGGGTGAGAATCTATAAGATTTCATTGATACCGCTGCCATTATCAAATCTGCTTATTGCAAGCTGAAGCACCCAGCTGTCAATGATTGGCTAATGTGATAAGTAAAATATGACACACTTATTATTATTATCTGGCCGTGAGCAGCAGTGCAATACGAAGCAGCTGAGCTTCGTATTGACGGCTTACGCTCTGAGTTGCAGTCTGCGGCCGGTGCATCAGTACGCGGGGTTAGATATCATCCCATGCGTCTGCTCCGGAGCCCGGTTAAGTTGGTTCAAGTTAATTTCAGATGAAGACTTTAGTAACTCTGCCAGTTTGTGAAGGAAAGCAACCCAGGAGTACCCCCATGGCTTTACTCCACTTAGAAGCCATGCTAAGCCTATCAACCACTCTGCTGCACTTGATACACAATAGCCTCAGGCAAGGAAGTCCAGCAGTCTATCTGGCTCTGCTGCTCAGAGATACAAACTTACTACAATCCCTCAACAGGCCTCTGGCTAAGTACTGTGTGTCAAGCATTTTAAGAAAATGAATGTAACTGGGATACACACATCGGCAAGAAATTAGAGCAAGTGGGTAGCTTGTGCTAGCTGGTTGTTTAGCTCTTCCCTTGAAGTGGCCAGATCGACCCATCTGAGGGCCGGTTGTGTCACGACAGCGCAGAGCGAAGGAGTTACAATCCCGTGTGAAACCAGCTTCGGGCTGGCGCTGGATCCCTGCGAGGGCTGTGCCAGGACAAGATGTGTGAGGATGTGATGAGAAGTTATCACAGCCATTTTATGCTTTCATTCAGAGGGCTTACAAGGAAGAGGCAAGGCATTCACACCTCCTTAAGTGTCTGTTTTTTCTTTGACAACAGCGAATCACACTGGATGCAGTGATGATCATTCGGTGCAGAAGTGTCCTTGATTTTAAATAATGAGATTGTTTTCTCCTTTTTGTGCCCAGTGAGTGTAAGACATTTGATTGAATACCTTCATTTGGGAATAATGAAGGTATTATGACTGACTCATGGTTAGGTAATAAAACAGGACCCAGCTCGAGGTCCTAATCATGTCAGCTGATATTGTGTTGTAGTTAGCGAGCATGTTTTCATCTTCAGAAGCAGAAACTGGTTGATGCAGTAGGATTGGAGCTTTAGGGGCTTCTGCAATAGGGGTGAACAATATGGCGCTGAAATAATACCATGATATTTCAGGGTATTTTTGCGAGGATGACAAAATACTGAAACATATTTTTTGCTTAGAGCTCACAGTAGCTGGTGAGCATTTCATCGTGGGATTTTTGGCTTTCTTTGTACTCAACTGGGTGCTTTTCTGCTTGAGGTGGTGAAATACATTTGTTTTATTGCACCAGTGTTCTTGTACTTGCTAGATATTACTTTGGTTTGTTGTACCTCTGATCCTTTGTAACCAAACCACTCTCACACTTCTGAGGTTAACCTTTTCACCATGTGGCTTGGAGCAATACTTTTGATTATTTTTGTCTCATTAAAAATTATACTATTGAGATCTAGACACAAAAACCCCTTGGTTAGTGTTCGGAAGAAGAAGATTTTGGCTCAAAATAACTGTTTTAGTCGACACAAACGCAGCTGGAAATTGTCAAGATGTCTCCTTAAAAATATCTAGTGATGCTACGCTAACAAATGTTGCAACGCTGTAGTCCTTCGTCAAAAATATCCTGTAGTTTCACGCCTACAAATGACAAAAACACAGACTTGAACTGTGGTCAAACCAGACCAGTAATACCAAATTTCACCACTAGGTGTGTCATGAAACTTAGCTGCTCCAAAGAGGAACATAAAGAGAGCCCTTGAATGAAAGTGTAGCAGCACTACAGTCCATCGGGACAACTGCGACACGTTGTGTTTTCATTTTCAACAACAGTTCAGCTTAACCCATCTTCTAAAGCTTAACATCAAAATAAAAAATTAAATAAGACTTCAGCTGTGTACAACTGGAGACCTGTTCCTGATAAAGTTTCACAATGAAAGCCTTGTTAAGATATTAAGGGTTCCTTTCCACTGAAACGCCAGAGGGCTTTTAATTTGAAATGGATACAGGAAGTTTGTATTAACAGTGTAACTGCAGTAACTTTCAGGGCAAACAGGAGCAGCTGCTTTCCTTCTCAGGTCACACCACACTAACCGACCTCCAGGAGTCACTTCTACAGTGACGAGGATACGATCCCTCGCAGGCTTCCCACTGATGAACAGTGCCAATTATTTGTTAAAACCTGCAGTGATTGGTGAGGATTTCGTGCCCTGTGTGTACTTTAACTGTTAATCAGTGTCAAATTAAGCTTAATTACATTTACTTTGATTTAGCGTTGTAAAACAATATACCAAGACATCAGGGGCAATATACTTCTTCAAGGCATTGTGTTTCACTTGAGATCCCGTTTTGCATGCAACTTAACTTCACAGAGATTATCATTTATTCACCCTGTAGCTCTGTTGTCTCTGTTGCAGCGAATAAAATATGAGATGCAGCTATAAAATACCACAAGGCAAAGGAAGTATTCAAAGAATTTAATTTCAGCGCTGGCCCCGGAGTAGACACACCAGCTGATTTTAAATACACCCATCTCAATGCAAATGTGCACCTGTGCCAACGTTGATTACCTGCCATTACTGGCCTCCTGCAGGATGACCTTCTCCCTCCCTCGTGTCATGACTCTACTTGCCCCTTTAAGCTGCCTGTCAAACATCGAACCATTCTTCTTCCCGAGGCTCCGGTCTATTTGTTCGAGCGGGATCAAGGCGCCGGAGGCATACAAATGGGAGCCTCGGAGAGGATTTATGCAAAAAAAAAAAAAAATGAATTTACTGTGTATTCTGCAGGCTGGATGATGGGCATGTCCGTGTCATATGTCAGCAGCGAAGATGAGAGGCTATTATTTAGATTAGGTTTAGATGTATCAATTTGTTAATAGGAGTCCTGGCACCTCTGCTCGGTGTGTCAGTGCAGATGGTGCAGCAGCACTTCCAAATGGCCAGCAGGTGTAGCAGTGAGGTCTGTGAATGAAGAGGCAGGATGAGGAAGAGGAGTGGAAGCAGCAGTCAGTGGGATTAATCGAACTGTCTCATCTCACCATCCCTCTCTCAGCGCTTGACCTTTCACATCATCGTCCAGCTTCATTTGTTGTTGAAATGGGGAAGTTTGAGGAGAGTTATTGAGCGTAGGATAGTTCCCAAACATTACAGTTAGGAATTTGCTGAGCGGCTCATCCCTCCTCCAGCATCCTTCCCTGTTTCTACCTGCTCTGTGGCAAAAGACTCGGGAGAGATTTATGCTTCACATTCACTGCTGCTCATCCATACGCCCTTGTGTCATTGTTCAGAGCAACGACCGAACACTTTCACAACATATTAAAATCAAGAGCTCGCCTGCCGATGTCATTTTCGGTGTCTGCGGGGGGAAAAAACGCCTTTTCATTAATCACTAACAAATGCCTGCTCCCGCACCGTCTGCCGTTGGAGAGATTACGAAAGAAGACATGCAGCTGAACTTTAAAAAAAACTATGGTCATGCAGCTCCGAGCGACTAAACGGGTTTTGTGCATTTAGATGATTTATTTCCCTTCTCGGTCTGGCGAGGGGAATTTTCTACACCTGCCTACACTGGCTCACAGTTGTTCATCCCATTATTTGGTCTTGCCCAGACATCCCCTAAAACAAACAGGGGGAAATAAATTACGTCCTCTTTCATTTGGCTCTCATTGCCTCTGATAAAAGTTGACACACTGTTTCGGTCGCTTCCTTTTGAATAGATTCGAACGAGAGGGTGAGAGAGGTCCGAGCTGGTGCAAACTGGGCATAGATCTGTTAATGAGAGCGTTTGCCAGTTGGCCTGTGTAGGAGGACTTCTGTTTCCCCACAGGGACACGACACAACCAAAGCACACAATAATTCACTTGGCTTTATGTGAGCCGTGACTGTTTGCTGGAGAATAAACACATTAAGCCCAACTTTGCCCAAACAGTGTGGCCTTAAACAGAGGGCGATGAAGTTTCAACCCAAAATACCCCAAAGTTTTAGTTTCATTAACTACTTTTCAAGGAGCTAAAAGGTCTGTTGTTCTCTGTGTTTTCACTAAAACTGGGTATCGTCACTGATTTTCCAAATTGATTTGAGTCCGATTTACAAGGTCCAAATTCGATTTGAGTCAATATCGATTCATATTTCAGTTACATTAGTTGAGCGGATGCTGTAAATTGTACGAAGAACCCTCTAATTCTATTTACATTAAGATTCAATTAAACCATTTCAGAGATTTGTGCTTAAAATGTGATGAAGCAGAAATGAATGGGATAATATGATTTTAGCGTCAAATTATATAAGATCTTGTCGTGAAAGATCAAGAGAGGAATGACAGATGCAGGCTTTAGTATTTCAACAAAGGGAAATAATAAAAAAAGAATATTCCCTGTTTCAAACACAAAACAAAAGGAGAGGCGAAGCATTACTCTTTGGTTTATTGGTCTGCAATAACAGTATAAGTTTCAACAAAGACGGATGATTAACAAAGTATTTTGGCTAATATTTATATCTATTATCAACGATACTTGTCCTGATACTCGTCCCCCAGGCAATTATCATCACATAAAGTACAACATCTTTTATTCCCTTCCAGACCTTTATATCTTCCTGTTATTAGAAACTCTGAGACTGAGCAAACCGCTTATTCTCACGAAGTAGATACTTTACGAACTTGAACGCCTCTTCAGATTCACAATATAGATCACATGATGACATACTCCAGAGTTCATAATGCCACATCTGCAAAAACTGATCTTTTAACTTCTGCTCGACTGTGAATTTCTCGCCATTTAATACTGTGACATCTCTGAGCCGACCATGTTTGTTCTGACCCTGGTCCATGCAGTAGAGACACGCTGAGTTCCTCCAAAGCTTCCAGGGAAAAGTTCCTGGGGTGGAAACGCTGCTGAGGAGGACACCCACACTTGTTGGCCCTCGTTCTGTAACATTACTTCGAAAGGTCAGCAAAGAGATGAAATTATATTTATGTGAACGTGTCACTTTGGAAACCTAAAACCTGTGCCAAATGGTGTCTTTGCTCTTTAGCATTGAACTCTCGAGGCTTGAGGTCGCAGATGCCGTGCTGACATGAAGCCTACAGCTCACGTGTCAATGGAGAGCAGATGAGTAACATTCGGTCTGAGCAGCATTCAACACTGTGGAGTTGCAAAGCAGAAGCAGCTATCGCAGACGTCCCATTCATTTTCTGCAGAGACAATATCAGGTAACTGCCAGTTTGAGCAATCTGGAGGTTTGGATGGACATAAAAACTTTTCTGGTTGAATCAAATCAAAAGTCTGTGCACAGAAAAATATCAAGATAGAAGCCAACTACAAGTCCAAAGCTGCATTTTGGTCCAAACGATCCAATCACTGAGCTGAAATCAGTTAATTTTCAGATTCTAGGTACATTTTGTATGAATCCGCTAACTGTGACATGATCCCAGTTGAATTTAATCCATCTTTAATCCAAGCTTTTGTGTTACGCAGCATTTAGAGCCATGATGACAGAAGTATAAAGCTACGGTATCGTTTAATTATCCAGGAGATGCTTAAGTTTGAATTTTGAGGGATAGTGATGATATCGTCTAAACAATCCTCTGGTAGCGTTCGAGCAGAAGTTCTCATAATCTTTTTATACAGAACACATTTGTTTGGTTTGACATTTTGAAATCTTCTACCTTCCTCTTGTATTTTTTATGTGACACAACTCTAAAGTGTGATTTGAAACATACCTCGTGCTCCACGTAGGAATAAAAAGGCTGAGGAGCTTTTAGGCGGCAACCTCGTCCACCGTGGGATCATCGGTGACTGATCGGACCCTTATATGGTGCATCGTGATACAGATATCACCACCTTCCCCTGCAAAGCAATGAGTGCAGGGGCATTAATCTAGATTAATAAATAATCTAGCGAGGGCCAGGAGTGAAACTTTGTTACCAGCGACCTTAAGTGGTTTCTGCATCGCCCTGTGCGACTCTCACCTTGTGAGCCGGAGCCTGACACTTCCCCTTATTGATATCAGTGTGATTTATGGAGCCGTGCTCCCCCGGTCATCCTCAACCTGCAGATGGGCGTGTGATTTATCCCGGCCTGATGCTGCAGGGCGTCTGCTGCTGGAAAAATGAGGGAGGAGGCTCCAGCTTGAGTGTGTTTCCCCCCTTTTGAGCGAGAATATGTTGTCTGCCGTGTTTAGAGATGCACCACTGCAGCAGGATTTTGTTTTAATGAACAGGTCCATCTGCCGCTCTGCTCACCCTTTAGGAAGACGGTGTGTAGAAGCAAGTGAAGGAAATCAATGGATTGAGGATGACTCAGCTTCATTTCGACCACTGTGTTAAGATACTCTGACACAATGCTTTATCTGAGACTGTTTTATTTGACTAAAGGAGCAGATCATCCAAAACATGACATTTCATTCATCATCTCCTCAACACCATGTCGATGGAAAGTCGGGTGAAGTTTCGTAGTCCACAAAACATTTCCGCAGCTTCACAGCAGAACAGAGTCGCAGCACTGAGACTTTAAAATGTAAAAAGAAACAGATGATAAAAAAGAAGATAAAATGGCTTCATCCTAGAGCTGCCATGGTAGTCGGTGATCCAGTGTTACATAACTTGCTTTTATATGCGATACGTAGTCGGACGACGGACGCTACGATTACATTTCACTTAAAACGTGAAGGGAGCACGGAGGATTTGTTCTCAAAGCGAAAATCAAAAGCGCCTATTTGGCAACATCAATTAGTAAAAAGGAGTTGGTGGTGTGCAGCCTGTCGCCTGCAGCGCTTCATCTAACAGCTCCTTCTTGTTCCATGTCTCCCACAGACTGAATAAAACTCCCTGACACACTTCAAACTGATCCACTGTCAACAAATGTATATAAAGAAAGTTGTTTTGTAGACACATTTTTGACTAACACACAAAACTCACTGCGCTCAGCACTGTTCCTTTAATATCTGACATCACTGCCTCCCAGTCGGACCCACCCAGTTCTGCCGTAACTGCTCCGAGAAATGGTCGTACCTCCGGGCGAGGTCCATTCGTCACTCTAAAGCTGTTGATGCTTCATTGTGCTTCGGCCTCGCAGGGACTCTCCTTTCACCAGCGATATTGAGCTGTATTTCTTTCATGGGTGACCAATATAATAAGACAGATTCTTATTATATCTTTTAGAGAAATTAGATTTTACCCTGAAACGTCCCTGTAGTCATTCACCATCATTGGGCATATTGCCTTGTTCAAAAAGCCCAATTTCCTCCATCTCAATCTGTGTTATAATCACAGTAAGAGCACTCCCAGGGGGAAACGTGTCCTCTCTAATTTTATGATTGTGTCTGCGTGGTTTCCTCTCTGAGTTTTAATTTGAAGGCCAGGGGTAACATGAGATAAATCCTATTGGACGCCCTGCAACACTGGCCTTTGCCATGGCTGGCCCCATTAAAGGGTACTTTATTGATTGTAAATAAGCTCTATAATTAATGGAGGGCCGCGGCGGTTCTCAATCCGGACTTAAGACTCCGACGGGGGACGTCTGCACCTGCTGCCAGCTGGATTTCTTTTATGTTTAAAAAATTTAGATGGAGCTTAGTGATTAAAATTTTAATTCATTCTACAAGAGCTGCATGAGGAGACCTAGGCTAATCCTCTAATATCCTCAACATCATGCCGTGATGAAGCAATTCTTCGAGCGCGGTTTGAAGCTAAACCAACAGATTTTAATGACTAATGCAGCTTAAATGCAGGTATCTGTCTGGCTCAAAAGGCACGTTTGAGGCTGTTAATTCACAAACGAAACCGAGCCGTGTCCGCGTTTCATTTTTCATCAGAACAAACGAGCGCGCTGCTTTTTTTTTCGGGGTGACCAGATGAAAGCTGCTCATCACGCAGGGCCTGGTGAATGTGCCTTTAAGTGGTTTTTAACACACTGGAGGAGCATTATGCCCGAGCTGTGGAAGAGCCTGAGATGGGCTGCATCCGCTTACGCACATTAGCTGTGAGAGCATGCTGCTTCTTGGCTTCCCTTCACAAAGGCCGGTACACAGGGTCAGAGAGAGTGGGAATGAGAGATGTGTGTGCTTACACCCTCAGATGAAACATTGCTTCAGCTGTGTATACGGGTACATTTTCTGTGTGCGTGGCTGTCTTCTCTATGGCGACCTGCGAGTCTGTATGTGTGTGTGTGCCTACTCAGTATCCTGTCCTCTAAGATTTCATACATTGATTGCCTCCTCTAGAAACAGACAGCAACATCTCTCCCTATTTTCTGCTCTGGCAGTTAGTAAACGGCTACAGCCTTGCCTGGTTAGCTCCCTGCTATACATATTCAAACAGATTTATCGGGCTAGACTGTGAAGGCCTCCGTATTTCATCCCCAGGCTTTTCAGCAAGGGCAAGGCAATATATGGATATTATATCATCGTGGTATGAGACTATGTATTTTGACTATCTTTGTATTGTGATGTGACGTAAGTGTTGTCTTCCCCTGGTTTTAAAGGCTGCATTACAGTAAAGTGATTTCTGAACTTACCAGACTGTTCTTCTTCTTCTGATGATACTTGCCTTTACCCGCTGAGTCTTCGTCTCCACATTACTGATGATTATTGATCAAAAATCTCATCTCATCCCAGCTGTGTTCATTCTCACACCAGGCCGCCAAATCCAGTTGAGCTGAGCCCTGTCGCCCGCGGTGGCTCCCGCTGTGATCCGAGGTCTCGGTCCCGACAAACTGTAGGGCCACTGGCTCCACAGCTAACTGAGCCCTGAGCTAAATAGCTAGCAAAAGCTAGCTGCAGCAAAGCATAGCTAGCCAAGAGCAGCAGCTTTCGGCTCCTTTACACCTCCACCTAAACATTTTATGTTATTTATCATTTATCACAATGAGTCACGCTTCTCTGCCTGAGAGTTTCTGACGTTACAAATCTTTAACCCTCGCTCCGTACCGAATACTAACACTGTCTTTGTGCTTTCTACCTGTTGGCAAAATGTTGACTCACTCCTCTAACTCACTCTAATCACCATATTCTGACATAAAATCTACCTCTGCACAGACCCAAATATGTACTACTGAGTGCTCGAATAAGAAAAATATGATTTATTCAGAAACATCGGTGTTAAATTTGGTAAAAGAAAAATCTTGGAAAGCTCCTAAAAAGCATAAAATGTAAGTGCCTGATACCTGTGGACACGCTACTCTCAGCTGCACTGTGGAGAGCTGAAGCTACAAAATGTACTGAGAGACTTTTTAAGATTTTGATTTAGTATTAAAATCACAGAATGCCTTCTGGCCTCCAGGCTAACCAGACCAGACATAATAAGCTACTCCCCGCTCATATTTTATGCTGAGGTGAAGTCGCGGTGAGCTGCGTGGATACTTTTGTAGGCGCCCCTGCACGGCCCTGCATGTATCATCGGAGATGAGCGCGCATGCCGATAGACATGACCTGCCGCAACCTTACGCTCTCTTACCACTGTCGACATCTCGTCACGGTGCACGATTCATACCAATGAACAGACTTCAGGCAGAATGAAGAGAGCCTCTGCTCATCACTGGAGTGTTTATTTCACAGTATGTTCTTCTTCGTTGATGGTAATTAAAAGTGTGAAAAATCCTTGGATTGTGAAAAAATCTGGACTATTCCAGTCAGTCCACACCACAATGTAGCCTTTTGTAGCTTGTGTGTCACCGCTCAGCCGCCTTGAACGAGCTCTGCTGCTTTTGATGTGACTAATGCTTTTCATCTCTCCCTCTGGTAGGTGTAGGGATCACTCGTGTCACCGTATCATGAAGCAGCTGCAATGATCGCTGTGATTAAGCTGGCTTTAACTCGTTCTCTCCCACAGCTGAGGTGCTAGTCAGTCCAATTGAAGTTGACTGAGGGGCTGAGAGCTTTATCGCTCATCATAGATACATTTACAGTCGAGATCATTTAAGAGGTGACGCAACAGAAGAAGGGGGGGGAAATAAAGTAGTGAGGATTCTTAAACAACCATAAGAGGACGCCTAACTCGTTTTAGCAAGGTCTGCCTGACTCTAAATAATAGAAACAAACCAAAATAAATAAATGAAACGATCTGACCTGCCCTACTGTTACCTGTCTGAGTCTATTCGCAGCAGCATCTCTGCTCTTAGTGTTTCTAAACATAGGAGGTCTGGGAAAAACTAAACGTGGCCCAGTCCTCAGGTACAACCCTCACTCCAAACATGTTGTATTTGTGTTGTATTCAATAAGATCTGGGTCGAAAATGATCTGCACATCATTGCAGTCCATCTTAACAGTGTCCCAACTTTTTATCACTTATTACCATCTTGATCAGAGCTGGACTGGGTGCCTCAGTCCTTTGTTAAGGCGAGACGAGCAGCCGTGTCGCTGCTTTGTTCTGTGATTATAAAACCCTACATATCATTTTTTTGCCCCTTTTTTTGGCAAATGTAATCCAGCAAAATGGGCAAAATTCCCCTAAATTGGAGAATCGTCATGTCTTTTGTGGGCACGTTTGCCTGTAGCATCAGTTAACTCCACTAAGTTGCCGAGACAATCGTATCAGGTGCTGATAACACGTTTATAATAGACGGCCCTGTAGGAGGCTTACAGTTTCAGACACTCTTCATTTCACCAGAGAGTAGTTGTATCGGGATCTGGGCCAAATGTTACAGAGACAAATGTCAGGCTCATTTTTTATTTAGGGAAGGCTGTCACGATGGCAGGGTGACACTGCTCTGCATGGCGAACGAGGTCAAAAATATTCATATGTATTGTCAGCGACCCCTATGAATCAGAGCGGCTGAGACGTGCTTTATGTGAGCGGGAGGAATTATCAAACTGAGCTGGTAAGTCTGAGCCTACATCAGAAGATAAAACACTGCCATAACCCTCATCTGCATCGGCCTTGATGGGGACATTTACTGGCACTGTTATCGACTGGGGGGGGGGAGAGAGAGGGATGGTAACTGCTGTCAAAAGTGTTATTGGATGCACAATCATATCAGACATCAGGATCCTCTGTCACTGCCTCTGATAGCCAGATATTACTTCTCCAGCTCACCAGTCAGTGGCAAGAAAGAAATGTAGTTATTGTAGGAAGGTCGTTAAATCGGACAGAAATCAGGATATCGTTTTAATTGTAATGATACTAGATGTACTTTCTTCCGAACGGCATGTCCTAAAGGAGTCGAGTCATTATATTTTGAAGGCTTAAAAGAGTGATGCCGAGATTAGACGTAATGATATGAGCCTGATAATGGCTCGATCAGACAGATGTGGAGTGTCGGAAAACCAGAATGATTGTCTAGCTGGACGATTGCTGGTTTTCACCCTTGTGGTGCCTCGTAGAGGAAGACAGTTGACTTTTTTGTCTGTCAGAGGGCCGTAGCATCAACTACAGATTGTTGTATGTGTGCATCCACATTCGCAAAGTCGGATCTTGAGAGAGTTTGACAACTTCTATCTCGGTGAACCTGTAGTTGTGAAAGACGGCAGGCAATGATTGGTTAACCATTGATCGTATGAAATATGGTCTCAGCTTCCGGATCTGAAAAGTGAAGCCAAGGCGGAAGTGCCTTAAACCTGAAACCAGAAAAACCCTACTTCTTACTTGATTTATGACCTCAGTAAACAGTTTCCTGATGTGTTTGTAGCCTCAATCTGTAGTTTCAAGTCTTCTTCAATACAGCATGATGTTCATTTTATTAATTATGGTCCCGTTTAGAGTAAAATAAACGAAGAACAGGGTGTTTCACAGCGTGGGCGTGGCAAGTCTGGTTATTGACAAGTCGATGGCTGTAATGATGTCCTTACCTGAGTCGAGTAGCGCATGTACTAAAGATTCAGCGACATAATGACCCCTCCATCTTTGTTAGGCTCCTACGCCTGCTTCAATTCATGTGCACTCTACACACAAGGTAGCGTGTTTCCTGTCAGCACTCTGCAAAACAAGAAAACATACACATTTAGAAAAAATCGTAATGGTCACTGATGGGCAAAAAAAAAGTATCGGCACACACCTTCTTTCAAAACAAATAACAAACACAGCTGGAGGCATCTCCGAAAAGCATCTGAAGTGATTTGAGTCTGGGCCTGGTCTCATTTTGGCAGCTACAGTAGCTCCTCTCTTCTTTTCCCCCCCTGGTATATTTGTTGTTGCTTAAATTGACTTCTCCTTCAGTTCTTTCTCTTTTTCTCCACACTTGAGCTAAACTCCAAATTGGCAACTGCCAGGACCGCACTCCGTTTTCAATCTTGTTGAGACCTTCTGCAGACGACTTAATACTACAAAAGGGCCAGACAGACAGAGCCTGATGAAATCAAACAAAAAAAAATGTGCTCTGGGGCTGGAGTTCAAAGGTTCAACCTCATCACAGTTTAGGGTAGTCTTAGACCTGCCTCTGCTAATCCATCTGGGCTGTGACCTTCAGATTCACTCTCAAAAAAACACTACATTCATCAGTAGAGCCAAAGATGTGTGCTTCATGACTCAGTTTCATGATCCCACCTGACCATAATATCATCTTTTGCCTCATTGTCATCCCCATGTCCCCAGTGACCCTTGCAGTGTCTGTAGTCTAATGATCCTGGAAGCCTTTCAGACCCCTCACAAGGTCACGAGGGGATTGGGAAAAACATTGGTTAAGCATGGTTTTTACGTGGGGGAGGGGAGACGAGGGCTTTTTGAGAGCTTTTCCATGTCCTCCTCTTTGAGGTTTTTTTTTTTTTTTTTTAATTGTTTGGGTCCAAAGCTGGCTCCTCAGCTGGAGCTCGTCTGTGGGGCTTTGCTGAGTCACTCCCATCTAATGGAGAACATCTGCTGCCGTGCTTTTTAGCTACTCACAGCAGAGATATGTGTATGGAGGGTGGGGGGGGGGCCGAGGGGAGGAATTAGCAGGATGAAGCAAGCTGCTGTCAAGAAATGAAGATGATCTTATGGTTTATGGTGCTATCTGTCAGCTGTGCAGCTCCTTTTTAGTACTGAAAGCCCGTCCTCCGTCACCAGTAGTTTTATGATACTGTGCAGTACATTGTTTATATTATCCGTGCCAAGCGTCTGCTCTGCATACTGTGTATTGGATGTGGCCTTGACCTGCTGAAGGTGAAGGAAATGTCTCTTTGCAAAAATGTGTGTTCATTCACCACAAACTCAGAATGGGCGAACTGGCCTCGAACTAATTTCACGATCTATTTAATTGCAAATTAGGATCTTTGAAATGTCTTGTAGACTAAAGCCAGACTTGAAATAGACTTTGAATTACTCTTTTTTTGGACCATTAAACTCAATATTGCATTAAAGATAGTTCTTCTTTGTCACAAGCTCCTCATCTGCCTCGTTGCGAGCTAGAGTCATATATCTCATCAACGTATTGCTGGCTTATTATGAATTCAGCAGTTGGGACAGGAACAACAAAAGACTGTGAACGTTGTGGAGTGATCCAAAAACATTCAACAGGTAAACAGGTTTATTGGTGACAGGTGGCAGTATCATTGTTGGGTATGAAAGGGGCATCCTTGAAAGGCTCAGTTCACAAGCAAGGTTTTGTCGTCCTACAATGCTTCTTATGAATGTCGGTAAACAGCGTTTATTTAAAGGCGATTCTGTTAACCCAGTTAATATATATATCTAGATAACAAGGATACAGTAATGAAGAACTGGTCTGCGGTGGTTCAGCAGACGGAGCGGGTTGCCCGTTATCTGCAGGGGTTGTGGTTCAATCCCTGTCTCCTCCAGGTCACGTCAAAGTGACCCTGAGGTCCTCAATCACCCCAATCGCTACCTATGCCAACAACCAAAAACCAAAAAAACAACAGTTTTCACCTCCACAATTCTATTTAATATTATTATTTCATAGAGAGTAGAAGTTAATTGTATTCTGAGTTGATTCTTGGACCCAAGTAATGATTTCCCGCATTTCAGAGTCCCATTTAAGGTTCTTCTGTCGTCCTTGGCTTTGACATTCTTGTTTATTGTGTTGCTCTGATATATCTAATAAAGCCTTTTTAACTCTTGAATCATATTGTTAACAGTGTCGGCAGGATCTCACAGCAGACAGTTGGTTACACTCCAAGTGCTCCCAGAAACATTAATATTTATTCTCTCTTCTTTCCCCAACAGATTTTTTCTGTAGTCTAGTCCGGTGCATCTGCTGCAGTCATGTTTAGGAACAGCTTGAAGATGTTGCTGACGGGAGGGAAGGCCAACCGCAAGAGTCGCAGCAGTGGTGAGTGTGTTTTCTGATGCCAGCCACAAACAATGACGCATCTGCCTGTCAGCGCACAGAAGGTGGCCACTCGTTCGCCGAGTGTATTTTTAGGAAGCAGGAACACGCTGCTCAGCAGATGAAATGTATTTTTGATCCATTTAAAGCTGTTTTATGCTTAAAAATAGATGCAAACCAGCTCATCAGTTCTGCTGCTTGAATAGCTTTACCTCCTGTTGTGAGCTCCATGCTTTGGTCATGCTGTACTCTGGAGTTTTTTCCTTTTTGATTTCTGAGCCGCCCTCGATTGTTCGGCCCTGCTCGGGAGCACAAACATCACGTTACGGTTCCCAGCTCGACCGAGCTCTCTCCACATCGATCCGGTAGCTCTGTAGCACCTGCTTAATGTCGCTGTCACTGTTGTTTCATCGCTGGAGGTTTGAGTTTTTGCTTCTCACTGTTTAATGATGGTTATCCTTTGCTGTGCCATCAGAGCTGTAATAAAAGCAAAGTGTTAATCTGCTTTTTAAAGCAAGCTCAACAGTTCCTGCAGTCGTTTTCACGGTAAAAGCTTCCCACCAGAGAGCCACTTTCTGCTGGTTGGGTGAACGTCAGTCCTCCCCACAGATCAAGTTTCAAGGTCAATCCTTAAATGTGTTTTTATCCTGAATATTAGTGCAGGTACCTCTCGCCCTAATGAACAGGGCATCTGAAGGTCTTGAACAGGCCTTCTAGATATTTTTTTCTCGCCTGCTGCAGATATTAACATTAGATCGCCTCCTGTGCAGATTTATTGATATTTTAGCTTTTGAAATCAAATATTTGCTGTCATAAAATCTAGTGGTTGGTTCGTTTGCATTCAAACCACAAATTAACTGCTCCAGGAGTTGGTTGTAAACGACTCTATAAAAGCTTTCCCTGCTTGTTTCGTCTCCATCTGAGTGCGACTGTCACCCCTGGTTTCTAAACAACTGCTCCAAAAGAGCCAGTTGTGACTGCTACCTGAAAATGTGGCTGTTGTGACCGTGCCTGAGGCTGTCATATAACACCGGGTCAATTTCACTGGAAGTGTTCATCCATTACCTGCTGCGTATTCACCGGATCCGGCTCATGTTAATTGATTGATTAAATTAATAGCAATCATTGTTGTACAGCTGGGAATCCCTGACAGAGGTTTTATATACAGTAGATGTCAATACATTTGTGTACCTTATTGTCCCAATTAAGTATTATTGGCATGATCAAGTATTGAATTTAAGTTTATGTGGTATTTAAAAGGTCTTAAATTGAAGTTAACATGGTGAGCGCTGCATGCAGTCAGCCTAATCAGAAACCTTTTCTCCGTGTGGTTCACAGACCAACCTGTACGTCCCCCTTTTCCCCCTCAGTCAGGTGAAATAACTATTAATATGCTGTAACTGTGTTGCGGAGCCACATGAAAACCTTTTGTTCCTTCACATGCATTACTGTCACTCAGTCCTCATAAAGCTCCCGCTCAGAGGAACGGGCCCTTTGATGTGGCAGATAATCCCAGCCACAAGCAACACTTGGGAGAGCTCGGAGTGTTCATTTCGTAACGGCACAGTCGCTCTTATTTGAATCTAATAAGTTTCGGGTTATTGCCAAGCCAATGGAACGACCTCCTCCCTCTTAACCGCCTCCCCAGGGTTTCCAGGGTCTTTATTATGGTGTGAAAATGTGCCTTCTCGAGGCTTTCGTCCAGCCAAAAACTTGATTTGCACAGATGAATTAATTTTGTACAGCTTGAAATATCCGACAGCATATTATATCGCCATCTCTTCCCTCGACCGCACTCCGACAGTGAATGTGTTCGGCGGAAAGCTCAAGGTGTCGGGTTAAAGACGTTCAATAGATCAACTTTTCCACAGTGTACAGTTTTTAAATGTTATGAAATTCATTTTCAGACTTCGGGAGGCCAGGCTTCCTTTCAGAGCTAAATTTGACATTTGACTTTGCGGTTGTTATCAGTCTTACTCAATTTAAGTCAACTACAATGATCTTGTTATCTGTCAGCTGCTGACTATTACAAGAACGCTCGTGAACTTGTGACGGAGCCCTGCTGGATAAAAACTTGCCGCTCTAAAGCTATTATATTTGTCAGGGGAATCACATTATTCTCACAGCTGACTTGCATTTTATAAACATTTTGGGCGAAAATGTGACACAAAAGATGAAATTGTAATTAAATTCTTTACACAACCTTCTCCCACCTCTTTATATCTTTATATAAAAGGAAACTCTGGGAGATCATCCACTTATTGTTGGTGTTTTTTTATTGCGATCCACAGTTATCTTCTCGTCCTTTCTGTGGCCCTGAAGGTCAAAACATTACGGGAACAACTTTCTGTAATCTGAACTGTTGTTGTGTTTTGACCTTCAGGGCCACCATACATCCTTATTTTGTACTGTTTTTAATTAAGTTTATGCCGCAAAAGATTACACACAGTATATACACATGAGATCTTGTGATTAATCCACACTTATTGTGTTGTGTTTCACTGCGAGGCTTCAGGGCCGCGAACAGAACCGACCTCCCCTCTGCTGTCGGTGTGTTTGTGTGTTTATGTGTGAGGTGGAGAGGAGAGCGAGCAGCAGAGCTTGACTGGAGTAACCTCCAGTGTTTTGATATCTGTTGCAGTCACTTTGCAGGAAATCCACTCCTCTGAGCACACGACAGTGTGGCTCCCGCACTGAAACATCTGTATCCAGTTCAACACACGCACACACACGCTGCCACCAACGCCAATGTATTTTTGAGGATAGAAATGCAACGGTTAGTTGATTGTTTAACTATTTTGTTAAAAGATTTGTGATTTTGAGCCGTTTTTTAAGAAAAAAACATCCAAACTTGAGTTGTGGACAACATAAAACACTTTAAGTTGTCTTCTTGAGCTTTGGAAAACAGCTTTTTTCACCATTTTCTAATGTTTTATAGACTAACAACTAATTGTTAAGTGAGAAAATAATTGCCAGATTGATTGATAGTCTCAGCCCAAATTTTGGAGAAGACTAAACACAATTTTGACGAGACGTTTTCAGTCTTTTATAGACCAGACAACTAATCAGTTCAATCAATCAATCGAGACAATGGTAATGAAAATAATCAGTAGTTGCAGCCTTATCAGAGGATGAAACTCAGAAATACTGTTACAACATTATTTATATAGAGCCTTTTTAAGCACAGGTTAAGAGGTGCTTTACAACAACATCAGTACAGACAAAAAGAAAACACAAAGCACAAACAAGAAAAAAACATTCATAAATATGTACAAACACAAAGACAGAAAGCACACAGAGAAACACCCGTGAAATGACAGAAACGCCTCCTCAAAAAATGAGTTTTTAAGTAGTTGACAGCAGTCAACAGTGTGTGTATACGCAGACATGTTTTCTCTTTGCTTCCCTCCAAGGACATCTGGAGGATCACTTCTACAGTAGCAGCCCTGACTTATCAGCTACTGACAGACAGGGAGCGCTAGAAAGCCACATCCCACTTGGCTCAAAGAGAGGCCTCTTAAAAAAACGCCCCTATGTGTGGATGCACCGGCTGCCGAGATTGGTCCGCGGTTCAAATGTGAGATTGTGAGATGAGATGATCGTCGACTGCGTTTGATGCAGTTTCAAGTGAGCGTCTCTCTTCAGGAATGCCAGCGCTCCGAAGGGGGAATTTACCCGCTAATCTGAAGACAACAGATGAGCCAGCTGTCCCTTGATCTGTGCTGGAAAAAATTGTTTGTGCCCCAAGTTGCTAAGCTGGTGAATGGCATTTTTAAAATTGAATAACACAGATTAGCTGCTCTGATTGCGACGATGCCCAAGTGCATAAATCTCTGCTGTGACACACTCAGGGAACAGGGTGTTTTATCTCAGGAAATTACATTGGGTAGCCTGCTTTTGTCCGGCTAATATAATCGGCTGAGGCACTGAGTCACTGCTTTGTCTTATGAGAAACTTTCTCACACCTTTATGTTGGGTTCATTCGGTTCGATCCAAAGACAAACAAGATCTATTGTTGCCTTTTAGCTCACACTGACTCTGAGCTGTAGTCGTTACGTCATACGGACTGACGGCTCATTGATTGGACAGTTTTTTGCGACTGTCATCCTGCAACATCATTGCAACATGGACCCATGTGGGGAAATATTCTTTATTCCCTATTAGGTTAAGGGGTTGCAAGTCTTCCTACGTTTTAGAAAGATGACCAAAAAACACACCTCGCATGTAGGATTTTTTCACCTGTGTTTCCGTGGTCATAACAGCAGATGAGCCGTGTGTGGAGGAAGCTTGATGTTCATTAAGCAGCTGATCAAAATCAACGTGCAGGGAAGTACATCGCAGCAAATTCATACAAAACAAGTGCATCAGGAGGCGTCACATCACATTCAGTGCGTCTACAGGAGGGGTGTAATTAGATGATTGACAGTAGGCGTTAGGGGAGGAGCGAGGGTGGACTGTCCGCTAGTTAATCGATCGGGGATGGCACTGTTCTCTCGGACGGATTAAAAAAATAGTATAAAATGTGGAAATGGGTCGCTGAATATACTTGGCCAGCTGCTGATACATCTGGGTGGACCGCCAAAGTAAAATATATGTGTGGGAAACACTGAAAAATGTATCTGTTGGATCGGTTTCTTCTGATTTTTGGTAATGACATGAGGTATTATTATTCTGATTGGGATATTATTCTGATTATTAATGGGATGAACACGCAGTAGTCTGGTTTTAGTGACCTGCACGACTGATATCACCAAGTTGAGTGTTGTGACTTCAGCAAGAACATCCCTCCTACCAAATAAAATACATTTAATTTTGTTAATCAGTACTAAGTCGCTCATTTTCAGCCATTTAGTAACGTTGTGCAGCTCAGCATCTAGATTCTCTCTTAGTCGCTCTTATCAAATTCCCAGCAGGCAGAAGTCATGCAGATCTCACTGAGCCTTATGCTTTATTTATATCGGGGAAAATATGTTGTGTTTTGTTCTCAGACAGTCATTAATAGTTGAGTCAGTCTGTAACTTGCTGCCATTCTTCTCAGTCCAACCACTCTGCCATTCATCAGACGCCTCTTAAGATCTGTTAGTGAATGTTCACTTGAGAGTGTAGTGTAATCTCACACCCTGAGATTCATGCTGTTTAAACAATAAGGACAAATGTCTTGCAGTCACAGCAGCAGCAGTGTTGAGAGATCAAATTTCGAGTCTCTTTCGTTAAGACACAGACGTCAACCAGTGTGTGCATGTAAGGCTCTCTTTGAGACACAGCGGCGCGCTGTTACTGCTGCCCGTGGCGGTTTCATGTAGCAGTACGCCCGTCTGGAAAGCCAAAATGTGAATGAGAAGGAAAGTGTCCCCTCTTGGTCTCGGATGTTACATTGTGCCTCGAAGAAAAGGAGCACCGAGGAGGCGTTTGTTTCATTTTTGTGGCGTTATTGGTAAAACTCTGACTGCCATCTCCGTCTTGCTCCCATCATTGTGTCTAGACTTGAAACAAAGTCAACCGCCTGACACTGCAATTACAGTTTATGGCACTGGCTGATTGGAAAATGAGAAATGGGGTTAAAAGGTTGTGGTGCTGGACAGGGAGCTGGTGCATGACTAATAAGCAGTGAGAGATGGGCCTGTGTGTGGCAGTCGAGCACACCAGATGTAGTTTACACACATTCGCACATGCTCACAGCAGGAAGAGGAATTAGGGCTGCAAGTCACGATTACTTTCATTGTCCATTAATCTGATGAATAATTCCTCAATTAATGATATAATATGTAAGATTACTGCATTAAAGTGTCTAAATTTTGTCTATATTTTGTTGACAGTATCCCAAAAGGTTACGGTGTGTTTCTTAATGAGAATAAAACTTTAAAACATGAAATCATCCCTGCATCATCATCATCCCAGTCCCTTCTGATAGATTTCCATCAGCAGTGGTGGTTGTTAAATGGTGTATACATCAACGGTGAAGCGATTTTGATGGCAGGAACGTTTGTGTTTGTTTGCGTTAATCTTGCAGGGTTTATCTGCCCCAAACAGCCAGATTACCTGACTGTACACTAGCTGTAAGCTAACGTTAGCGAGCACCCATCGAGGGTGTCTCTGTAACGTTCATGAAGTAAAGTACATTTCCCCTCCAGCTCTCGGTCAGCTCTACGGATCGCTGATAAATAGGAGTGAAGATAAATTTTCCCATTTAATCAAATAATCAAAATAGTTGTTGATTCATGTAAACGTGACAGAAATTCGACAGAAAAGTAATGGAAAGAAGCATCCTGTACGGTACAGATTCAGGACTGTGGTCGCTGTGTTTCACTTGTTGCTCTCACTTTTTATTGGAGAACTCATAAAATACAGATTAGGGTCCAACTCAACACACCTCTGCTTTAACTCCTTTTCACTTTCGGATGGATCAGGGAAAATCTCTGAACCCGTGGTGAAACGATCTTATATAAATAATGATTCATGCTAAAATCACATATCTTCCCTCACACAGTCCTGAGGTCGGTCTGCCTTGCTTTAACACACCACAAATGAACTGCACCAGAGTTAACTTGGAGGAGGTCTTTTTCTGGATGTTATGTCTGCACCAGAGTTCACCTGTGTTGTACTGTTGATACACTCAGATACTTGAGATATTGACGGTTTCTGTGGTTTGAGGAGGTAATCCTGTAAACTAGAGCTGCAACGGTTTGTCGATCCATCCCCATCCAGTCATTTTTCAACATTAATATCAAACATTTGCTGGTTCCAGCTTCTTAAATGCTGCTTTTCTTTTTCATATATGATAGTAAATTATAAGACTTTGGGTTGTGGACTGTTGGTTGGACCAAAATAGCAGCCTGAAGACGTCACTTTGTGCTCTGGGGAATTGTGATTCTGTAAACCAGTTCTTGTTCAGTTCTCAAAGAAAGAAGCCAGCTGTTATTTAAAAGCATTCAGTAAGGAATGGGTACACTAGCTTCAAACGCTGTTTTAAAATTTCAAATGAAAAAAAGTGAGTTGACCCCAGAACACGCTTTATTTTCGCCCTGCAGGAGCAGAGAAGCAGCCTCGTTCCTGCCTTCACTCAGACGTGAAACGTTTCCGGTAAACTCGACGAGTCTTAAGGCAGCAGGTGCTTGACAGGAATCAAATCGGTCCCCCTAATCACAGCACTCTAATTGATGGCTCATTTTCCACAGTGGTGGAGAAATCTAATTAGAGATCATCAGATCAGCAAACACGCTTCGAGCTCGGAGGCACGTGGAGTGACACAACTGCCGGGCTCAATGCAGTCAGTGTAATTATTGTCAATCTTAAACTGCAGATAAGCCAACGTGCACTCTGCAGCTCTAGTAAAATCAGATAAGTTTTGTCTTACGAGTTTTTTGGGAGACGATGACCACTCATGTACACATCATGTGCATGTATGTGTGAAGAGGAAGCATATTATAAACTCTGTGGTTAGCTGCTTGTTGCAGAAAATACTGCAAACTCTTCTTGTTTTGTACAAATAAAATGAAAAATCAAGCGTTAAATCAACATTTCTGTTTTGTAGCACAGGAACCTTAAGTGGCCCACTTTAACATCTATTAACATTCCCCGGTATCAGAAATGTGAAAGGTTATGAAGATAACCTTGGTCCTCATATTGCGTCTGTTGATTCCAGTATGTTTTAAACTGCTAATGCTGGTATTTGGTGAATTTACTGTGAGGTTTGATCTGTTCAGAAGAATCACATGCTGTGATTCAGTTAATTTAAAGCCAAATACATTCGCTATGTTTAGGAAATTATTTGAAAAAACAATTAGTCTGTGTTTGTCTTTGGAAAATGTATTATTATGTAGATGTGGACTGAATTTATGAGCAATATCCCTGTAGACTCTGATGTAAACAGCTGTAGTTACATCCAGATCTAGTTAGTGGACCGCAAATGCACCATTATTTATATAATTTTTGTGTTTATGAATGATTTTGTCCGTTCGGTAGTCGGCGCACTTCAGAATCTAATAAACGCAATGAGGGAACATGTATATGCAGATGTTGCACATTTACATATATATTGCTTCTTACATTCAAAGCATGCTGTGGGATATTCAGCGACATTAGTGACTGCGTTTACTGCGCTAGGAATTAATCATTCCACCTATCAGATCGATGCAAGAGGCTGCAGGAGGAGCAGCGGCAGCAGCTTAACACGAGCTGAGTCTGGCTGATCTCCACAGAGCGACAGATTGGCACCCACTGCTCCACAGAGTGTCCTCTTCCTTCCTGTATTAATGAACCCAGGGATGAAAAAACATGAATGAACGGAGAGATTTCAGCGGACATGTGGGAACATTGTGCTCCTGCAGAGAGATATCATATTCAGCCCTTCATTCACTAGATTGCGAGATGTGTTTATGGATCCAAATATCTTTAATTTTGGCGTTGTCAGAGATGATTTATGCTCTGTTTAAGGGCTCCAGCTAACAATTATTTTCGTTAGTCGCCACTCTGCCAATAATGTCTTGATTAAGTGATTAATTGTTTGGTCTAAAAACTGTCAGAAAAATGTGAAAAATACCCATCAGATTTCTTAGAGCCCAGAGTGGAGTCTGCAAAAGCCTTTTTGCACAACCAACACTCAAGAAGACGAAACAAAATCAATTAAAGTTGATATAAGACAGAAAAAAGCAGCAACTCCTCACAATGGATAAACTAAAAAATTGCTTAAAAGATTAATCGATTATCAGTTAGTAAGCAACAACACCAACCGGTTTGAGTAATTTAGACAGAACATCAAAACTCTCTGATTGTTCTTCTTAAATGTGAATATTTTCTGTTTTCTTTCCTCCTTTATGGCAGCAAACTGAATATCTTTGAGTTGTGGACAAAACAAGACATTTGAGGACGTCATCTTGGGTTTTTCAGAAACACTGATTGATATTTTTCGCCATTTTCCAACATTTTATAGACCCAACACCAAAAATGATCAACAGATTTGTCGAGAATGAAAACAAGCATCAGTTGCAGCCCTCCAATTAGTAACAGCTATATTTTCTCTTGATTGCCTGATCATTTTAGCTCTACTTGATTTGTATTCGGCTCAGATTTGTTAATATTATGCTCCTGTAGAGCGTAGATTAATCTGTAAACGCCTTTTTATCGCATGCTGTGCATTAGAAATCTCTGTGTGTCTTAATTCCCGCTGAATGTGAACAATGAGATGCTGCGTGAACTCAGACTGTAGACTGCAAAGCAGACAATGGATCCATGAATCAATATGTTGGACTGCTGTCAAGAGGAGCTGTGACCTTTGGTTACTAAGGACAACAGCATCATGGCTACAACCTCCCCGAGCTTCACTGCAACACGTCACGTAGTTGTTTTTTTTCTCTCCAGACATTGACATTTCTACAATATGTGTTATATCACGTTCACATGAAATGTATAGGCGCTGACTTTCATGCTGGGAGCAGGAGGCGATGGCGTTGGTGTTGATGCAGAGACCACTGTTCAAGACTGTGTTACGACATTTGTAAGCATGAAATATGGAGACTCTGACAAATTATTATCATTCCTCTGCTTCAGAAGGTCACAGGACATCTGGAGATTTTCCAGCCGTGATTATGGCAACAAAATCTGATATTTTTGACGAGACGTTGGACATGTTTCTACAATACCAGCCTAAAAACAGGTATTTTAGGCTGAAAACATGATCTTTTCCAAACCTTAACCAAGTGTTTTTGTGCCTAAACCTAACCAGACCACAGGGCTGTGACAACATGAAATAGAAAATTGAACCTCAAGACCTGTAAAGTTTCAACACGTCTGTGGCTTTTCAGAAACATACACGGCCAACATTTATTCTAGTATAATGTGTTTTCCTCATCGGAGTTTGAGAGATGAAGTGTTGGAGGAACTGTCAGGAAGTTGTTATTTTCCACTCTTCACTTGGTCTCTTCCCCCCGAGGATTGCCTTGTATATTGTCCTCGTCTCTGTTGAAAGCTCATTATCATTTATAAGGTCTGCGAGACAACTCAGTGTGCAGCCGGTCTGTAAAGGTTTCACGAGTGGTCATCAGCAGGAGGACCTCATCACTTCCTTGCCTGTGGCCTCATCATCCATCTCCTCAAACCAACAAAAGAAAAGGAGAAGTTGCTCCTCTCGCGGGGTCAGAAACAATATCACCGGTGTCGATCTGGTGGGCAAATGGCCCCCCGAAGCTGCCAACCTCATCACCGGGCACCTGTGGCCTCGTCACCGGGCAACCATGGCAACAAAGCCGTGGCAAAAGGAAAGTGTGCTGAAGGTCAAAGACAATTCAGACGGAGCGTCGAGAGGGCTGAGGGCGTAGAGACGGCCGGCCCAAGTGTCAGCGAGGCACTCTCCTATCTCGGCGAGTGTGGGAGGCACTTATGGGCCCATCATTATGGTTCAGTGGCACCACTTGACGCACATACCGCCCTGGTCACGGCCACCCGTGTGCCTCTACTGAATTACCTCCTTTAAGTCCTTCAGGCTCAAGAATGTGACCGGCTGAAACCTCCTCTACGGTCCTTTCTGAGAGAATCAATATCACGATATGAAAGAGTAACTTGACTCTAAATCCACTTTTTGGGTTGAATAATTATTATGAATATTAAATATACAGTTTTTTTTTCTGGCGCCGGTCTGTAGAGTTCACTGCAGCAGCGGCTCTCTGGCTTTTTCCAAAGAAAAACAAGTCTTAACGAATCTGCATCATATCTACAAAATCTGTGATAAGCCTTGTACTCCGTGCCCTTGTTGTACAAGGCCAGTTCACAGTAATAACAATCAACTGATGGTGGAGTGGAGAGTTGTTTTTCATCAGCCTGACCAGTGGAGATGGTAAAAATATGGATGCTACATACTGCTTCTGTGGCTCACGAAGAATTTATACAAATTGCAGCACATATAACTTATTTTTGGAGTCAATAAAGAGAAATTAAGTGTTCATGCAGCAGTAGTTTGGTTGTAGTTGTGTGTGAAGGAAATGCAAGTGGTTATGTTGTCACTATAGTTAGCTGTAATGATTATTACCGATGAAGGAGACGTGAGATGTCTCACTCCTGACTAGTTTCATTATCGGCTCCCGGATAAAAAATGTGTCTGATTCGGGATGATTAAAGCTTTTTTAAAACCAGATTTAACGTCTTCTGGATGTATTGCAGAGAAAAACACCCTGAAAAAACAGAAAGGCAAACCCTCTCCTGGAGATGAGAAAGGAGAAAGTCAGTCGCCTTTTTTTTACCGGCGTTTACAAACCCTACAGATGCTGCCACCTCAGTTTCAGCTTCCTGTTGTTGTCCATTCTGGCTCAGTGTCATGGCTTACTTGGACGCCAGCCATCACTACTGTAATCATTAACACCTGGGCTTTTCCTGTAAGTAAAAACGTCTGCAGTTGAAAAAGGCCAATTTCTATTAGTTTTCCTTCAAAGTTTCACCCACACATGTACATGCTGTACTTTGAAGACGGCTGTAAAGACAGCAGACAGTTAATTCAAGTGCTGAATAAAAAAAACTTGTTCCCGTCGAGTGCATTCTTTGCTGTAATAGCTGCTACTCACTGCTGCCAATGGTACTCAGCCGCACATTGTTCCTTTTGTATCACCATCGTCGCAATAATCACACTGAAGCACATCCTCTTATGCTTTTTTGCTATAGCGCACTCTGATGTGTGAAGATGGCGTGAATCATGTCTCAGTGTGCCGAGCCACCAGTCTGCCTCCTGTGTTCAGCAGTTCCTGTGTGATTGCCGTCATAAATCTGTACTAAAGGCCTGATGCGTGTATAAAAACTCGTCATGGCACACGTGAGGCTTGTTTCCATCAGCCGCGACACTGCCCACGGCGGGGGGTCTCGAGGATCCCACTGATACACAACATCGCCGGCGGTTTGACGGCTGTTCTCGCGTCGCTCCGAGTAATTTCACTTGCCGTGTGTGACATTTAAATGCGGAGTCTGTGACTGCGTCCCTCCCATGCAGCTCTTTTGTGAAAACGGGAGCTGTGCATTCCAGTTCTGGCATTAGGGAGTGGGCAGAACGGTGCGTGGGCAGGAGAAGCGTTGGTCTAACCTCTCCTCCACTCTCTGATCACAACGTCAATAGTGGGAAGTCTCACTCCGTCTCGATGTGTCCGCTTCCCTTCCCTTACCTCTTCATCTGCTCACTTCCCTGCTCTCCCTCTATGGCCCTTTTCCTCACACTTCACACTCCAGACAGGAAGTTGTACAAAAATCAGACTTCGGTTGTGATGTCAGAGTTTGTTTTGCATCCTTCCATCTGATACTTCATTCTGGATCTGAGTCAACCCTCCGCTTCATGTTGACAGCTTGATTACAGGGTGTTCACGGCTGACGTGTGACTGATATTTAGCAGTTGGTGTTACTGTGACCTAGATATGGCGTCCTTTCTTTGGTGACAACTGAGCAGGGATAGTGTTGGCAGTGTTTTATGGTCATGGAAAGTGATCAGCCTTCAACCATCCGAACGCTGGTGAGATCATTCATGCATGTATCTGCTGTGAGTGACGGCTCGATTTGTGTCTTGTTGGAAGAGGACACAACTTTTTGGCAACACAGAAACACTGAGTATCATCTGTAGCTGTTTTTAGTGTTTATTTGTGAGTTTAGGTCTGCAATTACCTGTTTACATTGTTTGATATTTCAGTAAGCAAAATACTGAACATTCCCATCTCAGTTTCAGTGGTGTTGATTAGTTGTTTAGTCTATAAAATGTCAGAAAATGGTGGAAAATGTTGATCAGTGTTTCCCGGTCCAAGATTACGTCTTAACAACCCAAAAATATTCAGTGTAATGTCCTAGAGGAGTAAAGAAACCAGATAATATTCACATTTAAGAAGCTGGAATCAGAGATCTTGAGGGTTTTCTTCATAAAAAATTACTCCTAATCGATCATTGCAGCTCTGTCTTAAATATTCTTACCTTTGTAAGTGTTTAATAGTGTGCAACACTTTGGGATTAACGTGCTCGGGTGTTTTTATCTCCTTAAACATGTGCTCTTATGTGTTTTTACTGTAATGCGTGGTTTGAGGCTGCAGTTCGCTTAATCCAAGACAAGTTTCTACTACAGGAGACAACAAAGAAACCTTAATCTCATCCAAAACCCAAAGCTATTCGGTTAACGATCAAAGAAGATTAAGAAAATTGGCTAGTTGTTTCAGCTTAGATCAGTTGACACACAGCTTGGTGTACCTGATGCCTTAAACACCTGCTTTTCTTTTGCCCTTGAACTAGAGCTGCAACTAATGATCATTTCCATTATTGATTAATCTGCCAATAATTAATAGTTTAGTCCATAAAATGGCAAAACAAATGTGAAAAATGCTCATCACAGTTCCCTAGAGTCCAAAGTGACGTCTTCAGATTGCTTCTTCAAAACCCAAAGACTCTTCATTAACCATCTTCTTTTTGATTTTTTTGATTTTCTGTTGATTGACTGATCAATAATCGCCTCATCGTTGCAACCACTACCTTGATCATGCATAGAGGTGTTGCTCATGTGCACTCGGGGGCAGTGTTGCATTCACCACACTGATTAAACAGGAAACTAATAGAAAAAAAAAAACAACTGAGGAATAATCAGACCCTGAAAATTAATCTTGATGTGAGAAATGAATTTGGAAAATGAATAACGGCCTGAAAGCACTCGCAGCACCTCTGCCAAGGTAGAGCTGTCCTCCAAATGTTGTTTTGATAATTAAAAACCACTGTAATTGCTTGTTCATTGGCCCATGGCCGAACTTTCCACCAGATTTTATTCAAATCTGTTAAGAAGCTTTAGAAATATCCTGCTAACAGAAGAACAAACGTACCTTTCACTTACACATATTAGATCTTTACATTGGCAAAAAAAATAAACAATTTCTGGCATAATTGCACGATAAAATGCATTTAAGACTGGATTTTAGAGGTGTACGATGCTGGAGTCGTACACCTAATGTCCCAATTATCGGGGTAAGCCTTAATGTCGGCCCGGCCCCGATCCTCAGGGACATCCTTCCCTGTTTGATGCACAGGACAGCACATACACTCAACATGTAATCGAGATTTTTCGAGATCATGTAAGCATCTCTGCAAACTTCCATGAGCGACTGTTACCCAGAAGCCTCCTCTCTGTGTCCCAACACACAAAACAATTTCATGAATCTTCACAGAGGCGTGTTTCAGCTCCGCTCCCTGATGGGCAGAGAGCGCCCTGGTGTATTATTTCACTCTGATATCGGATCTCTAAAGATGTCGTGTACGTCGATGTCCTCATCCATATGGAAGGACATGTAGACGTAAAGCAGGGGCTCTTCTGTACGACTAAAATAGAAAACAAGGTGAGGAGACTCAGGAGGATACACAGACCAAGGAAGGGACACGCTGCAGTTATCTCATGAATTCAAGTATACATGGCGAGCTTGGCTAGTATTGGTTGGCAAACATTTTTTTTAGCAATGTAGCCCACATTTATTTAGATATAAGATGACATAGAGACGTGCATAACATTCAAATTTAATTATGACATTTGAAAGTGGCGCGAGCAGCTACACAATTAGCCAGTTTTGGTAATAATGACAAACTGCTGCTGATCTGACAACGATGCAGTTGACAGCTAGCGAACATTAACGTTAGCTTCATAGACCCTGGTGCCCTGAGTAAAACAATAAAGCCTAATTAAATTAAAAGTTATCCTGTCCACTAGATGTTTCTAGACGTCCTCGAACATTATGAAAGCCAGACATGGGCGGCCTGTGCAAGCAAACTGTATGTGTGGGAAACACTGCGATCTTAATGTTGAACATTGGGTCTAAAATGTCCGATTATTCCCTTTTTAGCCTTGAGACATAATATTTCAAAAGAGAATAGAGTTTTTCCCCCTGACCCTCATTAAAAAAGGAAACTGTTTGCTAACTCATGCGCCATATAAATGTTGTGTTTCCGGCTTGTTTCCGTAGCTCACCATCACCACTGCTGCCACTTCAAACTGCGACTGACTAATCAATTAATCGTTCGGTCGAGTGGAGGCAGAACGAGCCGATCTCTCTTGGAGATCTCTGGCTTTGAAAGAGTTAAGGAATCCTGCCCTGGCTGAAAGAGGAGAGAGAGAGAAGGAGGATGAGGGAGAGTTATTGCTGCCAGTGAGCGAGAAGAGGAGGAGGAGGAGGAGGAGGAGGAGGAGAGAGTGCGAGCGAGCAAGCGAGAGAGAGAGAGAGTTGCCTGTCTGCCTGTGTGTGTGTGTGTGTGTGTGTGAATGTGTGTGTGCATGCGCGGCTCAGTGAGTGTATGCGTACTGACACCTGGCGCTCGCCCTCCCTCGCTGCTCACATTGTGGAGAGCTCTCTGCCTGTCTGGGCCATTCTTTACCTCTCTCTCTCTCTGTTTTCCCTTTTATTCCCTCCCTCTTGTCTTTTGTCCTCTCCTCTCTCTCTGCCTTTTTTCTTTTTCGCTCCCCGCGTTGTTTCTCTCTTCCTCTCCGTGCCCCTACAATCTCCTCCTTTTGTTTAGGATCTCCCTTTTACTATGGTGCAGGATTTTTATTGCCTGGGCAGACGAGGCGCTCGACTGACAAAGGTGAGCCGGATGAATCGGGGCGGATGGATGGATGGATGGGTGGATGGATGGATGGATGGAGGTAGTATTCAGTTGTGAGTGTAGGGAGTGGTGGAAACTGGCTTTGAAAAGAGACACTATTCATCAAGGCTCAGCCGTTAATTGTTTCTCAGGATTTGGGTGGTTTGTCTGAGCAGCTCTTGTTGCTGTGTAGGCGTCTTAATGTGCATTTTTTAAAGGTGAAGGGTTCAAGCATGTGATTTAAGAGCAGTGTTGAGTGTCTGTTGTTAGCCTTGCCTCAGCAGCATGTGTCAAACCCTCTCTCCGTCTGGTTTGTTGTGGCTGCGGCGCCGGGTGTCACCTTGACCCCAGGTAGTGGACTCACTTGCCGGCGTGGTGCCACACCTTAAGCACTGGACACTGTAGGAGTGTGTGCTGTGGATAGATGCTGGAGATAAATGATTGATGATGGAGTGAGGGGACGAGAGTGGCCGTGGTGTCTGACAGATGGCCATTAGTGGAGAAAATTGCATGAGAGACAGAAATGAAAGATCAAGTGTCTCCTGGTAGTGATTCACCGCGGTCTTCACGTAATATCTGTCGCTCTTCATGTCTTCAGGTTTATTAATAACACCCAAGTATCTCTGCTCGCTGCTGCTGATTGGTTTCCACAAAATTATGTCACCTCTCTCTGCTTTCTTCTCAACACCTCTCTTCTCTGGAGAGCTGGGTATCAAACCTCGATGTTCAGACCAGATTTAACTCAGAATTTTGACCTTTTTCGACACCTTGGATTAAATTTATGAGAACTTTGGGTCCATTTTTTAAGGTCTTTTTTTTAAACTCTCATTTTCTTACCAACTCATTATTACGGCTGCTCATAAGTTCTCGAAGTTGGCAACAAATGCTTTGTCACACTCTTGGTCTTGATTTCTTCACGTTTAAATTGTAATTTACATGATATTTGAGGCTCATGACGACTTGGGTGTAGTTTTGTAGGTGTGGCTGTCGTGATGATGTTGCACTCATTGAGTTGATTACTGATAGCAACACAGCCTCGTCGCTAAAAATAAGTTTGAAGCAACAAGAAATATGAGCAGTGCAACAATCAGACAGGTTGTATGCGAGTTATTTAAAGGTGAAAATGAAAGTGAGCGCACCCCCGAGGCTGTCAATGATTCCTCTGAGGTTGGAAGTTTCATTACGGA
Organism: Pagrus pagrus; assembly: GCF_965226575.1. Taxonomy (NCBI): domain Eukaryota; kingdom Metazoa; phylum Chordata; class Actinopteri; order Spariformes; family Sparidae; genus Pagrus; species Pagrus pagrus. The sequence continues at coordinate 3,927,227 of NC_140208.1, read as the reverse complement.
TGAATCTACTGATTATTTTCCTTTCATTAATTGATTAATCATTTAGTCCAGTGGACAGGATGTAATGTTGGCAGTTGGCGGCTGAAACACGACATATCAACGTTCAAATTACATGTTTATGACCTGAGTTTGATATGAAGAGGCGGAGGGAGTGGCAGTGGAGTTACAGGCAAGACAGCTGCCAAGCCAGTGACCAGAGTTCAAGGCTGTGTTTCAGTATGGATGTTTTTGACGGGGGGCCACGACTTTCTAACTTTCTAACACCACTGAATATTTTTAAGGATACCTCAGGACCATTTCTAACCGTGTGTGTGGCGACAAAAACTGGAAATGTTTAATGAGAAGTCGTTTATCTTCAGTTCATAGACGGGATGTAAACATGATCTTTTCTGAACGCTGACCAAGTTTTGTGCTTAAACCTGACCAGAGCTTAATCACAGCGTTGTCACGACATACACTACAAATTGAACGTAAAGAAATGTGACAGCGCTGGATACTTTTCAGGATGCCTTTCCCGCCTTGTTCAGGCCGACAAAAAAGCAGAAATTTCCAGCCATGTTGGACTATTTCAGTCCAAAACGTGATCTTTGGGTAATAAACACTGTTTGACACGCGACGCTTATGAAATATGTGGCCTTTTGCAGCGCGATTAAGCTCCACTGCCCAATTCAAAGCTTAACGAGCCTGTTATTATATTTAACATTATGTGATGATAGCGTCTGACGTTAGCAGACTCCGCTATAGAAACGCTGCTGTAATATCCTTAAATGTCACACCGTGTGGCCCCTTGCTATTATTATGGTTTGGCTTAAACATCAGAGACCTGTTTTAGTAATGAAGCTCGTGCTGTCTAATTGGTATTGTATAGAACGCTTTCTAAAGATATCAGGCTTCGCTCGCGAGTCATCTACTTCCTCTGTCACTCTCTCCCCCTCACTCTGTCATCACTTCACTTACTGTAACTTTCTCCTTCTTCCTCGCACACTCTGTTACTCTCTCTCCCACCCACTCAGATATTTCTGGAGAACAAAAGGGAGAGAGAGGAGAGGGAGATAAAACGGTAGAGCAGGGAAGGCTCAATGTACCAGCCCTGCGTAGGCTAATGAGTCTTCGCCACTCCATCCCCCCCCTCTTCTTCTCTTCCTCCTCAGTCCTCCTGTGTCCATTTATCATCTCACGAGCAAACGTGTCCACCTCACCTCTTTCAGGTTCTCCCACCTCGGTGTCGTCTTTGTCCTCTCCATTCATCACGGCCGCCGCTCTTCCTCCTCCTTCATCTCTTTTCATCATCCAGCGTATTTTCATCGCAGCTTCTTTTCACATCGCCGTTTCCTCCTTTCTTTTCATTCCTTCTGGAGTGGTTACTTTCTGACACCCCCTCATCTTCCTTCTCGCTGTCAAGTCCCACTCATTCCGCCAATTCATCATTAATTTATTCATATTATTACAGGTGCTAACGTTTGCCGTCTCCATTTTTATACTGTTTGTTCTTTTTTTTTGTACCTCCAAAGACCTCAGTCCATCCCTAGCCTACCACACACTGACACATATACAGACCCTCAAATTCTCCATAAACAAAACAGCCCCCTCCGTTGTGCATTCGGCCGTGAGAAATATGAAATAACACGGTGGTGGCCCATTTAAATTTTTGATGCCATGCATGCAGGACTTATCAGCCCCCCCTCTTTCTGCAGCGGCATCCTGTTGTTTCTGCCAGTCTGGAAACTGGGCTTTCATTGTGCCTCTTGATGTGGATGGGCTCATTATTGCTGCTCAACGCTGTGTGCCTTTGAATAGCAGGAAGTGCCCTTGCTAGCCGAGCATACTGAGGGATATTGTGTTGCTTCTCACCGCGTGATAAAACGCTGCAAAACACTAACGTTGCATAAGCGAGCGGCGACATTGGTTTATGTTCAATCACGAGGACCACAACGGCGAGGCGTGGACCAAACCCACGCCAGCTGCGAGTCCGAATGCGTCTCCCCGGCTGTCTATGTTTGATGACAGTTGTCGTGCCATCTCCGAATTCAAACCTACAGTCTGTCTCAGTCTGTACTTGTCTGACTGACTGTCTGGTGTCCCCCTCCTCCTCCTCTTCGGTCTGTGGCAGCCATGTTTGCCACTCTCAGTAGCTCTAACTCCTGCTGACACTCGCTGGAAGGACTGCATTTATCAGGCCTCTGGACGGATTTATCTTCTTTGACAGGACTGATGATCGGTCACACGTATACACAGACACATATTCTGTAGCAGCTGCATCCCATTTAGTGCCGAGACCACTGGTCAGTTAATTTGTACAATGCAAATTTGATAATCGATTGATTTGTCAAAAACAACACCAAACATCACTGTTTCCAGCTGTTAAAATGTGAGGATTGTTGCTTTGCTCTGTTTTATATAATTAGAAATTGAATATCTTTGGGTTTAGGACAAAAAACAACAATTTGAAGACATAACCTGCATTTTTCACAGATTAAATAATTGACAGGTTAATTGATAATGAATATAATCATCAAATAGATGGAGAACAGGATAGATGTGGTATTTTGTTCACGTCTAACTTTGTTTGTTGAAGACTGTCACTGATGAACATACCCACGTTATCTTTTTAAAATGCAGGAATGTCAAATAAGACCAGACTCCATGTAATTTTTAGCTTATTTTGGCTCGACATGTATCATCAGAGACGGGGCTGTGTGCAGCAACAGATCGTACTAATGAATTGATTGTACACAGCTTGTCATTCACATAGAGCTGAAACAGTCGATTAATTGGCTAATTAAGCGAAGGAAACTTAATCAGCAGCTGTTTTGACAATCTATTAATTGTTTCAGTCACATTGCAAACAAAGATGCAACGTTCAAATCAGGTTCTGGCTTCAAGAAATATCAGGATATTCTGCTTTTTCTTTATTTTATGTAACTAGAAGTTGAATATTGCTGGTTTTTGGACAAAATGAACAATCTGAAGACAAACCTGTTGGTCTGGGAACTTTTAATGTGCATTTTTTCACATTATATAGACGAGGACAGCTAACCCAGCCTGTAAACCATCTAGAAACAGAAACTTAATCAGCATCTAGCAACAATATTCTATAGTATTTCACGTTTATGTTGATGTCGACTCTTTGGATTATGGACTGATGTTACTTCAGGCACTTCTCACTATTTTCTGATGTTCTGTAAACCAACAATACAACAATTGATAGAGAAAACTATTTATATAATCCAAAACAAAAATAAATCAGTCGGTTCAGTGCCAGTGCTACAGGAAAGAGCCAAACAATGAGACCTCCACCCGAACACAAGTACGTGCCCGGCTGAAAGCTGCACATTAAAAATTGATGTCAGACCAGCGCGATGGATCTGTGAATAACAATACACACACACACACACACACACACACACACACTGACCCATATCCTGGACTTTGTGACATAGTTTTTTTCACCCATTGTTAAAGTCGTTGCGCTCAGCAAATACTATTTTGATGCATTAAAAGTTGTTTCTATACAAACTTTTAGCTGCTCTGTCAATTATTTTTGATTTAATACAATATTCTGCTTTAGTTCGACCGTTAAAACAAAAATATTGTCTGAAATATGTAATTCTAGTTGTTTGGCTCGATAGAGTAGCAGTATGAATCATGTAGCAGCAGCAGCAGTTCAGGTTAGGACACTAGTTTCACACTAAAGATAGCACATACACTGTATAAAGGGTGTAGCTGTCATGTTAATGATATAAGAAATCCAGCCACATACAGTAGCCCACTTTCTCCTCACCCTGCGTAGCTGTTAGTGTCTGCGGTGGCACTGCCGGGTCGACAATCCCCCAGTCTGTTTTATATTTAATGTGTATTTCATTATTCAGGCCTGCTTGTTTGCAGTTGTAGGCCCATCTCCATTGCAATTGAGACGGTGTGTGGGTATATGCTCTGTGTGCGAGTGTAGTTTTTTTTCTCCCTCTCCTGTCGTCACAATGACACTGAGAACAGAATGAATTATTGCATTGCTGAAGGCAAGCTCAGGATAAGAATAACAGAGCGCCAGGAAAGAGGACGCGGCAGCAAGGACGGCCTGCGTCGTCTTCTTCTCTCACCTCTCTGCGTCCTCTAAGCTTCATGTGTTACTATGGCCACCTCTCTTCCTGTTTCTCCGTCTCTTTCTCCTTCCCTACCCTTAATTGTTCGTCCTCTTGCAGGTTGAAAGCTTTGCACTCCGATTGGGATGAGGAGAAAAACAAAACGACACTTTGCTTGTCCGCCGCTGCCCTTTTTCTATCCGGCATCAAACACCCTTTTTATGGTTGTGTTTTTGTGCTCGTGGCTATTTTGGAGAGACTGTACGTCGGGCTTTTTTATCTCTTGTTTGTTTGGCATTTAGCTGGTTTTCCACAAGGAGAGGTGCACTCTGTGGCTGCGGCCCAAATAAAAGGGTACTGAGCATTAAATCATTATATAAATAGATAAACCAGCGATCGTATTCTCTTTGGAGTCGCTTTAGTGTTTGTTTTGTTGTTGTTTCTAGGCTGTTTTTCTGTGGATGTATTTTTGTTTTACCAGCTTGCAGAACCCCTCAATTAGGTGGAAGTCTATGAAAACATAACTCCTTTCAGAGTTATCGCTCTTCAGAACGAATATCACCAAATGGCCACTCAACGAAATGATTTGCATTAGTCATGCTGCCTGCAGACATTACACTGAAAGTTAAATTAACTTCTGTATGAACCTGCGAGAGAGACTTAGACTTTAAATGTGGCGCTATGTGCTAATCTACAGCATGGAGAATTGTATCTGACACCGACTACAGTGCCGCCCTCGTGGGTTGTTTGTCTGAATGTCATTACCTTAATTTGAGCTTTCTATTTCTAATGCAAGTCACCTTGACATTTTAACGTGGTATATGATTTTGATAGACCCCATTTTCATTTGAGATATCTGCTCGCTAGCCGTCAAGTTGTTAAAGGTCCTATATCATGATCATTTACAGGTTCATACTTCTGTTTTAGATGTTTACATGCTTTTTTCCACACTGCACCTATGTTCGCCCTCTTTCTGAGCGCTCTGTTTCAGTGCCTGTCTCTTTAAGGCTCCCCTCCAACAAAGCTCAGGTGGCTCTCATTGGTCAGCTCTCACAGGCCTGAGTAGGCCCCGCCCACTGTGTTCCTTTATAAAGAGGCCCATGGGACTTTATGTCTATTGGGTTGCAAAGCATGTTTAGCAATTAGCATGATATCCAGCTAGCTCCAGCCCACTTTGCTACAAAGCTCCTGTCGAACTCCCAGTCCGCACTGCTAGCTGCATGGCTAACTAAGCTAATTAGCTAATGGCAACTACAGATTCGGTGTCTACATACAGGCTGTGTGCATTAGTCTGGGAGCTGAGTGTACTCGTTCAGTATCTATACCTGCTATGGGGCCTTTAAAGTGTCATTCTCTTCTTTGTGTGAGGTAAACAAGATAAATAATTGTTACTGCTGGCGTTATATGTAATGGTTTCTGAGCTACTCATTGAATGGCAGCGACAGATCCTCCCTGTCTGCTTTTTTTGTTCATTGGTTTCAGCATTTTTGAGTTGTTGACTTCGAAGAAAACATTTCTAAATTCCCTGAATATCCTTGAATGATCTTCTTAGAATTAGTTCACCGTCAGTGGAGCCGGCAAAGACGAGATTAGGGTGTGGTAGAAACTTCTCCTTCCACATTTCTGGTTTTGTTGTGAAGCTTACAAATCCCCACAGCACAGAGAGCCCCCTAAGCAGCAGGAATAAGGATCAAATTTAGCAGTATTCCTCTTTAAGCCGCTGTATGGTAATAGCTCAGTGTGTCATTCACCGAGGCAGTAATTTGAAAGGCAGTAAATATCCTCCCCCATAATGAACGAGCACCGACTGCAGCAGGAGCTGTTTTTCCCCGAGCCTCCCCGTGTGAATTTATCAGGATCCCAACCTTTTCTCATTAAACACTCCTCGTCGACGCTGAGAGAGGCATCTGCAACCTTAGCGGGAGTCGCAGACGCCCCTCCTCTCAGCGCAGACAGCCAGAGGTCAGAGGGAACGGGAGGCGATGCTTCTTGTGCAGCAGAGCGAGATTTGTAGATTAACTAAAAACAAAGCAAACAGACACAAACAGGTTTTCCTCCGCGGCAGATGCAGCGTGACTGTCCAGCACAGAGCAAATGAAACATGTTTGTAACCAGTCCTGAAGTGACTAATGGGGGTAATTATTTAATCAGAGAGAAAAGTAATGAACAACTGGCTGTTACAGTAGCGTAGCCCCATCACACTTAGTGACTGATGCTAAGCCTGTCATGCTAATTCTGTTCCTGCAGGGAACATATGCAGTTCGCTGTGATAATGGTGGCAGATGAACCGCTTGAAGTTCTTTATTTTTCGTTATTTTTGAAGCAATGTGGGTCGTCGGTTTCAGACAGCGACAGACAGAAGCAGGCCTCTCATCTCTGACTGGCAGCTGTCCATCTCGCCAGCTGAAATGACAACTGTCACTGGCAGATTGTATCAGCTGTAGCTAGCTGGCTATTTATGCTAACATTGACCATGAGTGGGTTGAAAACAGTCTCTCTGGCTGACTTTTTAATGTTTGGTTTGACTGGGAGTATTTTGTTAGGGACCTTAAATCTGCACTTTATTGCTATGTACATGTTGTTGCGCCAGAAGGAGGCTAAAGCTACACGTCCCAGGCAAAAGTCAGCATGTTCACCAGTTAATGAGACGTAGACGACATGGAAATAATGAAACAGAGAGGCTTAGTGGACTTTTCATTTGCAGGGCTAACGCTACAAGAACAAAAAGCTTTTAGGATGAGGCCTACGCAGTGTGTTTGGCTAAGCTAACCACTGACTGTAGTTGTTGGTATTGAAAGAGCTGCTAACGTTAGCCTAAAATGTGATAGCATCTCGGATCATGGCATCTTGGATCAGATTAACACACTTTTAAATCCATTTCTCCAACATTTTCTCTGTATTTTTAGTTCAGGAGAGGCTAGACAAAAAGACAACAGCCTCTAACATCTTTAACTGCTGAGTCACTCTTAATACAACCACCATCTCACAGCTTCAGCATATGGACGAAGTCAAAGCTTGACATTTGGAAATCGATCAAGCGTAGCGAACGGATAACTAATAACTGAGACTTTGTTTAAGTCATTTATGAAGAAAAAGCCCAAAAAAAGCTTCTCAGCTGTGAGGATTTGCTGCTTTTTCTGCTGTATTTCATTATGAATTGAATATATTTGGGTCCAATCTGAATTTCTTTGTATTTCCTGACATTTTATAGACTTAAATATTTGCCAGATTGACTTAATGAATGAATGTTCAAAGAAAGGCTGTAAATGATGGAGCTTTTCATTTTGGTGCCGGAGAGACAAAGTCAGAGTGAAGGCGTGAGGCGGTGCAGGTGGGACGTCTCCCCCTGTGTGAGATTGTCAGGGATTAAAAATGTATAGAAATAAAAGCACCGCTCCTCAGAGGAACGCCTGGAGGCAGACCAGGAGCCACGCCGGCTCTTTTATTTCTCTGCTCGTCCTCTTTTCTTTTTCTCCACGAGTCTCAAGGCAACCGGAGCAAAAAGCCCTCTAACACTTCCATTTCCGTTTGGTTATTTTTGCCTCATGCTTTTTCACTGCTCTCCGCTCTGTGATGTAACCCCAGTGGTGTGTCAGACTGAAGGTAGGAGATGCTCGATGCAGGCCTCCCTTTTTTTTTTTTTTCCTCTCTCTCTTCAATCCAGACTCTTCTTCACTGGCCTTTATTTGTATTTTATTTGTAAACGAAGCCCACCCACTCAGTGCTGCGACACAGCTTTTCTCAGCGTCGGATGGCAGTGTAGGAGTCAGGGCATATCACTCTCCTCTCTCTCGCTCTGTTACACGCACACACATTCTCTACTTCTCCCTACTTCCTCCATCATAACACCTCCATCCGTCCAGGACACTGCTGAGTCGTGGTGCTGTCAGCCAGAGCCTGACGCACTCAGCCGCTCACATATGCGTCACCTCTCTGGCCCAGCGCCGCCACCGTGCTGTTCGCTGTCCTCCACATATACCTCGTTGGCCAGGGTCATAGGCTCTGGGCTTTTCTGGAGGGTGGGAGGGGATGAAGTGTTATTTAAAGCCAAGGAAACACTCACTTTTTCATGATGGAGAGGATCACAGGTCACGCCCGGGGCGAGTATCATACACGTTGATGTTGAGTCATTTGAAAACACTAGAGATGCTTTTAAAGCCCGACCAACGCTGTGTTTTCATCAAGTCAGTTAAGAAAATCTCAAAATGATATATTGGTTCATATTCCTCTTTGTTTTTTACATATAAGAAACACTTAAAGGTGCAATATGTAAGAATTGGCCACACACTCCAAACAGATAAGGCGCAACACATCACCAGATAAACCGCTAACTGCTGCTGCTAACTGTAGCTACTGCTAGCCTGTGACGAAGGGGGGGTCTTGGTTTTGTTTACTATCTGACTGTCACCTCTTGAAGTACAAAGTGGTTAAGGGCTAGCAGGTTAGCATGCTAACTTCTATGGATAACTCTGCAACACAGCGCAGTTATCTTTGACAGAGCGTCAAAACTGTTATTTCTTCACATTCTGATGACAATTTTTGTTAATTTTTTAATGTTTTAAGCTAAAATTCCTACATAGTTCCCCTTTAATGTACCAACAAACAAATATTGTGGTAATGGATCTTTTAATTTTTTCTCTTTTGCTTTTTCTTTAGCAACATGCTTTACCTCTAGTTTGGGCAAAATACTTTGAATCATAAACAAAGAGTATTTAACATCCAATATAATAGCACTATATATATATATACAGTGTACATATATATATATATATATATATATATATATATATATATATATATGTATATATATATACTATATATATATATAATGCAGAGGAATCCTTGTGTTGTATCCACGGCCCATTCGTTCTTTCTGCATATTGCTCTACATGCCGAGAGCGAACTTTAAATCAGCGGCATCTTCCAATTTGCCATCTAACGGCGGATGCAATAAAAGAAGAAATATTCCTGCATCCCAGTCGTGCCCAGAGCACTACAGGGGTACCTCTATTTGTCCTGTTGTTACATAACTGTAGATGATCCGGTGGCTACGACAAATCCCACAGCAAGTCTTTTTTTAGCTCGTACTACTGCTGCTGCTGCTGTTCCCTTTTATTACCTCACCTGTGTGTTCCCAGCTACAATATGACCTGTATTGCACAACATATTCCAGTTATTTTGGGCGAGAGTCTGATCCGGCTGGTTTATTAAATCGATTTCTTCAAAACAACGAGATAATTAAATAAATGAGAATACGAGAAATGTAATCGTAGCCCATCAGCGGGTAAATATTAGTCAGTATCAGTCTTCATCTTTCAGTACAGAAGAGAGCAATTAAATACTTTTTGAAGCTTAATATCGCGAAAGATTTTGTTTATTCTTCGACTTATAATGAAGCTCACACTGCTTTGGCCGTGCTTTCTAACATTTAATCAAATTGTTCAAAGGAAACACAAACTTTTTAATTTATTTGAAATTACCATTATCAAAATCCAGACCATTGAAATATTATATAAAACGGGATAAAAGCTACTTAAAACCTGCTCGAACTGATTTTACTGGATTTACTTGAACAGTTGCATATTTCTGTGCTTCCCACAGTTACAAAGCAAAACTGTCATTCATTTGGGGTCATGTTTGTGGCCACCTGACTATTGTAAGTCCAATGTTCTGTCTCTCTTAGGTCCGTTTTGGTCTCTACCAATGATAAATGTGCGGCATTAGCTACTAATTGTCCCTCTGATCCTCACCAGCTAGTTGCTAACTTTGTTTTTCTGCTGTTTTATCACCTAACAGTGCTCGATTGTTGACATGAAGTCCAAAGAATCTATCAATAAAATCCTGCTTTCATATTTTTCACCTGGTTTGTCGTGTGGTTTTCTCATTTTAAAGTAACCCGTCCTTGATTTACTTGCTATACTGAGCAAATGGTCCAGAATCCTGATAAATAGACTCGAGCATAAAGTCTTGAAATGTATAATTAATCCGTCCAAACGCCTGGAGTTTGTAGCGTGCTTTAAATTCAGTTTGTGCTGTGTTTAATTGGACTATTCAGATGGCAGTAGGCTTTAGAAACGTTCAGAAGTGTCTGCTACCCACACATTACATCACTTTCTTTGCTCTCACGTTGGCTGGCTGGGTTTTTTTTTCTTGCTTGTAAAAAGAGTAGGACACACACATTAAATCAAAGCTGATATGGGCATTGTCCCTAAATGCAGTTAACAGCTTGTGAAACTGCTGGCCCGGCTGGCGTCCTCTCCCTCTTCTCAGTCTCCTTTTTCTACTGTTCGGCTCAGCACACCTGCTTTATACCGTCCCCACGGACTCACAACATCACAGGTCCGTAACAGTATCTTCCCTCTGCTGGGAGACCTCATAACTGCTGCAGTTTGTCCTCCCTCAAAGTGATATTGCTAAAGAGCTGACAGGATTGTCTTCTGGCCGGTCACTGCAGGTGAAACAGCCAGTGACAAACAGTTCGGCGAGCCTCGACAGTGAAACATTGAGCAGCGTCGACTAAGTAGTTTTTCATTTATCGGATGCTTCTTTAATTTTGCTCATGCACGTGTGTCTAAACAGATGTTAGCTACACGGCTAACATGGGTGCTTACAGGAAATCATGGTCCTGTTATCCTTCATGTGCAACATGACCGTGATTATTTCCATTATTCATGAATCTGACTGTAGATTATATTCTCCATGAATCATTTTGTCAAAAAATGCCCCAGAATTACGTTTTCAAGCATCTTGTTTTGTCCGACCAGCAGTCTGAATCCCCCAAATCTTCAGTATACGATGACACATGACTAAGAAAAGCAGCAAATCTTCACATTTGAGAAGTCGGAAACACAGAAAGTCTGTAAAAAGATTCATAAATTATCAAAATAGTCGCTGATTTAATCATTAACCGTCGATAAATTAATCTGTTGCAACTCTTTTTCTTGAATAGTTGTAGCCTACGTTGAGTAATCATGTTTTGTTGATATAGAGAAGAACCTATTTGAAACCAAGTTTTCAGGGTCTCTAATACAACTCTGATTTAAAAGAAGAGAAAAAGTGTCGAGTGCCCTTCAAGCAAAATGTGAAGAAGGTGCTCCATGGAAGGTAACAGAAGTTTGAAAAAGAAAAAAACATCAAGGCACTCTTCTGACAAAAAGCCTTTATTAAGACGGCTACTTCACGCTGAATGTTTTTGAAATCAACTTTGGGTTTTAAAAAGGAGCCGAGGAGCAAATATCTTGTCTTTGCACTGCATTCAGTTGAATGTAGGTCAGGAAGGACGTGACATGATTACATTTTACTTACGTTTTCCACAAAGTCCGAACCTTTCTGAGGTTGCAGAAAAGTAACCGTATCTTTCTGCTGGTTTATTGTTTTTTTTGTTTTTCTATTTATCCGTGATAGCAGTTTGGTTGCACTTCATTTTACAGTTCTGGAAATGTCATGGTAAGTAGGGGGTATCCCCGTTACCAAGAAACGTGTTTGAAATCACATATTACCCCAATATTAGTTAATGACAACAACAATATTCAGCTATTTTCCAACAAGCAGTTAATAAATAGCTGGTAATGTCTTAAATACATCTCCAGGAAACCGGTCTCTGCTTACCTCCTGCTGATTATGTTATGATAACTTCCAACTGTCTAACTTCCCCTTTCTTCAGTTTACCGACCTGCAGAAGTCAGACAGACACTAGTTGGAAATTAAAATGTGCATGATCAGCAGAAGTTAAGCTGAAACCAGTTTGCAGTTTCCTGAAAATGTGTTAAAGTAATTACCTATTTCAGACCTGCTCATTGGAAACTATCAGAATGTTATTATTACGTCTGTTTTAATCAGCTTTACGGTGATTTCTGTGGGAATTTGGGGGCAAGAACTTTTAAAAATGCTGCTTGGTAATTAGCACCCACTTACCATTAAACCAGCAGAGCTGTAAAACGAAGCGTTACTGTAAGTTCCCACGAAGAAGTAAAACAATGCAGCTAAACTGTTCCAGACTGAAGTGAAACCTTCTCTTTCACTCTGTTACTGGTTTTTTTTGTTTGAATCCCCCTGCAAAGAATATTTTTGGTCTCGGTATATCATCCCTGCCCCTGCTGTGTATACGAGTGTGTACGTATAGACAGTGAATGTGTGCGCTGCGGTTTGAATGGAAGCAGTTCCCCATTGTTTTACATTGGCGGGATGTCAGAGCCATCCACTTCCTGTGGTAGACCAGAGGCTGGCTCAGTGCAGTGGTGGAGAGAAAACACTCGACAGGCTTTCTCACAGAAGACGTGTGTGTGTGTGTGTGTGTGTGTTTGTGTGTGTTTGTGTGTGTTACTGTGTATCCTTTGGAGTACACATGCATTTTTTAGGTTAGCTCACACTGAGGCCGATCGCTAATGAAGATGTTGGCCAGCTTTACAGCCGAGCAGATGTCTGTGCTCTCATACGGCGCCGTGCAGCTAACTGTGGTGTTGTGATTCATTAAGATGATCCACTTTGTTGTGAATATGATTTAAATCCAGCTTAAGTGAATGTCAAAGCAGAGGAGCCGGGGAGCGGAGAGACCGAACTCAAAGACACAGCTGCTCACCTGTGTCTATTAGCGTCCAAACGGTTTAATGATTCATTGTTTAGTCGATCGAGTACAGGCGGTGTGGTGGTTCTGGTGCTGTCGGTATGTTTCTTGACAAAATCTTCACAACTTCAGGCTAAAGAAGTCAGTGGGGCTCGCGGGCCACAGGGTTTAGTTTTGCCTGCCAGATGTTTCTAACGAAGAAAAATGAAAAAATAATTCATTAAATTTAACATAATGTTGGATAAACTGCATCGAGGGAATTTCTTCACGTCCAACGTCCATTATGACTCAAAGATGAACTGACATCATTATGACCTCACAAAGCACAAAAATTCATACGATAATTATGATACAATTTAACCAACAAAGGTCTGACAGGATGAAATGATGACGTCATGACATTTGATATCCAAAAGGTCAGAGGTTAAATGCCCGGTGACATCATGATGTTCTCTGGAGCAGCCACTCGCGAGGTGGTTATTCTAGTCTTTGTACAAACAGGAGAGCAACTTTTTCAGACTCGAGGTTGTAATTAAAAGAGTCATTAGTCGGATCCTTGATGCGTCGATAAATGGCTGCAACTTTGTGATTCTCTGGATAAACGTGTGAGCGTCGACTCCTCGACGTCCACTTGACTCGGTGGTTTTTAAAAATGCCCTGCTAAAAGGCGCAGGAGCAGTCGTTTCACCTCCTCCTCTCTGGTGACATCAGAAGTAATTTGGCAGCCTCGCTGATCGTTGCTCTCTACAGGAGTCGGCACTGATTCACTTCTTGGCATTTACCTTTTTCCACTTTCAAACTTTTTCCTTTTTAACACTCTTTAAATCAATCTATCTCTATTCTGGTAAATTGGCCGCGGTGCATCTGTTCACACACGACAACTCTATGTGATATATGGTACGCACATTTTTATTTGTGTGTGTGTGTGTGTGTGTGTGGGCCAACATGTGCTGAATAAATGTCAGCATGTTTTATTATCGCAGCCCGCACATGATCCCTCTGTTTCTACATCAGATTTATGGGGAGTTGAGATGGTTTAACATTTAGCTGTGTCGAGAAAAAAACGTGTATAATAGCTTTCTAGTATAATACAAAGATGGTGTGCATTTAATTATGAATGTACCAAACTTACACATTTATTTATTATTCTGTCTGCGAGGATGTCATGCCTTTAAGGTGTGAATCTTTGTGCCTGGTAGAGAAGCTGCTGTAAAACAAGATGAAGAATCTCTGGATCAACTCGTTGAAGGGTTTCTTGGCTCCTCTGTTTCCAACCTGGAAAGTTACTGTGATGAATGGAGAGAATAATCAGCCGTGACATGAGGAGTAACAGGGAGAATACGGGTGTTTAATTAGGGTCTCTTCCTGGTGAGAAACTGGGGATTGACAACAAGTTGGCAACACAACATTAGGGGCCCCGCGGAGGCAATCAGCAAAGGTAAGAAATAAGGAATTGAAGCGAACACTGAATCACTGCGCCGTCGCTGAGTGAAGTCATTGAGCTGAAGGATGTAATTCTCTGGACTCCTAATATCCAGGATGTGTCTCGGTTACGTGGCTCAGGTGCAATCTTTTCCTCTGTCCATTCAGGGTCCCGCAAGTAAAAGTAGACGTGCTTCGATTGTACTTTCTGGAGTCTATCGGTTCTTCTGTTGTGTAATGTGATCGATCGGTTGCAGAAAAAAAACTCCATTTCAGATAGTTAATTGTCAGATGTGTACTCTCCTTGAGATTAGTTATGCTGAGTTGTTGGACTGTTGGAGATGTCTACTGAAGTTAGCATGCTAACAAGCTAGCACCGGCCCGTTCTGTCTCTTAATATCACTTTGTACTGGCAAGAAGCGATAGCGTGACAGCCCAGATAGTTTCAGATGGAGGTGTAAAAGTGGTCAGTTTGCCACTTGGTCTAAAAAGTTAACAAAATAAACTCACAAAATGTCAAGAAAAGAAACATTTTTACACCTATTTTCCTTAATAAACAGAAAAACACGACACACACAAAGTTTCTCTCTTCTGCCGAACTAAGACGAGCTTAATTGCCTTGTTAGGCTAACTCGTTGTAAAACACACCTCATTAATTTCCTTGACACAGTCACCTCTGGTTTGGTCAAAATAAATCCTCAACTCACTGAGAAAGATGTGAAAATGTTCAAGCTCTACATAACGATTTCGCGCCTGCTGTGTCCTCTCCTCTCTGGTCAGAGCTGCTGTAAATTGCCTCCATACCTTCTTCAAAATGGCATCTGGTGGTCTCAGAGGCTGTGTTCAGTCTGGGAGGTGGCTGAGTCCAGTTGACCACGGTGACAACCCCCATAATCCGAGGTCACGGCCTCCAGTCAGTTTACAGCTCAACAGCTAACTGTGCTAACAGCAGCTAGTTGCTACAGCTACCTTCAAGTTCTGGCCATTATCATTAATATAAAGCAAGTACATTATTAAATATATATTTCAAAACATGAAGATTAAACATAACATGGAGATAATACTGTCAAGTCTTTATATCAGTGTTATATAATACTGTTCAATTGATACAAATAATGAAAATAAAGCTATATATTTGTTAAACACAGTATATTTCCATTACATAACTAGTGCTAACTTTGCTTTCTGTCGCTTAAACTCTTCTTTCCGCTGGAGGTGATCACACAAAAGATCACAATCTATAGCGATCATCCTTCAGACAGCACCTGGGAAAGAAGTGTCATGTTGGATCAGAGGTCACATTGAACACTGTGAACACGAGCAGGTTCATCAAAGTAAGTCTGAGCGATAATGATAGCGGAGTCCTCTGCCATGCTCCACGGGATCACGATCAGATGTCACGCCGACTTCTCCCGTAATGACTCTTTGTCCAAGTGCGAAATTGGCTTGCTCCTTTGACATCCTAACACAGCACCGTGGCATTACAGCTCCAAAGACTTGCCAACAGAGTAAGTGCGCCATTATTCCTCCGGTTTAGGAGCCGGGTCTTTTACCTTCAGCTCTGATTTCACGGCCCAATAGGATGTGACTGTGAATCGGATACCGAGCTGCGTTCTGCTGTGTTTCTCACGTTGTTGTTGACACAAGTGGTTGACAGATGTTCTGTAAGGGACGGGAATGATGTCCAGCGTTTGTCTCTGCGGTCGGATGGAAAAAAACACGTCTGTCTTTTGTCAACCGAACGTCCTCCCCTTTCATGTTCCCTGCTTAATAGGCCATTGATCTGTGTGGCAGGACATTGTGCTGTGATCACTGGTAACAAGAGAGCAATCTGCACAGAAGAATAGAAGCGTTCTGTTTCGAATAAAAGAGGGACGAAGATGTTTCCCAAGCCTAAAAAGAAAAAAAAATAGTGGAGAGAAAGGAAAAGGCTGTAAAAGAGGTAAAAAACCCTGTCTGTGGTGTGTGGATTTTTTCCAGAAAACCTCAGTAACAAAGTAATTTAAACTGAAGGTTTAACGTACAATAGTTGTGCGGTGGGCGGGATGTGATTGAACCTGAATAAAAAGTTGTTTCATTTCCAGCGACGCCTGAAGCTCTTCTTTTAATTTTTTTTACACCAAAGCTACGTGCTATATCTGTGTCACAATTAGGAGTACGGATTTAAAAATGAAACAATACTGATAACACCGCACATCTGAAGGGCCAAAGAGCTATGTGATCTTCTGTAACTAATGCTACAGCTCATTGTCCTCCCTTCATTTAAATTATTAACGCTTCAGTTATGACATTTCCAGTTACTGAACTTGTCTGATGACGAGCGAGCTGCTCCGAACGTCACCTAAGGTGCTAATCAGATACGCTGCAGGAGCATGGCAAAGTGTGCACAATCTATTGCTTTATATCACTGAGCTTTTCCCGCTCACAGCGTCACACTCCTGGTATGTGCTCGCGTGTGTGTGTGTGTTTTCACGGCTCGCTGTGCAAGGGATGCTCGTAGCTGGAGCGCAACATCTTCAAAAAGCCCGTATTGATTTCCACAACATTGATTTTACTAGACGATGTGGCTCATCAGGTATGTGAGGTGAGAAGCTGTTTTCAGTGGGTTTGTTGGTGATGAACGTGCAGGAGAAGGTGGTGTTAGGAGCAGGATCTATGGTTTTGTCACGGTTGTGTTGCTTAAATTTCTCAAAATCACTGTCAAATTACACAAAACTAATGATATCAAACACATAATTCACTTATAAAATGATTTTCATGGTACTCAAAAGCCCTATACATAATTTAAAAGGGAAACAAAACACAAATATAAATGCTTTTGTTTTTGGTACAAGATTTAAAACTTTCTTCAGGCACACAAAAAGATAATTTCTCTCAGATTTTGAGCACAAATTTCTTAAAAATCCGGGTCAGTAAGCGCGCCTCACTAACCGAGATGTAAACACCGTTTACGTATTTCACATTTTGTTGTTTCTAGAGCACAAAGAAGACGTTTATTTTATTGCAATGTTGCGAAATAGTTGGATAATTGTTGTGATTTCCTGTATATAATGACTCATGCCTGTTTGTGGTGATCCTGTGCGGCTTGAACAGGATTTTCTGTTGTTTACCTTCGTCGTTGGTACTGCCAAGCTGACTCAGGGTATAAGCAGTCTCTTGTTGTCCATGCAAGAAAAAAGGGCAAAAAACTAAAGTACAGACCAGGATAACACGAGGAACACAGGCGGCAGACAGACGGGACCGGAAAACAGACGTGAAGAACGCAAACGAACCAAAGAAAGAGCGAGGGATGGTTGATGTGTTCGATGATCTGGGGATGACACTCAATGATAAACGATCTTTCTCCAGAAAAGTTACATTTTGTTGCTTTAATCGTCATCTTGATGTGTCATATAAGGTGGAGGTATTGTCTTGGCAAAGGGAGAATACATCCAATTGTGCTCAAAATCAGAAAGTTATAAACTTTTCGTGTTGCATTCCTTTTTTTGAGTGTTACATTTGACATTGTTGATACACCTTTTTAATCTGTCACATCCTCCTGACATGGTGGCTCAGGTCAAACTAAAAAAAAACCTCTGTAATGGACTCTCCCCACACAATCAGTGTCACTCTCAGGCTGGCCCAGTTCTCACACAGTCATGCCCCACGGCTTATTCTATCTGTCCATCGACAAGCTTGATCTTTCCACCAGCGAGCCAATCTAGCCCGCTGCGTGGCTACTGGCACACAGTGTGTGAATCTGCGATGGGAGAGATAATACTTGAGTATTTGTTTGGGCTGATGGTGAGCTCTGTGATTGAAACACAATGCGGGGCCCGCCAAAATACACAATCCTTTCAGCGATAACAGGCCTTCTTGTCTTTTCTACTTAATGCAACAATCTTTGATCTGTCTACACGTGGAAAATCCGTTGGCTTAGGCATGTTTTTCATACATCCTCGTGGTTCAGATTTTATTAATAGCTCGCTTAATTCCAGAGGGATGTATTCATTCTGAGTGTAAATCATTTGTTCCTCCTCTGCTGGCCTGCCGTGCTTTACAGTAGATCCATCCGCACTCGAACAGGATTATGAAACAATCCCCCGGTGACACTGACTGTGCTTCCCAGCGATGCCGCCCCCCTCCACTCCCCTCTTCTCAGCTCCATCCACTGTGGCTAATTCTGCCTGCCTGCTCCCTTGGGCGTAATTGATCCTCATATCATTAACCGTATGTGGATCTATCCTGGGAAACGCCCACTCTTTTACTGCTAGTCCTCGCTCAGTGAACCGTAGAGCCCAGTGAGCTCTAACACAGGACTCGGTGCATGCAACAGTGGCTGCAATGTAAACTATTTTGTTATCAGGCCCTAAAGATAGAGGCTCACTGGCTGTTTAGTCTAAACATGGGGAGGAGGAAGAAGTGGAGCTCGGCGGCGAGGTCCCCCTTCGCCACCATCAGAGGCCGCCTGGGTCCCAGGAGGAAGGGTGTGGAGGGTCTGTGTGTGAGCAGCCTGCTGGGGGTCCTCCGGTCCCACACCTGGCTGATCGGGGAGGAGGATGTGGCCGTGCTGCTGGCCCACTCCTCCCTGCCACGCTACCAGCATCATCGAGCTCACTCCCTGTCTTTCTCTCTCTGCTCCTCGTCTGCAGATGGTGGGAGCGAGGACTTGGCAGATCCCCGCTCGCCCAGTCTAGACCCTCACCTGAGCCACGTCGGCCAAGGTAAGCAAGCAGAAATATCTCTTCACTCGTATTTCTTTTCCTGCTTCTGTTTCTCTTTGTCTGTTTGAGTTTGATGCTCTTGTTTCTGGCTTCTTTTATCTAAAGCATCTGTTTGCTAACTATGTGCCTGTTGCTTTTGTGCCAGGCTGCATGTTTTTCATGTTATACTTGTGCCATGTGTTTAGTCCCGACTCCTCTTCCCTCAAGAGGCTTTACTTTTTAGCAGGCTGCTATTATAAACAAGAATGACTTCTTACTGACAGACCTGATAAATGCAATCTAGGTACGTTTCTGCAAAATCATGGATAAGTTCAAGCTTTTAGTTGCTTTATGTTGCAACTCAATTTTCTATTCCTCTATGTCACAACACAACACTGTCCTTATGCTCTGGTTAGGTTTAGGTACAAAGACCACTTGGTTATTAAGAAAACATCATGGTTGCCACAAACACAGCTGGAAATTGTCCCAAGGTCTCCTTCAAAACACCCGGTTTTGTTGACAGACACACGACCGGAGATGACAGTTTTGGTCACCATAGACACAGCTGGAAATTGTCCCAAATTCTCCTTAAAAATATCCAGTGGTGCCATGCTGACAAATGTTGAAACACTGTCATCCCTCATCAAATATGTCCATCTATTTTCCCACTTATAAATGCCGAAATGTAGACTCGTCCTGTGGTCACCTCGTCCCAAAGTTGTTTCACAAAACACAAGATGACGTCCTCAAATGTCCTGTTTTGTCCACAACCCAAAGATATTCAGTTTTCTGTCATAGAGGAGGAAAGAAACCAGAAAATATTCACATTTAAGAAGCTGGAATCTGAGAATTTTGAACTTTTTTTCCTTAAAATATGACTCAAAACAGATTGTTGATCGTTAGAACTGGTCTAATTTGTTAAATGTACATAAAAAGATTAATCGATTATCAAAGTAGTCGGTTAATAATTGAATATTCAGTCGATTAGTCATCGCAGCTCCAGCCAGACAGGTGAAGAGTTACAGGTATTCAGCAGGAGTCTGGAGCCTTGACCTCAGCTTTGCCTGTTGAAACCATCTGAGCGCTCCAACAATAGCTCTTCTCCTCTTCTGTTGCTTATTACGAGGCGTACCGAGCCGCTCCCGGGCCTCACTGTGTATTATGTGAGTGAATGAGAGGGCGAGAAACAGCATGCGAGCTCTTTTCTCCACCTTTGCCTCCTCATTTCCTGTAATACTTCCCTCTTGGCGTTCTCTTTCTAGACTCTATTTCTTCTCCCTTAATGTTTTCGCAGTACAAACCCACAGAGGCCGTGTTTACCGGGTCGTATTTTATTCCACTTTATGGGCGGCAAACTTTATGACTCCTGGAAATGAATTCATTTTAACAGGGAGACAACTGTGTGAAGTTTATTTTTTTGTAATATTTGCCTCTAAATCTGAGTCACTTCTCTGAGAAAATGGGCTGTAGATGTTTATCAACAGCAGGAATGTTGGCAGGAAATGTTTCGGGCGATTATAATTTCTTTTTCTTTTTTTTTCTCCCCTCTCCTCGTGCATGTTTTGAGCCGAACACCTCGACGAGTAGGTGTTTGTGTTTATTTCGAGGCATGGAGTGGCCCTTAAACATGTCTCTCATCATCACAGCCTAAAATAAAACACCATCATTTCCCCCTCAACGCTTTTGTTCTCTGGATCTCGCCGCTGAAGTGCGGCTTCTCCTCCCTCTCCACCCTGCGTCTCTTTTTGCCCTAAATCACACCTCTTGATTTCTACTTCAGCGTAACACGGTTTATGTCTGCTTTCATGAGGCTGTGCAGAAAAGAAATTTGCTAAATGTTGAGATTCTGTGTAAAATTTTACCACTTTTGGTATCGTAATTGGTAAATAGTTGCATAATCGTGTGTTTTTATCCGATATTGGAATGCATTAGAATTAATTTGGGTCTTGACTGCCGATAATTGCAACCAGAATACCAATTTCCCCCGTTGGTATTCACACCAGGCTCTGCATACATGTGGAAAATTTCCATTTCCATGCTTTGGGATGTAACCGCTGCTCTGGCTGTTGTTTTTGCTTCTGCAGTGACATTCCCCAGTGAATGGATGGACCGACTCCAGCACTGCTGGAGCCACGCAGAGACGTGTGGATGTGTTTTTGTTATTTTTCGTGCAAGTGTTTCAAGACTGGTGTTTTTTCTTTTGCATTACAACAACCGATTTGACCTCATCCGAACCGTCGCGCGGGCTTCCTCTGGGACGTGTCACGGACTCGTGTCTGATAATGGCTCCATGTCTCACTGTCGCGGCTGCTTTCTGATGCGAGACCGTTGCTCGACCAGTTTGCTTTTACAGCTCCGTCTGCAGGGAAATGGGCAGTCCGAGGCAGAGCCCGATTCACAAAATGGATGTTGTGTTTACAGACAGCTGGCTGATTCCCTTCACCGGGGAATGTGTGTGAGTGTGTGTGTGTGTGTGTGTGAAGTTAAAAACAGGGCCCTAACTTGTCATAATTTGTGGTTTTTGAAGCAAGAGAGAAAAAGGCGGCGTGTGAGTGATGGAGAGTGGCTGTTTGTGCTCCGTCTGTAATTACGGCTCATTGTGCGGGCCTCTTTTTTTTTTGTAAATAAAATGCCCTCTCATGGTCATGACTGTGCTCTTTCTTTTTGGATTATTTAAAAAACCTTTCGGATGGTTAGAAAATCCTCCTTTATTACATGAAAATTGCGGGGTATTGTGTTACTGTGGGGCTCGCGGAGGTCAGGGCGGGCAGGCAGTAGTTTTCTAACAGTGAAAGTAAACAGCACGTGTTGCCTGCAGGGCTGCTCTCGCTTCTGGGTCACGCCAATCTTGTTGCACTCAATACTGGTGTTGCACTGGGACCAGGGTGAGGTACTATCAGAGTAATCATGTCTATCATACACTTTCTGCACAGGGGTAAACAAATATAAACAACAGCAGAATCAAAATGCAGTCCAACTCAGTAGCCCCTGAATAAATGATACTAGTGTTAAAGCATTTATTGGGTTTTGATAATAAATTGTTTCTCTTTTATCAAAAACAAACTCAACAAGTCTTTCAAACCTTTTGTGACACAAAAGGGGAAAATCTCAAGACACGCTTGTATTAATATCCGTGAAAAAAGCCTCTATAACGTGTCATCTAATCACTCTGTGATGTTTATTTTTGGGTATAAAGTGTGCCTCTGTATTAGTAATTGAACGTATACAAAGGACCAACATAGTACATTAAAACTCATTCATTACTTGTTGTATAGTTGTATATTGCAGTCATAAAGCAGGGTTGTAACACAATCCCACAGCATGCCCGGACTTGCCTTCCAAGGCACCAGTCTGCTGCGGCACAGCATTTGGGAGCCGCTGTTACCGACCGAACAATCAAAAGATTTAATCAGCTAGTTGAGTTAAAAGCCTAAAACACCACCTTAGAGAATGTTGACTGTCAAGACTGTCAAGACTTCTGTGTCAGGAGACTTTTAAAGTTTTTAAAAGTTTCATAATAGCAGTTCTCAATTGTGTTTGATTCCATTATTAATGTGTCAGATTGTCTTTTCTTATGTAAATGAGATGATGTCCACAGATGTAAACGCTGGACCTCAGCGCACTGCACTGCACTTTGTTAGGAACAATTTTGGTTATAGTCATAAATTCTTAAACTGCAGGACTTGTGCATGTGCTGTTCTTGTTCTCACCCTGCCGTAAGATTTGTATTTAGCGTAACCTTTCCCGTGTTAACATACAGTACACAAATGTGATGCTTTATAGTGCATCTAAAACTCCTGTCACCTGATGAGAAGTTTGTTTAAAGGCCTGGGAAAAACGAAATTTAACTTGTAATTAAGTGTAATTAACTATATATTTACCATTTACTAACGATGTTATAAATTGTTTTCATCTTATTATTGTTGTTTTGTCTCTGATTTTGTTTTGCAATGTAGCTGGATATTGTGTTCAGTGTGTGACAGCTGCATTTGTTTATTGTTGACAACTCTTTATTTTAATCTCAGTAGGCTTTTGCCGAGTTATCTCCTCACAGTTAAACACCATCTCCGTACACTCCTCCATTACCTGCTTGCAGTGTTGTAATTATATCTAATGCACTATTGAACACAGAGGAAAAGCCTCTCACACTGTCTTGTCTTCCCCCTCCCATCCTGCAGGTGGCAGCATAGACAGCGACTGTGCCTTCGAGGGAGACTACGCTGTGCCCCCGCTCTCCATGACCGAGGGCATGCAGCACATTCGCATAATGGAGGGCGTGTCACGCTCGCTGCCCTCCTCCCCGCTGCTCACCCACCAGACCATCAGTGTCAGGCTGCAGCCGGTGAAGAAGCTCACAGGTAGAGACACTGCGGTGGAGTCGGAGCCGTACTGAGTGCAAGATTTGAATTAGTCAAGCAGTGTTGGCACATTTGGGAAAAGAAAACCACAGCCAGCAGAGATGTGGGCTGAATCTGGTTCAGATTTGTCTTGTACGCAACATCCTCGCCTGTAGCTGTCCTCCCCCATAGACTCATTGTGCTAATACAGCCTCCCTTTAACCCTTCACTGTACCACTGTAGGCAGGGTAATCAGGGAATCACGCACACTGAAGTAAAACAGATTTTTATGACACAAAGTGAAGAGGAGTGGAATGGCTCCTCACCCCGACGGTTGCCAAAAAGCAGTAATCACTTACCGTACTACTTACCCACTAATTGTGAGTCGAAACATAAAGCTGCGGCCTGCGGCAAACACTGCAATTTCCAATTCTTGTAATCACCAAAGTCCTACCTAATTGACAGTGCCAAGAACAGCTGATAGACTCTGAGCTGTGGTCGGCTCTGCCTCCTCCTTTATCGCTCTATATCTCCCACTGCTAATCGTTTCCTTCCACACTCAGACAATGTGGAAAATCCACCCCCCCCACACACAAGCCCTCCACGTCTCCCCATTAACTGGATTATGAGTCTCATGTCATGTCCTTTCTGGGGGAAGCTGTGGTTTGTCAGCGTGGACGTCCGAGGCTTTACGGCTGCGCTGCAATTTCAAATTGCAAAATGAAATATTGACATTGCAGCTTTCACCCAATATCAGTGCAGCCTCCACACAGAAGCAGAGTGGGTGTGAAGGACTTTAAAGCTTGATTCAGTAGTCACCACTAGGGTGCACCAGCCTCTCAGCTACCTTCAGATCATTAACCATTTCTTATATGCTGGGGGGACCGTGATTTATTTTTATTTTTTACATCACACAGAATGATTTATTCTGTCTCCCGGGTCGTCCAAAGTGTGGGTTTTATAGAGGAAACACACTGAAAGTGGTTTTTCTTCCACTTTTACCGGGTGTGCCGCACCACTGTGGAGGGCTCTGTGTGGGTGACAGGATCCAGCAGAGGCTGTTCAGAGGGAGAATCTGGACCTGAGAATTGGATTTCAGACCGAGCTGGTTTTATCACACTTTGTTCCATTTTACTTCATGTTACATGGCAGATAAAAAGCCTGATTTGAGGTGTATACTTCCATCTGCGTGAGTCAAAGTTAATTTATTAGATTGCGCTTGTGAAGCTGTTAATGTACTTCTATTTGTGCGGGCGTGCTGTTATTTTGAAAGGAGAACCTTGTTGTTCGGTGTGATTAATGCTGTCTCATTGGTACTATTCTTACTCCGCCGCTGACGTCGAGAGATGTCTCTTCGCAGTACAATCACACATGTCATCAGCAGGTCAGGTGTTGTCAGATTTGAGGGCTGCTTTTAGATTTTAACTTGGGAATTAGTGTTTTTTTTTTTAAACATCACTTTGCTGCGATTGATTTGTTCTACCTTTGTAAACCCTGCTTACACCTGTCATCTTTAGTTATTCGTGTGTGTTTGTGCAGGCGACAGTGAGCGACATCATTTTGGCAGGATAAGCCCTTAACCGTGTTAATCCTTCCAGATTTATGTCTCTGTCACATCACCTATTGTGTGTTTAGCTGTTGTCTGTTGTCATAATTACATCACTGATGAAAACAACATAGAAACATGATTTTGTACAGACATTGACAACCTTGAGACCTCAAAATCAGGTAGGATTTCAACCAGATAATTAAAATAATAACTACGCTGCCAGAGCATTTTTATTTTAAAGCAACACTCAAACTTATGAAAGAAGAAATTGTATATTATTCTTATTCCAAATTAAAAATTATACTCCGAGGCAATAAAACTTTATGATACTTTTATTATAACTTTATGACTCGTCTTCACTTGTGGTATGATTACACCAGTTTAGGATTTTATGCTAAACAGTGGTTTAGCTGAAGTATTAGCTCTACTTACAAGCATTACATGCTGCTGCTTTTAAATACTTTGGATTTTATTTTGAAAGGGTACCCAGGGTAGGTATTCAGGGTAACGAGTTTACACATTAAAGTGTGTCTGCAGGTCGTGGGGAGAACGACTGCCTATGTGAAAGATAGAAAAAGAAGAAGAAG
This sequence comes from Pagrus pagrus, assembly GCF_965226575.1. Lineage (NCBI taxonomy): Eukaryota > Metazoa > Chordata > Actinopteri > Spariformes > Sparidae > Pagrus > Pagrus pagrus. The sequence continues at coordinate 3,902,008 of NC_140208.1, read as the reverse complement.
ACAATATGAGTATGCCTTGCTCAAGGGCACCTCGGCAGTGCTCAGAAGTTGAACTGGCACCTCTCCATCTACTAAGTTGCATTGTGGGTATTCTAGGCACCAGGTCCACTGGTCTTACAGTGTACTCCTATAACACTGTTGAACTAATGGACGGTTTTGAAACCGATCGAAATCAATACAGCAGAACCAGAGAAAACCTGCTGCCTACACTACCCACAATGCAATTTAGCCACTGAGTGACATCACTGGAGGCAATTTATCAGATTACATGCAGCTTCCTGTGGAGTCACAAAAGGCAATATACTACTTTTTGTTTACTCCCCAAGACCTGCAAACACACTTTAATGTGTAAAATTGGTGGAGTTATCCTTTAAAAAGCAGTCACACACATAGAGCTTCTCGTTTAATAAAAAGAGGCGCTCAGTGTTTTCCTAAAAACAGCTGGGCACTGTAGTTTTTCACAAACTTTACTTAAACACAAGCAAAAAGTGCATTTGTTGGGGACTGTTTTAAGCTGTGGATGGATACACATCCGCTGCTTTAGTGAATATTGACAGCAGCAGGACTGTGTGTGGAATTAAGTCGAGATAAACTACAATGCTAATGTTTATCAATACCACTGGAGACCTCTGTAAACACACTTTGATGTGTAAAGTGTGTGGAGTGTCTCTTTAACTCTCAGGAAACAATGCAGAATAATTCTTTCCTCTGGCGTGAACTTGTGCGACTCTCTGGCAGAAACTAAAATTGATTAGTTTTCATTGATTCATTTATTTGGAGAGTCTGTTCACGTCACCGCTCTGTGTTTGTACGCCTCTCAAAGGCAATTAACGTCCGTGCGTCCCCTGCGATCGTCAGAATAAAACAGCTCACTACACTGTGTACAGTGGCAGACGCAGGTTGTGATAACTACAGGAGGAGAAAGGTGTGAAAATGTGTCGTAATCTGGCAATAGTAACGGGAATATCAAATATATTGTTGCCGGACTTTCTTATCAATAAAAAACTGCTCTAAGTATTTTCTCACATTTTTGAGAAATACAGTAAAATAGTCTGATTTTCATATAAAATCAGGAGTTTGCAACTTGTGGCCCCACAAAAAGACAAACTGAGACGAGTCCGCTCCGATGGCAGTATGGCGCAGTACGTCTCCTGCCTTCCTCGCCACTCCGTTTCACGAGCTGACCCCTCGAGCATCTGAGGGCCCCCTCGAGAGTCTTCATGCAGGCAAGAGGGGATTAAATCAGAAACTCAATGATTCTCTAAAAAGGTCAGAGCTTTCATAGCGTTTTCATTCTGTCGGAGCCTTGAGGTTGAATAACTCAAGTCCTCCCCAACACCGCCGCTTCTCGGCCTCCCTCGGGCCAATCAGGGGCCACACAGGAGGGCAAAAAAAAAAAGAGAGGCTGCGGTCGGTGGGAGCCGCCGGGGGGAGATCAAAGTGCTGCAGCCTTCAGACCTGCTGCTGTGCGCTCTCTAATGTGCTCCTCTGCCACCACTCTTTCTCCCACCTCTGCCATCTCTGGCATGGTAGGATGTGCCTGGCCTTTTGACGCAGGCTCACACAAACACACACACACACACACACACACACACGAGCTCGGTACTGTCAAGCTGTGCAGGAAGTGGTGCTGAGTCAAATTAATTAAAGGGTGAGAAAGCCGGGGTGGTTGAGACCTGGCGCAATCTGGTGCTCGATGCCACTTGAGAGCAGGTCTTCCAGGACTTGAAGGACGAAGGGGGACCTGAAGAATAACCATTGACGTGTAGGCTTATTTTAAATAGTGACATAGTACTGACTTTAAAATGTCCCCCTCTGAGCGTCTCCCTGTTAGCAACTAGCAAAAAACAATCCTAAGAATCCCAGTTTGACCCAGAAACCCTGATCTTAGTGCGAGACAAGTTTTGTTTTGTACTGATCTTGTAGAAGGAATGTCTGTTTTTGAACCGTCTCAGGTCCCGGTGGTCAGAGGGAACACATCCGTTCACTTTCATTTCACTTCAGTTTCTATCACTCTCCCTCTTCGCCTTCTTTCGTCATTCATCAGCGGACACCTTGTCTTTTGCAGCATAGAGTTTCCACAGTTATTTCAGTTGTTCCACCGTTACCTGGGGAAAACATGGCCTCTTCCTGTTTTGGCTCTGCCTCCTTTGCGCCATTCGTCCCGTGTTTTTGCGCTAAAAATCTGGTTTGGTGTCAGACTGAACAGCATAGTGAGGTTTATAGTGAACCAATCTACATGCGGATGGTGTCATTTTTCAACATATATTACACTTTGCAATCAGTGTTTACCTCAGAATGATAAATCAAATCAGAAAAAGTTGTCTATTGCCAGTTTAACCTTACTGTACGTGTCTGGGGCTATTTAGTATCGGCATATTGGACCAAACACACAACAGAACATTAAATCAGATTTGGAAAATGATGATATTTTTATGTTAAAAACACAAACATGCCCAATAAAGCCTTTTTCAAACCGTGAAAATGTAAACACAGGATTTCAAATGAGAACATACAGAGGTAAAACTGAGATAAAATAAAGCTGTATACAATTATTTACAACAAAAAGCAGAGTTTAAAACCAGCACTTTTGACAGAAATTGACAGAACGCCATCCCAACAGTCATGTGAACTGCTCACGCCAGTGGTTAAAAAACATTAAATATAATAAATAAATAGATATAACCCACTATCAGCCTGCTGATGTTCAGCCCAGGTTCAGCTCCGTCCCCTTTAATCCAACTGAACTAACAATAACATTTTTGTTCTTTATTAAACCCTGAAGGGAAAGTGTTTTTAATCCCTCTGAAAGGTCAGACTACACGGTCAGGACAGAGCTTCTGTGTCTGAGTTCACTTTAACCAAATGTTTTCTCCAGCACTGGGCGTGACACCGCCACTTTCTGCTCTCTAACTATTGTGATTTGACGTAATTACAAGCAATTTCTCAAAAGGAAAACGTTCATTTTCTGGCACATTTTTTTGGAGCGTGTCATGTTATGAAGCTCCTCCGTCTCTCCCGCTGTGCCCTCATGAATACATACGTTCTCGCCAGCCGTGTTTGTTGCAGCGTTCCTTCGTCTTCGTGCGTGTGTTTACGTCGCCCTATTTTTAGTCCCCCGTTGTCTAACGCTATGAGTGGCGATGATTGCTCATTCTCTCAGCGATATCTCCGTGGCTGATTGTTATGAGTTGTAATCACTGATTGCTTATTTGTTCCTTAATAAATACCTCACTCAAGTGTAAATGCTCCCAGAGACGTCGCCCCACTTGATTGATTGGCGCTGCTTCGCTCAGAAACATGTAAAGGGAATTATTTCAACATCCCTCCCCAGATTACACCGCTTTCCCCTAATTAATGGCAGTAATCAATACAATTACCGCCTCCCCATGGATTGCCACATAAAGGTGGAAAATTGCATTTGGCCTTAAAACCTGAGAATAGGCTTGATTTAATTATGCAGCCTAATTTTTCTCCCACTCTTGCTGCAATTATCACAGTAGTATGAGTATATCTAAAATCAATTGTCTCTCCAGTGCTTACAGTAATAGAGTGATGTGTGAATAAGTGGCAGTGTACTACAGTAAGATAACTTCTAAACGGTCACGTGACGCAGGCATAAAAAAAACGCTCGGCAGCAGCGTGGACGGTCGGGATTAACGGGGAACTGCTTAGTCAGGCTTTACAGCTCATTGTGTGGGTGGCCTTAAAGGATCCACAGTAAAAACAGACGAGCGCTGTTAAATTATCTGCTCGTGATGAGTGCTGCCTGTGTCATTGTTTGGTGTTGGAGAGGATCACTTGTTGGGATATGTCTTGCACGAATACAATGGACTGTAACAAGATTTTAAAACCCTGAAAGCTGAAACTCAAGTTCAGGCACATTATTTAAGGGGGGGGGGGTTTTCAAAAAGGCATCTGGGAAACGTAGGCTGTCATTACTGGAGGTAGAAGATGAGGCAAGAAGTGGAAAAGGCTTTGAAAAACTTCATGAGTCATCTTAAAGGTCATCGATGTCGTACGGAGTGACAGCTTGATGTAAAAGGAGAGTTACTTCAAAAGAGGATGGCTGCAACAACGATTATTTTCATTATTCATCAATCAGGATTAATCGTTTAGTCTATAAAAGGTCAAAAAATTGTGAAAAATAACCCTGTTCCCCAAAGCCCAAAGTGACGTCTTTTAAATTGCTCCTTTTGTCCAACCAACAGTCAAAACTCTTCATTTACGATCATAGATAACAAAGAAAAGCGACAGATTCTCACATTAAACGTCGTCAACTAAACCAGTCTCTGTCACACCATATACAACTTCTGTTTCTAACGTAAACAGAAATGACAAACTGTCTGGATCGTAATCGATTTCTTTCAAGCTGTCTTTCAAGTCAAACGCTCACTAGTTCCAGCTTGAAAATATCTCTGTCTGAAAGTCTTTACTGTGGTTGAGAACACAATCTCACCACAAGATCATGTCACATGGTGTTCGTATCAGTAGATGAAGTGTCCACAATTGTCACGGTGTTTTGTCAGAGCACTTTATGGACAAAAAAGGGGAATTCCTGTATTAATAAACATGTGGCCTCATGGTAGAAAATGTTTTTGATATGGGTCCAGATGAGCTCAGCCGGCAACTGCGACACGAGCTGCAACGGCTGCAACGTAATCCTGACGCCAGAGAAGAAAAAGCGGAACATGGTGTATATTTTCACATTTAACGCGGTGGATTAAGGGTTTAATTGGACCAAACCAGAGCTGATGATTGTTGGAACAGTGTAAAGACAAACTAAGATGGTTTTTGGTGACTTCGATTTTATCTTTCTGTGGAGTTTGAACGAAAGTGTGTTAAAATTGCCGTTTCTGAAATGGAGTCTGGTGGATTTGTCGATAGCAATTTAATGGCTGATTTTACTCTTTAACCAAAAGCTCCATCTCTGTCGGGATTTTCTCTGTAATTTTGTCGGACACTTAAAATAACCATCAGAGTCCGTCGCTGGCAAAGACAAAATTTTAGTGGACGTACTTTGATGGTGGTAGTTGCCCACGAAGGATTGCATGGCGGCCATTGCAGCCGTGTCGTGGCTGCTGGCTGAGGTGATTTACTGGACTCATTTCAGAACTTCTTTACTGGTTATTAACACTTTAAATTAGTTTGAAAATGACAGAATTCCCCTTTAAGGATTAAAAGAATGAGGTATTTCTGCAGTGGAGAAAGGCGTATGTAGAAGTCCTGCGCACCATGCCTTGGACATTTTATAATATCTTATGCACTCGGTGTATTTTTGAAACGACATTTAGGACATCTCAATCTCCCTCTCTCCACGCCTCCTTAGTCAGCCTCTGCGTTTTATATGGCATCTGGCATCCTCTGTGAATTTTGGGAAATGAACACTGACATTCGGGACGTCTCAATCTCCACGCCTCCTTACCCAACATTGCACCTTGAGAAAATTGTTCTTCAATTATTGTCATTATTTCTAGCTTCAACCCGTCCCAGCCAGCGCGGACACCTCCAAATCATTTTTTCAGCTGAAAGGAAATGTGACATTTTCAGCTCCACTGTCACAGGCGGAAAAATAAAGAGTGAAGGTTAAGTGTTGAGAGGGGTAATTGAAATCGAATGCACTCAGGAGGAGCGCTAAAGATCCAGCTGGATTAAGTGCTGTGACAGAAATTCTTCTAATATTTTAGTCATCCGATAGTTTCGATGTTTAGTGATGAAATATCATCAGAAATCTTCCTTTTCTTCTTTTACAGTGTCACTGTCAAGTTACTGAGATCCACAATCTTCCATTGAATTGTTCATTGATTTTTAAAATTTTTACATCTGATGGAATGATGAAGAGCAATCTTTGTGGGTTTCTTGTTATAAAAGGTACAAGTTAAGGTTTTCAAAAGGAAAGTCTGCAACCATCTCTGTTGCATAAATTTAGGGGAAAGGCACAGGGAAGATAAACTATGCACGTAAGAAAGACAAAGCACCACATGGCATCAGCAGAGCTGTGTTTTGTGGGGAATGGAAATAAAGATGATAGTTTATTTCTGGAGCTTTAAGCTGTCAGCAGCTGCATGAGGACGTGTAAAGATGATTTAAAAGACAAAACACATTTGCATAAGATTTATATTGATTTTAAAACATAGTACGAGATCCAGACTAAATAGAAAACTCAGGATTGGATTACTCCCCAAATCATTATGAGCTTTTCATTTTAACAAAAAAGCACGTCAGCAACAAAGTCTTAATGTTTCCTGATGCTTCTGTTTCTCACACACCTCCTTGAGCAATTTTATCTGTGCTCATTTCAATCATAATGGCTCCTTGCTGTTAAAGCGAGGCATGTGATCAAACACCCCCACTTGTCATCTCACTGGATTATGTTGCATGTTTTTGACAATATGCAACCAGCCTAAAAATACTCATCAGCTGGTATCATGCCACAGATGTAAATGTTTAGTTATTTTTTCCCCACAAAAACAAAAAATGGCAGAAAATAAACAACTGATCACTGGTGTGGTTCGATACAAGATCCCGGTTTTGTCGCTTAAAGCTGCAACACTATTTTGCTGTGAAGATGTTTTGTGGGCTTTCCATCTGAATTTTTAATTTTGAGTGAATTTGTCCTTTAATCAACATCACCATATGTAATAGTTGAACACTGGAAGAGACTGCAGAATGAGTACTTTTACTTTTACTGAAGTAAGATTTGAATGCAGGACTTTTTCTTGTAGTATTTTCACCGTGTGGTATCAGTTACTTTTACTTAAGTAGAGTATCTGCCTACTTCTTCCGCCGCTGCCTGTGACTGTAGCCCATCTTTAAGGCTCGTTGGTAGCATGCTGCAAATGCTGCTCGGAGATGTCACCCTGGGGAAATAAGTGTGACTGGAGGAGATTAATAAAAAACACTTAGAAAACAGCGGGCTTACAGGCTGACGGATATGAACCCCGGACACAAGGAGAGGCGGTACACAATAAACTCTCAGCCCCGTGGGTTCGAACCCCTAAATAGGCGTGAAACACGTCTGCAGCTGTACAAATACAGTTTCAAGGGTAACACAAGGACAGGCAGGGATGCCCGAGCCCAAGAGGAAGATGGAGCGGGTTTTATTGAAAGCCTCGTCTCTATCAAATGATACCGCTCGTCTTTTTCCCCCCACTTATGTGATCTTGTGTCCCCAAAGCTCCGTCCACAAAAAACTGTATCCCTTTAATAATACCCTCCCTCCCTCTCTCCCTTCCTCTCTCTCTCTCCCTCCCTTTCTCTTTTTTTTATGCCATTTTCTTTCCTCCCTCAATACCCACCCTTCTCCTCCCCCTCCTTTTGCTCTGCGGTTGCCATGACAACAGCAGCACTGCACCATTCATCTGTTGGAGACCTGGGCTCCTGTTCCTGTAGAGAGAGAGAGAGAGAGAGCGCCTCTCACATCTATACATAACACGCTAAGCGCTAATGCAGTCACGGAGGCGAATGAGGAGCTCAGTCCTATCTGTGCACACAGGCTCCTCGCAGGAAGAAGCTCCCTGCGCTGCTTGTTTTTCCCTTTTTCTTTTCTTTTCTCCGTCGTAGCGGCGAAGGTTTCGCTCACCTGTCAGCCCTCGGTACTACCGCCATCGCAGAAGTGTCACCTCTGTGTCCCCCCAGTGACACAGTGACTGCTGCGCTCTTCCTTCCTCCTTCCCTTTTCCTCCCTCTCTCCCTCTCATTCCTCCTCCTCCTCCTCCTCCTCTTCGTCCTCCTCCTCCTCCTCCTCCTCTCGCTCCTCCCGTCCCTGCCATAGCTGCCTGGCTCTGTATCATTTGCTGCGACTGAATTGTGCGGGCAGCATCAGCACTGAAACCTGTGGAGATTTCCTCAGAAAAGGAAACAAGAGGGAAGAAAGAAAGAGAGAGAGAGAGCTTCAGTTCCTCCGCACTTATCCTCCCCCTGCTCGGCTGCAGGTGTTTTCCTCCTCCTGTTTTCTTTTTTCTCTCCTCTTTTTTCCGCTTGTTTTTGATGAACTGGTCATCGCTCAGGGAGGAAGGACTGTTCGTGTCGCTGGAAGGGGAAGGAGGGGAGCTGGTGCCGTACCCCAGCCTTCAGGAATGCGAGGTCTGGTTTGAGAATGGTGAGCCCTGCCTGCCACACCCTCTTTTGCTTGTTTCATTCCTCCATCTGTGCCTGCAAACTCTGCTCCCACCTCCCCCCCACCCCCTCCACCCTTTCACCTGCTGCTCCACCTTTCGGCTCGGCCAAGTCTGTCTGCTCTCTGATCTGACAGCTGTGTCGGCCGCTGGTCCGAATGACGTTTGTGCAGACATGGGGCTGATGGGAGGAGCGCAGGAAAGTAATTTCTCTCCGTGAAATGATGCATTTGTCAAAGGGCTGCACTCTAATGACAATGTAGGCTCGAGGACCTGTGAATCAACCAGAGTGCGATAATGTAAGTGTTTTTTCGTGGCGAGCTGCTCTGTTTCATGCGTCAGCGTGGGTGAGCATTCAATTGTCTTTGAGTGCGTGTGTGTGCGTGTGTGTGTATGTCTGTTGGAGTGTGTGTGTCTAAGCACAAGCTGTGGGCGGCTAATGGTGCTTGTACTTGTTGTTGTGTGTCTCACTTTTTCCCTTCCAGAGCACAGCATCATATGTAGCATATGGTTGCGTAAAATGGGTTGAAGTTGGTGGGGAATAGTTTGTTCTCCCCCCACTCAACCACCACCACCACCACCACCACCTCACCACGCAGTCGGCAGCTTGTTGTTGTGTACCAGTATCACCCTGTCATGTGCTGGGATCTGGTTCCTCCCTCCAGTTCCAGTGCTGCAGGCTGCCTCCCTCCCTCGCCTTGTCCCAGGGGACTGCTAGCTGGTGTGTGAACAGAACAAAATGTCTCAATAACACTATCTGCCAGCAAAACACAAGCACCTCATCAGCAGCTGCTATTGCTAGTCTCAGGTGAATGGTTTTTGATGAGGCGCCCACAGCCAGTTTTCACACCACTTAGTATCGCCACCTGGAGAGTGCTTTGATGAGCTTACTTTGTCAGCTGTCATTCAGGATGCATCGGGCAATGACACTAAGCACTTCGATTTCGGGGTGGCTAAATGGCCATGTTGATTGTCTCCCAAGGTGGGGGAGTGTGGGATCCCTCACGGGGGTTACTTGAATCTTGACGGATCATCCAGGGTGATATATAGCATCCCTCCATGGTTGAGTGATGAAAGAAGTATAGGTACTTCAGTTACAGAGCTTGTAATACAAAATATGGGCTGCACTCTCTGAGAAAACCCAGTGAAAACATGTGATACAGTACAGCCGATGACGTGGCCGTTACAGTGTGTTTCCCAAGGTTATTCTCATCTCTACTTCCTCCTGAGTGTCTCGTTGTCTGTGTCGGTGCCTATGATCTCATATTTATTCACAAGACAAGTCAGTTAAGCCTGGCTTTGAATTGCGGGCAATTGATGTGGCCCACTTACCTGAAAATCAGCCCTCTGCAGTGGTTCAGAGTGATATTGATTTATATAATTGCTCAATTTCCCTCCCTTGCAGTCCCCTGAGCAGGTGTCAGACAAATGGCTTGTGAGCCTAAGATAAGTTGTGAAATAAATATGACCTACTGTCTGAAATCTAACCAGTTTCCAGTGTATAAAATGTAGCCTTAGTTGGATTTGAATGCCTCTGGAAATTAATGTGGTTTTAGTGTATCTACATGCCCCATTTAGTGACAGTATGGTGTCGGGGGTTTCTGATGCAGGCCTCTTTCACCACTCAATCTTGATTACAAAAGCAGCCTGCTGAGCCACTCTATTGACGGGCGGGCACAGTCTGTACTAGCATGACACCCCGGCTATAAATCACGCATGTGCAACACAATTGTCCTTTAAAATCCCTCACTTTGTTGAGTCTGTGCTAAAGGTTAGAAGAGGAATCTAATTATGAGCTGCATACAGAAGTTGGAGGGAGTTACATGACAGCATCCCTTTACTTTACAGTCAAGTGTGTGGAATTTGAGTTAGTCATCAAGGAAGCCAGTTTCGCCAGCTCTGTAACGACTCCCTGGGATCTAGAATTACAATCTTTTATTATGAGACACAGTTTTATGCCGCCATTAGCCCGATGAAGTCATCTTCCTGTGTGTCTTGTGTTCTTGATCCCCCTCCAAGCATGCTCTTTAAACTCAGCTTCCAGTGTCTATGTCAGGTAACAACCTGCAATTAGAAATCTACCACAAAGCTTTCAAAACAGCAACCGTATACCCTCCGCGAAAGAAATGCAGCGCAGAGAGTGTCGACCCTTACAATTACAGGCCCATCTGTCATCTCCTTTTTCTAGGTAAACCTTTAAAGAAAAACATTTCGTAACCTTTTACCTGATCATCTAAATGACAACAGTATATAACAAAAGTGTATCAAGTGTTTATTGAGCCAACTTCAGCTCTGAAGAATCTGTCCTTCGCACAGTGTTTCAACACTTTAGATTATGACAGTTTGATTGACAGTCTTGGGAAATGGATGGGCGACTTGGGTCTTGTTTCCTTACCAAACATACTTTTTTGTAATATTGACTATGGCGTCCCTCAAGGAACCCTTCTTGGTCCCTTTCTATTTTATATATATATATATATATATATATATATATATATATATATATATATATATATATATATATATATAATGCCACTTGGTAACATCATCCTAATGCAGTTTATCCCTGTTTTGCAGATGATACATAATTATATATTTCAGTTTTACCAGACGATCCCAATGTAATAAAATGCAAAATCCAAATTATACAAAGTAATCAGTGAGGCTGGCTATACAAGGTGTGAGAGCAGGCCTCAAGTGGTGCGTATGGACCACGGAGATGCTGTTTAAAAGTGTAAAAATAGACCCGTGTGTTGAGTTTGTCATTACCATTGTGTATTTAATTACCTACTTACAGGTGTATTTTTATTAACTTAATCGGCTTCTGCGTTATTTATCTTAACTCATTTGTATTACCTTCTGCTCCAACTGCAACTTACAGAAGGCATTTCAGTTTATCAATGAAGCCCTATAATAATGTCAACATTGGTTGTATAGACCTTGAAATAACATAACAAAAAGAGAATTTCAAAAAGAAAAAGAAAAAGACCTGTCTTGTGCGTGGCCCTTTTATATAGAAATAGGTCATAAAGCATAAGTATTTTGTTGAATTAAACTGCTGGTATACAGGAATTAACTCTAACTGGCTTCCACTTTGGGGTCTTCATCACCCTGTCAGCTTTTAACTAACATCTTGTAGTTGCTTAGTAACTTTATCTGGCTTTTTGTAGTCAGCAGATGTTAACTTACCCATATTAGACAAACTCCATCAAAAGTTTCACAGCACTGCTGGGTCCAAAGACTGACGACACAATCCCAAAAGAAAGCTCATGTATAGTCAGTAAAATGTTATTTTCTGCAGCTCCGGGAACAGTCTGCACACATCACATGTTCAGTGAAGCCAGAGCGTTAGACATCCCATCTTTTTAATATAACTGCCAAGAACGCCACTTTATCTGAGAAAAGCAAAATTGCTTGTTATGTTTCCTGAATATGAAGATCCTTCATTCTTCTTTGTGGGTTTTAATTTATAATATTGTTCATCCAGTAATTTCTGATCTCCTTTGGTTTTTCCCCCTTTCATGAATTTCTATCAACATATTTGCTTTTTTTTCTTGATCTTTCCGAATTTGAGTCCTCTCACGTAAAGCAAATCATCTTTGCGTGAGAGCTGCTGTCCGCATACATTAACAATCAACGATCATCTGTCTTCCGCTGAACGTGGTCGCTGCTTACGTTTGGTTTTATCTGGATATTTTAGCAGTACCTTCTGGAAAAAAGGACTGTAGTGAGGAAAAGAGAAACCCGCAGTGTGCTATTAATAGCGATGATAATGATTTGCTTACAAAACAGAGCAGTGGGTTACATATACCACCTCACTGCTTTCTGCGAGTGCTGATGGTGGAGAGCTGAGCAAACATTTATCTGTGAGATACATACACACAGGCTTAAAGACATGTGTTATTGTGTGTGTTTGTGTGTGTATGTGTGTGTCCATGCGTATCCAGAGCCCACAGACGACTGCACAGGACTGCACAATGACACCAGCCTCGGTATTAGCATTCACCACTTGTCTGTCTGCTGTTAACTTATTTGCTCAGTCATTTCTGGGTGCTGAACCGCTATGAGGCATTAGTCTGGATCACAGCTCTGACTTTGTATGGCGACAATCAGTCTGCTAACTATGTCTCTGGGCTTACAGAAGAGCAACAATTGATTACAGCTTTTTGTCAGACATTTCGGGGGGCTTTGAAGTCCAGGCTAAAGATTGTGCCAGATTATCAGAAACATCTTAATCGGAGGCCTTAAAAAACAGTCGTGTATTGTCTTGTTCGAGCGCTTATTTTAATTCCTTAATTGAATAACAGCAGACAAACATCCGGCTCGTCCTGATTTTCTCAATGACGAGGGTGTGGTCGTCAAGTTGAGCGTAGCCGGGAGGATATAAATATCCCCACTAGGGGTTGAACTCCAGCTGGGACGGAGGTCACGGCAGCCCAGCTATTATTAGACTCCTGTATCAAGTGGTGTCCTTGACAATTATGCGACTCTCACTTTCTTAAAGCGGTATCGCATTTAACTTTATCCTCGTGCCCTTACGAGGCCTCCCGTGTGTCCTGCCGAAGAGTTCACGGTCGCGCCTCTGTGTCATCCCTGCCACCGAAGGAGCTTGACCATAAGAGAAGAAAGTTAACAGTGTCTGAACCGCTCAGCGTTAACAATAGCCGCTGTGCTTCTACAGCTGAGTCATGAGGGCAGAGTCCTTCAGGAATGAAGGGTTTGTTCACTAGAGTAGACAGCTGCCCAGAAAGCCTGCAGTATGGACGCGAGGAGGATGCACACAACAGGGATTTAGATTTAGAGGGTTTGATAAAAAAAAAATGAAAAGCAGCTCAGAGCAAATAAATAGCAAAATTTTATTTTAACACCATTTTGATCATCCTAAAATAGTGTGGAGCTGCAGGGCGTCGTTCGAGCAGCATTTATAAGCAGTGCACTTGATTAATAGTTTCATAAACAGTGTTATAAAGTGCCTTTAGGACGATGAAATGAGAGTGAAATAGTAGACAAAAACATGATAACAGTGCAGTCAGACACTCAATAAATAATGTAGCTTGATAGAAAAACTTGCTCAAACTAAAATGTGCTCTTAAGGAGGACTGTTTTGATTTCCTAGCCTTGACTGCTCACACAGGATGTCCCGCAGCGCCGTGGGCCCAGATGGAGAAAAAGGCCCTTCATGTTTGATCAGTCGAGCTCAATCTCGACTTAAGAACCACTTTAAAGGGCCTGTGTGAGGACTGCTAACTATGCCTCTCTGTCAGGTTGTTTTCAAAATCCTCCCACTCGGATTTCAGATCTCAGCCCTCTTGTTTTGAGGCTGGTGCTTTAAGTCGATCAGTTGATTAATGGATCACTTGATGGATAATCGTTTAAGTCGTTTTTAAAGGAGAATGTCAAATATTTGCAGATCTTTGGAAGTTGGCCTGTTGGTTGGACGAAAGAAGCATTCTGAAGACGTCACTTTGGGACATTTTTGATGAGTGTTTCTCACCTTTTTTTGACACAGCACAGACCAAATGATTAATCGATTTATCGTGAAAATACTTGGCAGAATAATTCATGAAAACAGTTGTTGATGCCGCTCTGAAGAAGTACTACCACAGTGTAAAATACTCTTCTGCGTTCAGAATCTTACTTAAAGGTGCAATATATAAGATTTGGCCACATGACAAATTCATACTCAAAAAACAGAGGGCAGCATATCACCAGAAAAACAACCAGCTGCTGCTAACTGCTTCTAACAGTAGCTGCCGTTAGCTGTTTAGCTCAGTTAGCAGTGCAGCTAGTGGTCAAGACTGTGAGCTCAGAGCACCGGGGGGATGTTGACGTTTACTTCGCAGGCAAGGAAGCTTTGGAATATAGCTAGCCTTGGTTTGGCTAGCTAGTTAGCATGCTAACTTCAGTAGGTATCTCTGCAACAGCATATATAGACATGATAACGTCCAAACTGTTATTTAGACTTAGTGGAGTAGAGGTAGAGAGTCGCATGACATGGAAATACTTGAAGCTGCCACAAGGACCTTTGATACTTTGTTGATTTTGGAGGCCCCTGTGGATTTCAGATTTCACTGCTCTAGATTAATTCACTCATTTGCTGATGTGGCTTTGATATCACGTTGTGCCGTCGGTCTAATCCAGATCCCAATAAGGCGAGGTGAAACGTTGAATTAACAGCTCTTTGGACGAGAGAGAGCGATACAGCGCGCGAGAGAGAGAGCTAATGAGCGTTCTTATAAAATCAGCCCCTCCCTCCGCCCTCTTAAAATTCTGCCTGCACCTCACCTTGCTCCGCTAATCCTCCCAAGGCTGTAATGATAGATACACAGACACTCACACACATACATAAAGGAGGGAGAGGCGGCCTAGCTAATGGACTTGCACTTGCTGCTGACTGTCAGCAGCCTCTGTTCTGAGCCCGTGACTGGACAGCTGTGTTGCACGACATCATCTGGTCTGCTCCTCATCATAACGTGTTATGGCTGGGCGATATTGTCAATATTTTTTATCTGGTTTTAAATGTATTTATAGCAGGAATATTCCCATTTAGACCCAGAATCTCTTCTGATTTATATGATGTTATTGTTTTTATCGTACAAAATTGTTATGCTGAGAAACACACTTCATTGTACTGACAGCTGCCGTTGTCACCAACCTGAAAAAACACCCAAAGAGGAGCGCAGCACTTCGTTATGATCGCTATCGTAACATATCTACATACATCACGTGTCACTTACATGTGAGAAAACACCTGACGTTATCATAATGAACCTAAACATCCAACGCAGCTATTTTTAGTACCCTCATTCTCGTGCGACTAGCTCGCTAATAGCTTTAGCAATATAATCGCCAGGCCTTGTCGAAGACTTACGTCGTGAGCAATGAGCACGGGCACGAGTGTCAGAGCATTTGATTTATGTATTGCCGTCTCGATGTAAAGAGAATTTCAATAAATATAACAAGAAATGTCTCATGATGTAGCCTCGCTCGAATATCAATCAATCGATCAGCAGAAATAAACTACAAATCTATAATAATATTAGACATAAATGCTTGATTTGAGAAGATGCAGACTAAAAACAAGTGGATGTATCTGCCAGTGCAGTGAGATTATTTGGCTTGACAAGAAACCTTAAAATAAGTTGCTTCAGTCTATAAATAAATCAGCTCTGATAAGTGTTCAAAGGTTTGGAAAAAGAGAAGAAAATGCTGGTTTTTAGATCCAATCGCTTGAGATCAGACTTGCTACAGTACTAAGTGAAATACACTGAGTATAAGCAAGTAATTGTCAAGTATCTTCAGTGCGTGCAGTGCATGTCATAATGTACACTGGTCCTGTAAAAACATCCTGAACGTACAGCTGATTTAATCTCAGGGACTCAGACGTATGTTCAAGGCCCTTCATCGTCCTCACATTTGTAAATAAACTGGATAAGAAACACTCCAGCTCTCTCCGAGCCGCTGCAGACGAGGATATCCGCAGCACAAAGCATCAGAGCCTCCGTCGCAGCGGCTTCCATCTCTCAGCGCTGAGTTCCTTGAATAGAGGTGACGAGGGGAAGACCCGGCCGTGTAAAGCAGCTGAGAGTTGTCAACACAAAGACGTCGTTCGCTTACATGTGAACAAACGTGTTGGGACCTTGGAGCTTCTCCGTGCCGGTTGAAATCTCCCTCTCCTCGCGTTACCACCACCACCTTTAGAAAGGTGGACAAGACTCGCCGTTTCCCCGTGCTCCTCTGCTGTTGCCATAGTGACCAGGGCCGCATGCTCGGTCTCTGTTAAAAGCTCTGCTTGGGTTGCAGACAGCTGGGCAATGTATGTCCTCACCCACATCATTGTTGTGTATGTTAATGTGTGGGCGCCGGTGTCTTTGTCTGAGTGCGAGCCTCAGGTCGTATGTAACCGAGACGCGGCGGTGCAGACGCCGCTTCGTCGCTATAGAAATGTCTCCTTTCACTTCGCTTTATCGTGCTCTTAATCTGCAGCGAATGAGAGATGAGAATGTGCATCGCGTATTAGAGCTTTTCTGATTCATATTCAGATCTTGTCATTTATTTGTTGAAAAGCCAGGTTGCGTCTGAGGGGACCGTCACGCTGAAGCTCACCTCTTTCATATGCACAACGACCTGCATACGTGAATTTGAATCACAATATTGACTTTCTTTCTTCTTCGTCTTTCTTGTGTGTGTGTTCGTGCCGACAGTCTCGGGAATGGGGATCAGCTTTTTAAATTTTCACATTGTCCTCTTTAGCGTATTTACTGTCACCAATCTCCCAGCGTCCCCTCCCCTTTCTCACTCTAATCTCACATGTACACATGCATACATGCCACATGCATATTCATATTCACACCCTCACATCCAGAGCATGTAACAAATATCTATTTCACGGCCACGTGCTCCTGCACACACTGACTAGATATATTTATTCATAAGCTCATTAGAGGAGTGGATTTGCCTGCTGCCATCCATCACACTGTCACCCATCCCCAGCCTGGCACACACTGACAACAGAGCTGCAGGAGAGAAGTCCCTGGGATTTAGTCTCCTGGAGCTGCTGCTATAGAGAGGATTTACTCCAATAGACAGAGCCTCACTTCGCCATTTTATAGAGGTGAGATCAGGGAGACAAAAACCAAAAGAAATGGTAATCTCTCATTCACGAGAGTTTATCCACAAACTGATATTCTGGAGGGAGAAATACAGAGTCTCATTGTCAACCGGTGCACAGGTGAGCTGCGGAAGATTCTGTGGATGGTCTCTCAGACTCACGTAAACGCTCGGTCCATCATCCTCTCCTTGAAGCTAGTGCAAGCTGTTGCAAGCCTGACACTGTAGGTGCAAGAGCAGCCTATTAAAAAAAAAAGAAAGGAAGGCAGGACTGTGGTTTGAGAGAGAATTCTAACTTTTTGCATGAAAGAAAGTCTGACCAAAGCGAACCAAGTGCTGGTTCTGGTGCCACCATAGAGTCACATCATTCAGTCACGGTGTACGTCTCCTATTTGCCAGCATTGCTCTGAACAACTATGGCCCTGACTCTTTACAAGTGTTGCTCGTGGCTTTGCATCCCTACATGACTGGTCCTCGGACCAGTTGCTGCGATCGGGCATCCACAGTGAAAGTCTTTTGTTCATTTTCCCGTGGATAAGTCAGACTACACGCTAAGCTAGCTCTGGTTTTTAAAAAAGTGGTTCTAGCTGGTCCTTGGTCAGGATAACCCGACCCCCAGCCCCTGGAGTAAGTGGTTCTTTGTGGCTCTGGGACTGCTTTTCCTCACCGTGTGCGTCTTTCTGACATGAAATCTGAGCTCTGAGTCGAAGATTGATTGGTGGATGGATGATATGATGTTATTGGTTGAAACTGGTTAGTATAAGCCCACGTAAGCGCACATGACATTGAGTTTTAAAAGAGGCAATCGTGACTGTGTGTGTGACAAATGTGACCATGGATGTGATGTGTCAATACAATGAGATTAACACAATACAATGAAAATAAAACAATACAAATACAATTCAGTGAAACAGTATAAATAAACGGAGAGTTAGAAAATGATGATGTGGGATAGAAGAGAGACCAGAGTAGCTCAGTCACACTGACTGGATACACGCTTGTTAATATCTTCTGATGCAAAGCAGAAGATCGATGCTGTGCTGAAGTGTGGACTCAAGTACTCTCAAAACGAACAGGTGAAGATCGATTGTGGATTCACTGATTGTGACCAGAGTTTTGAAACGAATGAAAGAAAGGAGATGCTTGGGATGGCAAATAAGAAAAATATATTTCAAAGAAAAGGAAGAGAATTAGTGCGGGTGAACAGGATGTTTTAGTGGAGTTGTTGTTTTTCAGGCTGCTGACTGATACTCTCTGTGTAATTTTAACAATTTATGAAAAAGCAAGATTCCTGTCAGGCAGAAATCATCGAGCACGTCTCCGTCAGACCTGCTGTCATGGCAGTTGATCCAGTCGTGGATAACTTGGGTCCCTCCTTCCTCCTGGCTGTCAGTTGTAGTTTCTCACTGTGGCATCTGTGCTGGCTCGCTTCCTAGATGTGGTCAATGAGCGGCATCCTCTCCAGACCATACCAACACAGCATTAGCACCGTGTGTGTGTGTGTGTGTGTGTGTGTGTGTGTGTGTGTGTGTGTGTGTGGTGAGTGAGCACATCTACTTCACACCCATACACGTAGCTCTGAAGGAGTTCTTCATTTCCTCTGCCAAGAGGATTTTGTTTTTGTTTGTTTGACTGCGTGTTTTGTTAGTGAGCAGAATATCTGAAATCTTGACGGCAGATTGCAGCGGATTGGTGGAAAGTTTAGACCAAAGAATGAGGAACAAGTGATTCGTTTTTTGGTGCAAGTCCAGATCAAGTCCCAGACTTATGACCTTTGCAGTTGCAGAACCTGTTCGCCATATTGTTGTACACTTGTAACTTTATTTTTGTCACAACAGCTCTATATTTATAACCATGCTGTGGCTTTACAGATGACAAAGTCAGTCGGTTGGTGGGGCGATCCACCATTTTTGTCCTGAATGGATTGACATGAAATCTATAAAGACGTTCACAGTTCTTCAGGCGAAAAATACACTTGTGTGTGGAGCTGTAGTACCAGCAGGGGTGGCGATAATGACGAGAGCAAGGCAAAAAAAGAGCCAATAAAGAGGCAGAAAGTCAGCGTTGGGAGGAGGTCGGGGTAGACGGGATCTGTTTCTAAACGTAAAGTAGTTTTATTGCCTTTTATTTTGAAAGTGCAACCACATGTTGCATATTTATAATTGCTAACTCGACCACAGAATGTTGTTTTCACGGGTCAGCGGGTGAAGCACTGCTGCACTGTCGAGGTACAGCCTCACAGAGCTGCTAACATGGCTGTAGACTCTTAGTCCTGTTCAGATGAAATGAAGGATTACATGCTCGCTTACAGCTTGAGGAATTAAACCACTGATATTGAATATAAAGACCCTTAAAACCATCAGATTCCCAGAATAAAAAGAGTCAGTAAAGCGTAAATTAGAGCCGTCTTTGTTCCTGAAAAGTTGACTTTTTAAACACAAATGTCTTGAAGACTGGGGGTCGTTTCAGTATCTGTTTTTATGCAGATAAGGATGGAGGATGGCAGATTGAAAATTTTAAAATGGCAAGTCTGGAGGATTGTGCTGCCTGCTGCCACGAGGCATGAACTCTAAGTGCTTCCTATTATACTGCGCAAATCCTTCATCACGTATTTTGCATTGACCAAAAGTCTGTGCTGCTGCAGGAGAGCGATCTATTTCTGTCTGTCCTCACAGACGCTAAGACAAAGAGTTTATAGACAGATGAACAACTCCACACACACACGCACACACACACTGTACTGGCATGAGCTGTAACGTGAACCCAAAACAAAAGTGGTCAAGAGCCCGGTTCTTGTCCTGCAGACTTTGCTCCTCGAACATATGTTTGAACGGCTCCTCGTTACTTCCTGCTCACCCGCCCCGCTCTGGTTCAGCACTCCATCAGATAGCTTTAGACGTGTGCGCTCACCCATAATAAGAACAGTTAACAGTTGCAGCATACAGCACATAATCTCATTTTAAATCCTTATTTAACTAGATTAGTCAATTAAAAACAAATTATGCTACCAAACCCGCACAATAGGTTGAACTAATGAGCCATTAAGTTGATATTAGCTGGATTTCCTTGTGTCCAACTACATCACATTAACCATTTCAAGACGCCGGGTACTTTTTATTATAAGTCAAAGAAAAGATGCTCAGAAATATGTGCTTTGAAGGTCACACCTCTACGAGATGATGGGTTTCACTCTTTGCTGCTGCATGTGACACATAATTTCCTTTTGGCTCACTACTAGACTATGTTTACATGCTTTAATGCTCAAAAAACACATACTTTTTCTTATACTGTCTTCCAGTTTTAGCTTCAATTACCCCAGGAGACTCCTGTTTTTCATCGCCCTCTCCCACTTTCCTCCCAGGGTCACACTTCTGTATTTCTCCCGATCTGTGGTCATTTTTCACTCTTTTTTAGTCGTCATAACCTGTTTCTGGGACTGTACAGCGTGCAGTCTGCTGTACATTTGCACCTCGTCCTCCTCAGTGAGCAAGTGAGAGACGGACAGATGTATGGAGAGTAGAAAGAATATTTTAACACATTTCAGAAGCCCTGGAGAGAAGAATTCGTGTTTCTTTCATACATTTTTAAAGGAAAGGGGCTTTAAAATCTGCCACGTCGAGTTTTCTGCCGGTCGGGGCGGGGGGTCGCACCGTGTCAATCCCCATCAAGAGGCAGACAAGCAGGGCAGTGGGTCTGCACGGACTCTCTGTGGGGCAAAAAAAGGAATGAATGAATGAGAAGTGATACTTTATGCCACAGATTTATGCACATTTACGCTGGAAATGCATTGTTTTCTTCAATTTAAAGTTATTTGACATATGAATGCTTTTGCTTTTTTATTCATTATCTTGTTTCCATTCTTAAATGTCACCAGAGTGCAGGAAACACATAAAATCTCAGATTTAACCCCAACATGGGTTCAAAATCCTCCCTATTTTTGAGGTCTCAAGGTTTGTGAGTGTAAAAAGTTTCAACTCGAAGAACAAACAGCAAAAATTCTATTTGAAATAATAAAGCAACGGACTTAAAACAAGCAGCATCTTACATGAAGACGTGTGCGAGACATCATGTTCTTTTGGAGAGTGATTTTTTTATCATCCTTCCCGTTGCCAT
Organism: Pagrus pagrus; assembly: GCF_965226575.1. Classification (NCBI taxonomy): domain Eukaryota; kingdom Metazoa; phylum Chordata; class Actinopteri; order Spariformes; family Sparidae; genus Pagrus; species Pagrus pagrus. The sequence continues at coordinate 3,881,168 of NC_140208.1, read as the reverse complement.
CTCCTCCTCCTGTGGGTACAACATGTGTTCGTCGGTCTAAAGACTCCTCTGCATTGTGAGTCCTTGTGCTTAGTCGACCTGATACTGCTGTCACAGTCTATGCACTCATGATACCGTAAGCTAGTCTGGGTAACAGCGCTTTACAATCTCTGTGTGCTGTGACCGAGAACCCAGAAAAAGATCGTGTCACAACCACCACCCCCGCCTCTCTCCCTCTCTCTCTCTGAATTTCTTGTCGAAGTGACTCGTTTGATATCTCAGACTTTGTGCTTGAGTCAGGCGCGAGAACATTTTCCAAAAATGGATCTCATTTGCATTTTCTCGGTGTGATTATGACACCGGACAAACAGACACAACAAGCTCGATCCATCTTGTTTCTTGCTGCTTCGCGGGCGTTGTGAGTGAAACCCAGAGCCTGTGCAGACGACTGATGTATTGTATTGGTTTGTCCGAGCCCACCGACCTGATTGCTGCTTGTTTCGCTCGTGCTGTAGCTTCATTTGACCCGAGGCAAACACAAAAGCAGCCCGAGAAAGCCTTGAGGATGTTTTCATTTTTATCAGTGTGCTGCTTCAAGCTCATAAGCTCTCTGTCTTCCTCCCTTTCTTTCCTGTCCCTGTCACTCCTCTCTTTTCTTGTCCTCCTCCATCTCCCTGATCTCTCTGTTTGTGTGTGTGTGTGTCTGTGTGTGTGTGTGTGTGTGTACATGTTGTCTCCTTCTCTATATGTGTGTGTGTGTGTGTGTGTGTGTGTGTGTGTGTGTGTGTGTGTGTGTGTGCTTTCTGCTCCCAGCCCCTCTGCGGAAAGCAAAGTTTGTGGAGAGCCCTCGCATACCACAATCAGAGCTTGGCTCCCCAACACACACCTCCACCACTGCCAAGAATCCAGACCTGGACACATACTGCCCCGGTAAGTTTTTTTTTTTTTTTCAAGCCAGCTCATCCCTCATTTCGTTGTGTTACCTTTTTCTTGCATGTCAGTGGAAAAGACTCGAGACGAGAGAGAGGGAGAGATGGGAGAGGATTTCTGGGTCTGCCTGCTGCACAAACATCGCTAAGGTCGTTAAAGAAATAGCTTTGCTGGAGTCCGTCCTTATCGCCTCCTCCCTCTCCGTCTCTCTAATCCTCTCTCGCTGCTTTCTCACTCCGCTCTGCTCGCTCGGAGCTCGTTTAGGTGCCGCCCCTGTTTTCTGTCACAGTCGGCGGCCGCTCTGTAATCCCGTGGACGGGTCCAGATTTCCCTCTAACGCCGCTATCTGTCCACATCTCCTCCCCCCCCTCCCCACACACACTCCCATGTCTCACCCCCTCCTCTGCTGAGATTGTTGGTCCTCGTGTATCTGCTTTCTCATCTCGCCGCTCCTCTTCCTGTTGCCACTGAGAAGCAGCGCAGTGTTAGCTTCCTGACCTGCCTCGTTGGCTCGACCTCTGATGGGCTGTGTGGACTTTCTCGGCAGAGCAGGATAATGCTGCGACACTCCAGGGCTGGATGAAGACATGAGAGAAATAGTGATGGGAGTCTGAGGGCTCGACTGTTGTAACTTAGGAGGAAAATGGTCGACAGAGTACTACCAGCCTTGTCCGTCTGTCAGCCTCTTCTGCTGAGTCTCTGCTCGGTGGGAGCTCTAAGTAGGTGATCTGTCTATACTGGAGTATATTTTTATATTCTGTACAAGTCTAAATAGCATGTAGTGCCTTAGGATAGACCCTCTAGCTGTGGCACCTGCTGTTGAATCTCATGGATGAAACGCTGATGACCCTGCCTTTATTTTACATCCTGTGAAGCAGACTGTGGAATAGCCTCTCATCTCGTGATGAGCCGCTAAGAGCTCCAGCAGATGTGACATTTCAGGGTTGAAATGGTAATCTCCAGCGCCGCCGAGGCAGGAAAACAGTTGATTACAGGCAGGAATTCTCACAACTAGGAGCTGGAGAGGAACCAGGAGGGCTGGGATGAGTTTCTCCGCGGGGAGAGGAGCACTCGCACCTCCCAGGTGGACAGATGGACATCTTAGCTCTTAACAAGGGCCCCCTGGCACGAGAAGCAGCAGGGCAGTGACTTAAACATCTGATCGCATGCCAGTCGGCCGCTGACACTGTCTGTTGCCGGGAGGAAGTCAGGTATCGGCTGAGTTTTATGGGCCACAAGGAAATTTGTGGTGTCATAAATATGGTTTGTGAATATTTTGTGAGATAGCTTGTAAAATTCACCGCCAGCTGTCCTCAGAGTGAAAGCTTCTCTAATGATGCACCTGTATTTACCCAGACTCAGTGTGGGCACTATGGATAAACCCCCTCATCATGGTTTATGTCACTTTATATCACAATATCCACTGATGTGTTGTTGCGGTACTTTACTTTAGTATATCCATTTTCTGCTTTTTTATACATTTTCGAAATCAATTTATACTTTTACTCTGCTACACTTATTTGATAACTTTAGTTACTAGTAAATCTGGTAAAGAAATTAAAAAAACCTCTGATTCTGATAATCAGAAAAATGCTGACTATTTAATCCGACAGGTAAATGATCGTCAGATTAATAAACAATGAGAATAATTGTTAATTAGAGCCCCATTCAAGAGTTTTGATACGTTTTTTAAATGAAAATGTCAAAAAAATCAGTAGTAAGATTGATGAAATAACAAAATATAAATGTGTATTTTGTGTTATTCTAGAAAATGAAATACCTGACACATCGATGCACAGATGAAATAAATATCCGATATAACCATCAAGCGGTGCCTCTTGTTGATAATCGCGGACAAAAGCATTCATGACAACAATATTATCATGAAATCTTTTGAAATTCACAGAGAGTAGAGATAGAGAGACTGTAACTGCAACACAAGTGTTCAGAAAGAACAATAACATGTAATGAATAGTGAAAAGGCGACCAAGTGAACTAATAAACAAAGAGCCATGATTACAGTGTCAACTGAAACAAGATCACTCGTGGGGGACAGGGACATTGTGTGTGACAGCTAACCACTGTGACGCTCTAACGTAAGCCTCGTCTTTTCTTCTCCACTGACTCAAACAGCATTAACTGACCTGAATCTCTCTCTCTCGCTTTTCTGATGCTACCTAACAGTTAACCAGGAGAGAAGAAACTCTAGCTTAGCTTTAATAACACACCCTTAATGTAGCATATTCTGGTTCAGGGCTAAGTAAATATGTCAGGTGGAGTGTTTCTCTGTCGTATGTAATGAAAGCTTCTCAGTTGCGCGTGACCCTAAAATGGCTCATCTTCCCGGCTGTAAAGTTACTCAGATCTTCCATGATGTGGAGCCCACAGAGCGTGCGCACTAGAGACTTCTGTCGACTGGGCTGGCTGACTTTAATAGACATAAAATTATTTAATCTTGTGCCACTTTCCAGATATTATTGGACCAACCGGCTCAAATTGTAGTCAAACGAGTTGTGACACTTCTTCTTCTTCTTCTTCTTCTTCTTCTTCTTCTCCATCTTCTTCTTTTTCTTCTTCTTCTTCTTCTTCAGAGTTGCTGAATTATTTAAATGATGATATAATATGTATATTATCAACACAATATTAATATTTCACTTCCTTAATATCACGGTTTGGGTCAATATGGGTTATTTGCGACACCCCAAATATTGACGTCTTCCATAATAAACCCTGACATGGTGGAGGAAATATTTCTATGGTATAACCGATAATGGAAAAAACTCTCTGATGATGGTTTCATCATCTCACCCACTGTGAACCCAGACATGGTGTCCTGGCCGTGCTTTCATGTATAAAACCTCCAAATATTGTTGCGCAGATAAGATCGCCTCTGTGCTCATGAGGAATGTGAAATTCACTTCTCTGATCTCTTGATTAGCCGTCAGGTGTCTAGTTTCTTCACAGCTCTGTGCGCTCATTGTGATTGATGTTTCCTTTTGACCTGAACCTCTAAAAAAAAAAGGTGTGAATCCACCTTGTTTTAATTTCCCGTAGCTCTGCACATTCATTTTCACCTTTTAATCAATACGTTTGTCACCTCCTCTTGAAATGCTCTTCACTTTCTGAGATCATTGTTTGTCAGGAGGTATTTGCTCTCTGCGGGCTTGAAGTGCCCAGGCAGGTACGGGGTGAAATAAGCGGCCCCGGCACATGCTGCGTGTTATCTTACCTGCGGCCCGGCTCTATTAATACCGTCTCTCGGTCCCGTCCAGTCCCCTGCGTGCGGCACACATGCTTCTCCCTCTCCCTCCTCGCGGTGCGTGAGGGCAGATCTGTGGACGGCCGGGGAGAAACAGATGCGCTTGCACAGAAACACATTCCTAGCTGCGCGCAAAGATAGTTGCTATGGCAACCATCTGTCTCCCTCGCAGCTCAGGAATCCAATGGAGAGGAGTGTGTGTGTGTTAGTGTGTGTTTCTATGTGTGTGTTGTCGGGGGCTGGTTCAGAGAAATAAGCTTGATTTTCTTTTTTTTTTATCTTTATAGTCAAATGTTATCATTACGGCTCTCGTGGTGTCACTGCGATGAGAGACGCCTCAAGTTCCTTCTTTATTTTCCCGACGCCGTCACGTTGCTTTTGAAGCCTCTTCGGTGGCTTCAGAGGGTGGTGTGTGATTGTCATAATCTTACATTTTAAGAACAAAAGGTAGAGCTAAGAATGGAAAAGAGATCAATACATACAACCTCTACATTATGGTAATGTATGGATCGGCTTTGATAGTAGCTCATTAGTGTTGTTTTCATTTAGAGGAGGATTTAAAAAGGCAGATGTACGGAGCGCAAGTGTATCGATCGTGTTTCTGACTCCTCACATTTTTGTTTTATATGATGACAGCTGCCCAAACCACTCGTCCTCAGCCGTATGTTTGGCTGTGTTGTAGTGTTTTTGAGTGTGAGAGTTTAAGGATGTACAAAGGGATTGCCTATGTTTAGCTCAAGGGAGTTACTGTGCACTCCCGGCATCCAGATTAGAGATTTTGCTCCCACATCAAAAGGAAAAAACAGACAAACTCCTCGCCTCTGCACTGAGCTGTCCAACAGCTGGCTGCTGCGACAGAGCTGCCGCTGCAAGAAGTGAGAATAACACTAGACACACTGCGCACAGACGGAGGGAGGTAGAGACGAGACAGACAAACACTCACGCAGAGGCCGAGAGAGACAGGCAGAGCCCCTGTTTGATCACGGCCGCAAAAAAAAAAAACCCTCAGGAGCAGTTGACTAATCAGTGCTAATGTATTCACTGCTTACTACGACCAGTCTGTCAACTGGGAAGCCATCGGTGCCTCCAGACACAGCAGCTAACACATCTACATATATAACAATATATGTATATAAGGGCCAGAATAGAGCTGCAGCAGTTAAAGGAAATTAATCACCAACTATTTTAGATAATCCACTAATTGTTTCAGTCGTTTTTCAAGCAATGTTATAATATTTTTAACAAGTGCTCTCATACGTTATGTTTAAATATCCAAATGAGGCCTTTTTTAGTTAAATATTTGCTGTGTTGCATGTCTGGAGCAGAAATCTGTACACTGGATACGTCAGAAGTTTATTTTTTAAACGACAGCCACAAAGAAAAAATATTTTCATCATGTATTTAGGGATAAAATGTTTATAAACCAGAATATGAATGATGAATGTAACAAACGCCTCGGTAAAAGCCTTCAGAATATAGATGGGAATAAAACCGGAAAGTTTGGTGTGTAATTGCTGCTGAATTGGGGATTTTTTGCCTCTGAGAAAACAAAATATTTTGAGAAAATAGATATGTTTTGTAAGATTTTATAAATGTTTTGCCAAAAAATGGTCATCAGGGTGAAATATTTAATGAATAGATATCAAAACGTCTGAATAGATCAGTTGCCAGCGGCTCCCAAAAGAAACCTGTCTGTTAGCGACAGGCGTACCAGACCTTCGTCATAGGTTGAGGAAAACAGTGTGGTTTGGGTTAAAAGCACTACATTACTTCTGTAACTTCAGTTACAAAGGTACCTACGTTACATTATAAAGTGATCACTTCACCAGTGAGCAAAAGGGCTGCACGATATACAGTATATTACGATGTGAATAAATGTGAAGCTACAAGAATCTTCCTCCAGTTAACTCGAGAAGCTTTATTTGGAAAGAATGAATCATTATACCGAGGGATTGGGGTGATTTTGTTGTCGGCCCTGATTTGTTTGACATTTCACATCCTGCAACGTGATGGTTGCGATGCCGATGCTGTAACTCTCCACTGACTTCTGGTGTCACACTGGATACGAACAGTCTCCTGAATGAGGTCCTGTGATTGTTTCATCTGACCGTCCTCGACCTCCTCCTTATATACACATTCAACTATTAATGCTACTTCTCTTCAGTTCCTCCTTTGCAGCCGTAATAATTCCTGCAGCCACTAGAGGCCGCCGCCTAACTATAAACGTAAATATGGGTCGTAATAAGCTGCTTTCATAGCCGACCTATATGGTCATTTGTCTGATGAGGACTGGCTGTAAATATCACTATGAAACTTCCCAGGCTGATTACTTACATTAGGACAATTATTCTTTATTCTTAGGTTTCCTGATCTTTATTGTTTAAAATGTAAAGTTTTGCTGCTTTTCTGTGTCATGTATGATAAAGAACTTGATAATTGTAAATTGTATGTAGTAAATGTGAGTCTTTGGGTTTTGGACTGTTGGTTGGAGATGTCATTTTCGGGCTCTGAGAAATTGTGATAGGCATTTTTCACAATGTTTGGCCTCATCGATTCATCGTTAAATTAATGAAGTTGCGGCTCTAGTTGAGAATATTTAGTCGATCGATGTTTCTGCGTTTGTACTCCTGCGATGTTCTCCCGCTGACGGCTGCACATCTCAGCTCGTCCCCTGTGGTCTAAGGAGGTGGGACAGTAATCCCATCTACCTACATCTTCTCCATTACTGCGTTCAGCACTCTTCCTCGAGGGATTCGCAGGGATTCGGTGACCTTGGGGGCCCTCGTACGCTGCTCCACATAAAGTGTCTCCAGCTGCATTACTGAGCCGCTATATCCATCTCATCAAGGCTCATACGTAATTAGCTGTTTTGGACCTTAATGTGTGCTGTGATTACCTCGTTACTGCTCGCTGCTGTGTGTTTTTATTGAAGCTTCGATGGGTTTTTTTTTTTTTTCCCTCTCTCAGGAGGTGCCCGGTGCTCAGAGAGACTGGAGTCAATCTAATGAGGATCCTCCTGACAGCGTCCGTCCAAGAGCGAATGGAGAGGGGAGCTTTAGATTGCCTCTCCGTCTGTAAGGCTTTGAACGGCAGAGTGAGAGCCCACAGGCAGTAGACAAGCTGTCTGTCTTCAGAGAGGTGGTGCAGTGGCGGCTAGGACTGTCTAATGGTCGTCAAGTCAGGACTTAGCGTAGCTACCTGCCAGTCTGGTCCAACCTGCCCAGCAGGAAAACGATCGAGGAGTAGGGGAAGAGAGAGGGAACTGGCTCTGCCGCCGGCTGTCTCTGTCACACTGCTGTTTATTCAAACTCCGGCCATCTCGTGCCGCTGCCTTCAATGTCATCAATGTCTCGACCAATTCAGAGGCTTATACATCCAATCACAGCTGTTTGTGTGTTCACCACTAGTTACTCTTTTGCAACCAGCGGGCAGGGTGAGTAATTAGTGGACGCTTCAGCTCTGAGAGTGACACTCCAGGAAATAAAGTGAAATTTAATTGAAGCTGATATTGTGGGCACCTCTGGGGCGAGATAGCCAGGTGTTATTGAAATAACAGGACAACCACCAATGGCGGTTTGTTATGGACGGAAAGTAACCAGGCAACAGGGCGAGAGGATGAGGTCATCGAGGGATTTTGTTTTGGGTCTCGTTGCAACTGAAATCCCTCGGCTGTGCGAGTGTGTGTTTACGTGCGTGTGTGTGTGTGTGGTTTTTGATCATCTGATCATCACGCTGCTGTTTTCTTTTCTCTCTCTAGAGCTCTGTAAACAGGATAGAGAGGTGGATACACACCCACTTTGTCTTGGAAAGTCACACACACACACACACACACACCGCCTCTCTCTCTCACACACACACACACACACACAGGTGAAGGGCGTATCTCATTACGTCACAGCAGCAGTGTGGATGATGAGCGGTGCGGAAGAAGCTGTCGTCAGTGTGGAAAGGCTTTTGCGAGTCAGCGTGGAAAGAGGTTTTGTACACACTTTGAATGGATTCTTGTAGTTGTGGCTTGAAGGGATTTTGCAGTTTATGTAAGGGGATACCTCGCGGAGCTGCGGAGGAATGTGTCGGTAATGCACGTCTCTGAGTAGCGGGGGAAACTCAGGTAGGGTGTTTGATATCGTTGTCCTGAGCGCAGGTGCCGTGTATCCTGTATCCGGGTGTGTTGTTGCCACTGTGGTTTATGCAAAGCCGGCGGAGCAGATGTGTGTTTTCCAGGTAAAGAGGCGGCGGACGCGAAGCCTTAAAAGGTTTTCTGTTCAGTTTTCTACCCACCACTGACACACATTCTTTCCTTTTCTCTCTCTTCTCTCTACTCACCCGCCCCCTCCCCTCCACCTCCTCTTCCCTCTTCCCTCCTTCCTCCTCACGTCTCTCTCTGCCTCTGCAGGGGAGTCAAGCCAGGAGCTGGGCCCCCCTCCATCGGTGGATGAGGCAGCCAACACATTGATGACGCGCCTGGGTTTCCTTCTGGGAGACAAAGTGAGCGAGGGGCCGGCCGGTACCCAGTACAGCATGGAGGAACCCGAGGCGAGACAGGTAACGGTTCTCACCACTGCACTGCACGATATCGTAATACTGCGATTATTTTAAAGGGGCGATGTGTAGGAATTTACGTTTAAAGCATTAAAACATAAATATTAACAGAATGTGAATTAATGAGCATGCTAACCAGCTGGTCCTGGCCTGTCCTGGTCCAAAGCTCCTGTCCTAGCTGTGTAAACACCAACACTGTAGTCTGGCTAGCTGCACTGCTAACTGAGCTAACTGGCTAACAGTCATGGAACAGAATACAGTCAGCGGTAGTTGGCAGTAACTCTGGTGATATGCTGCCTGTGTTTGTTGGCAGCCCACACTCCCCTGGACCCTGAGCTCCCAGTGTGAGCTGCCAGCTGCACGGCTAACTGAGCTAACTAGCTCAGGGCAGCTACAGTTAGCAGTTACTCTCTACACTTGTTAGCAACCGCCATTTTTAAGACACGTAAGCGATTTATAATTAAATTGTGAGACATTTGATAATATATTTTATATCTTCGGCCTGTGGTAACCACAGACCTTATTTCAGGCATTTAACCAAAAACCCATTCAAAATTCAAAGCGATTCATGATTCTTGGGTTTCACAGTTATTTTTGCATCATCAAAAAAAAACACAATTTAATCCATGATGATGTGATGTTCATTGGGGTCTGAACCAAAAACACATGTGTCATTACATCTGGAGAGCAACATTTGGAGGCCGTTGCGTCTCTGCAGCACTACAGTACTTCATTATAATGCTGTTCTGTCACACATTTGAACTTTATTGATTACTCCTGCGGCCCTGCTGGACTCTGAAATCTGCTTTGAATTCATGACAGAGAGACTTATTTTTGTCTGGGTCTCTTTGAAAAGAAGTCTTTCATCCTCACAGTGCTCTGAGTTCACAGCTCCAGCAATGCATTCAAATCTCATGATGTCACCACATGGACGTGATGTCACTATGAGTCAGTTTATGGGAAGCTGGATTTGTCTGGAGTTGTGTAAGACTCAAAGGATAAAGACTTGGCTTGCTTTAGTTTCATGCTGTATCTCCCGTCATGCTATTGTTATGTTTTTTTTATCCTAATCTGATTGCCTCATGTGATTTTGACATGTTGCCACCGTGTGAGATCAGGTCTCGGGACTTGAACAAACACGCCATCGTCGGATTCGATCCGTCCTGACATTTATCTTCATAACGCCTTTGTTTACACTCAGTTTTGACAGATCTTTGGGTAGCCAGATCAAAAGATGTCTCTGTAAATTGCCCTCAGACACCGCAGCGCTTTGGATTCAGATCTTTATCAGTGCCTCTACATCAAGCGTCAGATATCTGCTCGTCTAATTAGAATTTTATATAACAAATACTGCCAATTATTATTTCCCTGCGCACTTTAAACTTTGATTATCGAAAAGCAAGTTTGGTTTGCGTTGACGTGCAGCAGATTGTTTCTCCCTCTGAACGCTTTCTGCACCGTAACCTTTTCGGTTTGTGAATTTGGCAGTTGTGCAACAAACAGCTCTTGGCAACAACGGGCCCGGCTCTAAGCTCTGCAGCAGATGCCCTGGTTTCTCTACCTAAACCTGATTTGACAGGTATGAATTTTCCAAATCAAGGGAGGAAAACAGTCGCGGCGGAAAGACAGAAGGAGAAGGACAAAGGGGGGAAGGGGAAAAGGGGGGTGAACCTGTTGCTGAACAGTGAAAGCAGACCCAGGTATGGGTTTGCACTAAAGCAGTGTGGATAAGCGATTAGACTGATGGGCTGCCTGTGCTTGATGTGAGCGCTGCTGTAGCAGTGGGGGTGTATAAATTGAGAGAGGTTTATTCAAGCGGCTCTTTTTAGAGACGTGACTCATACTAGCACCCTGCTGCATCGTGCACACAGTACAAACTTATTATTTTAGATATCTGCCCCAAATACTGCTCTCCGGATTGCAGTTTGTTTGATACATTAAGCATCGAACATAACAGGGATTGCCTCGAGACGCCACCCATTAGCAGGTTTGGGTGGGCTGTTGTTGTAACTTTTCTTATTGTCTCTGGATTTTCTGTATTCAATGGAGAACACAAATTACAGTATTTACACAGGTATTCGCAGGATGCTGGAAGTCTGTCTTCATGTTGTCATCATAATCAAGTGACCAGTCAGCATGGTGGTGAGGGTTTACTTAAATCCCTACAATAGCTGGCATCCCTGCTGCCAGGCCTCGCCAGCTGACGGAGCAAGGTGACCTTAACTCGCCGAGCGTGCAGTTAATTGCCTTTCATACTCTCGTGCGCTCGCTCCCTGAATAGACGCAATGCTCCGAGTTCAATCCAATCCTCGTGCGACGTTTAAGGTCAGACCTGCACAAGGCGAGGTTCATTAGCCCGGCAGATAGAGCCGCAGCGTCGCTTCGCATTTGTGTTTGTTTGTTGGTGTCGGGGTCACCCTCCTGTAAACATGACAGTTAAGCGGCCACGTCCACGGCGAGGAGCAGAGGGCAGCGGTGACTGACAAAATGTTCTCCTTGCTCTCAATCAGTCACTGACACACAAACACAGTGTGAGCAGGGGCTAGAGGCCACGTACTGTCGAGGACAGTGTGTCCACTTGTTTACAGATGTCACAGTACTAGTGTGCAGTATACACTCCCAGCACGCTTATTTGGTACACCTATACAATCTGATGCAGTCCAGTACAACAGCTCTGATACATATTCTACCTTACGAAGCTTATGATGGCAGATCCTCAGTCCTTTCTGATGATCCCTATCCGAGTCTCGCTCCCCGCTTTAGGCAGCCCTGATCTACCGGTGTCATCAGATCAGTTTCTTATTTGCCCAGTACTTTTGTTCATGACCAAATAAACAACTAGTGACATTCCCAACAGCCTCAGCTGTACAGTATTTTGTGTTTTGTGCCAATTATGCATGCTAACATGCAAAAGTAGATTGATAAACTGTCATGGTTTTAGCAAAGTGACCCAAAAGCACACTTTTATAACATAAAGAACAAAAGGAAGGCAACCAAATCCGGCTGATGATAATCCAAGAACAAAACTAAAGAGAAATATAAAACTTTAGATGCTCAGAACAAACAGGAAAAATGTGGGGAACCAAAGCAGCAACACTGTCGACACACGAGGAGTGACAGATGTAGACAACCTGACAACTGATACACAGGGACTAATTAACTCATAAAATACAGGTTAAGAAAGAAAACAGGCAGGAGAAGACAAAGACAGGAAGTGTAAAACAAAACATGACACAAGAGAGGATGAAACCTACAAAATAAAACAGGAAAGACTGAACCTAAAACTCAAAACCCTGACATGAGCCTGACAAATGTTATACCATCTGAACACTAGCATGTTAGCATTCTGACATTAGCACTTAGCTCACAGAGCTGCTGGCATGATATCGTTGTCATGTTTCATCCCTGATGTTTGATGATTTATTCAGTTTTCTCCGTTATGTCACCGTAAATTGAAAACCTTTTGTTTTGGAAAGTTGATCAGACAAACTTAGCAGGGTGAAGACGTCATCTTGGTGTCTGAGAAACTGTGATGAGCATTTTTTCACCAAATCAATAAATCACCACCAAAAAATTAGACGACATTAGTAGAGCTTTTCTTTTACCAAAGTACTTTTCAGCGTGCCTCATTCACCCCCACACAAACATGTAATTAGCGGTAGAGCCGTGATGTCCTGGCTAACGGGGGCAATTGCTGGTCATTGGTTCTGCTCAAGGACACTTTGACATGTGCACAAGAGGACCCAAGGATCACACCACCAACCCTGCGTTTAATTGGCGTCCAGATCTATCTTCTGAGCCACGGCCTCGGGAGGCTGTCGACAGATAATTGACAGATTAATCAATAATGAAAATAGTCGTTAGCTGCAGCTCTACTCCCAGCTGTACGTGTGTGGGTGTGTGTATTAGCTTAGTGTGTGTCTCTTCTTCCCTCAGATTAAACTCGAGTAGATTTAGCCTTGAGCACCACTTCACCCCTCCTGCTCTCGCTCTGTGTTCACCCCGGTGTTGACCTGAACTCATCCACAGGAGAGACATCCATGTGTTTGTGTGTTTTTGTGTCTGACACACCACTTACATGCACTCGGCATCCCTGTTTTTCTTGCGTCTCTGCATTTCTATGGATGCTGCATGCATGTCTGGTTTAGGTATGTGTGAGAGTGCGTCCGTGGGCGTGTGCAGCAGCAGCAGCAGCTTTCATGCAGCAGTGTTTTTATTTCGTCCCCTGTGGTCTCTCGTCTCCTAACCTGAACCGATAAAGAAGAGGGTCACCGCGGGGTGCCAAAACAATGCTGGGACGGGGGAAGAATATGTATTCAGAGTGTGTGTACGTAGCAATCAAGAGGAAAATATGCATGAAAGTAGATCTGTCAGTGAGGGTGAGACTTGACAAGATCATTTTTGACGTTTTTGAGCTCCATCCAGATTAAAGCATCTATTTTAAAGTTGTTTTAGTGCTGAAATAATGTCGACTGCACCAAGTCTGTTTTTGGAGAAGCCACTCCCTTTTGTTTCTGAAAAGGGGAAATGACTGTTTTCCTGCATTTAGATGTTCCCGCTCACATCTCTGAGATGTACTCTGCCTCTCCAGTGTTCGTTTGCTGCAGTATGTTTGTGGTATTTACAGGTTTTGTAAAGATTTTTTGGAAAGAATACCAGTTCTGTGAAGCTCTTTGAAACCTAGTTTTTATGATTGGTGTTTGTATGCGGCTGAGAGAGACGATCCTTTGAATGCCTGATTATAAGAGTGCGGCAGGGGGGTTGAGCTTTTCAAAACTCTGATATTGAAGTGACATTTTCGTCTCTATATGACTCAAATCTAAAAAAAAAAACAACCATTCTTCTTTGCCATTCATGGCCCTGTGTATTAATTGAGTGGTTATAACAAAGCAAAGCTTTTAAACGCACGTGTGTGCATGTGTGTTTTTCTCAGGGCCAGAACCAGAGGATCAGCCCGTGCTCCACCCTGACCAGCAGCACTGCCTCACCCCCTGCAGGCAGCCCCTGCTCCACCCTCCCCCCTGCCATGCCTGGCCAGGCTGGCAACAAGGACTGCGCCTACGGTTCTGTCACCAGTCCCACCTCGACCCTGGAGAGCAGGGACAGCGGGATTATCGGTGAGAGACGGTCTTAACGAACATGTGGTAATGTCAAACACAGAGTTTTAGTCTGCGGCAATCAGAAGACATAAAACTGGTCATAAATATGTTGTTTTATTATGAAAGAAGCCAATTTACTTCTGGGCACTGCAGTTTCTAGCAGATATCACTCAACATGGAGGAAATACTGCAGTTTTTATTGAACTAGATTTGACTGAAAATGTGTTTTCAGACAACAATGGAGATCTGTGGCTGAAAAGATGATATTTGATGGCACTTGTTGACAATAAGACGAGCATAATTATCACCAGCTTTTCTTGTAGAGGAGCACACGTTCCTGTAGAAAAAGATTACAATAGTGCGTTTAATTTGAGTCTTATTTAGTTTGACTATATGCTGTAGATGTCTTCGCTGGCTTTGTTTGTGCAACATAATCATATTTACCATCATCTTAATTTATATGTTAAAAGCGTGTGTGCTCAGGTGGGTCTGAAAACAATGAAACAATACTGACAGGTTGAGTTTTTGGTTATTCTTTCCGTCCATACTGGTTGCAAAGACATCCCATATTGACATCATGGGCGGCGCTCTTGTCACTGACAGATGCCTCTTATTGAGCTCCTGTTTTCTTTTGCCTCTCAAGTCAAGTGTAACATTCGGTTTAGGTGTGGTCACTGTTTTGTTCATGCATGATAGACTAGCAGCCGTACAACTGGGCTTAGATTGGTTGTTAGTTACGGTGCACTGCCGGGCTGCAGACACATGTGACCGTGTGTTTGGACTTTAACGTTACTGTCTTCTGCTGCGACCACAAAGCTACATCAACCAAGAACCCAATCTGTAACAGCCTGATGGTTTCTCTTAGTGTTTCCATTAACAGTGTTAAACATTTGGTAGATACTTTCTTGAATCGTCTTTCAAATCGACATTCAGTAGGAACATGTCCAAAGAGGTCAGAAAGCTCCAGAACAACGTTATTGGACCGGCGCGTTTCGGCTTGTTGCCTTCATCAGGGTCTGAAACACGTCAGTCTAATAAAATTGTTCTGCATACTCCAAGTTTTGCGGCAGCTTTTTGACCTCTCTGGACTTAATCCCTTCTCCATGCACCATGGCAGTAGGTGAAGTTGTGCCAGAAACCCCTACTCCTCTTCTGCAGTTAGTAAGAACATGCCTGAGGTTGTGGCTCGGTTCCTATAACCTGAAATGACTCTCATATCCACTGCACTTCAAAAAATGTGGTACTAAAAACCTTTGCTTTGGTCAGTTTACAATCAAATTTTGTTATTTTGTCATGCCGTCAGAAGCCATCTGTTCTCCAATGGGAATACGGTTCAGGTGCGCATGTCGTGCTGACATCAACTGTGGCATTCTTGCATTGTTAGCAAGAAATCAGGAGAGATAAAACGCTCGCTGATGTGAAGCTTTCGTGTAAAGGCTGGTGCCGACATTGTTTCCAGGCAACAATGTTGAACACCTGCAGTCTGACGATCAATTCAGAACAACAGTAAATAAGTGTGAAGGCAGACGGGCTGGGCGAGGTGAGGGAGAGACAGTCAAACTGAAACGATGTTGTGTTTTTGTTCTGTTGCAGCCACCCTGACCAGCTATTCAGAGAACATGGAGCGAGGAGGCAAATACGGCGAGGGCTCGCGGGGAAACCTGAAACTGTGGCAGTCCCAGAAATCAGGCATGGATTCGTTCCTGTACAGGGTGGATGAAAACATGACCGCCTCCACCTACAGCCTCAACAAAATCCCTGAGCGCAACCTGGAGAGCATGTCTTCCCACTCTGCCCACTCCATCCCTCTGTACCTCATGCCCCGCCCTAACTCTGTGGCTGGTGAGTCCCTTCCTCTCTCCCCACCTCTCCTGTCCAAGTAGAAAAAAAGGAGGCAACAGTTTGTCTGAGGAGCCAGAAATAAGGTTGTTTACAGCTGCCTGAGAGGGATTACTTTTTCTGGCAAAATTGGATCGAACTGCTGTTTCTGACTCCCATCTTCTCTCCTTCCAAGCTTCCTTTCCTTGCTTGCTTTTCCTTCCTAGATGAAGTGTGATCCTTTCCTTTGAATCCTTTGACGTACATTTCTGTGGCCAGAAAATGTAACAATGAAATTGAAAAGAGTAGAGAAGTATATTAGTATTTCGGAGGAGCAAGTCCAGCCGCATCAATGTGATATTAAATCTGTAATAGTATGGTGCCAAAAAAAGCCTGATAGAGTATCTTCAGACCTTGGTTTGAGTATCCTTCTCCTGTCCTCGCCTCTCACTCTATTAGTGGTGAGATTTTACGAGTGCCGGCTGATAAATTGTATCTTCATCATCGTGTCGATGTGAACATGTCCAGTAGACAAATCGCAAGAGACTGCTTGAAACGAGCCTTGGATACTTCAGCCATCCCTCACATAGCCAATCAAATGAAGCCCCAGCTATTACACAAATAATGAATAGTAATAACAATAACTATAACAATAAGGATAATATTCTTTAAACGGTGGCGCCGAGCACACGCTGCACAGTGATGTTTGTGCTGTACGTTGCACAGAGATTTAGAAAATCTTCAGAGATGAGAGGCGTTAAGAGAAACACTCTGTTACCAGACAAGTCGTTCTTTGAAGTCTTACTGTATTCATACTTTCCTATGAGTCAACATCAATTATCCTACAGATCGTCGTAAAAGAGGGCTTTCAGAGACCTCATCACCCCTAAAGTTATACAAGCATTTAATAAGTTGTATAAATCACCAAGGCTGAGTTGTTAGACCGTCTTAAAAGTGTTTCTTAATTGCCATCAATTAGCTTACATAAACGAGGAAGGCTACAGTTAGAAAGTAAAATTATAAGTGCTCTTGCAACATTATTTTGTCGAAAAAATGTCCCCAAAATCAAGCTCATAATGGCCCTGTGAAGTCAGATGGATTTTGATTGATCCCAGCGATATCATTCGGCAGTTGTCAGAGCTGCGGTGTGAACCCGAACCCATCCGCCTCAGTTAGGACGGCTTTGGTGACACCTGCCAGGTGAGCTCGTATGATGGCTGAGGAAGGAGAGAAGCTGATGTGCACTTTAATGTTTATTCATCACAAATCACAATTCATCCAAATATACTTGCAATCGCAATATGGCCGTTAAGTTGGTGTTCGGGTTTGAATATCAGAGGCAGGGTAGGGCTTTGCAGTCGGGTCCGTACTGATGTACACAGAGCCGAAAGCTCCAGACCACATTTCTCCCACAAATCTGGGATAAATCAGCGTAAACTTCCTCAAATCTGAGCCTGGTCTTGGCGGGAACTAAATTGTGGTTCGATCCGAGTCGTTTTGTCGTAATTTTTACAGCATTCCTCGATTATCGAGGGTGGAAACAACTCTCGGGGTTCTGTAGGAATTTCGGTTAGCTGCAAAAATCCGCAGCGGTATTTTGTTAAACTCTCACAGCCCTCTGGTGTGGATTGAAACCACAGCGCAGAATAACACAAGTCTAGGGAGGAAAAACAGCTTCGGCAGAAGAAAAAAAAAAAAAAAGGAGAACATACTGCGGCTGGAAGATTATCACACAGGAAAACTGGCATTTGTGTTGCTGACAGAGGTCTCATTGATGTGTGTTTCTCATTGTAGGCCACAGCCGCCTCAGAAAGGCTCCCAGAAGTGACAGTAAATATATCAGGAGAAATGTCAGTTTCATAACACTGAGACGGTCCTAATGGGCCTGATTGTGTTATTGTTCTCATCATCAGAGAGGCTGTTACAGACGATGAGCTCTATTATGCACTCCTCTCACTCCCACTGGAAAGAGTGTGCTGTAGACACGCATATGTATTTCGCTAAACACTGTAATGTGGCTGACAAGGCGCGTCGCTGCAGCTATGACCCTCTCTTTATGCTGGTCATGTTCTGCTGTTTGACACCGCTGTCTGGCGGCGCCGCGGCTCCAGCGCCGGCTTTCAGAGATTCACCCTCGATCTCGTCTCCGCCCCTCGATATCCAGACCTTCAAAGGGGGGGGGGGGGACTGGAGACGGCTTTAAAGACGTACGATGAGCTGCGGATGATGCAACAAAATAAAATAAAGACAGAGCGAGGGAGTGGACGGTGTTTTTCTGAAGGCATTCGTGTCGTCGGGGGCAGGAATTCTGTATCGAGGAGAAGGAGATGGATGCATGTGTGGAAGAGAGAGTTTCATAATCCATCTCTCTCTCCTCTTCCTCCACAAAGAATTATTAGATGATGTAGGGATGGGAGGCAAGCACCGGCTGAGGATTGGCTGGGCTCACACGGCAGTGGAACATCAAAGCCCCAGGCATTAACCGTTTCTATCCCCCAGAGTGACGGAGAGACCGGCTTTGATGTGCAGAGAGAGGGAGATAGGGAGGAGAGCAGGAGGAGAACGAGGACGGAGGGGGCTACTTTATTACCTAATGAAGGCAGCGCGTTGGTAGAGCTTAGGATGGATATTGAGGACGGAGAGTAACCAAGACCGAGTATTAAATTTTCTCCCTTGCCTTCACGGTGCTAATACTGCTCGGGCGAGAGGAGCAGAGTCGATCAGAATTTAAAAATGAGTCTTTTACTGCACATTAGGAACATTTTTTCTTTTCATTCAGCGTAGGATTGTGAGTAAAGACCAGAAGAGTCAAAGTGCGACTTGCTCATTCATCACCGAAAATAGGGAATTAAATAGGGACACTTGAGCGAATTAGTATTGTACAGATTGGACGCAGATTGAAGAAGATACAATCAAAATGTGTTCATGCTCTCGAACAATTAGCTCTACAAATAAATACATTTTCTGCTGGTGATATTATCGCTGTTGGAGATACATGGGGTCTGACTAATGACTGGAAAACAATCAGTCACAGCAGTGGACTGTATGTGATGAAACCTAGTTTACTACTCCAGGAATGAAGCTGTTCAGTCCGCTAGCTCACTTGAGCTAACGTTAGAGGTGCTATTTGTGAGAGAAGTTGATCTTTGAGCCTCTTTCCCAACTCGGGATTGTTGGATGGACTGGCCGGCATCCTAAAGTGTCAGTATTTGACATATAAACATAAAACTGCTGATCCAGGAGCGTCTAACATCTGAACAGTTTCTGTTATACCTGTTGTATAACTTTTGATAGACCCTCCCTGCCGAGTCAAAGAGCAACTTAAAGGAGACACAATACGCTCATACTTTTTATTTTGGCTTTATTTTAGGTTCGTGCTCTGTTAAAATGGCTGGTTTTGAGCTATTTATCTGAGATTTTTACCCTCGACACAGTTGAAACGAGGTCGTGGCAGAAAAAGTCACCAACCTGTCTTCAGAAATGATGCAGGTCTCCCCTTTAAACATTTCTGTGCCTTGATATAAGAGGAAAGTTGTTTTTAAGCTGCATTAACTGCCTTTTCTATATGCACCAGTTTATATGAGTGCCTGGTTGTGGACTCCATATGAAGACTAAAGGAGAATAAAAGACTCTGAGATTCAGTGAACTCACTCTATAGTCTCTAAATTCACATAAATTAAGATAACAGCTCACCTGAGATAACATTTTTCAATTTGTGGGGCGGACAAGTGCCATTGATTTCCATTTTATCCTGATTTCCTCTGTGTCCCTGAGCCCACCTCTGCTTATACTCTCTGTGTAATTCCCGGAAATATTATTGTTTAAATACCAGGCCTCCATTATTTATCATCTCCAGTCATCTCTCGGGGAGATGAGAGGGAGAGTGGTGAGGCGTTTCGAG
This sequence comes from Pagrus pagrus, assembly GCF_965226575.1. Taxonomy (NCBI): domain Eukaryota; kingdom Metazoa; phylum Chordata; class Actinopteri; order Spariformes; family Sparidae; genus Pagrus; species Pagrus pagrus. The sequence goes on along the minus strand of NC_140208.1, from coordinate 3,861,640 downwards.
CACCAGCAGCCACCTCGTATCTGCTCCCTGGCTGCTGCCGCCGCTGCTGCTGGCTCTGGACGGCAGCCCAGCTGGTTTTTTGAGTGTGTGTGTGTGTGTGTGTACGTACGTTCAAACAGGAAGTGTCTGATGTGGCTGTCGTTTGCCCAAAGCAGCGGCGCTCTCTGCTGCACAGTTAGGCTTTTCCCCTCACTTTCTCTGTCTCTTGCTCTTTCTCTTCCACACTGTGTTTTTCTTTTCCTCTTTATTTCTTTTCCACCACGCGTGCAGTCTTAGCGCATTGGCTCAGGAGCTGTGAATGTGATCCTCGGCAGCCTGCTGCATTGCAGATAGAGATGATGAGCACACAGATTTGAGTCCTCACATTCAAACACAGTTGAAAAGCGAGAAAGAAAAAGGATCTTTTTCAGCCCTGTAGCCCTGAGTCACTCTTCCTTGCTTTAGCAGCAGATTAATGCCTCCACTGTCTCCACTTTTAGCCCCAGTTGGATGACCAGCACTCCCCCCCCCTATTCCCCATCAGGGCCAGGCCTCCGGCATTCCCAGCTGCCATTTTCCCTCCATTTTGGGAAACCCATGTGGCTCATTTTTGGGTCTGCAGTCAGTCAGCATGCAGCCGTGCACATGCTCAGTGTGCGTCTCTGAGCTTAACTCAAGCGGCACAGAAACCAAGTCTTTGAACCGACGACAGGACAAGATCAGTGTTGAGGTGGTGCGCTCAGAGGGATTACTGTGTCTTACTTTTTGGAGTGACTAGAAGAGAGTCACACCTCTCCCCCAACTCCTTGAATTTGACTTTGGATGTCAGGACCTCAGAGTGTGTCAGGTATAGTGTCAGAGAGAAAGGATTCCCAGCTCTGATTAGGATAAACCCGGCTTATTACAACTTGGATCTAACTGCTGTAGCTCAGTTCTGTCAGTCATGATAACATTGTACTCACCAAGTTAATTAAAAAGGAAACACAAGCAGTCAGATGATCAGACGTTTACAGACCAACTCCTGCGCTATAAGTGATTTTATAAACATTTTAGATTTAGATTTTGCTTTACCTGGAATCTGTTGCCAAGACGTTCCCAGATCTCAGTGAGTACAGTGGTTTCATAACAGACAGCATGGAAGATAATAGGTGTGAGACAGCCAGCATCCATCCCTGCAGTCTACCTACGAACAGACTGTTCTCAGACCGAGCCTCACGACGAGAACTGATTCATCCCAAGTGCGACTCACTGAGTACCAGCTACTGCCGCCGGGGACGAGGTTTAGAGCGCCACGCTGCCACTCGAATAGATTTAAAACACTCTTTTATCCCGACTTCAATAAATATTTTAATTGGCAGAATATTAAATGCACCATAGATGGAATAACATGAAAACATACAGAGCTTTATTTTTTACTGACTTTATTTGTTGGTTTTCTAGTTGTAGCGCCTCTCTGTACTTAAACATTTTTTAAAAAACAACTAAATAAATATTCTTGAAGCCCTGAGATCCAAAATGTCCAAAATTATTGATGAAAATATTCACTATAGCTAAGCTAAAAGCATTAGCACAAGCTCGAGGGTGTAAATAACGTCTTTTCAAATCAATTTTGGATCAGTCTATTTATGTATTTATTTATTTATTGTTTTACCTTTTTTAGACTTCAAAACCTGTCTTTCTATCTTTTGTGTTTTTTTTCTTTTCTTATCTTTTTTTGGACTACAAAACGTCCCCCCATTTTCCATCAGCATGGGAATAAATAGATTATATTTTTGCTTTTGGGTGAACTGTTCCTTTAATCTCCTATAAATATGTCTCTTTTACTTTTCCTGCATGTTTTTAATCCCTCTCTGTTTAAATCTGTGTCTTGCTGCCTGTAGTCGTCTTCTCATATATCGCGTGTTTTATTTATAAGGAATGTTTCTTTTATGGATGCAACACGGGGGAAGCCCCGTCCAGATTTCCTTCAATGGGGGGAAAGTGATATAAACGTTACGCAACTCGAACTGGAAGTAAACAGCCTTTAACTTTTACAGTATCACTGCATTAGCAAAGGTCATTTTGACCAAATCCTCTGCCATGTATTTTTAAAAACTAACAAACTAAATGACCTCTACACACCAACTTCTGCGTGGTTCACTCCCTCATCTCTCCTGGATTTTTACAGTTTCTTGTCTCTCACTCCCCTTCACCTCTAACTGAGCCGCGGGGTTCAGGTGTGACGAGGCATTCGAGTCCGTCGTTTCCTCACTCTGGCGGCGTCTAATCTCATTTAACATTCACTGGTTCCGAGCGTTGGCCCTGAAGACACCGCGTGGTGTGAACAATCAGCAGCCGGCGTCAGACGGCGCTCACTCCATGAATAAGACATTTGTCTGCTGAGCTAATTAATCCTGAGAGGGGCCGGATGGCATCTGCCTCCGTGCCGCGTGACAGACACTGAGAGGAGGGAATTTTAGGACAGAGCCATGTAGGGCCGGCTTGCTCTTTCCTGTAGGAGTTAACAAGTATGAGAGCGGGAGCCTGACAACTGCCTCCAGACACTGGCATGAACCGGTGCCACCTTCTTATGTCTGTGCATATAATGGGTTTGTTCACTGTTTGCATCTCTCATACTGACAGAGTCTCTCTTTTTTGTTTTACTTTCTCTCAAATACCTCTGCTTTTCTCTCCCTGTCCATCACACACACACAACAACAGCTACCAGTTCAGCTCACCTGGAGGACCTGGCATACCTGGATGAGCAGAGACACACTCCATTACGCACCTCGCTGCGCATGCCAAGACAGAGCACCACCTGCGGGCCGGGCCGCTCCGGGCAGGACCTGAGAGGTGAGAGCTAAAGAGAGCGCACACACATGCAAACACAACACACACCCTCTTAACCCCTCCTCCAATGAAAGCCGCTGGAAAAATACAGATACAGCTCAAAGATATGAAGGATGTATGTCTTTTTAAAGTTTGTTTTTTATGTTAAAGGTGCAATATGTAGGAATTGGCCACCTGTCAGACTCATACTCCTAACCAATAGGGGGCAGCATATCAGCAGAGTAACCCCTAACTGCTGCCAACTGTAGCTGCCATTAGCAAGTTAGCTCAGTTAGCGAGTGGTCTAAACCGGGAGCTCAGAACACCACAAGTTCAGGAGCTTCTGACTGCGACGAGCCGCTGCTAACGAGTTAGCATGCTGTCTTCACTACATGCAACAATACGTATTAATCATAAGATCCGAAAATCTGGTATTTCTTTACTCTCTGTTGATTTAAATATGCTAAACAAATAGGGGGCGGTATATCATCAGACTAACCGCTAACTGCTGCTGAATGTAGCTATTGTTAGCTAGTTGGCTCAGTTAGCCGTGCAGCTAGGGGTCGAAACTTGGAGCTTGTGGGGAGTACTGGTCTTTACACCTCTAGCACAGGAGTCTCGGACCAGGACGGGCGCGGCTAGCTGGTTAGCATGCTTACTTTAGTAGCTGTCTCTCAAACAAATTACAACGTTATCTCTTCACATTCTGTTGAAACTTTAGTTAATTTTTTAACATTTTCAACTATAAATTCTTACATGTGGCACCTTTGAACTGAAGTAGTGAAAAAGTAAAGCGCTGACAGGGAATCAGAGAAAAGAGAAATGGAGGATTACACACAACAAGAGATTTTTGCAGTTGCATCGTCATCATCTTAAAACCGGAAATTCCAGTTTATCTGTCACTCACCATGACAACCTGCAGCAAAACACTGCCAACAAAAAGATGTTTGTCAGAAGAGATGCTGCATGTAAATACTGGCTGTGGGCTGCAGTGCGACCCCACAGCACGTGCAGACATCTGCAGGTGAAAGGCTGCGTAAACACGACGAATGATTCAACCATCGTTTACCTTCACGTTGACTGTAAAAAGTGCTGTTCTGTGTCAGGTTTGGCTGCGACTGGCCCGTTGCTTCACAGCAGACACGGTGCAGGAGCAAACAATGGGACACTGTTCTGTTTGTCATCCACAAACTAAACACAAACTCAAAGCAGCTGATCGTTACAAGGCGAGTTATTTTTAAAATTCAAAAGAAAGTCGCTGACAGTTGATTTGCAGATGGAATGTGTTTGAGATGAAAATATCTGCGTGTGAAGCTGCTCCCACATCAGACCGGCGACGCCGCCGAGCTGTTGATGGTGGACGCTGGAGGTTGTCAGCTAATGTCTGTTGTGTGTTTGTGTGTTTGAGAGAGTGCACAAAGAGCGTTTTGTCGCCACTAAGCTAAAAATGTTCTTAACAATCACAGTCAGCGTGCGCTCCACTGCACCCTGTTCAAGTCTGTGATCGAGCTCGTCTCCTCAGCCTCCTCACCAAATGGCCAAATGGCCTTATGTCACAACATTATGTGTCCCCTTGCCCTTCTTCTTCTGTCACTTAGCCAGTAATGAGCACCTTAATGGCAGCCCTCAGCCACCCGAGCGAACACAAATATGCGTCCCCGTGTGTTTTAAACACCTGTTAAGACCCCACTTAGCTGAGAGTGCGCTCGGCTGAGCTGCGATGTGATTCCCTCGCCCGAGGGCTGCCAGCTGCAGACAAATGCAGAGTGAGAGAGTGTTAGAAAGACAGGGGAAGGTAAGGAGAGGGACGGAGATGGACCGAGAGAAAGACAAGGGAGTAGGGAGGAGCTGGTTCCTCGCAAAGCTTCGCTGTTACTGCCAGAGCCACTTGTTTCAACCTTCCTCCTCTGAGGGCAGCCAAGTGTGTTTACATGTCAAGCGACTGCGTCCTAGCATGCGTTCTGCCTCCTCGGATCAGTGTCAGCGCCTCCCTGAGTGCACTGCTCCAGCAGCTTCACCAGGAGAGACAGAGAGTGAGACCGAGGGAGACGGGATGTAGTGACTTGTAGAGCGGGGTTTTCCCTGCAGACGATGAGGACGAATCCTAAATGGTTTTATTACTGAAAATTTGAGGCAACAGACAAACAACCTGATTGAGTTTGTGAGTGTATCACAAGTTGTCAAATCAAAGGGGCATAAATGTAATATAATATTCATAATTGCGTTTTCATTAGCGTTTAATTACCTGAAACGTAGAGTTGTTGTGTTTCCACTTCCTTAGAAGGAGCCTTTTATGTCTACAGAGGGACCGGGTCCTCTTCCTCGGGGTCATGTTGCACTGCCATGTTTCTACAGTAGCTCAGAAAGGACAAACCGAACACTGGCTCTGGAGAGGCCACCGTAGGTAATAATGAGTCAGCTGGTCGTAATCTGCAATTTCACTGCTAAATGCATCTAAATCCTACACACTTGACCTTTAAAGGGTCAATGCCTGTTTGACGCTTGGGTTAAGAGCAGGATGAGTAGTTCTGACATCGTGATGAAGTCTGGCGTGAATATTCAGGGTTCCCTGAGGATGATTCATGATTTAGTGACCTCTCCTGATCTTTTCTCTCCTGACAACACCGAATCAGAACCTGTGCGTAATAAAAAAAGAGCACTGTGGAGCTTCTATCGACCACAAAATCGCCTTGTCTCGGACGATGGTCTCAGCGTTACACCGTCCCCCTCGGTGACTGCTTGAAATGAGCAAAAAGGTGAAAAGCCCTCTCTAGAGCCAGTGTTTGCTTTGTCCCTTCTTGGCTACTGTAGAAACATGGCGGTCCAACATGGCAGAGCTTCTCCCTGTATCACATTACATTACATTATTAGTAATGCATTAGCTTGTTGTTTTGCTGATCCGGCTGGATTCAGACTAAAAGGCGAGCTCGAGGAGAAGAGGACTGCTGGTTATGTGTTGGTCAGGTGGTAACCAGCTGACAGATGCAGCTTTCTCTCCGGTTCGGTTCTGTCGAAGCCTCTTTTGATGCGGACCATCGGGGGCCTGAGATGTGCTGCTGTTTTGAGGAGAGTGAGTCAGACTGTGATGGACCTTCTTGTGCTCCTGCCTGCCTACCTCTAAGATTTACCACCCACCTCATCTATTCACCGCAAAACTCACTCACATAACTGTACACTGCGCTCACAATTCTCTCCCTCGTTTATCTTCGCTTTACCTCTCTTTTGTCTCCGTCGCTCTCCGCTCCCCGTCTCCCTCGCCGTCTTCTTCTTTCTGCCTCTGCTTGCATACACAAACGAGCCTTGTGTTAGTGGATGTTTGCAGCTTTTGGCTAATAAAAATATTCTCCAGACGGTTTTATTACTTCAGTAAAAAAACTCCCTGACAGGGGCTGGATCTTAAATAAGGAGCCTTTAAAATTCACTGTTCTTTCTTGTTGTCAACAAATTCCCTAAAAATACCAAAATAAAAATTAATTGATCGTATCACAAAGCATTGTCTGCCTGTCAAAGCCTTATATAGAGCCGTAGACCTCGGCTGGTATCGATAAACCTGGGCATTTATTTCGACTCAGTCCCACACACACAGTCCTGCTGCTGTAAATCATCAGAGCACTACATGTGTATTCATCCTCCGCTGAAAATAGTCCCTAACAAATGCACTATTTACTCATGTTTAAGTAGCGTTTGTGGAAAAACTACAATGCCCATGTGTTCAAAGATAACACTGCATATATGTGACTGTTTTTAAAGGGTAACGCCACCAATTTTACACCCAGGTTTTGAATAGGAACAAGAATGGGTTGAATTAAAAAGGCGATATCTCTAATTTACTCTAAGTAACTTTGATATTTTGTTGAGTTTTGAGGCCCCTGTGGACAAAATCTCCTCCTGCTTCTTTTTAACTGGCTACTCACTGTAACTTTGCCAGGGAAAATGTAAACGCAGGCTCTTCCGGTCTGCACATGGATGAAGAAACACTAAATAGAAATAGTTCATCTTCCCACTGATGTTGTCATTTGCTTATTTAGGCCATATAGAGACATCAGCGTTATACTGAGACTGTTTCATAACCAGTTAAAAACTCCTTGTTGTAGCTTTAATGTGTAAAATTACCCTTTAAAATCATTGATGCTCCTTGCAGGAGGAACCAGTGGGCTCTGAGCTGCCTGCCACAGACAAGGAACCTGTCTATTTGTAGACATACTAATATAGTGTTGGTTTTGGTCTTTCCATGGCATTTATTTATTATTATAGTAAGCGTTTATTTACAGCAAACAGGCTGAAGGAGATGCCCCTATAGCTGTCTGAGCCAAGCGAGGCAGATAAGAGTCTCAGATTTGATGACCGCGCACGAAACACAACAAAGTTGACGAGATTCAGATGATTATCTCGCCTTTATCTGCCGTTCATCACATTGTTTGACACCACTGCCTTAATCTGTTTTCTACAATCTTACGTTGAATACAAATATGATGGAGTTTGAGATGTGATACGTACGTCTGCCTCTGTGTTTTCTTATATAACATATTGGCATAATTTCTCCCCGCTGCTCGGCTGTGAGACATAAAGGAAGTCAGGACATAGTATGTTTGTGATGAGAGGTGACAGTTAGCAGCCGTAAGCATGATTTGAAAGAGAAGAAATGCATGCATCCAGGTTTATTATGTTGCTCCAGGCCTACTGTGCAAATTACATAAGATAAGATTTTTTTTTTTAAAGCAGAAATTATGTAAGCTCTTGTTGATGCTAGCTGTAGCTCTACTGAATTTTAACAGTACGTCTGAAAAACCAGACAGTAGGGAAAAAAAGTCACTCATCCACTAACTCCCACATCTTGCGCTTGACCTGAGATAACCCTCCGCCACACTCCCGAGACCCCTCACAACCCGAACACGGCACAACAGGCTGATCATCCAAACTGCTTCTCTTCCTCCTCCCATCATTTCCTCTCATTTCCACCTCTCTGCCAACTCTACCCTCCTCTCCTCCTCCTCCTCCTCCACTTCCCTTCCACTGTTCCTCTCCTCCTCTTCTTCTCATCCTCCTCCTCCTCCTCCTCTTCTCCCTCCTTCTCAAGGCTGTTCAGCCACAGTGAGTCATCCTCACCTGGTGAATAATTAAAACGTCTGAGACTCTCACTCCGTCTGGCCACGGAGGGCCCGTTGGTAGAGGAGGAGGGGGGGTAGAGAGAGAGAGAGGGGAGGTGGAGTGATACCTCGCTCAACATCGCCTGAGGGGGAGTGTTATGGGCAGGATTATGAGCAACCGCTATCCATCCATCCAACCATCCATCCATCCCTCACACACATTTTTTTGCTCTCGCCGCCCCGGAAACAACTCCCTCAGCCCCCGTTCACAACATGGCTGCCATGTTATTTTTCCTGGAGTACCTGACGCGGCGGAGCAGCGGTGGCTGCACGACTTGCTGCGCACAAAGCGGCGTAATCGTCGCTGCCGTTCGGTGGATGGTGCCCAATAGTGCGAGGGCGCGTTTAGTAATTCCACGAGGACGGAAGGAGCTTTACAGGCACGTTTGGCATTCAGTCACCCCCAAGATAATTGGATTAGCGCCACTTAAAACAGAGTAGCTGTGGGTATTTAGCCTCTTACTTCAGTGGCTTATGTTATTGTAAATGTCAGCATTGGGTAGTTTTTACATTTCCCATCGCTAATGTTGCGTCAGGTTCCCTCTTTCACACCCAATATTACATCATTTTGTGAATTATTGAAGGCAGAATAAAGTCCCTCTGTCTCTTTGTCTCTCTCTCTCTGACTGTGTGTGTTTATGTGTGTGTGTGTGTGTGTTGAGTTAGCACTAAAATAATCTGACCAGGGAATAGGGATGAATATGTCTTTTATTACATCGGGCTGCAGCTGCCACAGAGCTCAGTGCAGTATAATGCAGTGCTGGCCGTGCACTCGCTAGAAAAACGAGGGCAGCTTTTTCACCCACTTCCAGGTATATCTGTTTGTACGTTTTCGCTGATTGCATAAGTAGGAATATTCTCAGCGTTTTTCTTTTCACTTCGCGATTATAATTAGCATTCCCGGAGAAAAAAGAAGTCAGCGCTTTGGAGCGCCGTGTGGTAAAGGAGTACGTTAAGAGCAAAATCAGCTCATTGTGTTATGTAGCGAGGCCTCTAATCAGCACACTGGAGTCGTTTACAGAAGACATACAGCTCTAATGCAACTCTCTGCCCTCCTGATAACGTTCTGCAGCGCTGTACCTGCACACAGTTTAAGGATTTCTGCAGAGGCGAAAGAAATTTCTGCAGGCTCTCCTCACCATCTTATCCGACCGGTCTAATGTATGATACATATTTCCTGCAGCTCTGACTCACACTGTGCTTATTGCTAACATGCTGCAGAGTGTGAAATGAACTACTGCACCGGCTATCATCTGACCACAGGCTATTACTCACCGCTCACCGCAAAGAAGTCTGAACAAAATTTAAGCTCGTTAAAAGAGAGACGGAGGTGAAAATCTGATTTTAGAGTTGGTCTGATTTGGGAAGTGCTGCAACGAATAATGATTTTTAATTTGGCGATGATTTTTTTTGATTATTTTCTCTTAATTGATGAGTTATTTGGTCTTCAAACAGGCAGAAAATCAGCAGGAAGTCAATGTTGTGAATTCATCTTTGCTAATAATATGCTGGATTCATGTTGATGTGTATTTTCAGACACATTTAAAGGTGCAATATGTAAGAATTGTGCTTGAAAACATTCAAAACTGTACAAAAATGTGAAGGAATAACAGTTTTGGTGACATGATGTCTATGTGTTGTGTTGCTTACCAGCTTGTCCCATCACGCTTTAAAGCTCCTGTGGTTGCAGTGGAGACACCAACACTTCCCCGGTGCTCCGAGCTCCCCTACCGGACTGCTAGCTGCACGGCTAACAGAGCTAACGGCAGTTGGTGGTTACTCAGTGGCCAATTCTTACATATTGCACCTTTTTTACATCTTAAAAACGTTTTAAAATATTATCAAGCAGTTATTTGTCGGCTGCCTGCAGTAACTCTGAGGACCCCCGCGGGTTCACAGACCTCCTGCTGAAGACCCAGAGATCGATCGATGAATTGTTGCAGCTCCGTCTCGTACTGAGGTTTATTATTTCATGTTAAGATGTGGCTAACATTAGCAGTCTGTAACACACACACCTCGTCTGTCGAGTTGAGGTTGGAATCTCACCATCCAGGGTCAAATTACCACCAGAACTGGATTAAATTATCTTTATTGGGATTGATTGATCCGGCCCGGCACAATGGAACCAATTACATTCTCCCAAAAGTGCAAACCTTCCCCCAACCGCCCCTCCCGACACGCTGAGGACTACGCTCGATGTAATTCAAAGGATTTCAATTAGCAATCGACCCTGGTTTTGGTGGTTCCCCGTATATCTGACGTCATGATGTGCTGATGCTGAAGCTGCTTCCTCTTTTTGTTTGCATTGAGCTACACCTTTGCCTGTGCTGTGTTACACTGCTGCCAGTTTTCATTCACTGCCTGTCTTTCTTCCCTCTCTCATCACTCTCTGTCTCCTTTCACTCTCTGTCTTTATCTCTCTCTCTCTCTCTCTCTCTCTGTCCTTTGCTTGCTGTTCGTCTCAGCTTCCGCTAATAACACCCATGCCTGGCAATCCCAGTCACGTAAGTTACTTTCATTTTAATTTGTTGCATCAGGCGGCACGTTCTGCTCGCCGGGCTTTAACGCTTTACAAGTCAAAGTGCTCCAGTCGAGTGCCGCGCACTCTTGCCAGCAAAAGTGTTTGGATTATTCACGTAGCACTCACACTCTAGATCGGGCGTAATTACCAGATGCTGATATAACATTTAAAGAAATGACACACCAGATAGAAGAGAGCATGTTTTTATTCTCAAAGCTCGGATCGGTTTTAAAGACGGCACCCAGGAGATGACACCCAGAAGCAGCCGACTAAATTTTGCACTGATTTTATCACTCGGCTTCAGAAGTTCATACCAGATTCATTTTAGCCTCATTAGTCTTTAATGGTCCATATGTTCTGCTGAGAAGATGCCCAACCTCTGGAGGACTTTAGTTTAATGACTCCCCCTAGTGAGGAAAATCAACAGTCGACAGTGGCTGTTGAAAGCAGTCGCTCCCTTGACTTTTTTGCGAGTTTTCTTTTGCAACAAAATGCACCTGAAGCGCACAAGTGTGGATTGTAACAGTAGTCCCTCCCTTTGAACTCTGCAGCTAATGCTTTATTCCAACTTCATCTTTAGTTTACAGTGAGATCAGAGTGAATATTTCTTATTTTAGAAAAACCTGCTCAGATTTAACCTATCAAGACATTTTATTTGCAGCCCCTACATATGTATGTTGAAGGATTTAAGGGTGCAGTTACCCAGAGAACATCAATTAAAGTACATAAACTTGGCTTATAATCATAATACCAGTAACTGAGTCTCGACTTCTCCTGACCCTCTAGTGCGTTTTGCACCCTATCGGCCTCAAGACATCGCCCTCAAGCCTCTGCTGTTCGAGGTGCCCAGCATCACCATGGACTCTGTCTTCACGGGCCGCGAGTGGCTCTTCCAGGAGATCGACGCCCACCTCAACAGCCCCAACGCCAGCACCAACCGCGGCGTGGCCGTAGTAGGCAACATCGGTTTCGGCAAGACGGCGATCATCTCCCGCCTGGTGGCGCTCAGCTGCCACGGCACCCGCATGAGGCAGATCGCCTCCGACAGCCCTCAGGCTTCACCCAAACGTAGGCGTCGGTTTATTTATTATGAATCCATTTCTAAATTGTGGTATTTTATAAATGTTGCACAGTCTCAGTTCAGCCTTTGTTGTGAGAGTAACAGTGTGAGATGATTGCATCGAGCTGTGGCTGACCGGCGTGCTGTCTTGTGTCCAGATGGAGAGGGGCTTCCTCTCACCCAGCCCCAGCCCACTCACGGCACCCTGGGAGGAGGCAGCTGTCCCGGGACCCCTGAGATGAGGCGGCGTCAGGAAGAAGCCATGAGGAGGCTGGCCTCTCAGGTACCACATACACCTGTGACCATGTGCACATTTACATTTTAGCTTCTGATTTACAGACAAAGTGCCACTAACACTTCTAAAATAATGTGGTGGGGACGTTTGTCTCTGAGTCCTTAAATACTTATGGCTCATGTGGCTCAGAGCCAGATAGCGCTCGAGACAGTGTTTTGAGCAACATCTGTGAGCATGAAACCACTGGATATTACCACTGTTAATATTAATATTACAACTAAGAATAACATAAAATGGCTCGATACAGTTTGTCGGGCGTACTCCGACTCTTCTGAACACCCGAGATCCTGTTATTGATTTGAAAAGATGTGATTTATATCTTCTACATGCAGTCAAGTGCATGCACACACTTCAGACAGGGTACACGCTAGCGTTTATAGCTCAGAGGCTGCATATTATATATTTTCTTTGGGGGTTTTTTTTACGGTTTGAAACAAGTCTCCAGTGACTTCTTCAGTTGGTTAGGAGAATGCTGCAACGCTGTTTCGCTGTGATGCTCCAGAAATGTGAAACTCTCGACACCCAACTTTCTGTCAGCATGGCGGTGGGTGGATAATGAATTTTCAGGTGAACTGTCCCTTTTAGTTTCAATATATCTGTGGTTTGCAGAAACACTGATGATGGATGGATATTACAAGAAGATAAATAAAGACCAAACCACTTATAACACAAATTCCTAACCTCACCTCCATTTCCATTCTCCTTTCATCGCCGTGTGAAGTAAAAATATATTTAATTAACTGAGAAATATTGTGTCAGGAGTCTAATTTGTTTAGCACTCTGCTGTCTCTCTTTTCTCTTATTTTCTTAATCAAAGAGAAACACTGCGTTCACGATGATTAGGAGGAAATATTGCTGTATCACTCACTAAAATGTCCATTTTAGTATAATAATACATTTCGTTGCGTGTGTGGCGTGAAATCCTCAGTCCGCCTGTAATTGAAAAACCGTGAGATGATTTTAAACGGCTCCTTTTTATGTCTTAATTTTTCAATTAGTGACATCATAGGTGGCGGGATCGCCGATTATCCGCTCTTTTTTGAAAATGCCTTTCCACAACGCGAGCGCGGTCACGGCTCGGCTTCTGTGAGAAGTGATACGGTGTCGAGCCTTTTGAAAGAGAGTCAAAGTTTGGCGCCACCTGCGAGCTATCGTGGACTCACACAGGGCTCGCTCCTGAGGTGGTCGACTTCAAACAAGCGGGAGATCGGCTTGCGACTTTGCTTTCAAATGTTGACTTTTAAAACGTTGTTGCTGGAGGATATAACTTTTCTGCAACGTCGCTCCATATGACGGTGATCCCTTGTCCTGCTCCTCCTCCTGTCTGCTGTTGCACATTGGCCCCCCCTCCCCCTGCCGCTTAGCCATCTGCATCCCCAGTCCCAGCCTGATGCATTATGCAGATGTGTTTAAAAAAGAAAAAACAACTTTGCCAGGGAGCCTTATGAAATATTTATACCTGCAGAAAGCCATTTCCCAGCCAACCTATTAGATCTTGTTAACTCTGTGCATTAATAATTGAGCTCACTCCCTTTTTCACCCCTTTTGTTTTAAAGCCTTTTATTCCATTGTGCCCCAAAAATTAGCATGCCGTTTTGATTAGTGTTTATTCCCGGCTGCACTCTGATACCACCTCTGGAAATCCAAACTCTTTATGATCTCTCAGTCCCCACGAGCGCTCGGTCACACCTGCTGCTGTTGTTTTGTCGACCGACCTCTCTTGACCCCACACGTCGGCGCGAAAGACTTATTTATTCGTGCGGCGGTTTCATTTAAACATGTTTCCAGTACGTGGCTGCGAAATATGACAGTTTAACACTTGACTCCACAGTCGTCTAACACATGAGCATGCATGAGCTAACTCCGAATCAGTCTCTCTTGGCAGCCGGAAGCGATGAATTATTAATAGCTGAAACCGTGCAGCGAAACGAGAAGTATTATGTTTCATTATACTGCAATCATCCACCATGAAGTTGACTCAATCCCAAATGAGTTGTAGCTGGAGTAGACGCTGGGAAAACTGGCTGAGCCCTGGAAAAGTGTGCTCTCTAAAAAGTGTGTCATGATCTTCTGCTGAAGGTTAGGATCACATGAAGGGAGTGGAAGTGCTCACCTTTACATTTCTCTCACTGACCTGCCTGCACTCTTTCTCCCAACTCTCTGTCGCCCCCAGGTGGTGGCGTACCACTACTGCCAGGCAGATAACGCCTACACCTGCCTGGTGCCGGAGTTTGTGCACAACGTGGCGGCCCTGCTGTGCCGCTCGCCGCACCTCGTTGCCTACAGGGAGCAGCTGCTGAGGGAGCCACACCTACAGAGCATCCTGAGTCTGCGCTCCTGCGTCCAGGACCCCCTGGCCTCCTTCAGGAGGGGCGTGCTGGAGCCCCTGGATGCACTTTACAAAGGTGGTACAACTCAGTCAATCGAATTTTATTTCTATAGCACTTTTCATACAGCAAAGTAACACACAGTGCTTCACACAACGAGAACAATAAAAACAATACCCCCCACCCCATCCCCCCATTAGCAAGCAATAAAAACAGGAACAACACAGACATTATTAAAATACAGGGAAAAGACACGGTCACTGATGAAATACTTTAAATAAAACGCTATAATTCATAAAAGATTTCAAGTTCCAGGAAGTTCAGGTACTCGTATCGGGTCAAATTCATCATGTGGGATCTATTTAAAGATCTTGGTTTATAGCCGTACACAGGGGTCAAAGCTCAAGGTGGGTAACAGGTATTATATCATGCAAGAAGAAACGAATCAGGAGCACCTTGACATTATAGATTTTCAAGAAAAATGAGTCGTCTTTAGAGCTTCTGGCCTGACACCATTGTATTCATCTCCTCTGGCGCGCCCGTTTCTATGAAATCACTGGTATGATTTTTCTATATAGAAGAATTTCTCATACAGAAAACGACAGTAATCTTTAGCTCTAAATGATTAAAAGCCCTTTCAAGTCTTCCTGTCTCAGTGTCAGTGGGTACAACCTTGACTTATTTGCTCTGTTGGTCTGAATGTTTTCAATTTTTTCAGAATAAACTGGATTTAATTTATAATAATTTAAAGGTATTTGCCTCATTCAGACTCGGTGCTTTTGGCAATTCATTATTGATGCTTTTTCAGACCTTCAGTATCCAATTCATCCTTTTAATCGAATCTTCGGTCGCTGAATATGAGAAGCTTCCGCTGCACAATGTGCTCAACGCAGTCAAAGGTTCTTAATGTCAGTGTTTGAATGTATTTTTGTACGTTTTTGTTCAAACCTCCGCCAAAATGACCTTCACACAAAGAGATAAGAAAAAAACAGCGATGATTCATTGTGTGAAATATGATTTTTTTTTTGTGCCGAACTTACACAAAGGCCCAAATAATTAAGAATTTGTATAGACAGCATTTCCAATGTTAATAAAGTCTCTCCTAATGCAACAACTCAGTGCAATTGATCGATTTTTAAAGGGAGTCTGGCCTGTATTAGTTGCTGTTCGCTGTATTTGTAAGATTTGACATATTTACTTTCTAGAAAATGTTGTCTTCTTTAATAAATGTAGTGCAGATGGGCACACAGGTTGGTACAGCGATGCTGCGACAAACTGACACTTTATACAAGGACAGAAACAACCTAGTGTATTGCATTTAATGCCGAATTTTCAATAAGGTGTAAACAGTTAAGAATTTGTCATAGACAGCATTTCATAACATTTCGAAAGTTTCTCCTGAGTCAGCAACTCACAAAATTGAGCGTTTTTTAAGGGGAGTCTGGCCTATATTAGTTACTATTATTGTGACTATTTTTTGGCAAAATTTGACATGTTTACCGTGAGTAAAATGTTGCTTTCTTTCATAAATTTAGTTTGAATCAGTTGAAACAGTGTGTTCAAACAGCTGCTAAATGTTAGCAGGTAGGACAAGGAAGCAGACAGTCTGGTACACTGATACAGCGACAAACTGGTAACGAAATAACTTAATGTATACCATTAAATGCCGAATTTACAAGACTGCATAGATGATTTAGGATTTGCCGTAGCTATTTTGCAAAGTTTTTTTTTTAATTCTCCTCACGCAACAACTCTTAAAACTGTGTGAATTTTAAAGGGAGTCTGGGGATATTGCGGTTACTAATGTGGTCTGAGTGATTGGATCTCAAATGCATCCCTCCATGCCTTAGGGGTGTTCACAGCTGTGCTTTGAGCTGTCCACCCATTCAGGCCGGATGATATATCCCATAATTAATATGTCCGTGGATATATCAGGTCTGAACTGGGCCCGTGTCGAGACTTTCTCCTGTCTCCAAGCTCAAAAATAAACCGTCAAGCTAAAGATGTAGGGTTTTTTTCATGACAGTCCATGTTTTGTTTTTTTCAGAGAGGAAGATCAACTCCGAGGAGGACCTCATCATCCTCATCGACGGTCTGAATGAGGCAGAGTTCCACAAGCCGGACTACGGAGACACCATCGTGTCCTTCCTCACCAAAACCATCAACAAGTTCCCTCCGTGGCTCAAACTGGTGGTCACAGTCAGAACCACGTTACAGGTAGAGAACAGGCACAGTGTCCACGTCAGTAAATCCTGCTGCTCGTATCTGTTTCTGTTCAATCGAACTCAGAAGGTCGTGTTTTTAAAACCAGCTTCTCTTTATTGTATTATTTGTTAACATTATCGCAGGTTATTTAACCTGACTATTGAATTCCTCTTTAATACAACTCTACCGTCTCTGACCTTTTAATTTTCCTTTTTTTTAATTAAAATCTGACCTTTTTTTTCTATTTTTCCTGCATTTACCTTCCATTCATGAGGAATTATTCACAGCATGTTACACTTTATTTGGCCTGTATATGAATCATTGTAAGTGAGTGAGTACGTAGGCTGTTGTCAAATCTGTCCCCATGTCTCTGTTCAGGAGATCACCAACGCGCTGCCGTTCCACCGCATCTCTCTGGACGGCCTGGAGGAGAACGACGCCATAGACCAGGACCTGCAGGGCTACATCCTGCACCGCATCCACAGCAGCCCGGAGATCCAGAACAACATCTCGCTGAACGGCAAGATGGACAACACCACCTTCGGCAAGCTCAGCGCCCACCTCAAGGCCCTGAGCCAGGGCTCCTACCTGTACCTCAAGCTCACCTTTGACCTCATCGAGAAGGGCTACCTTGTTCTCAAAAGCTCCAGTTATAAGGTACGGAGTTATCGGTTAGTTTGTAACGGTGTTCACAGGTGTAGCTCCGATCACAGGTGCACATGGGAGAGTTGAAAGATCCTTAATGGAGGCACTGAAGGTACTTTAAAAGCCTTGGTGCCTGATTACAGCGCATCACATCAACAAATCCAGGGTTCCCACGGATCCTTGAAATCCTTGAAAGGCCATGATAGTGTTCATAGACATAAATAGACATGTGTCATTGGAAGTGCTTTGATTTATATATTTTGTGCAAGAATAGAAAGTGAGTTTTTTAATTTGTTATTTTGTGGCTTGACCTTGGTATACTGGCTTCTCTCTCTTGTCTGTGGGCTTCTGTAAAATCTGATAATTCTCTGTCAGTGTTGCAACAGTAATGGACTTCGATCCACACCTCAAACTACGCCGTGTTGGGTCCTTGAATTTGAGAGAATTGGACCTCAAAAGTGCTTGAAAATTCATTGAATTTAATGTTTAAGAAGGTGTGGGAACCCTCTTAATCGTACTCCTTCTCAGAGTCGTAATTTACTGAAATCTGAAACACAAAGACCTGATACACATATTGTTGGATTTATTGTGACCTACACTTTCTGAAAATATAATTTTATTCAATGTCCATCACAAATAAACATCCTTAAAGCCACAGAGAAATAAAAGAATAAAAAAGACGCTGCTTAAAACTGCAGAACTTGCTTTAGAAACATCATATTTTTAAGTTTTCTTCAGTATCAAAGTAATCTAGTGGTGGTTGTTTGCACATTTATGGGTACGTTGTAAACAGGAACTGCTAATAGCTAATTCGGCATACTTTTAATCATGCCAGTTTGCCATAATAAAAAAATATATAGGCTCAGAAAACTTGGCTCAAGTTGTAGCCCACGCCAGCTCCATGAAAGCTTTTCTATAAAGTATAAATCAACAAAATCAACAAATATAGGTCAAAATGTATTTACATTATTATAATTATTACATTTATTCAGCATCCCAACTTTTTAGAAACAGTAAAGAAACGTAAAGGGACTTTTTATTTACCTGCACTCTGACACGCTTTGTGCCGAAGCAGCTTCATGAAATCTTCTCGACAGTCGGAGCCCAACACCTTTTTGATAAATAATGCAGTTGAATTGTTTTAGTGTGCGTTTCATAATGAAATATTTTATCTCACACCCCCAGATTCATTTAATTTCATGTATTCAGAAGTGCTTCCAGACTCCATAAAAAATGACATCTTATAAATTCACATTCTCCTCTCCACGCTGGAATAGTCCAAGACGCGCTCTACAAACACGATGCATTATTCATGTCCCGAAGAGCCGATCCAGAGGAAAATCAGCATCACGAATCAGACTCTCTCCTTCCTTCCATAGGTGGTTCCAGTCAACCTGGCGGAGGTGTATCTGCTGCAGTGCAACATGCGCTTCCCCACGCAGTCGTCGTTCGAGCGGGCGCTCCCTCTGCTCAATGTGGCCGTGGCCTCGCTTCATCCGCTGACTGATGAGCAGATTTATCAGGCCATCAACTCTGGTTCGCTGCAGGTAGTGACCCTCAGACACACCACACCTCAAACCTTTTATTGTCTCGAGCCCTCCGCTGGATTTAATGTAGAAGAAAATGGCCTCAGTGATCCAGTCAAAGTCAAACTTCTCGTTTAAAGAGCAACATTGTTATACGTATGAAAGATGGGTTGTGTGAAAGAGTTTCGGTTATTTTGTGAAGTCGCTTCTTGCTAATCTGTCGTAAAAGCTAAAATGTTCAATCAAAGTTCATAGCATGTTATTAAACGTTTATTTAACACGGCCACGTGTGCTTAAAAGCCCTGAAAACGTATTTCTTCAATCAACTTCTCACATGAGCACGTTTCCTTTCCAGTTTTTGTTCTTTAGCTTTACATTTCTGTATTTTTTTGTTTTTCTTTGTACTGTAACGGATGGTTTGAAGTGGACTGGGCTCAGCTGGAAGAAATGTGACCTCACTTTAGGATTTGGCATTATTCGACTGCAGTCTTGAAACGAGAACGAGCATCACACTTTATAAATAATTCTCACATTGGTCCCTCTCGACCTTCGTCAAGATAGTTTCACACAATGACTTGAAAAAGCTGCAAGGCTGATGATTTCATTTATTAGATAGACTTACTTGTGTGTTGGAGTATCTCACTTGCTCCTGTTTTCCCTTTATGTGGACTATAGCATGACAGATCGAACATATTTCACTGTTTAATAACTGAGAGTCTGTTTAAGATCGTTGTTGTAAGAGTTATTTGAAACTCTCTCGTCGATCAGTTGTCAATAATGTCGAGCAAGAGCAGTTGATCTTCATTTCTCAAGACTGAAGTGATATTTTCCAGCGTACCTGTATCTAAAATATAAATAATTGAATGGTGGAATATGTGACTCACGATCTGGTGACAGTTAGCGGGTTGTTCTGTCAGTGCCGCTCAGATCTGATCAAGACACACCCACAGTCCTGATGAGGCTCGTTAGTTAAGTTTTTTAGTTGTTTTCCTCTTCAGTCATGAATATTTAACGTCATAGAGAAATGCAGATTTTCAGGGGATTTAACATTTTAAAGAAAACAGCATATTGCTCTTTTTATTCCAATGAAAAGAATGAATAACTGGGTTTTTATATTTAACGTATGCTGCAAGATGTAATAGAGTCCTTCAGCCTCCTGTCAGAATGAAAGAAAGAGGGTTTTTTTGTGTGTTCAGTGAGCACTCAACCAGCGAGAAGGTCTAAATATCAAACATTTCAGCCATTATTATGGAAATGGATCTTCCGAAAGCAAATCGTAACGAGGTAAGTCGTTTCATGCCAAGAAATCTGGCTAATATCCAGCTTCACATAACAAATAATGTGTGTGGCTGCAGGGCACACTGGACTGGGAGGATTTCCAGCAGCGTGTAGACAACCTGTCAGTCTTCCTGGTGAAGAGGAGGGACGGGACCAGGATGTTCGTCCACCCGTCCTTCAGGGAGTGGCTCATCTGGAGAGAAGAAGGAGAGAAGACGAAGTTCCTCTGCGACCCGAGGTGAGGACGCAAAGCTCGTAGTGTTCGTAGTCTGCTGATGTAAGAAAACAGCTATTCTTTAAAGGAGCAGTTCACCCCAAATATAGAAATTCAGTCGTTATCTCCTCACTCTCGCGTCGATGGAAAGTCAGGTGATGTTTCGTCGTCCGCAAAACATTTCTGGAGCTTCGCAGCAAAACAGCGTTCTCCTAAACAACTGAAGGAGATGGGGACTTGTTTTAAAACGTTATGAAAAATATGGCTCCAAGTCTCTGAAAGCCCCTAGATCCCAAATTAATTTAAAAAAAAGACGTTATTTACACCCTTGATGTGCAGCCGAACTTGTGCACCCACTTCAGACCGCGTGGGCGTAAGCGCATTTAGCTCAGCAGCTGCAGTGAAGATTTCCACTATTTTTTAAAAAAAGGCTGTAAATAACGTCTTTTCAAATTAATTTGGGATCTCGGGGCTTCCAGAGACTTGGATTATTTTTTTTTTTTAATGTTTTCAAACACGTCCCCGTCTACTTTAGTTGTTAAGGAGAATGCTGCAACATTGTTCTGTTGTGAACTCCAGCATAAAGAGACATTAAAACCATCATGTCTTGGAAAAGGAAAGAAGGTTTTTGGAGGGTGAATGTCCAGAATGCCTCACTATGTTGTCACTTTTTGTGAGGTAAAAAATCCTTGACTGAATCATCGGTTGTCTTCACTAAATCTCAGCTGTTTTCCAAAAAGTAGAATTAATAGGATTCAGATTAAAATTGAATCATGAAGGTCGATGTTTCACCAAAAATATGACAAATAATCATTCTTCTTGCAGCCACTTGTCTCTCTTTTAGTCGCAGGTACATTATGTTTGAGACGTTTTATTTCCTGTATTATAATTAAAACCGATCGCACCAACTGTGCAGATGATAACAGGATGTAATGACCTGATGAGTCGGTCTCCAGTCCTGAAAGATGGCGTGTTTGTCCTCTCTGCAGGAGCGGTCACACGCTACTGGCCTTCTGGTTCTCTCGGCAGGAGAACAAGCTGAACAGGCAGCAGACGATTGAGCTGGGCCATCACATCCTCAAAGCACATATCTTCAAGGTATACCGTCATTTGTCTCCACACACACACACACACACACACTCACAGCTGCTGTCTGGCTCTGAAATAATGAATATTTACACTCTCTCTCTCTGTTCAAGGGTCTCAGCAAGAAAGTTGGGGTTTCCTCATCCATCTTGCAAGGCCTGTGGGTATCCTACAGCACAGAAGGCCTTTCTGCTGCACTTTCTTCACTCAGAAACCTCTACACTCCCAACATCAAGGTACAGACTGAGGAGCCAGACTTTAAGAATATTTCAGCATGTTCCCTAAAAAAAATGCGCCACAGAAATCTTCCTCTCTCTGGACCGACATTGTTTGAATATTTGAAGCCAACTTCAGCTTGAGGCTATGTTAACTTTTCATTTCCTCATTATGTGTGTGCAGGTGAGCCGGCTGCTGATGCTTGGCGGCGCAAATGTCAACTACCGTACGGAGGTGCTGAACAACGCCCCGGTCCTGTGCGTCCACTCCCACCTGGGCTACATGGACATGGTGGCTCTGCTGCTCGAGTTCGGCGCCTCCGTCGACGCTCCGTCCGAGAGCGGCCTCACGCCGCTGGGCTACGCCGCCGCCGGGGGACACATGGCCATCGTGACTGCACTGTGCCGCAAGAGAGCGAAGGTGTGTGAAGGAAAATGCCGAGGGGAGGGGAAGGCTGTGTGAAGATTTTGACTTTTCTTGGCGGCTGGCTGGATTTCTGTTTATTTTTTATCCATCGTCTAAGGTGTCCTGAAAGAAGGAGAGAAATTGTAGCCCCGTGTTTTGTGTTTTCCTCATCAAATCCGTGTCCTGTCAACAGGTGGACCACCTGGATAAGAACAGCCAGTGCGCCCTGGTTCATGCAGCCCTGAGGGGCCACATGGAGGTGGTGAAGTTCCTCATCCAGTGCGACTGGAGCCTGGGGCCGCAGCAGCAGCAGCAGTCGCCACAATCACAACAGCAGGCGTCCTTCACCAAGAGCCACGCCGTCCAGCAGGCCCTCATCGCCGCAGCCAGTATGGGATACACGGAGGTACGGCCGGGAGGGTGGAGGTCGATGGGATTGAAAGTGGTGTAATGGTTTTGATTATCACGCGCTCCAGTGTGGTGTAATGAGCTCTTCCGCCCCAAATTAGAGACTTTAAATGTTAAGTGTTAAGTGTTTTAAAGCAAAAGTGATTAAGGACTTAAAATGAGCTCCTGTAACTACTGCTGCTACCACCGCTTCAAACTCCAGCACTTATATTGACTGTTCTTCTCCTGGAGTTCTCCCTTTTTAAAGTTCTGCAATCGTTGAGGTCAATTTTGTGAGGTTTTGAAACGAAGCTCGACAGGAAAAAGGATATGAAAATGTTCGACTAACTTCTTACGTGCCTCGTTGCACCACATTCCCACCAAGGCTGCGGAAAGAACATATTCAGTAACACAATGAAATGAGTTAAAGCTTAAAATTTCTCATTTAAACTTTGCTGCGTGTCAGACATTTTTAAGACCAGAGGAGCTTTTTTGCATATCCAGATTGTTTCCAGATCAATTTATCGGAGGTGGTTTGAGATGCAGATTTCACACCGAAATAGATTGTCTTCTTGATTTCTAACCCTTGTGGCTTAGCTTTGGAAAGCTGCGTCATCAGTGCACGTAGTTACTGACGCCTACGTCGCAACCAAAGCAACCAGTGCAGAGGGGCTGGTGATGTCTGGACACAAAAACCTGCTGATCACTTTTCAGATAACAGTCTGTCTCAAAAAATCTGAGGTTGTGTTCAGACAGCAGGCAAATCAGTTCTGTGTCTCAAGACATCACGAATGTATCTGCATTGGTTTCTATGGTATCGACGAAGGTGTTTTTTTGCTGTCCAGACTTCCTGAAATCAATCTGGATATGCCAAAACTTTGTGCAGGCAGTTTGAACAAACAAATGTGATTTGTCTTAACAAAGTCTCATTGTTCCCAGTGCCAGAAAAGACGGACTCAGATGGTGAAATAGTTAATCACACAGGTTCAGAGAGGATTCACGAACCCGTCTGCAGAAGAGTAAAGTTACAGTCACTGGAATTTGAGAAAGAGAGAAGGATGGACGGGTAAAAAGATTAAATGAAGGGAAAGATGCAAAGACAGCAAATGAAAGGAGAGAGCAACCAAACTCTACGTCAGCGGCGCCCAAACTTTTTCTCTTGAGGGCCAAAAATGAAACCTTATGGTGACTCACGGGCCAAAAGCAAATACCTCTTATATTGTGTTGTATGTATTAAGATGCAAAATGGCACTTGGATCCCACTTTCCCTTCGGCTGACTGACTTCTTGTGCAGGGTGTCACTCAGCCCAGCATGCTGTGATTATGAAAAATAATTAATATTTAGGGATCCAACATAATTACAGAGCATTTTTACCTCAGGGGGCCAAATCAAACGCCCCACTTTGGCTAAAGCAGCGACAATTTTGTTCCAACAGCTGATTGATTGACGTCTGGGGGTCGATGTAGCTGCAAATAATGACTGTCAGTCATCTCAAATGTGGCCTTTTCTTTATAGATCAGACTCAAAAGTAAAGTGAATTCATGATGACTTCTCTCTTCAACATGTTGGACATTAATCTCTGCCCCCCCCCCCCCCCCAATCAGATCGTGTCCTACCTGCTGGACCTGCCGGAGAAAGACGAAGAGGAGGTGGAGCGGGCTCAGATCAATAACTTCGACACCCTGTGGGGGGAGACAGGTGGGATTACTTACTTTACTCAGACGTTACACCAATAAAACCCTGAATCTAACGCTGACAGATGGCCGTGAGTGCTTAACGGTTCTTGCGGTCGTGAAAAATAAAGTGAAATGAACGTCCTGAGACGTATTCAGACGCTGTCTCTGTGCGCGAGGCAGAGCGCTGCAGTGCGGATATGAGGGATCGCTCTTGTGTGTCTGCTGCTGCTGCTGCGTCAGATGCTGATGGCAGTGCAGTGGTGTCATTGGAGCTCAGACAGGGCTGGGCTCGCACAGAAGAAGAGGAGGGAGGAGGAGGAGGAGGAGGAGGAGGAGGAGGGAGGATGAGAGTGATCCAGGCTGCTTTAAAATGACATAGAGTGTGATCGCCCCGTGGCAGGGTGCTGAGAAATGTAATGTATCATTGTGTCCTGAAGCTATGAAACCTCATTGCGACTGTTATTTCTCCAGCTGCAGCGTTGGGACTGCCAGCTGAAGAGGGGAACTCACTCAGCCGTAGTTTCATTGTTTGTAAGGAGGATTGTTCTGGAAGATGATTTGTAAATCGCTGTGTTACTGGATAGGTCAACTGTAAAGACATTATTCGTTACAACAGCCGGAGGGAGAGTAAGTACAGTGTATCAGCATGTGCAGATTTACTTACTGGAGTGTGTGGATCAAAGTGTTCATCCAGCAAAGAATAAATAGGTTGAGACCACAGCGAGGCTGATAAATCTGCTGATGTTTCTCCTTGCAGATGTATCCTGTCAGTGAATATTTCACCGGGACTTGGACTCGAGTTGACCCGAGTCACTAGCTGTGGTCACATAAACAATATTTCTTTTCTAACTGAACCATCAAAGATCTAGAACAATTTTTGGGGTGCCTGCCTCTCAACGATTTCAATTTTCAGTCTTGTTTAAAGTCCCAATTTTACATTTGCTTTGTCTGAGCTTGGAGGAATTTACCAGAAAATGTCAGACAAAATTAGATAATTTTTGTTTTACTGTGAACTCAGACAGAAGCACAGGAAGTTTATTTATTAAATGTTTTATTTATTTATAAAGATGAACTTGGTTGTTGTATTTTTTACGTCTTTTTATCCACCTTTTTTTAATTTGCGAGCCAGACGCAGTGTACTTTTGTTTGGCAGTGTACCTGTCTGGTCTTCAGTCTGTTATGTGTCTACTTTTAATATAATTGCTGAGATTTTCTTTTAAACTCCGAGACGCTGTGATCAGCCTCAGCCTCAGATATCCGGTGTATCCGCTGGGTTGTAGTTGAAATCAGGGTCAGCCCTCCACCCCTGTGGGGCTGCTACCACTCTGGTAGAGACTCTCTAGAAGAGAAGAAGAGATGTGTTCGGCCTGTTTAAATTATTCCAATTATAATCATTACATTTCAGAAGACGTCTTTTCAAAGGCCTTTGCTCCCAACGAGTCTCTAGAGTCTGTTCCTCTTCTCTTCTCTGTTCGGCTTTGACTTTACTGTTAAGGTGCGTTCTCACTGCTTCTTTTACTGATAAAGCTCTGAAAAGCTGCTCAGACAGACTTAGCAGCTAGCTGTGGGAGCATTTAGCTGCTAGAGAGACAGATACCTCCCTCAGGAGTTGGTAAAGATCGACAACAGAGCTGAGAGGGAGTGATTGTTGGACTGTCATCATGCAGCATTCACTAGGTGGACACAAACACGACGAATAAGCTACTGTTTGCTAACAGGCTCAACATATTAACAGTGATGACGTGTTGAATGATGTGTAAAACTCATCCTGTGTTTGTGCGTCCAGCTCTGACCGCGGCGTCCGGTCGGGGGAAGCTGGAGGTGTGTCGTCTGCTGCTGGAGCAGGGCGCGGCCGTGGCCCAGCCCAACAGGAGAGGCATCGTCCCGCTGTTCAGCGCCGTCCGACAGGGGCACTGGCAGGTGAGTTGGATGTTTTGGCTTTGATTTGAGTTCATCAACTATATTTTGCTTCTTCTGGCTTCTTCCAACAGGCAGTAAAGATTTGGTATTTTGCTCTCAAGTGAGTAAGACTCCCAGTTGCTGCTGTATAACAAAAAGTGTGCTGTGTCTGGATGTTTCAGATCGTGGACCTGCTCCTCACACATGGCGCAGATGTCAACCTGGCTGACAAGCAGGGTCGTACACCTCTAATGATGGCCGCCTCAGAGGGACACCTGGGGACTGTTGAGTTTTTACTGGCTCAAGGTAAAAAAAAGGAACAAATTCTGGGTCAGGTACAGATTTATGTATTTGCCTCAAGCACAATTTTGACACCGAAGCACAAATCGAACCTCGTAAACACAAAATATCTCAACAGAGGAAATAGATATCTTGATCTTTGGTATTCAGAGCATGGAGGAGTGGATAGTGAGGATAAACTGAGATTTATTCGGGGCATCCTTTTCAGTTGCTCTGTTAAACATGTCTTCTTATCTTCAATCACTATGCAGTGTTTTTGACAGCAATTCCTGCGTGTCCTTCCCTATCTGAAATGGATGCAAACACAAAGATTCAGAGCTGACAGGCGTACAGTAGAGTCCGATTTGCCTCCGAGCGAAAATCTCCAAGCGGATGCTAAAATAACGAGAAATCATCTCCGGGCCTTAATGTATGAGCTAAGAATACAAGAAGACTCCGATGTGCCCGGGGTATTTTTCCTCTTCTCGCGCTCGTCTAAACCCCACAGTCATTCATAAAATAGACACACAGCCAACACACTATTAAAAACAAGCGTAATTACCCTTTTTTAAAATTGTGTTTACAGTAATTGCAGCCAAATTAAATCAGCAACAGCTTTTTAAAAAAATCCATCAAAATGAATTAAGCAGTTCTACAAAAGCAAAATGAAAATGGCAACCGCAGATGGAGCGTGTATAAAAGAAGTCAGAGTGAAAGACGCCCGGCTGTTTCTTTTTTTCTCCCCCCAGGAGCCTCTCTGTCTCTGATGGATAAGGAGGGTCTGACCGCTCTGAGCTGGGCCTGTCTGAAAGGACACTTACCTGTCGTCCGCTGCCTGGTGGAGAGCGGAGCCGCCACCGACCACGCAGACAAGAACGGACGCACGCCCCTCGACCTGGCGGCCTTCTACGGCGACTCTGAGGTGGTAAGTGACCGGTGGGGGAAACACAAACCATCAATGAAAAGGCCGGGCATCGAAGATCAACCCAGACTGATTGTTACTATTGTTACTCTTACTGGAGTCTCTCTGTGCTTACCTTCACTCTGATTTTAAAGGCATAGTTTGTGTTTTTTGAAGTGAGATTGTACTTATCCAAGCCGTCACGCCTTCAGTTTGGGGGAGCAGCTGGAGCACTGTTGTAGGAAGCTAAGTGATGTACTGCTGTGGACGGGGGCAGCAGCAAAACACATTTTAGCCTCCCAAAGCCTCAAAGCATTTAATCAGAACTTAAGTTTTCGACAGCGCGGTTCTGTCTGCTGTGAAGCGTCCAGTGTGCCGGAAATATAACAGAAGAAGAAGAAGAAGAGGGTTTTTTTCCAACTTTATTGAGAAACATTTGATTCATTCATTCATCTGTCGCTTCGCCTGTCAGTTCACTTTTCAAGACTGGCCCATTTCATATTCTGTGAACAATATTAATATTTTTTTAATAATCAATCAGCTAATACAGCAACACATACGTCTCCTCCTGCAGTCTGTGAACAGGGGAAGAGTGCAGGACCACCGACCAGGAGTGGAAACAAAATCTGAATGTTGTGACGTTAGCGTTAGCTGTCGAGATTGAAACACCAGTAATGCTGCTGTTGTTTTTGTATGCTTTTATTTGTGAAGCACCTCGTGACCTCGCTCTGTGAGAGGTGCCTTATTAAATAAACTTTTCTTACTTCCTTACTCTTGAGTAGGAACAGGAGCCTCACAGTTATCCTCAAACCTCACATCAACATTTAAATCTGTCTGGCTCAGAACCACTTCTGCCGTTTCGACTTCAAGCGTTGAGCCGTTATTGGGCTGCATTCAAACTTTCCCAGCGGTTCTCGATTTGGTGGTTTGATGGATTCCAGCTTCGTTCATCTTTGAACACTTTTTTGAACGACTTGTTGTTTGGAGCCTTTTAATCGCGGAGGCATTCAGCAATCTTTAACATGTAATTTTAGGCACTTTCAACAAGGAAATTGAACATTTTTGTGGAAAAACATCATCAGACACAAATAATTATTCCAAACTGTCTTTTTGTCTAAAAACGTGTTTGGAGGGAAACTTTAATTTCTTGTTTGGTACAAACTGAAATGTATCGGTATCACACTGTCAAGTACCAGAAGCTGGCGTTGAACGCTCGCTCAGAGAGCCAATTTTGGTTTGAAATGTTGCACCTGTCTTAATTTGAGGTAGAAGAAAGTCTAGATGAGAGACGTAATTCACAGCTGCAGTTCTTGGATAATTGATTGTTTAATTTCTTCGTCCTCTCAGGTCCAGTTCTTGGTCGACCACGGGGCCATGATAGAGCACGTAGACTACAGCGGGATGCGTCCTCTCGACAGGGCGGTGGGCTGCAGAAACACGTCGGTGGTGGTCGCCCTGCTCAAGAAAGGCGCCAAGATAGGTAAGAGCGGGTCGACGGAGAGAAGAGCTTTACCATTTTAGCTGACAGAGGACCTCTTCTTGAGCGCAGCATCCTTGCCCTGTAGCGCCCTAATGAAAAGGTTATTTGCCTGCCGTGAAACGAGATACACTTTGAGATTTGGTTGAAAAAGGTCATGCATTAGAGTTCGAGCATGAGCTGCATGAAGGGAGAATCCAAAGATGAGAAACGCTCTTCCTGCTGGCCATTATAGGGCGCTGTAGCACTTTACTGCACTGAGCCATGGATTCAGGTTTGTGTCTCCATGTAGCCTTTAAACCGCTTCCTGCTACTGTATGTCATCCGCCCCCCCACTGCCGCATCGTGCTTCTTCTCCTCAGCTATTTATGGCTCTGATGTGTGTTTCTTTTTATTGTACTACTGTTGTTGTGTTGTTCTGCTTTTCTCTCTCTCTCTCTCTGTCACGTTTCCTCTCGGTGCCTCTGTTTGTCTCTATCGCTCACGCTACCTCCCGGTTCCTTTCTCAATCACATGCTCCTCTCTTTTATTCCTCTGTGGTTGCTCAGAGACAGGTTGTTATTAGCGCTTGTTTCTTTTTCGGTATCTTCTCTTTTTATTTTGCTGAGGCACTGCTTCTCACTGCTGCTTTTTTTTTGTGTTCCTTTTTTCTCACTTCTTCTCCTCCTCCTCCACTGCCATCACCTCTCTTTCTCTTTTCCTCGCTGTTTTCCCTCTGTTTCCTCTGTTTGCTCTGCCCTCCCACTCACACTCCTTCCCTCGCTCATGACCTCCTTCCTCCTCCTTCCTTCCTTCCTTCCTTCCTTTCCCCCCCCACTATCCCCCGCCTCTCTCTCCGGCCCCAGGATGTCAGACGCTGCCCAGTCGGCCCCGAGGTAAAGCCAAGGCTGTCGACTTCTCACCCCACCAGGCATTTTGACAGCTCTATCTCCTCTCTCTGTGTTGTCTGTGTCGTCCTTAGTGTCGGCAGGCGAGCTTAGCTACCAAAACCTTCTCAAACTGACAAATAATAACATGCACAAGGTATTAGCACTGACAGTGACGCAGTTGGGATTGCCCCTAGAGGTAGATGCTAACGTTCAAGTGGTTAATGACAGCATGCCCGGCCTCCAGCCTGCGACGTCGTATCGAGGTGTTGACCTTCCATTCCACAGATGCATGACGGAAGCCCTCAGTAACACTTGCGTGGTCGTGATTTAGCAGAAAGTGCATGCATTTGTAATTTCCTCTGTACCACCGCCACCACAGACTGAGGTGATAAACCACTGTACTGTGCATCGTTCATCTTCCAGACGTTTTCCTCAGTGTCAGCTAGGCCAGTCAGCAGCATTCCTACCCTCACCACCACCAGCTCAGAGGACAGCTAACGCCTGCAGAGCTCTGTTATATCCCTCCTGCTTGCCTTTTATTTTTGTTTTTGTTTATTGTACCTGCCCTGTGTCTTCCCTGTGCAAGAATCCCTTCCTTCTCATCTCTGTGGTGTGTGTACATGTGTCAAGGATTGCTGTTGCGCAGATACAGAAAAGACACGTCAGTTTCAGTCAAAGGATTGTGTTTTGATTTTTCACTCATAAGACAGTCTGCAGGGATGAAGTGTCTCTTTTATTTTATTTTCTCCCATTTTTATTTTTTGGGAGTAGTGTTGTCAAAAATATCGAAATATCGATACATATTGAGTCTGAATAATTGAAACCATTTCAGTGCCAGTGTCGTAAAAAAGTAGCCAAAAGTAATATTTGAGTAAAAGTAGAGATACCGTGCTGAAATATTACTTTGGTAAAAGTGAAAGCCGCTCATACGAATAGTGCAAGTCTTAAAGTATGAAATCTGCAAAGTAACTAGTAACTAAAGTTATCAAATAAATGTAGTTAGTAAAATCTGTAATAGTTGCCTCCAAAGGGTGGAAGAGTGAAAGTATAAAGTGGCATAAAATTACTAAAAACAACACAAGTACCTCAAAGTTGTACATAAGTACAGTACCTGAGTAAATGTACTTAGTCACGTTCCATCACTGTTCAATACTTATTATTTTTAATAAAAAAATATTTTTAAAGGCTCAATCTAAAGAGCAAAAAACTAATGTTTCTAAAAAATGTTTCTGATGTCTGACTCTTTGCCGCTTCTCTCCCGCTTCTGCACGCCTCTCCCGTCCCCGCCTGCCGTGTCTTGTCGTCCCTGAGGTCATAGTCTCGGTCAGAGCTGCTGTAAATCGCCTCTGTACTTTATCCCCTGTTGTCAAACTGACCTCCGTTAGTCTCAGATAATTTATTCAGTCCCAGTTCGGTGTCAAGACGTGTTAACTCCAACATCAGTCTGACTAAGCCATGAGCTAAGTAGCTAACGGTACCTAGCTACAGCCAAGGATAGGTAGCGCAGAGCAGCAGTTACTCTGGTAATATACTGCCCACTATGTTTTTGGTAACCACCGTTGAATTCTGGCCATATTTTACAAATTACACCTGTAATGTTTCCCACAGTTTTCATGTTGTTCTCTGTTACTAGCCAAGAAAAGTCGTATCTGAAATCTCGAAACTCGGTTAATTTATCTCTTCACAAAATAAAAAATGTTACGCCTTCAACGTCTCAATTTTTCCCTCTGGTATCGAATATCGATATTTTTCAAAATACTGTATTTAAACGAGAAATTCCAGTATTGTAACAACACTAATTGGGAGTTTGCTGTTCTTGATCGCATCCCTGAATCAGTCAGTCGTACAAAGACTCACTGTACATCTGCACTTCTTGACAAGACAGAAAATGTGTCAAAAAAAAACAAAGACATGACAGTGTGATTATTTTTTTGTTTGTCTGTTGTACATCTACTCTGTGTTCGCCTGGGCCAAAACGTATTTGCAGATGATCGCTACAGTTCATTTTGCAATCAACCATTCGGTTAAAAAACGAGCTCATTCTGCGCTCCAGTCAGATAAAACTCAAAGAAAAGCTCATAATCATCGACAAATAGCGTTTGACCCAGGTGTGATGTCCCACAGCGAGGTCACAATGTTCTCGAGGTGTCAGGGCAGATTTTTTTGTAAATCTTTTCTCTGCAGTGGATTGCCTGTCTTTTCTCCTCCATCCCCCCCATTTTGGCTGTTGTCTCCATCCCTGTTATTAATGTTGTGTGTTTGGTGTGACTCCCAGTCGCTCCTTCCTTCCTCCTCTTCTGTTCATTTCTGTGTGTCTTTCTCACTGTGTTTTTTTTTTCATCTGCTCCTCTCCTGTGTTACTCAGGTCCAGCCACATGGGCCATGGCCACCTCCAAACCCGACATCATGATCATCTTACTCAGCAAACTCATCGAGGAGGGGGACAGCTTCTACAAGGTCAGAGAACGGGCCCGGCAGATCGTTAACAAATGCTGTGATAACTGTATCTTGATGTCTAGCTCTAGTTTATATCATGAAGGTTTCCGATTAGTGATTATTTTATTGTGAATGGAGGATAACAGGACTTCTTTTCGTTCGTCCAACAGAAGGGGAAGGTGAAGGAGGCAGCGCAGCGTTATCAGTATGCCCTCAAAAAGTTTCCACGCGAAGGCTTCAGCGAGGACCTCAAGACATTCAGGGAACTCAAAGTATCGCTCTTCCTCAACCTGTCCCGATGTCGGAGGAAAATGAACGTAAGTCGGAAGAAGGCCAAAATGTCATGCTTTCAGGGATTTATTTATATGTTTTTGGTGGTGTTTAATTGTTTTCTTCTGCTCAATCTCTTCAGGACTTTGGGATGGCTGAGGAATTTGCTACGAAGGCACTCGAGCTGAAACCAAAATCATATGAGGCATACTATGCCAGGGCGCGCGCCAAGCGTAGCAGCAGGTACACCCTTTTTATGAAATACTCTCCTTGACTGACGTCTCTAACTGTCTCTGTAGCTAAATAATGTCATAGTTAGGGAGACAAGTGACTTAATTACTTATCATGCTCATCTTTCCAGACAATTTCCTGAAGCCTTAGAGGACCTGAATGAAGCCATAAAGCAGTGCCCCAACAACCGAGAGATCCAGCGGCTGCTCCAGAGGGTTGAGGAGGAGTGTCTTCAGCTAGACCAGGAGGAGCACCAGCAGCAGGACCTGGAGCTGGAGCCTCCTCCTTCCCCTCCTCCTACGCCTCCCCCAGAAGAGGAGGAGTCCCTGTCCCTGTCCTTGTCCATGCCGCTTCCCCCTCCCCCAGAGCCCCGTCTGGAGGACATGGAGCCCGTCCAGGACCTGTTTGAGGACGAGGACTACCTGGAGCAGGAGCTGGAGGCCATGTCCGTGTGCCTGCCCCCACCTGAGTCTCACACCAATCCCTCCAGCCTTCCCATCATCCAGAGCCCGCCGCTGTCCCCAACACATCCAGATCAGATCTACTTAGCTGGAGGTTCGCCCATGGGCCAGCCCTACGAATACCACCCCACCTCGTCCTCCATGTCCTCTCCAACCCGCGGGTCGTATCAGCCCACGTCGCCCTCCCTCTCCCCGACACATCAGAACTCGCACTACCGGCACAGCCCGCCTCATACCTCCCCGGTGCACCAGCAGTCCTACGGCTTCAGCCCGCCTTCTATGGGTGCTGGGGATCACCAGAGCCCACCGCCTTCCCCTTTACGTCGGGCTGCTCAGTACAGAGCCAGTCCACCAGTAGAGAGCGTTTGTCTGTACAGGTCCCAGTCCGGGTCGCCTGTGCGCTACCAGACGGAGCAGCTCCCCGGCCGACCCAAATCTCCCCTCTCTAAGATGAGCAGCCAGCGCTCGTTCCAGCTGAGCTCGCAGCCCTCTCTGTCCTCCCAGCACCACCAAGCCCAAGGCCTTCGTCTTCAGCCTTCTATAGCCCAAATAGTGCGCACAAACCAGCCCAGCAATGTGATGGGCAACAGCATTTACAGCGGCCAGATGGGCCACTCCATGGGCGGTCGCTACCAAGGAGGCTCAGTGGACGTGGAAAGCCGGTTGGTGTATCAGCCTTCCCTGGATGGACGGTCCATGCCCCAGGTCCAGGCCAGCCTCAGCTCTGGGGCCCTCTGTCAGCACGGCGGCCGAGGAGGGGTTATGGAGTCGGGCCTGTTGAAGGATGAGCTACCCCAGCGCCCCTCCTCTGCCTACCGCGCCAGCAGCGGGGGCCCGGGGGGCATCCGTTACAGCCAGACACCTCAGATAAGCCGCAGCCAGTCCGCCGCCTACTACCCAGTCTCTGAACACGTACTGGAGCGCGCCAATGCCATGCCCCCCTGCCAGCTGGGCTCTCCCGAGATCCCCCACATGGTGAGACGCCCCGTCAGTGCCAATACTACTGAGATGAAGCAGCACGTGCCCACCCCCAGGCCTCTCATCCATTCTCAGAGCGTAGGCCTTCGATTCTCCCCGTCGAGCAACAACATCTCAACTGGATCCACCTCGAATTTAGCGCCGGGTTTCAGGCCTTCGTCTTCCATTCAGCAGATGGAGATCCCCCTGCAAGCCACATATGAGCGCGCCTGTGACGACATCTCCCCCATCTCTCCTTCGCAGGGCGGCGGGGGGTTGTATCAAGGCGAGACCACCCGCTCTCGGAACACACCCTTCATGGGCATCATAGACAAGACGGCGCGGACTCAGCAGTACCTGCATCAGCCCACGCGGTCCAGGGCCATGACGTCCATGGACTCCGCCATCAGCCCCACCTCGCCTGGCCAGCTAGTCCAGCAGGGTTCCACCTACAGCCCCCCCGCCTCGCTGGGCAACATCGCCTACTACAACAAGACAAACAACGCCCAAAACGGACACCTGTTGGAAGAGGACTACTACTCCCAGACCCAGCCCCCCTCACTGGGCAAGCTGGCCAACGGCTCCCGCGGCAGTGGGGACATCCTGGAGCGGGTCAGCCAGGTGCCCACGTACCCGGACGTGAAGGTGGCGAGGACTCTTCCCGTGGCACAGGCCTACCAGGACAACATGTACCGCCAGCTCTCGCGTGACTCCCGGACCCAAGGCCCCACCTCCCCCATCAAACCAAAGAGACCATTTGTGGAGTCAAATGTGTGATGGCCTGCCTGTGATTGGTTGGTTGGACTGGGCTTGTGAGTGGGAGTGAGAGGAGATAAAATATTTAGCTCAACAGCAGATGCTGCTGCCCCCTTGTGTATGTGACATGGACGAACTCACCTTAAGGAACTCATGAGAGACAACAACACACACACACACCCACACACACACACACATACACACACACACGTAGGGTATTAGACTTTATCTTATATGAAAAACATAACTAACAGTGAGAAGTTTCATTATCATATTCTGCACACCGGTAGGAAAACAGGAGGGTCCAAAGTTCTGATCTCATTCTGAATCAAAGACCAGTGCACTTCCAAAACTTTGTGTGGCACAAAGTTCCCACAACAGGTGGGACTGTCGGAGTGAAAGTACTAATCATCAAAATCGGACTCTACTCGTGGACTCTGTATCCATCTTCTGTTCTTTCAAAGTGTGCTCTTAACCAAGGTTGCTAGTAGGCTCTATTCTATGTAATACAATATTATATGTTCAATACTGTACATTGCTCAGAAAAATACAAATGGCTCAACAACTCAGTACTTAGAGAAAAATGACAATATTTATAATTAAGTTATATATTGTACATAGAAATAAAACCAGACATAGTTTGCGTTTGAATTGTATTCTGTTAACCCTGCCTTTGTGTCCCACTGCTAGTCATATGGATGTGAGGAAAACCGATGCAGGGTGAGGAACGAGGGACAAAGACCAGCTTTGAGTGATATAATCGCCTCTATTGTGTCAAAATAAACAAGATTTTGTTGTGGTTTAATGCAAAAAAAATGCTTTTTATGCTGCAGTAAGTCCTCAATGATCTGAATTTATTTTCTGTTGTGGTTAATCTGCAGTTTATTTTTTTCGAAAGAAGGTTTTTTCTTTTTGTAAAATGTCAGAAAGTAAGAGTTTAATCTCCCAGAATCTAAGGTGACGTCTTTGGATGTCTTGTTTTTGTCCGACCAAAAGTCCAAAACCCAAAGATATTCAGTTTTCAATGACATAAAACGAGAAAAGCAGCAAATCCTCACATTTGAGAAGCTAGAACCGGAGGTCTTCTCATTTATAAAATATTCAAAATTTAATATCCCAGACTCTAAGGGGACATCTTTGGATGTCTTGTTTTTTTCAAAATCCAAAGATATTCAGCTCAAAATTATATAAAATGACATCCTCACAAATCCTCACATCAGAGACGCTAGAACCAGAGAAGCAAGTATCATTTCCCAGAGTCTAAGATGACGTCTTTGGATGTATTGTTTTGTTTGACCAACAATCCAAAACCCAAAGATATTCAGTTTACAGTGATATAAAACGAGAAAAGCAGCAAATCCTCACATTGGAAAGGTTAAAACCAGAGAAAGTTTTGCATTTTTACTTAAAAGATACTTGCTTTTTAATTTAATTTCAGTCGATTAATAGATGAAGACCTGAAAGAGGAGCTTTAAGCTGGTATTCAAACGCTTGTCTCTGAACGAAAAATCACTATCGCACGCCTATTTCTGTTGATTAAATCATTTTTGAAACCGTTTAACCTCCAGATATGTAAATTATGATTTTCTGTACTTCTTGTTAGTATCTTCACTGTATCACAGACCTCATGATATGCCTTAGTGTGACGTTAAACCAACTGTCGAGGCTGCAGTTTCACATATTGAACCAGTTTTCTGCCAGCAGACGACTTTGAATACTCGCTTAAACTTCTGCTTCTGTAAAAACAAGCAAAGCATCAGAAGTTTTGTACAAATTCATATGATTGTCCTGCAGAATCCAGACAGATTGTTGCATTAGACAAAAACAATGCATTTGTTTCAGTTTGAGTCTTTAGCTACAGGAGTTTTAACTCATCTTTGACTGGCTGATTGTTTGGAAAGTCCTGATTTTATCGAAGCTCGTCTTTGTCCCTCCTCCGCACGTAACAACGCTGTATGTTCCTAAGAGAGAGTAGAGCGTGCAGTACATATGCTAGTGATGGGTTAACATGGATAGTGCTCAGCGATTAAAAGCAAGCAAATGCATACACGACCACTGTTACAGACGTTTCTCCTTCCTCCTTTCTCCTGCATTACTTTGTGTCGTTTCTTTTTACCCACGATGCATTTTTACTCCGCCACTTCTGCACTAAAAATGCCTGTTAAGTTCTTAACTAAAGGGTGCACTTTATGTATTTTACTTACCTTGTTGTTATGATTGTTGACTTTGGAGAAAGTGTGAGGGGGCGTGTGATCAGTCAGACCTCTGACCAAGTGATACCAGACTATCATAGACACTATTATTATATGATTTACAAAGCAGTGATGAATGACAATATGAAGAGCAAACAATGTTTTTAAACTGGTGAAGATGTATAGACTTTCTAGCACAAGCTGTATATATACCGACTCAGATATTCAACGGGTTCTGTGAGTTGAGCAAGTGTGTTTCAAGAGGCCATATTTAAGTACTCCACGTCATGAAAAAAAATATCCATTACAGTCCTATAACTCTAAATTCACCAGTCTAATCCGCTGGTCTTGCACACGTCTTGAAAAAAAGTCGAATCTACTGCAAAAAAAATAAAGAGTGACTGAAGTCTCAGTAACCAGAAGCTCCATATTTGGAGTTGGGGTGATAGAGAAAGTGTAATAATGAGAAATATTCAAGTTATTTGTATATGTGGGAAAAAGTTATAGACCATTTGTCTGTAACATTTTATTTTGGTTCCTCTGCTAAAGAAATATCTAAAGAGAGACAGCTCGACTGTCTCGTGTTCATTCTCAGTTTCACCCGCTCCCAGAGAGATGCCCTACTTATCTTTACAGAAATGAAGGTATAAACTGTACGATACTTAATTTAAACAGAACTTCTAAATTGAGGATATTTGAGGGTGTATGGTTTCAAAGCTGTCTGTGTATATTAGTTTGCTGTAAATAGTCTGATGCATGTTCTATTCTTTCCACGAGCTCAAGCGGAAACATGTATAGCAGTGTTCTGACTCTGGTGTGTGTGTGACACGACGTTCGGATCAAGATAAGGAGACTGCTATCCCCCGAACTGTCCTTATCATTTTCCCTTCAGAAACTCACCAGACAAACGCGAAAAAGGTTTTTCTTTTCTTTTTTCTTTTAATGTATTTTGCTTGCTGAGCAGAGTTCTCTTGTCTGTAAATGTGAGCTTTCAGATCGCTGTGATAAAAAGTTTAATTAAAAACAATAAAAAAGAATGTGTTTTTATCTCATGATAACTGATTGTAATCTGTACAGTCAAAGCATATGTATTGGAAAAAAAAGAACATATTTATAAATGGTTACCAACTGAAACACGCCCTGCATGTCGCTCATTTGTTTTACTGATTATTAAGAATATAACATACAAATTTAATTTGTAACAAAATGATTCGGTCCAATACAACCCAGCCCATAAATACGACATTTGTAAAGACGTTAATGATTATGGTGGGTGCACCGGTTTGACCTAAAGATGGTACTTTTCCCCTGAAATGGTTGATCTGAGTTTTTTTTTAAAATATATATATATATATTAGAATGATTTGTTGTGCAATTTTAAAGGGCAAATCCACCCATTTTATACAGTGGGGTCTAAAATCTGAGACCACTCGTCAAGATATACTTCTATTTTGCTTTTGTTTTTACTGTCATACTATTTTGTTCGTTAACAGTTTGAGGGAAAAGTTGAATCTTTTAAAATGTACATGAATATCATAATATCTTCTCTATTTAGAGGTTATGTTTTTGTTGTGTCCATTTGTTTGTTGGTTGGTTTGTCAGCAGGATTACACAAAAACACCCGACTGGATTTCCATGAAACTGGGATGGAGGATGGGTCTCTGCCTCGAGTGGACCCCATCAATATTTGGTGCAGATCCAGATAACGAGACGGAGCCAGGATTTCTTTTTTCTCTTGTTCCTTAACATAGCGAGATCGGCTGGTGTGATAGATTTCTCAGGAAATAATGTTTGGATCATGATGAGAAACAAATCAGGCATATTTAGGTGGCTGGTAATTACGAGTGAATACAATTTGTTGCAGATCTCGTGGATTTAAGTATTTTTTATTTGATATGGGATTAGACTTGATTGTATTAAAGGGGACTGTTTCATTTTTGGGTGAACTTACCCTTTAAAGTACCTTCTTGGTAATACTGCTGCACAGTGGATAAAAACCTGTATAAAGCATTTTGTGGCTACAGACGGAGCTCGAGTGACGTCAGGTGTGGAGTTTGAAAGATTACCAGACCTGCAGTATGTAGCCCGCTCCCAGGGGCTACATTAGCCGCTGATAGCATAGCACACCCGAATCTCCAAACTGAACTGTTTATGGGTGGGTTGCATTGTGGGTAATGTAGGCACAAGGTTTTGACAAGTAATAAGAATAAAAAAAGATTTATTTTTTTTACTGTCTAACTGTCATACAGTGTTACAGGAGAGCAATGTTAAAGGTCCAGCACGGAGGATCTAGTGGCAGAAATTAAATAGAAGAATTATTAGTGTATAATCTGAAACTAAGAATGGTTTTAGTTATCTTAAGAGTGAGCCTTTTATATCTAGTCCACGGTGCAACCACGCCAGTAGATGCCACCAAATCCTACAAGCTGGACCTTTAAATCAGTGGCATACTCTACATAATGTAAACAAAAAGTAAAGATTGTAATGTAAACAAAAGTAAAGTTCTTACACACCAGAGAGTCGTAATGATACGTACAGAGGATCAAAAACTCGACAGTGTAAATAAAAACGAAAAACAGCCACTTATGAACAATGTTTTAGTCCTCAAGACTTCTTAAATAAACCTTGTGACTAAAGTGAGCACAAAACACTGAGATGGTTTCCCACAACCTTTTCTTGGGTAACATTCATAAAGCTTGACCCTGACCCGTCTTTGATGCGCTATACCTCAAAACCTCCTCAACAGTTACAGTCAACATATAGCAAAAATACTGTCATATTTACAACACTTACTTTAATGACATATATATAATTTTACAGCAGATGTTAAGTAAATTAAAAAATCTGCTACATTTCCCAGATCCCTGTTCCCATATAGAAAACAATCACTAACTGAAGACCCGTGCCAGTGGAGCTGTAAGTGAAGAAAAATCAAGATGGAGTGACTAAATACAGCCTTCACCCACAGGAGTACCTATGAAATGCATTAAACAGACACTTCAAGTGTTTGGAGAAACTGTTCTTTAGAGGTGTGGAAGACATCTCTAACAGTACCAACAGATTCTAGTCCTTCTTCCTTTTGTTTGTGAAAAGATGGACCAGTCCAGGCACAAGCACCATGACAATCTGAGGCACTATGATGAACTTGACAAAGAACAGCCCGTAGAAGAGGCCTTGTGGTTTGATCGGGAGCGGCAGGCGATTG
This sequence comes from Pagrus pagrus, assembly GCF_965226575.1. NCBI lineage: Eukaryota > Metazoa > Chordata > Actinopteri > Spariformes > Sparidae > Pagrus > Pagrus pagrus. Next base: position 3,821,931 of record NC_140208.1, on the reverse strand, counting down.
ACGTGGTACAGTCCCATGGATGAAATGGCCAGAGACAAAGCCCGTGGCGCCCAAGGCAGAGAATATCCGCCAGGCTTCCAGTACTGGGCGAGCCCCAAACCCAGAAGGGCCCCGCAGTCTCGGGTCAGAGAGGAGAACGGGGCTGTATCCAAACGAATCCACTCCGGACGGCTGCACCATTTCTTGGCCAAAGCAATAGACCTGTTAGATAGATAGATATGTTATCACGCACTGAACAGACTCATCAAATTACACATAAATATAATAAAATATCTCACCAGGAGAGATCGATTCCCAGCCACTGCAGTCCAGTGTGCAATATCAGAGTACCGAGCAGCAGACCGATGCTGAAGCAGAAGAAGAACAGCAGGGGGCGACCTTCTGGGACTCTGCGGCTCAGAACGATCCCCAGAATGAAACCTGACGAGAACAATTCAGTTTAAATTTGCTTTGAAAAAACATACTACTCTCTTCAACCTCTGTGTTAACAAAATACAGAAAATAAATGCAATGAAATGAGACAATATATGTTTTTTCCTCTGTCAAAGATGTTTTCACACATTTTACAATGTCTTTAACACCTCTGAGTGTTTTTATACTAGAGTGAGAACTGCTGAAAATCAGTGAGACAGAAGTTTGATGGTAATTTTGAATTTATATGATTTTTGCATCACGATGAATAAACACTTAAGAGCTGCAACGATTAATCAATTAGTTGTCAGCTATTAAATTAATAGCCAACTATTTTGTTAAAGGACATCGATTTAAGTACTTTTTACTTTTATCAAAAACAGCCAAAATTCTCTGATTCAACCTTCTTAAATGTGAATAATTTCTGGTTTCTTTACTTCTCTGTGTCATTAAAATGAATATTTTGATATTTGAGGACGTCATCTCCGGCTTTGGGGAACACTGATCAACACTTCTCTGCATTTTCTGACATTTTATAAACCAACAACTAATCGATTAATCGAGAAAATCGACAATGAAAATAATCATTAGTTGCAGCCTTAGTTAAATTTATACATACTGCATGTTGATACCCACATGTTTCAGCTTGTGCATGAAACTGTATTCAGACCTGTAATGGAGCCGGCGACGACCTGGTGAGGGAAGTGGGCGAGGATGAAGATCCTGGAGACTCCAACTGCAACCAGCATCGCCAGGTAGAGCAGGTAGGGTACAGCTGATATCACCAAGCTGGAGGTGCAGAGAAAGAGACGCTCTGATATACTTAAATTTCTTCATCTGTGTATTTTTAAAGCCAAAACAGCAAAACAAGTGTTTATTTTAAATACCTGCGAGTACGTGAGTACAGATATGAACCCAGTGAGGACACCACCACCCACCAGACTGCTGCCGTCACCATCGCATGTCCCGACGGGCTGCCTGGAGACCGACGGCAGCGTTAGACCTCTGACTGTGCAATCAATTAATACACCATCTATGACTCATGCATGCTGTGCTTTTCTTTGAGTACGTCTCACCTGGGCCGGTCTCACAGGTGGAGGAAAACTGGTGAACTTTGGGTTGATTGTTGACAAACAGACCTGATTCACCGATCCACCAGAAAGGTCTTTCTCCAAACAGCATCCTGGGAAAAAAATGAATTCACAAAACATTACATTTATAGTTTTAACTTGATCATTTTAACCTCCTCTATCCACTTTAGACTACTGACAATAAGACTTATGGTTTGATGTGTGTGCAGATAATCTGTTGAATATTGTTTTAACAATGCTTAACACATTAATTATAAATACATTGTAAATAACTATAAATGTTATTCTTATAATGCTGTTTTTTTTTTTACTTTATTTATATAGCACATTTCAAAACATTTTTACAAAGTGCTTTACAAGCAAGAAAACATTTAAAAGATATTAAAAGAAGGCAGAGTACCACAGTATCTGTATATAAAAGAATAGAAAGAGAAAGGTAAAAGGAGAATAGCAAAATTGTATAAAATAATTGAATTAATTTTCACTATAACAATGTTTTTATATAAAAATAAGTTGTGATAAGTTATCAGTGTTATCAATTTTCCTTTCTGACCACTCTTTTCTCTTTCTTATGTATGTTTCTTGATATATCGATGGGAAAATGTCACTACTAATTTATAATCTGTACTGGTGTATAAAAGGTTCCGCCGCTTGCTGTTTCACCCCGGACAGTGGACGCGGGTGCACTGCACTTGATGATGCCGGAAGCTGCGACGTCAACACATGAATGTTTGCGTCAACAGAACAAAACCCCAAAAATTGCTTTAACGTGATGGTTACGAATAAAAAATGAAAAAGAAAACACGGCAGCTGTCCTTGTATCTACCTGTTATTGACTGATTTAAATGAAAGCACGTTTAGCTTCATGCTAACACGTCAGAGTTAACAGAAGGAGTGCCGTTAAGAGCAACACAGCTAAACAATGTCAGTGCCTCTTTTAAGCCTTACCATTTAAACACCAAGTTAAGCCACTCCGATATAGCTGCTACCCACAGCACCGACACTCCGGCTCGTTTGCTGATGAAATATGTGAAAGGAAAGACGAGCAGGAAGGCTGCTTTAGGATCCCCAATATGAGTGACTACCAGCCACATTTTCTCTTGACTCATCGTCCTCTGCTGCAGACTTTCCGCCATCCAGACGCCTTGAGTGTACATGGCCTCCATTGCTGTGCCCTCTTTTTTAAACCATGCAACGTGATGAAGGTTATCAAAATGAAATCCTGATTATTTTGTAAGCTTCTTCGGGGAGGAAGTGCTGAAGCAACGCGTGCAGTACCGCCACGCGGCCGGCAGGGGGAGCTCTTCGGCCTGAAAGCGGTAGAGAAGGAGACAAAGCCACAACTTTCTTCTTCGATGGATTAAATGTGCTCATATTTAATTTAAAGTTCAAACGTTTTACATGAGATTCGATGACATGACGTCACCTTAAGTTGATTTAATTGTTAAATACAAGTTATAGTATCGTGATAAATGACCACGGCGCGACGTACGTTGACACGCCCAGGCTTCGTCTCCATACGACATCGCGTAGCTTTACGTAAGGCAGGCGCTCCGGTTTCCTGGCGGAGAAGATGGCGGCTCCTGGACCGGGGGAGTATTTCAGCGTCGGGAGCCATGTCTCTTGCCTCACCTGCTTGGGCCAACGTCTGCAAGGAGAAGTGGTCGCCTTCGACTACCAGTCTAAGATGTTGACTTTGAGTATCCTTTGTTTATTTCGAGCTGCGGTCGGCTTGCTGGCCTGCCTGGCTGCAAGGGCCTGTAGGGTAACCGAAAATATGTCAAATAGTGATCCGCGCAGGCGTAATTGGTGCTGGCTGAGTAACATATCTTTGTCCGTTTTAAATATTTTAATTTGCGAGTTAGCTGCCCATCCATTTCTTATCTGTTGAGGACCCATTTGGTGTTACCGGGTCATTTCTCGGCTTCACGATATCTGCTCGGAAGTGCATGTGTTTTGAATCCACTCATTGTATTGCCAGACCTCAACCTGGCAACGGATCCTAGTAAGGCATCATGGCTGTGTGCTCTCAACAGGCACAAACCGATGCTAGTTAGCGAGCTAACTGACATTTATCTCACGCCGCGCCGGCTCGTGTGCACACATTTACCTCGCATAGTTTGTGATGGCATTTGATGGAGACGCTAACTGCTGTTTGAAGCAGCTAGCGATGAATGGACACGGAGTACCCTTCCACGCTACATTCAAGTTGCTGCTAGCTAGCGGCTAGCATGCTAAGTTTCGGTCAACCCCACACTGCCGCTGCTAGCTCAATTAACGGTATTAGCATTCCCGAGCTTCTCAGCTGGGCTTTCTTACAATACCTCACCCGATTCTGGTGATATCGTAATTTTTAGGTGATTAATTCGGACGATTGTGCCAAATTTGTGTCTCATTTCTACACGATTTGGATGCTAAAGGCATCATGGGTTCAGCACAGCCAACGTTAGCTTGCTGGTGGACCGATGGTCTACACCCATTCATGGGTGTGCTTACGACTATTACCATTATTTAGATTTAGGTGGCATGCTCGGTCACCTCATGACTTTCAGTCACCTCAGTCGGAAGATGTAGTTGACGTCAACGTGACCAAGCTGTGGGCAGATAAATGAATGAAGTTAACACAGTGTGGCGGTTTGACACTTGGCATTACAGGCCTTGAACGCTAAATTTGTTTCGTTTTGACACTGAACTACCCTCCAAGATAAACTGAACCAGCACCGCGGTCATATTCGTGTTTTGTAATGCCATCTGAGTCAGGCAGTGTGCTGGAATGGAAAAGCCTGGTAATTTACAAGAAGCTTTCTTTTACAGGCCTCATATTCAGTCTAATGATTTACACCCACGACAATCAGAGCAATTTCTAGGCTTTAAGTCAGAGCAGGTCACTTGTACCACTTGGGTCAAACTTTTAAGGTCATCCTGTCACTGGCATAACAGGTCAAATCCCGTCCTAGCTTGTGTCTAATGTTTTTTTGGAACAATGGGCCCAAAACTTGCCACAAACGTGTCACTAATTGGTCTAAAATATGTGGGGGAAAACCTGTTTTGTGTCACAAGTCTGACAAGCTCTGCTTGTATTACCGACAGGAAAAGTGGGATCGATGCCTCGAGGCCCTGGTCTGTCAGTGTTTCTGAGGAACAGATTTATGTTGAGATAAATGTGCATACGTTTCGGTTTGTAAGTCTAAAATTTGTAAGTTTGTAAGTCTAAAATTTTGCTGAATTTCTCTCAAAATGTACAGGGAAACGGGGAAGGATTTAATTTGGCTCCAAACCAGTGTGATTAAAAAATGAGGGGCCAGAGATTAAGTTCATTTTATTGATCAGGCATTTCATAAAATAAGTAAATCCGCCTCTAGGTGATCAACTCAAGAGACAATTAATTTGAGGACTTCTCACCCAAAATCCCAGAAACTGAACACTTGCTTTGCTGATGTAATTTTTCCTCATAAGCTGCACATCATTTTACTCATCTCTAACAATCGTTCATTCATTCATCCATGATTACTGTAGGTGGCAGCACTGCCTACGGTAGCCACATGCTGTAACTGGCACCACCTCTCTCTGTCAGTGCTAGTCAGACAGTGCTCTCTCTATCATAAGCCTCTCTGTTCAGTCTCTGATGCATTTCCATGAAGTTGTTTGCCTTGACTAAAGTTCCTTCGAAGAATGTGCTTCCTCCAGCGGTAAGCCAAACCTCAACGACGTCATCCTGATCAACTTAGCCTATGTTTCTGATGTGGACATAATTAATGACCGCACCGAGACTCCACCCCCACTAGCATCACTGAATGTTAGCAAGGTAAGTCCTGTAACTTTTGATTGATCTGGCTCTAAAATTAATCATTTCCATCATCCTCATCATCGTCAGTGCAGACACACATGTACCAGCACATGTAATGGACAAAAGAGAGATTATCCTTCATAGTGGAGGTCAACCAATATTGGATTTTTAAAGGCCAATATAAAAATTAATCACTGTCAGAAATGAACAACATGATCATCAAGCTCCATGTATTGTTCTCACAATGTTAAAGAAAGTGAGAAAAAAGATCGTGGATCTATTAATCCATCCTTTATCTGGATCTGCATCAAAGGTCACGGGATCTGTTCTGGGTTGAGATCCATCCTCCATTCAAGTTTCATGGAAAACCGTGAAGTAGTTTTTGTATAATCCTGCTGAGAAACCAACCAAATCTTTACCACTGAACATCAAACTTAATGTAATAAATAAATATGGACGCCATCAAACCATAAAACATCTAAGAGGGAGCGATTTTTCTTTTTTTCTCCATCGGCCACTATCGGAGCCAAGTTTAGCTGATTAATAGGTTGGCCTTAACTGCCGCCTTCAAATGTTAACCGTGTTTGGGAGTAAAGTCCTTATGAGCGACCCCACTTCTGGTACTCATGACTTCGTAAGGGAAGACCAAAACTAATGGTGTATCCACGAGCCCCTTTGTCAACATTAAACTTTTAAAAAATGATGAAGTTTGTTGGTTTTTCCTCCAACAGCCGGCAAAGTGGCGGTTGATTTGTCACCTCAGTATTCTGTTATAATAAGTTTATACAGTTTAATGTATATCCTTCAAATTTGGGCAAAATTAAGCTGCATTTTTGAGGATACAGAGAAGTGGTACCAGCCTTTTCAGCTTATTATGATGCATTCGGACTAGAAATGCAGACCGCTGAAGATCCAGTCCCTGAATTGAGACACAGCAGAACCCTAATGTTTGTTGATGTATCTTATAATTTGCTAAAACAAATCACGTGTGTGTAAATTAAACCCTGTCCTGTAGCTGGTGTCCAGTTCAAAGCTGTCAAAGTAAAAAAATGTGTTTGATGTTAATGTCTTTTTGTTCTCCACAGCTTGCCAATCGAGCACGGACAGAAAAGGAGGACAAGCTGTCCCAAGCCTATGCAATCAGTGCTGGGGTTTCTGTGGAGGGCCAACAGCTATTCCAGACCATTCACAAAACGTAAGAACTTTGTTTCATTGTAGAGTCGAAATGATGCTGATCATCAAATATTTTATGCCACCTTCTGCTGGGTTGCTTTAACCTTGAAGGTTAACAAGCCAATCCAAGACTGCCCTTTTTTAAAGTCTACCTGAACCAGACACACATAAATTTAATGTCAGTGACCCAGTCTGAAATGAAACCGGAGGCAGTCGGGACAAGTTTATGAATCCAAAATGTGGTCGAATTAAACAGACTCAAATAGACAGAGCAGCAACACTGGCAGCAGCAGGATGAGGCCGCGGTCACAACGAGCAGCAATACATGTAATTTTTCTTTCACTTCAGTTTAAAAGTCACCTCTTAGTCCTTCAGTGATCATGACTGCAGCATGTGATTTAGAGCTAATGGTGAGTCCTGTGGCAGTAGAGCGCGACCCGACCCCATTAGACTGAAAATATGAACATGTGCTTGTCTCAGGTTTGGAGTCGGGTCTTAGTTACAAAGAACTGAGATTTTATTAGTGAGTAAGAACAAGCATGTCCGCAGAAACGGCGCTCTTAACCTTGATGGTTGCTCCGTAAATCCACCAAGGAAGTCCTATTTAACATACAATCTAATAAACGCTAAAATTGTTCATTACCCTGTCGGGATGTGGCTGGCTGGAGCTGACTCCAGACCAGTTTAAATAGAGGTGTAAAGATAGAAAAGCACAATTCAAATCAAACTCAAAGGATCTCGCAGTCAAAAAACAGCTTATTTTCATTTTCATTTTTGGATCTTGAGGCAACAAAACATGAAGTAACTTCCTTCATGTCTCCTGTTTCTGTCTGAAAAAGGTTAAACTTTCTGCCAGAGACGCGTGTTTCCCTGTTACGTGTTTGATGGCACCAGATTTTAGTCTCAGATATCTGATTGGACCTGTTTTTGCCCCGATCACACTGTAGTTGGACACCTGTAAGAGTGTTAAAAAATAGTTTAAAGTTTAAAAATTAACCTAGTTTCTTTTTAAGTGATCATAATCTTTCATTTACTTGCACAGTTTTTCTGTATAACCAGTCAGTCTTTGTGTTCCAAGTCTCTAAAATTTGCAGATGATTGAACAAAACCAAATAATTCAGAAACCAACATTAAATTCATTGCTACTCTTTTGTTTCCAGTGAATATGAAACTGTTCCATCATTAGCTCGAGTTTCACTTTTACACACCGGACATGTTTATATCCTGATCTTCTTTTCTATTTGTCTGTGCAGGATGTTTGACGTATAAATAGTCATGTTCAGACAGATACTCGGTTCAGACAGTCGCCAGTCATACTGAAAATAAATTGACATGGAAGAAAAACCAGTATGACAGTCTGGTGTCAAATCATTTTGCTCATGTTACATTGTTTGCCTCGCAAACAAAACGCTTTCAGCCACAGACGAGATGATGTTTCCTTTTTTCTCTTTTTGCAGCATCAAAGACTGTAAATGGCAGGAGAAGAACATTATTGTGATGGACGACGTCGTAATCTCACCGCCTTACCAGGTTGAGAACTGCAAAGGCAAAGAGGGAAGCGCTTTAAGTCATGTACGCAAAATAGTAAGTATGATTTTATATTTATACTATATTTCACCAACAGTACACGGCGTCAGGGCTCCAACTAAATCATTTTCATTATGGTTTATTTTTCCTTTATTGTTTATAAATGCTCATTAAAGCTGCTCAGAGCCAAAGGTAGAATCTGCAAATTGCCTTATCCTGTATCTAATTGGACACATCCTATTTTCTTCTCTGATAATACTATATGTCAAACAACATATTCACGTCGAAAGCAGGAGTTAGCAGTTAGCAGCTGATGAGCAGTAGAGTCCTGCGGTGTAAAGACGCTAACTGCTAAACACACAGCAGGACTGAGAGTTTCTGTCCAGAGGAATGTAAAGCAGTTTAATGTGACAACATGTACTTCAGCTGAGTACAAAAATACTTTGAATACTGATATTCAACTAAAAACAGAAGAAACATTTAGATTTTGAGATGGTTTACATTCACTTTGGGACAGTTAGTTTGGAGCCTGGTTGACATGTGAGCTTTTTTTTAAAGCCCCGACATTCATTGTCAAGCAACAAAGATGTTTCCACTTGTGTTGCCCGATTAAAAGATTTTATCCAGGACCGTCTGTGTGTGTTTCCCTCGCCTTCTGTCTTTTAAAGCACCTGTTAGAGTAACGTAGCTTACACCGTTTACAACGGAGCGTTGTTCTCACTCCATTTCAGTTCTGCACAGATCGATCACTGTGTATTTCACACAACTTGTGGTGGCTAAAAGCACGTTAATGTACCTGCCAGCACCACACAAGTTAATCTGAATCCAGTCACACAAGGTAACTGAACAAACCTGTATGAGTGTGCTGGAGCTGTAACAGTATGACGTTAGGCTTTGTCCACATGTAAGTAGAGATTTTCACTTTCAAAGGTGCAAATTAACAAAAAAACTTTGCACAGGAAACAACAAGTTTACAACTTCGTGTTTTTTATGGTTTAGAGTCGTTTTATTTAAATAGAATAAGCTGAATAAGCTCAAGATGTTCTTCTCTGGTGTTTGACATATTGTTAAAACAGACTTTATTGCCACCTCCTGGCCCGGCATGCTTGTTCAAGCATTTAGAAACATTTTTACTTCTCACCTCCACATGCCCACCTACATAAATACATAACTGTTTGTGCTTTCAGAGTTGGTTGTTCATTAATGTTTCTTCGTTCTTGCAGGTTGAGAAACATTTTAGAGACGTGGAAAGTCAGAAGTCCATGCAACGTTCACAAGCACAGCAAACACAGAAGGACTCCACTTTATCTTCTTGAGTTGGCAGTGCGGGTCGGCCGGGGGAAGGCGACGCGGGTGGTTTTGTTTCCCACTGCCAGACTACGTCGGCATTTCGTTGTCGTCAGTCTGAGACCACAAGGAGGAGCGCTGAGGGCCCTGGATCCAGAAGTCAAAATACCATTAAATGAAAAAAGACAAAAAAGAAAGAGGAAAGATTAAATCTTAAATTAGACTTTATAAAGAATAATTTAAACATGAACCATAAAACAACCATAGTTTCCTTAACTAACTCGTCTCATTCTGCCCCCACTCCTCCCCCCTGTCCCTGAAACCTTTTTCTTTTTCCGCCCTCCTTCCTTTGCCTTCAGTTCCATTTCAAAAAAGAGAAAACTAGAGCAGTCAGAAAGGCTTGTTAGCTTTATTTTCTGTCATTGTTTCCTTTTTTGCTGTATCCATGTTCTACTGTCTGTATTTTCTGTATTTTAAACAAAATGTGACTTGAAATGCCACACTTTAAAGGACATTTTCTAAAATAAAAGTAACAAAAATTCTGACTGTAATACTGTAATTTTCAACAACTTTTTGAAGAGCTCATGATGAATGACTTTGTGCCGTCACTTTCTTGGTTTTGACCCTGAGATAACAGGACTGACTTGAAGTATGTTTGAACCGTGGGACGTGTTTAAGGGTAAAACACAAAGCGTACACGTTTGTGGTTTTACTTGAGGACTCGACGTGATCATCAGTCGTCCTCAGCTGTCCTCAGGGTGACGGACTAGGCTGCCTCTTTGTTTGTCGCAGGTTGTTTTTGGACAGCGCTGAGGTTTCTTTTCAGGGTTGTTGGACAGTCTGATTGTGAAGCGTCTGTGTAACTACAGGGAACTGAAGCCATCTCTGTTTCAAATGAATTATTTAAAGCTTCTGGTCTCTCTAAAGCTGCCTGATGGCTTTTTTTACTGCTCTCCTCTGGATGATAAAGAGCACTTAGCGGAAAGTCAGTGTGGGCTGCAACCAACAATTATTGATTAATCTGCTGATTTATTTCACAATTCTGTCTGTAAAATGTAGAAAAATACTCATCGGAGCTGAAAGACTTCAAATTAAGACTCCACATTTACTATCATTCATGAATCGCAAATAATCCCCACGTTTAAGAAGCTTGAACCAGAAAATATTTGACATTTCTGCTTGGAAAAATTAATTAAAATAGTTAAAGTAGTCTAATTTTCTTTTGATCAACTTATTAAACTACAGAGTTTACAAAGCTGATGTAGTTTTACCTGTTGAGATGCAGCCAAAGTTCAGGTAGGCTGTGGAAGTTTGATGATCAATTAAAGTACATTTACTCTGTGCTTGAGTACAATTATGAGGTACTTGTACTTGAGTGTTTCCATTTTCTGTTATTTTATTCTTCCACTCCACCACATTTTAGAGGCAAGTAGTTACTAGTTACTTTGAAAAAATAAATAAAACATGAATCCATTAATCACAAAAATGCTGAGTGATCAAATAATCGACCCCTGGTACAGCGTATACATATACATGTAGTGTTGATATATGTATACTGTGTACTTTTATTCCTTAAGTACATTTATTGCCAAAAACAACTTGTCATATTTAAGTCCAGTTAATATCAGATACTTTTACTCAAATACTTTTAGTATTGGTGACTTTCACTTTTACCAAATATTCTAACATGATATCTTTACTTTTACTCAAGTATGACTTTTGGGTACTTAATACAACACTATATAAAAAATGTAGGTCAGCAAGTAACATTGATTTTCATTACTGATTCTGTTTTCTCTGTAAAATGTCAGAAAATAGTTGACTGAATCAGATAAATCGTGCAAAATATTCAGTTTATTGTCATGAAGGACAGAAATCATGTAATATTCATCACTTTTGAGAAGCTTTCACCAGAAAAAGCATCTTGTTTTTTGTTCTACTGGTTTCATTTAGATTCTCAGACTTAATTTTGATGTGATTTCTCATTAAAAACAGTTTGATCTTTTCACATAATTGGTAACAACCTGATTCCCATTCATTCATTCATATGTTTTGATGTAGAAGCACTGAGATAAAGTGACTCCTCTCATGTATGTAACCACAGCAGCAGATGTAAATCCTTAATTCAGGAAGGAGTCCAAAACAGACCAGGTTCGCTTCCCTGATATGGTTATGTTCAGTGATTATCTGTTTAAGCCCATAATCCCTCTCTAATCAGGAATATTCAATGTCCGCTCACAGAGAATTTACTGAAATGACATTAATATCATAACAGTGAAACGGCTTCTTTAGGATCTGCACTGAGGGGAACATACAGTAGGAGAACATACAGTAGGAGAACATACAGGAGGAGAACATACAGGACAGGAGGGGAACATACAGGAGGAGAACATACAGGAGGAGAACATACAGGACAGGAGGGGAACATACAGGAGGAGAACATACAGGAGGGAAACATGACTGTGAGCACTGTGGGTGATGAGCTCTGAACTAAAGATGCTGGTCAGCAGCTGTACGATGCTCTGTGTGATGATGGTTCTGCTCCTGAACCCGGCGTCATGCTTCAAGTTGTGTCCCAGCTTCTGCCTCTGCTACGAGTCCTCTGACCTGGTGGACTGCCGGTCTCGAGGTCTGGTCCGGGTCCCTCTCAGCGTCCCTCACGGCACCTGGCTGATGGACCTGACCGGGAACAAGCTGACGGAGGTCCGCACCAGATCCTTCATGGGGCTGTGGACGCTCAAGATCCTGCTGATGTCCAACAACAGCATCCAGAATCTGCAGCCACAGGTACCAAAAAATCTCTTTTATTGTTTGTTTTTATTTTCAGATCCATTAATGCAATAATACTCAGTTACATATAAAACTTCTGAGAGTATTCGGAGATAAATGTATTCAACAAATGATAAAGTAAAAGTAAAAGTACTCATGCAGGAAAAAACAACCTGCAAAGAAAGAAACAACAAAACAACAGTTGCAGCTTATGGATGTGGAACTAATTTTATTAATTATGATAAAAGTGTTTATATTGGTAGTTTAATAGATGCACTATATTTATATTTAAAGTTGTGACTGAATTAATCTTTCTGTAAAACGTAAAAGTACAAGGAACTAGTAAGTACTTTTTGGGATTTATCGATTTAACGTTAAGTCAATAAAAAGTCAGAAAATAAAAATCTGTGTCCAAAACCAAAGATTTCAGTTTACAAAATAATAAAACCAGTTTTAGAAGAAGTGTCAGATCCTAAAGACAGTAAAAGTAATAACACCACACTGAAAATACTCAATGTCCTTTATTGAGTCACTGTTTCTGATACATGATTTCAGATCTGCTGGTCACACTGATCATTTCTGTCCTGTCCAGTCTCTGTCCTCGCTGCAGTTCCTGGAGAGGTTGGACTTGAGCTTTAACCGGCTGCGTTGGCTCCCCGAGGACTTCTCTCAGGGTCTGTCCTCCCTCCAGGAGCTCCGGCTGGACCACAACCTGCTGCAGCACCTGGACTCCGCTTCACTGGCTGATTTTGAGAACCTGAGGAAGCTGGAGCTCAGCTACAACCGCATCCGGACGATGGATGTCAGGGCTTTGGGCAGCCTGTCTCGACTGCGCCTCCTCAACCTGGAGGGGAACAGGCTGGATGTGCTGAAAGAAGGCCTGCTGAGCAGACAGCAGAGCCTGGAGGTGCTGCTGCTCGGCCACAACAACATCTCAGTGATCCAGACTGAAGCTCTGGCTCCTCTAAGGAGTCTGACTCTGCTCGGTCTCCAGGCAAACCAGCTGCAGCACATCAAGTTCAAGACCTTCCTGAAGCTCCGGACCACCACCACACACCTCCAGATGTCCTCCAACCCCTGGACCTGTGACTGTGAGCTGCAGCGCGTCTTTGGGAAGATCCACCAGGTTCGACATCTGCGAGTGTACGACTACGAGGACATCATCTGCAGTGCTCCTGCTCAGCTAGCTGGGAGCTCCCTGGCATCCCTGGACAGTCACCTGTGTCTGGCTGAGACGGCGTCAGTGCTCGTCATCAGCATCACCGTGACGATCGCTGTGATTGGTGCTGTGGTCAAAGCCGAGAAAAACCGCAAGAGCAAACAAGTTGCAAGTGAGGCAGAGAAAGAAGAAAGCTCCTGAACACAGACGAAGATGGTGACTTGTTTTAAAATGTGACATAATATGGCTGCACACAGCTCATGTCAAGTCTCCTGAAGCCCAGAGATCCCAGATTGAATTGAAAAGACGTTACTGACACTGACAGCAAGATTCTGGATTAAAATGGGTGTAAACAAAATCCATTCAAAACTATCAGTTAACCAGACACGATGTTTGATACGATGGTTCCATTGAGTTTTTCCATCTGTGACATCATGTGGTTTTTTTCCAGAGAAAAATAAATCGTGTGAAAAAACAAAACACATTTTTGTTCTCAAAAAAATCTTTTTGTTCTCAATTTTTTTTTTGGTTTCTCAAAAAAAGAATCAAATTTTTGTTCTCAAAAAAAAAATCTAATTTTTGTTCTCAAAAAAAAAAATCTAATTTTTGTTCTCAAAAAAAAAAATCAAATTTTTGTTCTAAAAAAAACAACTAATTTTTGTTCTAAAAAAATCTTGTTCTCAAAGAAAAATCTTTTTGTTTCTCAAAAAAAATCTAATTTTTGTTCTAAAAAAAAAAAAAAAAATCTAATTTTTGTTCTTAAAAAAAATCTAATTTTTGTTCTCAAAAAATTATCTAATTTTTGTTCTAAAAAATAAATAAATAACATTTTTGTTCTAAAAAAAAACACAACAAATTTTTTTTCTCAAAAAATCTTTTTGTTCTCCAAAAAAATTGTCTTTCTCAGAGAATTTTTTTCTCATTTCTTTTTCTCAAAAAAATTTTTTTCCTGTGAAATTGATATGATTTGATACGACGGTTCCATCGAGTTTTCTGTGAAATCATGTGAAATGTTTTTTTCCAGAGACATTTTTTTTCAAAAATCTTTTCATTTCTCAAAAAAAAAAAACATAAGGCAGCAGTGCTCCTGCTCAAGTAGCCGGCAGCTCCCTGGCATCGCTGGACAGTCACCTGTGAGGCAGAGAAAGAAGAAAACTCCTGAACACAGACGAAGATGAGGACTTGTTTTAAAATGTGACATAAGATGGCTGCATACAGCTCATGTCAATTTTTTTTTTTTTTTTTTAAATCTTTTTTTTTTTCCTAAAAAAAATGTTTTAATCAAAAGAAATACTTTTTTCTCAAAGAAAATCTCATTTCTGAGCAGCAAGATTTTGGCTAAAAATGGGTGTAAACAAAAACACATAAGATGGCTGCATACAGCAAGTTTCATGTCAAGTCTCCTGAAGCCCAGAGATCCCGGATTGATTTGAAAATACGTTAGTGACACCCTTTTTTGGGTGTCACTAACGAAAAAAAAAAAAAATCTTTTCAAAAAGAAAGTTTAAAAAAAATCTATTTGTTTTTTCTCAAAAAAATCTTTTTTTGGACTTAAAATTGGTGTAAACAACAAAACAAAACAAAATCCATTCAAAACTGAAAACTTTGTTAACCAGACGAGATGATTCGATACGACAGTTCCATTGAGTTTTCTGTGAAATCATGTGAAATGTTTTTTGCCAGAGAAAAAAAATAGATTTTTTTGAGAAGAAAAATAGATTTTTTTTCACACGATTTTTTTTTTGAGTGAACAACACATTTCAGGAGAAAACTTTTACATGAAAAAAATGTATATTTTCAGGCAATTCTTTTTCATTTTCAAGAGTTTTTTTTATTTTCATGTAATACTCATGAAGTGCACCACTACCTCGTTCTACATGGGCCTGAGAACTTTCATGTTTTCTTCCAGGGGAGTTAAAATTTCTCCGTGCGCAATAAACACAAGGAGAAAAAAACAAAAATCAAAATGTTTTTTGTTTTTTGTCGAACCAAGCTCAAAGCTCAGAGGTGAAGCGTCTCCTTCACAACAAAAGCTTCTGTTGTGAAGTCATAAAAAGAGAGAAATTAATTTAGATCGGATTTAGAAAATAAATCATCCAAAAAAACATTTCGCTTGCCTCTGGGCTTCTGTACAAACCTCTCTCATCCTATAATATTTTTAATTTTGTCAAATAACACAAGTAGTCTGAATGGTGGCGTCATTAGTAATCATGAGTTCTGATACCAGCAGTGGGCTTTTTGCTGAACCTTTATTTTGTATTTTATAAACGTCATGATTCCAACAACGGTCTAAAACAGCAAACTGATGTAACAGTTGTGAGCCAGCAAACAGAAACCACACTGACAGGTTTAAAGTAGTTCAGTGAGATTAACATGTTTATTTAACCTCAACTGAAACAGTATGATAGCGAAAGTGAAACAACTGCACAAGTAAGATAATAATTGCAAATATTCATGCAGTGAGCTCCGGGAATTTACTGATACATCACCAACTTCACCTTAAAGCTCAAAGGTGAAGCCTCAAATTACACAACCAGCCAAAACTAATACAGTCTTATACAACCGTCCTGCAGAAATCCTCCCTACGTGAGGTTTAATGTTAAGTTTTTGTTGGATTTTGGAGGCTGCAGTCTGACTGTCTGTTTTACACAGATAAGTGTTTTTACCATTTTATATCAGTGAGGGCCGGCTTAACAACTGCGCCACAAACTACATCCTCCAGAGAGGTGGAAGTTATTGCAGGACTGTTGTATTAATAGACTGCATTAGTTTTAGTAGGTGGACCTTGTTGGCGACTGTACAGAAGCTGTAACCGGTCACAGGTCGAACACGTTCCTCCGTTTTCCAGTGATAAGTTACATTTATTTGTTTCTCAAGTTCACGATATTTCTATCATTATCACAGAATAACAAGTGTTGTCTCCCCAAGACAACTGGAATTTAATTCATTATCACAAGGAAACAAAACACTGTTCCGTCTTATTTCTAGGCTTAATGTCTCTTAGATCAGCGGTGCCACACCAGCATGCAGACATGGCATCTTAACAAGTGTAGCTACAGGCAAAAACCCATAAAAACTTTTTGTTAAAAACTTTTTGTGGTTTGCTTTGAAAATCCCAAAACCCACCGCACAGAGTGGTGTGTATGTTATGGTCCACTCTTATAAGGTCATTTTCTCACGATTAATTATTTTGCTTTTGGGAAAACATTTGTTCGAGGGAAAATAAATCGTGTGTAAAATTGGGTGAAGAAAAAAAATGTCAGGAAAATATTTTTTGCACACATTGAAAAAAAGAACAAAGAATCGTTCTGGGAAAAAAGTTTTTCCACACATAAAAAAAAAAAAAATTCTCCTGATTTTTTTTTCTTTCTTCGTTTTACAAATGAAAAAAAAAATCCTGAAACAAAAAAATTCCTGAAATTTTGAAATGTGTGGGAAAAAATTCAAGAGTAAACTTTTTTTTTTTTAATGTGTGAAACCAAGTGCAAAGGATTTTGTTTTCAAGACATGATTTTTTTTCCCACATGTTGAACTAAGAGAGAGACAAAAAAGTTATTCCTCGATTATGACATTGACAAAACACATAGAATGAAACTTGTTATCACAGGAAAAAATATGTTCGACCCATGACCATCGAGGGCTTCTGTACAACTGAGTGTTTAATAATAAATGTATCATTACCAATCCAATTAAGTCCATGAGGCAGAAGTTTACATTCAGCGGTTCATCCAACGCAACACTGTTCATTTTAACAAAAGTCATGGTGGTGATAGATAACAAAGTAAACAGTATATATGAATTAAATACAGTTTAATTAAAGTTTACACAAATGATTTAATTCTAAATCATTACAAAACTCATTCTGTGCTCCATTATGTAACTAAATTAAGGACTTTCATATAAAATGTGATCAATACTTACACAGAAGATAAAGAAGCTGTGCTTATTCAAATCTAAAATGAACAAGAATGCAAGTTAAAAGCAACATAAGTGTTTATTATCAAACAGCCATAACTGTTGCCCTCAATACCGCAGAAGTCAAATTTAAGTTTCCCTTTATTTCTAAAATACTTATCATATACTGTAAAACATTATCGGACCATTTAAGACTTATTTTGGGAGTGAAAGATATCTTCCCTGTAGAGTTACAGTACTCATACTCAGTGTGATGATTCAGAGTGTAACACAAACAAAAATGTAAACAAGAATCTGAATAAATTATTAATTTGCAAAAAAGGAAGCTCCTGTTTTTTTCTTTTTCTTGTAACAGCAAAGTTACCATCTGATAGGCAAAGACAATCGACGCTGCGTACATCCACCAGTCTCAGCTGGGAGTGTTTGAATCCTGAGAGGTCACTGAGCTGCGGCAGCTTTGAGTACGAAGCCGAGCTGTGACGTGAAGGCCAACAATCTCATCCTGCGCAGACACCTCGGTCTGTAAAATGTCTGTGAGAGAGCCCAGGGGTTCAACCGTCGGTCGCCAGGATCAGCACGGCGCCGAAGATGCCCACGTTATGTCCGATCAGCTTCATCTGGTTCCAGAACTCCACCTTGCGGGTGTTGTGCCAGTAGCCGAGGTTGCCATCGATGAGCAGGATCACCAGCGGCAGGGCGACGGCCAGGATCTGAGCCGCCAGGCGGATGTAGCAGCCGGAGAGGAAGGCCAGAGCCAGCACCCCAAACAGCACCTCCAGCAGCATCAGGGTGATCTCTCCTCCGATGATGTGGTTCAGATACGCCTGCTGGTCCTCTTTGCTGTGCTGCAGGGAGTACACCTAGTGGGGGGAGCGTGGTACTGCGTTATTTAAAATGACACTGAAAATACTCCTGAACTCTTGTAAATAAAGTATTAAAGGTCTGATTCATTACATTCAGTGGTTTTATTTCATATGAACTGTGATGACTTCATGTTATTCCATCTTTGTGTGATTCCCCTTGAGCCTGTTTTTCATTATGTTTTGCAGAATAGAAAATGTCATTTTGTCAGTCTTGGCTAATCCCATTTAAAACAGGTTTGGGCAGCTTATTGCAAAATGGATTGCAGGATACCCAGAAGAACATAACCTTTAGTTTTTGTGCATCGGGTGCATGGAATAAGCTCACCTCACTGTGTTACTGTTTTCACTGAGGATTGTTCTTTTGAAATCTTTAAACTGTGTATTTTTGTGTAACTTGAAATCATTGCAAATGAGTCCAATCATAAGTCATTTCAATTATAATCCATTTGTTGTGATAGTGAGAACATGGAGCTCAAAAATGACCCTCTGTTTCTCACAGCCTGAGTTGACCTCTTTAAATGTTTTGTTTTCACTCCAATAGCCAAAGATTTAAGTTTACTATGAAATATAAAAAAGGAAAAAGGGGCATATGACAGTTTGGACAGCAGCTTCAGGCGGATAATAAATGTATCCCCTGACTGCCTCTGTGTTCGTGTAATCATTTTGGCTATGAAGTGTCAGAATCATTCACTAAGCCCAGCCACGCACACAACAAGTCTTACCACACAGATGAGGTAGACCCCCAGGAATACTTGTCCAGTAGACTGCAGGGATCTGCTGCGGGGTTTCTGTCTGTACACCTCCCCCGCTCCACTGGCCAGAACCAGGAAGCCTCCAATAATGGCCAGTGCTCTGGAGTACATTCTTACCTGCAGGAGAACACAGTTAGGATTTAAAGTCTCATCTACAACGCTAATTTCTGATAAAACAATCTACTTTCAGACTTCTAGTGGTGACCCAGATCTGTTTCTCCCTCATGTGTGACACAGATCTGTTTTTAATGTTTCAACACCAATCTGGGCCACTTTCACATGTGCTTCTATATCTGACACATATCCAATTTTGTGGCAATTTGACCTCTGAAAAGTCAAGAGTTTAGTAGGAAGCACATTTTCCTTCCATTTTGACTTTAAAATTGTGTTTATGTTGAGCTAGAACATTAAATCAATGAGTTGTCAACTATTTTGATAATTAATTAACTGGTTTGAATAATTTTTAAGGAAATGTTTTGGTCAAAATTCTCCTCTTAAATGTGAATATTTTCTGGTTTCTGTCCTCTTCTAGGACAGTAAACCGTATCAGCTACTTTAACGTATGCTAGTCTTACTTTTTCTACTAGGATGTGGCCATTATGTGCTGGAAAATGTAATCAAAATCTCTGATTACAACAAAAATAAAAATAAAAATTTAACAAAACATTTCCCTTGTGTGAATGATGTTGACATTTCCTTCATGTTATCAGTTAAGACTCGGCCAGACCTCTTCAAACCTCGATACTGCCTCGGCTAAACCAGAGGAAAAGTCTACCTACAAAAAAAACCTCATACTAATCAAAAGGTTGCAGGGAGTCTGGTGACGATGAGCACACGGTAACTGAACAGCAGCTTGATACTGTAAACCACAGAAGACAGGAGGTGACTCACCTTAAGCCAGTCCCCATAGTACACCTGTTCTCCAACATACGATGCGTAAGTGCTGATGGCCAGCTGTATGGCAGCGCACATAGCAAACCACCTCCTCTTCACCCCAAAGGACATGAAGCTGGCGCAGAGGACGGCAGCCCCCATATCCACATACAGGTACGGCACATGGATGTCTGGTTTCCTGGAGAAGACAATGAATCAAAAATCAAACTCAGTGGATTGTTTTAATTTATACATACATTATTTTGACTCAACTTTTATTTTTTTTTTTAAATTTAAATTTCCCCTATGGGGGATCAATAAAGGTATATCTGATCTTATCTCATTGTAACATCTCACAAAGTAGTTGTACAATATCTAAATGAATAGTAGTATTTTAGTGTAATGTTATATTAAGATTTCAATCTAAAATTGTCCCTTCATCAGGTACAGAGGAATCCAAACTCAGTTTAACTTCAGTAATATGATGATCTAATTCAACTATACTCACTGGACCTGATTGATGACATTTGATTTTTTCCATACATCAGCCAACCTTAAACAATACCCTAAAGTGTCCTAAAATAGCAGTCCGGCAGTCAAAATCCATGAAGGAGGCCACTGTGTAAAATGGAGCACCACAACGAAACTATTTCCAATCAAGTAAACTCACCCAATTAATAATCAATTTTACTAAGTAAGTTAACTCTTTTAGCACAACACCAACTTAAATATTCTTGCTTTCAAAAGTTAAGAAGGAAAATCACAGAGGCAGGCTGGTATGACAAAACCTGTATAGACTTTCCTTTAAGTTGGTATAATTACGGATAATTCAGATGGGTGTGGTTCTCTAAGACAGACCAGCCCTCCACAGACTGAAACAATACACGCCCAGTGTACATAAGAGATTAAAACCACGATTACTACCAGGACAAATTACAGCCTGTCCCTGTCAGACTGAAAATTACAGGCCAGGCTAAATATAACGACTCCTTTTATCTTAAACTAGTTCATATGGCTGCAACTTTCTGGCTGAGTTTTAGTCTACTTGCTGAAAAACAAACCTTATTAGCAGGAAGACACGTTCAAACCTTCAACTCTCACATATTGTCCAGTAGCTGTTATTTACTTATACCCACTAACTGCCTGGGCTGTTATCCTGATGAATGAAGGCTGTATTTGCATGAGTTTGACGCTGGGTTGGTTAGCTAGCATTAGCTCTTTAGCTAGCAGTAGCTCCATTTCAGTGCCCTATTCATTAGCTTTTTTTACCTTTTCGAGTCCGCTCGTTCAGCAAACAGCATCAACATGCTGAAGCAGTTCCAAAATCCGAACCGGGTCAGAATAAATGCTCCTAACTGGCTGAGAAATCTTAACGTCTGTTTCCTACTGGGAGCCGCCATTGTTGCTGCACACAAACCCTCCAACGACACGGCAGGTACTCGAGTGACTTCCTGTCAAAATACATACACCTGTCGAAGTAAAAGTATGTACCTTTCTACTGTACAGAGGGTATCGTTAATTTAAACAAATATGCTCTTATTTTGAAAGGAATTTCAAGACTAGTCCAAAGACGTCTTCCTATTGGCTGACACGTCCATTTGGGCGGGACGGACTCGTTCGTGGGGAGCGGGAGAAAAGACACAAACGTTCGACGCCGCCATCTTGAGGAGAGAGTCGATTATTACAGACATTTTAAGGCCGCAGGAGGAAAATGAGGTGAAGAGATGTGTTTTAATTTAACTGTCAATTTACCTGAATAAATACTCATAGCACATTTTATTGACAAATATAATATATAAAAAACACTTATTTCAAAGCCTCCAACAAATGTCAGGAATATTGTTCTGGTGAAAAAAACAAAACAAAAAAACAATACTAAAAATGACTTAAAAAAATACAATTATTTATTTATATTTTGACCTACAATAGTTTTTTTTTTTACTAATCTAATAATATAAATTAATATATATTTTTTGACATTAAATTTTTTTTTAAAACCAAAAATAGTAAATTTTTTCACTCTAAAAAACACATTTTGAATTATTAATATTTTAAAACTAATTATACTTAGTTTATAATGAATGGATATCATTATCATTTGTGTAATTTATGTGTTGAGTTTTTTTAAAATTTCATTTATTATAAGATTATTCAACAAGGACAGTGCACATTAAATAAAAATGTAGGTTAATTTCCATCTGAAGTCCCTGGGCAGATGTTACTTTATTATGTTATATTTGTCAGTAAAAACACCATAGAGGGCACCATTATACTACACTGTCAGGGACTGAAAAAAGAAGAAACAAAAAAGAAATGCAAAGCTATTAAATGGAGAATATTAGTGTTTGTAAAACCATGAACTAAATAAGACATGTAACTGTAAAATGTAAAATCCTCAGGTCATGAAAACCAACAAATTCCCTTAAACAATACATATATAGGACATCACAGTGTCCTCAGTGTCAACTATGGCCCATAAGAAGTTCAACAGCCCGAGGAGATATCTTCTTTTGGCTTGTTTTGTCCAACCAACTGTCCAAAACCCAAAGATTTCCAATAATAAAATACTGAGATAACATTTCAGGGGCTGGAACCAAAGGGTGTTTGGCGATAATTGCTTGATAAACGTCTTAAACAATGAATTCTTGTTGATGAATTTTCAGCGCTAATGTTAAGTAGTCAAAATCTCTGAGGAGACGTCAAAGTAAGACTCCACACTCATCAGTGTAAATGAGAAATCCTGTGAACAACAAGTTGGACAATGAAAGTGATTCGAGGTATGGAACAGAAATAGGAGCGATCAGTGGGGAGGGGAGTTTGTGATCAGGTGATCAGTGACCAGGAGCGTCTCCACGCTGCTGTTGATCCACAGTGACGTGTCCCAGGTTAATCTGGAGCAGATGAGACTAACCCAGATAATGAAAATGGCTTAGTGTGAGTCCTGCTAAAGGTTGAGTTAAGGATCAGTAGCCCGTCACGTCTCAGATCGAATGTTAATCGGAGGTTATTAGCAGCTAGTGGGACGAGTTTCACAGAGTAAGACATCAAACCTTTAACTTTAGCTTCTTAAGAAATGTCAGTTTGAATGGATACAGTTATGTTCTCAGTTACACAAATCTTCACTTTCACCAGAACGGTATTGTTGTTAATATTAACAAGACATTTAGATGCTGTCAGCCCATCCATTAACTATGCCTGCTTATCCTGTGTCGCCTGGGAGCTGTAGAGACGGTGGGACACGCGAAAGACATCATTCTTGAATTTATCCTGTATGTGAAATGTGCATGCAGATCACACAACCACACAAACAGGCCCCAGAAAAGGCCCGTGGGTTTGGACTCAGGAGCTTAGAGAGGTGGAGGAAGTACTCAGATCTTGTACTGAAGTAAAAGCAGCAATCATACAGTCGCCTATTGAATTATGCTGTTACAAGTAAAAGTCCTGCATTTGAAATTTTTACCTAAAGCTACTACAAGAAACTCTTTGGAGAAAAGTAAACTTTGTTTTAGTGTCGTACCACCAGACTACAGAGCAGCTTCGTTCCTCAGGCTGAGACCCCTTAATTCATCCTATAACTCCCTGCAATAAAAAAAATATTTGAATTTTATGCCTTACTCAACCTGGATTAGATGGAATCCGACCTGTGACAGGCTTTAAAGGTGCTATTTGTAAGAAAAGTTGATTTTTGAGTCTAATTAAAAAACTGATGCTTTGGGATGTAGGACCCTAACCCGTTTTTAGACCAGCTGGGTATGAGACTCAAGAATCTACTTTTCTTACAGATAGCACCTTTAAGAACAACTATAATTATTGTATAGAAACAGCCAATCTTCTTGCTAATGAACTTCTTTGCATATGTAGGTCTTATGGAGGGATCAGTATTAAACAGACTGGTTCATAATCAGTTAAAAGTTCTTTATAGTTGGTTTAAATAAAAGTAAAAAAGTATTAGCATCAAAATAAACTTTGAATAGTTAACATACAAGTAATCATTATGCAGAATGGCATATTTCAGCAAAATCCTTATTACAATACTGGATTATAGTTATTGTTGCATTAATATGTTCATGCTGGTGACAGTGATTTAACTACTTTATATAGTTTATCTGCTGGGTAGCTTGTGATTTTCCCCTCGGGGACAGTTTTGGTTACACAGTCCTGTATTCTTGAACTGTAGGACTTTGATAATCTTTTTGTTCTCACCCCGACATAACTCAAAATACAAGCTTGTTTTGCTGTAATGTTCATAAACAAAACGTTAGCAAAAGGCTTAAAAGTACATGTAAAACTCATGTGAGCTCTTGTAAACTGTTATTCCTTGTATGGAGAGCTCTCTCTGTTTATAGGCCAGCACACGTTGCATTGTGCACCTTTAAAAGACTTCATACACGATGCAGTTTTACTAAACGTGGATATGTGTTTCTATGCAGGTGTTAAAGCAGCAACAATGCGAACATCTGTATAAAGACCTTGAGCAAACATTTACTTATTCACAAGAACAGCAGCATCAGTCTTGTATATTAGGCGTCTGTAGCCTCTTATGGGTGCACACTTTTTAAAATTAATTGGAGCGACATTGCAGGACTTAGAACAGCTGATTGGATGGACTGCAAGATTAAAACATGTAATTAAATCAGTGCTGAAGACTTGGCCTGTTTCCTCTCGGCACAAGAGCTAACCCAACTCTTACCACAAACTATTAACAACTTTATAGCTACTATTCCTTTCTCACTTAGTAAAGCCCACTTTAGCTTATACTGGTTGTATTTTGACACGTCTACCACAGTTTGCAGTTAGCGACAGATGACGTCTCATTTCTACTTGTCTCACTTTCTCCAACACGTCGCCTGCAGCAGATCTGTAATGATCTGCGTCCTCTTCCCTTCCTCCTTTCCTGTTCGGGGGTCACGGCCCCTGATTGATTAATCCCATCACGGGGGATTGGTGACATCAGGTCCAATCCTGTGCCGACCTCCTGCAGCAGGGATGAGCTGGGATGAAGAGCAGTGGGACAGCACAGATCATTCAGTGTGAAGCAGCGACCAGACAAGAGGAAGGAATACACTCGATGAGCTCTTAGGAGCGAAAACTTTTTTCTGATTGTTGAGGACCCCGCCATTCAACAGGTAAAGACTGATAACTGAATTGATTTCTCTGTCATGGATTTACATTTATGTTTGTCAAAGGAGTGTTTTTGAAAAAGAATAATCTAAAAAAAAAACTACAGATTACAGGATTTTGACTTTGAAGAAAATCATGTAAACTTTGAGACATTTGTTTTGACGTTTCAACATTTTAATCTTGATTTACAGCCAGGATGGCTCGGGATATGTCAGATAAGGAAATCCTGAAAATGGAACTGGACCAGCTGAAGAAGGAAGTTAGCACAGCCAGGACACCAGTAAGTAAAAACCTCTTTTCTTTAGACCGAATTTTAAAATTTTCTTGCCATCAATTGTGAACAATCTGTGGAATATTACTTATTAACTGTATTAAAACAACGTAGAAACAATTCAAGGTTTACAAATACAGTTTTAACATGCTGTCTTAAACATTAATGACTGTGTGAAGACAATTTGGTTTGCTATACTTACATCTGTTCTTCATCTTTCCTCTGATCAACAGGTGGCTGCAAACTGTGCAGAGACCATTGCTTTTTGTGAGGAACATTTACCAAATGACCCGCTGATCAAGGGCGTTCCAGATGACAAGAACCCCTACAAGGGAGACAAGGGAGGCTGCATAGTAACATAGCACACGGCAGACATCCAGGGAAAGATCGCAATGTTTTTTATGAGAGCCGACAACATCGCTGTAATGTTCTCGTAGGAATTCCTGTGGATGAAATGTATAGTAGTAGTAAGAAAACTCAGATCTGTAATGGTACTGAAACAAGGATCACTGTATTTACCTGTTGATATGAAAATGTCTGTCAATTTGTAATTAAATTCAAATAGCTGTACGAAGCTTTGACCTCACCCGGCTGCTCACATTATTGCTATACGTATCTCACCTTTATTGCACTTTCATCTCTTTATTTCACACTGGTTAATGTTCAATAGACTGCACACAGTTTGGCGTCCAACATCAGTGCAGGTCATCATGACACTCACTTGTGTTACTGACAAAGCAGGGCAAAGTCACAGGAGTCGTGCAGCGACTGCTTAGTCTAATTCTTAATAGGATTTCAGTCGGTTACAGAGGCCTGTTGACAAAGTGCTGCTTCCTGTATCAAAGTCTTTAAGCTTATTTGCAGCGGCTTCATCCCAGCTTCCATTTCAAGCTCTCCATCCAATTAGTGTCATTTTCGATCTGGGCAACAACAAGTTCGCATCGTTTGTGCAACATTTGCAACACCACTATGTGAATATAGCATTTTAAGTGCAGGTTTAATATCTATGATTGTAAAAATGACAATTAATGCTTCGTAAAAACGTTTTCAGTCCAGTGACTTTAAGCAGCACATGCGTGTCATTGCTTTCAGACAACTTAACCTGTTTCCAAGGATACAGTGACCTACTTATGGTTACTTATGTGGAGGATCGTGACGATTTATCTTTTTGCAACAAGGTCCAAATTTAAGCTTACCTTAGCACAGAGGCCAGAACAGCGTCTAGACTTTAAACTCCCTTCTTCAACTAAAGGGCAAAGTATGCTGCAGCACTACAGCTGGCACTGTTATAAAAAGTACCCCAAAAGTCACACTAGAGTAAAAGTAAAGGTATCGTGGTAAAATATTACTTTGGTGAAAGTGAGTCTAAAAGGATAAGTCTTAAAGGATCGGATATTAAATTCACTTAAGTATCAAAATTAATTTCCTGGCAATAAATACATAATAAATATTAAGTAAAAGTCAATATATTTACATGTATGTATATACTATATTGTATGGGTTGACCAATTATCGGCCTGACTGATTAACGGAGTCGGTCAAAATTTGTGCTTTTTGTAATTTGATTGCTGATAAAATAAATAAATAAAACGTTCTGCTTTGGTTCTGATGCAGAAATCAGCAAAGTAACTAGAAACTTAAGTTATTAAATAAATGTAGTGGAGTAAAAAGTACAATATTGTCCTCCAAAAAAATATTGACCTCAAAATTGTTAAGTACAGTACTTGAGTAAATGTACTTAATTACATCACCAGCTGTGATTATAAGTATGAATTGTAATTGTAAATACATGATTTAAATTTAAAAAAACATTTAAATCATTAATTTTGAAGCAAAATAGCAAGCTGAAATTGTTGGTGGGCGAGTTGCATTGTGGGTAATGTAGGCCCCAGGTTTGAACAAGGCAGAGGAGTGTGGAATAAAAAGGACGATATTTCTGGTTCTGCTGTGTCAATTTTGGACTTTTTTGTTTACACTATATTGGGAGTCTGACAATGTTATACAATGTAAATGCAAAACCTGCAGACTACTTATTTAAATAATTAATGACAATAAGCTAAGGTTTTATTCACGTTATATTTAGTCACATTCACCATCTTCGTTCCTCGATCTCTGACACTCTCCTAGAAGTTTCAGTGACGGCCACCAAACGAAACCCATCGTTACCTTAAAAGAAAATTTAAATTAGTATTTCTGTGGGTTTGAATATTGTTAGAAACATTTTAGATTATGTAAATACACAACTAGACATAAAATAAAAAGCAAAGGTCACGTCGTTGTTAGACACTCCAATGCAGAAATGTTACATATCATATCGTCCAGTTTATGTTTTTGTCTGTCTCAAATGCAAACTCATCGCAGCCAACAAAGCTTTTTGTGGTTCACGTTATCGCTTTAGATTAAATGTATGGCTCAAAGTCAACTGAACTTGTACATAACTTAAGTACAAAGTCCGTGCCGTCCCAGACTGCACGAAACGAGATGTTATCACATGTAATTTATGGATTTACATTTTACATTTAGGCTCATCATCATCCCTCAGGAGAAACGTATTGTGGATATGTTAGGGCATTTTAACGTCAAGTGTTTTTACAGATTTAAATAATGAAACGTCTTGATTACTTGCGTCTTATTCCACCAAGGACACCGACTCTGTCCTTATCAGACCTGAAAAGCTGCAACTCAGTAATGTCACTCAGTTGCACTGTTGTAAAGACATACAACTGTACACTGGATGTGTAAAGTCTAGGATGACTGGTCCAAGGGGTATTCTTTATCTTAATTGCCTTATCAGATAAGAGCAATTAGTGATATATCTAATCTGTGTAAGTTTCCTGTGAACACTTGGAACGACTTACATACTGTACAGAAGGAAAACAAAAATGTGATGCAACCTTCTGATCACAAGCTTGAGTGTAACAACTGTGTTAATGACGTCTGAGCACACAGTGAAACTTTTTTTAATTTTAAAATATTACGCAGATTTTATACAAATCTATATTTAGAGACGAGTGCTTTATCTCTCTTAGAGGACAAGAGATCGATCCAAAGCAACGGAGGAATATATGTTTCTGTCTGTGCACCAAATAAATGCACAGCAATCTTTTATCTAAATTGTGATGTGTGCACTTCCACTGCAAGAAAAATGATTTCACCACTTTATCTTTATTGCCTGTCACAACACCAACAGTGTTACATATCAGACTCCAGCCCCTCTTCTGCAGACCTTTGACCCTCAGCGTACTTAAAAGAGCCTCGCAAGGAGAGCAGCGTCACTTTCACTGCAGCTGTGAACACTGCTTCACTTCTACAGAAACACACTGAGAGTTCAGAGACAGTGATTGGTCTGCATAATGTGGCTCGTGATTTTCTTAGTCTGGTTGGCTATGTGGGCCGGTGGCACATACTGGTACCTGTTTGGGAAAAAGAGCCCTTTCTCCCTGGAGTCAGTGAGACCCCCTGGACCTCGAGAGTTTGATCAGAAGAAGCGGGACAAAGTCATCAAGCAAGGTAAAATTATGTCTTGTTATTTCAAAGTTGTTGGCATTGTGGTGCTTTGTTAGAGCAGTATATTTTTAACCAGTTCAGCCTGAAAAGGTGAAAACTTTTCTGATACTCATTCTCCAGGGAGAATGCACATGTGAAATCTAGTCTAAAAATTTAAATTACACTAGAAAAGTAAAATCTTTACCTACTTTATTTTTTCACATCAGGACTAAACTGCAGAAGTCCAGACCACTGATAGAACAAACACCTGATTGTAGATTTTTGTGGATACAGAGGGAATAAAAACGTTATCGAGGCCATGTTTTAGGACATCAAGTGCACAAAATGCTATTGTGTGTACAAGATACAATAGCTTCCCGCGTTTTGATACATTTGTTACCACACTTTGATTAATTCATACTCAAAAAAGAAGTGTATAGTCTGTTGTGCTGGCTTTCTGTGAGCCATACACTTATCTTGTACGCACAAATAAATCAAAACTTGGTAACAAATTAAGCAAAATGTGGGAGCACATTATATTTTGTGTGCAAGCATTTCGAGTGCTCAATGTAAAATGTGGCCTTGATAAAAAAAAAAGAAATCTACATGGAAACTCTGTAATTTCCATCTTAAAAAGGTCCACTGAAAGCTATGCTAATCTTTGAGTATGTTTTCATCATGTTTTAATGAGTTAACACTACTGAGGAAAGTTGGGCTCAGACATCTAGACCTAACTTCCTGGAGTCTCTGCTTGGTTGCCTGGCAACTGCTGCCATTCTGCTATCCCATCATAAAACAGCCAATTGTGTTTTTTGCACTTCAGTGTGTGTATAAAGTACGACATTCAACATTAGCTAGCTAATTAGTGATCTTAATGTAATATAGTTAAGTGTAGATTTCTGAGCTGGACCAGCTGTATTCTCCATCTTCATGCCAACTTTTTAGCTAGCCTTTGCGCTACGGCTAGTCTATTCTGTCCATCCAAATGTCAAATTCATGTATGTTCAGCACAAAAGCTTGTTAGTCTCTCTGAAGATTAACTAAACAACTTTACACTATGAGTTATCACATTTTGACTCATGAGGTCTTCATGACTTGGTTGGGTTGTAAATAGCCTTACCTACACAAAAGTTAATCTAGTGATAAATGAAAGAATACCTCAAAGTCTGTACTATAAAAATATGTATTTCTAAAAGGTATACACATATAATTCACTGTAGTTCATACAACTGCAGACGTGTGTTTATATAGTTATATAGATACACGGATAAATGATTATCTAAATGGCATAATACAGAGTTTTAGATTAGACCTAAATTTTCCCTATCATCGCGGTGCTTTATCTTAATTATATTACGACATGGAGATTATCTAAACAGTCCAATTTACTGTTTACTGCCAATAGTAGGACACACATACAAGAATTAAACAGTCATGACAGGAGAGGCGTGCAGTGCAACCTTCAAACTATTGTGCAACTCAGTTGTGCAACACTTTTTGATATCTCAGTTTCAGCAGTTGCTCGAGATAACGCTTACCCTGCATCTTTATTAAGCCCGTCTGAACTAGAGAGGTAAGTCTTACCAAGATAACATCCATCTGTTTGTGTCTGTCCAGGTTTCAGCCTCGACAAAGTGCCCCAGAACCTGGATGTCATCGTCATCGGAAGCGGTATCGGTGGGCTCACAGCTGGAGCCACACTTGCCAAAGCGGGGAAGAAGGTCCTGGTGCTGGAACAACATGACCAGGCAGGAGGCTGCTGCCACACATACATCGAGAAAGGCTTTGAGTTTGATGTCGGTAAGACACATTCATGCATATCATTGATAAAAGCAGTATATATAGTCGATTCTAACTGGCCAAAAAGGGTTAGGGTTAGGGTTATATTATAGGAAATCCCATAAAAATGGGAACAATAATGCACATGGGCATTGAGAACTTATGTCGTTAAGGAGGAAATTGAAATATGAAATAACTAAACACCATGTTCCTGTTTCTTTCCCCTCCAGGGCTTCACTACATCGGTCAGGTCCATGAGAACAGTCTGTTGCGTATCGCCTTCGACCAGATCTCTGAGGGCCAGCTGGAGTTCCAGGAGCTGAAACAACACTTCGACACCATCCGGATCGGCCTGGGCGATGAGAAACGAGACTACACCATCTTCTCCGGTAAAACTGAGATGAAAGAGCACCTGATTAAGCAATTCCCTGACGACACGGAGGCCATCGAGACATTCTTCAAAATCATGAAGGTACTATTATCTACTGGACAGTGAGTCTTACGTAACACAAAACTATGAACTTTTACAATCCTGAACATCTTCTGTGTTCCTGACAGGTCTCAGCTAAGAAGACTCACTACCTGGCAACTCTAAAGCTCATCCCACAGTGGGTGTCTCTGTTCCTGCTGAAGTCGGGCATCGCAGACCTCGTCTCTCCAGTGTTTCGCCTCACTGGCACATGTGCAACAGACTTTGTCAACACCCTGACCAGCAACAAGGATCTCCAAGTTATCTTTTCTTATCTTTTCTATGGTGGGTCCTCAATAATGTTACTAAAGTAGAACCTCATGTAGGACAGTGGCACAAATTGTTCTCGCTCTGAACTGGAGAACAAAAAATGATAACGACATAATTATAATGAAGCCTTCGTTCTGTGTTTATTTAGGCGTGCCTCCAAAGGACTCCAGCATCCTGATCAATGCCCTCCTGATTCATCACTACAAACGAGGTGCTTACTACCCAAGAGGTGGAGCCAGCGAGATTGCCTTCCACATCATCCGCACCATTCAGAAATACGGAGGAAACTGCCTGGTCAGAGCTCCCGTCTCCCAGATCATGGTTAACGACAAGGGAACGGCGTACGGTACGAAATGATTCTAGCTAATATTTCACCTGTTGAAGGCAAGACACTGTGAACTGACTGAAGACTTCCTTTCAGGTGTGAAAGTGAGGAAAGGTCAGGAAGAAGTGGAGGTTCGTGCACCTGTGGTTGTTTCAAACTGTGGCATCTTCACCACCTTCCAGAAACTTCTTCCCCCTCAGGTCAGAGTCAAGACAGGTGAGCAACGGATCCTTTTTACTTAAATGGATTAATTAAATTTTGTAGTGAAAATAGTTATAAGGTTTCACTGACTGTAAACTGTTTTGATCTTTGTAGGCATTCAGGAGAGACTGGACATGATGAAACATGGCAGAGGATCGTTCCTGGTCTTTTCTGGATTTGAAGGAACTGAAGAGGAGCTGGGCCTCGAGTCCACCAACTTCTGGCTGTTCAAAAACAACGATATGGACAAGTCGTAAGTATTCAAAGCACTGATCACACTCAACAGTAAACACAGAGGGAGATTTCAGCTTCCACAAGGGGGCGCTGGTGTATAAGAAGTAGGAACGCAAAGTATTCACAGAAGTAAGACTCACTTCTCAGAGTAGGCTTAATCACAGTTGCATTAAAGTTGATCATTTTTCTTGTGGTTTAACTTCATCCAACACTGTCTAACTTAATATTTATTGACCCTACACATAAAGAAACACACTGTACAGCGTATTACTGTATGTGATTTATTCAATTACAACTTAGACTTCCCTTGTTCGTCCTCTAGATGGAGTACAGGATCCGTCAGGTCTCAGCTCGAGGATGTAGATGCTATACTCATGCATTCTTTTATAAGTGGCCACACTGCTGATAGAAGCAGCCCTGACCTCTCTGACAGACGGATGACAGTCTGAATTTTACATGTTACATGTCTTTTTTTTTTCTCCTTGTAGGATGGAGGACTTCTTTGCTTTGGGCAAAGAGGAAGCACCGGATAATATTCCCATGATGTTCATCACAATGCCATCAGCCAAAGATCCAGAGGCCAAACTGAGACACCCTGGTACAAAGACCTACTTCTTTACCTACTGTTGTGAACAATATTAATGAATTCAACATCTCAAATTAAAGATAAAGCGACAAATGTTGCTGGTGGCACATCATACCAAATATCACATCCGAGTGTCCGTACAGGTTTGTTGTGACGTCTTGTGTGTTTCACGTTCACAGGAAAATCTTGCATGACAATACTGACGATGGTGAAGTATGAATGGTTTGAGGAATGGAAGGACACCCCGGTGCGCAAAAGGGGCGATGAATACTACAACTACAAAATGAGATTTGCTAAGAACCTCTTTGACTGGGCCTGCACTTTGTTCCCTAAAATCAAAGACAAGGTACGAGCGGTCGTTCTCTTTGTGCACATTTTAAGTGTCATTTTATTGTCAGTGCAAGCAGATTGAAATCATCTACAACATTTAGTTTCTAAGGCAGCATTGTAATACTTGTATGACTTGTTTTTTCAGTTGGTGTTCCAGGATGTGGCGACCCCTCTGACCAACATGCACTACCTGGGTGCCCAGCGTGGAGCCATGTACTCCGCTGAGCACAACCTGGAGCGTTTCCAAGCCGAGGCTGTGGCGAGGAACAGGTGCAACACCCCCATCAAGAACCTCTACATCTCAGGTATGAAAAGTTAAAGCCAAGGTTTCACAGTCAGTTGTTGGTGTGAAGTTATCATGGGCGCAGAAGTGTCTCAACAAGCCCTAAAATTGATTCACTTGATGCAGGAGGGTTGACAATGCTTTGAAATGTGAGACTTTCTTTGCAGTGTGATTTTCTTCTACTATATAAACCACTTGTTGCTGGATGAGCTGTGCAGTAAAGTTGAAAGATTTAAAAATAATCGTAGGAAAAGTCACAAAGCAGAAGGAATTAAAGCTTGTGACAAACGATCATCCGTCTCCAGACTCCAGGCAGTCTTGTCTCATCCAGCATGTGTGCGTCTGTCTCTTCCAGGTCAGGACGTGTTCAGCTGTGGGATAGCGGGCGCTCTACACGGTGGACTCCTCTGCGCCTCTGCTGTGTTGGATCACATCATCTACATCGACTTGCTCTTTCTCAAGAAGAAGCTGAAGAGGAGAAAAGCCAGAGAGCTGGCCCAGCTGGCTCAGAAGAAGCTGCAGTGAGAACGTTCTCTACTTCCCCTGCAGGACAGTGATGAAACTGCACATACCTGGTGCCAGAGAGGAACCTCAAATTGTTGTGGGAAACATGAACACAACGCCCCTGAGTCTAAGATCTACTCTATATACCAATCTAATAAAGTCTGAAGATACTAATGCCAATAGTGCACCTTCCTGACCGTTACAAGGAACGGATGTTATGTGTTTGTACTAAACTCTGTCCAGATTCAAAACTCAAAACATCACCAATGATTTGTTTTCAGAGCTGAAGTCGTCACGCCTCAGTCAAATCTGTGAAAAATCAGGAATAATCATGTGTTGGTTCCTGCGGATCCACTCACAAAAAATGTTATTTTTGTTATCAGATTTATGTAAAAAGTTCTCCCTGTGTTTGCTGTTGAGGACGTCTTGAGCTATGATTTAACACAGACACACAGTATGCTAAAGAGTTAGCATTGCATGGGGCACTGAAGCCAATGATCTACCAGAGACTCTGGCATGATTTTGGCGATGAGTCTTGGTAATTAATTTGAGTCAGAAGCCACAAAATGAGTCGAAACCATCTCATCTACAATACTGCATTCATTGTGTATATACGCCAGAGGCTAGGGGAGGTAATGGTGCAGTTGCTTCTCAGTATTTCCAATCTTTTAGTGCTTTACCTGATATCTTTAAAATTGTAATATATTTAATAAGCTTGCAGTGCGTTTGTTGTTGTGATTGTGAGCACATATATTAACTTATTAACTTAATTAGCACATTATTAACTTATCTATGTAAAATGTTTTCTCTTCAATTGTTTTGTTATTTAGGGGAACAATTTTATGATATTATGTATAGTTTCACTTCATGTTATCCTGCATTAATGTAAAAATGTAAAAGATCAGCAAATGCTTAATCATAGGTACGACTGCATGATGCCAAATGCTTTGACTTTTAAAGATTTTTTTGTTTTTGTGATGTATGTACAGGACTTTATATCTGCTTGATGTCTTTTCCTGTCGCTGCTTGGTTTGTTTAAGCATTAAACAAAATGCATATATATCTTTTTTTTTGCTGTACATGCTCAATAAACTTGATGAACCATATTAAAATACTCACTCTGTCATATCCAAACGCTCAAAACATAACATTTTAAATGTGCTAAAACTGATTTAGATCATCAGTTAGGACCAACATTTGATGATATAACAATACAGCTACATTAAATAATACTATTTGTAAATATTAAAAGTATCAGGAACAATAAGAAGCATCAGTTATAACGGGTGGCTAATTATTTATATCTCACTTACAGGTGAACTGAGATTGTAAGCCCCTCTGCGTCTCTCAGTTCCCACCTATGTTGTTCTGACCTGACTTATAACCCCGGCGCTGTTTGACTAACTGCTGAAATCAAAGGTACGGGGGGAAACCTCAGACTTCCTGCACTAAGTGAACATTTCCTCAGTAAACGGTGGGCATATTGGCTGACAAACTGTGGTCTGCAGGAGACGACCGGGGGGATCCGAAGAGAAGAATGCCCCCTCTGTCCAGTCAGCCGGTGGGATGCCAGTGCCTCTCTCGCTCAGTTAACCTCCATCCCTCTGCTGTACAAACTGAGGCAAAGCTCTCGCCGGCTGCTGCAGCTGCTCTGATGTGCAAGTTTTTTTTACTGCCACCATTTCCCTTTTTCGATATAAGTGAATAAAAAAGTCAAAAAAACTGAGGCAAGTCGAAGGAACGAAGAGCAAAATAAGAGGGAGAGAAGTTAATTATATTGACTTTGCCTGGCTGGAAGTTCAGTAGGCCATAACATATAATTACCATGGCACGATAAAGTGCAGAACTTCACCAGAAATAAACGTGAAATCAACAGTAACTCTTACTTTCCTACGCTGTGCTCTGACTGACTCACAGAGCTATAAACAAACCCACCTAGAGTCAGTTTATCCACCTTTTGAGCTCTGGAAATAATTTTAACTAACATTTCTGAGCCATGCTAGCCATGTGACTTTAGGGAGGGCTAAAAGTTCTCAACAGCTTTTTGACAGACAATCATATAGATTTGTACATTTCATGATCTCCAGAGAATGAATCCTACTGGTATTTCTTTTAGTGCTACCACGAGATTAACATTTTTGTTTCTAGTTAAATGTCTCAACAACTATTTGATGGATTACCATCAACGTTGGAATCCACATTCATGTAACCCTCAGACGAATCAGTTCATTTTCACGTACATCTATGCATTACTTGAAGACTGACTAAGTTGTGCTGGAGCTGGATATCTGAATGGGTTTTTTTTTAACAACCTGGCAACCTTAACAGCTTATTACTGATCTGTAAACCATTACTTTTATTGTTATCTGTCATTACCTCAAGGACAACCTTCCCACCAGACTAGAGCTCCCGTGGCAGACTTGTGCTTCCTGAGGTTTAACACAAGAATGGTTACCTGTTGG
The DNA here is from genome assembly GCF_965226575.1 of Pagrus pagrus. NCBI lineage: Eukaryota > Metazoa > Chordata > Actinopteri > Spariformes > Sparidae > Pagrus > Pagrus pagrus. Next base: position 3,786,003 of record NC_140208.1, on the reverse strand, counting down.
AATAACTTTCCTTTGCAGATGAAAACAACATGTGACCACCAACATTTTAAAAATAACTCTAATTTAAATCATGGTTTATGATTGATTTGCTGTGAAGTGTAACCTTATCCTCGTAGTTTACACTTCTAATTGGAACTGTACTTTTTACTTTTACTCTCCACTTTGTAACACAAATATCTGCTCTTCCTACTCCTTACATTTTCAAAACAGGCTCCATACTTTAGTTTTAATGCATTTGAGGGGAATTATCAATTATTTACAGCGCTTTACCAACGCAAAAATGTTGGCATATGACATCCTGGGAATGAGACGCAACAATAAACTATCTTTGTGGTGCGTTTATGAACAGCTCGGACAAATCTTACTGATCTACCTGTAAGTTTAATGGTCTTTGATACGTTTACTTGAGTAATGGTAATGATTTGACTTGGTCACCTGGACTCTTGCATCTTATATATAATATATTGTGTTATTCTTGACACTTTTGCAGTTGTGAGTGATTTGTGACTCTTGTACTATCAAACAAACTAAACTAAAACTATTAATAAAACCTTTTGCTATCGATCATAAACCCTTTCTAAAAGAAAATAGCCTAATTAGAGAGGGGGTACCTCAATTTATTCCTAGAAAAAGGGTGAAAATATCATTTATTTTGGTTTGTAATGGTAGTTTTTAAACGGTTTCGGTGTAGTTTGCCACTTTTTATAAAACATTTCAGATTTGCAGAGACAAAAGGTCTCTCACTGTTACTGCAGAAAGTAACCACATAGAGCGTGAAGAGGAAAAGGGACCTGTCATTTCACAAAGAAAGACATCCCATATTTAACTTTAAAGAAAAGCTAAAATGGGCAGATCTGAGGAGGAATTTCAGTTTTTCTTGACCAGCAGCATAAGCACCACCTCAACCCCCCTTCCTCTTTTTTCCTCTCGCAGGCGGCTCCCACATGTTTAGACACGCTATTACATCGAGAGAGGCCCAGAGGGTCGGATCTTAAAAACAGCAGTCCACTCTTTCCACTGTCTCACCCACTCTGCACAATACCTACTCTCAGTCGAGCAGACGCACACTTTCAAATGAAACTTCAGAGGCTGTGTTTCAAAGCTAACCCGACAACACTTGAAAAACTTTTAAAAACATAAAGCAAACAGTGAAACTCGCAAACAGTGTAGCAGCAGGATTGGCTCTGAGAGTATTCATGTTGCTGAGGCTCTCGTCTCAGCGTTTCAGCCAGCTTTCCTTCTTTTCCAGATGTTGGAGCTCCTCCCCGCTGGCCTGCCGCAGCCTCCCACAGCTTGAACCCAGCCAACAACCACAGCTGCTACCAATCTGACGACTCTCAAAAGAAAGTTTCAGACGACCCAGATGAGAGGAAGACCCAGTCTGAAGATAGCACCCAGGATCAGACTGGGCTTTAAGGCATGAGCAGGTGATAGAAAGCAGCAACAGACAGTTTTTCAGGGTCACTCCTACTCAACTACTATTTTACTGTAAACTACAATGTTCGTCAGAGATAAAGGTTTTCCAACGCACCTAACCCTTGCCATAGATGGTGATTTCAAATCAAACAATACAGTGTCTGTTTTTTCACAGGCACCAATTTCTTGATTCCTGTTTCTTTGGATTGAACCAAGTCAGACTGACACTGTTTTCCTGCTCTGCACAGATCACAGACCTCTTGTCGGCTTAAAGCTGCCGCGTGAGGCCAACTTTTTGTTGAGCTAAATGGAAAAACCAGGGAAAATGGCATCTCCCCCAAATCTTCCTTCTGCCTGAAAAATCTTTCTACAATCAGAAACACTGCTGGCCCACATGTCAGCCCGCTCAGAGCTCAGACTAGCAGTTGTACATAATGTTTAGGTTAGTTCTGCATTCTCTATCCTAAACTCTGGTCGGTCGTTTTATCGCTAAATATGCACACAAACGGAAAGTATTAGTTGATTAATTAATTGTTAAGAAAATAATCGCTAGCTCTTCTGATAATCAATGGTTGTTTAAGTCATTTTCAAGCAAAAATGCCAAGTTTCAGGTTTTCACTTGCAAAGTTTTGTTGCTATATTGGTCATTTATGACAGTAACTTGAATATCTTTACATTTTTTGACCGTTGGTCGAGTAAAACAAGCATTTTAATGACATAACTTTGACTTGTGGAAACTTGAAGTGATCATTTTTCATTATTTCAGACATTTTAGATACTTGATAAACTTAAACTTGCAATTACTTTGGTTTTCGGCAGCAGAAACAAGTTGTGAACAGAAGAGCACGATGATCTTTCATTTGGAGCCGTTTCTTTCTTTTTTTCTTTTAGCTCTGTTTTTGGTCTCCACCATCTCCTGAGAGAAACATCTGGCTCATTAGCTGCTAAATACTCAACTATGTACACCAGCAAGTCGCTTACAATGTCTGACTGCCATTTGGTGCTGAGCAGGTAGTGTACAGTAGATTTAAAGACCTTCTTCACTTTAAAAAGTTGCCTGTTGTGTTAAGAAACAATACTATGAGAGCAGTGGGAGTTAACCAAAACAGTAAAGTTGTGGTCAGACATCTAAACAATGAGATGGCACTCGCTTTAAAGCTCTCTAAAGCTAATATGAGCAGCAGTTTGAAGTGAGAATTCTGTCATAGAAAATATTGGAAACAGAAAAAAAGAGGAGATTTAATACGACAATCATTCAAGATCGATCAAAATCAGAAATTGTCAGATTTCCCCCAAATTTCAGAAAGCTGAACTAAACAACATGCTAGTTAGCTCCCCGGTTGGCCACACCCTGGAGTTACAGAAAGCCTGGAAGATGGTGATTTGAGAAGTTATTCTGATGTGCTTCATTGCTGACATCTACAGTGCACCTAAAACGATTCGCATTATCATGTTCCCACCTCGAGCGACTCTATTAACACCCTCACCATTTCTTCTTCTCATCCTACTGACTTGAATTAGAACGAAGGAATGTTTCTTGGCTGGTCTCTACTTTCCCTTTTCAGCTGTTTGTAATATGTCTCGTGAAGCTGCTCTGCCCATCTGATTGTAAATTATGCTCCATGTTAGAGATTGGATGAGAGAGAGAGCGAAGAAGACGAGAGGAGGCAGGAACAGGGAGGCCCAGAGAAAGGAGAGCATTTGGATAAAGCAGCACCTCTTCGTCCTTTTACAAGTATTCACTCTACAAGCTCCTGCTCCATTGTGAGATTGTATCGTGAGGATGCAGATGGTCTGCTCCACCCCTCCAACTGGCGACAACAAACAGCTGACCTTTGTCAACCAGGTTTACTTTAGCGATGGTCCCAACTCCTACACCCTACAACCTGAGCATTTCTGTCCTTTAAATTAAAAGGCGTGCAACAGAGCGACTGGGGAGACGCTGTTATAGAGAAAACAAAAGTAATCACCACCTGCTAAACCACAAAGGCACAACACTCCATTATGTGATCATGGTTTACAGAACCGTGCTGAAGATAAGAGTCTCTGGCTTTCATCCGGCACTGACAACGTACGATCGTTGTCAGGATCAGGACGAGAAATCAGGAATTTTACACATAAATAACTGCACAGGAAGAAATCACGTACAACTTATATTATACTAATAATAACGATCCTGTGTTTGAATCAAAGAGTTCATCTCTTAGGTCTCTCACACCCATCTGCTCTGCATCTCCTCCTTCCAGCGGATGCTTAAGACATGATCCAGCGCTCTCACATTTCATCGCCCCCCTCCCCACCTCCACCTTCCTCCTGCAACATGCCCACCCTCCACCGAACTGAGTAATCCTCATCAGCCTGATCCATCCGCATTCGTCATCAGCGCTCTGTGTTTACATGGTGAGCCAGCTTGTGAAGTTGGGGTGAGCCTAAATGCTGGAGACCGTTATGCACTAGAGGGGGCTCTTCTTGTGGGTGTGATCCCAGCCAACCCTCATAAGGAGATGACTCCTCAACACATGGTTTAGATACAGTACACTGTAGAGTTTATGTGGCACTTTTTCTTTATGAATCAAGGCTCTGAGTATGGCTACAGTAGAGGCAAAAAAATAAGATTGTGATCATTTCCCCTGATATTGCAATATGAGTCACGATTTTAGTGGGAGTGGTAATTTTTGCACTTCATTTTCACTGACAAACATTAAAAAAGATAATGATTGTATCAAACAAACATGTTCCTTTTCATCTGAATGTGACTGTTTAGACCGGGGCATCTCAGTAGCACCACAGTGCTTCATTTATAATGGTGTGTTGTCAAATATTTTACCTTTACCTATCAAAACATTTGCAGTGGCAGGAATTTGGACACTGCACTTTGCCATACTGATAATATTCTGAGAAACTGTTCATTCCTAGATCTGAGGATAGAAAATGTTAAATGCTGTGCAAACACACATGAAGATGCATACAGATGCAGCTAAAAACCATTTAGGAATGAACAGTTAATCCAGGTTTTATGAATGAAGTTTATAAAACATCAAAACAAATGCAGGCAACACTTAAAATGAAGGCACACATACAAACCATTAAGTACTTACTTGTTAGCAACCATATTAGTAGCATATTGGCCCTTCATTAGTCGTTATAACACACCTATTAATGCCTTATTCTTCTACAACTACTGGGTTGTTAACTAACAGTTTTCCTTTAATAATATGGTCCATTCTTATGTAACAAAACTACAAGTGTTAATAGTGTCCAAATACCTCTAAATGAAGTCTTTCTAACTCTGAGTATGTTCCCCATGCATGCTAATACACAACTAGTTAATGGTGAAGAAGTGTACCTTAAAATAAACTGGGTTAGGGTTAAACGTCTCAACATTTGTTTGAGTAAAAACGTTCACCACACACAGTGGCGGATTTAAGAAATTTGGGGCCCAAGGCAAAGGCAGGCATGGGGCCCTCTGAAATGAGAAGACAACACACAAAACAACAGGTCAATTATACAGACACATACGTTTTAACAGAATACACATGTATTATTTGTTTTACCTGTTGTCCCTCTCTTCCTGTCCCTTTTTCACGTTGTCTCTCTCCCTCATTCTGAAAACAGACACACACAAAACACAGTATAAGGCTCTTACCCAGTGGTGAAGTGTAAGTATATTTACTCAAGTGCTGACGTAGACATTTTAGGATTTCACGCAACTTCAATTTTGTCTGCTCCGCTGTATCTCAGAAGGCAAATACTGCACTTTCTACTCCACTACTGTACATCATTTACGTTGCTGGTTACATATTTCAAACCCTTCCAGCCCAGTGAAAACCATGTACCCTCAAAATGATGATTTAATGCTAATATTTGCATATAAAAATTAATAAAAACTATTTAGAGATTTAAAACGTAAAAACAAGAGGCGTATCTCATGCAGCCAGTGTAGTTACATGATCCCACACTGATTTTGAGTCAATTGATCACATGACCTGGAAGCTATTGAGCTAACATGCTCAATAGCTAACAATAATAAAAATAAAAGTAAAGTATAAAAATTAATAAAAATTAATAAAAATTATGAACATGTAAATGTAAAAACAAGAGGTTTATCTCATGCAGCCAGTGGAATAACATGATACAACACTAGTAGGGCTCCAATGATTTTATTATAACATAAACATGTCCCTTGTTTCTATTGGCATAAGGAACATTTCCAGGTTTTGTCCATGGACAGACATGAGCCATGGAACCACTGGTCGCAGTCATCACATTGGATCTGTTTAATTGAAAACAAATTATATATTTCATTATTTTTTCTTCTTCTTTCTCCTCTTTTCAGCACGGCTGGGGTAGCTTCTTTTCCAATGTAGTGGAGGCTGAAGGGGGGGGGGCCCCGACACACACATAATACGATAAGCATTCTGCTGGCAGAGGATTTTAATCAAAAACATAATTAATGTGCGCAAATAAGTAATAGCTGTATTAATCATAAGTGTATGAGGGTTTTTATGGGGCCCTCAGGAACTTGGGGCCCTAGGCAACCGCCTAGTTTTGCCTAATGGTAAGTCCGCCCCTGACCACACACTTCTTCCATACTTTCCAAGTGATACACAGTTTGCTGAGACATGCTCAGGTCTTGATCTTCACACACACCAACTGTTTACTTTTCCACTTAGCACAGATATGAGAAACATTCGGCCAGAAGGTGGCATACTCAAGTCCCTCATTGATGCCCTGTGGTTTAATATTATGGCCACATAATGTCACAATGGATTAAAAACTAGCAGAGCTGCAACTTAAGAATATTAACTATGATTATCAGAGTTAAACACTTTTTCCTCTGAGGTGAAGAAACAAACACATGGGCAGGGTTTGCGATGTCATCTGTCTCAGCTCAGGTCTCCAGCTGACAGACACTAATTCCTCTGTCCAGATCTGTGAAATCTCAAGTGAAAGCTCTGCTCTCTCATTGGAGGAGGTTGTTTTCTCTGGTCTCCAGGTCTGAGGACGAGGCCTCACAGCATGATGATCCCAGAGGAGTCGTACCTACAGGGTTTCACTTCAGCACTGAGGCCATGTTGGCAGGATGACCTCTCAGTGGAGACTACATCTAAACAGTTCCAGGTGGGAAATATCAGGAACTGTTGTGTACTCATTATTCTACTCATTATAGCTCATAATACACATTTTGTTCAGCTTTATACAGATTCTGAGTCATCTTCTGGTCTGTAATGTGAGATAAAGAAAGAGAAAAGACTGGAGGTTTCCATTACTGACGAGTTGCTCGTGATTCATCCTCTCTGAACTCAGATGTTTGGTCTGCTAGCAGGCTTTGTGTGATTAAACTCCCCCAGTGAAAATGCTGCACCACAGACTAAGACATCTCTAGACTCCACCTTTTGCCTCCTGGTCTGAGAGTTTTTCCTGTAAAGAAAGCTGCCGATCAAATCCTTTTGGGTGCATCTTTCCTCTGTATTATAACTGTCTGGGGGAGCCTTTTTTTTTTACTGCTTTTTGGGAATTCCTTATAACTTTTCCTGCCCTGAACAGGATATTTTAACTGGGTTGGGAGTTTTCCTGACATAGGAATGAAAAGTGTGTTTTGTAGAATCATAAGCTGAGGCAAAAACAAACTGACAAACAATCCCCCCACCCAAAAAACACACACTTTTCTAGATTGATTCATTAAAGCGTCTGAGGACAGACTGTATAACTAGTGGAGGTGTGTGTGGGTGGATATACATAGCTACAGGTCATATAAAAGAGGTAGCCTACTTGTTATGGCTTGCACTGCCCTACAGCTAGAAATCACTTTCTCTCTCTCTTTACACACATACACACACACACCACACATATAGACACACACACATATATGTACACACACAAAGCAAAGATTGGTTGATCTGAAGACAACAGATACAATAGGTGTGACAAAAATTTAAATAACAAGAACTCACATCCTCATACCTAAACAACTGACTGGGTCGACTGCCAGTGACTCGAAAAATGACTTATATCACTGTTCCCAATACAATACCACCCTCGCAGTGCACCAGTGAAACGAGTTGGTTTGGTTTCGGCACTAATAAGTTTTTCTGATGAGGACGACTGAATGTTGAAACAAGTATGCAGATGACAATCCGGTATTGGAAAGGTTACCTCAGTACAAGTTTGGAGCTGTTGTCAGTAAAACAGTGAAATTAAATATCAAAAGTAAAATAATTCATACTGAAAAATCAGAAAAAGCTTATAGAGTACATCCAGTGTAAGATGTACAAACTTTTACTTAAAAATGAAGTGGTGAAGTACAAGTAGGGTAGTAGGGCACCTAAAAAAATTGCATTTCAGTGACGTATTCGAGTAAAATATACTTAGTTAGTTGCTATTTTAGTCGACTAAATCTTCCAACTGTATCAACCAACTGTTAAAAGTTACACACACCCCCCAAAATGTGCTTAGTATTGAACTACAATAACCAACAATAATAGGTTATTGAGATTACTGGGCGCATAGAAGCAACCACAAGACACTCAAAGAAACAGTCACACAGTGAAAGTTTGCTGGTATCGTTAATGTTTGCATGTCACGTTCGTTAGCTGGCTGCCTGGATTTCATATGTCGTGGTAATCTGGTTTGAGGGTTGAGATTATTACTCACTGAAGTGATTTTTAGGGTAAATTGTAAGTATTTTGGTGTCTATCAGTCAAAGTGAAGCTCAGCATTGCAGATAATTGCCATGACACGGACAACAGTATGTCTAATGTGGCATATACAAACTGTTTTTCTGTGACTAACCATAAAAACCTTTAGTCCCTGAGACTGACTGTTTCAGGACTGTTTTCATTTTTCCTCTTGAAGGTTTTGTTTCCGAGGCTGAAGTCACAGCGCAGAGCTGAAGCATAATGCAGCCAGCAGCACAGAGTTAAGTGATTCCAGATGCTTTAAGAATTGAACTCATGTGCAGGGACAGAACAAAAAGATGTTCCTCTTTCCCTCATTTATCCAAGTTATGCTCCGCTGCTGTCATCCTCCTTTTCCCTCCCTTGCTTTCGCTCACAGAAAAGGCACTGAGACAGTTACCTGTGTTTGAGGCAACATTTGGGCCTTAAAATGAAAAAGAAAAAAGTTCCTTCCCTCGAGCTAAGATATCAGATTTCATGGATATGCCACAAAAAAAGTTTGGAAAACTTGGAACAAATGCAACTCTGGTTAGACGTGGGTGGAGAAGCTCAGGACTATAATCCTTTCTTAAAATTTTACTGCTGTGAACTCGACAATAAAACCTTCTGCACACGACACAAACTATACAACACACAGAGTGACAATCCCTTAAACCACTGCTGCATCTTCTTGCATCAACCTCCGTCAATTTGACAATACAAAGACAAATTGTATGATTTCATGGTCGGTATCTGTTTCGCTAGGGCATGGCTGGGGTGGGACTGGGCTGGGTGTAGCGGGTGGGAGAAGGTGGAGTCTGACACTACCTCGTGAACTCTCAGGAAGGACGCCTCGGGGTGGCTACTCTTTTTAACTGGGTGCTTCTCTCCCTCCCACTGCTTAGAGATGTTAAAATGAGAGCAAGGGAAGAAGGAGGAGGAGGAGGAGGAGGAGGAGGAGGAGGAGGAGGGGAGGTGTAAAGTCAAATAAAGAACTCCAGCAATGCGCAGGACAGGTAGAGACAGGACAAAAATTAAAAGGAGAAAGAGAGAGAGAGGAAGAGACAGAGTGAAGATGTGGCAGACCAAATGAAAGGGAAACAGATGAAGTGTAAACAATCAAATCTTTGGGCTACTTCACTTTTGATATATGTCGTAGAAGTTCTTATTATTTTATAGCTGCAAGGCGAGCGAAGACACCTCAAAGAGGACATTAAAGCAGCAGCATCCCAACACATTATAACACACTACATCAATATTACGATTGCAGACGTTAGAAAAACAGACTGCAATATGCAATCATGTCTTGTTAAGCTGCTGAGCTCCAGGAAAACTGTTCGGAGGAGGAATGCAGGCGGTCGAACGTCTTGACTTGTTGAGGGAGAGTCCAGCACACTGGAGGTTTAGATCCTCCATAATCTCAGAGGTTAATATCTATGATCTCTGGAGCTAAATGCATCGTCATCACGTAACTATTTATCATCTTGAGATACAATTTAGATTTTTTTCACTCACAAGTCATGCTTTTGAGGTTTTCAAGAAAATATCATTTAAAAAAAAAAGGAGGTTTAAAACACTGACCCAGGTGGCTGTGTAGCCTAAGTGCGGTCATTAGAGTCAGAGGGGCTTGACGGGGCAGGAAGTGGTGGATCCTGTCTTAAATGTGGGTGGCCGCTGTCATTATCAGGTTAAGTATAACCATTAAACTTAATGAAAAGTCGAACCTCTGTGACTGATGGTCGCACGTTGACGTGATGTACCCCGATGATGACATACGGCCTGTTTCTCTCACGTTCAAGCCAGGAGTCTCCTGTATGTGGCTTTATTTTAACAGTACATGCACTACTACTAAATCACATCGCGTCATATTCAATGCAAAGATTGTCTACCAAGTGTATAAATTCAATACTAAATGTATCTCATTGAAATGCATCACTTTTATGTGTAGTTCTTGAATAATAAACATTTTAAAAACACATTATGTCCATGTAAAGGTTCCCCTTAACCTTGTTATTTAATTTATAGACAATGCCTCAACGTGATACAACAACTTTGCATTAAATTTGACACTCGGTTGCGGGATAGAGACATCAGATTCTTTGCTTTAATATTTTCTGTAATCTGCAGATTATATTTTCTTTTGTTGGACCTTCAAATTCTTTCCCGATCTGGACAACGTGCTTTAACTAAGACCATCTGTTTTGGATGAACTCACTGCAGAGATGATTCACTGTGTTCAGACGTTGCCTCACAAAAGTGTTCATCAAATATCACTGCGAGAAGACACATTTAACGCTCTTAGCGCTTCTTTTCCAGATTCCTATTCTTTATTTTCATATAAATTTTCAAAAGGATGCGATTGAAAAAAAGACTGTAGCTTTACACCGAAAGTGTGGTGCAGCAGGAGAGGCATCATCAAGATGAACAGAGATTGAGATTAAGTGTAGGTTAATGGTGTCAGAGGGTGCTGCATCACCACACAAACTCAATTTTGCCAGAACGGACTGCTCCTCCCTCTCTTTTTTCCCCCCTCTGTGGTCGATCCTTACATTTTTTTTTGTCTCGACACTGTTTTTGTTCCTCCTCTTTGCGTCTCGGCCAAGTATACTCCCTTTGTTGATGTGGCAGGCCTGGGAAATGAAAAGTTGAAACTTCATGTCAGGCAAAGACGAGCACCTCCTCTTCTCTTTTTTTATACTCTTTTGCTTGCAAACGTGGACAGAGAAGAAGAAGAAGAAAAAAAAAGATAATTTGGGAGGCTAACACAATCACAGAGAATGTCAGGTTTGGCAAATGGCTAGTGGTGGCCAGCAGACACCAGCCGTCTGTTCTGTCTGCTTTATTTCATTTGAACATATTTATAACTATTGAACAGCGAGCAAGAGTAAAGATGGAGGAAAGAAGGGGTTGAGTCTTCTGTCACAGTTTGTTTTTATTAACTGCACACTTATGTTCTGATTGTCATCAAAAGCTAACCCCAAAATGTTGTACCCATCATCCTCCTATTTGAGTCTCTGGGAGCTACAAGCAAAAACAGACATTTAAAAGTGTTCGTGATCAATGATTTGATTTCCATCTACAGCACCAATCAACGAGCCAGGAAAAAGAACAAAACTTTCTTGGGCTTCAGCTTCTCCGACATGTAAATCTGTCCAGGGGAAGAGACAGCTAATAAATGGCAGAGCAAGGTGCGTTTCAGAGCCAGTGAACGAGCTCTCAGTGAGTTTCCATGATGTGATGTGGAGAGAGAGAGAGAGAGAGCAACCCAGACATCTTGACTTTCATTCCAGAAGCACAGCTGAACACAAACCAGGGAGGGACATGACACTAATCTAAATATGGGCAACCGGCTGGAGCCAATCAGAGCGTGAGGGTCCACAACTCCCGCCCACTCCCAACTCGCCCAAAACCCTCTACTCTTCCTTACTGTAGTTAAACATGTGACGTGGAGACCTCAAACACTGCTGCTTCTTCTTACCGTCCCTAAACCGTTCGGCTCTTCTCTTCTTCTCGGTATATCTTCCATCAGCAGAGACACTCTGTGTCCTAGCTGGATCTCAGAGGCTGCAAGACACAACGACAGCCATCTCTGTGTCCTGACAGCGTCTGGAAAACATACTCGTAAATTATAAAAGATCTGAATAAAAAGCCTGAAATTTACCCAAATCCTGGTCTGACTCACTCACTCACTCACTCACAGACTAGCTTCAGCACAAAAGTCTTAAAACTGAGAAGAAATCAAACTCCATCTGAGCTGTGACGTGGACCCTAAACCGAGATTGTGCATTTTCTAATGGGCCGGCCTTGGCAGAGCTAAATCCGGTTAAATTCTTGCCGTGTTCATCTGGCCTTTAAGGTGTTGTCCAGTTGAATCATCAGGGCTCCCCTCCCCCTCAGATGTGAGCAGCTGCCAGCGGCACATAAATTGTGTTTCTCCGGACCACCGACAGAAGGCGTTTAGACTTCTGGTTGTGAAGATCTTGAACTGCAAAGATCTTAAAAACTGCTGCACAATATTCCCTGTTGTAAGGACGCAGTCATGCCAGCATCTCATAAAGCTTAATTGCCACCTCTCTGTTTTGCACACATGGACAAGGCGAGAGGTTTCTGACAGGCGGGGGGTCAGGGTTTACACTGAGCACATCATCTCCTCCGGTTTGAAGCTGTGTAAAACCTGCAGGTACCCTCACCACTCTACCTGCCGTATGCTACCCATTAGCTGAGGGGTAGGAGGCGGCTTTATGGAGCCCCGACACCGGGGAGCCTGATCCTGGCTTAGCTTAATCTGCTGAATAACCAGCAAAAAGCCCAGCGGCAACAATCAGCACTTTTGGCTCAAGAAGTAAAGACCATAAACATTATTTTAGTTAATTTACATTCACTGCAGCTCCTGCTGCTTTAGCTAGCAAAGCTTGAACAAATATCTCAGATCAGTTTTACTCATTCAATTACAGCAGCAATAACAATTATTATTATTGTTTAATCTCCTAATTATTGTACCAATGAATCTATTAATCGTTTGGTCAATTAAATATCAGAAAACAGAATATTAAATTTCTTACAATAGAAGAAGCAGTGAAGTCTCACGTTTGAGGACCTGGATCTCGGCTTGCCGCGGTAATCAGTGTTGCTTTTCATAAATCAATGCAGCTCTTCATCTAACAACTCCTTCTTGTTCCATTACTCCCACAGACCGAATATAACTTCTCCCAGACATATTTTAAATTGATCAAATTCGCCAACGAATGCCGGAAAATTACCGTTGTCTTGCTCTGTAGATGCGTTTTTTGATGAACGATGGAGTTAAGTGCTAAACTCACTGACACACTGCTCCAAAATAAAAGTCAACTTTGCCAGTTAAATGATTTAAATGTGAAGCTGCAGCAGTGAGAAACCTCACCTGGAACCAGTTAATCTTTGGCATATTTGCTTGAATAATGACTGAAACATTTACTTAAATATCAAAATAGTTGCAGATTAATGTATTTACTCTTGACAGTAAGTAAACAATACTCACATGAGTGGAGATATCGTCCTATTTCTTCTGCAAGCCGTGTTTAAAGCTGCAATATCACTTGACTCTGCATCTCCCCTCAGCTCTGCAGAGCATTTTAGCATCTTTCAGCTCATTGTTTTGATTTTTAGTTGGCAACTACCTTGTGGAGCATTTACCTGCTGCGACAGCAAAACGTTTTCATTCAGGAGCGGGTGGAGACCAAAACAGAGCAAAAAGCAAATTAAACATTGGACCTGCTGAACTTCAATCAGGGGCCTCCATGTTGCCTGTGGCATGACAAAAATCACACGCAAGGCTACTTATCAAATGTTTGGTTGCAGAGAAGATGGCACGTCAGCGTAAAGCATTATAGAGAAGAGTTGTGCAACAATGAGGTCACACTTTTCCGTATTAATTTTCAACTACCATAAAACATTGTCCTATTTAGCGCCTCAATGGGGGCCTGTGAGACTCCCAGCTTCCTACTGTACATTTTCCAAGGGCCCCAAACTGCTTTCTGGCTCCCAATTAAGCAACAGAAGCACCTGGAGCTATTGTAAAACACCCAGGGGTGCTGAAACACCCCAAATAAAGAGCCCTTGATCTTCCAAGTTAGTAAATAATGAGCGCAGCAAAAGAGCCTCTTTTAAAAACAGACTTGCTACTGCGAGGGCCCGAGCTTATGAATCTCAACTTACTCTAATAAACACTTGCGTAAAAGCGTCTTTGTTCCTTCATGCAAACACAAGCCGCCTCTTTGATGTAGCGTTACGATGGCACAGGTTCCCAAATATTTTTATGATAAAACAAAACATAAACAGATGTTAGAAAAAGATCATTTTGTGAAACTGTGAACAGCACACGCTGAATATTGCACATCAGTCTTCACTGAGGAAGATTTCCAGGGAGTAACTTGTTTCAGTGAATATCGATCACACACTTTGGCGGCTGCAGGGACGATGTTCGCTCAGGTTGCGGCAGCGGCGTCCAAAAACATCTGGTTTTGTCACTCTTGGACACATTCGTGGCTCAGTCAACACATCTTACTAGGATGTGACTGGAAAAGACATTAGGCCGTGACAGTGCCGAGGAGGAAAAAGAGAGCGGTGTTTGGAAAAGTCCTGGGAGAATTTATGTACCTGTGTAGGATATCTTATCTGAGACGTTTTAGTGAGGAACTAGCAAAACGTTTTGGTTTGTTTTGCCAGATTTCCAACCTGTCAGTTGGCTTCCAGTCTCTATGCATCGATCAAGATCACACCTTTTTGGTGATAACGGGATTTTTCATTGACACAGTGACTACTCCCAGGGCTGGTTGATGAAGTTCTGTATTTGATGAGCTAACAGCTAACATGCTAGCACTAGTCCCGTCACAACAGCTGATTTTCTTTCCATTTCTTGATTTTAATGGATGATTTTAATTGGGGAGATGCTTGTAGACGAGTGTTTGGTAGTCGAGCTCATGCACGAAAATTTTAAATGTTACTGTGAACTGAAACTAGAACTCAAAACGTCAAACAAAATGTCTGCACTTGAACACCTCCCACATTTTCTACTTTTACTCTGTCATTCAGCTCCTTGTTTAAACACTGGTCAGATCAGACAGAGGAGAGAGGCAGCACAGCCAGTCTGGCTCATTTCTTTCTCCACCTCTCTCTACCATCTTTTCCTCTTTGTCTGTCTATATCTCTGTCTCCTCTCACCTCCACCCTCTGTTTTTCCCTTTCTCTCTTCAGCTCTCTCCATCTCTTGACTCATCCAGGCAGGAGACCAGGAATAATAGGAGACAGGAAAGAAAACTCCACAGCGACTGAGTGCGTGGGGGCCAAGAACCAAGCCCAGTGGCCTTCTTTCCTCCGTTCTACAACCCTCTAATTTAGCATTTATTTTAGGATGAGCGTTTATTGAGCTGGAGTCTAAGTCCAGAGCAAAAAGCCCGAGTCCCAGTCACTGCCCTATGCGCTCATGTGTGACTTACTCATCAGAAGACAGTGGGTTTCACAGCAGTTTATTTCGAGTTGCTGTGTTAGAGACAAAGAGAACACATTTTAATGACTATAAATTAATGTGTACATTCTCCTGCTTTCATGTCATCGAGACAGAAAGTCTGATATAATATTAATTATCTGAGAGGCCGACATGTCAGGAAACCAAGGTGCCACAGGAGCGACTGTTTCGTCTTTATGTGGCATTTTAACAGACGCAGTTAAACGCAGGATTGCAGGGAGCGATGTAGCCTCTGTTAAAATTCCAGTTGCCGTACAGCAACAGTGAAAATGGGAGTGAATATGAGTGCAGATTAGCGAGCTCACCTGGTTTCAGAACTATCCAGGTGTTTGTGCACCATAACTGCATGTGCAGGTGCAAAAATTACAGTTGTTGGTTTTAATGACAGCGTAGGTCTTCAGTGAGCATCGCCCATTCCCTTACTGTCACCGAAGATGGATAATGAGAGGAAGCATTATGTGAGCTGTCAGCGTGGGGTCATAACTTTACTTTTGAAGAAGTCAGTAGCTGATTTTTGGACAGTTTTTGATAAAGAACCGGAGGATAATTATTACCTAAAGCTGCTGCTGCCATGAAAAGTGCTGTGAATGAAGACAACCGTAACACCTGGGCCACGCACTCAACTACACCTTGTAATTCAGCCTGTAAATTGAAATTAAATGAAATCAATCAGGGCAATAATAGTGTGCATCATATTTCAAAACTAAGCAGCTATATACCTAAAACTGACAGTTATACTGCGCATATTGGCTTTCACGTTTGTTTCACGTCCGTCAGGACATAATATTTATTAAAATTATATCAAAGTGTTTGTTTAACCAAAAGATCTTGTGTTTTCATTCATTCAAGGGTCAATGTAACTGGTAATGATAATAATTTTGATATACCATGAAATTACGATATTTTCCACCGAGATAATCTCACACCGTCGTATCTCTACCAGCAGTACAGCCTTGGGATGGCCGTGTTGTTTGGGCATTTCACCTCTTTGGTTGAGTCTGAAATACATCAACAACTATCCAATGGATTTCTATTAAAGTCTGTACAGTTATTCAAGTTCCCCTGACACTCATTCGCCCCTTTAGATGCCCTGACTCTCCATCTAGTACCATTATCGGGTCAAAATACAAACACCAGTTTCTCCAATGACCAATTCAGACTGGCTCAATGTTTATATTCTGGTACAAAAAAATGCTTCTGGTGTCTAAAGCTAATTTCCCTGTTCATGACAGCTGTACTGGCGGAGTGAAGTTTTATACATCTCCGTTGTTGAAAGATACACATGAAGGCCCTTTCAGACACAATGTGTTTGTTGTGTTTTAGGAAGCCTTTTAAAAACCTCAGCCAGGAGACCACAGATGAAAAGTAGCCTTCTGGCTAATTCTGGCTAATCCATGTGTTTTATCAATTTGCACTGTCCCCTCTTAAATAAACTAAACTAAAAGTAAACTAAACAAAAACTTCTCTGTGCTGAACTCTGCAGCGAGTGCAGCGCAAACAACTCTGTGTCTGAAAGGCTCATAAATAAGTGGGTGGCCACTTTGAGTGACAGCTAGCTGCTAGCTTTTTGATAGGTGTCACCTCATCTTATCTCACCACACCTCAGCTCTGCTTCTTTGCCAGGAATTGTACGTATTCAGATGCCAATGGCTGGAGCCACTGAACCACAACACATACAAATAACTATTAATAAATAATGTAGGTGAAAATGACAAAAACAAACTACAGCTTCAATGCACAACACATCACCAAGTCAACACACTTACAACTACAGTAGAAGTCGAAACAAATGTGGGTCATTTTGAGTTTCATGCAGGTGTTTTTTAGTTCCTTCTTGTCACTGACATGAGTCTTTAATAAGTACTTCCAATGCCTTTATTAGGATATATCATTTGTGTAGTTCACACAGCACAATCCAAACACACACACGACTCCGACCCCACCACCACCATGCTCTATACTTCCTCTCACATCTGAAAGCTGTTAGCTGTGCATTTTCAGGGTGACACAAGAGTCGAGCGTAAATCTTAACTCCTCCTCCTCCTCCAGCAGCAGCAGTGTTGGATTCTGAACATATGGCTGGCACCAGAGTACCTCGTCAGGCATGAAATTTCTTCTCCAGGGCCTCTGTGGTAGGATCTCAACATGGCAAACAATCCACCAGTGGCAGACAACAGCCACAAATATCACAACAACAGTCAGGAAAAGCTAAATTCATTGTAGAAGTGGTCGGCCAAAAGACACAGCTTGAATCGAACTAGGTGAGAAGGAAATAATTTGGGTTTGACTTAAAGATTTGTTAAGTTTCAGGTCCAACATTGAGATCATGCAAGTTGTCTAAGGCAAACTAAACTGTGCTGAGAAGAAAAGAAGCATTCACAAATAAGCTGTGACTCAGCTCTCTGCTTTCAATCTGTCTACATTTCCTTTGCTGTAGCACTCACAGAGGGATACTGCAACAAGGTCGGCGAGGACGACTCCTACTACTGCAAGCGATTACACACTATCAAAAAAAGCAAGGCAGGGCAAAGGAAGTAAAAACTGCTATCTACGTGTTTGATCAGAACATGTTTACTGGACTTAAAGAAATGGCTTTCTCAAAGCCTCGGCTGAGACTGAAAATATGAGCAAAATGTCCCCATATATGAGCAAAATGTCCGATTGTTATGAACCATAATGCAAAGAAATCATAGTTTTTTGTGCACGCTGAAGACGGAGACGTCTGCCAGCAACGGCTTTGTTTGTTTTCTCAGGGATTGTCTCTGCAAACTGAGAACAATCGCAGAAAAGGGAAAGAGAGAAAGCATTTAACGTGGCAACTTCACTCACATCCTCCTCGTGAAAAAGAGGAGGTGAAAATAAGGAGTAGAGGAGGAGAAGACGGCGGCGGCTGTGGCCGTTTAAACGTCTCAGGTCGTATATACACTCCCTCTGCTAAACAGTGGGTTAAGAGAAGTCATTTTTTGCCCATGCTGGATGCTCGGGGAGGGAGAACAGACCACACTGCATTCTTCTGCATTGAGGTCACTTTTTTCTTCTCAACCGTTCTGAAGCACTCAGCAGACTTCAGGACCGGACTACAAACCCGATCTAATGGGAGCACTGAGGGATCTACTGCACATGCTCAGAGGTGATTCTGCCTGCTGATGTTTCCAAAACACAATCTCCCAAAAAAAGCATCAAAGAGGAATAAATTCATTAAGAGGGGGAAATAGTTGCTACAATAAGTGTTTAGGAAACTTAATTACACACTCAAACCAGCCATCATCTTTTCAGACTGTGAGGAAAAAGACGGGGGAATATCATAACTTCATTCAGAAGGCTTTGACTAGAGATTGAAATCATGAGAATAGTTTTCCTGTGTGTCACCCTGCAGCCAGAAGACCTCCTCAAAACTAAACTACAAAACTTGTTGACATTGCCATCCTAGCTTCCAAGCTAATGGTACAATTTCTGATCCATCAGCTGGAAAATACTGTGTCAGCACCTTCAAAATAAAAGGATGATATGACAGTTTTCTGATCTACCATTACTGGTGTAAAGATCATAAGGTACAGACACAAAAGCACTTGTAAATACTATGTTGAGTATCAGAGTCACGTGGGTTGTTGACCCATCATCTGATGAGGTTTGTGGATCAAAATAATGTCATACAACTGTTTTATTGTACTCTTTTCTCTTTGTTTTACTTTTTAAAATTCTGTTTATTTTCATGTTGTCTTGTCTTAATACCCTTTTTTTGTTCTATGTCCTCCCAGATTATTTTCCTCTTATATCTTTACAATCCGTCCTGGAAGACGGTTCCCTCCTCTGTTGCTATTCCTGATTTTTTATTTTATTTTAATTGATTTGCTTATTAAAGGGCATTTTGGGGGGAGTTTTTCCTTAAAGGGGCTAAAGATTGTATGCTGTACAGTTTGTAAAGGCCCTCAAAGGCAATATAAATAAAATTGAGTAGACTTGTCAATGCAAAGTGCTTTGAATTGCTGTTGAAAGGTGCTTTATAAATAAATTTGTCTGTGTTTCTTCCACCTTTGCTTCTAAGACATGCCAGATCTTAATTCACACAAACACAAGAGGTCAGGGAAATGTCAACATATCTCTTTTTTAGCTTTATGAGCAATTATTTCAGTTTTCACGTGTCCACATGTAACTCCACACTTGATCAGAAATCATGCTCACATCAAGCCAGATAGGAAAGAGCCTGCTACAGAGAGACATGATGAGACCTTGGTAGCTTTCACCACTGGTCTGGGCCTCTTACACCTTAAAAAAACTGAGATGTTCTCACATAAATGAAGCAAACAAACACACAGAGTGTCGTTTACCTGCGGACATCACTCGTGTGGTTTCCTGGAGGGAGTCCAACAAGTCCAGGCTTGGAGGCTTCTCTTCATCCTTCACTGCCGTGTGCTGATGCGATGTCCAGCACTGGGACCTGGAGGCCTTGAGAAAACAACATTGGCAGAAAGTGAAGACAGGAATTTTGCACTTTACTGAAAAAAAGAGCAACATGTTGTCATAACGTGAGGCTGATTCAAGGCCTCGGTCTATCAGCATCACAGCGTCTAACACATGTAGTGCTTAATAAATACTGACACCAAAACTTTATGTTTTAGTCATGACTTTGCAGTTTTCTTATCTTATGCAAGACAAAGGTTTCCACTTCCCTTCCTCCATATGATAGTCACTAACTTTTGATTTCACCACATATGGTGCGCAGATGATTGTAGCCGGTCGACTGGTCTGGCTTCCTCGAGAAAGAGATGCTCGCTAAGAGAAAGGTAAACGTAAGGAGACGCTCTTTTCTTATAGGGATCGTTGTTTTCATGACACAACACAACGCTCAGGTGTGAGAGGACAGGTGTCAAATATGAAGAGAGGAAGACACACTTTAATAAACACACATAAAACTGATGTTGCCTCTTTAGGTTTAATCTACTAAACACAACGATGAGAGTTTGATGAGAAGATCAGTGTGAACCTCCTCATACTTGAGTATTTCCATTTTCTTGTACTTTATACTTTAAAATGTTTTACTCCACTACATTTTTTAAATTACTTAAGCTTCTAGTTACTTTGCAGATAACACAGATGTAGATTTGATTGGCAGTCACATTAAAAAAGACTGTTAAACGCAGAATATTGGATCCTATAATTGGCCAGGTAAATAAACAGTACACATTAACATGTACATATATGCATAATGTACTTTTTACTTGTACTTTTGATACTTAAGTACATTTAATATCACATATTTAAAGACTTTTACTCAAGTACTATTCCTATGGGTAACTTTCACTTTTACCAAAGTAACATTTGAACACAGAAAACGGGAAATACTCATTAATGTTTTAAAAACGTGAAATAAACTGCACTTGAGTAAATGTACTTACTTTCCAGCTCTGATCCTGTTTGTGTTTAACAGCTAACGTTAGCTTGTTTAGCATAAAGACTGAAAGCAGGTATAAACTGTAACATTAAGCCAAAAGAATAAAAACTGCTTTTAAACGGTCTTATTTAACTTCACATGTTGTGTCGTGTGAGCAGAAAACATCGTGTGTTTAGCGACACAGCTAACAGTGTTGTATCTTGTTAGCTAGCGCGCTAACGTTAGCCGTTAGTTAGCTGACGAGCTAACGAGTCACCTGAGTACCTCACCTGTTAACCTTGAAGTGAGGACTTCAGAGACGCAGCTTCCGGTGTCGTGTCCAGCGGCAGTTGGTCAGTAAACAATTGAAACTCAACCTGCCACGTTTTCTGTTCCTACAAATATTACAAACACATAGTAAAACGTGTGAATAAGACAGCTAGGAGCATCTTTGACAGAGCTAACGTTAGGCTAGCTGTTCCCCCTGCTAAACATTACGTATTTGACTTTTCCATTTTCTAGTTTACTGTCCTTAAAATCAAATAAATGGCCCCAAAATAACAAATGAAAGTAACACAAAAGTTCCCTAAGCGCAGAAATATACATCTGTATTCAAGCCACAATGCTAAAGATGTGTATATTATAGGTTATGACATAAAAACAACAGCAAAATCTTGAATTAAAGAAGAATAAGTAACCTTTTGAACAGAGATATGAGCCTTAAAGGTGAAAGTGACTAGGCCCATTTATCTCATTGAAAACTGAGCCTCTTTAAGTGGGAATGTTTGAGAGAAAAGATGGTATGGTTGCATACAGTCATTCAATGTAACTAAGTACATTTACTCAAATAAATAAGTGTATATTTGGTTTCTCATTGGGTTTTATAGTGACAATGATGTTAATATTGTCAACAATATAAGTACACGATACCAAATTCTGACCTAACAACATTTTTTCTCACATTATTCTTCTTGCTTGCAGGAGATGACTGCTCATCCACTACGAGTAATGACGTTCACAGACTTCATGGCCTGAGGTGAGTTACCTTTTCTTTCTTCTTCTGCTGCTGCCGTCCAAAGGAAATATTCAGATTGGACGGCGCTGCAGACACTTGGACTTAACGTCTGTGTACTTCTGCTCGAAAAGTTATTGAGAGAGGGAGGAAATCCTACAAGATGCTTCACTGCCAGGACTGAGATAACATCGCAGCTTGTTCTTTACTGTGACACAGTAGGAAAACATTTAATTACCATGAAATCAGGTTTTATAAAGATGCATCCACACTCCAAATATATAGATTAACTCAAAAAGGGGGTATATAAAATGTAAAGATGGAGAATATATTCAAATATTTGTCTGTAATAAGACATTCCTGTGCTTATTGTCTCAGCAGCGTAGAAACTAGGACGTTGTTAATTTTTGTTTCTGTGGCTGAGGGGAGCGAATGAGTCATCGGGCAGATGGGAATTTTTTCCCTACATACTTACTGGCTTCCCTTATTTCCATCTCCAGTCTCTCTGAGTTTTAGGTTACCTGCTTCTTTTTCTCTATTTGTCGCTGCTCTAGGAGTAATGAAGCTTTAATACTCATACTAAACATTTTGAGAAGTTAACACCTCCTCCTCCTCCTCGTCCTTCTCTCCTTGCTTCTCTTTGTCTCTTTTCTCCTCGGCTGTACCTCCTACTTCCCCCTGTTTTCCCCTCACATGTGAGCATCTCTGTAGGCCGCAGTATTTATGAGTGCTTGCAGTCGCTGGAGTAAACGACATTTCCAGACGTTTCTCTGAGCTCATTTCCCCCCCTCCAGTTCATTCCTTCATTCGCTCTGCGACTGAGTCAGACTTCAGCCTCAAATCACGACTCTTGGACACTATTTATAAGTTAAAAGTTGACTGCTGGTGGTACAGAGGAGAGATTAAAGTGCTCAGCGTGACTCAGAGGTTTGCAAAAACAAAGTTAAGTTATACAAAAGGAGCTGAGATCTTTACTAAGCGGCTGATCCTAAAACAACTTACATCTTTCTTAGACTTACCGGTGTCTTATTCAGATAATGCAAAGGTAGCAAAAGAGACAACGAGGACTAAAAAGGACAAGGCAGGGCAGTTAAAGCTCTGACTAACTTTCCCAGATGTTGGGAAAGACCGGCGTCAAACCACCCTGAAGAGACTGCAGGTCAACTGGAAACTACATTCAGAGAGAAAAGCCTCTGAAGAGTTGCATTTGTCTTTAAAAAAGGTTTTAACACCACGAATTTCAAACATTTTTAAGCAGTTTGGTGTCTCGAGTTTGGAGAGTAAAGCATGTGTCACTTTTTCCTTTATTGTGTGAGTCTCTTCCACAGCTTGAGCTATTGTAGCAGCGAAATATGACACCCAGTAACACAGCGGGGGCTCTTTGTTTTCTGTCTTGTGGTCTCTGACGCTGCACTAACATGTAGATGATGTGAGGGGACGCTGAGGGGACACCCATCCTTCTCTATGGGGTCTTGGGACAAGTCGTTTGTTCTGGAGCTTGTGAACATCATCTCTGGACTAAAGTCTGTCTGCTTTCTTTGTCTGCAGCCCTTCAGATAAACTGCGAACTGTCCGGTCTCGCTCTGCTCTCTCTCCCCCCTCTGTTTTTTAGTGGTGCCACGCTTTGCCAGCAGCCTCGCACATTATCTGAAGTCAGGGAAGGATCCAGTCATATTTTCCATCCACTCTCGGTGTCTGACTGGATGTCTGCGCTGGTGGGAGAAAGAAAAAGGAGAGCAGGCAGGGAGAGAGAAAAAAGAGGGGAGTGGATGGAGAGCTGAGAGTTTGGATGGGGGCTGGGAAACAGTAGAGAAATCCAGATGCAGAAGAAAAACCAGACCCAAGAAAACAGAGGAAAAAAGGGCTTTGTGCTGAAATGTTGTGTTCTGTAAGAGAAACAGAGCCAGCAGATAGCTGTGGAGCCCAGCCTGTGAAGCATGGGTATAAAGAGGAAACCTGTAACGTGACCTATAAATCAGAAGATGGACATTTTAACATTAAGCACAGTGGAGGACGTGGTACCATGATGGTTCCCCACCATTTTCTCTCACGCCCCAAAGGGGAGGCGATGCGCCTGGATGGGTGGAGCGCACGAGAGGCTGGATCTGTTTGGCAGCTCTAGTTTCAAAAACCTGAATGTTTGAATAATTAGGCAAATCATGACGGTGGGACATCACTTAGTTATTCTCATAATATCCCTGACTACAGTTGATAGTAATGATAATATTGATGAGATGCAGTTATGATCAGAAATAGCTTCGACTTGAACAAAGACAAACAAAGTTTTTATCTAAAGGGCCGTCCACACCACAACTATAATAACTTATTCAACTGTTAAATAACATTTATTAGGCTGCAAATGACACATAAAAACACATTTTAAAAGCATTTTACCTGAGATATACTGCCACAAGAATTAACAATGACTCATGTGAAAGTAGAAATACAGTTTGCGTGTTGAATTATCCTCACTCCTCTCATCTTTGAAGAGTTTTGTGAAGCTCTTCTGGTTTTCTTGTTGTTCCTCTGCACATCGTACGGCAGCAACAGGTCATCATCAATATCCGTTTTCCTAAGCTGCCAACACAGCTGTCGTGCTTTGGCGCCACTGTTTACAGAACGCAAGCATTCATCAGTGTGTTATCAGTATAGTTATCATTATAGTTTTCTTTTTTTACAAGCTAGTATCTGGACCTTGATTTAAAGAAACTGTTCCACATCAGGAAACACACTTATTATATTTCTTTCTGTTAGAAGTGAAAATTCGTAACACTCTCATAAGCTACAGGCAGGAGATGGTTAGCTTAGCTTAGGATAAAGACTGGAAGCAGGGGGAAACAGCTACCCTGGCACCGTCTCATCTAACCCTCGGCCAGAAAGTGGGTGAACGTATTTCCTCAAATGTCAAATTATTCCTGAATGAAGGTTGATATTTTGAGCTGTACTGGCATGAAGTAGTTTTTACTTTTCACTCGACAGTTTTCTGGTGATTCACTGAATATATATACATCCATACAGTAGCAGTAATTCAGAAAGTCCGTTGCCAACTAGTGCAGAAAATGACTGTCCTGAATGTAAATGACTACTGTAGTGGTGAGAGTGGTGCTCAGCCAGCAAACACTAACCCCGGCCTGGAGACTAAAGAGACAAAAGTCGAGGCCTTTACGAGATGATTGCAGTTCGCATCAGGCTCCACTCGCAGCAACAGTCAGAAGTGGGCTGAAGCGTTCACCCTGTAATTGAGCATTTACCCATAATGCCGCGTGGAAGTCTCTCGACTGATGCTGCAGCTTTGAATGAACTTGCAGAGTCTGGGCCAGGGCTGGGAGGTTTATTTTCACGGAGGCGACTGCTGAAGTCACACTAGTTATTTTCTCGTCTGTACACGTACACGGCAGACTCGAGCTGCTGTGGCTGCGAGTGAGGATCCTCTGCTGGAGACTTTAAGTGTACAAAGTCGTGGACTCAGTTTAATTAAATGATCTGTAGTAGTGCCAAGTCATGACTCTGGATGATAGATTGTGTTTTCAGTCATTTGCTTTTTGTGGATAGGTCACGGTTAATGACCAAGCCCCCAGAGATGGAGCGGATTTGATCCATTTGCTCTGATAACATTTGAAGAGCTGCACAATTAAAGATATTATCCCCGTTCAAGTTAGCAGAGGGCGAGCAGAGGGAAGCTATGTCGAAGATCCAGATAATTTATACCGGAAGTATTAAAAGTAGCTAATGTGATGCCTTCATGGATTAAAGGTCCACTGTGTAGGATTTAGTTTCACCTGAAACTAACAAATGTTGTGTTTCATTCACCCTTGAATGAGCCCTTTATATATTTACACAGAGGAGGTGGGTCCACCATCGCACACACTCGTACTTTAGGGGCCAAGATGCTGATGATGGACCGTAACGTTACCGGTTTGAATCCAGCTCGGCATCTTTGTTGCAACTCTCTCTTTTCTTACATTTTCTCTGTTACCGTCAGCGCATCATTATTAGTCTTACCTGCTTGTAAAACTAACCGCTATTCAAAGTCTTTTTTTTCCCTCTGCGATACGTCCTTTAAATTCTCTGTTAATGTTTTCTATTGATTTTATTTTTATTCTATTAATTGATGATTTATCTGTTAATTAACATCTTCTATGTATTATAGAGTCCTTTATTCCACTGAACTCCTTTGTTGTTTTTTTTCATTATTCTACATTAATTTGATGATCACATGCATTTTAGACAACCCTGTCAGTTTTTGTGGTTAATAAATGTTTATTGTGTGATTAATCGTGTGCATAATCACATGAAAGCAGCAGAGTGCATGCACGAAGAGGATTGTTCATGTCACCAAGAACTGGTACAGGCAGTACTGATCATTTAGGTATCTAAAAACTAATCTTATCTTTCGAAATCTCACTTTATCTTTCCCTTTCTTGTCGAACAAAAAGTTTTACAGCTGCAGTTGAGCACCTCCAACTCTCAGGAAGTTATTCTGCATTAAAAACAAAGGAGCCAGAAAATTCATTTTCACCCTGATTATTCACCAAATGTGTACATATAATTTTGTTAAAACTGTTAAGATATTACAGTTTGGTCGTACACTTGATAACAGCCATTTAGGATTTAAAGATATACTGTGCGGTGACTGATTTTATTTGTGATACTGTACAATTTTCCTCATCGCACCCTGTAATCTGTCTGAGGCAGGTGGGCCTACAATGGGCTCCAATGTAAACAAGGCATGAAATGTCTGCGAGAACCCATCATTGAAAAACAATTACAAAACATTCAAAATGGCCTGGAACAAAGGTTTAACAGCGAGTAATAGTGGCCTTATCGTGAAATGCCATTCAGACAGCGAGTCAAAGGAGACATTATAGTTTAAAAAAAAAAAAAAGCAAAAGCAAATAAATGCCCGTTAGCACCTTATTTAAGGTGGAAGAAAATGGGCCTGCAGGCAGTAAGTGATAGCAACAAGTGAGAGAGGGAGACAGAGAGGGTTTGGCTTTGTTAGCAGCAGCAGAGGCTCAGAGACTTACAAGTAGAAACACGTGGACAAGGCAGGCAGATGCTACGTGTTGCTGGCTACGGCTCAGAGGCTCGCTGGGGAATGCACAGATTTGGCCTTTTTTAGTTACTTTGCAAGCTCTGCCTGCTCTTAATGCTGCTTGTAAACCTACTTATGCACCAAAATGTAACGCATTTAGTAATTTACTGCAGATTGTCACAAATAAAGTGATTAAAAGTTCCTGAACCTCGCTTAGCATCTGTACAGGACATGTTTCAAATAAGAAGGTGCATGAGTCGACCCCTCCTGAAACCCCTCTGCCATCAAAAAGCTACAGCTTCCTTTCAAAATGCAGCTCTGAGGGAGATCTGTGAGGTTTCATTTCAAAAAACAGTCGCACAGTTCCTCAGTAACGTAAAGAAAGTCATGAAAAATCAGTAGCAGTGATGTTGAAAACACCTTTTCCCACAACCTGTTACATCTTAGGCTCGTGTCCCTCCACAAGCTGCCAATGACAAACATGGAATTTCCTCCCTCGAGTCGGCAGAAGCTCGGTGGCTGCAATTCAATTATTTTTGTACTCCCTCTTCTCTTACTGCACAAATACCGTCTGACAAGGGGAGAAGAGCGGGGTTTCTGGAGATTACCTACGCTGGCAATGTTCAAGGTTGTGGATTTTCTCTGATTGTCTTGGCTGAAACACCTGAGAGAAAAGTTTCTTCTGCTAAAATGTGCTAAATATCCTCTCTGACGGCTAGAAAACATGCAGCTCTGAGCTACAATGGCAGCGATATTTAAATGCAGCTGAAACTCTATAAACTCTTTGAGGGATTCCACCCAAACCACCAGTCTGAACTCTGAGAGACTCGCCACCAGAAGAAATATATTATAGATTGCAGCAACTCCAAACACCAGAAAATTACCAGTTCTATTTTAACTCTGTCCTGTGAGCTTCGGCTGCGTTTAACTCACGGAAAGTTGCTCAGAAAGCGCTGCTCGAAAGACAGATTCTCTCTATACGACTAGTGCATTTCACACACTCGGAAAGAAGGAGAATAAAACCAGTAGTCATGTTTTTGTGCAGAGGAAAGTGGACTGAGACAGCACACATGCTCAGGTCTTATCAACTGGGTTTCCTCTCAGACCAGCAACAGGACTTCCCTATTTTCATTTAACTGAAAACAGCCAGAAACCTGTGATATTCTGTAACTTAATCTTTAGTTTCCCTCGTCTTTCTTTGTCTTCTCCAAAAAAAAAAAAGGCACTCAGATGGGTGTGTCTTATTCTGAAGGTTGTGCACTTGTGGCAGTTCAAAACCACTTTATTGTGGCATAACTCAAAACTATCTCCTTCACTGCAAACGCCAAGAAAAAAGAAAGTTTCAGGTCAAAGTGCGTCTTTTTTTAAAGGCATGTTAAAACAAAACAAAAAGTACAGTATCAGAAAATATTACACAAGTGCATGACATAAGGAGCTTTATGACACCTTGCAGAAAATAGAGAGAAAAAAATGTTAAGTCACTGAAATGGAGATCTACAGCTGTCTGTCTGTTTGGCAGGTGTTTGCGCGAGACACCCAACTTTCATTAGACAGGGAACAGATGCTAAGAAATACCTGCTTAGTGCAAACAAAATCACTAACCACACAACTTTTCCTCAGAAACTATTCATTTTCCCTGCAGCTGAGGACACATCAAGCCACCGTGTTAGCGCTGAATGTGTGCATGTGGAGGAAGAAAAATACATTTGAGTGTAAGAAATGCTTCATTAAACTTCAGAATCAACTTTATAAATTGTTTTTTGTCATTTTGTGCAGCTTTTCAATCTTTTATTTATGATAATTTGGGAAAACTTAGTTCTGCTCGCTGCAAGTCTGATGATGTCATACCAGTTTGCATGTAGCCAGCATGTAGCTAGCCTACCTTCTGTCTGCTATTATTGTTGTTTTTAATGTTTACATGTATTTTTCTCACAGAACTTTTATCTTTTCCTCTAAATAGTTGATTTGGTAGCTGCTGTGTTAGTACTGATCCCACTGCTCCGTCCTACTCTGCCTCTGATTTGTTGCCTTCGCTTTGACAATGCAGCTGCGACAGCCGAAGAGGTTGGTGTGTTTACCAGGGAAACTACAGTCAAAATCTGTTTTACCAGCTTTGCTGCAGGCTGTTTGTTTTACAAACCAACCACACGACACTCAACCCATTAAAACCAGACAGCCACTGTAAGGAATTGGCATACTAGCGAGCTAATTATTGTCTCATTCATGGTCTGATTAAACAATAAATTCATCGTGGATCACTGACCTCCCTCCCTAGAAAATCTTAGATTCTTTCTAAGTTCTTTCAACTGGAAGAAGACATATCAGTTGAACCTCAACGCTTTTCTCACCTCCTCCTGTCCAAGTCCTTAATGGATTTATTCAGTAGGCTACAGATTACCAGAACCACAGTCAGAGTCAGAGTCGGGCAGGTTTTTGCAAGAAAAGAAATGGGATCCATCATAACGCACATCTACTGGTACCTTCTATCTCCTCGTATTATTATTTTATTATTGCAATTTCAAACTGCATAATATACGTAAGCTTTGTGTAAAAAATGTTTGAATATTGACGTCTAGCTTTTAAATCATAATTTCGAAAAACTTAATTTACTCTTTGTTGTTAGCATAATTATTTCACACTGGCTATAACGTTCTGCAGTCATGTTAGCTAGTAAGCTACTAGAATCATAAAAATGTCTTTACATTTATTTTTCCACTGTATCTCTATCTTTTCTTTTTTAACAGTTATTAACATTTATTTCATTTTCTTTACGCTCTTCTTGAATCTTTGTTGATAAAATGACGTAGCCGTCACTCGTTCTAGCTGCATTTTTGCTGAAACAAAGGAAAATCAAAGGCTACAGTGAGACTTTTTTAAAGATAATGTAAGTTAATGACGACAGGGAGAAGTTATACACTATTTTAAACTCTCAAGCCAACTCATTCCCCTGACCTGTTCTGCCACACATACAATACAAATTAAAAACATATATGCAAGTCTATTCCATAATTTTATTATTTCCACTACCTGATATCAGTCTAACATGCTTCTGTGCTTCGCGATGAACGTCATCTAAACGTGTAACATTCATAGTCTCCATCAACTCCAACTGGTGAAAACTGGACCGATGCTTCGGGTTGAACGTCCAAAAAAGAAGACAACATTTAAGAGTTGAGAAAAGGTCAAATAGGGCCACACTGTAGTTGTAGAAGCTGCAACGTGTCCACAGTGTAACCAGACTGCTTTGTGGATCTGCCAGATTTTCTTCTCTCTCTCTCTCTCTCTCTCTCTCTCTTTCTCCCTCCTTCCCTCTAACATCATGGGATGGCCATGCCTCTTTGGGAAAAGTTGGAATTTAACACAGCCTGTTTTACATGTTTTAAAACCTCATTTTGCCTCTGGTTTACTGTTTCTTCCACTTTTATACGAAACAAATACAAATGCACCCTTTTTTGATAGAAGTAAGATGCTCAGAAGCTTAATAATGTGCTCTGGGAAATACTAATATTTCATAATGACTTTATTACTCTTCCCTGAAAGATCTAGAAACTGTAACTGGTCACAATGTGTGTGTAAAGTGTGTGTTTAATCGTTAGTACACGTGTTCTGTACATACATCATACTGGTGTGAAACTGCAGTTGCTTGCAGGTGCTTGGTGCTCAGGTGTAAAGGCCCAGAATAAAAAGAAGAAGAAGAAGAAGAAAGAGTTTTAATATCTAGACAATAACATGAGAAGGACTCCCTCTCAGTGATGTCTGTACAGGAGAGAAAGCAAGAAAAGTTAGTCTCCAAACGTTAATGAGCCTCAAACATCCTCCATCTGGATAGCGCTCCGTGCGTAAATTGCGCACGCGTCAGTCTAACTGACAGTACATGGAAGACATCTTTTTCCTCATCAGTACATAAAAGCACTCAAAAAAAAAAAAAAAAACTTCCTCAAATACATATCCTCAATAATCTGGGGCCTAATGAATCTGTTCTGTTCATAAAAGCATCCAGAGTCCAGACAAATAAAAAATCAGCCCAGCGGTACTGTCTCAGGTGAGATGCCGAAAACAAGAAAACCCAACAAAAGCCTCAATTAGGAAAAGTCCATGGAGACGCAGAAGATGATCAAACACGTCTGAACGGTGGCGAGCCGTCGTGTAAATGATGAGTGTCCTCATCATCCACGTTTGAGCTGAAACGTGAACTTGTTTGACATGTTTTAAGACGGCCCCTCTCCTCTGATGAAGGAGGGACTCTGACTTGAACATGTACAAGTTGTCTGGTGCGCACGGGACCTCCCCAAAAATTTTGGCATATAAAAGCCAAGCTAACTCATTTGTTTAGGCAGTAGGGAGTTTCTGCTAGGGTCTGGATTGGAGTT
The DNA here is from genome assembly GCF_965226575.1 of Pagrus pagrus. Taxonomy (NCBI): domain Eukaryota; kingdom Metazoa; phylum Chordata; class Actinopteri; order Spariformes; family Sparidae; genus Pagrus; species Pagrus pagrus. The sequence continues at coordinate 3,755,140 of NC_140208.1, read as the reverse complement.
ATACACAGACCGGACCCTACCGTGTATGAGTGGTGTCTGAGGAGAAAAAGAGGATTCCCCCCTTGCCGCAAAGAATCTACATGTCTAATATTTAGACATGTTCAGCTTTGTGGATATTCGGTTAGCGCTGCTGCTCAGCGCAGCAGTACTTTTGGCCAGAGGTCAAGGCGAGGATGATAGTAAGTATCACTTTCAAACATTGATTTGAGTTGTTTTTGGGACTGTGGCACCGTCAGGATGTGGATGATAGCCCGCAAGGATGCTGAGCGGTTCCCTGGAACAGATCGTCCTCTGCGGGACTCCAGTGGGAAGAGATTGTGAAGGTTGTTACACAGGGAGGCGTTTTGATGGGTTTTTCTTTGGAGATCTGGAGGCGAATAGGGATTTCTAGAACTTTTTCTTTATTGTTTGCTGCTCTCACGGACGTGCAGATACATGCTCACCGTGCGCAAAACCTGAGGGGAGCAGCTGCAGTGTCTCAGATGCGCAATGACAGGACATTAAGTTCAAAGGGAGATGCAACAGAGTGCAAGACAGTTGGAAATGGCAAAATCCATTTGATTTAATCTTAATTATGTTGACTTTGGGACGTAGTTTCCATCAGTTCTGGAAAAAAAATGTATCCAACGTGTGCCAAAGTCTATAAATCCAATCACTTGGATTTTTCTTTGTAGTTTGATCATTAAAGCATCCAAAGTGAGCAGAGGAAACTGAGTTTGGCAACCCAACTGGAAAAAATGACTTTCCCCCCAGTATAATGTTAAACTTCTGCACTTAAGCTTCTTAAGACGCCAAACTGAACTAAAAAAGCGTTTTCATCCAATTTGCGTAAAATCAGACATGGTTAGCAGAAAATAAGGACAATGGAAAAATGTTTTAACTCTGACGTCGACGGTACCAAAAAAAAGTCTAGACTTCAATTAATCACCATGTAGAGGAGGGTGCGGATCACCTCGTTTTACGGGCTAACAGCGCCGCTCAGTGGCAGATACTGGAACTGCGCATCCATCCTCCAAACCTGGGTCCTCCTCCTCCCTCCTCTGAGGCCCAACCACACATCCAGCAGCTTGAAATGTGATTAGAGCCCAGTGTAATTTTCCACTTGTACTTTTTGAGGAGAACTCCTTATTTCTACATCTGATTAGAGCGACTTTAGCTGCCTGTTTTCTCACATTCGCCAGGCCCAAATGACTGTAACCTCCTGCAGAAAGGCACCAGTGGTATATGTTATTAGAAGCTCTGTTCCTGCTCACAAATCAGTCACCAAACACCAGATTTTATAAGATTTAAACTCCTCTAAAGCCAGTTTCTATGACCCTGATCTAGGTAGAGTGACGCAGGACAAAAAATGTCAAAGCTCATTAGTTTACAATCTCAACGTTGCAAATAAAAATAAAGGTCTGCGTGGGGAAACTGCTCAAAAGCTATTACGGATCATTATGTGTTTTTTGCAAGCAGAGTGTGGTGTCTGATCTAAGCTTATTGGGCACAGCTGGTTCCCATATGGTGCACATCTGTGCAGGTGTAGCCAAGGCTCAACACATTTTACAGAAGTCACTTCTTTAACTTAAAAACTCAAGATGCTCACTCTCTACTTGCATGTTTGATCTCACCAAACTCACCGCTGTTTCGTCCCCTCAGGCGCACCCGGCAGCTGCACATTAGATGGACAGGCTTACAACGATAAGGATGTATGGAAACCAGAACCCTGCCAGATCTGCGTCTGCGACAGCGGAACCGTCATGTGCGACGAGGTGATCTGCGAGGACACATCCGACTGCGCCGACCCCATCATCCCAGACGGAGAGTGCTGCCCTATCTGCCCAGACCCTGAGGGTACACCCACCTTCATCCTCCTCTCCAATTCTGTGGTTAATTAGCTTTGTGGCGCCACCTAGTGCCCGTCACCTCATCTCTGACCCATCCATGGCTCACTGGCCAGAGAATGGACGTGAGGCCCTAAGCCTGCCTGCTTTTCCAGAGGATTTTAATCCCGAAAAGAATCGCTTTGGATCTACCTTTGGTTCATTTCATTTTCGATATGCATTCTTTTAACACTGGATTATACCGGCTCTGTGGCGATGTAATTTCTCCCAACATGCCAACCTGTTCAGTGACCCTGCAGGGTGCAACAGGGCCACATCTCAACATTCACAGCAACATTTCACTACAGATAACATTTATAATCAAATTTAAGCACTGACTCCAGCCCGGACCTGCTTTAGATACATTTGACTTGTAGCCGATTTGTTTTTCTTACGATTGTTTTGTAAATGTCCAAAGTTATGAATGTGTGTCACATAAATGTTCAAGAGGTGTTGACGTTTTCTTTCTCTCCGTTGGTTCTGTAGGACCCCAGGTTCCCGAAGAGGTACTTTGCCCTTTAACTTTGCTTGATATTGAAACATATGAACCCAAACTTCATATTTGTCTCTCCTCGAGAGATGCTGGCATGACCCAGTTTAGTTTGTCATTATATTCAGCAGAGCCTAACTCCCTTTTTCCATCTGTTTGTAGCCACTAACAGGAGACGTTGGTGACAAGGGAGACAGGGTAGGTTCAAGAGACCTTTTCTGTCCTTCAATGCAAATGATGTGTTTTTTTTTATGGTAGTTGCGTGTAGATATGAATAACATTTGGACAGCTTTGTCTTTATAGATAAGTTTGAGCCGCTTTGCACGTTGTTGATTGTGTAGTTTTTTCCCCTGATTGCTGCCTAAAAATGTGAAAATCTGTGTTATATATTTGCTACAAACTACTCTAAACGTTGGTAAAGCTGCTATGACGTAGTTGGTGTTGATGACCTTTAATAATTAGGTCACAGGGTCAATAGGTCATCAAAAGTTCAAAGGTCACATCATGCAAATATGTTTATAAGATGTTGAAGTAATATGAAATTACTGTCGAGCGATAACAGGAAGCAATACGACTTTTTTTAGCAAATATTTATCAAAACCAGCTGAACAAAACTTCTATTTTTTAAGTTAAAGCAACTGTAATTTAAACAAATCATGTGGCTGAGCATGTTCAGCGTATGATTTTCATTTCAATATGTAAAATTATTTGATTAGTCTAATCTTCGTTGATTGGGCCGTGAGCTGTGACTTCCTAAAAATGAATGACACAAATTCATTGTAAATGATTAGTAAAGAAAAATGCTAACAGACTTTCTACCTTGAATTTTTCTGAAGGGTCTTCCCGGTCCTCCTGGCAACGATGGACTTGACGGACAGCCTGGCCTTCCCGGCCCACCCGGCCCCCCTGGCCCCCCTGGCCTTGGCGGAGTAAGTATCTCCACACGACGACATCCAGGAAGGAAATCTTGTTTGAAATTAGATCCATCTTAAAAACCCATGATAGTCCAGGTTAAAACATCTCTCGAAAGGCTCTTCTTTCTGCATCAGTTCCACCAGGAGAGGTTTTTTACTTCAGCACTGGGTGTGCAGACAGCTCCCTGGACCTCAGGTTGAGGTTCTGGGGGAATGTGCTGAATATCAAGTGTTGTTCTGACCAGTTTATTCAGTATCTGTGTTGTCTCTTAAAAGTTCTTACACCTCTACTGAATTAGAAATCTTCATACTGTAGCATTAGAAGTGACAACGAAGTCATCTTGAGGTGTCTTGTGTTGCTACATTAACTCTGAAGTTCTGGTCCTCTAAAGCTCAGTGACTAATTATTTATCTTCTCCTCCTGCAGAACTTCTCTCCTCAAATGAGCTATGTTGACCACTCCAAATCCAGCGGCCCACCCCAGCCCGGCCCAATGGTACGAAGGCTTTCCTCTTTCTCAACAAACCTTGAGCACTTTGTGCTCAGAACATCATGCTGCTCATTTTACAGACAAATAAAGAAAATCTAATGGCGTTTTTCTTCTCCTCCTCATCAACAGGGTCCCATGGGTCCCCGTGGTACTCCTGGACCCCCTGGCTCCTCTGTAAGTGGTCCCTAGGTTCAGTACTCACTTTGACACATATGCTAGCTAATTACACCATCCAGTCATTTGTTTCCTGTATCAGATGTGACACTGCACCTCAGATAAATACATGAACTTTAAAGAAGATATTGTGTTAATCTGTTGTTCTTGTTGTTGTTGTCCATCAGGGTCCTCAGGGTTTCACTGGCCCCCCTGGTGAGCCCGGTGAGCCCGGCGCTTCTGTGAGTACACAACATTTTCCTTTAAATTTGCCACTTCCTGTACTCTGTGTTCCACTTCCTGCTGACACACATCTGCACATCCCCACTTATTATTGGTGATAAATAAATACCCCCTCATCATGATGCAGTTGGTGCTAATCCAGTCATTTATTGTGTTTTTTTAGGGTCCCATGGGTTCTCGTGGTCCCTCTGGCCCCCCTGGAAAGAACGGAGATGATGTAAGTGGTTTATTGATTATTGTTCATCCCTCTTTAGGAGGCGATTCACAGCTTTAATTGGTTCTGCAAACACCAAACAGACATGAGCTAATGGTTTTTATCTCCTTCTCTTATATTTATTGTTGTTATCCTTCTGATATATGTCATAAATCTGTGTGATGAGCACATACTGACCTCCTCTCTGTGCGTCTTCAACAGGGTGAGCCTGGCAAATCTGGTCGCCCCGGTGAGCGTGGCGCTGCTGGACCTCAGGTGAGTGACGCCCAGGAGATGGTTATACTTCCTGCTCAGTTGTAGAAAACTAAAACAATTAGACATTTTTTTACAGGTCGGTTATCATGCATGAGGCGTTGATCTTGTTTTCCTCCTCTTTTCCAGGGAGCTCGTGGATTCCCCGGAACCCCTGGACTCCCCGGCATCAAGGGACACAGAGTGAGTTTGTTGACCCAAAAAAATTCAGCATTTTCAGCTGCTGTGATGTTGTAACGAGTGGTGACTGACCTGAGGATGCTGATTGATCTTGTGCACAGGGTTTCAGTGGTCTGGATGGAGCCAAGGGAGACAGCGGACCTGCTGGCCCCAAGGTAGGATAGTCGGACACTCATCGTAGATTGACCTGAAAATTTCAGTTTGAAGGCTGGCAGCCATTCCAGTGTGATTGTCTCTGAGCTTATTCTTGTTGTATTTGTTTACAGGGAGAGGCCGGTTCCTCTGGTGAGAACGGTGTCCCCGGCACTATGGTACGTTTTTGTCTCATCACAGTTAATTTGTTGGTTGTCTGTTTTTTCTTTAAGTTTCATCTGATTCACGGTGACCTCGCTAATATCATTCTGTTTTTTGTCTTCTGTAGGGTGCTCGTGGTCTCCCTGGTGAGAGAGGCCGCCCCGGACCTCCTGGACCTTCCGTGAGTTAAACTTTTTAATTCTGACTGCTTGTAAAAGTTAAATGCTACATTGGATCTATTTACAGCAGCTAGCGAGCAGCTCGTGTCCAGTCCTGCAATTATCACTTTGATCTAATCTCTTCCTCCTCTGCAGGGCGCTCGTGGTAATGATGGCAACACTGGCCCTGGTGGACCTCCTGTAAGTATTATCTTTGTTGTTGTGACATCATCACCTGATGCTATATTGAAGGGTGTGATGCACTGCTCTGTAATTAGCATTCCATCAAAGCTATGGACGTCTGCTAACAGCGTGTCTTATATTTTTTTAGGGATCTACCGGACCTGCTGGTCCCCCTGGATTCCCCGGTGGTGCCGGTGCTAAGGTAAGACACCCAATACATTGATCACATCCAATAAAAAGATGCTCCATCAAGGCTTTTTATAGTTAACTAAACCTGAACTAAAAAATAAACCTTGGTGTGAAAAAGTGAAAGAAAGAAAATACACAATATTACAAGTACACAGGTAATAGTGCCAAAAACACATTAGTTTTATGAGTGACAAAAATTAAATAAAAATTAATGTGAGTCAATTTCCTTGACAATCTGCTGTGTTTGTACTGTACCACCTTTTCTGAGCTCCTTACATCTCGCTCCTGACAAATACCCATACTGATATTAAAAACTAAAACTAACTCAACATTTTAAGATATAAAACTGAACTGAAACAAGTGGAAATAACCTGAATCAAACAAACAAAACAAAAAAAATAATGTAAAACACCAAACTGGATGTTGTCCTTTAGTCTCTAACGAGACTTAGGAGGAACATGACACTGATCTTAACCCCTCTCCTTCTTTGTTACCTACCTGACCAGGTGTTTCAATAACCTCCCTGTTCTTGTGCATTAGTAGGAAAACAGTGGGCATTAACAGTCTGTAAGAATAAAGCACTCGTAGGATCAATATCAACAGTGGGGAAACTTCCTGATGCTACTTCCAGTTACTCTCTTTGCACAGTCGGCCCTTACCGAGGTGTAAAAATATCTGGCCTAATAATGTGCACGCCAGGTGAACAGTGTAGCCACCAGATGGCATCAGCACACCTCTAATGCCACCTCTGTTGCATCCCCGCCTCTGTTGCCATCAGTGAAGCATCAGTTATAATATCGTGACACCTTTTTTACGAAGTCACACACACCTGGATATATCAAGAACCAGGAGGAGTCGTTCACATGCATATTTCAGACACGTACGATCTGTTTATGACTTTGATTTTTGCTTCTTTAAGACACTTATTATATTGAAGATGCAGATTTCTGAGACTCTGTTGCTTCCTTCCACAGGGAGAGGGTGGTCCTCAGGGAGCTCGTGGAGGTGAGGGACCCCAGGGAGCTCGCGGTGAGCCTGGTAACCCCGGACCTGCTGGACCCGCTGGACCTGCTGTGAGTAGATACTGGACTTTTCTGTTTGCTTGTTTGTTTTTTCAGAATCAGAACCATAGAAAAATAGAAACCCTGAATGCAATCGAATCAATGTTAATGTTTATTTCCTTCCTTCTGTCAACAGGGTGCCCCCGGATCCGATGGATCTGCCGGTGCTAAGGGATCTCCTGTAAGTGTCATCCTCATTGATCACGTTTGTTCCTCTTGAATCCTGCACATCAGGTGTTCTGACCTCCAGACTCTCCATCCCCACAGGGTGCTGCTGGTATTGCTGGTGCTCCCGGTTTCCCCGGCGCTCGCGGCCCTGCTGGAGCTCAGGGAGCTGTTGGTTCTCCTGGTCCCAAGGGTAACAACGTGAGTAGACAATTGAATGTACAAACTGTTTATATTGTTATAGACACACAGGATCATTGGACAGCCTAAATAAAATGTGTGTTTCCGCCAACAGGGTGACCATGGTGCATCTGGACCTAAGGGAGAGCCTGGTGCCAAGGGAGAGCCTGTAAGTTACATAATACATAAACATCTTGCCTTTAATTTAACTTTCTGTGTGATTTTAGGAAATGAATTGTCTCTAACGACCTTGCTTTATTTTCCAGGGCCCCGCTGGAGTTCAGGGACTTTCTGGCCCCTCTGGTGAGGAAGGAAAGAGAGGAGGTCGTGGAGAGCCTGGTGGTGCTGGAGCCCGTGGACCCCCTGGAGAGCGTGTATGTGACCTAATCTTTCACATCAGCTTCTGTCGGATAGTGAAGTTGCCTTTGAGCAGGGACAAACCTCTTGATCATGGGCCATTTCCCACTGCCTTCAATTAATGTATTAGTGAAGTTACAATCAAATCTCCATGTTCAACCTTTTAATCTATCTTCCTTCAAAGCATTTCAAACAGTTAAAGTATGTTAAATTCCCAGGGGGATTCATCCCTACAGTTTCTGACATGGTCTTGTGTGTCTGTCTCTCCATTAGGGTGCCCCTGGTGCTCGTGGTTTCCCTGGTGCTGATGGAGCTGCTGGTGGAAAGGTGAGTTGGCGAGTCGACCCAATGAGTCCTCAAACAGCCAAAAACCAGGAGAAAGCTTGCACGACACAAACAAAACGCCAATGCAGAAAACTCTCCTGACTCTAATTCCCTTGTATGACAGGGTGCCCCTGGTGAGCGCGGTGCCCCTGGCGCAATGGGAGCTCAGGGAGCCACTGGTGAGTCTGGTAGCTCCGGTGCTCCTGGCGCCCCTGGATCCAAGGTGAGCTCTACGACATTTTTCTTCAGATGCAACATTTCTGTGTTGATGAGCATGTGTGTATTGTTCGTCTTCGTACTCACTCACTCACTCTTTGGCCTCCCCTCCGTAGGGTATGACCGGTAGCCCTGGCAGCCCTGGCCCTGATGGCAAAGCTGGACCTGCTGTAAGTTCTGACTCATAAATAGTTTCTGAACAACAGCTGAAAACAGTCTCTTTAATCATGATAGGAGAGTTTTTTCTTAAGTTTTCCCCCTGTCCTCTGATCATCATTAGGGAACCCAAGGACAAGACGGGCGTTCTGGAGCTCCCGGACCCTCTGGACCCAGAGGCCAGCCCGGAGTGATGGGATTCCCCGGACCCAAGGGAACCGCTGTGAGTAAACTGCCACACTCATTTTGGTTCGAAACACAAGAATAGATCTACATATTTCAGAAGGTGCCAGTGATATCTACATCAGTGTTCAGATTATGTGGTTCTTCTTTACAGGGTGATGGTGGTAAGCCCGGAGAGAGAGGTGGTGCTGGTGCCTCTGGCGCTGTTGTAAGTACACAAAATGACACAGATCAAACTCTATTCTCTGTACAAATTGTTTTCTATCAAAGCTAAGATTGATAATTGATTTGTGATGTTTTCGTTGACAGGGTGCTCCTGGTAAAGATGGTGACGTTGGTGCTCCTGGACCTTCTGGTGTTGCTGTATGTATCTCCTCAAACCATTATAATATGACTGATATTACCAGCAGTATTTAGTTACACAGCTGTTTTATCAGTTGCAAGTTTTCTCACCATTTTCTTCTTTCTGTTCAGGGACCTGCTGGAGAGAAGGGAGAGCAGGGACCTGCTGGTCCTCCCGGATTCCAGGTAGGTTTCAGAGCGTCTCAGCAGCCTGAATGCTGTCCTCTTGTTTTTGTTGCAATAATCCTGAGCTGTTCCTCTTGTTACACTAAAATCTTGTACCTTTCTCCCATGTGCAGGGACTTCCTGGACCCCAAGGTGCTACTGGTGAGACTGGCAAGCCTGGTGACCAGGTAAGAATCGCAGAAAATTGTAAATGTCAAAATCTTTGTTCCGTATCTTGGCATGTTTCTGCTTGTAAGGTCGCCTTGCAGGTGTATTTTATGACATACTGCAGCCAGTTTTCCCAGTGTTGTGTGAATGTTTTGACGTTTGGTCATCAAGTCTTCATGACGACCTTGTCTTCCCTCCCTCTTCTTCTGTTCAGGGTGCTCCTGGTGAGGCTGGACCCTTCGGCCCATCTGGACCAAGAGTGAGTATCTAAGAAACAAAACATCTTCCTCATCCTCTGGTCTACAGCTAAAACTGGTTGTAACCGATTGTGTCCCCTTTTCTTCTTCAGGGCGACAGAGGTTTCCCTGGTGAGCGTGGTGCTCCTGGTGTTGCTGGCCCAACTGGACCCCGTGGTGCTGCTGGCCCCGCTGGTAACGATGGAGCCAAGGTGGGTTAGGATGTCAATTTTTTATTTTTTTTGGATATTAGATCTCAATTTTTGGCCTCCTCCAGTTCTTGATAGACCTGACATAAACACATACGTTACAAATATATAATACACCGCTGCATAAAGCGTTCTGCCCTTACATCATACCATGCCATTTATAGCTGAGACCTTCACACATTTGCATGAGCCTTGCATGACCTTATTAAAATGCTTTACTTTTGAGTGACCAACCATTTTGCGACAGTTTCTCACTGAGCCTTGAACACAGTTCAGCGGGGAGGCCTTCAAACAAACATCACGAAAACTGTCCTTTATTTTACTTTCCTACATGGATGTAGCTAAAAGAAAAACAGTCGTTGTCATGGTCCTCTGTTGGTTGTTGTTTACTTGCAGTCGCCTGAATGGACATTAATGTGTGTATTTCTGTTTCTGTGTGTGTGTGTGTGTGCAGGGAGAGCCCGGTGCTGGTGGTGCCCCTGGTGGTCAGGGAGCCCCTGGTATGCAGGGAATGCCCGGTGAGCGCGGAGCTTCTGGTCTGCCCGGAGTCAAGGGAGAGAGAGTAAGTATCACACCTGCTCAGCTCTATTATGGGTCAACAGAAGTGTTTCTTAAGTTTGTGAGACAGTAAGGAGTCAAATATAAAGTTTATTGAGGAATAAAATAAAATAAAACTGGATCCCAGAACGCTTGCCAAAATGCATTTGGTGTTAATCTGCCTGACGATTAGTCAAACGTTGTCTATAAAATGTGAGCAAACAAAGACAGAAATATTTGTTTGTTAAATTTTTGGGTTCTTGTAACTAAGTCAGGAAGAAAACCCTCATAAGTAATCTTTCAACTTTCTCTCTTCAGGGAGATGCTGGTGGCAAGGGAGGTGAGGGCGGTGCTGGCAAAGATGGCGTTCGTGGTATGACTGGTGCTATCGGAGTCCCTGGACCTCCTGGTGCTCAGGGCGAGAAGGTAAGATATCTGCTAGATTGGTGTTAAGGATTCACTTCAGTTCTGTTTTTGTTAACTTTGATGTCTGGATTTTGCCTTAAATTTGGTTCCTTGGCACAAAATGTCTTGGAGTACCAAGCGACTTGTCTGCTGACTTCCTGTCCTCCTTCATCTCTGGTGTTAGGGTGAGGGTGGCCCCCTTGGAGTTGCTGGACCCACTGGACCTCGCGGTGCCCCTGTAAGTTCTCCGCTAGACACACACCTGACTGAGAGCTAGAAAACAGACATAACATAAACTTTTTACTGGATCTTCATCGTCAGAATGCAAAATAATATGACATACGTTGTAAGTTTATGACTGTATGACCCTAAACCTTCTCTCCTCATTACTTCAACAGGGTGACCGTGGAGAGGCCGGACCTGCTGGACCTGCTGGATTCGCTGGACCTCCTGTAAGAATCTCACACATCGACAGATTTAGATGCTTTCTATCATGTAACAACACAGTCCAGGCATGTCTTGAACTGTTTTTTCTCTTGCCCTCCAACCTCAGGGTGCTGATGGTCAGCCTGGTGCTAAGGGAGAGTCTGGTGACTCTGGACCCAAGGGAGATGCTGGTGCCCCCGGACCCGGTGGCCCTGTCGGAGCTGCTGGACCTCAGGTAGGGCCCACGTGTCATAACACAAGTCCCAGCATGCCAACTTCTCTATGTTATTAGCATAAGAGTGCTAATTTACCAGATTATATATATGTTTTAATTTACTTGGCCTTTATTTAACCATGTTTGGCTCACTGAGGTCACGGATCTCTTTTACAAAGGAGACCTGGTCCTGAATGGCACCAACACAGAGTTTTCAAGCTTATAAAAGAATAAGAAATAGGAAAATAGAAATAGAGTTAATAATGAATCTCATGTGGTCATATTGTTTATGGTGATTATTAGATTGTGCTTCTTCTTTTACTCACAAATGGGGTTTTTTTTGTCAACAGGGACCTGCTGGTCCTCCTGGAGCCAAAGGTGCTCGTGGTGGTGCTGGATCTCCTGTAAGTATCTGATTGTCTAGTGAGATTTTGTACACTTACATCAGCAGCTCCCAACCTTTTTCCTGAAGGGATCTCTTTCCTATTCATTGAGTAAACTGACGACTGCTGACTTCTTCTGAATATTTCTTTTTTTCTTTTTTTATTGGTTTCGTGTTCAGGGAAGAAGTTTTACTTAAAAGAGTTTAGGAAAAGAAAAATGAAAACAACAACAGATAATAATAAAACAAAGGATGAGACAGTTGATGCTCTGGAATACAAAACACACGAACAAATAGTTTTCAGATATTTTATATTATATAAGTAATAACTGTAGAATTAACCTGAATAGAGACGCAATAACTGCAGGAAGTTTAAATCTAGAAGGCCTTGCAGCCCCTAGTGAAGCTTTATTGACAGGATGCTGCTTGAAGTCTCATCTTTTCTCTCTGTGTGTGTGTGTGTGTGTAGGGTGCTACTGGTTTCCCTGGACCCGCTGGAAGAGTTGGACCCTCTGGCCCATCTGTAAGTCTACTCTAGTCCACATCACAAGCAGTAATAACCAGCCCAATCTTGTGTATGATACCATCATGACCTTGAACCTTCTACATGTGTCCAGGGAGCTAGTGGAGCACCTGGACCCGCCGGACCCGTCGGCAAAGATGGAGCAAGAGGAGGCCGTGGTGAGACTGGACCCGCTGGTCGCCCCGGTGAGGCTGGTGCTGCTGGAGCCTCAGGACCCAGTGGAGAGAAGGGATCTGCTGGTGCCGATGGTGCCCCCGTGAGTTCCCACTGTGATTCTTCAACAGCTGTTCTGTCAAGGTTTTTGGCCACCTCAAATGTACTAAAGTGATCTGTTCTTTCGTTCTGTGCAGGGTGCTCCTGGACCCCCCGGACCCGGAGGTATTGCTGGACAGCGTGGTATCGTAGGTCTCCCCGGACAGCGTGGAGAGCGTGGTTTCCCCGGTCTGCCTGGAGGTTCTGTGAGTACTCAACATGACCACCATGAAACAAGCGAAATAGGTTAACAAAGTCAACAGTAAAAAAAGACATGAATAATACTGTATATTAATTTCCCCTCTTGCTTTTCTTCAGGGTGAGCCCGGAAAGCAGGGACCATCTGGAATCGTTGGTGAGCGTGGACCCCCCGGACCTGCTGGACCCCCTGGACTGTCTGGTCCTAGCGGAGAGGCTGGTCGTGAGGTAAGAGGCTGCGATCGACCGTATACTCGCTGCGAATGCACCTACAAATTCACACTGTATTAGCGCTGATCAACAGTTTTGTTGACCATTCTTGTTGCTCTGCCACAGGGATCTCAGGGTCACGATGGTGCCTCCGGTCGCGATGGAGCCCCTGGACCCAAGGTAACCCTCCTCATCTGGATTCATCTCCATCATCCTTAAAAGTCATGAAACATGAAAACACCCCAAAAATTCTGCTATGTTATACAACATTAGCCTTAGCTTCCAAGCATTGTCTCACTGGATGTTTCCTCCTCCTGTAGGGAGACCGTGGTGAGTCTGGTATGGCCGGACCCCCAGGAGCCCCTGGTGCTCCCGGTGCCCCCGGAGCTGTTGGTCCCTCTGGCAAGTCTGGTGAACGTGGAGAGTCTGTAAGGCCCCTTCCTGCTTATCTTTATCTGTTGAAAGATGGAATTAAATCCAGTAACTTGACTTGATTTTTCTGTGATCTGATTTTCCTGTAGGGTGCTGCTGGTCCTGCCGGCCCTGCTGGTCCTGCTGGAGTCCGTGGTCCCGGTGTACGTAGTTACATATATAAACACAATAGTTTTGAGATGTTGCGCTACTCTTGTGTTGATTGAATGTTGACCTCCTGCTGCTTTCATTCAGGGCCCCGCTGGAGCTAAGGGAGACAGAGGAGAGGCTGGTGAGGCTGGAGATAGAGGCCACAAGGGACACAGAGGATTCACTGGCATGCAGGGTATGCCCGGACCTGCTGTAAGTAAAAGTTTGTTGTTACTGCATGAAACAAACTCAACTTTTCTCAATCGTTCTGGAGTGTGTAATATTGATATTCACATCTTGTTCCTCCTCTAGGGTGGTTCTGGAGAGAGAGGACCCGCTGGTGCCTCTGGACCTGCTGGACCTAGGGTAAGTAGATCTGTTATACAGCTAGTTATTCGCACTACCAATCTGGTACTTGGGGAGTCTGTGTTTAGTCTTTAGTCAGCACAAATCTGTTTATGTGCGGAAGCTGAGACCTTCTTCGAGGCTTGAACAGGCTGCCTGTCTAACCACATGTCAGTAAAATGGCAATCTGAATTGTTGTTTTCTCTCATTAAGACGTCATGTAACTTCTGCTCCACAGGGACCTTCTGGATCTAATGGCGTTCCCGGTAAGGATGGCATGAACGGTCTGCCTGGACCCATCGGACCCCCTGGACCTCGCGGTCGCAATGGAGAGATGGGCCCTGCTGTAAGTCGCACTACAACCTTTGTTTTAACCAAATATTTGGAGTGTTGCTGCAGTTTGTGAACAGCTGGTGTCTCCGAACAGGGTCCTCCTGGACCTCCCGGACCCGCTGGACCCCCAGGACCTCCCGGCAGTGGATTCGACTTCGTCAGCCAGCCCCTTCAGGAGAAGGCTCCCGATCCCTACCGTGGCGGCGGATACCGCGCTGATGACCCCACCATGATGCGCGATCGCGACATGGAGGTTGACACCACCCTCAAGACCCTGACCCAGAAGGTCGAGAAGATCCGCAGCCCCGACGGTACCCAGAAGAGCCCTGCCCGCATGTGCCGTGACCTGAGAATGTGCCACCCTGAGTGGAAGAGCGGTGAGTCCAGATCTGAGTCCTGCTGCAGCTCGTAGATGAAGTGTGAGATACGTATGAGCTCAGTTTTATGTTTCTTTGTTACAGGCATGTACTACGTCGACCCCAACCAGGGATCTTCTCTGGACGCCATCAAGGTCCACTGCAACATGGAGACTGGCGAGACCTGCGTCTACCCAAGCCAGTCCAACATCCCCATGAAGAACTGGTACCTCAGCAAGAACACCAAGGAGAAGAAGCACGTCTGGTTCAGCGAGTCCATGACCGGTGGATCCCAGGTAAGAAGTCCTAAAAAAAACAGTTTCCTGCATTAACAAAAATCCTCCTTACAAGTCCGTGACAGTAAAGCACCTTTTCTCCTCTCTCCACCCTGCAGTTCCAGTATGGCAGCGATGGAGCTGATACCGAGGATGTCAACATCCAGATGACCTTCATGCGCCTGATGTCCAACCAGGCTTCCCAGAACGTCACATACCACTGCAAGAACAGCATCGCCTACATGGATGCCTCCACCGGCAACCTGAAGAAGGCCATGGTTCTCGGAGGCTCCAACGACGTCGAGATCAGAGCCGAGGGCAACAGCCGCTTCACATACACCGTCAGCGAGGATGGCTGCACGGTGAGTTCTCTCTCTGTTCTCTCTCTTCATGCACCGATTCTAATTTAGAGATGCGAGATTTCGACCTAGGCAGATAAACGACTCACTTTCTCCTTCTTGTTCCTCTCCACAGTCACACACTGGCTCATGGGGCAAGACAGTCATCGACTACAAGACAACGAAAACATCCCGCCTGCCCATCATTGACATTGCTCCTATGGATGTTGGTGCACCTGATCAGGAGTTTGGCGTCGAAATTGGCCCAGTTTGCTTCTTGTAAAAATGAAAGAAATATGGACATGACGTTGTTGTTTTTTTTCTAGCAGTCATCTCTAAATCCTTTTTCTATGCATTCAAAACTCATTCGGCTGCCATTGGTCCACATGCTTTAAAAAACCACTCTACTGAAGACGGTGTTCATGTTTTTTTTTTCCAATCATGAGAAGTTTTTCGGGACTGCTACTTCAACCAACCACAAGGACACTTTAAAAAGAATCTTTTGTTTCCACTGGCAACAAGAAAATAATATATACTTGTGTAAAATTTCCCCCTGGAGATTAAGAAAAAAAAAAAAAGAGAGAGAAAGATCAACACACGCGATGAAACACAGGTGACTTTTGCCATTTTCTACCACTGCGAGAAGGACATTGAAAACAACAAATGATATGTACCATTTTTCCTGGTGTTAAATAAATTGTAAAAAGTGTGAAGCGTCTTCTTGTTCTAAATTCATGAAAGGGACAAAAAAAAAAACACCTGAGAGAGCACGACAACAAAAGCTCACCTTCATTGCAACATGTAGATGGCTACCTCATAACAAGAAGTCACCCCGCAGTGGTTTTTTTTTTTCTTAAACCAAAAAGGGTTCATTTTACACGAGTCTATTGTGGGGAAATAAACAGTCAAAGGTGCTATTAACACTTCAACGAGGTCCAGTTATTGGTGTTTGATGGTGATGGTGAGACTCTCGCTGTCATACTGTAATTATTGCCACTAATGCCTGCAGAACCTTTGGTGCTACTAAATTGACTCTTGTTGTCTGTGCAGTGCAAATGTTTTCTTCTTAAGTGTTGGTTAAAAGAGGTCCTCAGAAAAAAAAGGGGGCGATCACTGCAGATGTAATGCATGCAATCATGTCTTTGTAGATAAAAAAAAGAAAGCAAGTGACTCTGGTTCAATTTCATCTCCCTGCCCGTTGTGTTCAGTGTTGATCCTTCTTGTCTGTTTGCCCCCCCCCTCCTGTGGAAAAACTCCTCTTCACTAAAAAAGAAAAAACAGCACACATCTCCCACCCTGTTGTTTATGTTGTTTGTTGATGTTCTTTCGCGAAGGGTTTCTTAAAAAAGAATTTGAAGCAGACCCACTTTCATGGTTTAAAAAGAGAGATTCTGTACTTATTTTGTACATGTATAATAAATTGAGATGTTTTTAATTATTTTGGGTGCTGAAATAAAGCATGTGAAGTGGTCTACTCAGTGGCTGAGTTTTCACTGTCCTGTTTCTGCAACTGTTGTGAAACTGCTGTCGTAGGATAGTCCCATTTTTTTTTTTACTGAAAGCTGCATTTCACATTTTCCAGACGACTTCCACCAGAGAGATATCGTGCATGTTCTGGTACTGGAGATTAAAATAGAGAGTCTGGAAATCAACTGTTCCACAACAGTTTGCACTGAACACATTTCTGTTAAGCAGCAGTGAAAACAAGGCCAATATCCAAACTCCAACCTGGCTTATCCTCATCGTTGCACACACATCACCTGCCTCCAAAATCCTTTGAGCTAAAACCGTAGACAATGCGAAAATCAGATGTTAATCAGACATGAGTGAAGTTGTCCTCAGACCAAGCTGTTGACATGAGAGATGTTCCTGTGTCTGAGCCCAAAAGATCCTCAGATGAAGACACACCGGCGACCCCTTCTGGACTTCCAGTGCAACAGCAGCTGCTGTAAAGGGAGGCTCCACACTAAATCTATAAAAGGATGGAAGAAAGATGTCTGAGCCGTCACTCGATGCTGATGACTGAGCAGCGGTTCCTCTTTCTGGATTTCTGTTCACGTGATTGAACCGATCCAAGACGACTGATATCTTTTAACCTTTCCTGACTCCCTCAATTGATTTAGCAGCTGAATCTCTGAAGTCGACTGTAGCAGATGCAACTCTGCAAGGTCGTGACACCAGATTTGTTCATGGTATTCAGCCTAGTTGAGTCAACCTCTACCTGATGTACATCCTCCTGCAGTGGTGCGAAGATTACTCACGCTGCCAGGCATGTTTGAAACTGCAGACATGGCTGCCTTCTCCAACTGGACAACTGTTTGAGTCTTAGGGGAGAAGTTCACACATTTTCAAGGCAGTCTAGAACCCAAGAGAGGTGCACATATGACCACTGAAACAGGTTTTTCTCGCTGCAGCCATTCATATCATCTCAAAAAGAAAAGGATGGGATGTGCTAAACATTGAAGTAAGTGTTTGTAGTACAGAAATATATATATGGAAGGTGATAATGGGATAATAATACAAAAATGTGTGTTAATGTAACGCATTGAGTGATTAACTCAGTGCTCCTGAAAACAGAGACACTTTAGGCTTTGTTGATGGAGGCAACAATAAAGAACGTAGCTTTGGACATGTTTTTATTAGTGGTGATGGACATTGGAATACAGATATACATGAACTGCAAATAACTTAACACTATTCATTTATCTCAAAGAAGAAACAAAAAACAAAGGATAACTTCTCACTGCAAATACTGTAAATGACGGGAGACCGCGGCGGCAGGCGACTGTATTAATGACACTTCATCTATCGTTGTTCTCACTTCCTGCAAAAACAAACAACGTGATGAGTTTGTGTCTTTAATCATAATGACTGAAGCCTGAATGTGAAGAGTGAGTTTACCTGGGCAGCGTGTCAACGTAGGGATCACTATGAAAACAGGAGATACAAACACATCCTACGTTAAGATTTGACTTGACTGATACTAACGAGTGATGCTGGTGGAGATCTGTGAGTAAGTGTGACGAGGAACCAGTGGGTGCGGTTCTTACTGCTGGGCCCTGATGAGGGGGACGGGGCTGTCGGACAGCAGAGGCCGGGCCCCCTCCCCGGTCCGGCTGTTGAACATGGGCAGCGTGGACAGAGGTAAAGGGACGCCGCGGCTTCCTGCCATGCTCCTCAGCTCGTCGGTGTTCCCGAGGATGGTGTGGTGGTGGTACAGCTGGATCCTGCAGCGGGAAAACAGTCTGTTGTGTTTACACTCGCAAGTGTTTAGATCCTTTACTTAAAGGGTTAAAAAAGTTTTTGGAGAATAGATTCAAACTCTGAAGTTGAAGCTAGAAAGGTGGCAGGGTCCGCCACATATAAACAAAGTATGAAAGTGTGTTGTCCTTTAAGGTCAGTTTGTTTATTCAGTCGTGAAAACAAAGAGAGTTTGTTTATTTAGTCAATTAAGATCTTTCTCTTATGTTTAAAATTTCTTTCCCAAAACTACGTAGTGCACCTTTAAGATTGTGCAGAACAACAGACGGTGTTATCTGTCTCCTTACACGAACACAAACAGACGTAACTAGCTCCTGGCTCGTAACATTAGCATCCCGGCTGTCGTTCACCTGTGTCTCCTGGCTGGGAGAAGTTTTCTGAGCTGACTGGAAACAGTTGTGTTATTATTTGTGGCTGAAGCCGTCGCCAGCTCCCTCCTCTCCCTCTCTTTTAATAAATAAATACAAAATTGTACCATCTCTGTTGTTTTAATAAGTGAAGATGAACGTGATTACTGCTGGCCCCAGAAATCTTTCCCTCCCCCCTTATGGACGGCCCTGTACATAAATACTACATTACTTCAGTAAATGTAAATAAAGCGAACATGTGTTGTGTGAACGCTCATCAGTGCACTTACTGGTTTGTTCTTGCATTTCTTTTCTCTCTATAAAACAAAAGAAAGAAGAAAAATGTGTCAGGATCAATCACTCAGGTTAAAGGGTCAGTTCACCACAAAAAGAAATGTGTATATTCAACAAACGACAACACTGTTGCTCGTTTTTTTCACGTACACTCCCTCTCGTCTGCAAAACATGACGTAGGCCAGCAGGACACACAGGATGATGGCGAGGATCAGGGGCACGATCACCGTCACCAGGTAGTCCGGGAAGAAGTCTCTGCTCGGGGGAGACTCGAGGGGGTCGAACTCCACTCCGGTCTCCATGATCCCCGAACCCACCGTGGGAGGAGGTGGAGCCGGCTCCTGCTTCGTCAGATCAAACTGCAGGGAAGAAGAAGGGACGGTGACTCTTATAGGAACTGTGAGACACTCTTACAGGAAGATGGCGGAGTGTTTCTGTGGCTGCAGTGTTCACTCATACACATCATGTGTTATATAAGATTTCACTCTCAGGCCTCACCAGCTCCGTCTTGCACCAGGTGATGCAGTTGCTGGGAATGGTGCAGAAGTTGCAGCCTCCGGGGACTTTGACTCTGGCCCCGGCTGTGCACTGCTTCTGATGCTCCGGCGCCAGAACCCTCAGGAGACAGTCTGAGAAGTACTGCTTGGACCCCACCTTCACATACACGCTGACACAAATCACATGTTCATAAAAACATACAGCTACTCCCCAAAAAGTTAGATGTTGCAGTCAAGTTCGGCCTGTTTACCCTTCAAAGTGTCCCGCGAGAGGGAGGGGAACCCGGCCTCCGCGGTCCAGGGCGTTGGTGATGTTGACGACCTCCAGGGCCTCGGTGTCCCACAGCTTCTGTAGGTCCTGCTTTATCTCATCCTGGACAACAGAGGGCAGCACCTTCTCAATCTCCCTCAGCTTGATGAAGAACTCTGCTTGATATGGCAGCATCTTCTCTGTGAGTGATGCACAACATGTCATTTCCTTCTGGCTTCGCCGTCAACAGTACAGAACATTCTGGGTTTCACTTGAATCTCTCGTACCTGCGGTGACCTTGATGACCAGGATGTGTCTGGCTGTTTCATAGCTGCGCTTGTTGACAGCGTAGATCTGTCAGAGGAGGAAGAAGAGGTTGTTAAAGATCCAGCCCTCACATATGACTTCACTGTCAGCTGTGAGGGAATGTAACTAAGTACATTTACTCAAGTACTGTACTTGAGTGCAATTTTGAAGTACTTGTACTTGACTTGAGTACGTCCATTTTCTGCTACTTTATACTTCCACTCCATAATGGAGGCAAATATTGCACTTTTTTACTCCACTACATTTATTTGATAAGTTTAGTTACTAGTTACTTGAGTTTGCACAAATACGCCACAGCAGATCTGTTGTATGTGAAATCTACACGGCAATAAAACTGATTATTTAATCATTTAATTGTTAATATTATTAGTAAACATATATTTAGATGGAAAAAGGTACATTTTCAGTCAGAATCAAATTACTTTGCAGGTATTTCTCTGCTGTATTTATGTGTATAAAAAGCATGTTGAGCATAACAAAAGTAAAAATAAGTTGGTTAGCAAATATAAAACTCAGGTAGGATCATTTCTGTTTATGAAAACTTTTTGTTACCTTTGTTTTTGTTCCTGTTACGCTCTAAAATATGAGCTGCTTATCTGACGTGAAAAAACGAGCAGGTATCATCAGCTGAAGCTTCAGCCGACACCTTTTCTGTCAATTTATTTTGTGTTGTTGCCAATTAAATTGCACTGAACTGAACTTCAGGGGAGAGGGACAATTTAAAATGAAAAAAAAAAACATGAACTAAACTCAGCGTGGACTCCAGAGAGGAGCTGTAATGTGTTAA
The DNA here is from genome assembly GCF_965226575.1 of Pagrus pagrus. Lineage (NCBI taxonomy): Eukaryota > Metazoa > Chordata > Actinopteri > Spariformes > Sparidae > Pagrus > Pagrus pagrus. The sequence continues at coordinate 3,734,635 of NC_140208.1, read as the reverse complement.
TGAAGTGTTTTGTCTCGGAGATTCAGCTGTAATCTGCAGTTACATCCACATGTTTTCCAGCCAGAATACATTTTATTTTTGGTGTCACTTGAGAAATGTGTCTCTTCTTCTTCTTCTTCTTCTTCTTCAAAGGCTTGTTTCCTCCTGAATTTTTAATGCTGGTTAAAAAAAATAGCAGATCCAGAGAGAAACCCAAATGCTTTTGTCTCCGAGGGTCTGACAACAAAACCTGACATTAAGCACCGACGTGTCAGACAGCTGCACATTTGTCTCTGCACAGGGATCTTATCTGTGTTTGGGCCCATATCAGGAGCAGAAATATGTAATATATGTGCAGCAGGTTTGTACTATGATGACGTCATACCTCAATTATACTTTTCCCCGGAGATGTCGGCGTGCCGTACAGGAAGCCGTTATCAAAAGGGTGTCTTTGGGTGAAGCGCAGCCACTCGGGGAGGTCCGGGAAGTTCTGCCTGTTGCACTTAAAAATCATGGGGTCATCGTACAAACGTCCAGCTGTGAGGGAGGTGGAGACACACACAATAAGAAAATCTATATCTCTGTGAAGAGTGGAGTTGATATGATTCAGCTCTTCTCACCGTAGAGTTTTGACAAAGGTTCAAAGTCGTTCTGGAAAGTCTCTCTCATCAGCTCGTACGTGAAAAACTCCCCCACAGGAATGGTAAACTTGATCTCTGCATTGGCCCCGAGCAAACTGACAGCACAAACTGTGAGCAGAGAAAAATAAAACACCAAAGGATTGATCCGAACGGTCCACAAGAAACTCAAACTTCTCAGATTGTGACCACACAGGGGCCTTGACAGCTGAAATCAGCCAACTGTTCCCACTAAATAACAGAAATCTGACACTTGAACGAGCTTCTCACGTTAGATAAAGTTTAAATCATTTCAGGAATATAAAAACTTGCCTGTGAGGAAGAAGACCCAGCTCCCGCAGCCTGCCATCTTGTTTTGGGCCTGTGATTGACAGAGCCATGTGGAGAGAGAGGCCTGGTCGCAGCAGACGACCATGTCAGAGCTATTTTTGCTTCACTCACCCTAAAAACATCCGGAGGCCGACGGACAGAGTTCATGAAGAGCTGTGTTATTATTATTTCCTCTGGTAACACATAAAAAAAGATATTTAGTTAGTTGAGGCCTGAATCTCCAGATTTTAAATCAACTAAGTACATTTAAGGATAATTTTTTAGGTACTTTACTTGACTTTTCATGTTTTCTTCTACTTTAAACTTCAACTTCCCTTCATGGTGTCAATCTGTAAAGTAAATAGTAACTTAATCTCTGGTTTGTTTGAGTCAGAACTGCAGTAATTCAGACTGAAGTGTAGTGGAGTAGAAGTGTGCAACAGCAGGTGGAGGCAGAGACCAGAAATGTTATTTTAAAGGTGCAATATGTAAGAATTTTAGTTAAAAACATTCCAGAAATGATCAACAGACTGTGAAGTTATAGTTTTGACATTATGTCATTGATGTTAGCATGCTAACCAGCTAGCCCTAGGCCTTAAAAGCCTCTGTCCCCCAGTGCTCCAAAGCTCCCGTGCGTCCAATACAGCAACTATTTACCTTTAATAATATCAAAGTAATGTAACTTGTTTACTTTCCGTTACTTTTGGATGACCTCAATACATTCATGAGACTCATGAAGCGTTGTCATGTGAGCACGTGCGCATGGTTACAGACTAGCACATCATTCTTCGTCATAAAATTGTAATCCTGTGCGTAATCCCCCTTTTTTTTACTGAATGTTTTGTATCTCTAATCTAATTACATTTTTTTCCTGTAACTTTACTGGACTACAGTTACCTTTTCTCTCCGTCCTACTCACGTAATCCTGTTGCATGTTTTCCTTCAGTCTCCCAAACCTGTAAAAAAAACCAAACACTCCCCTGGTGCTATTGGTGCTAATGCTAGCAGTGGCTAGTATAGTCCTGGATGTATAAACAGAATACAGTCAGCAGCAGTTAGCGGGTGCTCTGGTACCTCTATTTGTTCGGAGAATTAATTCAAGGTGAACAATTCTTGCATATTGCAGCTTTTAATATTTTTAATATATATACATATTTCTCTGTTTCTTTTATATCTTGTACACCACAGAAACTAGTATCTATAAAAGTGCTTTCAGGCACAAATTATCACAAATAATTGACCAAATTAGCAGGTTATAATATACAATGTAACTCTATATATTAGGATATGGGTGCATATATGCATGTGCAACGTCTGCACTATTCCCAGTAACTGCATCACCTGGTGAGGCCTGACAACACACACGTAAGATGTAAATTATTTATGAATGAAAATATATCATACTTTATTTAAATATAAATGAGCAATGCAGCCAAGGGGTCCTGCAGGATGAGCTCATGATTTGAGCAGTCACAAGATCATAAAGGGAAAATCTTTTTTGTGTGTGACTTTGTCTCATTTTTGCTTCTGTCATGTCAAATATTTGTTATTTTCAGCCCTTCAGGACTCAAAAAATGAATCAAATGAAGCTGTCGAAGAAGGAAAAGTCACTCTATGGTGCATACATTTAATAATATAATTATTTTAAGATATATACTACTCAAAATGAGTTAGGGATATTGAGATATGGGTGCATGGGACCAGAAATACTCACAACATGACTGTTTCATTCATGCACTGGCTCAAAGGCAGGACATCACTGTGATGTGCTGCGCCCACACACTTCCAGTTGAAAGCAGGCTAGATGGCACTACTGCCTCGCTGAGGAGCCATGAACATCCTGTATCTTTACAGTGAGCAGTCCTCTGGTGTTGTCCTTCACACCAGACCTTCAGCTGCTCTGAGATTACAGTGGAAGTGACAGTTTGGAAATTATTCTTGTGTTGTTCTTTCCTGTGTGTGGTGCAGCTGCATGAATGTGGTAGAAACATTGTAGATAAATTAGAAATTTCATAAAGCGAGACTGTGTGGGAAGGTGTCAAAAAAAAGAAGAAGGGGGAAATGCTTTGTCTGCCTCAGTGACACTGTTCATGAGTCTATCTGCACAGATGCAGAATGCAGGAAGCAACAATGTGGCTGTGAAGAGCGGATGTGTTATTGGACGGGGAGGTTGACGTGCTGATGTTTGACTGGGTCCTAGTGCTAGACGTGTTCACCGACACACAGCCATCTTTAGGTTGATACTCAGGAGTGAACAGACTGGTAAATATTTAATATTTAATATTTTTTTGTAGCTTACATTTCCAAATGTCCACTATCCACTTATGTTAGCTTATTGAGCTAACCAGCTACTACTTTTAGCTTTAGCAGTCATTTTTTGTAGCTTGTTCACCGTTTATCCAATATTATGTTTTAAACTGTTTATCCATTACTTTAAGCTAGCTAACATTACTTTAACTACTTTCATTTATCCATGAGGCCAATGTTTATTTAACTATCTACTTCCATGTAGATATTTTAGCTTTACCATTCATTTGTCCACTACATTTTAGCTTCTTCACCGTTTATCCAATATTTGTAGGTAGTGTTAACTGTTTCAACTGTTTATGCATTAGTTTTAGCAAAGCTAGCTGACATTACTTTGACAGTTATCAGTTAGGCTAATGGTACCTACTACTACCTTTTGCTAGATATTTTTTAGCTTTATCATTAATGACTTTTAATTAACTACAGTTACTTCAACAGTTAGCTTGTTAACCATCAAGAACCCATTAGCTTCATCATGAGTTTATCCAGAACATTTTAGCTTGCTCAGAAGCTAACTGTTTCAGCTGTTTATCAAATACTTTTAGCCAGCTAAGATTACTTTGTTATCAACTATGCTAATGTTATCTTATCTAACCATCTTCTACTGATAGATTTTTGTAAAGCTTTATCGTTCATTTGTCCACTAAGTTTTTGCTTGTTCACCATTTATCCAATATTTGTAGGTAGTGTCAACTGTTACGCGTTACTTTTAGCTAAGATAGCTGAAACACTACTAACTTCTGCTAGATTATTTTTTAGCTTTATCATTAATGACTTTTGCTAACTGTTTCAGCTGTTTATCCATTACTTTTAGCTAGCTAATGTTAGCCTTCTATAACAGTTACTCATTAGGGTACTGATAGCATAGCTTACTATTACTAACTATTCATTCAACTATTCATATGCTCTCAGTCTACATGTAACACACCTGACTCAGCATGTGAATACATTTTAAATCAGATTTAATATTTTCATGTTAGCTGAGTTGCTCCACGTTTCCCAAGTAAACAGAGAAGTCCAGCCCTGTAAGTACTTCCGGATCAGTGATTTACCACATATGAGCAGCGAAGGTAAATAATCCAACACATGACAGCAAACACATTTTCTTCTTAATATTTAATAAGGATTATTTGCAGCAGCAGCTACAGGACACAGCACTAACATGGAGTGGTGGCGGGCGCTAGGACCCGGCGGCTCCCTCCTCCATGCAGCAGCACTGAGGAGGACCAGAAATCTGCAGCTCGGAGTGAAACAGATCAAAACGATGCCGCTGCCTGTAAAAAGGGATTAAACGCAACAATCTGTCGGCAGCTGCGGTCAATCCGCGGCTCGCTCACTCCTCTACGTCTCGGTGCAAATATATTTTTAATGACTAAATGCATTTCATGTATCTGTGACGGTTAGTTGGGGATTTTGCATTGTTGGGAGCTGCAGGCGAGCTAATGACAGATGCATCGTGCTCACTTTCTCCGTTGCATTGGACGAGTATTGCAGCGGATGCACGCAGGCCTTTAATGCGATCTGTTGTTTTTGTTTCTCCCCCATCTGCTGCCGGTCTAGTCTGAGCGCCACCTCGAGGAACCGGGGTGGATAAAACCGATTCCCCGCCGTTGTGGTCGAGACAAAAAAAAAAGGGAAGAGACATGCCGTCGCTGAGCATCCGTTGCGACGCTTGACTGACCATGATGAAGACCGAATCCACATCATCCAAGAGCACCGGCTCTGGCTCCACGCTCAGGAGCCCATCCCCGCACAGAAACGCGTACGAGGCGGGGATGCAGGCCCTGAAGCCCGTCAAAGACAATGCTGCGAACGGGGACCTGCAGGAGGGCCCCCGAGGGCGCAGGTACGGCTCCAACGTGCACCGCATCAAGAACATGTTCCAGCAGATGCAGACCACATCCCCGGCCGATGCGGAGGGAGAGGAGGTCGCCAGGAACGCCGACAAATCGGTGCGCCTCTCCCTTCCTCGAGCCGGGAGCCTGAACGAAAACGTGGACCACAGCGCGCTGCTGAAGCTCGGGTCCACCGTGTCCGAGCGCGTCAACAAGTTCGACATCAAACCCGAGAACGGGCACCAGCGGGCCTCCTCGCCCAGCTACTCCAAGCTGCAGGAGACCCGCCGCATCTTCGAGCAGCAGCAGCAGGAGAGGCAGCTGCAGCAGGAGAAGCTGGCCACCACCAGGGTCCTGCTGAAGACAGACAAGGCCTCGAGCTTCCAGGATGGCAGGTTGGACGTGGTGGCGCGCTTCAACGGCAGCACGGAGTCCCTGGACAGCCTGGACACCAGCGAGGCTGTGTCCCCCACGGTCAGCCAGCTCAGTGCCGTGTTTGAACGGGCTGCCGAGCTCCGGAACAACCTCCATCGCCTCTCCTCGACCCCACCGCTCCCCTCCAGGGGGGTCAGCGCCAAGGTGGGTGTGTTGAACTCCAAAATAATCACAAAGAGGGTTAGTGCCTTTGCAGCAGGCCACCAGGAGGATGAGAAGAGCAGTCAGAACGGCCAAGAGGGGCCTCAAAGGGCCCCCAGGGGGAGGGGGACATCTGACAGCATTAATGGGGGCCAAAGTACTGAACACTTCAGTGCTGCAGGAGAGACAGAAAAGACTGTTTCAGATGCAGGCGTTGAGGCAAAGTCTGAGGGGCACACAGCACTGCAGTCTGACATCCGCATCTCTGTGGAGAATGGAGACATGGCCTCTGAGAAGCAGAGCTCTCCAAGGGGCGGCGAGGGCGAGATGTCCAAGGATGCCGAGGACGAGGAGGACGACAGGACGCTGAGGGACGACCAGTCGGGACGCGACTCTGTGGATATCAGTACCTACAGCGCGGTGGGGGAAGACTTCGGAGGGAGCCAGGTGGACGAGGAGGAGGAGGAGGAGGATGACCGCTACGAGCCCGAGTCCAGCTGTGTGGAGATTGTCGGGCTGCCTGTGGAGGAGGAGCCGCCTCCTTCCAGGAAGATCCGCTTCAGCACAGAGCCCATCAAGGTGAGAAAACATGCAGCGAGAAAGACACAAAGAGTGAATATTAATAGGAAGATGTGATCTCCCAGACTAAACGCTCCGAGCCTTGTTTAATTAGGCCCGGCTGCTGATTCCTGGTTTGTAATTATGTCCACATTCTGGTATTTCTGTGTGTCGAGAGGCTGAACTTGACCTTAAAGCCTTTTTATGAGCCGCTGGTACAGCCACAGCCACTGTCAGCTGTTTTAATAAACTCACTCAGCTTCCAGAAGGATGCTGACATTTTGATTTCACCCTGTTTCAACACGGTGGGGCTTTGCCACATTACTAACGCCCTCCCTCTCTCCACACACACACACACACACAGTAGTCCAGTTCGGTCCTGCATTCCTACTGTGCAGCTGACACGGGCCCCCAAATACAGAAGAGCTGTGATGTAGATGCTTATCTGTGATGCAGTGGGAGCCACTTCTGTAAATAATTGCAGTGGGGAGGAGGAGGAGGAACAAAGAGGACGGGATAATTAGCCCTGTGTTGTTTAGAGAAGTGGATCCTCTTCGCCGTGGTTACTGCCAGGCCAGCGGACAGTGTGTGTGTGTTTTATTGTGTGTGTGTGTGTGTGAGAAAGAGGGAGGAAGTGAGAAGCGAGACTGTGATCTCCTCTTGGACCAGTGAGATGAAAGAAGAGGAGAGACGAGGAGGAGGAGGAGGAGGAGGTTGTGTTGATTTAAAGTGTCTCTGTGTGTCTGGGGGTGGTGTAATGATCTGGAGGAGAGCATCAGATCCTCTCCGGCACTGTCTCGCTGCTCTGCTCTGAGGCATGAAGAGACTCGGCCCAGCTCGAGTGAGGCCCCGGCGCTGTACATCACACACACAAAGACATTTCAGTGACTAAGGGCTCCTGTCCCGGATCAGAACCAGTCAAGTCGAAAAGTTGCTTTTGCTTTTTTTTTCCTTCTCCTGGCTGCACATCGGCCTGCAGCGTCGAGTCAGTAGAGGCTGATAGCACACGAGCAAGCGGCCGAGATTTGACCTGGGGCAAGCTACAGCCAAGAGCGGGTTAGCTTAGCTTAGCACAAAGACTGAAAACAAGCGAGAACAGCTAGCTCGACTTTGTCAAAACGCAAGAAAATCTGCCCACCAGCACCTCTTAAGGTTGAAGTGCATATCCTAAACTGTTGAACTGTTCCTTTAAAGTATAACTAAGATGACTGTAATCGCGAAACACGACATATTTAAGCACCTGGAAACTTAGAAATATCTCCTGTAAAGTTTTAATCTAAACTTAATCCAGCTAATATTACTCATACTGGTGATTTGATTTTGAATATAAGGTTTCAGGAGCTTTAACAATTTCAAATAATAACCTTCAGTGGAAATTAAAGGCAACATGTGGCTTTTCTGACCACTAGTGGAGCTGTGGAGCGATGTTTTGATCAGCAGCTGCACAGTGATTGCAGTGTCAGATTGTAGAAGCTGCAAAGGTCAAATCTGTCACCAAACGGCATCATAATGAAATTCTGATGACCCGACCTACAAATCTTGTCCTCCAGATGTAAGAAAACATGCTACATACTCCAACAAATGTCACATCAGCATGATTTTTATAGTATTTACAGCTAAAAATGAACAATGAAGTCCTGCTCATCGGTGTTGTGCTATCCATTATTGTAAACACTTAACAAACTGCGCCACTGAGCGACAGTTGGCGGCGGTAATTTGCCAAAAAAAAAGTAGTATTCGCCCATTAAAGGCAGAGAAGAAGCTACTAGATGATGTAAACATGAATGTAAACAATGCAGATTACTAAATATTTCAATCAGCACAATACATACAGTGTCTTTTGGAGAGAAACTCCAGAGGAGAGACTTAAAAAAACCTCTGGCAGGTAGATTTGCTTCACGTACCACTTTAAAAAACAACAACAAGATTTGAACAATCACTAGTAAAATGGACAAAAAAGCTAGTTTTGCAGCATGCCAGCAAATTCAGCATGTACAGCAAAGTCTATGACTGTGTGCTTATCATACGCATAAATACAGACATATCTGCGGTAAGCTTTAATATCTATGCAGCCTGGTTGGAAGCAAATGCTGAAAAACCCCTTAAATCCCACATGAATTGAGCGAGAGCTCAGTTATGTCCACTGTGCAAATCATAATGCAGGAATAAAGAAGACAAAACCAGACTATCACATTATTTTATCCCCACGAGCTCAAAGACGGAGGAAGCGTGACGCACGGTGTGATGAAGAAGTCACAACTCGCCGGCTTCGACTCAAAAAGGCAGAATTCGGTTGCGACCCCGCAGCCGTCATCGGAGAATAACCTCCTACTGAGACCTTTCACACTGTATCAGTGTGGCCTTTTGTTATGGAGATTGATGCAGTGGGTGGATGAGAGTAATAGGAGGGGAGGAGGGAGGACGAGGTCAAACGGAGGAGGGGGCCGTCATTATGCTGCCCAAATGTCATGCGACTGTATAACTGCCAGCTCCTTAAGTCACGGCGTCAGTTGGTTTCTCTTCCAAACAGGAAGTGTGCATATTTCTCACTCTGTGTAACAATCCAGCTGTTGGACACAATTAAGTCTTGTTGTGGTTGATGGCGGTTTGGACGTCTGGGCGCGTGTCTCATCTTTGTCCCCGTTTAACACTGAAGAAGCTCCTCGTCTCAGTCTGTCTGTCGTCTCTAGCTGGCAAAAATAGCAGCTCTGCTTCGGGTAGAGTTCACACTAGAGCCTTTGTTTGCTCCTCCTGACACTCTTTCTCTTTCTCTCGCTCCTTCTTCGCTCTTTGTCACCACGTCTCTCCTACTGTTAGTAAAAATAGCAGCATTGTTATCGTCACAGACTCGCTTGCCGAGCTTTATTTTTCCGGGCCGCCCCTCCTCGTCGAAAACACAGGAAGCCGCCGCCTCTCACGTCTTATTTGTTGTTTGTTTTAGCTTGTTTGTTTTGGCTTGGGTTATTTAATTGGTATCAATACTCGAGGTTTATGATGTAGCCTCCCGGCATGTTGTTGTTTTTAATTATTCATCCTGTTGTTAGGAGGAGAAGAAAGAAAATAAGATGTTGTCCACGGGGTTTTGCTCTGCGTTTCCCTCCAAACCAGAATTAATCTGATTTATTTTTCATGCAGCAGGAGCACCTTGCTCGCTCATCACCTAGCGTACTTTAATCCCCCCCGTCGCTACACACACACACACACTTAAACGTGGGTTTCTGCTGCCTACACACACTCTGAACAACATCCTGCCAGGCCGCTCAGAGAACACCTATGATTTTCTTCTCGCGCCGTATCATTAACATAAACAATGACTATTCTTACATTGTAATAAACTGAGGTTTGCTGAATTTTGGAGAGGAATTTGCGTTTACTGCAAAATAAGGAATGCCCACAACGCATCCCTCCTCGGTTTGTGGTCACCGCTCGGGTCAGCCAATGAGGGATTGCCTCAGAGGAGAAGGTAATACATCACCGTGTGTCAGAGGTATCCTCAAACTGTCTGTTACTTAGACTCGGCGGGCCTGCAGTATTTCATACAGTGCATTACTCACAGCCAGGAGGGGTGGGACACCAGACAGATTATGAGCAAGGTCACTCTGCCCCACTTCTCAGCCCTGCAGTGCTGGTGGTGGCGGCAGTGGCGGTGGGTTGCAGGCATGTTAACGCTCCGTGCCCACTCGCTCAGGTTACTGCGACAAGCCGTGTTATGCAACCTCTCGCTCCTGATGTCTGAGTGCTGTTTTGTCCTGTCCAACCTGTCATCATCCTGTCAAGCTTTAAAAAAAAACACAGCAGACACCGGTTCAGTCATCTGTGAGGCTGCGGCCGGTCTGCAGTGAAGGTTTACTGTTACTTAATCAGGGGAAATTAAAGGATTTTATTTATTGGTTTTTATTATTGTCAACAAATCCACATAAACAAATAAAAAAGACCAAACTCAGCACCGTGTTAGTCCAGCTCTACCCTGTCTGTGGCCCTCATGACCCATTTGTTCCTACTGAAGTTGTAAATCTATAAATAAAAGCCGTAAAAGTTTATAGATTAAAGATTCGAGTCTTTATTGTCATTGTGTGAAAACAACAAAACAGCGAAGCCTTTTCTTTAGCAGCGTAGTGCATTTTTAAATAAAGACATAGTGTCCACGTTCAGTGTGATGATGGATCGTGTCACAGAGTGCAGCTGTGTGGCTCATTCATGTGTTTTTAAGTGTCGTTTTAGACACAATGGAGGTCTTTATTCAAGAATAATGTAAAGAGAAAGACAGACAGGCTGTATACACTAAAAGAAATATGCACAATGTAAATGAATAAATTCAAATTGGTAATAAACTATTTTACCTTGTAATTCCTAAAATCTGTGTACATTAATGTGAGGACGGGTTTAGGGATGGTGCTGCAAATTAGCATAGCATAGCATTAGCATCCGTCAATGTTTAATGTGTCAGCAAAAAGACTGAGAGCGTCAATGAAAACAATAATTATAAATAAGTAAAAAGTCAGTTAGAACAAGTGCTTACTGCAAAGACGACATGCAGCCTCGTTCGTGTAGCTTGGCTCGCCATTTTCTTCCGCTTTTAATGCAAAATATTGCTGAATTGGCGAGCTGGTGTTCTTCTTAGTGACTAAGTCCTCCATATCTGTATGTTAAAGTGCTGCGTGCTGCTACATTAGGCCAGTAAAACTGTAGTAACCTCCTAAATATCATCGTGTGTTGCCTCCGCTGCCACAACAGCTCCCTCCGTGTGCATTTTCTTTCAAAATAAAAGCCCAAAAGATGCTGTAACAGCTGTACAAGATTCGACATTGTGAAATATATTGCGATATTTGATAATATCTAATATTGGCCCATGCCTAAATGTGTCTGTCCCCATAAAATAAACCAAAAATAAATAAAGATGGGTGTGGGTAAAGACATGTATAAGAATAAGTCTGGTAAGTAAATACAATTACAGTATTTTTAGCCTTTAAAACCAGGAAGAGACAACACTTACATACGCCTCGTGATATCTAAAATCTAAAATGAGGATAATATAATATTGCTGTATTTCACAGCCTTATTTAATATAAATCACAATAGTAACATCAATAATATCAGTATGGATAGCACATAACTATACATAAAGCAGTATATGCACTACACCAGATTTATCATCATCCCTCCACATGCTGTTGTTCAGTCCTCCATCGCTGACCTTATTCTCATGCTGCCGTGTCTCTCCTGGGTCAGCGCTAAGCCTAAACATGACTGCTGACCAGCGGCTGGCCTGCCAAATTAGACCGGCTCTGCTGCCGTGCAACCGTCCCCACATATCCTTTTATTTTATTGGCTGGGGGGAGAGTGGTCCAGGGCGATGGCAGCCAGGACCACATCCTTATTTTTTTTTTTCTGTCGGCGTGTTGTGCATCTGGGATCTGGATTAACCCCCCAATTTAAGGGAGGATTTAGAAAAGCGATTACCTGCCACTTCTGGACACGTTTAACCTGCGGTGGTTTGGAAAGCAATTAGTGGTTGTTGTTGTTGAAGTGTTAGGAGGAGAAGAGCTTGTTCTGGTCTGCGTATGCTCGACTTTTACAGCTTGATTAAGTATCACACAAGCATCCCGACCCTGAGAGGAGGATTATTTGGTTCATGTTAGTGTTGCAATGATTATTTTCAGGATTTAAAGGTGTAATATGTCAGAAATGGACAGAATTCAAGGGGTTTACTCCAGAACTATCTGATCCGAACCATCTTCTGCTGTAGCGACTAGCTGCCGTTAGCAGGCAGCTAAGTTAGCCATGAAGCTAAGTGGCCCTACTAGCTGACAGGAGGGTGAAACTTACGGTCGTATTTTTCTTTTTATTAAGTAAAATGGTAAATTTGGTGTTTCTTTCTTAAGAAATATGTAAGAATTCATACTCCAAACAAATAGAAGGCAGCACATTACTAACTGCTGCTAACTGTTAGCTGCCCTTAGCTTGTTAGCTCAGTTAGCCGTGCAGCTAGAGGTTCAGACTGGAAGCTCGAGGACCAGGGGGAGCGTTTACACAGCTAGCACAGGAGCTAATGACTGATTTGAGTTATTTTTTACATAGGGCCCCTTTAATATAATGCTTGACAATTAATTAATCAATAAATAGTTCTGCAGAATATAAACAGAACAATGAGACCAAATCTCACATTATGTGTCAAAATCATTTATGGTTGGAGTGGAGAGAAGCAGTGAAGCCCACATTTCCTGAAAACCAAGTGAAATAGCAACAAGAGTAGTATGAGTAATAAAAACGATGGAAAGTTGTGGAGAGACAGAGTGGAAACACGCCGGTTCTGTTGTAAAAAAAAACAAAAACCCAGTGGCACCACCTCCACACATCCTATTGGCTGGATCCAAAATTAGACCTGTGTTTTGGAGAGTCCAGAGGGAAAGAAACACAGCAGTCGACATGCTGCTGCAGGCTGTGGGAGGAGGAGGAGGGAAAGAGGGGGGGTTGCACTGACTGACTGACTGACTGACTGACTGACTCGCTAGTTAAAACCACCACGGTGTCACCCAATCACATTGTAGCCGGAGGGCCATCAAGATGGAGCCTCGCTGTAGGAGAGCAGAGGCCTCCAGAGCAGCTCTATCATTTAACCATCTCTCTGTCACGACAACTGTGTTGTAAAATAGTAGTTGTCACTTTCTGGCTATTTTTAATACCCTTTACATCCCCAAGTGGGTGCTCTTTAGAGACACAAACATAGCTGGTGGGTGAGTTGCTCTTGCTAGCAGCCCACAGAGCTTTTGTAGGACATCCCAGGCGGCTGGTGGAGGGAGGGAGGGAGGAAGGGAGGAAGGGAGTTTCCTGGCCATCTGTTAGCTCCTCTGACCTACTATCTGCCACAACTGGAACAGCGTCCTCCTCCAGCCCGGCCCACCCCCCACTACCCCCAGCCTTTAATCCCAATGTTTATCTTCTAAAGATAGGCACCTCACCGTTCATCTAGGAGGAGTTCGTCTCACTGAACGCCTCTACATGCTTAGGTGAGATTGGGGGTGAGAGAGGTTGCATCATGCAGGATCTCATTAGTCTGTCTGAGCTGTGTGGGATCCTGGCACTCGAGAAGGGAAGACGGTCTTCCGCCGGGAAGCGAAAGTGTTAAATCAGTCGGGACAGGACTGCAGCCTGGTCCTTAGGTCACGACACACATCCGATCACGGCTGTAATTTTCTTTACAGTGCCACGTTAAACTCTGCCGAACCTCCTCGTCTGATCTTCTGCAGCAGTCGTGGGCGTAGAGAACGAGGGCAACCCACAAGCCACCAGCTGTGGCCTCCTGATCTTTAAACTCAAGGAGTGAAGCGGTGCCACGTGAGAGCGACCCACAGTGGGCACGCAGGCACTGTTGTTGTTTCATGCTGCGTTACTTGGGATGCAAACAGTGTATTTTGTGCGTCTGTAATCCACATTCTGCTAATCCCTCTAAATACGAAGGTAACCTAAATCAAAAGCCATTAGACTTCCATGCTGCTGCCATGCTGTCCGTCATCTGCAGTCGGGTTAGCTTCAATATGATTCCCTTAATTCAGAGTGTAAACAAAAGCTGGAGTTCAGATAACGACTTTAGTACCGCGGCAACCAATTAGTGCTTTTGTTGTATTAGGTCAGTATTTTGGCAAAGTAATACTATAAGATGCAAAGAACAGAAAGTCACAAAAAAAGGCCTACCTGACTTTTAGGAAGCGTGAAAACACCGTAAAGAAGATCAGATGTCAATAAAGACGTGACTCTGTGTGACAGTTTGTAGTGATTTAAATCTATTAATCACATCTTTATTGAGCAGATGTGAGCGGACAGTCCAAAGGATGTGACTTCATGCACCTTCTCAGTGCCTTGTCCGCTCAGCTAACAGCAAGCTAATGCTACAGTAGTTTAGAAATGGAGTCTGCATCCTGCACGACACTGAAGGTCCACAGACGTCCTTTAAAGGAATATTAGTTTGACATTTCTGGAAATGTGTTGATTTTCTTTCTTGCCAATAGTTTGATGAGAAGATCGACACCTTTAAATCTTTACTGTGAATATGAAGCTACAGTACATCCAGGAGCTGGTTAGCTTAGCGTAGCTTAGCTTAGAGACTGTAAAAATTAAAATTGATTTACTTCCCATTCAGTTTTATTTATTAACTTGTTTTTAAATGTATTTGAACGTATTTGTTTCTGTATTATTCTCCCTTTTTTAATTATTATTATTTTTTTACATTTTTTATGCATTTCTGCTACATAAAGCAAATGAAGGGCCATTTCTTTATCTCTTTATTTTTTATTTTTGTGTCAGATGAGCTGTTGTCCATGTTTCCAGTCTTCATGCTAAGCTAAGCTAAGCTAAGCTAACTGGCTGCTGGTGGTTTCTTCATATTCAGCGCACTGACATGAGTGGTATCGATCTTCTCATCATAAGAAAACAAATCAGCGTATTTCCAGATTACAGATGTAAAAAAAATGAAAATCTGTGATTTTAGTTTAGTAAGCTCTGATTTATTTATTAATATTTTTAAAAATGTTCTTGCATTAAAGGAAAAGCTTGGCCTAAGCCAAACTCCAGAGCGGCGTGTAATTTGAGTGCTTCCTCCTCGTCATCGCTCGTGTGAACGTACATCGACGGCGGTGATTTGGCTCAAGGCGATAACATTTTAAGCCCTATTCTTATGGGTAAAGGGAGGCTTAAGAGTAGAGGCAGCAAGCTTGTACAGTGTTCAATGATGCACGAAAATACAATGATACTGAATAAATCTGAGCGAGGAGGGGCTGTTTACATTTCAATGGCGCTGTCAAAACTGCCAGGCTCTTTTTTTAGGGAGACGGGGGGAACCATGTGACTGAAGGGTAGCTGCCGAAGCCAAGAGATGCCGCTTTGTCACACGGACAGACGAACTAAACGTTAGAGAAACGAGTGAGAAATGGACGGAAATGAAGAAAAAGTGAGACTTGAGAGAGAAAAAAGTGTCAAAATGTTGCGGCGGAGGGAAGAAAAAAAAGGATTGTGGCGAGAAAATCTAATGAAATAAGTGAAAGAATGTGTGAAAGGAAGAAGGTCCAGCACTGAATTAGTGTGACTAGCAGAGCATGCAAGGTGCTGCATGCATAATCACCTTGGAAGGACTGAAAGTGAGGCTTTTAAGGATTCAGCTTACTGTGTGTGTGTGTGTGTGTGTGTGTGTGTGTGTGTGTGTGTGTGTGTGTGTGTTTGTGAATGTGTGTGTGTGAGCAGCAGCTGCAGAAGGCCTCCATTAGCATGCTGGAGGTGGTTATGTAAACTGTCATGCTGGTAGACCAGAGTGAATGTAGGAAGTTGGGCCTAGAAACAGAGGCCTCTGTCTGTCTTCATGAGAGCAGCTTCAGTGGTCGTGATAGATTCTCTCCTCGCAGCGTGTTTGATGCAGCTCGCCGCTGTGAGACGACGCGCTGCGGCCGCCTCAGTTTAGATGGTCGATGCATTTAAAGTGCTTTACGTCCGCCTGAACACCGGTGGTCAGTTATTCTGAACAGATGTGTTTATCTTAGATATCTATCTATCATTAAAGATGTATGTACGGTGTTTCCTCTGCATTAATTTAAAAAAACCACCAACAAGAATAAGGCCTAGTGTGAAGAAGTAGCCCTTTAATCGTGATCAGTTAAAGGGACACTATGTAGTTTTGGAGAAGAAACTGAGAAACTAAGAAAGGTAAATATTTACAATACAGATGTGAAGTTTCATCTGTTCTTCGGACAACGATAGGATATTTACCGATATCACAAACTGTCTGTCATGATACGATTTCGATCCGATTCGATACAGGAGCCTGTGATCGATATGAGATAATGTCATCGGAGCTTGAAAGGTGGCAGGGTCCGCCTCATATAAACAAAGTAAAACAGTATAAATGTTGTCCTTTTAAGGTGAGTTTGTGTATAAACCAAAATGAACAACATCAGTGCTGCAGCACCAGAACCAGAACTAAGACCAACAGGGATAGATGTGGGACAAATACCAAAGAATGACCTGCTACAAAACAATTAAAAACACTGTGTTTCTGTCGTGCTCGGTCTCGTTTCATTCAGTCACTGCTGAGGACATAATGTCTTCACCGGGGTTTGTTTGTTGGTTGGTTGGTTCGTCGGCACGATTACACAAAAACTGCTCAACGTGTTTCCAGGAATCTTGGATGGAGAACGGGTCTCAGTCCAGAACAGACAGATCCAGGAATATTTTCACACTTTCTTTGACACTGTGAGAGCGTTTTTCAGCATTTTTATTAGATTTCTTGGGAAAAAATGTATTTAGGTGGTTGGTGGTGAGTGTGTACAAGCTGATACGGATAAAGGGGACTTCTGGGCCTCGGTGGAGGTATGCGCTCTTCTTGGTGCCATTGTAGTTCCCTCAGTCTCTGAATCTTGAGCTGCTTCAACAATTTCCCCTTGTCTTAATCTGATATCCAGGTTGTCAGTCTCAGCTGCACATCTTCTGCCTGTGTGGTAATAAGCTGCAATCATTTTTGTAATCTCAAATATTTTGATGGTTTCCAGGCAAACAACGCCAACTTTCTTCTGTTGTGGCTCCTGAACTGTTGCATCAACCGTTCTGATGAAGCTGAAGTGAGATCAGTAACTTCTTCACTGAATGCATCATCTCCATTTAGTCCGTTTGTGTTAGGTATTGTTTCTAATCACCTGTAGTGAAGTCAGATCGACTCTTTCACCTGTTGATGCACACTCAAGTTATTCTGCACTCACCAGCTCCCCAGGGTGCACAGGAAGTAATGCGTTTGTTTGTTTTTTGTTTCTCGGTAACAGTTATATTTGGACTCAATGCAAAGCGAAACTGTAGAAGAGCGTACGGTGATAAACCACCATGTCTGCAGAGAGTGGAAAGGGTCATCTGCAAAAACTCAAACCGGACGTAGCTGCAGAGAATCCAGAGACACGTTAGCACCTGCGAGCTAACACTGACTGAAATACAGGCAGCATGGAGACGGCAAGAAAAGGATCAGTTATTGATAAAGAAAGGACAAGTTTGACATTTTTTTGTGCTTATTGGCTTTCTTGCCACGACTCTCATGTTTGTGTGCTGAATATGAAGCTACAGCCAGGATATGGCTAGCCTAGCCTAGCCTAGCTTAGCTTAGCACAAAGACTGGCTCGGTTTTCTTTTTTTTAAACCTTCAACAGCGCTAATGCTGCGTTCAAGTGTTCCTCGGATGCATTTCCCAAAATGTTGAATCATTCCTGTTAAAAAGAAATCCACCTTTTTTTCACATGGCAGATGTTTACGCTGCCTTCCACAGCCTTGAGCAAAGATTTATTTAAAATGTTTATGACTGTGTCTCCTTCTGCAGGTGTTTGCCACCTACCCCAACGAGGACTACGACAGGCGTAATGAAGACGTGGACCCCATGGCGGCGTCTGCTGAGTACGAGCTGGAGAAGAGGGTGGAGAGGCTGGACCTGTTCCCCGTGGAGCTGGAGAAAGGTACCAAACATCATGAAGTCAACCTTAAAAAGCCTTCGAGTCTTCTACTGTGACAGTATTTGTCCAAAATTCTGGTCACGCAAAGAAATTCAGAGCATTTACTTCAAGCTGCTCGGGGCAGGTTGGTGATGTGAATACAAGAAATTTTACATTCACAAGAAGCTCTTTCGAAAAAGATGATGATGAAACCACCCGCTCACATTTCTTTATAACAGACCTTCAGTGTTCACCGACTGCCTTTTGCCAACCATCCTGTTTCCTGAAGGCAAAGAGAGTGCATCTCTACTCAGTGAGCCACACGTTCAACATCCGTTCAACATTATGGTGCATTAATATATTCATAGAAGACTATATTTAGCTTTGTGTACAGGGAAGTTTACGCAGGATGCCATATGTGACTGTGCTCTGTATAAATGATGAGCTGCTGCGTGCACTGTTTACTTCTCTAATCGAATCAGGGTGAAGTAAAGACTCTAGTGATCGGAGCAAAGAGAGATATTAATACTCACCTCAGAACACGACACCTCAGGCAGGAAATCTGGGTGTTATCACTGATTCTTATCCAACTTTCCACCCATGTATGAAGAATCATTTCACGACTACGTCAAAGTCGGACTTATCTTCACCCTCGAGTTACAAAGAAGCTCGTTCGTGCTTTTTTAAATGACTGTTAATCAATTAAAGTAACACACAGGATGCAAAGAAAAGAGCTCACGTCTCCAGTTAGTCTGAGGGTTGATTTATTGCTGCTGCTGAAGGAATCCAGTCAAGGACCGGACCGTCACTGTGCAGCAAAGATGAAGCGCCTGTCTGTGGAGGTCCTCTTCATATCCGTGCACTTTTCTGATGCTCACTGTACCAGAAAAGTCTTTTGACGAAGAGCTGCGATGAAGCTGCCGTCTCCAACCTCCGGAACAGATTCTTCTGTTAAGTGAAACTTTTCAGGAAAAAAGTTCTGATTCCAGCTTCTTAAAAGTGAATCTCTTCTGGTTTCTTTACTTCTCTGACAATGAACTGAATATCTTGTTCGGTCCGACTCTGATCCGCCACGACAGCGGAGCCGTTAAGCAACGCACATGCAACCAAATTCATTCTGGAGTGAGGTTTTGAAAACCAGTCCACTGGTCTGCATTGTACTCCTTATAACACTGTTGGACTCATTATGGACAGTAGTAAATAAATAAATAATCCAAATCAATACAGCAGAAACAGAGACTTCTGCTTTTTTATTCCAAAACCTGCTGCCTACATTACCCACAATGCAGCTTAGCCACTGAGTGACATCACTGGAGGCAATTGGGAGACTACATGCAGCTTCCTCCGGAGGCACATAAAGCTTTATTCTACTTTTTTCACACATGCAGGAGAAACTCTTGTTGTAAAATTGATCCAGTTACTTTTTAAAGGTTTCCTGTTGAGTTTTTTACGTTTCCCCAGAAAACAAAACCTGACGGACGGGTCGCAGGTTGAGGAACTAACAAAGCACAAATCACAAAAAGGGTCAAAGCAAACTGGTTCCTCAGTGAATAAAAGGTGGCGGTGGGAATAAAAACACACAGCCAAAAACCAAAGGTGAAGTGGGAGTCACTGAACAGGGTGGAAACAAAATGTATGAAAACTGGCCAAAAGAAAGAAATCTCTAACACACTCAAACAGAAAACACAGAGAGCCAACTGATGGTGTTGACTCCCTGAAAACACACAACCAACTGAGCAGGGGAACTGCGACCTCCTTATATAGTCTCTGATTGCAGCCAGCTGAGGACGACCATCACAGGTGCACCCGATAGCTCCTGATGACCTGAGACCTAGATCTTGAGACCTTTGGGAATCTCTGATCTCTGTCCATAACAAGTTTTTGAGCACCAGCAGCGCTGTGGAGCAAAGTTTTTACATGTGCGTCATCTGACACCCACGCGACAAAACACGATACACATTCCTGCTGGCCGTTTTAATCCTTCAATTCCTGTTGGCAGCAGTTGGGAAAACAAAGCCAAGAAAGGCAGAGAAGAAGACAACTGCTAGGGAACAAACATGGATATAAACAATGCGAGTTTTAAAGTATTAAAAAAGATGCTTTGTAAATGTTTTATGAGGAAGGAGATGCAGCATCAGGCCCGACGGACACACAAAATGCATTTCCATTACCAGTGAACATAGAGATGATATTATCTCATCTGTGTTGAAGGGAAATGTTTGCCGCTGTCAGTCTGTGATGCTTTTCCTACAATGACAGTAACAAATCAAACTGACCACAACCTTTGAAGCATAGATTATAATAACAGTACAGTAACAGCTGGTCTGGTCTTTCAGATGGCGATGGCCTGGGCATCAGCATCATCGGGATGGGTGCAGGCGCCGACATGGGCCTGGAGAAGCTGGGCATCTTCGTGAAGACGGTCACAGACGGAGGAGCAGCGCAAAGGGACAGCAGGTAAGTTAATTCAAGCTGACAAGGCCGGTGCTGCGTAAACCAAATGTCGACCTGAGGTCAGCACAGCAGTTGTAGTTTTATTTCCAGGAGCGGATGCTTCATTGTCCCGCTCGTCTCGCTCATTCTTGGCAGCTGCGATCGGGTCCTGCTGCCAAGAACGAGCACTTATAACTGGAGTTTGGCTCGTGTGGGCTCGAGAATAAAGATGATGAACGGAGGCCACACTTGAGCTATTACTGTAAATCCCTGAACCTGTCTTCTTAACTGCCTCCTCCAGGATCCAAGTGAATGATCTGATCGTGGAGGTGGACGGGACCAGTTTGGTGGGAGTCACCCAGAGCTTCGCCGCCTCCGTTCTGCGAAACACCTCAGGAACTGTCAAGTAAGAGTCGCTCTGAGTAACTAACATGATTTTTATTGCAACAGCTCCGACACTTTGACATTTCAAGAAGCAGAAATCATCCAGCATGAGTGTGGCGCTGCGACAATTCGAAGACAGTCAACTATTTTGATAATCAATTCATCGTTTCAGTCATTTTTCAAGCATAAAACTGAAACATCTGCCAGTTTCAGCTTCTTAAAAGTGAGGATTTGCTGCTTTTGTTTGTCATTAATGACAGTAAATTGGAAATTTGGACTGTTGGTTGGACAAAAGAAGCAATTAGAAGATGTCACTTTGGGCTCTGGGAAATTATAATTTCAATTTTTTAACTAACTAAAGAACTAATTGTGAAAATAATCAGCAGATTAATTGATAATGGAAATAATCATTAGTTGCAGCAGAACACAAGTGTCGTGTTTGTGAGCTACAGCAGCAGCAGCGCGGCTACAGGGACGAAAATGTTGATCCACCGCATGAGTCTCGACACGCGCTGTCGTAATATCTGATTTTCACAACGAGATTATTAGCACGATATCGACCCACATGTCTCACTCTCGTCTGTCATCTCCTCTGACGTGATGTTGTGAGCAGTAGTGGCCACACACTGTGGCAGTAGCTGGTTAGTCGTTGTCAGTGTGAGAACGATATTATCGTGTGTGTGTTATTTACTTATTTGGATGAATTGCACAGACAACAGACGTATAATATAAAGTTTGTAATATTTCCAGGGTGAAATATCTACAAGCGACTAAACCCAGTTGTGTATTTTCATTATCCTAAACATTCCCAACAGTTTTCAAACCCACAGAAATTCACAATCGCATTCAAAGTAACGCCGCGTTTTATTTGGTCGTCTGTCGCTGTAACTTCTGGGAAAACATCAGATGATACGTCAGAGAGCGAGGAAGTACGTCAGCAAACGTGACTCAACATAACAGGAATAAAACTTCTGAATATGACGTCATCAGTGGACGTTTCTTACTAAAACTTCACAACATCATCAAACCACGTCTGCCGTTTTGATTTGAGAGAACCTTAAGTTTTTAGGAGCCTCAGTTTGATGCCAAAACTAAGGTGAACGTGCTCAACTTGTTAGCATCATCCTTCTGTGCATGCTGGCAGACTGATTTCTGTCTTTATTTGGATCCCTAACATATAAAACAAAACAAATAACACAAGTTACGTAAGCGTTCATCAACACTGCTGTGCTCTCACTTAAATGTGAATGTATTTTTACCGCTTTGTCACCGGGGTAGTTCCCTTGGGTTTTTTCTATGTGCCTCAGCATGTGTTTTTTTCACAGCTCACTATGACATCCAGCATTCTTGCTTAAAGAGATGGTTTCCTCTTGATACGTGCCCACAGCACAGCCTTACACGCAGGGCCGACCTCTACCACATCCTGCCCATTCAGCTCACCAGACTGTAGATTTGTATCTTGCGTCTCGCTGGGTCATGATTATACCCTTTGACTATTCAGCAGCTCCCTTTTTGAGACATCCTGAATGCGCTCCAAAGATTTCCACAGAAAAAAAACACGCTTATCAGGAACAAATACGCTCGGCATCAGAAGTATCGTTTTCCAAATGCCAGAGGACTATTTGTAGCGCGACTCTGTGGCGTTTTTTGGTGGAGCCGAGCGTCGCCTTTTGTCGTCCTCGCTCATTCATAATTCAGGGTTTTGGTGGTCAGCAGTGAGGGGTAATTGTTAGTGTTGTGTGACTTGAAGATCAGAGACCTCCATAGATAGGCTCATACATTATGGATCTGCTGCAGTGAGGGCGATGATGCCTATTCATAAAGAAGCAGACAAACAGACGGGGGCAGGAGGAAGCGTGTTTTGTGAACGTTTAATTACCCGTTAGCGCGTCACAAATTGAAAGGCTGCAGCGGCCGCCTTAACAACCGACCGTGTCCTCGTCGTGATTTACTTTTATTACTTCCTGTTTACACGGCGGCTTTTAATCGGACAGAGATATGTGAGCCTAAATCAGGGGACGTATGGCCTCTGTAATGAAGTGTACAATGAGCTGAAGGAGAGAGGCAGAGTCCAGGGTTTTTGATTTTAATCATAGAAGAGGCCAACTCCATAGAGACTGCCTTTGTTCAGCTCTAAACAGGAAGCCATTTTCTGTCTTCAGAGAGCCTGCACATTCCTTACTACGTTAATACATTACACAATGCCGACTGAAGCTGTGTATTATATATGAAAAACACTTTCTTGGTCCTCAGTGGTCAGGAGGAGGAAAAAAAGGACCATCATGTATTATTTACAGGCACATACAGTCATCATAACACATCAGATACAGGAGGATTTCAGCTCAGATGGCCGCTGTGAGCGTGCTTTGTGTTTATTGTTTTTTTAAGCCGATCCTAACTGAGCTCGATTCTCCAAAACTCAGGTTTGTGATCGGGCGAGAGAAGCCGGGAGAGCAGAGCGAAGTGGCCCAGCTCATCCAGCAGACCCTGGAGCAGGAGCGCTGGCAGAGGGAGATGATGGAGCAGCGCTACAACCAGTACATGGACGAACAGGAGGTGAGCGTTAACTGGTGCAGGATCCGGTGTGAGCGACACAAAACTGCTCCGCTTCTTGAAAAAAATCATGGTGGTGCAATGTCTGCACATGCACAGTGCAGGAGAGAGGGTGCAGTGCTTACTAATCAGTTTCCCTCCCTACCCCTCCCCCCCCCGACACACACACACTGAGTCCCATGATCACACTACTAACACATTTCTGAGGAAGGAATGAAAGATTCAGGCTGCTAATTACTGCTAAAATGTAAAACACAGCATGTGAGCAGCACGATCTGCAGCTGCGATGATTAATTGATCAAAAGAAAATTAATATTTTGATGGTCTGTTAATCGTTTCAGTCATTTTTCTAGAAAATATGAATTATTATAGGTATAAATAATTGAATGCATGTTGGTTCCAGCTCCTTAAATGTCATTTATGAGAGTAAATCAAGTTTTGGACTGTTGGTCGGACAGAAGAGGCAGTTTGAAGACGTCAATTTAAGCTCTGGGAAATGGTGCATTTCATGAACAAAATGGTGAAAGTGGTGCTGCAACATACGGCCATGTATGCTATAATCTAGCTGTTCCTGAACGCACCACAAAGATAGTTGATTGTTGAGTCTCATTCCCAGGACGTCAAATAGCCACATTTTGGGTTGGTAAAGCGTCCCGAGCAGCAACAAAGTGGGAAAATAAGAAAATCTCTGCACATACGAGACACTAACACGCCTTTTCTCTCCATTCCAGCCTCCCTCTCTGTCTGTTTACGTCTTTTATGTCTTTGTTTCATCTCGCTGCGTCTTGCAATGACTTAAAATATGAGTGTACTGTTGTTTTAGGTGTGAGAACAGTGTTGTCGCTCTTTCAGTCATGATTCAACACCTCTGTGTTTCAGTGGGTAGACAGTTCCTGATCGTCCAAATGAGGTTTTGCGCAGTTAAAAAACAAATGATAACTTATAAATAAATAATCAATGATGAAATGAATCCGTAGTTGCAGCCAGGGTTACAGCTCAGTCATCATCTGGTCAGTATTTTGAGAGGATAGATTCCAGTCTTAGAAAAATAAATCTGAATTCATTTATTGAAATTTAAAGTCAGAAATCGACTCATGCGTTATTATTTAACTCATGCAGCTGAAGAATAATCCGGCACAAAGCTTGTTGACGACGGCACAAAGGCGTCACTAAATGGCTTTAAAGTTTATGTAACCGTTGAACCTGTTCAGGCACAAACTGCTGCCTCAAAATGAAAAATGTTCCCTTTTTTTTTTTATTTTGTTGCAATCATTCGTTCTTGGTTCCCCTTTTGGATTATGAAATTCATCCCGGCACCACTGTGACCAGAAGTGACCTCACCGGTGCGGCAGTGTGTTCCAGCGTTTAGTATCAGTCTGATCAAACGATAAGCTCAGATCCAAAAACGGGGACGAGGATCAGGAGGACTCAAACGTGGTGCCCTCGGAGGCCCTTTGCTCTGTTAATCCATGCGTCTCAGATGTTCTCTCTGTTTTACATTTACATAAACAGAGCGTGTGACTCAGAGCTGTGTGTACTTTCATTATGACGAGAGAGAGAGGAAGTTACCCCATTCATGTTAGGGTGATGGTGGGTGGTTCCTGAAAAGCATTAGGTTGTATAACACAGAGTGTAGTTTGGGTTTTGCACCATCTAGTGTCCATTTGGTGTCACTGCACAGACACATGCGCGCTCAAAGACACCATTACGAGACTGTTTCACCTTGTTTTCATGTTTTCTCTGACGTTTTATCCAAATATTTAATAATAAACACAACAACAAAATGTAATTTACATTACATGTGGTTCACTGTAATGTAAATGACATGTTAACCTGCCAGTGTTAGCAGCAGATGTTTGTGAACACAATGTTTCAACTGATTTCCCTAGTGAACTAGTGACCGCAGTATCCCCAGACTCCCTTAAGAAAATGCGCAATTTTGTGAGTTGTTGAGTGTGGAGGGACGTAATAAACTTTTTTCAAAAAGGTTATTGCAGGATTTGTAATCAGTCGTGCCCTCTTGTTAATTCGGCATTAAATACAATACATTAATTGTTGTTTTTTCTTATAAAAAGTGTTGGTTTTTCACATCTTACATCCAACATTTAGCAGCTGTTTGAACACACGTTTCAACTGATTTCACCATCTACACTTATGAAAGGAAGACAACATTTTACTGACGGTAAACATACCAAATTTCATAAATACTGTAAAGAGTAATCAATATAGGCTTTTTTGCCAGCTTTGGAGAAAGCCACCAACCAGACTCCCTTAAGAAAATGTGCAATTTTGTATTTTTTTTGAGTGAGGAGAAACATAATAAACTGTTTTGAAAAGGCTACGGTGAGATTCTTGATCATTCATGCCCTCTTGTAAAATCGGCATTAAATACGATACATTAAGATGTTTTGTCCTTGTGAAAACTGTCAGTTTGTCAAGGCATTGCTGTACCAGCCTGTCTGCTTCTGTGTCTGAGGTGTGTCTTACCTCCCAACATTTAGCAGCTGTTTGCACACTGTTTCAACTGTTTTCACCATTTACAGAAATTGTCTGAGAGAAGAAAACACTTAACCAGCGATGAACATGTAATTTTTTACAAATACAGAAAATAGTCACAAATGTAGACCAGACTCCCTTTAAAAAATGCTCAATTTTGTGAGTTGTTGAGTTAGGAGAGACGTAATAAACTTTTTTGAAAAGGATACAGCAGGATTCTTCATCACTCTTGCCCTCTTGAAAATTCGGCACTAAGTTCAATACATTAAGTTCTTTCATTCCTTGTTAAAAGGGCCAGTTTGTCACGTCTTGCCCGCCTACATTTACCAGCTGTTTAAACGGACTATTTCAACTGATTTCATCATTTATGCTAAATCTATGAAGGAAGGCGACATTTTATTGGCAGTAAACATGTCACATTTTAACAAATACAGTAAACGGTAACTAATCTAGGCCAGATTCCCTTAAAAAATGTGCCATTTTGTGAGTTGTTGAGGAGAAACATTATAAACTTTTTCAAAAAGGCCATGGCAGGATTCTTGATCATTCAAGTCAACCCTCCCCAAAAAGAAGGCTCACCTCCAGTAACCAGATGATAGTTTTGCCTGAGTTTTGAGTTATTATTATCAGACTTTTGCTGTCACCCTCCCAAAAAATGGAGGCGTATTGAAACTCAATGCGATGCTAAAAACAAAGACATTTTGGTTCATAAATAATTCATCAGCAATCTTAGAAACACTCAGTTCCTCTGGATCATCTACAGAACACACTGTGCACACTTCTATTTGTACATCTTTACAAAACAAATGGAAAACTGTTGACAGAATGTGAATTAAGCTTTTTCTAATTTGATCACTTAAACTGTATCAACTTCTGTTTGTCTTCGATCGATTCAGGGTGGTGAATACGGCACAGATGAGGAAGAGGACGAGGACGAGGAAGTCAGTCCGCCGTATCCCAGCGCCATCGAGGTGTTTGACTTGGCGGAGAACGAGGACATGTCGCCTCTGGAGACGGACCCTGAGAAACTGGCCCATAAGTACAAAGAGGTGAGAAATGAACTTCTTGTAAACTGGAGCGTTTCCTGTTTAATCACAGCTTCTCTCCTCCGATGTAACTAATATTAACACCTGTATTTAAAATCTGTCTTTGCTGCGAAGCTCCAAATAAAGCACGCAGTGACCCAGGCTGAGATCCAGCAGCTGAAAAGAAAGGTAAGTTTACATGTGATGATAGTTCATCCTGACCCTATCGAGGAGCACAGCAGCACTGAGGGATGAAATGCTTCGCTTGTCTTTCCAGCTGCACCACGCGGAGCAGGAGAAGCAGCGCTGGCGTATGGACAAGGCCCAGCTGGAGCAGACCCTGCAGGAGAACAAGGAGCGTATGGAGAAGCTGGAGGGCTACTGGATGGAGGCTCAGAGCCTGTGCCAGGCGGTCGACGAGCACCTGAAGGAGACACAGTCCCAGTATCAGGCCCTGGAGCGCAAATACAGCAAAGCCAAACGCCTGATCAAGGAGTATCAGCAGAAGTAAGACGGCGTGGCTGACAGCGGGGGAGCTAACAGAGCTGTGTGATGTGATGCGATGTGTTACAGTCTGACACTCTGATCTGCCTCCTTTAACAGAGAGATCGAGTACCTGAAGAAGGAGACCCAGCGTTGTGCACAAGTTGGAGCTGAGGCCTCTCTTCTCAAAGAGGAGTCCGGACAACTCCAAGAGCAGGTACCGGAGGTGAACTAGAACCAGAACTCGTTCGCTTTTTACCCTCGAATATGGAGAGGCGCCCGAGAGCATGTAAAGAGTGGAGCTTGTTTTGCATATTGCTGTTTTTCAAGTTATGTTGACGTTGTGAAATTAAGCCGAGTTGACAGAAATTCTCGCACTATCTTTGAGAAAACATTGTGGCTTGCAAGGGACGAGGACGGGGTGGGTTACCGGGTCAAACACAGGACTTTTTGTACAGGAAAGTGGACTTTGTTTCCTTTGTAAGTTATTTTAATGCAAACATAAACATTAAAATGATTCTACTGTCGATAGAAACAGTCACGTTGCGATCTGTTGCAGAGTTGTTAGCCAGAGTTTGCATGTTGTGGTCACAACCATAGCTCATAATAGTCAATAACACCCCCAAAAAGAAAGAAAACATATTTATACTTCGTCACCTCTTGTTACCACATGATAGTTTTAGCTTTATGTGTCTTTGTTCTGAGTTATCAATATCTCAGACTTTGGCTTAAGATAGTCACATAGCTGCCTCGTGCTTGCTGAGGTACTGAAGGTTCAAGGTTCGCAGCGTACTTTCTCTCTGGAGTTAAACTGAGTGTTTCTCTCTCTGTTTCCTGTTTTTGGCCTTTAAATGTTCCTGGACACTTCAGTGAGGGTCAGGGTTTGATGAATAGAGAATCAGCACTCGTCTTCGGACCAGCTGGTCCGGGATAACTTCGATTCACGGTCAGAGGACAATGTTCTGCCAGAGAATCAATCATCTCGCTTTGAGGACGACATGCTGTGCAGAACGTATCTCCTCGTCTTAGCTCTCTGCCTTCAGCTATACATTTAAACTTTAAGCAGGTTTATCTTCAAACAGGCTTTCTTCCAATCTTCCACAATGAAATTTGTCCTAAAAGAAATATCTTTGAATCAGTTTTTCCTCCATTATAAGTTTTTGTCTGTACTTTAGTCGTTCTTTGATGCTTCGCTCACTTCGGATTGAACCTCGTCCGGCTTTGAACGAATTGAACTTTCTGAAATTTCCTCCAGTTTTAGTGACAAAGAAACTTTTAATGATTTGTTGGAGTTAAGTTGCAGAACGAGTCTGTGGTCGTTTTCTTCAGGACTCACTGACTGCGTTTACATGCACACTATTATTTCAAATATGACGATATCCCAAAATTAATTTGAGCCGACAGATATATAATTTGGCTGATATTATTGGACAATACTGGCTCATCTCTTATATCTCGGTATTAGTGTTTATGGCCCCTTCATTTAATGCAGGTCATGTAAACTGCATATTCTGTTGGGTTTTCCTGATTAAGGCCTTTTCTGGCTGATTTTCTGATTTAGACATGTGGGATGTGATGATATTATGCTTGTTTTAGGAGCATACTTTGGAGATGCATTCAGAATATGTGTCTCAGTCGGGGTTTTTACCGTCGCCCCAGAGAAGAGCCCACATTTCTGATGAAAGTGACAAATGACTTTTAGACATTATGAAAGATTTGGATATCAAACAGCTTTTGGATATGCACAAATATCGCAACAAAGAAAAGTGATTGCAAATGAAAGAGGCAGTCTGCACAGCTGTTTGTAAAATATTCATTTTCACTGGCCATTCAAAGCAGCTTAGTAGGAATTAGGTCTTTTTTGGAATAAAGGGCAAAAAACTGACTATTTTGTGCGTGTAAACGGAGTCACTGAGAACAATTTGACCCCAAACGTATTTATGAAGTCTTGTGGCCTTTGTACTAACCTTTAAAATATTTTTAAATGAAGTGAAAGCGCACGCGATGGCAACAAAACCTCAAAGGACAGTAATTAGTCAGTATGTTGAATGAGGTGTTAAAAGTCTGACGTGACTCACGCTGCAGCAAACACGTGATAATATGTTTGCTTTGCCAACAATTACAGGAAAATTTCACTTATTTTCATATGAACTAAACTTATTATGGAGATCAAAAACATCTTGAGTTGTGTCTGACAACAGCAGCATAATGAAACATTAAACTGTCTTGTCTCTGTCTTCTGCAGGTGGCTGACCTGGAGTGCAGGGTGGAGGAGCTGAAGTCTGAACCTTTATAAAAGCCTTCGTCCGTCACGTATCTCACAGAGCAGAAGATAGTGTTATTGTACTTGCAATGACCTGCAGGGCATTCCTCGTCTCCAACTTGAGCTCGTGGTCGCATACTGTACGTGTGTCCTCAGGCTTCGTGTTTTTCGGCCACTTAACCCCCTTTTAACCATGTTTTTCTGTTTATGGGAACGTGAAGAACGCTTCTACCGTCACAAATACAGACTCTGTCGAGCTCTAGATGTGTACTGTTCCTTTTTAATTTCCAAGAGTTCAGTATTTAATCCCTTAATTTGTGGTTTTTTGTGACAGACCAGGCTGTTGCTTTTTAATTGCCAAAAAACAAAAATCCTTTCTTTTCTTTCTTTCGCCTAGTTTTGTGACCTTTTTTTTTTTTTTTCTGACTTTGTACAGACGTGATACTGTGTGGTTTAACAATCAGTTTGGTTTGTAAAAAATTTTAATATGTGTATAACATTTAACATAATATAAACTAATGAGATTGAGGGTTGGTGTATATTTTATGTGACGAAGATGAAAAGTGTACATTGGACGGAGATTGCACTGAAGAAGACGTCGACGAGGTGCTTCGCTGGAACGGAACGGGAACTGTGTTTTTGAGGTGTCTTCGAAATTGTACAAACGGTAACCCAACCTTCGTAGGGGTCTTGTCACTTAACCTTGAGAACCACCTGCTGCCTACCTTTCAGAAGTGTTTGTGTGTTTTTTACACATTAAGACTCGTTAACGAGCGTCCAATCCTCCGGTTTCAACCCACCCCTTCGCTTCTTTGAAAAAAAAAAAAAAAAAAGGACCACAGAAAACAAGCCTCCACAACTGCTGTGCCACAAACGAAAAATGGATCTCTTTTATCCCTTAAAATGGATGTTGTCAAGGACTTGTGTAACTGGTATTAGTTAGGACTACTGATATAAAGAAACATTACGGGACTGGGATGTTGAAGAAGCCGTTACCAGCAGCAAAACGTATAGATTTAAAAAAAAGCTTGTGTCTCTAACCAGCAGCTGCACTTTGACACCGCTGTGTGTAGCACATGGAAAAACACTGCCGGGTTTCTACCTGTTTCAATTTCAGCACAGTTTAAACATGAAATTGAGTCTACTTGTGTCAACTGTCATACCAGTATGTTTGTATAGTTCAGGTAAGACTGAAATATTTTAATTTTACTTAATATTTATAATATAGTCAAGGTGGAAATATGAGCTAACAAGGACATTAAACTGACAGAAGCAATGCACAAAGCAATGTTCATTAGACAGTTATACTGTGTCATGTAAAAAAGAAGTAGATCTGGATGACTACAAATTTAAGATTAATGAATTGAAAAATAAAAAAATAACAGGCATGGTTATGAGTATTTTCATAATATTAAGGCTTGTACAGTGCACATGCTTTGCATTGTATGTTTTGTGGAATAAATGGTCAACAGTGATGGTCGAGTTGTTTTTATTTCAAAGCCAAGTCGACACGTTTTTGTGGCTGTGTTGAGTTTCTTTACATTTCTCTGTAAACTGCAGCTGGAATGAACAGAACTTAAATATTTTGTAACTCTTTCAAATAACGTTGAAAATTCTGAACATAGAAATCCACCATCTTGTGAACGAAACGCTTTAAACAAACTTAAGATAATGTTATGTACAGGACATTCAAAATCAAACGATGCTCCGCAACTCCTGAGGAGCACAATCGTGAAGCGCTTGAATGTTTAGTGCAATTCAGTTAATACTGCCAACTATTTAAAGGGACAGTTCACCCCCTAATCAATAATACACATTTTTTGTTTTACCTGTAGTGTCGAATATCCGTCTAGAGTGTTTTGGTGCGAGTTGCCAACAGCAGCTACTCATGATAATCCACAGAAGAAAGCTAACCTAGCTCCATTATATTCAAGAGAAGGCAAACATCTCCAAAACAATCTAGACAGATAAAAAGCTCTACAGGTAGGAGGAAAAATATGTATTTTTGATTTGGGGTGAACTGTCCCTTTAAGCACATTATTCCCAAAGTCCTAAGACTACAAGTGCATCTTCTGATGGTGTCTCCTGAGATGATAGTTTCGGGAGAAGCTCTTCCCGCACTGGGTGCATTTAAACATCCTCTGTCCCAGGTGAAGCATCTGGTGAGCTTTGAGACTCTGCGGCCGGCTGAAGCTCTTGCAGCACTCGGGGCAGCTGTAGGGCCTCACCCCCGTGTGCTTCCTCTCGTGTCGCTTCAGGTCTCCCGACTGCCGGAAGCTCTCCCCGCAGTGGGTGCACAGGTACGGCTTCTCCCCGGTGTGAGTCCTGAGGTGCACGTTGAGCTGGCCGGTGTAGCAGAAGCTTTTGCTGCAGTGAGGGCAGATGTACGGCTTCTCGCCCGTGTGGATGCGCTGATGCTGCTTGAGGCCGTAGTGGTTGGTGAAGCCCTTCCCGCAGTCTGTGCACAGGTACAGCACCTGCACCTGCTGGATGCACGAGTGAGACTTTAAAGCTTTGTTGCTCTCGAAGCTCTTCCCACAGTGGGGGCACACGCACTCTTTCTCCTCCTTCTCTTCCTCCGGCTGATCCACATGGCTGTCTGAGCTGCAGTGCGACAGATACTCCACAGGGTGGTGCCTCTTCATGTGTTTAATCAGGTAGCTCTTCATTGTGAAGGAGAACTGACAGAACGAGCACGGGAACAGCTCCGACGTGCAGTGATACTTCATACATGTGTTGCTCTTCTGATGCTGTTTAAGCTTGCCTGATGTACTGAAGACTTTACCGCAGCGGTCACAGCTGTAAGACTTTGCATTTGAGTGCACCATCTGCTCATGTCTGTGAAGGAAGCCCGACTTAATAAAGGTTGCACCGCACTGACCACACTTGTGCTGCCTCAGAGGACACTTGTGTGCTTTGAGCTCGTCTGGGTTTGCGTATGTTCGTTTGCAGCGGTTGCAGCTGAACCACCTGTATTTTGTTAGCTTCCCGTTTCGAGCGGCAGGTGCTTCTGGCTCAGCGGAGCTCCTCTCAGCCTGAGGAGAGCCGCTTAATGGCTTCTTGCAGATGGCCGCCCTTCGCTTTGGAGCGATGAGCTTGGTTATGGCAGAAACTTTGGATCTGGCTCCGGGTCGCTGAGGCCTCCGAGAGGGACGTTTCTGGAGATCATCCACTGAGGATTGTGGAACGAAATCCGGATCTCGTCTCTGATCCTCGTCTTGAATTTCCACCATGGTCTCCTCTGAGTGATGCTCACTGATGTGCCGCTGAAGGTTCTCCACTGAAGGAAACGACAATAAACACTCAGCGCAGCTGAAGGGCATGGTGGCTGCTGGCTCTCCAGCCGGTTTGATTCTTTCTCCCGTCTTGCTTCTCTTCTGGTGACTCCGCAGGTGCCTGGTCAGGTCGCAGTACTGGCCAAAGCACTTCAGACACATGGTGCAGACGTACGGGCGTAACCCTCCATGGACGGTCGACTTGTGCTTTTTGAGGTACGCTTCATTCGTGAAACCCTTGCCACACTCTGCACAGTTGGACTGTGATGTTTCAGTCTCTCCTGTGAAAGTGTTCCCAGCTTCAGTCACACCCATAGCTTCTTCTAGACTCTCACTTACATTCATTAGGTTGGTTTCCTCAGTTGCAGCTGGCTCTGACGTCAGTGTCACACTCTTCTCCGCGCTCTGATTAGAAACGTCTGTCTCTTTGATTACAGCCTCCTTCCTGTGAACTAGCTGGTGTCTGATTAAACCAGACGCCTGGCTAAAACTCCTCCTGCACTGTGTGCAGCAGTACGGCCGTTTGTTTGAGTGCACACAGAGCTTGTGCCTCCTGAGGTGAGGTAGCTGCTTGAAAATCTTCCCGCAATCACCACATGTGTTGGACTCGGCAGGGTCAACAGATAACACCAACAGGGATGCTGCAGCGTCACCGGAGTCGGCCGTGGAAGCTGGATTTTTAGGTTCGGCTGCCTCAGCAGGTTCTGTGCAGTCCACTTGAGGCTGGAGGTGGACGTAGTCAGTATGTCGCTGGAGGAAGGCCTCTGTAGTGAAGGACAGCGGACAGTGGGAGCACAGGAAGATCTGATGTGTCGTATTCAAATTACTCTCTAGAATTTAAAAGAGAAGAAGAAAAAATGTAGCTGGTCAACAACTACAAATATCAAGTGTGTGACTTGTGAAACTCGGGTGATTAAATGTACCTGCTGCATTCAACTTCATCAACCACAACCGGACCCAATCTTCACTGAGATGTTCGAGAAGTTTGCTGCTAGGCCACACTGTGAGCTCATCTCCAGGGTGGATGGTGCGACAGCAGTGAAACAGGATGCTGCCTTTGTACTCGACTGCCAGCAGATTGGCCTCGTCTTTGTTACGAGCATAACTGACGTACCTGTGTGAGAAGAGAGAGGGGGGGAAATTATACAGGGCAACAACAAGGACTGACTATAACATGGACAGATTTTTAGATGATTTATTGTTAGTAGATGCTGTAGCAGCCAAAAACAGTTGCAGTGTTATCTCATTTCAACAGTCCTTCTTGCATTTTCTTTGATCGTTTCCCTTCATATTTATTAGGTTGTTGACAAGGAAGAAGAAAGCACCTCATCCAGTTTGAGATTGAGTCTCTGGCAGCATCGATGTACTCGTACTCATCTTTTCCTTTGCAAATCTGCAGAAAATGAGAATATCTTCAAGACAAAATACACATATAATAACAATAATCACAATAAGAAGTATCTAGAGGGGACAAATTTCAACTACAACTCAAGATTTAATGTCATTTTGTCAGGCAAGCTCACCTCCCAGGAGTAGTCACTCGCCATGGCATTTTCCCTTGTTGTCACTTCACCCTCATACGGTCCAAAATGCATTCCCGGAGACACCGTCTCTCCATGATTTACGACCCCAACGCCGGTACTGGGAATGCTAGATCTGCCTATCATCAGGCCGTAGGGAAGAGTGAGGAGGGCCCTCTGGGGGACGCCCGCGCTCGTTGGAAAGTCAAGAATGAACGATGGGCCGTTAATGTTGGCGGGATCGCTCCGGTCCTGGAAGAGCGTCAGACACTCGTCACAGTCTACGACACAGAAAAGAGAAGAG
Organism: Pagrus pagrus; assembly: GCF_965226575.1. Lineage (NCBI taxonomy): Eukaryota > Metazoa > Chordata > Actinopteri > Spariformes > Sparidae > Pagrus > Pagrus pagrus. The sequence goes on along the minus strand of NC_140208.1, from coordinate 3,700,247 downwards.
TTGCCACATTTTAAAACATTGATTAATTGATTAGTTGTTCTATAAAATGTCAGAAAATGTTGATCAGCTGATGCTCTCAGATGTCTTGTTTTGTCCACAACCCTTAGAGTTTAAGAGTTTACTGTCATAGAGGAGGAAAGAAACCTGAAAATATTCACATTTAAGAAGCTGAAATCAAAGACTCTTGACATAACTCAAATGATTAACTGTCAAAACAGATTAAATTAATAGTCGACAAATTTGCAGCTCTAGTATGTCTGGATCAGGCTGGTTTAATGCATTCTCACTAATGTAAATAAAAGCAACAACAATAAGGTCATACTAACAGACATATCATGCCAGTTTTTGTTCATTATCTGTCTTTACTCTGTGGTTCTACAATCTTTGTGTTAAACCCAGAGATGCTGTGAGTACAAGAAGAAGAGGAAAGTGTGTCTCTCGCTTACAAAAGCCATCATCGCCCTCTGAGTTGTCTCCATGTCCCACAGTGCCCAGCAACCTCTGGATGGGTGTTTCTGCTGGCTCCACAACTCGTATCACTGCGAGAACAGACAAACCATCTTAGAGGCTTAAATATAAAATGAAATCAAGTCAAATCACCAGTTTAGATGGCATCATAAGGAAGCGTGTATCACCTTCAGGGCTGTTGTTTTCAGGGGTCAGTCGCTCCTCTGTTATCACAACCTCCTCGATAGTTTCTCCCCACTCCACACCGTTGCTCCTGGCCGACATGACTGCAGACCCTGTGGAGAAATGAATGAACCATCAATGTTTGTGACAGCTGCTAACACCAATAGCTAACTTACATGAACAGACAGGCAGCTAACGTTAGCATGTTAACCTAGCTCGCTAAACATCGGCTAGCGACTAATTTAGCTGGCTAGCATTATTTCCATTCAGCTACAGAAGAACCGTAGTCACGACGAGATACCGTGAACACAGTGCACGACAGTCAAGTTAGCTGTTGTGGCTAATAAGACAGCAGTATCACAGCTAACCCTGCTGCTGCTACGGTGCTAACACAGGAGAAGATGAGGACTGACATTACCACAGCGCATTTCCGGTTAATACTTCCAAAATTAATGTGTATAAACGTTTGTACCTACTGAAATCACATCGGTTATAGTCCCGGGATTGTTTTGCTAACTGAGTTAGCTACTGTTCCGTGCTGGTTAACATATGTGTCGGACTAAAAAACAGTAACTCGACCATCAGAGACTAGGGACGCTTCCCCGGAAGTAAATAAACCCGCATTTTCAACACAAGAGTCCACATCCTGTTCTTTTCAAAATAAGAGTCGAATAACGTATCTGCGGTTTAGCTACTATTACAGATTTGCCACCAATGAGTCCAATCAGAAACCTCGAGGCGAAACATGTGATACTATTTCTACATCGCCGAAATCAGTTAATCATTTTACGAGTGTGGTTCAAAAAGCTACAGTTAACCGCAGGAAACAAGGGCGCCGCTGGTGTAGTGGTATCATGCAAGATTCCCATTCTTGCGACCCGGGTTCGATTCCCGGGCGGCGCACGTGTTTTTGTTCCAGGCTGATGTCACTAAATCTTATGGAGGTGCAAGATACAACATGCACGTTGTATATTCTGCACCTATCAAAGGATGGATTCATTTATTGCATGTTTCTTATTTTATTGTTAATATTGTTCTGACTGCTTTATATTTTCTCTTGTTCATATCTTGCTTTTGTACTTATTTGTTATGAATGCTTTCTAGTGATGCTTCTCTATTTTGCTGTCCACTCTGCTGCTGTAATAATGCAAATTGTGGGACTAATAAATGCTTATCTTATATTATCTTCCACCCTGCTTATTAACCTTTTGAATGACTTTTTACATGCTGTCTATGTTTCTCTGTCTTTTTCTTGGGTGTGACGCACTTTGAGCTAAACTTCATGTATAAGATGTGCTGTATAAATAAAATTGAATACAACTACTACTTCTATTATTCTTCCTTTTATTATATATATGAATTGCTGTTTACATAACTCACTGCTACCAAGCACACCATGTCAATTTATATCATCACTTGTCACTTTAACTTGCCATTTTCTGCACAGGTCTTAAATTGTCCAGTAAAGACATTTTACTTTCCTTATTTCATTATTTTTTATGTATATGTATATTTATATATCCTATTTATATTTTTTTTTTATTTGTGTTTACCTACTTGCTACTTTGTGCTACTTTGTCTTTGTGCTGCTGCAACACTTGAATTTCCCCTCTGGAGACTGAGGCTAGCAGCTAATGCTAACTAGCAGCATCCATTCCCAGTCGGCGCGTGGATCCTGTTGCCTGGCAACCAGCTGAACTCGTCTCCGCGTGTTTGTTGATGTTGTTCAAAGCGACGACTGATCGGACGGGAAGAGCCGACGGCACCGACATGAAGTCCTCCAGGTTCGGTAGAAGCGTGTCGGCCTGTGAGCTGAGCAGTGAACCCGAGGGATGTGTCAACATGTGCGGCATGTGTCCGTCTTGTGCCTTCGCCCCCAGACCACCGGGCTCCAGCCACTGTGTGTGGAAGGTGTCGGACGGGTTCAGGAGGAGGTTCGTGTTGGAGCTTATTTTACGGTGCAGAGACACCAAACTGCTCCAACACATCCAGAGAGCGCTGGGTGTGACATCGTGGAGTTTATTCACCTACTCCAGGTCCAGGAGCCCGACCTCTCCCCCGGATCACCGCTGCCCCAGTGACAGAGAGCGGTGCGGGAGCCCGGCCGGCGTGGACGTGAAGGAGATCTGGGACTGGTTCGGCAGCAGCCCCGACTGGATCAAGTTACGATACCTCTGCCGGATTTTGTCTCTTTGTGACCCAGAACTGCTCCGCATGGTTTCTAACTTAACCAGCGTGCTCCTGGTCAGACAGAAACGAGGCTTTCTGCAGTTTAATGGTAAACAACAACAACAACAACAACAACAACAACAACAACAACACAAATCACATGTTTCTTTTCGTTTTAGAGCGAAAGTATTTATTTATTGTCCTGTACTGGCTTTGTATTGTGTGTGTGTGTCTGTCCACATAATCAAGTGATGAATGTCCCTTTTTAACGGCGATATCCCAGACTCCCTTACAAATCCAGTGATTTTAAGAGTTGTTGCATCATGAGGAGAAATTTTATCAACTTTGCGAAACGGATATGGCAGATTTTAACTCATTGGTGCCTCCTTGTAAATTCGGCTTTCAGTACAATACATTAAGATGTTTCTTTGCTTGTAAAATGTGTCAGTTTCTGTCAGCATCGCTGTAGAAGGCTGGTACTTCGTCGCCAGACTCCCTTAAAAAAACACTAAATTTTGGAACTTGTTGCGTAGGAGGAACTCTATAAACGTTGGGCCTACTTGTTCATTCAGCAAACGTTATACATGAAGAATTTTTTTCTTTGTCTATAAAACGTACCCGTTTGTCGGTGTGGCCCTTTATATTTCCGTAAATTAATATTCCATTAAATGCACCGAAAGTAATATAGAAAAAAAATGTATCCTTTAATTAATATATCAATTTGCGACATAGATAGATATTTCTACTTTATTTCCCTCCTGTATGTATTTTTATTTGTATAATTCAACTGTTTATTCACTTTCCCATTTTTAAATTTATTTTCATATTAATTTCTGTATTTATTTTGTATTATTTTCCATTTGTATTATTCCTATATTATTTTCCCCAAACTTATTTTTTCTTGTATTTCTTTTTACTTTTTTCATATGCATGTGCAGCATGCAATCTGCAAAATCTCTAAAGTTATCAAATAAACGTAGTGGAGTAGAAAAGTATAATGTTTGCCTCCAAAATTTAGTGGAGTGGAAGTTAAAAGTAGTAAAAATTGTAATACTCAAGTTAAGTATAAGTACTTACTTATGTTCCATCTCTTATGTTTTCAGAGTCCTTTGATTTTAAATTGAGCAAGTTGAGCTGCATATTTGAGTTGTACTGCATTTCCTGCTGGCGACCACTAGAGGTCGGTAAAGGGGGAAAGAGATGGCTTTTCATTTCAATTCAAATTAGTTCAATTAAACTCTGTTGTCATTAATAAATATGAAAAGTGAAGAAGGGCTGCAGCTTCACCAAGACGATGCAAGGGTAACAACATATGCACAAACGTATATTGAATGAGGTAGTGTCTGTAATAGGACTAGTTAAACTGGCTTTGTATGAAGTGAGGCAATATCTCTCAATGTCACACAAACTTTACATTATTACAAATTTGTATCAAATAATAATCTTCTGTCTTTTTCAGTTAGCGGTCACAGGACCAGTCACCAGGATCAGGACAGTGATGGAGACTTAGACGACCCGGCTCTGATGGTGGTGCCTGGATCCTCAAAGTCCGTGTCTGGAGTGAGCCGGTACCGAGACTTCATCGGCTGCCTGCCTGTTGATCTGTCGAAGAGGATATTAGGTCAGTCAACACAGAGGTAGCACAGGCTAAGACACTCACCTGTCCATTGTTTTATATGCAACACATATGTGTGTATTAAATAATTAGCTGTGCGTGTGTGTCTCTCTGCAGGTCTGTTAGATGAGCACACGTTGAGACGCTGCCAGAAGGTTTCACAATCCTGGCAGCACCTCGCTCAGGAAACCGTGGAGGAAATCAAGTTCAGAGCCAGTTTACAGCATCAAATTGAAGCGATGATGAAGGTGGGGGCATTTGTATGTTTACAGTGGAATGATTAAAAATACAAACTACACCTCTGTTTTATGTTGTCTCTCTGTCTTCTAGAGCTGCAGAGGTTTTAACATAGTCAGTCCTACTTACGCCAGCATCGTTGAAGTCCCTGTACCGGTCAAGAATGATGAGAAAGCGGATGTTCATCCCAGTGTCAACAAGGTCAATAAATCAATACGTTAGCTCTGTGAACTTTAGTTTTCGTACTAGAGATACGACTCTCAATATGTGCATTATCTTTTCTTTGACTGCAGGTTGAGCTGTTTGAAGCTGCTTACGCCGAAGTCGAGACCAAGACAGTGCAGATGGAGGAGCGAAATGTTTACTGTGGTGCATATTTTACCACAGTGCTGCTGAAGAAGTTAGTGTGTTTAATGTAGCTGAAGGCACATTCTCACTCAGCTGTACACACTGGAATAAAAACAATCATTATGTAATCTGGTTGTGTCTGACAGGGAAGACCCTCATCGGGTGATGGACTACAGAGGAGGGTCGTTAATGGCCACGGGCTCCAAAGACCGCGTGGTGCAACTTCTTTACGTGGCGTCCGAGACAAAAGTGGTCTCAGTGATGAAGGGCCATGTTGGCAGGATCCAGGCGGTGCTGCTCTGTCAGGACAGAAACCTGCTGGTAACGGCCAGCTGTGATGCAAGTATCAGGTGAGGAGGAGATGATCGATGATTATACTTACTGAGGATACTGATGATGATGATGATGATGCAGTCCTCTTGTGACTGAAGTAGATCCGATAGGCTGGGTGTTTATTTGTTGTGTCTTCACACCTGCAGGTGTTGGAGCCTGAAGACAAACAGGTGTGTGATGGTGCTGTACGGTCACACTTGCACCGTCAACTGCCTGGATGTCCACGCAGACAGACTCGTCTCAGGAGCTAAAGACTGGAAAGTTAAAGGTAAACAGCCTTTCAAGGATCTATGTCGTTTGTTCGGACATGATTTTGTCTTAAGAAGTGATAGTTAATAGTTATTTTGTAATATTACCAAATCCTTCTCTTCAGTGTGGAGTCTACACACAGGGAAGCTTTTTGAGGATCTTAACTTCAAGCACCACGGTTCTGTCCAGTGTGTGAAGATCAGCTCAACAGCAGTGTACAGCAGCTGCACCCGGGGCCTCGTCAAAGTGTGGGACATGGAGACCGCGTCGCTGCTCAGGGTGAGAATATCAGACTTCTGTGCATTAAATACCGTTTAAACTCTCTTTTGATGAACTGTTTTTACATGCTGTTTTTCAAAATTGCACGTCATCTATGACTGATATTATCTTTGCATTTGCATTTATTTTTTTGCATGATATTCTCCTTTCCTGAAGGTGATCGACGCCCACAAGAAGTCAGTGACGTGCCTGTTCTTAGATGAATGGCACTTGGTATCCGGGGACTGTAACGGTCAGGTCATGGCCTGGAGCCTCAACAGTGACGCTCAGCGGTGTCTGATGACCTTCAACCACCCGAAGTAAGAAAACATTCAACCTTTTGATGATGTGATGGATGAAATCATGAAATAATGAGCCGTTTTTAACAGTTATATTCCAATAGACCATATTTATACGGCGGCTATTTTCCTCTGACGTCACGTTCAGGGTTGAACGCTCCGGTGTTAATAATGTTCTGCTGCTGTGTTCAAGATTTCCATATCCATTGTCTTTTCTCCACACCCTGAGCGTGATGTCAGAGGAAAATGGCCGCTGTGTGAATACGGCCTATAACCCTAAATTGAATGCTGACTTCTCCGCAGGGAGGTCAAATCTCTGACTCTCGTCTACCTCCGCGTGGTTACCGGCTGCGCGGATGGAAAGATTCGCATATTTAATTTCCTCACCGGAGACTGTCTGAGAGAAATCACTGCAGTGGCTGAAACAGGACAAATACTGTCCCTGCACTTCCACGACAACAGGTGGGTCCAATGCACTCTCATGAAAGTCTCTATTTTTATGCATTTCTCTCATATTTCACTTCTACGCTCTCCTTTAGTATACTAGTGAACACGATGTCCAGTGTGAAGCGCTTCCAGTTTGCCAAAGTGTTCTGGGATTACACAACAGAGAGAAGCTGTGGTGATGTGTCGGATAAATCTGCAGCTCCTCCCAGAAAGCCTCCCCTCGCTGCCGTCGGGGCCGATCACATGGCACACGTAGCTTCACCCAACAAGAAACCAGGGAGAGCTGAGCTGCCTCACCACACTCGCTTCCTGCCGGCTCCCACTAAAAGTCGAGCGCAAGGTAAGAAAGCTAAAAAATAGAAGGAATATGTTTTAAGACGAGTCGTTAGTAGTGAAATTTCTCCTTTATAGCCAGAGAGCGCTGCGTTAAAGAGTCGGTGGTGCTGAGCGAGAAAGCAACGTGTGAACGGATAAAGAAGAGGGGTCTTCATCATCCTCTGACACGCGACTCCATCGTCCTCAGGGTCAACGCCATCCAGAGGGCGCAGTGCACGGACGAAGTCAGCGTCAACATGGAGTGCAACGCCAGGCTGCGAGATTCCTGGGGTCCTCGCACGTCTCAGGATCCTCTGTGGCACACACACAATGGTCGGCACACAAGGGCCAAGACATGTGTTCCCATTTTAAAAAGAGCCGTCAGTCAGAATGTGACAGTGCGAGGCAGAGCGCAGCCTCACAGTGGATTCACGTCATGTAGCCCAGAGTGCTCCCTGAAAACAGGTACCAGCTTCCCCAGGATCAGCCAGGAGTCAGGCTGTTCACAGTGACCCGGCGCCCGGGCCAAGAGGGAGCTCAGGCAGAGCCGAGAGCAAAAACTGTCCAGACGGGACCAGAAATAGGAGAAAACAGTGTTAAGAAAGCCACACGTGCATTAATAAAAACTCATTTATAATTGCATAATGGCTGTTTGTTGTCAAAGGTGTTTTTAAAGGTGATGTTTCAGTAAAACTCCACTAGGGGTCAGTGTTGTATCATCAGACTGCAGCTGGAACAAGACGCAGGGTGACTGAAGAGAAGTGCTGCAGTTGGATTTATTTATTTTTTACTTATTTTTCTTTTGTATTTCTGAAGTTGAATCTATCTTCAGTTTCCACTTTTTATATTCAGTTTCAGTTATTTATAGCAGAAAGAAGCCAAACAGTTGATTCATGTTAGTTATTCAGTGTCTTTCACTTATTCTTGGTAGTTTGCTTCTTTAGGTTTTTTGCAGCCAAACATGTGAACTTTCGAAAGCTTTACACTTTGACTTTTGAAACCGATATGAAACCTTTTTTTCTTTACAGAAGAAGAAGATGCTTCTGGTAATTAATTATTATTACATTCCCTGTGAAGTTTACTGTTTCAGGGTACTGATTGGACGATAAAGTTTATTTTTGACCTGTATAATATCCTGCCTCCACCTTTCTGTGTCCCAAATTTGAGGGATCATTGCAAAAAATGAGTGTTTATAAGAATATCAGCAGATTTTTTGATATCAAAATGTTTTTATCAACTTTGTCCCCAAAACTCGTGCACCCGCTGTGCTCTTATTATAATCAGCTCCTGCCACTTCATCCCTGCTGAGTGTTTCCAATATTCCCATCTGCTAATTTCCCCCCGGTTAATGACTCATCCTTGAATAACGGTCCTTCAGCAATCAGGCCACAACAAATCTTTGTGGATTCAAACCACTTCAAACAAGACGGGTGGAGTGAAGTCATCAGAGTGCCGAGGAGTTCGTCCCATCCAGAGAGACCTTTTCACCCTCCCACCTGCCCTCTAGCCCCGCTGCCTGGAGGGCATCATTAGGGCCACGGAGGTTGGAGATCAGGGAGAAGGTCCTCTGCTTTTGACGGCAGCGGCACAACAGCTGGGCGCCCCGTGAATAACAAAGGTTTTATGAGGAGAAACTGACTGGGCAAGACGTCCCACTTCGGAGAATCTCTTCTTTCAGGAGCGCTCTGCCGCTAATTAATTTGATCTGCAGAAAAACTGGGGATAATGGTGTCTCCCCCTTCTTCTCTCCCGTGGCAGTGTGACGTAAGGAGACAATGCAGTCCCCCCCCCCCTCCTCGGCTTAGCTTCATCATGCAGCACAGCTCCCCCTTTGTTTCGTCAGGTATGGAGCCTCTTGTCCGGGACCGGCAGAGCTGCAGGGGGGATAATGAGCGTAAAATCAAAGCAAAGTTAGAAAAAGGGAAAGTCTTCATGGAGGAATGCTCTTAGACCTTCTGCTCCCTTGAGCGGGCCCAGGGGTTGGGCTGGGGAGAGAGGAGGGTACAGGTTTATTTATGCATGAGGAGAAGCTTGAAAGAAATGACAGTTAACCCTCTCGCAGTCAGAGAAGGTTATAAAAGGTTTGGAGGTCCGGCGACAAAAGGCAGCTTCGGTGTGACCCAGCCGACCTCTGCTCCACATCGATCTCCATCTCCAAAGGCAGATATTTGCATCATAGTTCGTTTGTCAAATTAATTTTTCAATTTTTGTCATGCCGTGTCAGCAGCAGGTCTGAACTCTCCACTGGAAGCCTCTCTCCAGACCAGGTCGGTCCAAAGCCGGTCATGGTATAGATGTGATTAACCAAATCGTGGTCTGCATTATTTTTGTTGTATTTGCATGTCACTCAGACGGGTGGCTGACTCGCCCCGGAGCTGTTCAGATATCACACCGGTCCCAGGTCTAACGAGATGGGCATCAGATGGAAGAGCTCAATGAATATGCAAATCCCGCCTGTTCTCATGGGGAACCGACTCTCGATAAGAACGGAGACTAAATCTGCCCCATTGTGGAAAAACTCAGGCTGTATTCATAACCTGCTACTGCACACAACCCATGTATGTAGCAGTCCCATGAACGCTTCGTAGTATTCATTTTGCCACATGCCGGACTGAGCTGGTTTCTTGTTCTGGAAAGAGGAAGTAAACCACAACCCAATAAATGTTGGTAATAACATTTCCTGTTGTTGGCCGTCCCAGTGCTTTGCATTCTGGGAGACAGTAGGCGAGGCAGACTGGTCTGATGCATACTGGAGATTTTTTCCCAATTAAGTAGTTGGACAACCAGCCATTTTCGTTTGAATACTGCACACTACATGCTATATTTTGGCCCGGTTTAGTAGGCGGTTCTGAATGCAGCCATACTCCGGTCTTTGTTCTGAAAGGCAGCCGTTCACTGTTCTGTATCCTGGGAACAGTTGGAGAGCCGAAGCTTAAACAAGGATCATAATGAACAACTTCAAGGGCCCCGACAGCGCAGTGACATCAACACATGGGAGCGACGACAAGCGCCTTGATCTCAGGACAGCTTTAAACGCTAGGCCACACGGCCGGCACCGTTTCCCTGTTAGGATTCAGCCGAGCCAAGCCTGGAAACAAGATCCATATGCCTTTCTGACCTCATTTGCAGATAGAGATCATAAGCGAAAGGGGATACGGGCAGAACGAAGGGAGGCAATTAACAGGAACACCATTACTGAGATATGGGACTGATTAACATCCACATCCAGCCAAGCTAAATAGATAAGAGGGAATCTGATTGCTCATTGATTGGATCTCTTTGGTGGTGCCTCTCCTGTTTTCTAAAAAGTTGGACCTCGCCGCGCTCTCAAAGGCCCTTGATTGAGCCAGAGAGAGCGGAGTGAAACCGCTGTGACCACACATCAGGAAGATGATCAAAGAGGCTACTGCTGGCTCCACTTGCACTAAGACTAACCCCCAACAGATGATTTGTGCTAAGACACAGATGGCTCAGCGTTAACACGTGTCACGGAGCTGCAGAGGCGACACCTGAGTGAGCCGACGTTAACGTAAACGCTTCACTCAGTAAGAGAAAGAGTCGTTGTTTAAGTCGGCCTGTAAAATGGTAGCGAGGTTTTTTTCCGCCACTCTTGATTTTGTTTGTGTTTATTTAATCAAGTTTAAACTTTTTCTTTTTCATTACAGAATTGACTGATTGTATCGTGAGACCATCTGTTTTTTTTTTACAAGCGTTGACATCTGGAGTGTATTTTCATAATTGCAAAGAGATTATTTTCTATCTGCTCGACCTATTCTGCACAAAAGTCCTTAACAAAAACAAACAATAACAGAATCAAACACCACCGGAGGCTATGGCAGATATATTACTTTTAAAATGTTGGGTGTTTCTGTGCCAGTAGTGACTGACAGCGCTGAACTTTAGCACTTTGTCCTCTGGGGGGCCCACTAGACCTGCTCATAGGCTCAGTCAGTACCAAGTCCTCGATGCTTCTGCACTTCAGGTCTCATCTCTTCTATGTGCCTTTGTCATCTCACGCTGTCTTTATTAAGATATTTTACTGCTATAATTAAATGCGCATAGAAGAAATAAGAGCAGAATTTTACTGCTGTCTGAACCTACTTTAATAACTAGTGGTGGAAAGTAACTAAGTACTGTACTTAACTATAATTTTGAGGTACTTTTCTGTTACTTTTGTACTTTTTACTTCACTGCATTTATCCGACAACTTTATTAGTTACTTTGCAGATTTAATATAACTATCAACAAATAAACTAGAACGTCACTGAGTAGAATGCATACCTCTGTCAAGGCCCAACAGTCCCCTTTAATTCAAACAAGCCTAAACCAATATCAAATAAAACATATTTAAATCTGCAAGATCTAAATTTAATTTGGATTCACATCAATGTGTGGCCACTCAATGATACCAGCTACCTAAATACGCCAGATTTTTTAAAAATCAAGATCCATGCATTATTCTGTGAGAAATTAATTTTAAAAAATGTCAAAAAACTACATTACAGAAAAACAAATCCTGGATCCCTTCCTTTATCCAGATTCACACCAAAAGTTATTTGGGTCTATTCTGGGCTGAGACCCGTCCTCCATCCAAGTTTGGTGGAAATCCATTCAGTAGTTTTTGTGAAATCATGTTGACAAACCAACAAACAAACAAACATGACCTCCTTGGCGAAGAGATCATTTTGATGCAATATTGTACATTAAGTAGAATTTTTTGTTCCTTGAGAGAAAACTCACAAGGGTTAGGGTGAATATCCAATATCCAATGATAACTTTTGCTACTTTAAGTGTATTTATTTATTTATTTATTTATTTATTTATTTATATGTTAATACTTTTGTACTTTTACTTAAAGGTGCAATATGTAATAAAATTAGTTTAAACATTCAAAAATTAACTAAAATAATCAACAACATGTCAAGAAATAACAGGGTTGACATTATGTCGAATACGTATAGTATGTTGAAGAGATATCTACTGAAGCTAGCATGCTAACCAGCTAGCCCCAGGCCTGAAAACCAAAGATCAAGATCAAGCTAACATCATTGACGTATAAAAAGTCAGCAACAGTTATTTCTACATTATAGCATTACTACTTTTTCTTCAGTACAATATCCGAGTACTTCTTCCACTTCTGTTAATAGCAGGGTTTACAATCTATTTGAATTTGGTATTTCTCAGGTTTTCATGGCACGTCAGCGTGAACGTGCTTCAGCCCGTCACTGTTAAACAAGAGAGAAGGGTGTCAGTGGATTGACCTGCAGTCTCAATGGCCCCCAGTCTTCACAGAGCAGCTCCAGACACATGCAGGCGACAGCGTTAAGTGTCATAATTTCACTATTTTCTCAGACATAAATACGGAGACGTAAAAGCCAAAGGTCAACTGCATAAAACTTCCCAATTTAGAGGTCAGTAGACGCATATCGTCTGAGGGGGGGGAGCGGCAACTTGGAACAAAAAGGCAATTCACAGGCGAAAAGTTACGGCGAATGACTCCGACTCTACTTCCTGCCACAAAACGAACAGAAAATTAATTGTAACAGTGGACTACAAAGGTCTTCATGCACCACAGAAGAAGAACAAAACGCCTAAGTGGGCCCAGAGCTGCAGCAGGGAGGATTAGAGGTCTTATGTTTGACACAATTGTACTTTTCGTGATATCTCACTGAGGAGACATTTTGGAGTCTATTGAGAGTATTATCTCTGTCACATACAGTAAATGGTGACTGGCTACAGTAACGTCTCCTCAGTAAACTCAAGTGTTTCTATTTCAAGCTGTGAGTTTCAGCAACACAGTGCGAGGGAGAGTGCGAGGCAGCTAATGGACGTCTTTATCAGCGTTTCCCTCGTAGTTTGAGTCGTGCACTTAATCACAGTCTGACAAACAAATAGCTGTTCGCTCACGTCTGGTACAGATGTTTGCTCTCCTCTGAATCCTGATACCAGCAGAGCTCTCAGTGTTTGGAGAGGTCCACGGTACCTGATAAGAAAAGGGCCCCCTGCCCCCCACACATACATGCAGGGTAAGTTTTTTGTTGGAAAGGGAGGCATTTTAGTTTAAATTAATCAAGAAAAGGCAGTGTGGGGTGAACTGCAGTGCTAAAGGATGTGACCTGCTGTGGTTTCTCGCTCAGAAGGTTATTATTTCATACAAATCTGTCACGTTTGACAACAAAAGGACCAAAAAAGCAAGACCCACAGAGGCAGGAGGGTAAAGAACAAGAGGTGAGCTTCGATGAAAAGCTGAAAAAGTCCAACAATCCAAAATCCAAAAATCAGAGTAATAAAAAGGCAACAAGTAGAATACAGCAAATTCAAAAAAACGGAAATGCAAAAATGGAGGATGGGAAACAGACAAACCAACGTAAAGTGAGGGTCAAACACAGGCTTAAATACAGAGGGAGTGATTAACTAATGAGACACAGGTGTACACAGAAAAAGGGCGAGAAAACAGACAAAGACAGGAAGCAGAAAGTTAAAACATGACATACTTTCAACATAAAACAGCAAATCACAAAACTAAAAACCCAAACAATAACACTTCCTACCGTGAATGAGTCCTAAAACCTGGAAAAAAGCTAGCATTTTTGCACTTCCAGTTCCCCCGTAATGATGTCAGTATATATTTAATTTTTATTTAATAGGTTTTTGGTCAAATGCCTGAAATAAGGTCTAATGAGATTAAGAGATGTTCATGTTTTGTTCTACAGCGTAAAATACACAGTAAATATCCCATGTTTGATTTATAAAGCCTTAACCTGTCTCAAAAAAGGCGGCTGCTAACAAGCTAACAATGCTAAATGAGACGATGCTAAATGAGGTCGTCATGGACATTAAACACCCTCACACCGAACATGGAGACTCACCTAATCATAGTCTGTCTTTACAGGCGGACTTTAGTTGCAAACTGTAGTCAAGTTTGTGAATATTGTAGGAATTTAAGACGCTAGCTAGCGTTAGCCTACAGACAGAAGTAGTTCTTGCAGCACTTTAGTCCTAAGGCTACTGTTAGCATTGTCGTCGTTTTAGCTCCTGTTTGTGTCGCAGTTTGCGATCCCCTCCCTCCTCCCTACACTCTCTCTAACAGCTAACATGCTAACAGCAGCTTTCAGATAGATCCCCAGGATATGAAAGCATTTCAGTCAACTACTTAAAATGTTCACTGCTATCTCCCCTTCAGCTCAATCTTTATGTTAACACTCCAACACCATCACAACAAATCCCACTTTCCAGACACAACAACTCGACTGCTGTTACTTTCTCCTCGCTTGACCCCGGCTCAGGAAAAAGCCTTTTTTGGAGCGGAGGAGAACCACCGGGTGTCCTAGCTTAGATATTTCACAGCTCAGCAGGTTCCCCAGCATGTTGATACAAGTGCTGGGAAATAACACACAGCCTGGTTGATTCATGCCATTTGTGTTTTTCATTTAGTTGTCATGTGCAGGACTTTCTAGAGGAACCCGTGGATAAAACTGACCCATATTAGCAGCAGATGTTTTGGGTCACGGAGCGGAGCGTCTTATGTGCTTTTTCCCAGGGGCTCGTGTGGTGAGAGGAGTTATCAGTCATGGCCGCCGGAGAGGGGAAGCTGTACGAGGAGGACGAGCCGTCCAGCGAACCCGAAGGTAAGAGTTTGTTTCTGGAGAGGAGCCAGTTTAAGCTGGGACGTGTTGATAACATGGAGGGGGAAAGGTGAAAGACTAAAATGACATGAAAATATTCCCAAATACAACAAATCTGAGCTCCTCTGTGCAATAAACGAGTCGGTGTCTGGATGCCCGTTTGTTAAACCTTTAATCTTCAACTCGTTGGATGTTGAAATGCCCCTTTTTGTGTCACTGCTGAGTGAGATGCTTGGTATTGTGACGGGTCTTGTCCTCCAGCCTCTCACCCTGCCCTCCCCCAGTCTACAGCTGTTAAAACACCACCATATTATTCTCGTAATTGTTTCAGTGTGTAGGCTGTTATTTTAATGTGCCAAGCTGGATGACTCAGGAATCGAAAAACTGTTGCGGTACGAAAGGCAAGTATTTTCTGACTACTGGCATTCTTGACATTTAGACTATGTCTTTGCAGAGTGGCCGCCTTATTATCAGGTGATTACCGTTTAATTTGGTAGTTAAAAACAAATAAAAACCTGACAAAAGGCATACGGGCCGTAATGAACTGTGTTATAACCGACCCAAAGACATTCCTTTCGGGCTTATTGGATGATACGGCTCTTCGTCACATTTGGGTCCGCTGTGTTTAACATTTCTGTAATATTTCTTCTTCACAATCTTCCAACTGCAATAACTCACGCAGCGATACATCTGTTTGGCCTCGGCTGACATGTCTGATATGCATTTCTTAAAGTGGGGAATGGATACGGAGGAGAAAACTGGAGTTAACGTGAAGAGGCAGAAATGATTGTGATTTAATGGGATAATATGAATTAACAGGTTTCTCCAAGATACACATATGCGCTGGTGGACTGGTGGCCGGGGTAAGGGGGGGCAATCGTGATAAAGTGCCCTATATGGTGCCCCTCCAGTGGACAAAACATTTTAAAGTGCCCTCTATGGTGCCCGTCCAGTGGAAGAAATGTGATAAAGTGCCCTTGGATGCCCCTCCAATGGGAAAAACATTATAAAATGCCCTCTATGGTGCCCCGCCAGAGGACAAAATGTGATGAAGTGCCCTCGGATGCCCTTCCAGTTGACCAAATGTGGTGAAGTGCCCTTTAGGATGCCCCTACAGTGGACAAAATGTGGTGATGTAACCTCTAAAGTGCCCGTCCACTGGGAAAAACATGATAAAGTGCCCACTATGGTGCCCCTCCAGTGGGCAAAATGCAATAATGTGCCCTTGGATGCCCCTCCAATGGGAAAAACATGTTAAAGTGTCCTCCATGGTGCCCCGCCTGAGGACAAAATGTGATGAAGTGCCCTCTATGGAGCCTTTCCAGTTGGAAAAACATGTAAAAGTGCCCTTTCGGGTGCCCCTCCAGTTGATTATAAATGTATCACGACTTTCTGAGCGCTGGTGCCCTTTTTTTTTCTGCCCCTGCTACTTAAACATCCTGAGTTCGCCACTGGACATATCTCTGAAGTGTTTTCTCTTGGTTCCAGAAGTAACTCACCCTCTTTGGGTTTCATGTTTATCAAAATATTCCCACCTTTTAACAAATAATACCCAGTTTTGTCAGAAGATCTCTTAGTATCTCTGGGTGATATAACCACGGACTAAAGCGCAAATCAACCTTTTTCTAAAACTCTTTTAAAGGTGTTTATGTTACGAGAATTAGTAATTTAACCAGAAAAACCTCGGCCATTTCTTAAAAGTGCGTCTGCCAGTAACTTCTCTCTTTTTCCTTTCTCTGGAGCACCATGATTCTGCTTTTTGGCTGCTCACTCACTCAAATGCTGTTTTATGTAACCTCCCCCAGTAGACTTTTAATAATTACAACCCATTTTTTTTTTCTTTCAGTGTCTGTTAACAGCTGCAAGGAAATTAATTTGAAGCCAGTGTGGAAAAAAAGGGGAGATAAAAAGGACTACGGATACACAAACGGCCGCTTTTGAGCAGCACAAGTCTGTTAAATTTATAGTTCTCATTCGGGAACGCTCTATAAGGTGAGATAAAGGATGTAACCGATCCTCATGCAGCTGCAGCTTTTAACGCTTACGAGTAAAAAGGTGCTCTGCAGAGGCGTTCGGGCTGGTGTGCTGTTTTTCCTCAACAATAAAAGCATGAAGTAAGAATGACATAGCTGGAGTTTGTCTTTCCAACACGATCCGCACACCATATCTCATGTTTGTTAGGGCATAAGAGGTCTGTCAGTTAGTTACAACTCCTCTCAGAGGCCTTGAGAAAGAAACAAACCCGTCCAGGAAAGCTGCAAGTAGCAAAAAAGTTACAGAAAGAATGAAAAATATCGTTTGCAATCTTTCGGCCGACGAGATGAAAGTCCTCGACGGTCCGTGATGATCCCGCCGAGCTCTCAGCCGCTGCATGTGTACACAAATGAGAACCTGATACCATGTGATAAGTTGGAAATGTCAGACCACACTTTTTCTTTCTGCGAGTGTCTCCGTTTGTGTACGGAGCGCATTGATGTGGCGACATCAAAAAGACAATTCAACTGCAAGTTTTGAAGCCGCGGCTCGGCCTCATGTGTTTCGAATAAACTAGATTCAGTTTGTAAAGCGCTCTGCCAACAAGAGGCAGTGGAAGTGAACGCTATCTCCCAGAGTGATATTATAAGTGTAAAAAAGGCTCTGTTACCTGTTTTATGGCAACAATTACAGTCGCAAATTCTTATCTTGAGACTCTTTAATGCTGTAAACAGAAAATAATTCACTTATTTACCATGTAAAGTCATAAAAGTAGGTATTTAAGGAAAAGAAACGGCCGTTCCAGTGCTTTGGAAATTTGGAAATAGCAGTTCTGCTTCAGCAGTTGTGATTTCTTTTGTCTGTGTTCGAGGATTTGATGTGGAAAATTGCGGCTTCGTTCCCAGTGTGGGATTGTGATGGTCCACTGATGGATGTCAGGGTTTCTACCTTCACACATGAATCAGTAAATATTTGTTTCTGCATCGCAAAACCAAGAAAGCTGCACCAATAATAAGATGAAAGGTACAATATGTAAAGAATTGGCCACAAATAAGGGGCGAGGAACCACTAACTGCTGCTAACCGTAGCTGCCCGTTGGCTAGTTTGCTCAGTTAGCCGTGCCGCTGGCGTCCTGGACTGGGAGCTCAGCGTGGTATTATGAGATAGGACAGGCCAGGGCTAGCTGGTCGGACATAACATCAAAATGTATTTACCTTTTTCTTGAACTTATTTATCAGCTCTGTTATTATCTATTATTTATTTATTTCTCTCTCCTCCTCGCTGAGGAAAAAAAAAAAGACTAATAAGATGATGGAAAACCTTTGAGAACAGCCTGAATCAGAGTCAAGTAAAACATTTAAAATGCATTTGATGAATCAAACACACTTCAATATTTTCTCAGTTATGAAAGATTGCTGCGGAGACAACTTAATGATCACTTGTTGACCAAAATAAAATCAATCCTCAGGGTTCGTAGTTCGGAGTCCTGTCATCTGCACCATTAAACACAAATTGCATATTTATCTTGTTAATTTCTTAAGCTGGCAAAACAGACAAAGCTCAAGTTTCCTGCCGGTCTGTTGAATGAGGTGAATAAAGTGGAGGGAAAGGACGTAATGCTCATTCCTCTAATGCAGTATTTTTATTTTAACCTTTAGAAGTTAATATCTTTTTATCGTATTTATGTTTTCTACATCTTCAAGTCTTACCTGATTACTGTATAGTGGAAATGTGGTTATTTATGAAAAGAAAAACACAAAATTCAGGCGACAGGTGTAATGAAATACAAAGCAGGAAGGCTGTCAGTCAAGTGGGTTGTCAAAATAAAAGTCCTCTTTTATGTTTTTACTGGAGGGACAGTGCGCCCTGTATCCTCCCCAAAAATCTACGCCCATGATCAGCAGAATATTATTAATACTAAGTCATATTTCTTGGTTGTGACTTTAGGTGGTGGATGAGTTGGACGGCCACCTCGAGGGCAGTAAATTGAATTTAAAATCAAATCTATTTGATTCGTATTCACAGTTAACAGTGTTATATACCAGGATGAGCACGAACAGATGTTTCTGAAGCTTTTTCTTTCAAACAATTACTTATTAAATACCATAATAAACTGTAGGTTTAGTGTAGACAACGTTTAAGAGTGCCTCAACTCATTGATTACATTTTCGTAACACTTTCCTGTCATCCTCAAACATAAATGCACACACAGCAGTGAACATTGCCCCTCCTTTTTTTTACTAATCTGAAATGAAACCCAACCTCAAAGGGCAACATTTGGACTTGGTGGAGACTAATGTTTTGAAAAAGGAGGTGAGTCACACTCAGAATCCATCGGAACTGCTCTGCATGGCTAATTAAAATAAACCAGTGGCCTGCAATCACGGATCCAGTTGGCGCGGCCCGTATAAACAGCTTATTGCCCTAAAAAGAGAACCGTTGATTCTCAGGACCAAAACAGTGGCGTGTGTCCCAGGAGCGAGAGTGCCGGGCTGGACGACAACACAAAGGCCACATCTGGCATCGCTGTGTGTCGTGAAAAACACTCCGGAGATGTGGAGATACACCCGCACAAAACAGACGGCAGCAATATTGCTCCAAACATCCATGTGAATATTCCACATTTGACTGGCTGAGTGTTTACCCCTGGAAATGTCTCTCAAGTGGCGTGAAGACGTGACAGCGGATTCTGGCATCGCGCTTGATCCGTCCCAAATGGGCTCGCCGTCAACGTGACAGTAGGTGAAAACAAATACCCCTCGAAATCTCATGTGAGGGTAAGTTTTCCCACATGGAAAACACAGAGCATTCCGGGAACTGTTGGCACGGGCCGAAACCATCAGACCTGAGATCTGGGTCGTGATACTGAGCGCTGGCAGAGGGATCGACTCCCAGTGTTGTAACAAGGACCCAAAAGTCCCGCCTGGGTAAAAGTAAAGATATCGTGTTGAAGCATTAATCTGGTCTGAAAGGAACAACTCACTCAAAAATGAAAATCCAGTCATTGTCAGGTGAAAGTTTCAGAGTCCACAGTCCATTTTCTGAGTGAACTTGTAGCACATGTCCCATTATGCGGCACTATATTTTCTGTTTCAGGGTCTCTGGGTCGATTGCAGTGGATTCAGATCACCTGTTGCAGGCTGTGGAGACCGGGCTCCTGATTAATGAGTGGACGCAGCTTCTCCTCCGAGCCAGCCAGGGTGTGACGACGCCCTTTTGTGAAGGCTTAAGAGAGGTGACAGAGGAAGACTCTGGTCTGTTCAGGCCCCGTTGAGATTTCATTGCTGCTCTTGTTCTTTCTGGTGTTTGGGAAATTGTGAGTGTTAGACAACCGACCATCAGAAGTTACCATTCAGCTTGGATACCTGCATCAAGGCTGTGCTTATTTGAATGTTGCCATTCCTCATAGTTATATAAATAACCTTTTATTTAAATTTTTATGTGGTTTTAGGCTTTTTCTGGACATCAGCGGTTCCTTTAAAGTTTCTAATATTACATTCTTTGATGTATCAAAAGCAATAAGTGCACTTAAGTACTAAAAGTATGTATGTATGTACTGTTTACGAGGGGTCGTCCGATAAAATAAGTTGATTTAAAAATGCTGCCTTGGCTCGGATGCGCCATGCTTTCTGCAAAGTATCTAGTAACCAACTGAAGTGGAGTAAAAAAAGTACAATATTTCTATCCAAACTGTGGTGTAACGGATACATAAAGTAGCAGAAAATTTAAATACTCAAGTAAAGTACAAGTATCTCAAAAATGTACTTAAGCACTTGAGTGCATGTACGTAGTTACATTCCCTCACTGTCGACTCCTCCTGTCTTTTCCTCTTTCCACAGCTGGATTGTGTGTTTAATGTGTCTTTAATCCTAATCATCCACAGTCTGCCTTTTATGGAAATGCACATGTATTCCTGCTGACCCTTTGTCTGTCCACACTTCATTCATTTGTTTCTGTTCTGCATGCATACCTGCAAATATTCAGAATACACTGAAAGAGAGAAAAAAAGAGTCACAGACACAGCACCGGCTTGTTCTCACTCCTCCCCTGCTCAATTTGCTGTTTTTGGTCTGAGCTTTATTGAACTAGCTCTGTGTACCTGGCTCTCGCCCTCCTCTTCCTCTGCAACAATAACACCGCGGTGCCAGGAAGTTCCTGTTCTCAGCGTTCGGGCGCTGCCAATGTCGAGGGGGAACGAGACGCGGCCTCGGATTCTTTTCACGCACGACGATGTGATGTTCGCGGGTTTTTTTCTTCTTCGTTTATTTGGAGAAGGAAGAACGCCACATCCACCTCGCGCTCCATCGTCAACATCGAGCTCTTTCCTCGACGGCAGCGATGAGATGTTTTTGAAGAGGGCTGTTTATCAGTTTGGCGTACCACACATGCCGTTCACGTCCACCGATGACCTCGCTGTGAGCCAGCAGAAATAAAAACTCCATGGTTTTTAATTATTTTTCCGCTCTTATCATTCTTAATTTATTTTTCACCATTTGGCTACTGGCATTTCATCATCTGTGTGGTTCAGACACACATTCAAAGAATAACACATATCAAACCACACTGTGTTAATATGGGCCTACAAGACCAGAGTGAGGGATAAGACTCACTTATCGTGCCGGTTCTCACATGTAAACAGTCTGCTGTAGGTCAGCGGCTGCAGCACTTGTGCTCTTACAGAACGTATAAACACGCTTCACATGATGAAAAAGGTGCTAACAGGGACCGAGGCTTGAACAGAGAGCACAAAAAGTCAATGACAGATTTTCTTTCTCCGTCTGTGCAGAGGGCAGGTCATGGACTCGTATGTACTGTAAGATAAAGAACAAGAACTCAGTATTTTAACCAGTTTATTGACAAGCAAGAAACACCTTGTATTCATTAGTTTCCCTCGTTTGAAAAGCTCCAGTTCAGCTACTGAATGAACTAACTGAGGTGAGTCATCCCCTACTCCTCTAATGTAGTAATATACTACAACTAATGATATACTATACCTCCAGTATACATAATATTCAATATCCGGTTGGACTTTTTGGGAAAACAAAGCTTGCTGACAAACAGTTCACATATTATGACTCTTGTTATTAAAGTTGTCAAACAGTCGTGGTTTGGTTAAGGAGAAGATCAATCTTTGTTCTCATGTAAGTTACATCATTTACGTGCAGTAACTTACTTACATAACATAACAAATCACTCTCAAACAGGACATGAACCTCAGTCTCAGAAGGGGAGGTCCATCCGACCAGAACCTGACTCTCACTCTTCTCGCTGTTTATGCTGCTGCACTAGAGGTTCGCTTCGAGAAGTGATGCTAGAGGTGTAACTACAGCGTCAAATGGCTGCTGTGTTTGATGATTTGGGAGAACGGACTGGAAGAAACGCTCAAAGTAACCTGAAAAAGACGCTGGCGTTCAGAAAGAAATGCTGCATGGACATGATTCCTAAGTTATTGTTAAAAAGTGGGAACACTAACAGGAAAAGAACAATAAGACACAAATGTAACTTGAGCCAAACCACAGGTGTGAAAGCACCTGGGACCACTGATGCAGATGAATCCAGCTGCAGCCGGCTCAGTTCTTTCAGAGGTGGCCGGCTTACGAACACAAACCACAAGCGCTTTCTGAAGGAACGAGCCCTCGGGGTGAAGCAAAGAGCAAAGCCAACCATAAAATCAGCTGTATGAAACAGAATTATATCTGCGGACCCACAAAGCGCCGAACGGCCTCGTGATAAAGCGGCAAATGAAAAAAAATGCAGATAGGTGCCATGGCAACGTGGGCCTTTGAGCGGCACAAACAAACAGCGGGCGGCGGAAATGGAGAGGCTGAGAGCGAATGCCAATTAAATGATTTCCTAACACACTTCTGTACGACGACGACAGACGGACACGCTCCTTAAACAGCCTTTTGTTCACGTCTCTGTGAAGAGAGAGTTGATAACGTGCACGTTTCACCGACAGGATGAA
The DNA here is from genome assembly GCF_965226575.1 of Pagrus pagrus. Taxonomy (NCBI): domain Eukaryota; kingdom Metazoa; phylum Chordata; class Actinopteri; order Spariformes; family Sparidae; genus Pagrus; species Pagrus pagrus. The sequence continues at coordinate 3,677,783 of NC_140208.1, read as the reverse complement.
GTGATGATGAGGAGGAAAAAGTCTGAGCCAGAGAGAGGTGTGAGATCCTGCTTCCCAGCTGTGCGTCAGACTCATCCGGTATCTCCCCCGGATCAGAACCTGTTAGCTGTGTTGAATGATGAGGAGACGGACCTGGCACGTTCACACGATCAGGTACAGAAGGTCTCCAGTTAGCCGCTCCGGGTTTTCTCCATGTTTTAAAGCGATCTCTGTACTCTTACATAATGATGACTTTCATGTGTCCGGGCGGCTAAAACTCAGATTTGGGCCTCACACTCCTGAAAGTTGAGCAGATTTTTTGTGTGTAAACACGGCGCCGAGCCTTTTTGAAGTACAAACAGAACTGTGGAGAAAAAAAACCATGAAGGAGCTAAAATTAATACACTTTAATGTGTCTCGCTGTGAGATATCGCTCGCTTATCTGCAACCAGCAGCCGACAAACACATTTTAAATCATCTCTTTCTGCTCAAAAATATAGTTTAAAAATAGTGAATCAGAGTTTTGTTGCTGCTGAATGTGTCCACTGTTTCCACTCCTGCTCTCCAGATTAATGTACCTGGAAAACTAATGGATGTTTTTCCATTTTGGAAAGCGGTTATGTTTATTTCTGAGTCTTTGTTTCCCAAAAAACAGGGAACAGAATTGGATAAAATCCAGCCGGCAGAAAGCTTTTGCCTGAGCGCATCAGCTAATTAGAGCAGGTAATGATCCAGATGTAGGATCCAGGATTTAATCCATTAAATAATCGTTTTAGCTTTAATTATTTGGCTGCATTTTAACAAACAAACATAAACCTTTGCCCGGGTTTTAAGCAGTGCTGGAGAAATCGACTCTACAGAGTGCTTATAATGCTCGATTAAAGGCTCATTTACCAGCTAGGTTCATGTAAAAATGATGATTGATTTCTAGATAAGGAATTTTATGCTTTTTTCCTGATTATACTACAACCCCCCTTTTCCACTGGTCAGAAACCCCACTTAAACCCGCTGGGATTGGGCTTTTGTGTGCAATGGGAGTGTATAAGCTCTGCATTTACATCCGGGTCAGTTGACTTTGATTTAAACGTAAGAGCCGGGTAAACACGCAAAATTCCTCCGCGTGAAGTGATGGCCTGTTATCAACATCTGAAAGTGTTGCGTAAATAAAGAAGGAATTTGTGATGTGGTCTATTAAGGACATTTTGAGGACGGTTGAGCGCCCGGCTAACTTGAAGGGGGATAAAATAATTTAATCGTGCAGCTCTTCCAGACTTTCCAAATGTTATTGGACCGAAAGGCTCAAATTATGACTAGTTAAACGAGTCATTTCTCTGGGTTGTGAAGGTCAAAAGGTCTATTGTTTTCTCTTCTGTTACAACTTCTCTTGCTCTGAGCTCCCATTGGACCACTAGCTGTAAGGCTAACTGAGATAACCAGCTAACGGCAGCCACAGTTTGCACCTTTTTTTGAGTATGACTTCCACCGCTGGCCAATTATTAAGTACTGCACCTTTCCCTCCACCGCCGCCGACCAGACGGTCACGTTCCCACTGTATATAAAACGTGTACGACTTAACAAATGAATCAGATTGTGTGTTATTTGTACGACAGGTCAAAAACAGTCAAAACAAACACATCCGACATGAGTTACAGCCTTAATGGGTCGTGCATTAATCTCCGTGGCCTGCAGCTCTATTCACCGGCGCTCGTTGTCATCACCATGTGTGTGCTGTATTAGGCTCTGAGCTCTGGTGTCGCTGCACTGCGGAGCCGCTGATGGCTGAGGAATGATAAGTGGAGGGGATAAAACCTTTGTGGGGGTACAACAGACCCTCGACCACTGCTAGGCATCCAGTTTCAGGACTTCAGCGGGCAAACAGAGTCCCATTCAACAGCTCTTTATGGCACAGTATCTCATATAATCACGTTCGTTCTTCATGTGCACAGGTTCCTCAAGACGGGGAAGTCTCTTGCAATTTTTTATCAACTCTAGAAAATTTGTTAATGTGAAGGAACGGTTCAACATCTTGGGAGAATATACTTATTTGCTTTTGTCCCGAGTACGAGGTGAGAGGATTGGTGCTACTGGACTGCAGGAAGTCATGACAATATAGAAGAGATACAGAATATTTAATGTGATTGGTTAATCAGTTTGCTTTCGAGGTGCTACAGCGAGCCACGCTAGCTGTTTCCCCCTGTTTCCAGTCTTTATGCTAAGCTAAACTAACCGGCTGCTGGCTGTAACTTCATATTTACTACACAGAGATGAGGATGGAGTCAATGCTCTCATCTGACTCTGAGCAAAAAAGTGAATATTCGCCAAAATGTTCAACTATTCTTTCAAAAAGACTCAAGTAAGATTATTTGAGTAAATGTACTCAGTTACATTCCACCATTGCTGGTTGGTGTCGATAAACTAGCGTTACTTCAGTAAATTCCTCGTTCCTCTCCTGTTTCTCAGCGTCTCCATCCAGCAACCCAGTCGCCAGAATTCACTTCTGCCGCTACATGTTTCTGCAAACCACAAATAAATTGAAACTTCACAACTTCATGTCGTAACAATGCTGCGCTTCTGACCTGGTTAGCTTTAAGAACAAGATCCACTCGGTGAGTGAAGACAAGATCATGTTTTGGACTGAAATACCTTTTTGCAGCCACCAAAATGTCCCGTTGTCCACCTCCTGATGAGTAAACCACCTCATATCTGAACATGTAATCTGAACTTAAAGCTACATATTGTGGAAATGTTGCTATGATAGGTATGAAATGTAAAGTATCTGCGGTTTGCAGACACGTACAACGCCAACATTTTATTGTGGCGGCTGGACCGAGTCCAGAGCCGAGCGTTCAAAGGGTTTTAACGTGTCGAAGACATCTGGGCCTCCGCCTCGAAACAAGATGTCAACATGCTCGTCTCCGCTCCGTCTCGGTGAGCGCGGAGCCTTTCAGACTTCTCGCACTGTGGCAGAGATCCAGACAGAACTGCTGCGACCATAAACTGCTCCGGCTCAACTAAAAGGAGAGATAACCCCGGCTTTTTATAGCAGGCAGAAAGTCTGCTGAAGAATTAGAGCCAAGTAGATTCAAAGAGCGACGGGGAGGGAGTTTAACTCGCAGCTCGTCTCGGTCACCTCGTACGAGAGACAAAGTGAGAATGAGGAGACGCAGAAAGTTTGACACGGAGGAAAGTGGATGAAGGAGGATGTTTTGTACCTTTGTGTCAGGCACAAATTGAGTTAAATTATTATAAATATTCAACAGGACTGTTGTTTGGCACGGCGGAAAGGTGCCGAGCAGATTTGTAACACTCGTAATATTTCAATTTGTGACCTTTTTTATAGGGCAATTTCCAGGTGTGCCTGTAAAAGTGCCTGTAAAAACCCTGAAATATGCTTTTGTGAAAGTTGGCATCAAGGATCAAAGAATGCTTTATGAATAATGCTGAGCAGACGCACGTCGGCCGCGGCATTAAAAACGTCATGTTAATTTCGCAAGATGGCTTCATGTGTCGTACATGTGAGGGCGGTGCCATCTCACGAAGCGGCACCAGGCAGCGCCACGGATCAGGCGATAAGGAACAAAAAGGGGCACGGTGAGGTTTCTCCTCACTCATTTATCCTGTGTTTCAAAGGTCATCATTAAGAAAACATTATTTATTATGAAAACTTAATGAGCGCCAGAGGAGTTGCTCCAGATCTTGCTGTTGGCGAGCAGCTCGGCATCGCTCTCACAGCGTGGATTTGTCTGGTTGGATGTATTTACAATGTAAACTGCTGAAGGGCAAGCTGTCCGCAGCGGGTGACGGAGAGAGAGAGGTGATGGGGGTGATGGGGGTCGCGGGGTCAAAGCCTCGACACCACTCAGGACCCACTGTGACTTCTTAGTAACGCTCTGTTTACACTGGCACAGCCACACATTCGTACTTGTCCCTGTCCTCAACCCTCCTGACTTCACGCCTGCACCCAAATGTTACCATCTAATGGGAAGTACATGTAACATCTTAAAACATCTAGACCTTTATTATGTACTTATGTAATCCCAAGGGTTTCTGACAATGTTAAAACTGAGACAAATCTGCAAATTCACTCAAGATTGTTGCATTTTGATTAGTCTTTTTACCTGTAGTGGATTATTTCTACATGACATTACTGCACAAATTCAAACATTAACCCTTAAACCAAGTGTTAACCCTCAAACAGCTCGTTGAAGGAGCCTGTGTGACATCTGACTTCTAGATTTTGATAAATGAGACGAAGACGCCTCATTAAATCTCAGCTCGTCACACGGATGACCGACTGGTCCTCGCCACACGCTGTGCAGGTTTTGCACAAATACCTCATGACTCAAAAATGTCATGCAGTGTTGACATTTGACAATGGTCCTTTATCAATATCGAGCAGATATCACTTTAAAACATTTCACCAATAAGTGAACAGAAGTAACTCAGAAAAAACCTTCAATCACCTCGCTGACTCATTGTTAAACACACTTTATTCAAACAAAGACATATATTGGTTTACGTTTTCACAATCAACTTACAATCTTACATATTCTATCTTTAAACTGCTGCCAATCACATCCTACAGCAGATACATGAGCGGCCCTGAGACAAAGACTCGACCAGGCACTGACGGCGGTTTGTAAGGAGGACCAGACTTCTCCTTTCACAGCATGACTCCCCTGGTCCTGCCTGTGACACGGCAGATGAATGGCACGACTGGCTGTCCGGCGCTGGTTTGTCAAAGACAAATGAGAGCAAAGCCCACCAATCAGAGGGCGAGACGCCCCTGTCGTACCACGGGGCGGTGGGGGGAGTGAGTAATTTGTTACAGGTTTGAATATATCACCGGGATTGACGTGAACGTAAGTGGAGTCAAAAGCGCAGAGGCTGAGGTCTATATGGACTCGGGTGAGCTCATTGTGTATGTTCGACGTGCCGTGGGAAGGAGCGGGAACCGTCTTTTTTTTAGTATTATTGAAAGGAAATTGGAGAATTCAACAAGTATTTTAAAATAAAGAATTGTGATGTGGAAAATAGGTGGCCGCACTCTCGCCAGACACGATGCAACGGAGATTAAGACTCTCGTAACGGCCTCGGCTTTACTTTCACAAACTTATACAAAGTCCTCCATAAAAGCTGGGCTTATGGGCACATAAATGAGGATGAGTCTTCCGCGAGAGTACGGTCACATCCCCACTCTGCAATGATGTGTATATTCCCCAGGACATTTATGACTCTCCGTAATGGATTGCGGCCCGTTAAAGATTCCCCTAACTGTTCCTCTTTACTGCCAGGCAGATTTGCGTTTGGCACGGACACTTTCTCTTGAGAGCAGTACGGTTTCAATTAAGTGCTACGACCACGTTTTCGAGTGCCTCCTAAACATTTTTAAGTATCCTACGTCCTCCGCTTTTCACTGATAATAGTCTCAATATGAAATAATATTTATTCTGCATTGATTTTAAGCAGAAATCTCTCCAATCAACACCACATTACTCTCGCCGTTCCCTCATTTCCTCCCTCGTTCAACGGGCAAACGCCGAACAAAAAAACCCCATAAAACATAAAAAACACATATCTGCACACAGAGGGGCGAGGGGCTATTCATCAGTTTGTTTATATCAATAATTTCACATAATTACAACTGTGTTTTGTCAGGGTCGGCGGAGTTGGAGAGTAAATGCTTGCTCTTGGCTCCGAGTTATATTTCTCCTTCCAGGCGGGGGGAGGAGGTGAGAAATGGAGGGTTCATGAATAATGCCTCTTGCCATTGGCGCAACAAGGACAAGATTAATCCCCCTCGCACAAACACCGAGCCCTTTTTCCTGATTAATTTCACATTTATTATTTAGTAATTGCACGAGCAGGACAGTCGGATATACAGCTAATGAGATTTACACATGCTCTTTGGACCCAGGTCTCGCTCGGCTGTAGATTTTTCTCTGTGCATTGTGCACGAGTGAGCGTAAATTTGCAGCGTTACTGGCGAGGATCCATTTTCAACAGCTAGAAGTATTTTGTCAATATAATTATGTCATAAAACAATAAAAATATGATATTTTGGAACATTTCTTTAAGTGATATGCCAGAAAAATGATTAAAAAAACAATGAAAGTTTTATCTGTGGAGCCAAAGTGCGGCTCCATTGTTGATAGAAATGTTTGACACATGCACTGAGTGACCTTCTTTTATTACAATGAACTCACATACACAGCCCTGCTGCTGTAAACACTCAACAATCAACGGATCAAATGTGTATTAATCCGCATCTGGAAATAGTCCCAAGCTAATTCACTGTTCACTCCTGTTTGAGTCACTACAGTGCCCAGCTGTTTTGAAGCGATCGAGCCTTTATTATCAATTAATCAGTCCAGTATTGAGAGAGACTATTTTTTCTTTGGTATATTTACTGTTGCTCTTGATGAAAGCCAAACTTCCAGCAACCCTTGGTTACTGGTGTTCAGGCAGCCATGACAATACCGTTATTCACAAGAGAAAATTGCATTTTGGGGTTATAACGTATTTAATTAAGAGAAAATATTAGCGTCTGTCGTATCAGCTAGATCGTCACTGAAAATGTCCTGGAAAATGATCTCTAGTAAAGAGTGGGAACCCTGTTATTTAGTCATTTAAAAGCTTTTATTTTGAAGCAGCATTACAGGAAATGTTGCGGTAACTAAACACGACTCCCACAACGCTGTCGCTGAACAAGATGAAACAGTAAAACGCAGCAGAGAAACTAAATACATTTAATTTAGAAGCTACAAACTGGTAATTACAGAACAGTAACGCTGCAGCGGGGAAGAAAAGGCTGTTTTTTAATGTCTCTCAAATGTAATTCACTTCTATTGAACGTTCACACTCCGGCATGGAAAAATCAAGTAACATGAATGAGGAGATGTTGAAAAAAGGACCTTCACATACCATCTATACATCTAAGTGGAGGCAGCGAGTGTCGGAGCGCCAGCGTTTCTTGGCACCGATGAGTCCCACATTCTCGTCAAAGCAGACGTGTTGTTTTTATTTTCATGCTCCAGCAGAAGACAGGGGAAGCGAGGGGGTGAGGCCGCTTTAAACCACCATGACCAGAACCATACGCCGTAGCTGTGACTTTCATTGCCTCGCATATAATTTCAAAAAACCCATCCAGAACGCACTTCTTTCTCTCAGGACACTTGAACCAGATTGAGCGAGCTTTCATCTCCTGCTCTGCCTGACAACCTTTGTTGGTTCTGTCCAATCTGGCTTTCATTCCCTCTCTTTCTGTCTCTCACAGTGAATAATGCCTTTGTAGTCACTCCCTTCCCCACCACACACACACACACACCCTTCATGTCCAATATTTAATATGTACCAAGTGACAAGCCAAGGAAGTAACCAAGAATGTTTTCACGCCGGTTATTGGCCCAGAGAACCAATTCACAGGTCAAAGGATCGGACACTTTTTCCGGGCTTTCGAGAAGTAATCATGTCTTTTAACGGAGCGCAGTAACGTGAAGAATGTCATCGTCGAAATTCACAAGACTGTAACAAGAAACTCGGCTTCAACTATTACCCCGAAGGGACCCTGGCGGTGCCAAAGCGCATTTTTACCAGCGTGAAGTGAGACGGCCTGACAAGCCGAGTGTGAAACAGAAAATGTGAAATGCGTCACCTCGTAGCCGAAAGCCTCCGCGCCGCGAGGCGTACGGGTGAGCAGCGTTAACGGTGGCACGTTCCCAACCTCACACATCTGGTTCACATGATTAAAACAGGCCGTTAATTCTAGTGTCTCCAGAAGATTGAGTCGAACGGACCGATAACTTGAAAACACTCAGAGGTTAAAGGCGTCTCACTACCACCAAGATCCAAAACACAAGAAACTGGATTATATGTCTTTAAACACATAATGCACAAACCATTAATATACACGATTAAAACAGGCTGATATTCTTAGTTGTGTTTTGTTTTACGGCTGTGTAACTTTAGAGTAGCGTCCTGATACTTTCTGGGAATACGGCGCAGTCACCAGGATTTGATGTTACTTTTCTGTTGGTTTCTGCAAAAACCTACATAATTTCAAGCCACAGCGCTGCCAACGGCGACGGCAGCTTGAGGCTGTGGGGACATTTTCCAGTCTGTTGGCTACCAAAACCAGCTGTTTTTCACAGGAAGTGAACATTAAAAAGTGTTAATTTGAATTTACGTACTTGGCTGACCTTTTATTCTGGAGATTGTGTTGGGAAATAGCTATTTAAATTTGTATAATTTTGGGAATAAAACTGTAATTATAATCCAGGACACAGCAGGTCAAGTTAATATGCAAAAACGTAAAATTTGGTGCTTTGATTTCAAGAAATTTCCCATTTTTTCTTCTTATTAAGTAGCAAATCACGAAGGTATTCCCAGGAAGATTTCTAGGAACTGTCACCAGAAAATTCAAATGTTTTTTCTTTGCACAAACTCCAGAGACAAACATTAAAATTCACCTCATATTTCTCAGATAAAACAAAACTTATGCTTTTATGTTTGCAGCTACGGCCACGTTTCTATCAGCCCGCCGAAATCATTGCTGAGATATACGGAGACGTCAGTCTGACGGGGCGAGAAACAAAACAGTCACAGAGGTCGTAAACAAGCCGGCAGCCGGAGATCTAAAACCACTTTATTTGGAGCTACGCTGAAAAATGGAGGTAAACAGAAAGTCTGAGCAGCCAAATGATCCGTCATGACACAAGTTCTGCAAGAACACTGCAGAAAGTCCTGTTAACAAGATATAAGATGAGATTAATCACTTTAACTTTGAATTCATCTTATATTCCAACACTTTATTTTCCACTGATATTACTGATTATTTGCTAACATTTAGAGGATTTCACTAAATACAGAACATTTCATGAGTATTAAGTCATTTTCTCTTCAAATTGTGTGTTTAATTATTGTGTTTTTCACTATGTTTTTTTCTTTTTGTGATTGCATCTTTATAAGACGTGTAATGAGAGATATTTGACTATAAATGACTGTATATACTTGGTAGGATTTCATATTTTTGCAGTGTATGTTCACCCAGGAAGCTGAATGTTTTAAAAACGTACAGTTTGGGTCATAACTTCATTGATTGGCTAAATTTCTGGCTTGTTAACAACCTGTTTTTCATGTTTGTTGCCTTGTCTGACTTCTTAATAGCAACGTTTTCACACATCGAGTCAGCAAATTAACTTCAGTCACAATGTGATTCGGTTCGATAGACTCAAAGCCAAAACTATAAAAATAAGTTCCAGTAAACCTGAAGTGAACTTTTAAGCCGCATGTGTGGATTTTATGATGTTGGACTTCATGACTCGACTCATGAAATCAGCCCGGACGGACAGAAACTGAAGGCTGGAAGGTGAAAAAGATTTGGGTTGATGATCTTTTTGCAGTCGTCACGCCAGCAAGGAAAACTGTGTTCTCAGACAAGAATGAGAGAACCTGACAGATGGACAAAGAAAAGGAGACGGAGATTAAAAATTTCCAGTAAACATAATAAACCCTCTCACGTCCGTGGACGTCACTTCGCTGCTCTGGACAGAAAAACAACACGTTCGTGAAGGCGATGCAGAGTCTGGTCGGAGCGGTTTCGAGGAAACGGCCTATGACATCTTGTCCTCGTTGACTTCTTTTGTGACTCAGTCTCCTGCTGAATGAGAGCACATTTTTAGCAGCGGACACGTCGTTAGTCTTAACGTGTGGATGGCTACGCGCCACCGCATAGGATGATGGACCACACATGTTGCTGCTGACCTACAGTGCGCAGCATGTAGAGCAGCAGCAGCAGCCTCCTTTTGTCTCCACGTTTTTTTTTTTTTACTTCCCTTGCTCATCTCTTGATGCCCTTCCCCAAACGCCCTTTGCAGGCAGACAAAAACTAATGGGATTCGGAGGACGACTGCTGCAGCAGCCGTGATAGACAGAGATTTATATACAGGGATGAGTGGGGAGAGTGATGGAGTTGTCTACTGCAGATCCAGTCCCCACATCTGTCCGGTTCTACTTGGCAGCACTTCTGAGCAATTCAGCAGGGAGAGAGATATGCAGGTGTTTTTTCTTCTTCTTCCCCCTACAAACAGATGCATCAAGCTAAGCCGAGCCAAGCAGCAGACGGACGGCAGTGTCAGACGCATGAAAAGGAAAACGTTTTGTTCGGGCCCAAGCTGTGCATTTGGGAGGGAGAGACGTGTTTTCAGCAAAGTCTTTAAACAAAGTGGCTGTTTTTGGCAAAACAAACCCGTCGTCTTTGTTTAGCCGTCACGGCAGGAATGAGTCACCTGAGGCCCCTCGGGGACGAAGGACAAGCCAACAGATTTATGACATTTGTGCATTATCGAAAATACGCAAACACACTTGTTGACAGTTCACTTCATCATGTGTGTTTTTGTTCAACAAGTCCTCCAACGAAATGACAAATCTAGTTGTCAATGCCAAATGAAATTGTGATTTGAGCTAATAAGCTAACAGTAGCTACAGTCGTGGATGTATAAGAAAAATACAGTTAGCGCTTACGCCGGTGATGCTGCCCCTATTTGTCGGGAGTCTGAATTCAAGATGGCCACTTCTTACATATATCGCACCTTTTAAAAGTTTTTTTTTTACAGCTCAATCCAGAGCGCTGTGATGCGACGCTGTCAGCTCGTTGCACCAAAGCACTTGAAGAGATGCAAGTTTAAAGGTGCAGTATGCAACTTTTTTACGGCCCTATAGACGGAGCTCTTGATATGAGGAGTAACAGTTTGCAGAAGCTGTCAGGAAAAAAAAGAGCACGTTGCCAAAGTCCTACATTTTAAGGATAATCAAAATCTTTATTTACACAAATAAAATCTGACCCCTGAACCTATAGAAACACATTTCTGTGTCTGCTGATGCTGCCCACTGATCTTCTCTTAGCTGAGCTACAATAAATAACAGGGTGAGACTACATTTTTTATTTTTCCCAGAGCTTCATGCCCTCACCGAGCATGCTCCTGCAACTTCAAAACACACAGAGCAGCTTTGTTCTTTAACAATGCTTCCTGCCCACTAAACGCCGAGGCCACGACCCAGCGAGATGCTCCGCTCCATCCTTCTGTCCTCCAGCTGTGGCTACAGTGGGAAGTCGTGTTACTGCCTCGTGCATGTACCTGGCCGTGCCGCCGGGAGAGGAAGCAGGAAATGCTCGCCATAGCAGGGCTGCTTTGTACCCTATGGGAGATAATGGGCGGCGTGCGGCGAGGCGGTGGGTTGTGCCCCGGGGCCGCGTTCCACATCAGCACATCGCGCCCCCGTCCTCGCCGTCTGGACAGGAAGCAGGCTTTCCTGTCATCGCCCTCATCACTTTATAATCGTGCGAATACAGTCCTCAAATTCAACGCCGCTGTGTGTTTTTTTTTTAAAGGAATCATTTAGACTCTGACAAAGTAATTTGTTGTGAGAGAAACTGGCGTGTGATATGAAAAAGAATCGAATGATATTATGCTAATCAGCAGGAGATGGACAGGACGGTAATAAACCAATAAAAGAGGTCGGGGTTTCATTATCTTCCCGCCCGTGTCACGGACTAAAACACACAGACGTGTAATGAATCATGAATCCGGTTTGTATTCTGCAGATTACGTCCTGACCCCCGGTTCCCTCGTTTCTCGCAGAGCGGCGCCTCGACAGATTTGTCACACAGAGCTGTCAGACGAGCGTAATCCAGGCACTGATCTCATCAACGCTGCAGCAACAACAAACAAAATCCAATGAAGAAAACAGCTGCATCCCAGACGGAGGGGAGAGGGATTGCATTTTTGTGAAACACCATTAGTGCCGAGTGTAAACAAACACAGGTGATGTCAGTTCATCAGGTCACGAGATCTGAAACACAACTGACTGACGACCTTGTGATTATCTCTCAAAATCTGTCTGGATTCATTTGATTTTTAAGTCGCTGACAGTTTTATTCTCGAATGATTGAACAATGTTTACGTCAGCCGCACGCAGGTGTCGTCTTAAACAAAGCGTTCAGGTTATTGCTCGTTCGCAGCTCCTGTGTGTTTTTTCACGACATAAAAGTTCAGACAGAGAGCGGATTAATAACAGCAGATCCTTTTAACTCAAACAGCAGTAAAGATTCAGCCCGGAGGCTCCTCACCACAAAACCACCGCCGCTTATAAATCAATGATGTTGTGAAAACATCTTTCTGCTTTCTTGTAAACAGGTTCTCCGGTGCTGAGTTCTGGTTTTGACTTGTTTTTGGCCCGAGCTGATTTTGAGATGATCAAGGGAACTCGGTTTAGTTCCAACAGCATGAAATCATCTCTACATTTGTCTTTGTCAGCAGGTTGTGTTACTTTTCATCCTGTAGTTATTGATTTTAAGCCACTTGCAATGTAACCAACGTTTTGTGACCTTTTTTGCGACACTTCCTGCGTAACATATTTGCAAGTTATGTCAACAACGATCAGCCGTCGACCGTTTTGTTTGTCTAAAATCCTCCGGTATGGAGCCAGACATCGCTACACCGATGTCTTCTCATTAAGAGAGCAACAGAGACAATGATGAGTGACGAGGCGCGTCATCTAATGAGGCTGTAATTTGTACAAAAACAGTTGAAAGGGTCGATTGTTTTTAGGGATGCTAGGAGCAACATTAGCATTAATTTGCACGATGAATGAAAGTCGCCTTTTAGCTCTGTTTTGGTCTCCACCAGCTCCTGAGGGAAGTATCTGGCTTTTTAGCAGCTACATGCTTCTCTGTGTTCATCAGCTCGTCATTATTACAAAAGTTTGACCCTGACAATGATTGAAAGCCTCTCCTCTGTGTCTGAGTTGCTTATAGTTTAAAAAAAATGTGGTGGTCGGGTCTTTAGTGGGTCAGAATAGGTCAACGGATGTCACGATCCTGTATCACCCTCGTTACTCCATCACAGGACCGATGTCAGTTAAATCGCTCCCAGCTGCACGGAGGCAGAAGCCACCAGAGCAGTGAGCTACAGGATGCTCGTCATACCGCTCTCACAGCCGCTTCCAGGCGATCAGAGCGCTGTATCTATTTATTTTCACCAGATGAGTGTGAACAAATGTTCCTCAGGGATCCTCCGCTGACAAGTCGAGACATAGTTAGCTGCTGTCGGACGTTCTCTGCATGCATCTTCTGTTTTGATGTGGCGAAGAAGAGCTTGTTATTGCCCCTAATCCTAACAGGCCGACTCACATCGGTACGTTTGATGCTGCGGCACGAGGGCCAGATATTCACAGAGGGACGTCTTCGTTAATACGAGGTGTGTTTTATGTACCCTGGTGGATCTTTACTCTCTGGCTGTCGTTCAGTCGGCTCGAAATTACAAACGCCGCAGCCGAAGAACTCAGAACCCTCCACCGCTCAATCTTCTGTCTCCAAACAGGACTGTGATTGGATGATATTTTTAACCTGTTTGTCCAAAGGTCCTTGGCATATTGAGGGAAGGAAAAAAAAACAAAAAAACAGAGAGAGATGAGTGGGAAGAAAGATGAGCCGTCATCGAAACACATTTGTGTCAGGTGGTGTCCGATGTGTTGCAGTAATCTATGGGAGCACTTATGTCTGTGACATGAAGGGGCATTCATCACATGCCTCCTCAGCCTGTGGCAGCGGGAGAATTTCAATGCGTCAGTCGGTGGCGATTCATCACGGCCGACGTCTTTTCATGACACGGTCAACACATCCGCCCTCGCATTTTGAGGATCCTCATGGTGGCATCAGGATGCACCAACATGCTCCATAATGTCAACAAAGGTGTGTAAGCAGGGAAAAAACCTTGTAATACTTTCAAATGAAGGCGTCGTTATCTGCTCACCGGCTACTGATGGAAAGTCTCCTCAAAACATTTCTGGAGCTTCACAGCAAAACAGCGTTCTCCTAAACAGCTGATGTAGATGGGGACTTGATTTAAAATGTAAAAAAACAACCAAAGAAAACACATAAAATGGCTCCTTACAGCTCGTCTGGTCCAAAATCATTTTGAAAAGATGTTATTTACACCCTTCTGTAGCCTTTTCAGACGAGGTGCTTGCTAACGCTTTTAGCTTAGCAGCTACGGTGAAAATCTCGGCTTTTTAAAGGGTTGAAATCACGTCTTTTCAAATCAGTTTGGGATCTAGGGGCTTCTGGAGATTTGAATTACACCAGGTGAGAAGAGTTTGTGCACTCATTTCAGGCCGGGTGCACGCTAGCGCTGTTAACTTGGCGGCTGCAGTGAAAATTTCAGCTTTAAAACAGTGTAAATAACTTCTTTTCAAATGGATTTGGGATCTCAGGTCTTCAGAGGACTGACCTGCATGGAGTGATTTGTATGTCGTCCCCATCTACAGAAATGTTTTGTGTGTTGAGAAAAACTTCGCCTGACTTTCCATCTGCATGGGAGTTGAATAATGACTGAATTTTCCCCTTTTTGAGTGAACGTTTCCTTTAACCCCGGGAGGGAGCAGGCGCAGGTCAGAGAAGGTAAACATCTGTGTTGAAATGCCGTCTAGACAACACAGAACAGTAAAGCAGTGGCTGAGGGCCAGGTAAACATTCAGTCGAGCTCCAACACACAACCTATTTCTGTCCAAGCCAAAGACTGGAAAAGCACTTATCTCTGTAAATGGCACAATATCATTTTCCAGCATCCTGGGAGTTTTTATTACAGCTCAGAGACTCTGGGGTGCTAATTAAAATGGAGTTTGTCCCTTTAACTACCCTTTTCCCCCCTGAATGAACCAGAATCTCTGCTCTCTTTGTCTTCTTGTATCCAGGCTGTGTTTTTTCTCCATTTGTCAACGTAGCGCTGTCGATACCTTTCAATTCTTCTGCAAGCAAGATGTGATATATAGTCGGTGGAGATGTTTGTCTTACCATGCTCCTGTGAGCGCAAATAAGGTGTCAGAGATACGCTCCTGAGTGATACCGCCAGCTCCTTTAATGACTGTTTTCATCCTCTGAGTCTTTTTTTTATAGTAAACAACCAAAAGCAGGTAATTAGCTGCAGAATCATCAAGAGCGCTCGTTCCTAATTGCATCTGTTAAACTTGGAATTACAAACACGATGATTTATTTCTGCACATCAGATTCAGATCAGACGAGACGTCACGTGGATGAAAGTAAAGTGACAACAACTGAAGACTGCTGGCAACCCAGGGCGGAGTCAGCCAGGACCGCTGACCGAGCTAACGGCAGCTAACTTCATTTAGCAGCAGTTAGCGATTACTTTAGCAACACAGCTACGGGTATGTGTCGTTCTCGGAGGCCGCTTTTTGGAAAACCAGAAAAACATGACCCAGTTTGACCCAAATCTCTGAATAAAGTTGTGTTTTTGTACAGTAATCCGTGAAGTTGAATCACACTCCTCTGCTGACGTTTCTCTTCTTATATATCCACAGCAGCGTCATAAAGAAAGTGTTTGTTGGATCGATACACGCCCCAGAGTGCAGGATGAGTCATCCACATTTTTAATATGCTTCCAGGAAGTTCAAACTCTAAGACACCTTGTAAAATATAGGGTGACAACAGCACCTCTGATTTGACTGGCGGTAAATGCAAATTTTGACGGCTTTGCCAATTTAATAGCATAAAATAAGAATACCGTACGGATTAGGAGCCAAAATCTAATGGGCAGAAAGGCATTGATGGTCAGACAAATACCTTATTTAATGTCAAGGTAATATTTCTGTCATTTTGCTGATTTATAATTTGTCCACTGTGACTTTATTGTAAACTGCTGTCTCCGTTTTGACAGCCGTTTGTGCTTAATCACGACGAGCCGAGTAGAAACCAGGTCGGGTTTGACTCCAACGTTAGTTTACGCTGTTTGTAAACTTCATTATTAGAAAGAAGCTCAGCTCAATTTATGTGAATTATAAACGTTCTGCTCCTGAAGAAAACCATAACCTTTGGGATTTTTTTATTGTTTGACGTGAAAAAATGTGACACAGCGGCTTCTACGAGCTGTTTTCTGTTTGTTGCTGGCACTTTAACATCGTTTGTTTTCACTGAAAGAGCGGCGTGGTCGTTGTGGGGACAGAAAAGTGATGCATGACTTCATTTATGAGGGGAAGTTTAACTGACAGGAGTAAACACCCAGGTGATCATGAAGAAAGCATTTAAATATATATAGTGTGTATATTTATATATATTTATCTCATGAAGGAGTAAAAAAATGAATCATCCATTTTTCCGCTCTGCAGCAGTTTGAGAGATTCGGCCCACCCAGCTTTAAACCTCTGGCCCAGAAACATATCAGCATGACAAAGCAGGAGGCTGAATCACTGCACACATCCTATTGCTGTTAATTACAGTGGGAGGAGGAGGTCTGTTGTAATTACAAAGAAGGGCTGACAAAGCCGGCGCAGCCCAGAGAGAACAGGGAGAAGAAGGAGGCCTCCCTCCTCCTCCTCCTCCTCCTCCTCCTCCTCGCTCTGCGGTCTGGCTTTAATGAAGACACGCTGACTTCTCCCCAAACCTGCCGGCGTTGGTGGCGGCTGCTGGTGCTACTGTTTTCCCGTAAGCCAGGAACACACCCTGCCACATTTAAAGCACGATTATAATCCTCAGTGTCGCCACGGCCGCTGGGTTTCACGACCGTGGTGGACCGAAGACGCACAGGTCACCGTGGACGATCAGGATGTTTGACTGACTGATGTGCAAACGGAGTCAGAGGTGGTTGAAAGCCCCGTTGATGGAGCTGAGTAACATCTTGTAATGGGTTCAATGTAACTACACATTTCCAAGATGGATGTTTGTTCTTTACCTTTTGTATCGATGTGTTTAACGTAGAAAATCTGAGCTTTAAAGGTCGTAAGATCTCATCACGATGCCAAGCTGTGGTTCTGAAGATCAGGCGAGCGGTGCTGCAGAACTTTTCTTTATTGCCGTTATGTTGGCATCATTATTTACCCCTCTTCTTTTATCCTCTCCCTGCACGCCTCCTTATCTCTTCTTCCTTGTTTTCCCTTCTCTCCATCCCACAGCACCTTTCCTCACCAGCCCCCACTTTTCTTTCTATCTATCAGTGGGACGTCAGCGCTCTCCGTCTTCAGTGTGGGAGCAGCTTTGTGATAGGGGTTAATGGATGGGGCAGGATGAAGCATTGTGTCCCGCTGTCGGAGGTTGTGCCATTTGTTTTGTGTGTGGGATCAGCGAGGAGATCCAGAGCTGCCTGCTGGAGATGATCGACTAATGTCTCACCGCAAAAAAACCATAAGAAACTGTCAGCGGGGGGAAACACATCGCATCGCAGCGTCGACTCTGCCTTAATTTTACATTTTCGTATGCAAAATATTTACATCCTCTGTGCTTAAAGCGACCCCTCCTGAATCTTTTACGGCACTTTTATGTCAGTTTGCAAATTGGAGTAAAACAACAGCAGATGTTAATTTGATTCTTGGTGGATTTGATGATGGCGTGAGTGGGATGTTATTCATATTCCTTAATGGTGTTTGCACCCTCGGGGACTTAATAAAGGATATTTCTCACAAAACAGTGCCTACGAGCGAACGACACTCGCTTATGGTGCAACTGATGCACTTGATGACTGCAGTCGTCCTGGATTTAATACCCCGGCCTGGAGGTGAGACAGCTGTACGACACAAAACACACTAATTAATTGCTTCTGTTCGTGTGTTATCATGTTTATTAACATTTCTCTGGAGGGTTCTGGTCTGAATGTTTCAATAAGCTTAAAGGGAAATTCTGGTATTTTTTAATTTATTTGTTGTTTTTTGTTTTTACATATTTTGGTGTTTAAGTGAGAAGTACCATCACCTTGGGGGCAAATGTGCATCCAGTAAAAGTGCTTGTTTTTGTCACCGACAGGCTCCGTCTTATAGAAAGGATACCAGAACAGAGGTAGACCTTACATCGCTCTCCTCAAAGCCACCAGACTCCACTGACAAAAACAGTGATTTTACCTCGCACATCACTGCAAAACACACACAAAACAACAAATTATAACTCACCAAAACATCCAATTACCAAATCTGGTTCGTTCAAAATAAACCACGCTGAAAAGATGTAAAGTTTTATTTTGCTTTCAGTTGAGTTTGAATAAAGTATGTTTTATGATGATATGTGAGTTAAAATTCCTGTTTTTGTCAATGGAGTCTGGTGACTTTAAAGGGCCAGCGTTTAATGGCTGTTTGTGTTTGGCGCTGCAGGTTTTGTACAGTTGTTTAAATTTCTCTGAAAACACCTACTGTAGGCTGGTAGGAGCAGATATTTTTGGCTCAAAACCAAAACAATGAGCTAAAAGATGCTAAAACACTCCACTGCCTCTCTGATTCCTGACAGATGGAGCAGCTGAGAGACGAACCGAGATGCTTTTGGTCATTTTTTTTATTTTTTTTATTGTTTTTGTCAAGTTTGAATAAAGAATGTTTTATGATGGTCTGCGAGGTAAAATTACTGTTTTTATGAATGGAGTCTGGTGGATGTGAAGAGAGTTCATCAGGCTTCTTTTCCTTCTAGCAGCAGTATCGAAAAAGGTTTTTTTTAATCGAGTTTAAAGTTTTTCCGTCTCACTGTCTTTGCCCAGACTGACGTAATTCTTGCTTGACTTCTAAAATCATCTATAACAGAGGTGGTGAGAACAGTGTTGTAATAACCTCTGGTCATAATTGGGCGGGGATATGAAAGTAAGTCCCCTAATTTAAAGCTTCAAACATGTCTGGAGCTGTTTCCATCCACTCAGCCTCTGTAAGTGTAAATCAAACGATCGGCTGCTCTGCTCTCATGTCTGCTGCCAACATGTGAACATCTCCTCTCACTTGTGCACCCCACAGATAGCTACTGCTTTCCAAACCTCTTCCAATGATTCGGCCTCCTCCCACCTGTTTCCCCCCCTCCTCCCCTCGGCCCCAGCTGTCCGACAGAGGCTGCAGAGTTATCAGGCCATGTGAGAACCGTGTCATACGAAGCCAGAATCAAAGACCCCGGGCCTGTGCTCTTCGCTCCTCCGGGGTCCTCCGTGTGGGATTGGACACACCCCGGGACAGCCGGATTTCCTAAAGCTGCCGTGCAGAATCGGGGATCCGCGCGGGGCAATCGAGCAGCTCCTTTACTTTGTTTATTTTATTTTGTCTTGCGCTATTATCTCATGGAAGGAAGAGGATCGGGTTTAATTTGACGTGCAGTGATGAGTTGCCGTCCCTCGCACGCCATCAGCTGCTCGTATCCTACAACACAAAAACCTCGACCTCCGCTGTGCTCCTTACCGCCCGTTTCCCCCTCTACAGCTCATACAATTAGTCACATTTATTAATTTAGAGCACTTCATACTAGTTGATGAAATCGGGCACCCTGCCATCACCTTGTAGAGCTCTGATTGAGTGCAACAGTTCCCTCACCTCAGCCTGCCCCTTGTTAGGTAAAGTGAATTTTACTAATGCCCGGCGTGGGCTAATGCCTTCTTTTACAAGCCTAATAAGAATAATGGCTCGTCATAAATTCTGAGTCATCCTGATCTTATGAGACAGGCTGTAAATGAGTTATGAATTATGTCTCCACTTCCACTTAACTGTGCGATGGTGAAAGCACACTTTGGTTGAATTTGCAGACAGTCCTGTGAACCCCCGCAGCCTTCGTTTTCAAAGTGCAGCCAGTTAACTTCCACCCTGTAATATAATGATGGGATGCAACTTAAGAATATTTTAGTCGAGTGCTGTACTTTGAAGGAACAGCTCTACCAAAAAAAAAAAGAAAATTCAGGCGTTATCTACTCACTCACGGAAAGTCAGGTGAAGTTTTAAAGTCTGCAAAACATTTCTGGAGCGTCACAAATAAACAGCGTCGCAGCATCCTCCTAAACAACTACAGTAGATGGGGACTTGTTTTAAAATGTCAGAAAACGACCCCTTACAGTCTCCAGAAGCCCCGAGATCCCAAAATTGATTTGAAAAGACGTCATTTACACGCTGAGGGTGAGTAGATGATGACTGAATTTTAGTTTTTGGGCAAACTGTTCCTTTAAATTAACCTGACATCAGCCTGAAACTGGAAAACAGCCGGTTGATGATCACACACAACGCACATGCATGTAAATATATGTATAATTGACTTTTTATTTTAATATCAGATAATTTGAGAGAGTGACTTTCAGTTTTATGAAAGTAATATCTCTGCTAACGCTACGTGTCGGATACATTCTGCACAGACAAAGCGTGAAGGAAGTAAATACTTTTTGTAAACTGTGAGGAAGCGCTGAAGAAATATGCTTGAGTGACATGAATGGAGTCTGACTGCGGCTCGGCCCGACGGGACCAAAGCGAGTAGATTCAGAGCTCAGAGAGAACAGATGAGTTATCTGATTGTACCAAAAGTCGCTGAACTCAAACCCGGAGGAGAAAACATCAGTTTCTTTTCAGTTAGCTGCTCGTACGGATCCACATGATGTGACTGAAGGGTGTTTGATTGTCTTGAACAACACAGCAGCTCGTTGGGTTAAAGTGTTTGAAGAGTTGTCAGTTTCTTAAAACCAAAACCTTTTGAGTAATTTGTAACTGCACAGGCGTTTTCTAGCGGTGGCTATTACAACACGGCTAATGCCGAGTGTAGTTCTGTTGTTTGACTTGGCCCGTCGCTGTCTCCTCGGGATGGCACCGGTCCTAGACGTGGGATATTAGGGCTCAACACCTACTCTTTTATTCATTGCCTCGGTGGATCGCTGTGCCATCTGCGGTGGTATTTGTCAGCGATGCTTAAAGGTCTCGGTCTCACGAAAGGGGGGAAGCACAATCCAATCCAAACACTGCAAACCAGCCGGGGGTTTACCATTTTATTTATGTCTGCCACCCATAATTTAACACTGGCTCGCGCTTTTGAATGTCGGGCACGAAGATTTCAGAGCGAGTACAACATCCCCAAAATAATTCCTCCTCTCATCTCTCCCCCCCGTTTTCCGCTGAGAAAACAGGTACATGAGTGATATTCGGAAAGAAAAGCGGCGAGTCTTCCAACAATGTGGAGCTTGAAACCGATGTTGGGAGTGTTGTGCTTGGTGGGCAGCGAGACGTCTTGGCAGAGCGGAGTGCTGATCGACCGTGGCACCGCACTCTGGGCAGCGGGAGGCGATAATGATTTCCTTGACATTCTCCCCAATTTGAGCTAATTTGAGCAAATTTGGCATCACGAGCGGTTCAATCAGGGTCAATATACTCTGAAGTCTCCTCAGTTCACTTCAGTGCAGATAGAGTCAATTAAGAGGTTATTCAAATTAATAAAAGATCATTGTTTCACTCACAGCTGGTTCTCACCGTCCTGATACAATGGACGTTAAAATGGAGATTCGTCAGCGATGAGAAATGACATTAAAGAATCGGATGGCGGCGTCTCCTCGCCCCCAAAATCACTGTGATAATCCACAGACGAGAGGCGTCAGCAGTTTTCATTAGAGCGACTTCATCCAAAGAAATATTCTTCTTAAAAACAGCTGACAGCGTGTTTCTGAGGATTATTCAGTAAAACACAGACGCTGGTTTTTATGGGGGGGAAATAAGCTTCTTTTCTGAAGAGCTTTAATACTTGTTCCTTTTTTCTTTATTTAAAAAATACACTTTTTTATTCTTTGGCAAAACACACACAATTTATCAGTTAAGATGTAAAAAGCATGAAAAATATAAAGTGCAAATAAAAGTGAAAATTATGTAAAAGTGAAACCAGTTGTGAAAACAGCGCTGCAGTCGTGGGGAACAAACCAAACCTCAGACGTTTTAATACTCAAATTAAATAAAACTCCAAATCCACACTGTCACACAGAGGGATATATAAGTATATCTACAAAAAATATATAATTATAACAATGCTAATGCTCAAATTCAAATTTTAAATATATGTTAGTATTATTATTAATGTTTGAAGTTGATATTTCTGCAAATATACGTCCAAGGATGACATTTTTACTAAATGTGGCATCATGTTCACATTTCATGCTTATTAACCACTTTCACATCAGGAGATGGAGGAGATGGAGGCTGCCATCTGTTTTTGTTGCAACAAAAGTTGTTTTTTCAGGAGACCAGGCGACATTTCCACCATCTTTCGGTGACCGAATCTTAATACTTGTCACAGAAAGTCCATGGACCATCTCCATCTGTGATCGTGGCGATCGAAACAGGCATTTTAAGCCGAACCATGATGTTTTCCTGACCCTAGCAAGTGGTTTTTGTGCCTTAACCTTACCAGAGCATGAGCTAGTTAGCTCAGTTAGCCCTGCAGCTAGCAGCTCAGAGTGAGAGTGTCAACACTGCTAGCTCAGAAGCTTTGGACCGGGATGGGCTGTGGCTAACTGGCTAGCATGCTAACTTAACTATATATCATAACGTCAAATCTGTTATTCGTTCACATTCTGCTGATAATTTTAGGCATTTTTAAGTAGAAATTATTACATTTTGCACTTTTAAAGATGAAAAACAGCAACTCCCATGATCCCACGCTACTTCACGACGTCAAACTATGTCTTTGTTTTGGTTTAGAGACCTCTTGTGGCAGAGGTTACATATTGTGCCACATATGATGAGTGAGAAAATATAATAATCTTGTATTTATGTAAAAACGGCCCCAGTTTTTCCATCTAATCTGAAGAAACATACAGACAATGTTTGACAGTCCGGCCTCCCTGCTCAAGTTTCTGCAAATTAATCGGCACTTTGTCTCACATAAGTCATAATATGGCACACGGCTCCCTTTGGTGTTCGAGGGGGAATTCCCACACAGGAAACAACAGGGGACGGCGAGACAACAGAGGCCAACTCCAAACAGGCGTGTAATGAAATCAAGGACCTCTTGGGCCCGTCCAGCTCCAGCGCTTGCCCGTCCCTCGAGGTCTCGATAAGAGGTTAAGCTGCCCCTCCATCCGTCCTCACGGTTCAGAGGGTAAACTAGCAGAGAAATCGGACACTGGCTCGCCGCGAGTCTCCGGTCTGTTCGCGGCTCTTGAGGGACGGACCAGGCGAGGGTTAAATTCAGGCCAATCTCCTCTAATGTTAAACACTGGCCTTTGATTGCCCCCCATCCATGTGTAGTGTGCTGCTGAAGGGGGAACCCGACACTGGTGTTGTTATTGAAGTGGCTGATAACTGGTCTCATCGGCACAGATCCAGTGGACGAGCCGCCTCTCAGCCCCCTTTTTTAAAAGACAGTGGCAGGTGTGTGACAGATCTGGGTGTTAGAGGACGTTCGGGACCCCCCAGAGATGACAGCCTCTTGGCTCGTCTCAGGAACTGATTAGGGGGTCTGGCTGTTGGGGATGCTCGACCAGCGTCTTTAGAAAACTCTTGCACCAGATTTTCCATGTGGCAGCGGTGCTCTTGTCAAACCCGCAGAAACGGCTGAATTCCTCTGATGTTTCAGGCTTTGGGAGAAGAAAACTGGGAGGGAGTATGTGTGGCGAACGTGACCCTGTGATGGCCGAGATCCCGAGACAGACTCCACATTTTAAGACAAATCCTCAAGTATTTAGCACCAAAGCTTCCCTGACTGGTGAGGCTTTGATATAACAGTGAACTGCTACTTAGAAACTTATTGAAAGACAGAAAATCCACAAAAAATGGCAAAATCCTTAAAACATCACATTGCTATCAATCAAAACAAATCAAATTTTTAATACAATAACTATAGAAGTAAATTGAGCTTAGCTAGCTGGTTAATATTTAACGTTTTCAGTCAGATGTCACTCGATCTGACGCTACAGACTGACTGTCTTAATCACAAGAAGAAAACAGCGCAGCGAGATAACAGGCAATCTTTCCTTACCTCACATTTGTTAGCGTGTTAGCATCCGGGGCAGAGAAGATACGTAGGCCTGCTCATCATGAAAGTGACGACTGGAGATTTGCTCCTGTGGAAAAACAAAGGCTATCGTGATTTTATGGCTTTTGTTGAGGCGACCATCGAGGCAAATGACAACTGAGAGCTGATCTGGAAAGTGCTGACGAGAGAACTGTGTTGAAGATCAGTTTTTTTGTGAGTACTATATAATAAGAATAAGAAGAGAATAGAAGAATAGAATAATTTAATGGGAACACTCGATTATCCAAATCACTTTTACTGCCACATCCCTGCTAACGTTGTAAACTTTGCTTGTTTGGGCCTCATTTTGGACCGAACAGTAAAAGATAAACAACGATGCAATCCTGCAATTTCCACTTAAATGTACTGATGTTTAATACTTGACTTGTTGTGAGTTTAAACCATTATCTTCACTGCAAAAGCTCCAAATCTTACCCAATATCTTCCACAAACTTCTAGTGAAAAGACTGTTTTATCGAGCCAGTTTTCTCTCGCTCCGCTGGCAGACTTCATTGTTTTTATTCCCCCAGTGCTGCCGTTTTAATCAGGTACTCCTTGTTGTTATGATTATGTCATGATTGCCGTGATTGCCTTTATTTGAAGCACTTTGCAAGCTTGGTTTTCGATTATTACTTCTACAAGCATTGTAATGTCAAGGAGTGCTCAAGGGGGAGGCTAAAGAGGGAGGCTTGGAGGAGGGAGGAGGGACGAGGGGAGGTGAAATATGAGGGGAATGGATCCTTAAGTCTCCAACTCGACCACAAGTGGCATCATTGTCATCACCTTGTTCTGATTTCATTTCATCTCTCGGCGCCACCACTGCAGGCAATATCTGGGTATTGAGTTACAAGAGGCCCACCTCTTTATTATTTTCATGGGAACTCAAGGACGGGGCAGTCTTGTGCCGAGATGAGAGGATATTTATATGAATGCACATAATGTTGTGTTCCCAGTACTCGGGGACATTTAGCGCCCCTATCTCCGAATAGCATCAGAGGCTTTCAGCCTCGACAGAGTCATTAATATCAGGAAGGGTTTATGTGTTTCATATTGCCTCGGTGCCAGCTGGGGCCACATGCCTGATGAGCTGGCTGGTGTTGTAGAGGATGCAACTCAGCACTGTCCAGAGATTATCACGCTGTCTCCGTAAAGGTCAAGCGGCAGCCAAGAGCCGCCTTAAACTGACGATTTAGTTTGATCTTCTGGCTCAAATCTGGAGCCTGATGAGACGGAGGTAAAACAACTCTTGTTTAGTCGCCATTTGATTTCAGTCCATCTGCATTTCCTCTCTCCGGCAGGGCGCAGAGCCTGAGATGTGCCTGATTGGTTTAATAGCGCTGCGTTATGGATCGCCACGTCTGGCCGTGAGGGATCAGGAGCAAGAGAGGGAACACTGCCGGAGGAAATTGGTGAAACGTTGGCAGGTTAGCATGAGACGTGGCTAATTTCGACAGCCTAGTAAAAAACCAGAAAAGGTAAAGGAAACAAGAAACTGTCAGCCCTGACGATGTGGATACACTAATCAATCTGCTTAATGTAAACCATCAACCTCATTAAACAAACCTGCGCTGACACTCTGCTTCAAACAGACGTCTCTCCGGTGTGTAACGCAACACTTTTCCCGTCGCTCCCCAAAAGTCATTTTTGCTTGATTCTTTGGGAGAGCCGAGCGGGAATGAGACACGAGATGGTGTTTGATCCAAATGTTTTCTTCATCCATCCTGCAGGACGGTGAGTGATGTGACAAGCTCAGCGTCTGTAATCCTTTTGGCTGTTTTTGTTTGAAAATCCACACGTAGCACGTCCATCACGGAGAAAAAGGCCTGAAATCCCTGAAAGTTACAGTCAAACTGATTTTCTGAAGTCTCCTCAGTCTGTCAGCGAGGGAATATAAACTGTAATGATACTGAGGCTATTGTGTGTTGAGTTCAGGTCTTCAAACGAGGATTAATAAAAGACTTTGGACATATTTTTGGAAACAAAGTCGAAATCTGGTGCGTACCAGTGGGTGTTTCCCATTATGATGATTTACAACTGATAGCCGGCGAGCTACAGACAAGACATGATGTAGTTTCTCTCTGCAGCAGGTCCAAATAGCAATAGCGATCCAAGGCCTAGCTTGCTAATGTGAGCACCGATTACAGTTCAGTAGTGGAAGAACGGGTCGTATCTCTAAACTATGTAAAAGGTATTAATACCGCAAATACTAACCACCACTGACTTTACAAGATGCAACCCACAACTGGTAGGTTTAAAAAGCAGCTAGCAAACAAAAATGTCTGTA
Source organism: Pagrus pagrus (assembly GCF_965226575.1). Lineage (NCBI taxonomy): Eukaryota > Metazoa > Chordata > Actinopteri > Spariformes > Sparidae > Pagrus > Pagrus pagrus. The sequence goes on along the minus strand of NC_140208.1, from coordinate 3,651,747 downwards.
AATTACAGATCAGAGGACATTAGAGGATCAACTGCGATATAAAAGGGATGGTAAACTATTGTTATTGCCATTGTTTATGTGTAAAACGCTACACTAGTTACACGTCCTGCCTTCTTAGCCTGCGTTATGGTGGCATGCTATCCAAAATCACACACCAGGGCTGAATTCTGTTCCTGTTGTTTTGTTCGATGTAAAAGAAAAAAGTTGTCATAAATAAGAAGTCAATTGAAAGTTTTACTTAATGTGGCAACAGACGTCTTCCCCCCCGAGTGTTTCTAAGTGGTGTTATTGTTGGTGCGGCCGTTGCAAAGACAACTGGGTCTACACCGTTTTCCTCAGAGTCGCAAATAACAAGAAAAATGTGAATTTATTTAATAATTGCATCTGTATTAGAAATGGAGCAGCAGGTAACCTTCCTTTTCCCAGGTGATTAATAGGGAACCGACGTAAACGCTGAAACGTTGAAGCCAATTTAGTTAAAACTAATCAAAGTATCACTAAAGTAAGAGTAAAAACAGTTCAAAACTGTTAAATGTAAAGTATTTGTTGATTATACCTGAATCTGCAAAGTAATCTAAAGGTACATCTAGAAATATAAAGTAGTCGAGCATTATAAAGTCGGCCTAGCTCAAAGAATATGTAATGTAGGTAGAGCTCAGATCATTGATGAGGCTAAGCTACGTAGCTTGTTAGCTGCTCTAAGACTGGAAATTAGGCAATTTAAATTGGTCGTTATTGGTTCTGGATTTTAATCTCAGTTTGAGTTTAAGACCAAATGTCAGTGACGTATTTTATCCTGCAGTCGTCGTCCATTTGAATACAGACAACGAATTAAAATGCAGGTGCTGAAAAACTTCCTGCAGGGTTCTGACCAGAACTAATGGCCCGTAGGTCGGTTTCCACGCAGCGCCGAAGCAGCTGCCAGCGTAACCCTAGCAACAAGTCCCCGTCAAAAACTCCACAAGGGCCTGCGAGCGCCAGGCGGGAGAGTGACTCACAGTCCGTGTATCCCAGCATGCTTTGCCACTGTGGTGCCCTTCACCCCCTGACCCGCCACAATGGCGGCATGGGGAGATGAAAAGAGCCGTGTGATGCGAGCGGACGCGGTCGCCGCGGCCTCACGCTGCTCGCTGCCTCTTTCAAACACGCCTCACGTGGAGAGAGCAAAGACACGGGGCAGCTCGGGGGAACAAGAGTCAACACGACCGGGCCAGAACAGAAGTCGTGTTCTGTTTCTGTGCATCTTAACGACATACCTGAATATTTTATAGATGATCTGTAATGTGTTAATTTCACTGCCTGTTTTCATTTTCCACTTCACTGGTGCAGGAGATTGCAGCTTTTTCAAGAAATAACTCATCAGAGTAGATTCCTGGAGACGTTTACTGACCAGACGGACGCCAATCTGTTTGTGGTTGCACACTTTCACCTTCATTGTCCAGCAGTCTGAGTCACAGTTTACCCAGTTTAGTATCGACTGTGTGGAGGAAAAAAAAGCACCATCTGTGCACGGGAGCCAGCAAACCTCCATACCTCAGCCATCATTCCTACAGTTCCCTCTGTGTGGTGACGGTAATGGGACTTTAAATCAGTGCCTCGCACCCTCAGGGTTCATTACAAGGTGACAGCCCATTGTGGTGACAACAAGTGGCAGTAGGAGGAGGAGGAGGAGGGCAGGAGAAAGTGAGGCAGATGGTTCGGGGAGATGACAATGGTGCCATTTCACAGCGTATCCTCCACCTGTGGCGTGACGGAGGCTGCTGTCGGGGGGCTTTTGATGCCTGCTGAGATGAATGCAATGGAGGAACATATCTCTTACTGACAGCCTCCATATCACCGCTGATTGAGATGTCTAGACGCCCACAACACAACAGAGAAGCTCTGAAAACAAAACTTTGTGAGGAATGTCTCAACTTTCCTGTCGAAGGAAAAGAGCTTCTTGAAATATTAAAATGGTTTGTGGGGTCGGCATTAAATATTAAAGCTGAGAGAAGTTTTAATTAACTTAAAGAGTTAATGCAGCTTTAATTTGAATCTAGCAATGTAATAATGTCGGCTGATGATTGTATTCATACGTCTATTACAGACGCTTCATAAGTCTTAATATTTTATGATTTTAGGTGTTATAGTTAGCTACATGTTTCCTAACATAACCATCAAAATATAGCCTAAGCTAATAATGAAGCTAACATCGATGTTTGTCTGTAAGCCTGTTGGAGAAGTTAATGTAAATGTTAGTCTGTTAGAGAAGCTAACGCTAAAGTTAGCCCGTTGGAGGAATTAGTATTAAAGTTAGCCTGTCAAAGAAGCTAAAACTGAAGTTAGCCGATTAGAGAAGCTAACATTTAAGTTACCCTGTGAGAGAAGCTAACACTAATGTTTGTCTGATTTCTTCTGTCTATGAATCTTAAGATACGACGAGCAGTTTGACAACAAAGACAAAGAAAGACAAAGATTACATTTATGTGTTTGTGTTGAAGAGATCAATTCCTCCTTAAGTCCACTTAAGTTATACAAATCAATCTGGAACATCCCAAAGTGCCAATTAAATAAAAAGCAGTCTCCCCTGAACATCTCATATCTCCTCACATCATGTCATAACATCAGAATGAAATCCTTTAATGTGGAGCTTCAACGTGGAGGAAAAACGACCACATGAAAAGAAAAAACATCCACGAAATTCCTCGGAGCAGCACATGAAGCATTTCTCCATGTGAGCATGTGTTATAGTGGTGAGCAGCACAATAATAAAAAGCCAGACAAGTTGTTTTAAGAGAGAGCAGGTGGTTCCTCCAGTTCAAAGAGCTGCAGTGGACGAGGTTGTGTTTTCTTTTCTCCGGCATGTGCACGCTTTCTTTCTTCCCAACGGCTTCTCGTCCTCCTTCCAACCAGTCTGCCAACTTCAGAGTTGCATTATTATCAGCAAAGTGCTTTTAAATCCGCTGCTGCTCAACACCAGGATGTCTTCTGCATGCTAATCCTCAGGGATACGGATCCGTCACTCCTCCGTCGTTCCCTCATGCCTGGCGTGCCTGAGACAGCTGGGAAAACAGTCTCTGCCCGACGATCTGCACATACAATGAGGCTCTCAGGGCCACCGTAGTGCCGCTCGGAGCTCTTTACAGTAGTGAGCTGGAAGAACAACACGGGGCTGTGATGGAGGACGTGTTCAGGTCCTTTAATCAAGTAAAAATACTCATATACGAATGTAAAAGTACTCCATTACAAGGAAAAAGCAGTGTGTTGTAAGCTCAGAGACGTCCAGGAGTCACAAATCGACACTTAAATACTTGAGTAAATGTAAAATGTATTTATATGTATCTGTAACTTAAAGTAATTAATGTCCAAAATGACAAAATGCAAAAAGAAAATCTACAAACAAACATAATTTCTTTATTTGTAGCCTGAGAAGTTTATTTGTCTGAAATGTCCCTTTAACACCACATAAAGTTCTGCTCTGACCAGAATTTACAGTCTAATTTTAGATTTTGGGACTTAGCGATCCACAAATGACGGCCCGGTATGAAGCCAAGGACTTTTTATTCAGAACAGAATAATGAAGGGAACAAATCATAAGTGGATGAACTCAGGTGAACCTGCAGAACCTGCAGAACCTCCAGAACCTGCAGAACTGGTTCACACACATGACGACAGTGTCGGTGTATAAATGTCTCTCAGTGGAGTAAAATACATCATTTATATGTTATTTACACATGATTTTTACAGATATTAGAAAATAGTTTACTTCCCTGTTTTCCTTTTATTTGACTGAACTATGATTATTTTATTGTTTTCATTATTATTTTAAATACATACATATATAAATGCATACGTATAAATATATATATACACACATACATAGTTTTTTGGGGGAAATATAAGATTGTACACAAGCTAAATTAAAGCCACATAATAATCTAAAACAACAACTCACACTCAGTAATTTTCCACTTACTTGTTACGCAAAACTTGTTTTAATGTTTTGTTTCTTGACGTCTTTCTACTTGTTTTTAATGCAATTTGTAATTAATTTTAATGTCGTTTATTCCCGTGTAAAGCACTGTGAGTTGCTCTGTGTCTGAGCTGTGCTTTACAGATAAACGTGCCTTATTAGTGAATCTTTTATAATTGAGAATGCAAAAAGGAAAAATAAGCATTATTTGCTAATACTGAGTGTATCTCAAGTAATTTGATTTGAGAAACTTGCATTTTCTGCTTATTTCAAAGCTCTGAACTCTTATCAGAGACGACTTATCTCTAGAATAAACCTACTTATTAATATTTATCGTCAAGTACAATAATCTTGCTACACAAACATCCACTTTTACTACTTATAAGTCATTTTTCTTCTCAATTCCAGTGTTTATTTCTTATATTTAATCATCTGACTCCAGTGAACTCTCTTACTGTGTTACTTTCTATGTATCAGTATATCATGAGGTTTTGCAGATGTGGCACGGTGGACACAAACTGTGCTCGCCTTTTTAAAAATGCACCGTCTCTTTCTAGACACGTAATGAACGCAGTAACGTCCTCCTGAACGTTGAGCTGGTTTGTAGTAATGTGAATAGTTCCTGCGCGTCAGTGTGATTCAGAACAAACACAAGTTTCTCCCTCTCAAACTTTGGTGTCACATCTGATGCACTTCACCTCGAGAAAAGTTTTAAAATGAAGCCACAAGAGTTCAGAGTACTAATCTCTTCAGGACTTTTTGGAGATGTGAACAACATCACCGAGGCTTATTTTCCAGAGAGAGGATGAGAGAGAGGGTGGTGGTGGATAAATATAGAGAACAGTGATAAAGAGGTAATCATCTCCACTCAAAGCACATTTTATCCAGTGGGGTTATTAGGAGGATGGAGATGAGTGAAATCCTCACAGACGTCTCTCTCTCTCTCTGTATTTACCCACTCTTGATCCTCTCTCCTCCTCCTCCTCCTCCTCATCATCATCTCCACGTACCGACCTGCCGTTGGCATGGCGCCCGGCTTCGCTCATTCTCAACCGCTCACGGGCAATTTTCAATGTTTCACTGATTCGCACTAATAGCTGATGAATGTGGGGAGCGGCGTGAGTCTGCAATACAGAGTGAAGCAATAGTTTTTAATTAAAAGTTCCACTTAAGCTTCCTCCTCTCTCTCTCTCGTGTCATCTATCAGGGTTTTTTTTTGTTTTTTCTGGATCAGCAGAGTTCTTGTTCTGAAGGTTTGAAGGTGCGATATAGTTTTTACAGATAGGGGGCAGTGTTCCCAAAGGTAAGAGGCCGTCAGACAGCAGGACTGCAGGAGGAGTGGACTGGATGCTGTGAAGTGAAGATGGCTGCTAGGAATAAAAGGCAACAAGACATTTCTTCATTTTAGTTGGAGGATTACAAATAATTTAATCATCAATATTTCAATTATTTCTGCAACATTTTGAGCTCACGCTGAGTCCTGATCGTGCCGGTTTAACACAACATATTCTCATCCTCACTTTACGATGCCAAATGTAATCTTTGTCAGTGACTGAATGTAACTAAGTACATTTACTTTACCTGGTAAGACAACACGGTAAACTCCCCCAAAATGATGCAGCTGCAGCCCAAAGCCTCTAGAAACAAACCCCAGCTCACCATCTGAACATCAAGAGTCATCTCATTGATATTTATTTTCTTTTGTCTTCATTTGCATGAGTTGATCCAAAAAGTAGCTTAAGTAATTATGTTGTTAGGTAATTAGTAACTATCTGAATACAATTTTAAAGTAGCCGTCCTGACCCTGCACTGCATCACAGCCAGAGAAGTGCATTTTAAAATATATATATCATCAGATCATCAGAATAGTGCCGAATATTGGACCTGATAATCAGCCGGGCTGATCATGGGTCGACCTGTACAGTATACAGTACATACAGACATGTATATATATGTATAAATTACTTTTACTTGTACTTTTGGATACTAAAGTACACTGAATATCGGATACTTGAAGACTTTTAGTCAAGCACTATTCATTTTAACCTAATATCTTTACTTTAAGTCTGACATTCGGGTACTTTTTACAATCGTTTTACAATTTGTTTCCATTTATTTTAAAGCTCAAACTCACAAAGCTGATTCTCACTCCACTCCTTCCTCTTCCTGTTTGTTGCGTGGACAAACCAGTGTCTCTCTGCTGAAGATGAATCTGTTGGCCTCCTGCATCGAGACAGAAATAGCTCCTAATAATGAAAGATTGATGTGAAGTAAGCTTGTCATTACATGCTGCAGTAGACAATTAGGTGCCTCCCTCCATACAGGCCTCTCTGATTTTCTCCCCTCCTCTTTCTCCTCTTCCTCCCAACACTTCGCTCTTTTTTTCTTCCCTCCACGCCGGCAAAAACTCGCCGAAGTTCATTTGCTTAAATTTTGTTTTGTTTGAGTCTAAAGGGACGATCGCAACGAGCCCGTGATTCATTCAGCGAGCGGATGACAAATAGCTGATGGCCCCCCTGCAGCAGGCTCCTAAACTTTCTTTTTTTCTACCGGGACCGAAGCTCATTAAAATAAATTACATCTGTGGTCATGTGGGGACGCAGCAGACGAGACGCCCGGCTCGGGAGTTTGAGGAACACTTTATTCAGTTAAAACTTTCACAATAGGGATCGTTAGACGAGCAAGTTAAAGGGATACATGTGATATTTTGGGAAATAAAGCTGAGGGTTAGATGAGAAGATGGATATCGCTGTCCGTTAGGTGTGATGCCTCAGCAGGGACGTGGTTAGCTTAGCTTAACGTAAAGACTAGAAGAAGGGGGAAGTGCTCGCCTGGCCCAGTCCAAAGGTAGAAAACTCAACCTGTACCAGAACCTCTAAGGTCTTAAAGGTCACATATTATGTTTGTCTGCACCACCTCACATCCACCCTCTGTGTGCCTGTCTCTTTAAGGCCGCTCCCCTCCTTTAAAGCTCAGTCTGCTGTCATTGGTCGGCTCTCACAGGCCTGAGCAGGAACCGCCCACATCAGCCACGAACGTGCTTGGGGGTGGTGGCTGTTTAGTTGTGACATCACAACGTTACATAAGTCCTGGCGTCTTATTTAAAGGAGCAGTTTCTGAATATGAGCTTGGTATTAGATGTTTTGATATTTTCACAGTATTTTAAAGCTTTTTAATCCTAAAAGACAGGAATCCTCACTTTATACAATAAAAGACCTTTAACGCACCATATTTCTCTCTTTTAATCTATAAAAAAAGTGTAGAAGTTGTGACTCGGCCAAATATATTATCTAAATAGCAGAAATACAGTTTCACAATCACAAAGTGAAAGTGAAAGCAAGGTTGGTGTCATTATTCTGTTACTGTGCAATCAAGATTTACATCATAATCACATTATAAAGCAAAAAAAACCAAGATATAATGCTCAGTGAGCTTTTTATATGCTAGAAGGTGGATTGTTTCCTCTGGATGCAGCTAGCTAGCTTCCTTTTTAAAATTAAAGGCAAAACACAGCAGCGTCTTGAGAAATTCCCAAAATACGTCTCCTAACAGACACCAGCTGTAACACTGTCCCGCTCCGACACACACACGGGCTTCACAAACCTCTCACTGTTTAACTCCGGTCCACTTCTCCAGGTGTTCCCATTGAAATCACAGCTACCTCCCCTCGACTCCATCAACCCCGGTGCTGTCCGGGGCCGTACTCGTGACAGTCCCTGAATGCATTCATAAACACCGGCAGGACTGACGTCTCAATGGGCCGACTATTCCCCCACGCTATCAGCTTACAGCCTGTAATTACGGCCAATCATCTTGGATCAAGCACGTCTGCGTGAACAGGCCAACGCAACATCTGCTGCCTCGGCCGGTCGGCAGGCCAAGAAGGACTTTTATACTGGAAGGTGAGCTAATTGCGGCTGAGGACGGGGAGGAGGGGGTGTAATGTTAACAGGTACGAGAGGCTATTCAGGAACCGACACAGGGGAGGGTTTTTCTTTTCTTCCCTGGGAGCAGGTGCCCGGAGGTATTTCTTATCTTCAGTGCCAGCGCTGAATTCTTATCTGCATTAGGAAATGCTCAAGGGCATTACGATAAATCTCCAAGGAGTTATATTTGGAGTGCAATAAAGGAAATACTGGAGCTCTGCTGTTTTTAAAACCTCCTCGAGATCCGAGTCCACCGTAAAGATCTCTATAAATAACAGCGAGAGGACTTTTGAAGCTGTTGGGAAGTTGTTAAAAATGACACCGCAGTGTGCTTTTATTTTAAAGGGAACAGAAAATGATATTTACTCGATGTTGTCTGTAGTTTATTGTGCAAATAGTGAGGACATGTTATGTGTGGTTAATCCTCTAGATGAAGAGAAGAAGAGAAGAAGAGCTGCGTCACACCGACTGGAAAAAAGATGTGATTGGCAGCTGTGCAGCCTGGTCTGTGGGCTGTGATGCAGACTTTGGTTTATCTCAAATGCAAAACCCCAGACCACAAGACAACCCCGCTGTATAGGGAGCCTCGCCTCCTGCCAAAGATATCACACAAACACCTCGCAACTGAAGCCGAACGTCATCGTGAGAGCTTCATGTTTTTGAGGGGCGCTGGAGACGGCGTTTGGTCGTTAAATTAACATTCAATTAACGGGCGGCAGCTCTGATTGACACTCCTGCACCACTCCCTCAACACTTACGGGACCTGCGGCCTCGTGTTGTGTTTTCAGGCTACATATTTTAGCCTTTAAGTGAAAGCGGCTCAGAAGGAAACCGTCATGCTAACGAGGGCAGCATCTCTTGAACTTCATCGTCTTTCTTGCCGTCCACTTGCATTTCAGTGATATTAAGCAGCGGGATCCATAGTTACGCTGCTACGTATGAAACGTTAGCCTCTTCCTGATTTACAGCCAGGTTCCTTAAAGCAGTGCGTGCAGAGATAACGCTCATGGGAGTCAGCAACGCTCACTTTCTGTTTTTTCAACATTCAGTTTACCAGAAATATAAGCATGTTCTTGAGATGCTTCACCTGATCAGGTGGATGCTCCCTCACATGGATTTGTGCGCAAAATCTGAGAGAAATAAACCTTTTTTTGTTTGCACAGAAAGGAAAAATGTGAGCAGAAACACAATTGTTTCATGTTTCTGCTCAGTGCAGTTTGACTCTCCTCTTCAATGCTCATGTTATTTTGCATACTTGTCATGGGAGTGGTGATTTGCTCCCTTTGTCGATTTAAAAAAAAAAACCTTGCCAACACTGATTTCTCTGCTTTTTTACTTTTCCATCACGTGTTTTTATGACTTCTCTCCAAAGGGGAGGAGTGATGACGGGAATCCACACTAAAGAAAGACACTTCTGTTCATCTTCTCCACTGTCCAAAAAAAAATCCACGTCTCTACATCCGCCTACACCCATTCCCCCGTCCTCTGTCTGCGTAAACAAGTTAATCAGACTCAGAAGCCTGTGGGCTGTGAAACAAGCCCCGGCCCTGCGCCGAGCCGTCACAGCCATCAATCACTTTCATTTGGACTCTAGTGGAAAAAGCAAAAACATACAAAAAAAAAATCTCACCCAACTCTTTTTTAGCTTCTCAGCTAGCTCGTCTCTCTCTCCGTGCTGAGCACAGCACTGGCAGCTGCTCAACCGGCAGCCATATAGACCAGACTGAAGAAACAAATTGACACTATTAAAGACCGAGTTGGACAGCGGCAACCAAATGTCTTCCCACCGCAGACAACAAGACAGCAGGAGCACCGTGAAGCGGTCGTGTCTCGAGTTTATATGGATAATTATCAAGCCCCCTAATTGTGGGAAAGGGCTGAGCCAGGACGAAATGCCCCGGTCACCCTGTCAATCACGTTTATCCTGATGTGGGAGGCAAAGAAGCCCATCTCAGTTCAATCGTTCGTAAAATCACAGTGGATTAATAAAAGTTGAAGCCTTGGCATCCCCCCCCCCCTCTGGATTTACAGCTACATGGATATAATAGTCGACATAGCATGAACTACTAAACCTTCTCTGCGGGAATACACAAACATTAATTCAGCCAAATCTTCTCAATATTTGAGGCATCTTGGATGTTTTTCTCAAATCCCACTGATTTCTCAGCAGAAAATAAAAGAAAGCTATTCACCGCAGCTTTATACATAAAAATAATCCAATACAGGACTGCTTTTAAAAGCCAGAAGCCACAATAAAGTCTGAATCTCAAAACAATCTCACAGAAAAAAAGCTTCAGGCAGCGCTTTACCCTGCTGGCACACTGCAGCCACGAGGCCTCCAACGTCTGCAACGTTTTAACAGTTAACAAAACCCAGTTATTTCCAATCTGAGGCCTCAAAATGACCAAAGTTACTTTAAAGATTAGGTTTATATGGGGTAAAAAAGTTATAGATCTCATGGCTAGCTGTGCAGGCTAGTGGCTAATGAACCAGGCTGTTCTTGAGATCCTAAGCATGTGTATTCCTGCAGTTTGTATTTGACTTGGCCTACAGTTGTTAGCTGTAGCCTAGCAAGCTAATAAGACAGGCTACACGCTAACTGGTGGTTTCAGCTCTTACTGTCCTCTAGTTTCTCTGCTTTTCATCTTGTCTTTGTGTGTTTATAAAGTGGAGTCACTTTCATTTCCAGCCTGTCAAATACTGACGCTCCGGGTTTCCGAACGCGTCAAATGGGATTGAAGTTGCGGTCGGTCGCCATCCCAAAGCGTCAGTATTTGACGAGCTGGAAATTAGTCTCAAAAATCAACTGTCTTACATTTCACTGAGGTGGAAACATTTTCCGATCGCACAGACACGTCTTTGCCTCAACTCGCGTCACCTGAAGTGACTGTCGACGTGTCTTTGCATCAAATTTACACTTAAACTTATGGATACTGTTCTTTGACACGCTGGTTGTTCAAAGTAGTATAACGTGTGCCTTCTGTGTGAGCTGACAAACTGCCAGAAAATGGAGGAAAAACATGCATATCGATGTAATATAAAATGTAGAGCCTCTTGTGCAAGAGCTTGTCGACAGTGAGCACGATTATGTACTTAGCAGTTAGTTAACGTGACACTTATGTCGCTAAATTTCCACATAGTTTGCACCCTTTTTTTTGTCTCAGTATTACATGTGAATCACAAGGTTTTAAGTTTGTGCTGCTTTTATTCTGAAGGGACACAGCAGCAGTTACCTGGAGGGAGTTTAATTGGTAGCTGGAGCGTCTGCAGAGTCGTCAGATGTGAGTTTTTAACTGTATTTAGTGCTAAATTTAGCCGCTGTTTTACATGGACTGTAAAGCGAATCAGCTCAGGAGACTATACAAGTGAAGAGAACGTGTTTATTCTCTCACCAACACGCTGAAGGAGCCTTTCATTTGCAAGAATCCAAATATGAAATTAAAATATGACGAGCTGAGATACTTGACAGAGAGACATCGTGTGTTTTTCTCTGCAGCAAGAATTTGTTATCAAGCTAATTTCATTTGAGGCGTACAGACGGTGACCGAGGCAGATCCCTTGTCGCCTCTCCTGCTCTTTTGTCCAGGCAACACCCTGTTTGACCTTGTGTTTAGTCTCAGAAGGGGGTCATTAAGGGCTTAAGCTGCAATGTAATGAAAATGTTGTGACAACAGCACAGGGGTGAAGTAAAAACAGGCTTTAGGAGGCAGCTGAGCCTCCACTCTGGGGACCGACAGGAGGGTTCAGAGGGAGGAAAATGATGGTTATCTGCGCACCCTTGAGACGTTGATATTAGCCTTGAGACTGGTGGATGGACTTGATGATAACCCTGAGCGCCGCTGAAAGCCCTGTGATAGTCCAGGGTGGTGGCTGAGCTGTGTCACCGGGGGGGAGGAGATCAAACCGAGACAGGAAGCTGCCTTAAAAGGTGAGCGCTTTCAACGAATGCTCGTTTAAAAGTGTAAAAACTGATACCGCCTCACCAGACGACATAAAAATGATGAGCAGTGCGAGGAAATCTCACAGGAAATGTCATTAATTTGGCACCGGCGGTAATTTAATCAAGTACAAAATGCTCTGCTGCCTCAAATGAAACTGAATTTAAGGACGGTATGCACGCAGCTTGTTGCGAGTTAGCAGCCACTTCCCTCCTTTTGACTGCATTCGTCATAATATCTGCCGCGTGTTGTTTCTCCACCGTATGCTCGCCGGCGAGTTGGCTGTGACAAAAATGAAGAGTAATGTGCTTTGTCTGTGCTGCTTCATCCTCGTGCAGAGGCTGCTTTCGCCAGCGTTTGTTTCATTTCTCCTTCTTTTTTCATTTTTATTTTTTTAACGGCTCGATCTCCTCCAAGCCAAAAGCACTTCCACATGCTGTACTAGAAATCCTGCGCTCGGTGCCAGAGCGAGACTCAGCCTCAGTTTTTCTGGACTCCAGCCTGCTTTAACCTCTCTGTTTTGGAGCAGCTGCACCACCCTGTACTTTTCAGTGAGAAGAAACACCACAGGTATGCTGTACGCTGGCCACTGTGCAGCGCGACGCACACCCAACACAAACTTGCGTCAGTGTCGAAGAACATGAGTGAAACTTACTGCAGCGGGGAAAACTTACTTAAAGCGTAACGAAACCCCAGAGTGTTTGGCTCAAGCGCCTCTCGTCTGGAAATTCAAGAAATGTGTCTAGAACGTGAGGAAAGTAAACAGCGTGGGTCGGGCTGGACCGGGGTGCACGCCCATTTACTCCTTTGTGACGCCTCCTGCAGCCGCAACACGCTCTCACTCCCAACCCGTCAAATAAAGCAGCTCGGTCAGAGGCCTAAAGCTTCAAACTACGACGCTCTACATCCCTCCAGCGTGAGTTCTGCGTGTGAAGGGCTCTGCAGGTTAGTGGAGGAAAAGATCATGTTCTGGCTTAAAATACCGGGCTGCAGACGTCCCGAGGTCTCCTTTAAAAATACCCAGGTTTGTTGCCACAAGACGTGACTAGATTGTCCCGATTTCCCATCAGAAATATCAGTTTTTTGTCTCGGCAGACACAGCCGGACATGTCAGCAGGTCTCCTTAAAAATATCCAGTGGTGTCACGTGCAAATGTTGAAATGCATCTATGTAATTGCTCTATGTCAGTCTGCAGACTCGGGAGATGGATGGGCCAGGGAGCGAGGGGCGGTTGGTGACGAAAGCAGCAACAAAATATGCCACCTGCCTCTAGATCAGCTGAAATTCAATTGCATTTGCCAGGGCCGTCGCTGTGCATATTTACAACACACTATATAAAATAAAAATAGTTTGCATTAAAATATCAAGATCTGGACCCCTGGGATGAATCAAAAACACTGTTAAATACCCATATACATTGGTGTAGATGCTCTTTAAAGGGACCTATTTATCCATTTAGCACAGAGGGAAGTCTGCATGTGCTCATTGACAAGAAGCTCACAAACTAAGCTGACTGAGCTAGCTAACGTCACAGCTCAGCTGGGAGGACGCCATTTAATAGCACAACAAGGTCTGTGGATGATCTTGAGTAACCGGGTCACGATTTCTGGAGAGAGACATCGTTGTTGATATCTCCAAAACTTGGCACCCAAACAATCTCGATGGTCAAGCAGCTCTAGAGGTAAGAGGGAAAACATGTATTTTTAATTTTAGGGGGTGAACTGTCTCTTTAAGTCCGTCTGAATAAGTAACAGTTGTACTCCACGTCTCTTTAATGGTGAATTGATTGTATGCTATTAAACTGCAATATGGAGATGACTCACAGGGCTGACTGCTGCCTTTGGGTGGTGATACAATCAACTCCTCAGACAGAGAAAGTAACAAACGACTCACTGAAACTGTCTCTAACTTCTCTTGTTTTTTATGTGGTTAATACAGATTCACCTCCTTCGGTGCTGTTGTTCATTTCGCCCACAAATTCTCTGTTTATCCGTCCGTCTTCATCAGACGTCTGTCTAATTATTCCAGCGAGTCATTTCTGCAGCGCCGTTCCCACAGTGAATCACCGTAAATCAATTTCTCCCGGCCTCATTTATTATTTTAACTGCTTAAGTGCGACCGCAAAAAGACGCGAGCCTCCGACGGGCCGAGAGGTGAGCCCTGATGAGGCAGACATGCCGGTTCGTAATTGCTACGTCGGCGACCGCAGACACACACATGCATGCAAATGAGCAACGCGCAGGTTGATACAACCGCCGCTTCAGCTCCCCTCGCCACAAAACAAGCCATGAAATACTGCCTCCCAGCTGCCAGCACATGAATCATGGCAGTATGACATTGCTCAGCGCCCGAGGCCAGATTCTCAGCGCCACCTCTCCAATCTTTTCATCCGTCCCTCCACCTCGTCAGCCCCGCCACTTTTCCTCCTGTCTCATAAAACAGGGCCAGTCTGCTTTACCAGAAAGCAGACAGGGAGCCTGGAGGAGGGACAAAACTATTATCTCCCTCACAGCAGCAGCTCGTGCAGGAGCTCGGACAGCAGATAGGATTCTCAAACAAGCTGCTGTCCTCGCTCAGATTGCTGCCCAGCCCGTCCTTGCTGCTTTGCTGCTCTCTAACATGTCCGACCACGGTGGTAGTTTTTGCAGGACTTTTTCCCTCCTGGGCACCGGCAAAAGCCAAACTGATTTTCTAGGCTACTGTGTGAGCATGTCTGACAGAATATATCCTGTTTTCTCCAGAAGAAATGAGGGAAAATGCAGCACTTCTGCCTCATTTGCAGATGATTTTCAGGCGTTTTAATTTCTATCAGCTACTCGTGTTCTGGCATCATCCTGTCGTCAGTGTATGTGAGTGAGATCTCTTGTTAAAGGACAAATTTCCTGAATTTGCCTGAATTTGTAAAGCTGTATTTAGCCAAGTATGGTCCAGACACTAGATCCTGGCTGAGCCCAATTTGGAGTCAGCGTACTGTTAATTGAGAAAAGGCCTTTAAACTCCACGAGATGCTGTAAACTCTCCACAGAAGGCGTCAGGTGGAGATCTGAGGCCGCTTCACTCTGTTTCTCACTGACGGGGCTTCATCTTTGAGACAATGCATTTTTCATTGCATCATCTATTATCTAATGGAGGTTCATGTTCTCTGTCTGCAGGCGGTAACCATTGAGAAAGAGTAACACGTGTTCAAAAAGTACTCCAGTTTAGCATTGCACTCAAAACTGGATAAAAATCGATGCAGCTAAACCAGACGTCATCTTTTTTTATTCAAGCATCCTTCTTCCTGGTGCCTACATTACCCATAATGCAACTGGACTGCCTAGCTTCTTCTAGGGCAACAAAAGATACCTTGACACTGATGAGTAAAACTGGTGGAGGTAAAGTACTGTTCTGGTACCAGTGGGTCTAAAATACGTGAGGAGATACTGAAGCTGTCACGCTAACAGCAGCAGCAGCAGCAGCAGCAGCTCGTACTGTACTGCTGGCACCGGGCGCAGCAGCTCCCAGGATTCATTCTGTTTCTGCCAAATTGTGACCCTGCCATCGGCAAACTGCAACACAAACTGCGATGAGCTGGAAGACTCGTCTTCTGCTCTCCAGTCGTCCAGTTTTGGTGCTCGCTGCAGCTTCATCCTCTTATTGTTGGCTGACAGATGGCTCGGTTTCCCCGCCGCAGTCGCTCGTCTTCCGCGAGGTTTGATGAGCGGCGTGTTTTGGAGATGCACACCTGCCCATCAGTTTCTATTTGCATATATTTAGCCAAACTCTTTTTTAATCTGGTGTCACTCATGTACTGACGCTAGCTGCAGACGAGTTATGGTAAATCTGAAATTGAGAAAGTTTTACCTGCCGGAGTGGCTGAAGTTTTGTGTGAGTCACTGTCTGGAAGAGAAATCCTGCTGACACAGAAAGAACAAGGCTCCATACTTTAATAGCAGTCAAAGGTGTTGATAAAATATAGTTTTGTTCCTGCGTGAATTAACAGAAAGTCCTCGTCGAATCATCTCAACAGCGTCTGACACCTTTTCTGACGCTGGAATTTGGAAACTGGCGATCTGAGGATCACACCTGCTTCATGCAGTGACTGTCCAGGTGTGCAGAGCTAAGAAAGTCACCTGAAAGCAACATGACTCAACTGACAGCTCCGACTTGCAAGGCTCAGGATTATGTGGGTCCTCCTCATTACCTGCAATAATACAACTTCAATACAGAAACTGGAAGGTAACTTCATTTAAAGGGGTCATTAAAGGTCCAGTGTGTCGGTGTGCAAACAACTGAATATACCCCTCAGCTCACTCTCCTGCAGTGGCTGCCAGAGATGAGACATTTTGTCTCAAGTCAAGTAACCCCTGCAGCCCTACCTGCAGAAGGCAGGTTTATTTGTATAGCACAAAAGAGACAAGATGAATTGCTTCAGTGAAAGGCAGCAGCAAACAGAAAGGTCTCCAGCCTTGATTTAAAAGAGGTGAGAGTTGCAGTTTTCTGGGAGTTTGTTCCAGATATGTGGCGAATAATAATATCTGAACGCTGCTTCTCCATGTTTAGTTTTAACTCTACGGACTGAAAGCAGACCTGCACCTGACGACCTCAGAGGTCTGGACGGTTCATAACGTGGCAGCAGGTCAGAAATGAAACCATTCAGAGCTTTATAAACCAACAGCAGGGTTTTGAAATCTGTTTCTTTGACAGACGGGAAGCCGGTGTAAAGATCTGAGAACTGTGATGTGATCTAAGAATGGGTCGAGAGGTTGGGCGCTTCTAACTTTCATCAACGGTAAACGTAAGATTAGAAAAGCTATCGAGGCGAACAAAAAGTATCCTGCTGGCCTTGGCTTCCTTTAAGCGTGGCCTTTGTGACAGGTATCAACCTTTTGTTTAATTTAAACCACACTGAACCCGTTGCAGACAGCTGCATTGCTGTGACAGCATCCACAGCAGCCTCGTAGTAACTTCTACCTACCAGACAGACTTTAAGTTTCTGCCCCATTACTCCCCATTAACGGCCTACAGCCAGCTGAAGCCGGGGGGAGGATTCAGGGCCTGCTGGGGTCGTCTGCAGGGTGCGAGGATCGATCTGGATCAACAACAGCAAACTGTAACACAGAATCTAACTCTGTCTGTGTGAATGGATGGTGTTTTAATGTGAAACAAATCAGCGTCGTCTTATTTGTGGAAGCACAGGTGGCCGATGTGCAACAAATCCATCATCTCTCCGCTCTCAAGCCACACAGCTGCCAACAGAGAAAGAAAAAAAGTTCCTCGGCGAGCCGCTATCACATAAATGGGATGAGCTTTTTTTTTTCCCGGCTAAAGCTCCCCAAGAATTGTAAACTAGATGTCTGGATTGTAATTTTCTTTTCACCGGAGAATCAATAGATTCTGCAGCGTTCCTGACTCGACCTGCTGAAGCGTGAGTCTCAGCCTAATGGACCCGCAAGTTCCCATCTGTTAGTGAAAGAGATCTCAGCGGGTCCTCTTCCCCTTCCCCGTGTCCAAACACAGGATACTGAGCAGCAGACGAAAAATGTGATGACTTTTATTGGGATTCCAAGAGACGGCTGGAAAACAAGTGCAAGGACGAGCACACGGCCGTTAACCTTTCGACTGCAGGGGAGGCAGAAAAACAGTTTTACAAGCGAAAAAGGTTGCGAGGACGTTCTGTCGCTGTGTTTGCTTTGTTTGCTTTGTCGCGACCTCGCTGCGTCCAATTAAAATACCTGTCAGCAGGACAGTTAGAGCGTCAGGGTGCCGTCGTGTCCGTCGCACTTCACCGTTTCTCTGCCCACGAGAAGCTGCAAGATGAGTTGGTTGCTTTCTATCTTCAGATCTTTTGGGGAATCACCTCGAAGAAATCCCTGCATGTTCCCAACTCACCGTCTCAGGTGACGGGGCATTGCTGTGACAGTTGAGTATAATTTCACCTGTGACGACATCATTCAGCCCTGTTGCCTTAAGAGAGAGGCCCGGTCCAGGTTTGATTATTTACACAGGAGGCACAAAAACCGAACCTGAACCGTGGCCTAACCCCTGAGCAGAGAGGAGCTGCTGTGTTTCAGGGTCGAACTCGACATGATAATTTCTTTTGCAGCCTCCAGCTTTTGATCCATGAAGGTCTGCAGTGTTTATTTCCTTTTTTTTCTCCCCGAGCTTGCATTAAAACATCTCACATTATGAAACACGGCTTCTCAACAAGATGGACTATCCCTCTGCGATCAGACTAATGTGTTGTTGTCTGCTGCTCCCTCTCTCCTCCTCGGTCTCCTCCCCGAGCCTCTTCTTCTGTGTAAATTATGAATGCCTTTCTCCCGGAGAGCGATGGGCTTTAACCAGAGTGCGGGGTGTTTAACTGAACATTTAAAAACATTAGCCAGATACTTGGAGCGTTATGCCATCGCGGGGCGACAGAGGAGGATGGATTGAAGGAGGAAGGGGGAAACAGGAAAAGGGAGGCTGGAGAGAAGAGACAGGGAGAAGGGGGGATCAGACGTGGGAAATACGTTGCGGTCGCTCGTAAAAATGGTGAAAGCAGGAAAGAAAACATGTTCCCTCTGACCGCACGAGGCTTTTGATGGCGCTTGATGAGCTCTTGTGCGAGGGCGTGGGCCGGAGACAGAGTCGGGGAGGTAGGCACCACGAGGGGCTCAGGCCAAATTCATCACCCACATGGATTAATCCAAGAGCGTTCATCGTCAGGCTGCTCTGACTAACACCACCCATCAGCAGCAGCAGCAGCACAGAGACGATCTCTGCGCTAATTGTTGGAAATTTTCTTTTCACTCTTTCCTGATTTCAATTAGCTGTCACTCACTGTCAGACTGCTCTTACGTTCTTTGTGCTCCTTCACTGCAATAAATGTCAAACGTCACAGTGAAATGGCAGTTAAAGCGTCTGGAGTTTCCATAACGTGATGTACTTCCAACATGATTTACTGCAGCAAACTACCGATACATTCACATTTTTACTTATACAGACATTTCCACGTGAGATGTGTTTCAACATTTGTAAGCGTGACATTAATCGATGTTTTCAAGGAGACTTCGGGACCGTTTCCAGCTGCCAGGAAAACTCCAACCGTAGGAACGACAAGTGTGTTTAATGAGACCTCTGGACGTCTCTTTGTATTTCTGCTGGCGAAAGCAGGTAGTGTTTTGCAGGTGTGTTGGAGTCGGGGGGAGGAGCCAGCAGCTGCACTGCATCGCCATAATCAAGCCCTCCTCAAAAACCCTGCTCAGTCGTCTCCACCCTGCCAGTTCCTCGTCGCTGCCACAGTCAGTGCAGACACATTTAAGCTCGATATTGAGTGAGATCTTCTTCACCTGCAAATAACCTTGTTTTTACATCTTCACCTCGTCCTGACTCCAGCCCTGCTTAAACCTCCTCACCAGCCTTTCCCAGTTTTCCTGCTATAAAGGACCTTAACTGATTTTCTTTCTCCCTGCAGCTTCTGCAGTTTATCTCCCTCAACACCCACAGATACGGAGCTATATTTGCATTTACTTCAGGTGTGTTTAAGTGCACCTGATGAATCACAATTCCAACATTCGCCCTCCTTTTCGGCTGTGTTTTGGTCTCCACCGGACTGAAATATCAGGCCCTTGAGCTGCTACATGCTACACTATAATCACCAGATAGTCACTAACTGCAGTTAGCATACAGGGAGTTTTTCCAACACTTCTTACCGAAAATAACTGCTGGAAATGTTGATGAGAGCCGTGAGACTGAACCAAAAACAAAAGGGCCGTAAAACTTAAACAATGAGCTGAAAGACGCTAAAACCCTGTGGATTAATCCTTTTTCTATCTTTATACTTTGGATCCAGTCTTACAGCGTGCGTCAGCTGCTTCACTTCACCGTGTCTGTGTGCTTCATGTCGAGGCCTCGGGCTCGGCGGCCTCCTCACCTCTGCTCTCTGATGTAATGGGACACAAAACCAGGTTTATTTGACCGAAGCTCTGCAAACAGGAAGAGCAATGAATCAGCAAATAAGATAACTTGTCACAGATGTGCTGGTGGGCAGGTTTTGATGGTCGATTAATTAGAGGGCCGTAAAAAAGCCTCTTCCTGGAGGTTTTTTTTTAGGGAGGAGGGCTCGTTGCTGCTGTAATGGGATCAACCTCTCCATAGAGTCGGTCAAATTACTTGCATTCGGCCTCGTTAATCTGATTTGGGTGTGTCTGGCCTTAAGCACGAGTCTCCCGAACAACCTCTGCACTTATCACGACTACTGTAAAGAGCCCGCATAACTCCTCGTTTGGTCTGAATCTCCTGTATCTACAGTAGGTAACCGATACTCCATCATTCCCCTCCTTGACCTTTTTAAAATTTGGGACCGCTCCTCCAAGCAAACACAGTAATCAGGTTTCCCCGGCCCTCGGCCCGGCCTAATTGAAGATACTCAACTGAGAACTCAATTGTGTAAGTGTGATTTAGTTAGTGCCCGGCCTAATTAAAGTCCTGGAAATGACCTCCAAAGTTCTGCGTGGCATTAATCAGCTAAGACACCTCATCAGCCACCAGAGGAAGGTCTGCAGAGAGCCACATGGCATTAAGTCGTCTCTGTGTGTGTGTGTGTGAGGCTGATTTCCTGGTCTTTAACCCCCGGTGCAGCTCTGACAGGATCAGCCACACTGCTCTATTGACAGCCACTAATCCTACCTCCGTGTTCAAACCTCCATCGCCTGCCACCATCCTGATACTGCACACGTTCCTCATTTCCCCCGACATGTGGTCCACTCACAGGGGCCCGGCTTGTTTTATTTTAGGAGTCACGCCCCCCGTCATCCCCTCGGCCCGAGAGACCAAACCTGGCTTTTTTTTTTGCTCACCTCTCGGCCACCCTGTGCAAACGTCTTGCCTCGATCCGCGGAGGTAATGCATGCAAGTTTTGATTAAAAGCACTCCCTTATGTTTTTTGGCTCGGAGCAGCTCAGCCATTAACGCCTGTGCCATGAACAAATGGATTGTGTGCCGGTGCCAGGGCCCTGCCTCTCAGCCTGCTCCGACTCGCCTCCGTCCAGCTACACATTCAGAACCGCACCTTTTAATGCCTCTTAATGTTCTTCTTGCCTTCGCTTGACCTCCGCGTCCATATGTTCACTTTGACAACTTTTGGAGATATTTAGAAGTTATTTGGCGATCGGCCTCAGGAAGTGTTGTTCAGAGGTGACGCCTCCAGTTTAAAAAGCTCAAACACAAATGAATTTAAATACATTTTTTAATATTGATAATACTGGTACTGCTTTTATAAAAGACTGTCCTCAAGAAGAACAGCAGCATCAGCGCTCCAAAATGAATTATGACTCCCGTCTGTCGTGAGCAAAGGAGGAAGTCAGGTTCATAATAGATGGGTAAACAAAACACTGGACTTCAACGAGGTCGACTGACGTTTGTTTCCCGTCATGACCACAATCGCTCCATTACTTTAAACACATATTTTTTATTGTAACATGATGCTAAAGCTAAATGCAAATGATCGCATTCTGTTTTTACTTACGTTTTTACGATACCATTTATTTCATGATTGGCACGACCCAACTTGTTTTTACCGACGGGTGAAGCTAAACGATCACAGTGCTAACACATTCAGCATGAAATCAGAGTTGATTTGAGAGAAGAGGGGGGAAAAAGAGGTTCAACAACAAGCATTTTTAAATCACATCTTCTGCTTTGCATTTGTGTCCAGCTCGGTTCCCTGACACACCTCACAAACACAATCTGTCACGAGTTAAGCCCACACAGCTCTGTCGCTCTTACCTTCCAGCTTCTCCTCTGCGCCCGGGTGCTCAGTGCGCTCGTTTTTTGTCTTATCACATTTTCACACAGTCCCCTCTGCTGCTTTGACAATTTTGAAATGCTGCTTTTGTTCGAAGTGCTTGAAAAGAGAGAATGAGAGGAACGAGGCCTCAGAGAATCGCGGTACCATCAGCGTTAATGCAGGCGCTCTCCATCTGCTGCCGAGAGCTGCGCTGCATGCCAAGGAGGTGCTGGGCACGTAACCCACAACACTGAGCGCTACAGCGTATAGATGTGTTTGTGCTCTACTCAGTATGATCACATCCAGCTTTACCTGGATTTATAGGTACGACTTGTGATTTTATTGGCAGTGTTGGAAGAAAAAGAAAGTTTGGAGAAGGGAGAGAACAGCAGTGAGGAGGATGAAGACAGAGCGAGGAAAAGTAGCAGTAAATCACCACCGGTCTTCTCGCCCGACCTCGACAGGACTTCTTCGCTTTCATGCATGACACAGGTTCATAAAGACCGGTGCTCTTTAACATCTTATGTCATAGGAGACACGGAAAAAACAGTGGAGCAGAGTGTTTCCACAGCTGGACTCACGCTGGGGCTCGACGAGGTGGAGTGTGGCCACACCGCAGGATCCAGCATCAGTCATTAACTACGTGTGCCAATCATACGCCTCGCCTCGTCCTCCCCAATCATGGACCTGAGAAGGAGCCCGTATCTAGTATGTGTCTTATCCCCAGCTTTTGTACGGTACCCACACTTCATATTATAAAATCAATCATTATCAATCACAGAAGCGTTTTATATTTGTTCTTGTGCATGTAAAAGGTCATGAAAGTTAAAAGAAGCTCCTCTCTCTCCCACAGAAAACATGTCACCATGTCATAATTTATGCCTAACGGCCAGTTCTGCACGATATAATTGATTTAGCCCAGCTGTGCTGTTGCTGGCTCAGGCGTGTGTTAGCGGACCAATCAGAGGAGACTGCGTATGCAGGAGGAGGGGCCTTAAAGAGACAGGAGTGTTTCAGAGCTGCAGCAGTGGACAGAATGAGAAAACTGATGTTTTTTGAGTATTAAAGCATGTAAGTCTGTTCCCAAAATAAATATAACAACCCTGAAAATGTGCAGAATATGTCGTCTTTAACATATCATAAATATATTTTATATATATATAAGCTTTAAACTGGGTTTAAAGTGTGGTTTTTGAAGGTGTTCTTGGATACACAAATACTTGATTGATACGTTTTTTATATACTTTGTCGAGCATTCATAGACTTTAAGGTGTTATCGTGTGCTGTAACCATATATTTACAGTTAATATACTGCTTATAAATGCTAAATAATGTGGGTTAAAATAAATTGTTACCAGTATTATGTATCTATAAATCGTCACAAGTGAAAGAGGAAGGGAAACGGTGTTTATAAAATATTCATATAGGCAGAAACTGTTCACCAGCCTGCAGAATCAGCTTTATGATCCGCTTCATGAAAGCAGAGAAAGAGGGAACAGCAGCGATATCGTCCACAATGCTTGTGATTACAGCGGTAAAAAGGAAAGTGCTGAGTGTAGCACAAGCTTTTGGGACCAAACATGTATAAAACAGAGGCGGCGGTGTGCATTAATATTTATGAGTCAGCACTAAAGGCTCTGCTCTTTATCTCTTGTCTGAGTATTTACAAAGTTGTGTTATTGATTGTGAGCAGAGTGCCGGCTGCAGAGGCCGGAGCAGTGAAGTCAAAGTGACTGCTTCAGACCTGAAAGGTCGCTGTTGACAAATTAGTTTGTTGATGGGTCAGTGAGACGGGTCAGGAGCCCGCAGGAGGAGGTCAGAGGTCAAGTTTGTGCAAACACAAGCTCACCGTGTTGCAGCTACTGACAGCAGGAGGGCAGGAAAAGGCACTTTGACTGAAGTGTTGTAGCTTCACAGTCCTACAGCTTCAACAGAGGTATATAAACTTTATGAGCATTTGTTAATATATTATTTATTTATACAACACTAAACATAAATGTTAGTAATTAATGTTTTTTACTAGATTACCTTTTAATTACATTTTTAGTCATTCTAAAATTAACATTAATTGTGTCCAACATTTTGGTTTATGACTAAAAGCTAATGTCAGACTGAGTCGTGAATGAATTACAATTCGGCTACTTTTTGTTTACTTAGCCTGGGTAATTAGCAAACGTTAGCATGCTAACATGCTAAACTGAGGTGGTGGTGAAGCTTTATTTGTGCAGATAAATGGTAAATAGACTGCATTTGTATAGCAGTTTTCTACCTTAACGGATAAAGTAGTCCCACTTAAAAAATGGTCATGTTAACCTTTTCATTTTGAGCCCGTTGGCATGGTGATGTTAGCATTTAGCTCAAAGTCCCTCTGTGCCTCAGCCTCACAGAGCCACTAGCATGGCTGTCCCTTTTTGTCCCTATAAAATTACTTTTACCCGTCATCAAAAAGCTATTATTTATTTATTTGTAAGGTCCCACATAAAATGCTTAACATAAATGCAAACATTTGATGTATTGTACTAGAGTTAGCTTAAAGCCAACATTTTAATAAAGTTAGTTTTAAATCATCCTAGTATCAAACTCTAAATTTGTGTGACCAAGTAGGATAATAAATGATCACATTCCCAGCAGCCTTAGCTGTACTTTGTGTTTGCTTGTAATAACCAAATGTTAGCATGCTAACAAGCTAAGCTGAGGTGGTGAACATTGTAAACTTGTTTCTAAAAATGATAAATTATAGAAGAGTTTTCTACCCAAACAGGGAAGAAAAACACACAAACTCAATTTCCTTCAACAAATTTAACAACACAGCAAAATAATCACTCAGCACATTTGCTCTCTTTTCTGTCATCATATCCCCTCTAACCTTCATCCTCTTCTTCATTATCACCGAACAACATCATCGAGCTCGACTCTCCTGTCCTTGAATAAAAGCTGTTGTGTGCTTTTGCTCCTCTTGTACAGTGAGATTGTGTTGCCGTGTGTAAATTGGGGTTGTGCGGAAAAGAGAAAGCTGCTTAAATCTGGCGGTGTGCAGATATTTTCTATCGCTCCATTACCTCCCTATTGATTGAAGCGGCTGGATTTGATGTGTTAATCCGCTCTCCCTGGTGAAAGATTCCTGTCTTTCGAGACACTAAACACACACACACACACACACACACACACACACACACACACTCTCCTGCGCTGACTGAAAAAAAGTAATCAGCTGAGATTTCTACAAGGCTCCTCATTCACCTCGCAGTCTCGTGAAAGCCTTTGATCAAGAAGTGCTTAGGTTTCACATAAACGGTTGGATACCTTTCAGAGACCACGCTAAGCACACAGCTACTTGGGGGATTTAGGCCGCTTTAATGCCTGTTTTCAGAGCTTCTCTGTGGTATTTGAGCCAACACGTTAGCCGAGGTGCACGGCGAGTTAAGAAGTGCCACACAAGTAGATATATCGCCGAGGCCAACGGATGCATGATTGTCGTGAAATATTTGGCTGAATGCTAAAAGGCCTTTCTTTGTCGTTGGGCAACAAAGCAGCTGGCCTTCGAGGGTTTTTCTGTCAGCTCTTCTTAATGTTACGGCGCTTCGCTTTCAATCATGTGGATGTTAGAGTTACAGTGAAACGTCCCAACTGAGACCAATAAATACTGTGAGGGAGCCTGCAGGTATAAAACCCAGTAAATACTTGAAATGTACGCTTCTTTATGTTGCTACTTTACATTTCTATAAGTGCAATTTTCAATTTTATGTTAAATCAACGCTGTGCTTACGGTCTGGTTAGGTTTTGGCACAAAAACCACTTGGTTAGGGTCAGAAAAACATCATTTTTGGCTTAAAATACCTGTTTTGGTCACGACATAAGCATGGCTACATGGTACGTAGCCGATGACACGAACAAATGTGAACATATCGGTGGTTTGCAGAAATGTTTTCATCAGTAATTCTACATCCAAATAAAGGAAAATCAGTCTATATTTCTTCTTTGATAACAAATGCAGCTTCTCACATCCCTCTTCCTTCATTTTCTTGTGATTTGAAAGCCGCACACATAAAACGCTCGATGAACTAAACACAGACGAACCGTATGTCCTTTGACAAATACGCCTCATTTCCATCGACGCTGTCCCGTCTCTGTGCCGTCTTACTGACTGATGAGACGTCTTTGTTTGGAAACACTCTGCGACTCTCCCAAGTCCTGAGACACCCCGAGTGAAATGAACCGTTTTGAAATCGTATCAAATAAACATGTTTGTGAGTTTGTCACCGTCTGCAGCCATTGTACACTAGAGTGTGTGTGTGTGTGTGTCTCATAAATTTATAAGACATTACAGGATCCCTGTTGGACGTCTGAATTAAGACTTCCTGTTGTTTCTGTCTGAAACTCTCTGTCTCAGTCTCACAGTCATTTACCTGCATGTTTATGAACCTTTAACTTATGTTACCTCTCCGTGATTAGCTTAAGTTTTGCAGGTGCGCGAGGCTGAAACGAATCAGTACACACATTGCTGCCTGCAGCGTTAACGAGTTACTCCGTCTGAGCGTCCCATCTGCTTTGTTTACTTGAATAAGTCTTTTGTAAACCACAGCATGCCTTAACGCAAACCTCCTCCTCGTGTTTCCGTTGTTGGCATACACAACTCTGCCCCTTTAATTTATTAATTTGCTTTACTGGAGGGAATCCCTGCACGTACAGAGACGACACTGTCGGTCGTACCTCCTGGCCAAATAATGCACCGGTTCCACATTTTCCAGCGGCCCAGCCCAGTATTGACAAAAAAAGCAACACTCACATGAGAGCACCGCCGCCCCCATGAATCAAAGCGTGGAGCAGCGAAAGGTTAAAAGCTCCTGGGGCCTGCAGACACATTTTTCAGGGGGGCGGGTAATAGGATCAGGGCTTCCATAACTCCCCAGAACAGCCAATCCTCCCTCGTTTCTGCCCGTTTAGCCTTCAAAGAGAAAGTTTGTGTGTCTGTGACGGCTGGTCAGGGGGTTAAGAGGAAAGTGCATTTTTTTGGTCACAAACTCAATTTCCTTGGTGAGCTGAAGAGGCCATGCTTTAAAACCCGGAGCATAAAGCCTGTTTAATTTGTCCCACATACAGTATCCTCCCTGAACCTCTCACTCTGGTGTGGACACACAAAAGTCCTGCCTGAGTGAGCTGAAGGAAACCGGCAGCAGAGGAATGTCTGTCCGAGCTATTTTTCTCCGAGTCTTGACCTCTTTGTAGCGATAATAATGACACGCTGTGTACTCTGTCACGCCTCCGTGTCATCCTGTCTGTATGTTGCTATCTCAATGTGGAAAAATTTGTCGGAAAGGGAAATGAGGCCAAACAAATTAACCTCTTTCTTATTCTTAGAAACCATAATATGTTCCCATGTTTTGTTTTATGTGACAGCACTTAACAGTTCCCACTCATGCTGTGTTTTATGGTACGACCCCGATTCCACGAAGAGTTGGGAAACAGGATGTAATCATCTGCAAACAAACTTACAACGATGGTTTTGCAAAAAGTTGACGAGGAAAAATATTATTGTCTTTGTACGGTTTTTAATATTTTGCACGTTTTAAGTGCCCTAATCTGTAACGTAAGGTTAAATCAGGCAAGTCAGAAGAGGGAATTAAAAAAAAGAATAAAAACAACTAACAAAGCCGATGTCAAACATAATACTATCACACTAAATCCATTGGATTTCAACGGATTCACCACAATGAGTGGATTTACTCGTGCCTGTTAAGTAACAAAGTTAACTGAAGTGATGTTTGACAGACAGATTAGCGAGCTGCTTAGTGACCACACTGACTTTTAAGGGAACAAAGCACCAAACAGTTCAAAACACTGGCAGCTACCACATTAGCCACTTTGAGACAATACAAACTCTCCTGTCAGCGGATAAAGTGTGTTTGTAGCCAGTCATGAGACAGGAGTTGAATAAATCTCTTGAATGAAATATAGCCAGTAACTTTTTGTCTTTGTTAAATTGATGACATTAATCCAGATCAAAATAACAACAACAAAACAACCTGAGGTGTATATAGTCACTATTATTTAAAACAAATACACTTTTATTTTGCAGGAAAATATTCAAACGTAAAAAGTGGCTCATCTTACCCCGTTCTTCCCGACTAGCTGTTTTTCCGGTCGGCTACTGTAGCTGGCTAGCACTAGCACTAGCATACGTGATGAGCTAGCATGAAATTCTTTCTTTCTTTCTTTCTTTCTCGAGGCAGATAAGAAAATTCATGTATTAGTATTAAGCTTAAGTCAAGACGTTTGTAGCCTAGCTTAGCATAAACACTGGAAACAGAGGGAAACAGCTAGCCTGGCTTTGTCCGAAGTGAAAACAACTCTCTAACGCCGACTAATAAGCATGATATA
Organism: Pagrus pagrus; assembly: GCF_965226575.1. NCBI lineage: Eukaryota > Metazoa > Chordata > Actinopteri > Spariformes > Sparidae > Pagrus > Pagrus pagrus. The sequence goes on along the minus strand of NC_140208.1, from coordinate 3,623,802 downwards.
TCTCTTTGTCCAACATGTTAAATATTCCCATTTCATTTGTATTTTATTTATAGTTATTATAAATGTTCCCCCTGCGTGAGGCTTTGACAGGCTGGTACTCTGGGCTAAAAGTAACACAGCTCACCTGCGTGGCCTTTGTATCAAAGTACACGCCTCTACAATGTGATCAATTATCACCGTGCCTCGAAGGCTTTGCACGCCCGAGTGCCTGAACTGCTCGTCTCGTGACTGGCCCGAATACATTTTAGCCGTCATCACTTGAGCGAGGACAACGTCCCGGATAATTAAAAGAGGTCCATTGTCGTGCGGCGGAGCTGCTGTTCCGATGCATGCGAAGCCGAGATCGGATGACGACGACAGGGCGAGCGTGGAGCGCAGCCAGGGGGAGTAGGTGACGAGGGGGCAGGGTCCCTGAGGGTGACCTCGGCCGGGCTTCGCTCACCAGCTGCTGCCTGAAACAGGACACCTGAGCCCCTCTGCTGCCATCCACCTGGATCACTTACCTGACACACATATAGACTCTGCTGCATACACACACATGCACACATACAGATGTAAATGCCAACGGTATCCTTTCCTTCCTCTGACTGTACATTGTAGTAATGTAGTGCCATACGTCCACGACACATGGTGTTGTCCACTTCCTTTTACCGGCCATGTATGAGCTTCACCGGGAGATCCTAAGGTCATGAAAGTGTGGAGGCTGCCCATTGTTCTGACAGCCCATTATTCCAAAACCCCAACAGCCCGAAAAATGTCCCCTTGGACCGAAAGCCCATTTGTCCAGCAGCTTGAAAACAAAGCCCACTGCTGCGGTTCAGAAAATACACACTCTCCCTGGAGTTTCTAGCCCCTAATCTTAGTGTCCAGTTGGGTTTTCAGGTTAGTCATTTGGAGGAAGGCCAGAAAGAAGCAAACCCCAGCTGATTCAGCACCATGGACGGGCCAACAGTCACTATGGAGCAACGTGCGATTTGTTTTCGGGCTGTCGGACAAATGGGCTTTCGGTCCAATGGGACTGTTTCGGTCTTGGTATAATGCGCAGTTGAAACAATGGTGCGGTCAAGGAAGTTTATGCTACCTAGCAGAACTGATGTTCTGTACGTTGGGCGGCACCATGGCACAACTAGCCATCCACCTTCTCTAATCTCACCATGTAGTCAAATAGAGCAGCTTATTGCTTTAAAATAGAGAAAATGGTCAGAAATATGACAGAATGGATGCAGCTGATGTTGCCCCAAGACTGTCTAAAAGTTAGCATCAAAGACGACATCCCTCACCGGCTTCCCATTCGTTCACAGGGATGCACAATCTAATCTTGAGGTTTGTCTTGTTAAATAAAGGTTAAACACCTTGGTACCAGCACGACCGCGAAACATGCTGAGAAACGAGGAACCGTGTTAAGAAACGTCCACAGTTTCAACTTCATGACTTGTTTTTTAAAGGCCAGGCCGGCGTTATTTGCAGCGATACATCACACTCAAACATACCTCACAGCAGTCAGAGTGTGGCGAAACACTTGACAGCACGTGTAAATGATCCATGTACAACCTCGCTGATTACTGTGGCATCCCCAGAAACAAATCCATCACCCGATTACACCCGAACCGTTCTGCGGCGACGCGGTCCTTTGCAAAGAAAAAGAAAAACAAACTGCCGTACCTGTCATATTTACGAGGGCGAGGGCCTCTGTTTGCAGCAGCCAGAGCTTGTACATACTTCACACACTGACCCCTGTGGCACTCTCATTTGTCAGAGCGAGACAAAGCTTAACTAAAAAGGCGAAAAGTCAGGGAGTGGAGCAGAAAAAACCCCCCAAGTCGGGTGGAGTGACAGAATGGGGAGTGACGCTAGATAAACACACAGTGTTATATGTCATAGGCTGCTTAGTATTAACAACCCAACTCCCAAAACAGGTTGAAAAGCAACTGACTAAATCTAATTTAGGTGACCAAAGGGACAAATTTCACTGCAACAGCTCCGATTTCTCTATATTCACATCGATCCCCAGCGTGCCGTGACCCGCTCCACCTAAACATACAGTCTGAGAGGTTATATTGAATCTGTCTGTAACACCTCATAAAGGCCTCCAGCTCCAGGCTAGTTCATCATGTCGGCCCCCCTCCAGCAACACTTTTGCCTCGGGTGATAAATAATTACTCGTCGCAGCCTTGGACTTTTTTTTTTTTTCTTCTGTGGTGTTTGCACGCTGTCCCTTCGCTCGGCACTGTGGCACTCCGACGGCGTCAATTATTAACAAGCTGCTTTTTTTTTTTTTGCCTCGGTGTGTGCGCTCGCTCTGTTGTTGTTTGGGACTTTGTGTCGTTTTCTGGGGCTCAAAGCGAAGTCGAGGTGTAGAGGAGGTCGGTGAGTTTTTCAGCCTCGTGTGTGATGGGCCGATGTCTGTAATGAGGGGGAGGTAAACAGGGGGCGAGCTCTCATTTATTCATAAGGCAAACAGAGACTGTGCAGTGAATGGGAATAAGTGTGTGATGATTTATTTACAGCTATTTGTTTCAGGCCACGCAGGCTAATTTCCCTCTAAAACAACTAGTAATCTTTATGCAACTCTGTCCCACCATGTCTCCGGATGTGCGCCTCATTTTCATTTACTACTCTGGAATAACAGAGATATTTGTACCATCTCACTCTGCCCTGCTGCCTTATTTTAATGTTAATGTACACACTACTGAGGAATAATTGTTGTAAAATGACCCAGTGTGAAGCAAAAATAAGTCATTCTTCCTTTTATGAGCCTAATACTTCAGGAAATGTTCACCTGCAACACAGAATCACCTGGTTGTTGAGGAGTGTCAGATCATCCTCCGCTGGATTTTAATTAATTAAATATATGCTTTGAATCTAATTTACATGAATCATTCTTCCAATATTTATTATTATTTTTCATTTTAACAACTGCTAAGGCCGCAAGTGGAGGTCAAACCTGCGCACCAATCTTCAGTTTGTAAAAATGTGAAGAAAAAAGTGAAAATGCTGCATCAATCCCCCATAAACCCCCCCCAAAAAAGTCCAAATGGAAGAAATAGTCATTTGTGGAAACGCATCATTGCATGCTTATTCTCCCCAAACCCACAAATTGCTCCTAAAATGACAATTGGTGGTTTCAGGGGAGTTATGTTCTGCTGCTGTGCAGCGTCTCAGCTGAATTTCAAGGAAACCTCACCGTGATGAAAAGACTCGGGGGAAGTCGCTGCAACTGGCTGGTGTGTCAGAAACAGTCACAGCTTGTAACTCTGAATAAAACCTCCGTTTGTGTACAGACGAACTAACATATATCATGTTTACGAGCTTTAGAGCTGTTGGTAGTGTAGTGTCGAACTTTGGACAGAGCCTGGTGAGATGTTTCCTCCTTCTCACAGCCTTTATGCTAAAACAAGCTTATTCACATCCTGTAGCTTTATACTTACAGACACAATAGTTTTATTTTCTTTTGCTCAAGAAGAAAACAAACAACTTTATTTCCCAGAACTACTAATTTAATTAGTTTTGAATATTGGACAGAGCCTCGTGGTCTTTATACGAAGGTAAGTTGAGCTGATTCAACTTCTTTCTGTAGCTTCAAACATTTATAAACAGCAGTTTTAGTTAATGTATCATCTAATGAGAGAACAACAATAAAATACATAACTTTCTCAAAACTGTAAATTAAATTAGGTGGGTTTTTGGACTCGAGACCGAGCCTGGCTTACTGTTTCCCCCTGTTCCAGTTTATCTTTCTGTCACACGCTCAACAAGAAAACCAATAACTGTATTTCCCCAAACTACTATTTAACAGTTTGAAGAGAGCATGAAGCTGTTTCCCCTTTTCTTCCAGCCTTTATGCTAAGGTAAGCTAAGTCGCCTTCTGGCTGTAGCTTCATACGAAAACAAGCGCTCAACGTGAATATGAATACCCGTCTCAATACTATTTATTTAACTAGCCTTCCAGCTCTAGCTCCACACTTAACTCCCACATATGTGAGTGGTATGAAATATTCTCATCTGACTCATGGCAAGAACAGGAATAAGTGTATTTTTTCAAAAACTGTCCAACATTTAATTTGACAATGACACAAAACAGAGGAAGCTGAAAAACTGTGCCGTGTGACTAAAAGGTTCCAGCGCTGAGTGGCGTGGCCGACAGAGCCGTCCACTAACAGGGCAAACTTTCTCCTCCCTCGAGGACGCTGTAGACGCTCGACCCTTCAGACAATCTGGCTGCCTTGTTTAGAGTCCTGTCACCCTGGTTTTCATCCCGGAGAAGGAAAATCTGAGCTTAACATGAACACATCTTTAATCATGTGTCAGGATCAATTATCACCCCGTTTGAAAAGCAGCAGCAGCTCTTTTTTTTGAAGGAGGCTGTCTCGAAGGGAGAGGGATGCGTGAAAACTTTTTTCAAAAGTCAAAACACGCACGTCTGGAAAGAGTCCCGCAGCCCAGACAATCTTAATTGCTAATTTCGTGTGTCGTCTGCTGAACTCCGGGCTCAGAAAGTGACAGTTCAAAGAGCAGCTCCTTCGCTTTAATACTGGCATGCAAAAACCCCACGAAATGCCTTTTAATCACGGACAAACAATCGCTCGTTTTCGTGAGAACGCCTGTAAACTTCAGCAGTATAGCTAAACATTTCTCTTAGTGCATTTTTTCACAAAAGCCACAACCTCCCTGTTCTGTCATAACGCGGAAAATCTGGAGGGCGGTTCGAAAAAATGAAATAAAGACACGAAAACTCACCAAGGAGGGAATAATACAGTCTTTCATTCCTCATCAGACTGTATTTTTTGATGGAGAAGGTGTGTTTTAATGAAAATGTTTGGATGAAACAGGTATCTCGCTCACATCTGGCCCTACAGTGCACCAGACACACTTTCTTTTGAAGTTTGAAGATCTCTCTTTAAGATACAGAGTCCATGACAGATAAAGCAAACTTGAAATTGAAAGTGCGACTCAGTCACCGCCTCCCCCCCCTCGGCTGTTTTTTGATGAAGGCTGTGTGTGGAGCGTGCCTGCCGGAGATATTTGCTCAGACTTGGCCGGGGATTAAGGGCTTCTCTTCTGGGATCCAGAGAAAACAGAGGTCTGATCCCCTCCATGTCCCGCCGCGGGGGCACAAACGGGTGGCGGCGGCGGCTGTGTGTTCGTGTGGTGGTGGGTCAGAGTGTGTGTGTGTGTGTGTGCGCTGACGATTTTCCCAATGTATGCGACGCAGCCATGTCTGCATGTACGTATGTGCGACAGGGGAAAGATGCACAAACGTTTCTGAGTGCTGAGCAAATGCCTTCTTCTTCAAAGCGATCTCTCTCTGATCCCTTCGCTTCATCATTTTACATGGCCTATACGTTGCTTAGGGCTCTTCACACACACACACACACACACACACACACACACACACACGCTCTGAACCGTGTTTTTCTTAAAGCGCTGGCGGTTGTTATCGCAGAGCCCACCCAATCTTTTCGCCGCGCTTCTGTAGCGTCTGCATGTGCAAAAACAAGGCTCAAGAGTTTGCGTGTCTGCAGACGGGGGGGTCCGGATGAGTGGAGGGTTTTGGGCGGCTTAAGGTGAGTTAAAGCGAGGTGGGCCGCCAGCTAATTGTGCACAGGTGACTCCACACAGGTGCGACGCTGATGGAATGAGTTAAAGAAATACAAGAAGAAAGAAAACGCGGATCAAAGAGATTCTCGAGGCGAACAGAAATGCCTGGATTTCTGCAGAAGCTCGCCTCCACCCACATCGCGGTCAGCTGTTTTTCAATACGCAGACTTCAAGTCCTCCCTCAGGTCCGTGCCACCGATATTGAGCCGAATGCTCTCTGACAGTGGTGGTCTTTTACGCCGTCCCGCAGCAGATGTTGCCGTTCCGTTTTCTCTTTCATAGTTAGCTGCCCTTCAGAGACTCGAGTGGGAGGATGAAAAACTGTCTCTGTTTATTACTGTGAGGAACCATCGCTGAAGAGGCCCCGCTGACCCACTCAGGGAGGAATAACAAGCAAATTGAACGAGTCAACAAATGGTCGTGAGCCTCCCCTTTTCCCTCCTGCTCCTCCGTGCAGGTTGATACAGTCACAACATCATCTCAGCGCGCCGACGATCGGCATGAATAAGCTTCAGAAATTCGCGGACTGTCAACAGGCTTCCTCCCCTCATCGCGGTTCATCTGCTAAGTGCCTGTCAGTGCAGTTTTTCAAATCAGTCAGGCAGACTGCGGGAGGGGAAGGCCGAGAGACTCCTTCAGCGAAGAAAAAACATTCAGGTGCAGTGGAGGAGGGAGGAAGAGCTGGAGATGGGGAAAGAAAGGACGAGAGTGTTTGGGGAGTAGAGACTGAAAAAGGGCATCAAGAGACGGACAGCTTCTCCCTTCAGGCGCAAGCGTGATTGATATCCGCTGTTACAGTCAGACAGTTCGTCTGTGCAGTGACAGAAGCATGTTCAGAGTATGAAACCCTCATCAGGAGGAGGTGGAGGTGATATGTGCCTGCTAATTGCTCAAGAGCATCAATCAAACAGCAGCACATCACTTCAGTTCTTTAGAAACTTCTCAGCTACTATTTGAAGAGGATTTCTGGCAGGTCGGTTGCCGTCTGACATTCAGTTTGAGGCGGGTTAACGATGCCTGATTAACCCGAACAATCAACGATGTGGCTGTTGGACAATCAGACGAATGTCTGGCGCATCAGACTCTTGAATGGGTAGCTTCATGATCTGATTCCCCAAATGTAGCTCAAAGGACGGTTGATTTACACGTATCAATCACTTTTTTAATTGCCAATATGTGAGCGGATTATAGCGTCACGTGAAAAATAAGACTTTCCTCATCACTCTCGGTTTCTACATAAGCCTGTGGACGGTTTGCTCCAGTTGTTTAACACTGCTGGACTGAGGATTTCTTTGTGAAGGACTCTGGTGAGCAAACCTGCGTGTTATTTTCAATACAGAGTGAGCATTAAGTCCTACGTTTGGTCATGCGGAGAAGGTTATTAAAACCTTTTTTAGTTTTAAAGCTACTACAAGTAACTCTGTGATTTTGTTGTTTTTGGAGGCCCCTGTGGACAAAAGCGGTGGTGTTTTCACTGTCTAAACCACAAACTGTAATGCCAAAACTAAAATTCTGTGAAGAAAAACCTCCTCCTGCTTCTTGTTAACGGTAACTTTGCCTTGAAAAATGTAAACACAGGCTCTTCCAGTCTGCACGGACCCTCAGCAGGCGTTAAGAAATACTATAATTGTAGCAGTTTTAAATACTATAGTAGAATGTCAAGTTAATAGTTGTTTATTTAAGCAGCAAACTGTTGTAGTTTGTGCATAAATGATCTTCTAAATTACACATGCGAGCTGGGAGTAAGTGCACGTCAAAGTCAGTGCACCCAGGAGTGCTACTCCAGCTTTCTTGACATTTTTCTCCCAAAAAAAGCTCGTACCTCTGAGTCTTCAAGCTGCCAAGGAGCTGCCAAGAGACCTGGAATAAGGCTTCCAGCTTGCAAGCATCTTTTAAAAAATCCTCACTGCCTCTTTTGACACTCTGCCCTGGAGGCTGGACCGAGATAAGCAGAGACAATATGTGAAGGTGTAACGGTGGAGATAGCAGAGAAGCAGGGGAGCGCTCTTACGATTCTGCAGGAAGCCGAGCTCGTCAGATGCGTGAGCAGCACTGTAATGACTTTAATGTTCCCCTTAACGTCGTGGAAACGGTTTCCTGTTACACTGTGTGCATACATTTTTTGAGGGGGAAATCACTGCCATGACAAATAGAAAAAAGGCCAGCGCGATTAACATATTTACATATAACATCTTTTATTCAAGGAGTGCCTTTTAAAAACCCCAACAACTTTAAGAAAACAACTGTCGGTACAGCACAGTTAGATTGGTAACGTAATACCCCCCCGAAATCTACAGTACATTAGGTTTATTCTCTGATGCTCCCACTGTTGATTTTGTGTCTTTCGAGGCACATCTGCTTTTCAGAAAGTGGCTCTCAATACAAGTAGACAGAAATTAGGAACACAACTCCGCCATTGTTCTCATGCTCCCTGGGTTTTTAAAGAGACTTCCACGCACACATCGCCTCGAGGCAAAGGAAGGCCAGTGACATCAAGTGTATTCAATTCACAAGGAGGCATGTTGAGGAAATCTGAGTCAGAGTTTGGGACGGAGGGTCTTTTTTTTCCCCCTCCACCAGAGTCGCTGTTGCTTGAATAACAGCGAGGGCCATCTTTTGCCTGTGACGACTCCTAAACTCTGCAATGAAGACTAAGCGATCGTCCGCGTATCGTAAATACAAATTAGAATGGACGACCTGAATTTAAAATAAAGGATAACATGTTTTTAGTGTTCAGTATAAAACAAAACAAAGCTCTAAAGGCATGGGGCGTATAATAATCATAATAATAATAATAATAATAAGAAGAAAGCAAATATTCACTGAGGAGTTATTCAACATACATACTGCTTATTTACTTCTTGAATAAATACTTTTCAAAAATACATATATTTTTTATCTTTTTAATATCCTTTTTTTCCTAGAAAAATGTTAAAATTTGAAAGCAGCTATGTATGTTTTTTTTAAAATATGGCCTTAAATCACTCGGTAACGCCGCCGGACACAACATGATTCCACCCAATCTTCTTAAAGAAGCAACTGCATAATACAACATTTGTGTCACAGACTTCAAACTAAAAGAAAACAAAAACAGTTCATCAAATAGTGCAGGGAGATATGACGCAAATCCTTCCACAACTCAACAAGTTTTTTCCAGAAGAAAACATCTCCGTGATTGTGGACTCGAGGCAGCGCTGAAGGTGAAAAATGTAACCATGAAAATATTGCATATCTGGGGTGCCACTGAGGGGAGATCGGGCCTCTTCCCCTCCGGTAACAGCCACATATTGCTTCGGGTTAGTGCTGAGGACGGAGTACAAGGAACACTGTTTGGGGAAAATAACATCTTCAGGACAAAGTTGAAATATTTCAAGAATAAAATATAAATTTCAGATATTTTAGGGATGAAAATTGAGAATAACCTACTGCTGTTACTGTCACACTTTGGTTGTTATATTCTCAAAATGTAATAATCTAAAAACCTGACATACATTTTTTAAATATTTAGAATAAATCATAACATCGATATAAAAATAACACAATTAAATTAAATTTTACGATAATATAAATACAATATTAATGTTGCAAGAAGAAAAGTCATGGCATGATGAATATGAAGTCGTACATGTGTGAGATAACATAATATTATGAGAATAAAGACATTTTCATGTGGAAAGGTTATGATTTGAGGATATAACAAACAAAATGTTAAAATCAAGATTACGCCTGTTTGAGCACCTGGAGTATTACGTTATTCACAACGTATTTCACTTAATTTTTGTGAATTTTCCGCCGTAGCGTTCGACTTTTCTTGAAATATTCCAACTTGACTCTAAAAAAGTCATATTTCCCCCCTACAGTACTCTTCATACTCCCTTGCAGTATTTTCTCACCGTCCTCAGTGTCACAGACAAAAACACATTCAGTCTTCCCAGCCAAAGAAACGTCCCGTCATCTGGTAGAACTTCATGTTGAAGGGCCTGTAGAAGTCCCGTAGCCTCTGCACCACCTCCGGGTCAATGTTCGGATGGGTCCGCCCTTTGGTTTTGCCCAGGCAGTGGGGCTTGCTGCTGCCCTCTGCCTTCTTGAGGCACGGGAAACCCTTGGTCTGGTTGAAGTAAAAGTGTTTGTCTGTGATGATCCTCTTGAGCCCCAGGAAGTCCTGCACGCGGCCCAGCTCTCCGGCCGGGTCGGTGATCAAACGCTCGCCGCTCACGAACAGGATCTGGCCCATGGGGAAGTACTGCAGCCAGTTGTCCAGGTGCTTGGCGTAGATGCCGATCTGGATGGCGCTCCACGAGGTGTCGATGAGCCCGGTAGTCCTGTTTTTGAAGGTGAGGCTCTCGAAAGAGGGAATGTCGGGCTTCTTGGACAGAGTCTGCGTGTAGTCCGAGATAGCCCTGGTGACCGGGTCCCTCACTACCACGATCAGCTTGGTGTCCCGGGACATGGCGGATATCCTGGCTGGAGCCTCTCTGGTCACAAAGTAGCTGGGGGTTTTCTCCATGGTGATCTGGCCCTCCAGGGTCTTGGGCATCAGCTCCCTGCGAGTAGAAAAATAGAAAAAGGGGAAGTGAGATATTTGTTTGACTTGAACTCCTGACTGAATCACACCGAGCAACTGTCACAGTTGTACAACCGCTCTTGTTACAATAAACATTAAAACTGGATGAACTCAGGCTATGTCATCAAAAAACGTTGAATCCAATCAATCCAGAATAACAACTGGGAACGGTTTGTTTTTAGTCGTTTATTTATTTGATCTCTTGTCAGGTGTCTTTTTTTCCTTCAAGCTCAATTAGCTACCAAGAGGTGTGACCAAATAATTATATGCAGTTTTAGCGCCGCAGCACCACGTTCTGGATGTAAAGAACATTCTTGCGGTGATAGTATGCAGATGCTACCTCATGTGTTCCTTAATGTAGCCTGAGGGCTTGTGAAATCAAGAAGGGGGCACTCCCTCGGGTCCATTTGAAAGAGGGTATTCTTCACTCTGACAGGGCGCGGAAAGAAAAACGTCCATCTCTATACCCATACTATGGTAGTGCCGGTTATAAAATATTGATATTTGAGCTGAAAGGCCGTCCAAGCATAATTGATCACCTTCCTGTCTTTCACTTTTGGTGGAAAAACATCAGAAAACATGCTGTTTTTTCATCATTTTTAATATCACCCTCTGGTGGATTGTGAGAAATGAGTGTTTGCCTCCTCACAGCAGTGTTCCTGTGGTTTAACACTGTATTAATTTGGAAACATAATTTCGGAGAGTTGCTCTTGTTTGTAGGTGTTATGAACAGTTTCCACTTGAGCAATCTGAACACACAGAGTAAATATATTCATCAATTGGTATTCAAACTGTGTTCACCTCCTATGAAATTAAATCCTACTGATGGGAAGTTTACGCATAAGTCCTGCCTTTAAATATTTACACCGGCAGAGTTCAACTCGGCATAACCTGCCCTGCAACATTTATTTATTTGGGAAAGATTTCCCCTAAATGTGCTGGAGCCCTTTTCTGCCACGGGCTCACAAAAGGGATGGGAAACAAGCTAATCCATTTGGCCATGCCACCCCTCTTCTCCCACTCCTCTTTCTCCGCTTTTTCCTTCTGCCCAGCTGCCTTCGGGACAGTGACCTTAAGCAAAGCGAGGTAAAAGCAGCCCCATGAATGATTAACGCTCCCTCCCTCTGCCATTTAGAGCCTCTGCAGAATACAGCTTTAAAATTCACCAAAGTACAGAATGCAGGCGTCAATTATTCATCTGCTTGGCTGCTGCTGCTTAAAGCGAGGACTGGCGCTGACAAAGTGGCCCAGGCTGCTTCCAGGGTAGACGCCGTTTGCCGCCCGTGACAGAACTACTGAGACCCTGAAGGAGGGGAGGTCCTCTTCCAATTTCTTAAGAGTGCTCAACACTTTAATCTGTTGTTTCTAGGCCTCGTACGAACAGCGGCAAGGAACTGGCATGTGCAGGCGCAACTACTGCAAAGTGTCTTTTTCTGATGTCATGTGATGGGCACCGATTTTCTGCCCTGCTGGAAGAGGCTGGTAAACAATCATGCTCCGTTTAACATACACAGAATGGGATGAGACAGAGGGCACTGAGATCTTTGCTCAGGACGAAGCCTTTAGAAAAACAGCATGCATTTCTAAAAGACACCAGCAGTCGTGGTGACTGGAGTGTGATGGCTGGTTTCACTGAGGGCTCCCCCCAACGAGTCCTCCGAATTAAAAGACAAATTGCATAGTTTGTAATTGCCCCTCGAGATGACACATATAAGCCATTTCTGATCTGACGTCCCTATTAGGCTGATGAACGATGCCATCATCCATCACTGATGGTTGACAGCCATCGACTACTGAGCCCCGACCATCGTAACATTGTGAGACATTTTGCAGAGGAAAGGAAAAGATGTTTGTGGCTGCTCAGTGCGCCAACGTTACGTCTTCATGTCCCGTTTATTATGAGTTTTCTTAGCTTCGCTTCTTCAGTATAGCAAGGTTAGTTTGCTAACTTTGTTTCGAGCTTCTGAGGACGAACAGCTACATTACGGATATCGTCATATGCCAATTCAGCAGATATCACCCAACTCGAGTCCCTATCAGCAGGACTACATCCTGAAAATCAGTGTAACTGAAGTAACAATGTCAAATCATTTCTCCCTCACTCCTTTCCTTCAAGACTCTAAGATCATTCCTATGGCTCCGAAACATATTTGTCACTCGGACTTAAATGTGAAGTTTCTGGGGATTTGCTGAAACAAGTGATGCTGCTGTTTTTCTTGGGAAAGGACATTTTCTTTTCCTCGGTCATGACTGCAAACGTGACGGAAAAACAAACCGAGTGGACGCTGGGACTCACTGCTGAAACCTCTGGAGATGTCGTCGGCCTATCAGCGAAACATTGAGGAAGGAGGGCGCCCGCTTGATAACCCGGAAGGTGCCATCACTCACTTTACAATCCCACAGAGTCAAAACAGCAGCGTACACAAAAAAGGGATATTAACATCTAGTCCTACATAACAGATCTTGGGAGAGGACATTTTCAGTCACTGAGGTGACAGCACGAGTGCATCTTTGCCACTTTTCCTTATGCTCATTCGAGGCTTTATAACAGCTGCCGGTTGCACTCAGCATATGAAGTGAAACTGATCTAAAAGCAATAAGTCAATACCTTCAGGTCAATGTCAAAACATACTCTACGCTTTGTGGCTGAGTGTTTCTCAGTGGATGTTCTCTGCGAGGAACAAAACATGAGGTCAGCACCGAGGGGACACGCAGGAAGTGGTCGATAACAGCAAGAACGGCAACACAGGTGCAACGATGTCTCGACATCCGCCTGCGACACTGACCGTCACCCGACCTCCAGAGTCCTCTCAGTATCTGCGGCCTCTCCCACAGCTGTGTAAAGACGGACTCGGACAAGGCTCCTTTCCTCCCACATTAGCTCTGCCCCATCGCCCCAAGAGTCCAGAGCGAGGCTGGATAATGGTGCTTTAAAACAACCTCGGTGCCACCCGGGACTGCAATGGCTACTAAGCTGACAGGTCAATAATAAAGAACACGGAGACTAAATATTGATAAAAGGGGGGGGGATCCCAGACGCTTGCACGCTTAGGAAGTCATCACGAGCGTCTTTCCTGCCTGTACTGGCGACATGCTGATGTGGGAGCCACTACACTCCTCGGACAGCCTTTACAGGAGAGCCACGACTTTATGATGCAAAAGAGAACATTATTGTTTTATGAAAAAGAAATGAGCCCGTACTAAAGGAAGCATCTATATTTGATGGAGTGCGTCGAGCCTGTTCTGTGGTCGATGCACTCACAGCGGTGGTGGGGGCACTCTGGAGGGGTTTTCAGGGTCAGTGAGGTATGTGGTACGGCGTGCAACGTGAAGGCACTCGTGTTTTGAAGTCCAAGTATGGAGGTCATACAGCACCAGTGTATTCAGGTTGATGTAAATGTTTTAGTTATTGTGAGACTGGTCATATGAAACGGATGCTTGTGACATGACATTTTGTTTTCTTTTTTGGCAGATACAATTTAAACAAACTTCGGCCTGCAACTAATTATTGATGACTATGATTATATGATTGTGAGTAATCCTCTCCTCGGATGAAAAAGTGACATCATTGGCCCCTACGTGCAACTCAACTTGCTGATGGTTTGTTTCAGAAATTTGGGTGTGTTACGCTCGTAGCGGCTAATGTAGCCTCTAGCCTCGAGCAGAGATGAGGAGTCCACTCCACATTCGCGGACTTTATAATTTCCAAACATAAAGTTTCCAGTTCGAACCCACGTTTGCCTCAAGTTACGTCAGTTGAAACAATTTTCGCACCTCCCTCTGGAGCCACAAAAGTCTTTATGCAAAGTCTTTTTTCATGGCGGTGTCTTGAAATCATTACCTTGTCTGACCCGCAGTTGAAAACGAGGAAAGACACAAATTAGAGGTCTGCTTGGTCGCTATTAACCGAAACCTGACCCGTCACCCGAGTCAGTCCGTTTCGATAGTGTCCCATTTTCTCTCCTGGAGGTCCTGTGTTTGTGTGTCAACATGTTGGCTCTCCCTCTCTCTATTTTGGTTTGTTTAGTTCCAACACATTTCAGCTTGGATGTAATTATCCTTGGATTTATTTAGAACTGTTCTGACGGTTCTTGGGTATCTTTCAGATCCGGTCTCATTATTCAAAAAAGACATTTTTGCACGTCACACTTGGATAAGTTTTAGAAAGGTTCTGGACTTGTGAGGACCTCTTATACGAAGTGTCACATTTGAGGAGTTTGAACCAGCTCCTTCTTACCAGAAACATTATTTTTTTTAATCAATTTTCTGTCAGTCAAGTGACTAGTACGTTTATCTATTATTCAAGTAAAGAACTTTAATTCTCAACTTTTTAAGTTCAAGTTGGGCGAAGGAGTAAGGAACACTTGGTTTTACAGTACGTGCGCTCCACTGGGGTATGTCTTTCCATGCTACAGCAGAAGCACGCAGCTCTTTTTCTAACGAAACTTTATTGGCAGGCTAGGTGATGTAACAGATGACAAACCATCCAAGTGCTCGAAAATTTACTGCAGTTCCAGATTACGCTTTGATGTCTTCATCGCGCTGCTAAAATACGACTCCCTCAGCACAGCGATGCATGAAACACAGGCAGCGGGATCGACTCATGAAACGAGACACAGACCCAAAAACCGAAATAAGAAACACGGAGCGCATGAACCCTGGCCCTCCCTTTAAATCAAATTCACTGCCCTGGCATGCGTTTAAGTTCTGGGGGGAGGAAACAAGCAGAAAACATGTAGGATGTAAGATATTTAGAGCAGAGCAAACAGCTTGTGTACATGACAGAACATAACACATGTTGTAACCGTACGTCATCCCTCTCATATGGAAACAACTAGCTGGGAAAAGGATGCCAGGAGCTCATTCAGGCTTCTATTCCCTATTAAAAAAACCAAATCCAATGTACACAGTAACGTGCAGTACATCACTCAATGCGTCCTTTGTAGGCTCGTCTATAAAGTAACCACTTTGGAATAAAGGGCCTGACGCATCGCTGCTTTTCGTTTCCCTCCTGAACAGAATTTCACTCGCAAAACTAACTCAACTCTGCCCTCAGATACAGGCAGTGACTCATGTCTGCCTGTTGTACGAACGCCAGAAAAGTCCGACTGTGCCATAAGGTCTTATTTACTGTAAAGCAGGCGCATGCAGAAATATGACAACTTGACATGTGAATTAGGGAGGAGTAAAAACTAACAAGCGATCGGCGCTGAATGGGCGTTTTCCTGGTGCTATCCTGGACTTCCTAGAAAAGGGACTTGAACATCGGGAGTTGTGAAGACGTACAGGCGAGTGGGCATGATCGCTGTCCACTCCCCCCCCCCCAAAAGCCTTTGATTCATTTTTCCTCATCTAGCAGGGAGCCCTGGCAGACATTACTACACTCCCACAGTGTTCCCTGCCACTACCACCAGATAATAATCTTGTAATTGGCTCAATATTTCTGCTGTTTGCAGGCAAAGCAAAGGCCAGCGCCGCTCTTGGTGGCTTGGACTCACCAAGATATTTTCCAGGTCAGTGGATAGCTAGCGGAGGTCAGAGAGAAAAAGAGGGGGAGGAAGGAGGGAGAGGGTGATTTAGAGTAATGGCTGCTGTGCGGTGAGGGGAAAGCCCACAGCTCTGAGCCTCGGAGCTTTGCTGCTCTGCCAACCTTGTGCAACAACACAGCTCTTAACCTGCCCTGCGGGCTGCAAATCGCCGGCAGCGCTGCCGCACATAAAAGCTACAATGGCACACATATGACGTGGGGTGTCAGCCCGTAACGGCTTCTGCAAATTACTCCGGGAATCCCATGGAAACACTAATGATCGACAAAATGACATGTTTGCTATCAACTCTCATTCACCTCCCTTCGTGTTAATCACATACTTCAGGAGGTGGGCAGCGAGTGGCGCAGCTGAGGCTGGATGGCAGCAGATCCAGCTACATATAACTCAGGGATTACAGGTGTGAGCTTCCCAGCAGCACATCGGGATAATCGTCCGTTTTACGACCCTGACAGTCTCAGTCTGCGTAGATCAGCCCGCGTGACCTTTTTTTCCCCACATGCACTGTCACCTTTGGCTGTGCACCTGCGCTTTACAGCTGTAAATCCTCCCCCTCCTCCTGGACAGTTAAGTACTCCTCCGACATGACTACACAGGATTACTGCCGATCGAATCGCACAGCTTCCACGACCGAATCGAGTGCCTTCAGTTTTCTGTTGCTCGGGCAAGAAATGTGCAGAATCTCACACTCAGCAGAGGCTTTATCTGGTCGTATCTTCCCTTTTTATTGTGACCAAATGGGGCCGTTATGACCAAATATCGCTCATGAGACTCCAATCACACTGAGAACAGGAGCCTTTCCAAAACAATTTGTTAACCTACTCTCTGAAGTGTGTTCTTTCATTTTGTTGAGGCATTTATTTACCATACGACTTGGCATGTTGGGTTTAAGTGTGTTTCTCTGTGCATCTCCCATAGACTTCAATACAGGTGTCACCTCAGTCTGGGACCCTTCCTTCCTCAGTTAAAGGTTTGTCAGTCATGAAATCACTTGTTGTTGCCCTTGATTGTAATCTTAGCTCCCCTCAGTTAGTCTTTGACAGGAAAGTCTTGTTCAAATATAGAGGAAACATGCTGTGGCTTGTTTGTCTTGTGCCGTTGGAAGTCGTTTTGCTTGTGGGGAAGCTAAATCTCTGCAAAAGAGAAGGTTAAGAGCTGCGTGCATCCAGGTAAGGGATGGTGTAACTTCCCACTATTAGTGTGTAGGTTTCTAGCTCGGAGGTTGTCAGTCTAAAGGTCAAGACTACTCTTTGGTAAGTAAGTAGAGAGAAGAAAACTTCTATTCTGACCCGGTTCTGACTTCACTTTGCTTCGTATGTGGCTAATTTGTCCAACCTCCCCCGCAAAAAAGTTAAATTATTAGATTCAGACCTCACATCTGAAAACCATCTTCTGTTTCTCAGTTTTGATGCAACCTTGGCCACCATTTTAAGGTTTTTCTTCCCACAATTTATTAGCACTTGAGCTTTATAGTGAAGCAACCAATGAGATGTTGATCAGCATCATTTGAAAGCGATGAAGATGGGGACGCTGCGGGGGAAAAAAACTTGTTTTTTCAACAAAACAAAAGCATATTCTCATCCTGAGTCAGGGAAGAAATTATCCGAGGTGGGCTCTTCGAATTAAAGAGTGAAATCAGAGCGGTACATGGGAACTGTAGGGGGTCGGAAGCAATTTTGAGAGACATACAATTACAAGATAAGAGCGGTCTATTCCTGGAAAACAACATGGGAGGACAGGGTCGACTGTTTTCCTCTGGGAAATGGCATGGTTTTGATAGAGAATAAGTAGGAAAGGGAAAGAAACCCTGCACGACACCGGGGACACATAAGATAACAATGTCCGTGTGGATGAAAAACTTTAGAAAATGTCAGCTTTTTTAAATTACAGGAAACTCATTGTCAGATTGATGATT
The DNA here is from genome assembly GCF_965226575.1 of Pagrus pagrus. Classification (NCBI taxonomy): domain Eukaryota; kingdom Metazoa; phylum Chordata; class Actinopteri; order Spariformes; family Sparidae; genus Pagrus; species Pagrus pagrus. The sequence goes on along the minus strand of NC_140208.1, from coordinate 3,606,179 downwards.
AGTCGTGTTTCAGATTAGACGAAGGAGGGATGTGAAAGAGGTTTTCTGAAAGCTTGTGTCTGCGAGGAGGAGAGCAGGAAATTAAGACTGAAAAATGGAAAAGTGTTTAACGTCAGCGTCATTAATAAAACAACTTTCCAGTGATATTAAAAAACTTAAAAGTCAAAAAAAACAACTTCCCCGATGATAGTAGTCGACAAAGACAAGTGGAAGATAAAGCCGCTGCGCTCCCTCGGGCTTAGACGGTGGAAAAAGCAATAAAAGGAAAGTTAATCAACAACACGAGAGTCGACTGTGGAGGGAGAGCGAACACTGGAAATGGTACAAAGCCCCATAAGTTGTGTTGTCTGTTCTCATTTGTCTTAAGATTCAGTCACATTTGGGTATTAGCTGGTGAAAGCATTCATTCATTCAGACTCTTCTAGCCTCAAACACAGGGCTTGAAAAAAAAAAAAAAAAAAAAATACCGCTGGCTTGTTGCCATCGCAATTTATCTCAGTTGAAATGTTTGGCTACACTCGGAAAGTTTCATACACACTCAAATATTAGAGAGCTCATAAATAATGTCCGGGAGAAGAAAAAATAATCAGACCTATTCGATTTGTTACTCGGTGAAGTTGATTATAAATGGGGCTCAGGAATAATACTGTATCGTACGCTGTAGTAAAAACAAGTCCTGTATAAATAAATCTCCCTGCTGGACACTCGCCTCACCACAAAGCTCTGACTTTTTCCCTCTCTCTTTTTTTTTCTTTCCATACAACAACAGCTACGCGATTTAGTTAAAACATTTATAGAGTTAGTTTTGCGGTATGTTCTTATAAATTTATCAGCAGCGTTTTTTTAACAGAATCCTTCTTTTTGAGTGTAAGTAAGTCCCCGGTTTGTTGCGTAAGGCTGAAAAAAAAAAAAGCTTTATCTTTATAGCGACTTGCTTGTGAATTATTCACCCTCTCTAACTGTGGTGGAAGACTGAGAGGGAGGCAGAGAGGCTCCATCTGAAGCCTTTCTTTTACACATCAACTAGCAGAGACCGCTGACTTCCACATCACATCCAGGCTGCGTATCAGCAGAGAGGATGGAGGGGGAGGAGGAGGGCGAGGTGCGGGGAGGAGGAGGAGGGTGAGATGGGTGAGAGTGATGAGAGCTCCAAAAAAAGAAAGATGAGGGAAAAACAGACACAGACAGAAATATCCCATTTTTTTCACGACTGGCATTTTGCTGTATATGATTATGTAACTTTATCCCAAAGTAGTTTGTAAAAGATCATTCTGACAAGAAACACAAGTGCTCAGATGATCGTGCCAGTATATCGACTTTTTAAGGTATATTTTTAAAGGATTATCTCATCTTAGCGATATATTTTAAATGACGTACAGGTTGAGACAATACCGTTTAAGAATCGTGGCATCGTCATCTTAGAATATGCCTGTGTCATCAGCGAAGAAAAAAAATCCATTAATGGAAAAACCTGGTCATTCAGTACATTCAGGTCGTCAGCTGACCTCATTTTTTTGTGCACGTAACGTAACCTGACCAACTGAATCAACCCCAGATCGTAACACTGCCCCCACAGGCTCGTACGGTAGGCGCTAGGCGTGATGGGTGCATCACTTCATCGGCCGCTTGGACTCATCAGACCACATGACCCTTTTCCATCAACTCCAGAGTCCAATCTTTATGCTCCCCAGCAAATTGAAGCCTGTTTTCCCCAATTGGCCTCAATGATAAGTGGTTTTCTTAAGGCTGCACAGCTGTTTAGCCCCAATCCCTTCATTTCTCTTCACATTGTGGTGTGGAAATGCTTTTACTTTCACTATTAAACACAGCCGAGACTTCTTACTGGTGATTTGTTTACGATTTGATTTAACGTTTAAGTGATCTCCGATCACGATCACTCAAGATTTTCTTTTCCGACCACATTTCTTCCTGGAAGACGACGGTTCACCACCATCCTCTCAGGTTTGAATAATGTATTGGACAGGACTTAGTAGGTTCAGCAATCGTCTTAGTTGTTTTCTTTGCTTGATGCAGGCCAATAATATCTGAAACGGAGTAACATCTTTTCCACGAGCAGAGGATATGTCTTCCCACATGGTTGTGTAAGAAATGCATCAGTTAGGGTTCAATAACTTAGATTAATGACTGCAGTAATTATCCAGTGGAAGGCTCTTACCTATTTGCTTGGTTAAATCCAGGTGGTGACCTTTCTTTTGGCCAGGCTGTGTATTTTCCTGTCTGTTAGCTAACTCTAATATACCGGTATTGTACATATTTGCAGATTTACTCTGGCTCTGAGTCTACATGGGTTTCTCCTGTAGCCCAAAGCTGTTTGTTTTCTCTCAGTCCTGCTCAGATCAAGAGAAAACTAAGCCCTACTTATCTCTAACACTGTTGGCTTTACAGAGATTTAGGTGAACAATAAAAATACATATGTGGCCACGAGGAGATAGTTCTCGTTCACACCTCCCCGAGTGGTTTGAGCAATTGAATTTTTATCTGTACGCGACGCCGCTTCGGTACATTTACACCTCGGTTTTCATGTGACAAACGATCACTCGAGATGCATTTCAGTGATGGGTTGAGAGAGTAAGCCTGTGTCCGAAGTAGCCGAGATGCTGAACCGAGTCTGATTATTGCCTGGAGAGTCTGTAAAACCCCACACGAACTGAAAACAAGCCAACAGAGATGAGAGGCTACGTTCTGCATTTAGTGATTAATGCTCCATTTAACCACATTATGAACCAAACACCTAAATATAACCCAAAAAACTGCAGCTCTGCATTGTGTCTTATACCATCAAATGGGGGTGTACGTGTCGTGGAGTGGATTCTTAGACGCAGCGCTCGCATTACTTTTTCATATCTTCTCTTGACCCACTTGTTCAGAGTTACAGTTTGAGACAGAGCATGTGGAGATGACACTTCAGTGGGATCGGCTTTGCGAACGGCTTCAATGCTATTTTTCTTTTCTGCCAAGTCAGTTTTTTAGGGTCTCAACAGCTCGTGCGAGATAAGACACTTAAACTCGGGTTTAATACCAAAGCTCATTTTCAAGGTATTGTGTTTTCCTGAATGTTCGCTTGAACACTGAAGGTGGCCTCATTAACACATTTCAAGTGGTCTTTCCCTGCAGCCCTCTTTATCCCTTTTTTCTCTCTCTATAGTTTCTAGTAGTGAAATAATCTGCAGCACTTGATTCAAACGGAAACCGTTTCAATGGGTATTTAAATTCTACATTTAAGCCTGATTTGAATACAAAAAATGGAAAGGAAAAAAAAAAAAGAAGCCGTGTGTCAAATGCATGAGAGCAAAAATTAAAATTTGTTCGGAGCCAAATGGAAAGCTTTGAGGGGACTGCTCTGCGATAATTACCCATGACAAAAGGCTAGGGCTTTTGTCTTTGGGACCATTACCATGGTGATTTTCAAGCTGCTGAAACATTCAATATAAACATTTCAGTCTGCTGAATATGCCACATAGACTGTCAGTGTTATGAGCCACATCTCTGCTGGCACACATCCTGACTGCTGCCGCTGAGAGCAGAAGAAGAAGCAACTCAAATATCAGAGCTCAGAAGACATAAAAGCTTGTGATTTAAAAAAAATAATAAGTCTGATAACTAAAGCCCAGTTTCAGATCCGTCAACAAACACAAACTGATGGGCTGGCAAAAAAAAAGACAATCCCTTCTGCCTCCTCCTCGTCTTTGTAGACTGAGAGACGCTGGAAGCAGCATGCCTGAACATTTCTCCTCAGCTCAGCGCGCTCATATTGATTTCACCAGCAAACATTTAAAACCGTTTGACATTTTCTCTTTTTTATTGGGGTGAACACTCCCAAATGTTCAGCCTTTTGTGTGTGCTGCACTTTTATATTTTCCTCCCTTTAAAAGATTTTTTTTTGGGAGCTTCAATGAAGGAACGGCTCCACGAGGACACGATGGTGTTTCTTTAGAGATTTCTCTTCTATCCCCCTGATGGCAGAGCAGAAAGCTTGTCTGTTCTGCCATTTTCCTTTATGATCTAATATGTATTCCAGGAGGCTCAGTGTTGTAAAATCAGTGATTAAGCTTTCAATGAAATGTGAGCAGATTCAAGCTTAAAAAGCACTTGGTCATTAAACTCTCGGGACGATCTTAAAGTGTGTTTAAAAAGTATGTTACAGTACAGCATCACTCCACAGCAACACGCATGTCTGTTATCGTCTCGCATTAAAAACGGTATAACTCTTTGCGTCAGTGCGGCTCGTGTCCTTATCGAGCTCTGCTCCATTAAACCCTCCTGATATAAACACCCAGAGACGGCGTTGGCGCTGATAAATTACAGCTCATTTCAAACTCGACAATCAACAATCCAGAGACACTTTTTAAAGCAGTTTTCTTGCTTCTCTGCATCTGTTTTCCATTAGACTGTAAGAGGCGAGGCAGAGAAGGACTCGCCATGGTTTGTGTTTCACCAGAACGGGAGACGAGCATCCAGCCGGGAAGCTCCTGTTAAAAATGACTGAGTTATTGTCATGGTAACCTGAAGGGAGGAGCCATTTAAGAAGTTAATGGTAAAGATAAATATTCTGTTTTCTTTTGTCAGGACACCCCATGAAAAGACCAAAACTAAAAACATGTTAGTTCATCTCTCAATACTTCCTGAGTTCCCCCCCAAGCTCATTAGTTGAGGATGTAAATCTTCAGTGAGTCAGTTAAAGGAAAAGGTCACTCTAAAATTTAAGGTTCAGTCATCATCTACTCAGTAAAACAGAGTTGCAGTGTTCTCCTAAACAACTGAAGTAGCTGGTGAAGCAGCTCCTCCAGCTTCATCTACGTCTCCTGAAGCCCCGAAACTGATGAGACGTTATTTACAACCTCGACTAACAGTGAAGTTCATGCCCCCGACTTCTTCAGACCAGGTGCATGCTGACGCTTTTAGCCTAGAAGCTACAGTGAACAACAGAACATCTTCTCAAACCAATCTGGGATCTTCTGAAGACCTCCGAACAAGATGTTGGAGCCATTTTATATGTTTCTTTCAGTTGTTAGAGACAAGTCTCCAGCTACTTCAAGTGTTTAGCAGAATGCTGCAACGCTGTTTTGCTGTGAAGCTCCAGAAATGTTTTGTGGACTTCACCCGACTCTGGATCAGCATCAGAGGAGCAGATAATGAGTGAATTTAGATTTTAATGTCAGCTATTTTCAACAATAATATATATGAGACTTGTTTTTAGTCGGGCGTTCTCAATAATATTCCGATTCTATCTAACAACAACCAAACAAATATCTTGGGGACTATTTCCAGTCGTGGATTTATACCCTTTAGGTGCACTTTGTGATTGTTTATGGCAGCAGGACGACCCCTGTGTTTATTTAAATGAAGGAACGTGACACCAGATGTAACAGTGTTGGCTCACAGATGTGGTCTTTAATACAACAAACAATGGAGCTCTGTATCACAGAGGAATAAGATATATCAGGCTGACAAAGAAGCTGGACTTGAAGAAGGAGCCAATGAGGAGGAGCTGGGTGTGGTGGCATGACTGTAATGTGTGTGTGTGTGTGTGTTGTGTGGCTGCTACTTCATTATAAATCATCCTCGTGGAGACGATGTCACGTGCATCCCGAACCAGAATATCTGCTTTAATCTTAAAAATCAACTTCCATCTCGCAGCAGCAGGTAAAACACATCCACATCCTGATTATACAACAACGAGGCACAACTGCACTCAAAGTCCACCCCGCGCTCGTACAACACGCACAATTAAAGTCAGAGCTTGACAGGTTGAAAGTCTGCTGGCACACTTCTGAGCGCTCCGACTGCAAACCGCCAGGGATGTTTTTTTTTTTTTAAAATAGAACAAACTTCTGAAAAGGAGTCATTGTCCTGTTCAAAATGCAAAGCATATATAGAGAGGAGCCAAAATTAGTCAGGTGGCGTCTGAGCCAACAGCGCTGGCAGATCTTCTCCCTGTGAACTCAGAACATCATTGTATTTAACTCTCAGACACTGCGGACCGGCCTCGCAGCAGCAGCACAGCGCCGGTGTCGGTTTCATGCCATCGCGCTGAATTGCATTACTGTTTCTTTACAGTACTTTGTCTCAGGACTCGCAGGCAGTAAAACACCGTTTTCATATGAAACTCGATAGCTGTGACATAATGAGAGCCACATATTTGACAGTTGACTTTAACCAGTTTTTAGGAGTCTAAGCAAACCAGCGCTGCACGTACAAAACCCGAGAGCTCGAGTTTCTTGCTCGAGCTAACGGCAGATAGACGGTGTGAGATCCTGAGCGAGGGGAGTGCAGAGAAGGCTGGTGGGGGGGGATAAGAGTCAAGCATCAGGCGGACAGCAGCAGTATCGGGGAGTGTAGAAGTGATTACACTGTCTCCGTGCTCTCTTCCTCTCTGTCTGCTGCCTTCCCCCCCCCCCCACACACATTTCATTTTCTCCCTCCTCCTCCTCCCTCCATCCTTCTTACTCCCAGGCTCAGAATACAAAGCGCCTGGCACCATCGCATCGCTTTTCCTCATCTTTGTGCCAAAGCCACAACAGAGCACACACAGGCGAGCTCGCACCCTCCTCGCCGCCCTGCCACCGCACAAGAATCAGAGATTAGCATGTATGAATGCTCCCCTCTTATCGCGTCTTTTGACATAAACTCATTACAAACAGGTTCGCTCGATCTCTCCGGGGTTTCTTTTTTTGTAGTGCCAGAGAGACACAGACAGAGGACGGTGAAGATTATGTTCCTGTAGTCGCATCGAGGAGCATTAAATATTTCATCATTTATTTATTTTTTAAAACATCCTGGAGAATAAATAATGAGCTTGGCAATAACAAGTTACCAAAAATGAATTACGCTCACCGGGGAAGGAGACTGAATGCAGTTCGGAGGAGGTGTCGGGGTTAAAGACATGGTCGAATGCGTGATTTCCATTTTTGCGTCCATTGCATTATCCATTAAATAAATAGCCCGGGGAAAATGGAAAGTTTGTGCGGCTCGTTTTCTGTCGAGGCAGCAGCGCCGTGCATAACGAACAGGTGATGTCGAGGCGTGTGAGATCGTCACGCTATCAGCACCGGTTGCATGAGCTCACTGGTGATTGTAAGCGGTGCCAGCGAGGTGGGGCGAGATGGAGAACAGGTTGTCGCTCGAAAGAAAAGGTGAAAAATGACCCGCCGCAGAAAATGTCACAGGGGCTAAAAACGACACAGGATGGCTCGAGCGCAGCCAGCGGTTGCCTGGGGCCGGGCTGTGACCCAGAATCCAACAGACCCCCAGCGAGAAAAACCAGGAGGCCCCATCACGGCTGAAGCTAAACTGGCCGTGCAACAGGAAAACACCTCCTCTTCCTCCCCAGACGGCGGAGAGGTAACCCCATCTGGGAAGCCGGATTGCGGGCGCGAGATAATATGGAGTGTAACGGAGAACTGCGGCGTCTGAGGAGCCGCTGACAACGTGCTAATGTTTTAGCCTGTCAGCTCTGTGTGAGCAAAGACGGATGGTTTTAGAAATAGAAAGTAATTACAGGGCAGAACCTCATTGTCGGGGTTAGGACAATGCGTATAGTGTAGTGGAGGTTTTTCTTTTTTTCCCCCTCCTGCTAAAAACAGGCGCTCTGCCGGAGCTGGAGAGTGAAGTTTGAGCACAGAGACGAGAACGGACACGAACCACCAACGCAAATGATGCGTCTGTATATGTAGAAACTGATCTGCTTCACTCACTGTATTTAAATCATCTTCTCATGTTGTTTTTGGAAGGATTTCTGGGGAAGGACAGTCTTCTTGTACTGCGTGTTCTGGTCACTTCACCCCGACCGACCAGGAGGAGTTACTGGTGCAACATGGTTCTGATTCCTCCCCGACTTCCCTGAGCTCCGGCCCAAATCTGCTTTATTTTGATAGTATAGTAGTGTTGTCAATCCTCATTATTCCAGAGTATCGATACTCCAGTACCGGCTGTGCCTTTTCGCTCTCCTCTCTGGCAGCGAGTTGACAGACGCATCGCTGCCAAACCCACAGAACTACTAACGGTACATTAACTTTGATGCTTGTGTGCTTAACTCACAGTGAACAAGCTTTGTTGTGTTTATCTTTTAATAGGAATCAAGAATTTTGATGCCCTTAATGTCGATCATGGTCTCCAATATCGATATTTTGGTCGAAGTTAGAACATTCAAGTATCATGACACGATAGTTTAGTGTCTTTACCTGAGCCACAATGAAATCATTACATAATTACTGTCTCGTGTGCTGGTCTGTGTTTGCACACATTGCTTCAAAAACGAAACGTAACTTCTAACTCTAAGTGCTATTGTATCGTAGGCAACTGGACTCTCTTCAGTTTCTTGAAGACGTTTCACCTCTCATCCGAGAGGCTTCTTCAGTTCTTCAGAACTGGACTCACCATCACCTGGATGACTGCGAACTGCCATATACATGTAACTTCTAATTACCTGGAAAATGCAAATATTTAATCAAAGAAGGTCCTTTTGGGTCATCTTTCTCAAGTCTAAGTTAATCTCAAGTCATGAAAACCAAGTCGAGGTTGAGTGTTTGATTAGCGTTGGCCAAGAAAGTCTCAAGTCCTTAAATTTGCAAGTCGTTGCATCTGACTCAAGTCAACCGACCACTGCTCTTCACATTGTAACTTCATCGTGGCATGGTCGTCTTATCTTACCGTGTTTTTGTTCTACTTTTGCCGATATGAAAAAGAAAACTAAATCATAACTCTTTTAAATGATTTTTCACCTCCTCTGGTAGGACGACACTGTAGAGACAGAAAACACAGCGAGGGAGAACGATTCATGACACGAGACAAAGGTTCCCGACCAGAAACGAACCGGAAACATTGTGATTACATGTTCTGAAACAACTACCAACACATATGACCTGATTCAACACAGTTCCTTCAAACTCAGTGTGATTATTTAATATGATTTTGCATACATTAGCCACATCTTGATATCCTTATTAATACCGTGACGAGGATTTCAACCACACCATCTGTAGTGACGAAGGAAGGAGAGAGAAATACGACACACAGTTTTAAGCCAGTGAGATTTTTTTCCTCCACTGCTGTGATATCCAGATGAATCGAAGAACCAGCGCCTCATTCTGATGCTGTACCTCCCGTGTTCACACAGTTAAGCCTCGGAGCTGAGCTGGAAAGACTGACTGAAAGGCTCTGGCACTCGCACAGCTATAGATTAACAGTTATCTCCACGAGGGATGTTGCACTTCTTTCTTTTTACGAGCAGGTCCGCGGCGTATTTATGTACGGCATTACAGAGGCACGGCCCTCGCAGCTCGTCGCCCCGTATCAGTCCAATAACCGATGTTCTAAGTCTGATTACCAAACCGGCACCGCACCCCGGACCTCGTGTGAGCAGGTGATTGCATGTAAGGCAGCAGCTCCCCAGCATCACAGAGAGGGTAAATGGGTTGTTCGAGGGGGGGAGGGGGGACACGGGCCCGATGATTCACGCTCATCAATCAGAGGGATATTTTTCAATATTTCACGTTGATGTAATCGTCCTAAAAACACATTAACATTGAGGGAGTACTCCGCCGAGAGATAATGGCTGGATATTTGCGCTGTTATTGAGTCAAACTCTGCCAGGCTTGAATGACGGATGTGCCGCACATACAGAGAGAGGCTGCGCGTGTGAATAAATACACTACCGTCCAAATCACAATTAGAAAATAAATAAATAAATAAATAGAGTGTAAAAGACAATGAGGAGGAGGGGCTGGGCGTGCACGATCATTCAACAGGACACATTTGCGGAGAAAAGAAGCAAAGCAAAACGAAATGCATATTAGTGCCATTCATATTCATGACAGTTGAATGAGGCCATTATGAACCACTTTTCAATCACATTTGCATTTACATTACGGGGCCTGTAATGTAGTAAACCTATAGAATAAATGGTTTGAAGCAAAAGTAAAATGTGTTGCGATGAGTTTCATACAGTAGTTTACGAGCGTGAACACCTGTACGTGTGTGTAGGGCTGCGAAATGTATCGATGTTACACCGTTATCGTGATAAGACACGATATATCGTCTATGTATCGTGATAAGTGTCTTACCACTGTTGTACTTCCGTCCACATTACTGATGGTTATTCATACAGCTCGAGATTATAATGCAGAAAAAGATGCTTGGGGTAATTTATAATTTATTAAACTCTGAGTGAAGTTTACTGTTTCAGTGCTCTGATGTCATTTTTGGACTGACTACCCTGTTACATTTCTTTGTGATGTGTTGGATAACTACGATTGAGGGATTATTGCAAAAAATGTCAGTCCGGCTCCAAATATTTATTGAAAAACATGATATTTTGTTCATTCCTACACTGTTGTTGCTAAATTTTGGTGATATTTCATTTTGTCGCCTAGTCGTAGCATTGTTAAATACTGCTGAGCCCTCTTGAGCTCAACAGTGAGGCTCCAGAAGTGAAAAAAACCCATCCAGCTACAATGTCGTAACCAGAGATGTGCATTCAAGTCACTGTTTTGATGACTCTACAGCAAATCAATGACTTGAGACTCGACTTGAACCTGAACAACTCGTCTGTGCTCATTTCATGGTTTAAGCTCAGTTTTCTAGTTTTTTAGTCTGGCTGTCAGTATTTCACTAAAAATAATGGGGAGGCAATACTTTTTGCTTGTATAATAATATCATTATTTGACAGGTACTAATACCTTGTCTTTTCTCTTTATGAAGAGCGGATACTGCAGGTGAGACTGAACAGAAAAGTGAGTTGGGACTTGATTGGGACTCTGACCGATTGACTTGAGTCACATGTCTTGTCAAAACCATCCAAGACAGACTTTACCGAGAGCTATGAGATTGTAAAACGCTGGTATATGCTGCTACTGAGAGTACTACACAACCCACAATCCTGAAGTGTAACAGCAACTTCTGTGGCTGGTAGAGCTCGCTGTTAAGATGGAAATGTTTACCACACCCGCGACAATCTTGTTGGCGAGCGAGTTACTGCTCGCACCATCGAATTGTTTACGTTACGAGTGAAAGTGGTGAAAATCACTTCAAGTCAGACTCTTTAAATAATCATCCACACAGTCTTGTACCGATTTTCTTTCTACGAATCAAATGTTTTATAGTCCCGATTCATCTTGCGGTTGGTCGGCTTGGTTTCAGGCTGCAAACTCTTTATATTCGAATTTTCTGAAGTTTACTCCTGCAACCAGAGCTGGTACACAAGTGTGCAGTCACAGCTGAGCTGCTACATGTGTGCATATAAAAACTGTATCAACATGTACAGTGTGCGCATGTTTGTCTGTGTTGAGTGCAAACATGCTATATGTCTGTAACGGTATGTCCTCTCGAGTGACTGTGCGTGTTTGCACGTTCACCTAGAGACTCAAAGAGCTCCTCTGACGGGCCATTTTTTGCTATAATGTGCATCCAAGAGTTCATCAGGGAGAGCTCAAAACGCACGCTGGCACTCGATTTGCCAGAAGTAAAAGCTTTGTGGGTGAGGGGGGAAATCCCTCCCGCTGGATTTACGCCCTGCCAGAGCCGACCCGGTTTTAAAAGCCAGTTGGATACAAGAAAAGGGAGAAGAAACATAAGAGCAAAAAAAAAGACAGGGCGGTGAGAGTGAATACTGCTGCTGCTGCTGCTGCTGCTGCTGCTGCTGGGCTGAGTGGAAAATAATATGATGTAATAAATGGTATGTCAGAACCAGACCTGCCCACCACAGCCACTCAGTCTGCGCTTACATGTGTGAGTGCATGCATACACGCATACCAGCGCGTGTGCGTGTCTCCATTAGCGCTCGCATAACATTGGTAGAGCAAACAAAGCGCAGAATGGTCAATGAGGAGCGCTGCAGCTGAGGCGCTAGCGGGGTGAACCATTGACTATATGAGCCTAATTACACACAGTTGTCTCAGATGGGCCATAAATCAATGCTCGTGGTGGATCCTAAACAACAAAATCAATACAGTTGCGTCTCAATGGCCATAATGAGAATCTGGTTGAAGGCAGGGATTTTAAATCAGCCACATATTGGCCTCATCGTCAGGCGGGTGTGAAACGCATGTTAAATCACAGTTTGATGATGAAAACAAAGCCGGCGTTCTGACGTTTTTAATATGTAATTCTAACGAGAGGCAGTCTCGCAATCAACAATATTTCATTGTGACGAATACAGCAGTAATTAAAATGTTTTCTTGCTACTGTCTCTTGAGAGAAGGGAGTGGTTATTAATGACTGAGGTGCAAGGAGCTGAGCCGGACAGAGTCAATGTGAAGAAAAAGCGTGACTCCAGTCGTGTAGGAGCAACACGGAGGCCCCGAACTCTCGTTTGTGTTAATCAAACTTCTGCTAAATTGTTTGTATAATGAAATTACGGCCGTCAGGGAGGCCGCGGGGACATCAATTAAGCAGATAAGCAAATGAAAATAAATCACTTTTTATCAAAACGTGCGGCCGCCCGCCCGTGTGTCCGGTAAACACAGGAAAAACAGGAAGTGATTTTGTTCAGAGATTTGAGGGTCCATAAATCCAAATGACAAGTAATCAGGATCAGCGCTCTGCTCGCAGGAGCCCTGGGAACCAGTGGGAGGACAGAGAAAACATTACTTCCTCCTCAGGAGCTGAAGACAGATGGCATCATCATTTTCTATTGTGGTTCTTCAGTGAGGAGATGGGGATCATTTTTATATTGTTGTTGAGTTTTGTTCATAATCTTTAGTGTAATTTAGCGAAAGGCTTTTTAATTTTAATGTCTTTTAATCATTCTGAGGTCACAGTTCACAATCTGTGATGCTAATATTCACCATGATAACACATTTATTCTTGACTCCAGCAATGTTCGGCACAAAATAGCTGACCGTATCGGCATTAGCAAAAGAAATTCAAACGCATCGGCATCCTCCGGTCCGAACAGGGCCGAGTCCGAGAGAGCAGCAGCCCAGCCTGACCCGAACACTAGAGGCCTTCTGTTTTTTACGTCCGAATCGAACCCAGCGCAGTTCATGTACAAGATGCACGTAAAAATACGACAATAGAAACTCGCCTTGTGTCCATGTCAGTCCCTGCCTTAAAAGACTCCCTCGTAAATATAGTTGCCATTCACCAGCTCTGGCTGTTGGACCGAGGAAGTCGCTCACTGTTGCTCACTTGGTGTTATTGCGTCTACCTGTGCAGAGCAGTTTGATCACTCAGCAGTCGTATCCTCTCACTTGTTGACTAAATCACAACTCACCATCAGTATTTTGTGTAAGACGAGCAGCTACAACAACAGTGGCGCTGTAAAACTTGTCCTGGCAAACAACTAGAGCAGGATTAGGACGATATGTTACCAGAACCCTTTGTTTCAAAATGGTAATAAATCCACGTGCATTTGTCAGTTTATCTGTTAAAGCTACTGTCTTTATTACAGACAGTAGAAACATGATAAGGAACGAAGGTGCTTGTCTGGTCTCAAACATCAGATGCTGCAGTTCATGTTCACCACAGTTTTCCCTTTCAAAGGTTGAATTAAGTTTCTTCTTGGAAAGAGAAGGTTGTCAACCAATAATTCTTGTCGTGGGGCCAACTCAGGCACAGCGAACATCGAGGGAATTATTTCTTTATTTGAACGGCTCCCTTTGATGATAGTATTACAGCTGGTATTACCAGAGTTTCTTTGTCGGGGGAGAAAAGTTAAAAAAAGAAAAGGAAATGAGCGTGAAGCTCTTCGTGAATATGCTTCGGATTCGGTGGTCCAATATGTGCAGTGTGTTGGGGGACTGTGGGCCGTAGCGAGTGCCGCCTGGGAGAGCCACAATGAGGCGAGGCAGCGCCGTTAATGGATGTGATCACAGCTTCCTGGTGAATAATGCAGCCTTGCTAATTGGCTGGATTAATAATTGATGTGGGCGTGTTCGAGGGGGTGGCGGCGGCGGCGGGAGCTGCGGGTGGATGAAGAACATACAGCCGCCTTGTTAGAGAAGACGCTGAGCGCTATATGTTGCACATCTGTCCGTCCAGCATCCTCCTCCTCCCATTGATGCCACGACCGAGACGAGGATGTCAGAATAAACAATCGCCCTGACAACATAATGACATAATGAGCCCCCGGCCCCGCCACATGTTTGACGGTTAAAATGACTCGGGCTCATGTCAGGTCCCACCGGCTCCACAATGTTGTTACACCCTCCGTCCAAACTGACCCAGAGCGAGCCAGCTGCGTCAATAAAACCCACTGCAATAATGCAGAAGTGAAACACAAGGTATCGATGCAGCAGGGTCAGGTTTTTTTTTACCGGAGCTCGGTGATCCGGCTCAAACTCACTGACAGGAACGAATGTTTTTTCAGACGGGGGCAGGACACGAGCTGATAAGAAGAAATAGGTGTGGCAGAAGAATGGGACATAGGAGGGTAAGAAAAATAGATTTTACTGTAAACTTGATTTATCCGCTGCTCTCGAGGTGTCCAGTTTCCAGAGGACGCATAAAAACCGGCACATAAACACAGTCCTGTCTTCCTGTCTCTTCGGGTCAACACCCTCAGACCACTGTTGTCCTCTTACATGAGACAATAGGATCAATATCTCAGGGTGTGTTCAAAGGATTTCTGACAGTCCCAAATCATTTGTTTTACCGAGTTCAATAGACACAAAAGAGCTGAAAGACAATGAGCTGGTGTGATTATGGAAGCCGGTGTAGACGACACCTGTGTTTGATGAGAAGCAGAGTGAAGCTGAGGATTTGGAAATGTGGCTTTGAGCACAAAACATGTTTCACTACGTAGTTCATGCCAAGAGTTAGATGAGACTATCGATATCACTCTTATGTCTGTACATTAATATTAGAGTTAGCCTAGCTTAGCATTAAGACCTGAAACAGCGAGCCTGGCTCCGGCCGAAGGTAACAAAACCTGCTTCCCAGCACCTTTAACGCTCACTGATTTACATCTGGTTTTATAATTCGTACAAAAACAAATGGAACAAGACATTTTTTGGATTTGGGCGATTAAACAGGTGAGATAAAGTGTTTAGCAGTGAGTAGTGACAGATTGTTAGCTGGCTGTCTCTCCTTGTTTCCAGTCTACGACAACCAGCTGCTGTCAAGTCACTTTTATCCTGATTTATCCCAATTCACGATATTAACCCGACAATCATCAAAATAGGTTTAAAATGGTCTTAAAATGGCAGTAAGCCATACTGGGATCACTTTACATCGGAGCCAGACTGACAGCTGGTTTTTAGGGCTGATGCCGATATTAGGAATTAAAAAATCAGATACTTTGCAATGATTATCAAACACCTGTGACAAAGATATGTAATGGAGGCAGGATATTTTACAGTTTAGCAATAAATGGTATGAAACCGTAAATTTACCGTGAGTTTAGTAAATATACTGAAAAAAAAAGATTTTCATATCGGGCAACATATATTTCAATACTGTTCTATCTTTGATAGGCCAATATGGACCGATAATATATATAATAAAGGATAAAGACTATTGTTCACCTCATGTCCAAAAACAATTAACCCTTTTTGGTGCCAGCTGTGCCTTCATCCACTGTGACCTGCTTTGGCAATTCAAAATAAATCAGTAAACCGATATATGACTGTACGTTAGCAAGCTTTTTAAATTATCTCGATTTACGTTATCCCAATAATGAAAATTCACCCTGATCGGCTCACTGCAAGTGTTTTTTATTAACATCTGCGATAAAATCTTACATCGTCTCCTTGCTACCAGCTGATGGCCTCATATTTAACACACTCATATAAGAAAGGTATCTCTTATCTTATTCGTGGCAAGAAAGGGAATAAGCATAATTCACAAAATGGAGGACTCTTCCTATGAATTGACATTTTCATCACGGACGATTACATAACTTTATAGCGAGAATGTGTCTTTTTGAAAAAAGCTCCTCTGAGATTTTGCATCCGTAATTTTTTCCCTGCTGTGGTCGGTGTCTCACTTCCTCTCACAGTGGTCCATAACTGAAGGAAATCTGTTCCCTGCTCCTTCTCATTAACATGCAAATCCTCATCTTTAGGAGGAAGAAGGATAATAGTGGTGGAAAGGGGAAAAAAAAAAAAAAAAAAAAAAAAGGAAGCCCCCTTTTGTGCAACTCCAGAGCAACTGGAGGATGTTCCTTCCTGCTTTCTATTAGCCGGACATGTTCCTCTGACAGCAATCTCCCTCCTGTCTAATGTACAGTCAGACCTAGTTACAGTAGCAATTACTAGTGTTCAGGTTAAGATTAATTGAATTACTGGGTGGCTTCCTTGCACTCCTCGGTGGGCATATCAATCACGGCCAGTGCGCTACACGGACCCTTTATCACCCTCTTCCATCTTTATGTAAAAAGACGCAGACTGTGCTGTTGCACTCCATCTATCAATAAACTGGGTCCGGGGCTGGCAAACTCATTTTCTAACACATTCCTCTCTTTAATCAGGCAGCCTGGCATTCTGGGGGGGTAGTTAGTAAGAAAGCTGTCCGCCGTCTTCTCTCCAAATGAATTAAACGTTCGAGAAAATTAAAAATAGAGCAGCCGGGATCGTAACGACTCTTGTTTGAGTCGACTGATGAACGAGGGTGAACCTGCTCCCTCTCTGTTTGAGCTCGTGAAATATTAGTGATACTTTTTTATTGATCATTTCCAAAAGAAAAAATCCAGCTATTGAGCTCTGTGAATGGCTCTTTTGTGCTGCGCTTCCCTTTCAAAATTTCAAGACACAATAGACTTTGTGTCAAAGCGTTTGTTTGAACAGCTGGATTTCTACTTGTGGATCCAGGTAGCTGCACATGCAATGGATCTGCAGGCGCTTCTGTTTGAGTAAAGTAGCTCTCAAGGCAGATTAAATGCCGCTCTGTCATTCTCTCTCCGTTCACCACCTCCATTATTAGCTATTTTAAAAAATTGTGCAGGATTTCTGGTCACGGTCTGCAGCGCTGCCAAACCCTAATCTTCAGCATGTTTTATTTCCCCCTCATCGCCGCCGTGCGACTCTTTGTTCGTCATCTAGCAGGAATACACAAAACACGCTGGACGTGGAAGTGCTGAAAAGCTCGGGAATCACATCTGAAGGAAATAATGTGTTGGCCTCTTTGTCGAGCGTGCCAGAAAAACGCCAATCCCTTCATTTCAGCTGGACTCCAAGAGCCACACACACACACACACACTTGCGCCTCCAGCTTAGCGACAGTATAATTTTTTTGCATGGAGACAGAGGTTGGGCAGTCAAATAGAGGTTGAGCCTGAGGTGCCGTCTGGCATGGCCTCTTCCCATGTCTGTAGTTTGGATTCTGCCAAGGCGACTGGCACTGGCCATGCCCCGATGGAGCAAGAAAAAAAAAAAGAGGATGTTTGGTGCCATCCTATCACCACACAGGCAGCTGCAGATAGCACACATGGTAAGAGAGTCCATGCCTTTAAGCACCGAGGCAGCGAGAAGCAAGCCTGAAAAAAAGACCCTGGAAAAGAGTTAAAGACTTTCCCGCTGAGTGAACGGAAGTAAAAGGGCTGAAAGACGAACCTCCAGCTTCATGAGTAGTAAACACTTACATGTTTTTCAAAAATTACAGGGAATTGAAATACAGGACAGAGATGTGTGCCAAAAAAACAAATGATTATGTGGCTAAAGTATTTTAAAGAAAACACCACGGTTGGAACGGAAAATGGAGGACCCAAGAGGAGAGGGCTTCCTTCTTTTTATTGGTTCCCAGGCTTTCCATCGCTCTGCTTCTCGCTCTCTTTTCTGTCTGCCTCTGTCTCTTTTCTCTCTGGTGGAAAAATATGGAGGGCTCCCTATCCTGTGATAAAGCTGTTGCCTGCGAGATGGGAAAGAGAGATCCATCACACTGAGGCGTTGGTTCACCCTGCCAATCCGCACCGCTGAGGGCTGTAACGCGTACATGCTCCATCCATACATCATTTACCGAGGCCCCTTCTGTGCCCAAATAACATGGGTTTGGCTGCACGTTTTTCTGAAATCCTAAAGCACTCTGGCAAATCCTCTGAAAAAGTCTCGATATGCATGAATTCTGGAGGTTGCTTTGCGGTTTGTTTGGTTCGCTTCTACGAAGAGAGTCGAAACGGTTGTAGTCTAGAGCCCCCCCCGACTCTCCGGCTGCCAAATGATAGGGTTACAGTCTTTCTTTGTTTGTGGAAGGATAACACTTAACTTCCATCAACCTTGAACTGCCAAGAAGAAGAAGACTGAAAAAATGAAAACACAAGAACAGAAATACAGTACAGGAAGAAAATTGCAAACATGATTCTGTCTTTTTTCATTTCAGTCACACCACTTGTTAAGTGCCTGAAGGCAGAACTGCTGCGATGCTAGAAAACATTACCTGGCAGGTTTTTTCATGGAAAATAAACAGCGCTGACATTCACGGGTGTTTCCTGAAAAACCACTTAACTGGTCGAGCGGCTTCAGGTACATCACCTGGAAGAAAAAGAGAACCGAGCTCCAGACTTAAAGGTCAGAAACAATTAAAGATCGCAGTGCATCGCAGCTTTACAGTGTATTTCTGTTCACTCGGGAACAATAAAAAAAAAGTGACCTCAAGCTCTCCTTTTGAAATATGAATCCCAGAATAAATGCTTTTATAACGTATGGACTAATACCTCATAAAAGAGACCGACAGCTGCTAAGCTGAATGGGCCCGAGATACGTCGGGGGTCAAACCGGTTGCCGAGTCGTGTACACAGAAACCCAAAAGTGAACAAACAACAGAATCCTAAGAACAATGTAACCTGATCTTAATGTTACAGTACCATCTGCTGGCATTGTGAACTCTGAGGGTGGCAGATCAATCACACTCCCCTTTCTGCACATGTTCATCAAAGCTCCTGGAGTTCCTGAACCCCCGAGGGCCTGAAATATTTGCATGAAAGTACCTCAGTCAGCCTCCCTCGTCTCGAAGTCAACAAACAGCTCTTATTTTAGGTGTGTCAGGTGAATGCGTCAGGTGTGAGCGTCTGGTGGAGATCCAGGTGGTGTCTGCAAGAGCGCCCCTGCACCTGCTGCCTGTCCTCACTCACCCATCGGGGGGCAGATTCCCAGGATGCCTGAGGGCAGCTGCTGACAGGCACTACTTTGGATACTTCTATCTACCTCCCCTACATGGGGCCTCCTAGGGTCAGCTGCTAAGGGCATGCAAAGATGTCAGAGGGGGCGGCGGAGGTCAAGGAGTTGGCAAGGAAGGGGGGAATAAAGTTATGGGCGGGTTGCATGCCTTCAGCAGGAGGTGAGCGTCCCGGTTTTACAATTATACTCCCCGATAATCACTTTCACAATCCAAAGGCAGCCCGGAGCTCATGCTCAGGAGGTCTCTGGTGATCACGTTACGTCCGCTGTGTGTGTTTGCCCTCTACAACCCCGACCGTGACCCCGCCGCTCCACCTGCCATCCGCAAACCTGCTCATATGTTAGCAGATATGGTTGGTGTACACTTGGTGTTAGGGCTGCAGCTAATGATTATTTTCATCGTCGATGGATCAGTTGATTATTTTCTAGATTAACTGATTCGTAAAATGAGAGAAATGTTCCCGAGATGACGTCCACAAACATCTTGGATATTCAGTTTGCTGTCAGAGGAGGAAAGAAACCAGATATGTCACTATTTAACAATCTGAATCAGAGAAATCGGACGTTGGAAATTAAATTAAGAGCTGACGACTAACTGATTAATCGTCGCCGCTCTACTCGGTGTACTATTTCACTTGACTTTTATTGTGAAATTCCACCCTTCTCTTGTGAAGCGCTGAACATTACAGAGATGTTAAGGCCGGCCGCCAGAGACGAGTTTATTTTGGAGAGGACTTTATTTAAATCTGGACGGTAGTTGTGCAGCTTTTATAAACCAGGACTCTCCTCCCAGTGTATAAAACCTCTCTCTGCTGAAAAAGTCTCATTCCAACTTCCTGTTTCATGACGAAGCACGAAAATTAACCATCCAAAGTCATTTCTAGGGACCTTTTCAGAATATTTCACTTCTGCTCACTGTTTTTCCAATATGGTGTCAGAGGAGGCGAGAATCAATCAAGAGATCAATTAGAGGAAATCTGTTTTAAATATCTCGACTGTGCCTCGGAGGAAAGCTCAAACAAATGGCTCCTCTCAAAGCCTCACTAAAGAGACCGCAGAGATGCGTCTGCAGAGTCTGCGGACACACAACACCGGCAAAAAAATAAAACATGCACCTCATATTTTTGGCCGATACGGTCAAACAAACACAGACAGGGAAGCAAAGTGTTTTAGAGTCTGCAGCCAACGATTATTCTCATCATCGATGAATCTGCAGAACATTTATCCGTCTGTAAAAATGTCAGTAAATTGCACAAATTGCTCATCACAATCTCCCTGTGACATCTTCAAATTGCTTCTTTTGTCCAACCAACCTTCAAAAAACTCAAAGACTCTTCATTTACTGTCATAAATTCAAAAGACGAGCAGCAAACACACACATTTAAAGAAGCTGGAACCAGAAAATGACTGAAATGATTCATGGTCGCCGCTCTAACACTGCGCGGAGCAAAGAAACCAAACTGTTGTCAACTCAATCTCCGTATTTTAAACTCAGAGGAACGTGTCATTCCTTTATTCGCGGGGTTACATCCACGGGCAGCGGCGAGCGCCAAAAGTACACTGGAGGTGCTTACAGTTCGCACGCTCACATAAATACGGACGCGTACACACAGAGGTCTCTGTTAAATCCGGACTCTCGTTCCAGCTGGCGTCGCAGTTTTGTCATGACAACATGGTGCACAATAAACAATATACACATGCACGCTGTAACCTGCTTTTTTTTATGTTGTACAGTTTATGGCCGATTTCCAGCGGCTCAGAGCTTCAGCAGCGAACAGGACCGGCTGCTGCAACAACAACTTTACTGGAAGACACGCAGCTCTTCAGTCATATCCTCGCTGCTGACATCCAGCCTCTCCCATTTTGGAAGTTGTAGTCATGCTTTCCACAAGTCCACCAGAACCTCTCCGCACTCCAGAGTGACATGTGAAATGTCAGGCAGCAGCGAACAAGGCCCAGAGTTTAAAACTCTGCCACACAATTAATTGACACCCAGTCCAAACACGGCCAACGCATGAGAAACTTGGACGCCGGCCTCGTTTCGAAAACGCTGGGAATTCAACGGCTTTTCTGCGTCGTCAGTGCTCGACAACTTTATTTTCTTTACGTTTCTTTCTCTTCTTTAATGGAGTTGTGTCAATAAACCCCAGCGGGCAGCTGAAAATGTTTATCACGACTCAGGAAGTAAACTGGCATTCATGGAATTTAAACACAGACACGCTGTTATTCTGCACATTTACATCTGGATCCAGATTTGTATTTCAATAGTTCTGTGTATATATTCACATCTGACGCTGTCACACACCCCCGAAAAATACAGATCGGATCAGCACCGCTGCTTTTCTAACACACATCCCCTCTGGGTCACTGCTCTGATGATTAAGACCCTTTTTCTTTTTTTTTTTTTTTATGACCATTACAGAACGTGCTTTCAAATACGGCCAGTTTTATGAAGAGGGAAACCCCTAATTTAATGTGATTTCTTTCAGCTAGCCGAGCCATATTCTTTTCATTTGCTTTCCCGCGGTTTCAAGTATTGCATGCATGAAGGAAAACAGCGAAGGGGAAGCTGAAGGGGCAGACACCGACACCAACTCTGATCGACTTTACAAGGACTCTCAAGACTGAGCGGTCGAGGAATATTCTGTTTGTTTGCACTCGAGATGAATACGCGTGTGGCGGAGTCGGTGCCCTTTGTGTTTAACGGGTCAAACATGTTTTCACGAAGGATAATTAACCCATTAAGAGATCTGGTGCAGGCTAATCCGACCAGACTTCAAACGGGAACCCGCGGCCGGGTCTAGACAGGTGAAAGCTGGGCGTTCGGTAACCCAAGTAGGCCCAAAACACAATACTGAGCCCTCTATAGCGTGGACCTCTGCCTTTAGTTCACAGCGTTTGTGCTTGACCTCCTTGTTCGCTCCAAGTGTCCATTTTCCACAACAAAAGCCTGACAGGTTGTATGCGATTATGCGGATACACCGCTGAGAAATGTGCAGTGAAATGTAACACTGACGGACCGACTGGGCGACCGGGCCGGGCCGGGTGTCGGTTTCCTGTTTGACAAAAGGGCCTGAATTTTTGCAGAAAGTCTGCGAACGGAAAAGTGCACGACAATCAAATAAAGAAGGATAAATTCAAAAGTAAAAGTTGCTGAAATGTTAAAAAAATGTAATATATAAAGTCAGCACCAAGTCTTGAATAAATGCAGATGGTGAGTCAGAATTTTAGCCGACTATTTTCAATCTTTGGACACATAAAAGTGGAAGTTTAAAGCTGCTAATGTTTCATGCCGTGACAGCCGCACTTTTTATCCTCCTCAATAAATTACACATTTTTTGCATCATGGCTTTCGGGGTGTTTGCGACTGACGTTTCAGAGCGCTTGATGGAAATTCCCAGAACGAGCCAGGCAAGTTTCATTCTGAGAAAAAGCTGGAAAAGGAGAAAAAAACAAAATAAAACAGGGAGGCTGGAGATGTTGCCACGTCACATTAAGAGCTTAGAGGTGTTAGAAAGTGTGTCCCACACACACACACACACATTCCCATCGGGGACAGAGACGAGTGATTCATGCCGAGGCCTCGACAATAAACAAAGAGTCTCCTGAGACGGAAGCCTCCACGTTTAAAGTATTCACTGTCGCTAATGAAAGGAATCACATAATTCAAGCAAATTGGACGCGGTGATTAGTCACAGAAGATCTGGCCTTGTTTTTGCACAAACACCAACAGATCGTTTTTTTTTTTTCATTTTAAAATACTTCTCAGCGCGTTTGTTCCTCGACCTGTCAGAGGAGGTTCAAAACATTCTCGCAGCCTTGAAATCTTAAAAACCATCATTAACTCCGAGGCAGCAGGATTTTGTGGCGATTTTCACGAGCGATGCAATCAGACCGATTTCCTGTTTTTGCGACGCCACACACACAAAAAAAAAACACCTCCGCGTGACCTCGAGCTTCAAACGAAGGGCGACTCAATCAAAAGCTTCCCATCGAACGCCTGACGAGATGAACTCCTGCAGAGCGGAGGGGGGGGCCACGTTGTTGTAACAGTTATTTATTCCCTCTTCTCGATTCAAGAGGTCCTCCTGTTTTGTTTTTTTTTGTTAAATGGACGGCATTAAGAGGGAAACCGGCACTAAGGTCCGTCCTCGGAGGCACGGTCCAAATTCCAGAGAATCTTGGCAACTCCTCGGGATAGATGGGACCCTCATGGATATAAAAACCCCACAATGGATGAATAGGTAAACAGAAGGGTGTGAAAGAGTGATGGCGAAAAGAGAATGTTCACTCTCAGAGAGGCACAAAGAGGGAGGTGTGTGAGTGGGAGATGGGAGAGAGCCAGGGTGTCGGAGGAGGAGGAGGCGAGGAGGGAAGTTGTCGGTGAGGGGGGAGAGTAAAAGTTTTGTCTCCGGGCTTTTAGAGGGTGCTGTGTGTAGTGTTAACTCAATCAAAAGGTGAATTATACCTCCCGGGACACTCAGGTAACCTTTCATTATGGCCCTAATCCTTCTTAATAACAGAGCTGCGATGTCGGCAATGCCCCATTAGACAGAGAAGCACTGAGAGGGAGAGAGCCATTATTCCCCACGGGGGCCGGTGGAAATGTGAACACACAGCACTCACTCACACACACTCGCAGTGACAGATGAAATCAATCACAAACTCCCGACTTGGAGGAGGAAAAAAAAACAGCAGCAGCGCTCCAACAGTAAGAGACGGAGACGGTGAGGGGAAGAGCAAACGTGTGATAATGTGGGAGCAGAGTTTCACCAAAGTTTCTCTTCTGTCGGGCGAGACTGAGGCCGAGGCTGCTCCAATAAAAGCCCGAGACGAGAGCGTAAACTTGTTTTTCACCTCCGAGGTTTGGCAAAAAAAAAAAAACCCCACACAGACAAAAGTTTGAGGGGTGTCGCAGATAAATATTGAGATATTGATATCCTGTTAATAATACACACATGTGAATCATCCAGCAGTGATGTGCAGCTTTTGTTTATGAGTTGACTTTTCACTGGTGATTATTCTTTCTGTACACTTTTTTTTTTTTTTTTTAAAGTTATGCTAACAGACTCGCTCCACCTCCCTGCACTTAATGAGGGTAATTTATTCACCAGAAACACCCAGTAAACTAATTTAAAGATGGTTTCAACTGCTAGAATTTCTTGTTTTTTATTTATTTATTTACATATTGCGATTATATCGCTATCGTAAATACGTAATCATGTAGAGAAAATCTGATATCTTAGTTTGAGGGACTTAAATAATGAAAACATTATCAAAAACTGATGCTTTTGTGTTTTATCTGCAGTAAAACATTCTCATATTAAGTTTTGTTAATTAAGTCTTATGAACTTGCAATAATCAGCATTTATCGAAGCATTCAGTTTGTTTTTTTTCAGAAAAGAAAATCCTGTTTTACAATTTAGATTTCCGGCTACATTCAATTTTTCTTGCATAAAAGAAAGGTTGTGTTTGAAGCTAGAAGGGTGGCAGGGTCCGCCACATAAAAACAAAGTTTGGAGTTTGTTTAGACATAAAAAAAAAACCAAATCAGTCAATCTCAAACTACATAATGCACCTTTAAGTGAGCAAACACTTATCAAAGACTTTAAAGTTGTTCTCTGAAGTTACTTTAAATGAGTTTTGAGCCTCGCAGGCACATGTAGCTGTGAGAGGCGTTAGAGCTTCAGCAGAAAACATGCAAACAACAACTTTTATAATCTGCCCCTGTCTCCGTTCCCAGCCTCATCAGGCCGCTCTGGTCCCAGTTTGGGCTCCGACTGGACTTGAAGGCCAGTCAACCCTAAAAATGGGCAACAAAACGAGCAGCCAGATAAGATCTAATGAAAGCAGCGACCTAATGTGGCGTAATAAATCAACAGGCTGTCCACACAGGGCTGCTCCGTCCAGCAGCAATTAGGCCCACTGAGATGTTAAACAAAGATTTATTCATGAGCAGAGCAGAGTGATCTTTATCAGACCAGCAGTCCATCATGAGGGAGGACCAGCACGCAGGGGACCTGACTTTTAATAAAGTGCCTCACCTGTACCAGTCCAGCCCGTTCTCATAGTTGCGGTCGAAGAAGTGCGGTTCCGCTCCCACGGCTCTGATGTCGGGGTGAACCCGCAGGAACTCCAGCAGAGCCCGGGTGCCTCCTTTCTTCACCCCGATGATGAGCGCCTGGGGCAGCTTCTTGCTCCCCTCCCCGAGCGGGCTGAGTTTACCTGCGAACCTCGGCGACACCTTCCTGGACGCGACTAAATCCGGAGACTCCTCGGGCGGCTCGACGACGACCCGTCCGGTCCCGCCGTAGCCCACCGGTTCCGTCCATTCGTACACCAGCCTCTTAGTCCTCTGCGCCCTCAAGTCCTGCAGGAGCCCCCGGCTGGAGGACGCTCTGACCGGGGAGGTGGTGCCGCAGCGCTCGGTGAGGCAGTGCAGGAGGAAGAGAGAGGTGAGGAGGGAGCACAGCATGACCGCCGCCCTCCTGAAGACGCCTCTGGCCGGGGGGTCCAGTCTACCGACGCGGCTAAAAGCCATACCGGTCCCCGGGTGGTCGGTGCAGGAGCCACAGCCATGCTGGGCGAACATGATCGGGTCTCCTCGCCATGAAGAAAACCGAGAAGTGAGTGTTCATCCACAGCGGGCTTCACTGTGGGTACCACCGCTGTCTCCTCCAGGAGAGGGTGGGGGGGTCGGGGTGATACCTGCTGCCCGCACAGGTGAGGCCGCTCACAGGTGATGGAGCTCGCTCCTCGTCCGCTCTGTCTGTGTGCAGGATGCCCTGACGCACCAGCCGCACGTGGATACAGTTGTAAACTTGTCCCGCACGTCAAGGTTGCCTGACGGACACCTCCCCGACCAATCAGATGAAGCGGGGAGCAGACAGGAAGCCAATGATAGTCCAGGTGGGCGGGGCGATGACGCACAGAACATCTGAGCCAAATTGGAGCTAATTTTCATGTCAAATAACAAAGATGGAAAGTAACTGAGTACTTTACTAAAGTACAGTTCTTAGGTACTTGAGTATTTCAATTTAATGCATTTTAATTGGCTTTATTTGCCACAAAAATCACATAGATGAGCTTATAAAACACATTATTAAAGGGGATGTATGTTTTTTTTAATTTCTCGTCTATCCAAGTCTTGTTAAAGTTGTTTAAAGCTGCTGGACTGGATTTCTCTGTGAAGGACTCGGGTCGGATTTTCCGCGACAGTCCAAAGTACGTCCTCGAGTGCCTCGTCTCAGTGCCGCCCTCCGCTCCGCTAACAGAGTGGGTTTTTTTGGCACATTTTATTTGGCAAAGACTTGTTAGAAAAAAGTCCAAAAGAAGAAAACAAATTGACGTCACATCAGTTTGTTTTTTCTTCTTTTCTAACCCCATTAATCATCTCACGAGTGCTCAGATTTATTTTGTGATCTATTGAAGAGACTTGACCCACGAGAAACACTGACAGCGTTACTGTAAACTGTTTTCACTACGTAACTGTATTGAATATACTCGATTACAACAGTGAGGTGCTACACGAAAAATAGTTACAGCTCTACTAACATTGCTACACATAATAATATATCAGATACTTTACTTTTGATACTTTTAGTACATTTAGCTGATAATACATACTTTTACTTGCAGAGGTATTTTTACTCTGTGCTGTTATTACTTTTACTTAAAGATCTATAACTTCTTCCACCACTGAAGTTATAATGATCTGTAAAGTGGAAAAAAGACAGACTTTAATACACACAAATAAATATACCAATACATTTATTTTATTTATTTAGTCCTTTATTTAAATGGTATTCAACGTCTCCTGTGCAGAAGAATGAACACATGCAGCGTAAGCAAACAATAATACTTTATTTTATTTGCGTAGCACACATCAAAACCAGCGTTACACAACACAAACACACAACAATAAACTACACAGGCATAAAAGTGAAATAAAACGATAAAAACCATAAAAACACCACAGATAAAAAGTTAGAAAGCAACGTGTACGTTCAAATAGAGCCGTGCAAGACGTCAAGAATTAAGTCCAGTATAATTAAACACCTTTTTATAGGAGAAGCTCAAGACCTCAGTCAGCAGCTTCGAGCATGTAAAGAATCAAACACCATCAGACAGAAGCTGCTGTCTTACAGAGGAAATGTTTGTTTCAGCCATCGCCCCCAAATTTTCCACTCCAACACGTTTTGAATGATGACGTCGCTGCCACATGCAGCTGAAGTCGAGGGGCCACCAAAGAAGATGGCCTCCGCCGCCAACTCCTTTTTTATGACAGAAGAACAAAAACAGCGAAATAATGATAACGCGGCACATTATTTCTTTACAAGTGAACAAGAAGAGAACCAAATGTTTCACATCTGCTCCGGCTTTTTTCTGCATTAGCATGAGAATGTGCAGGCAGTGCTTCAATGCTGCACAGCTCACTGCTCCAGAAAGAGGATGGAGACCTCGACACTGGGCTGCACCGCCGGCGCCAGATGTCCCCCCGTGTTGTCGAAACAATACAAAGGGGGTCGTCCCGCATTTAACAAATCACACCCCGTGTCTTTCCTCTGTCTTCGTGACACTGGAGAGATGCTCGACCCCCGTGATGGCATCCAGCATTCCCTCACAGAGGTCGGATGTCTTCATACTTATCACAGACCAAAATAATAACAATGCCCTCTTTCTTTCCATAAATGCTGAGAGATTATTTTAAATTATGTATTCACACAGTTATGAAACCTCACAGCAATGTTGTAGCTTCAGAGTTCCTCATCCTGTTGTCTCGACTCCCTGAAGAGGTCACGAGATGAATCAAACATGATTAATGTGAAAGAAGAGAATCTTTAACCAAAAGATCTGCGGTGGAAGAAGCACTCGGATCCTTTAACTGAAGCAAAAGTTGTAAAACCGAAGTGTAAAATAAGTAAAAGTCCTGAAAAATCTCATCATGCAGAACGGAGAGTTATAATATTAAACATTTATATTATCGGACACATTGGAGGGAATATTCAGATCCTTTCCTTCAGAAGAAGTGGCCAAACAAATTCAAGATAACGACACAAACATGATATCTACAGACAATTTGAAATAAAGAGTATAAATACTTTGTTACCGTTCCTTACTTTCTGACTCTCTACACTTTAACCCAAATATCTGAACTTTCTCCTCTTTACATTTTCAAAACAGGCTCATTACTTCAGCTTTAATGCATTCGAGGTGAATTATCGATAATCTTTATTGTATTTGCTGCGAGATGAAACAACGTAAAAGACGTAAAAAAGACGAAAGCAGGCAGAGAGGGAGGCTGGAATGTGGAGAAAAGGCGTGTTAGTGACAAACGCTCAGGTTCAGACAGAAATGTCCAGAGAAAACTTTTAACTTTTAAAAACACTTTTGACTTGAGTAAAGAAGTTGAATCAGTACTTCTACTTTTACCATTATATCTGAACTTCTACTGGAGAAACAAATGTGTGAACCTTTGAAAAATCTGTGAGTGTCACATGATTATTTATTAAATTATTAATGTGTACACAGTATTTTATTGTCGCATCAGCACTTTAAAATACTTTATACAGTCAGGTAGTTTAAAGGTGCACTATGTAGTTTCGGGGAAGAAATTTTAATCAGAAGAGAAAGATATTTTTTATGCCTGAACAAACTAAATAAACAAACTCTCTTTGTTTTCATGACTGAATAAACAAACTGACCTGATCCTGTTTCACTTTGTTTATATGTGGCGGACCCTGCCACCTTTCTAGCTTCAAACAGTGTTCTGGGAGCTTATTTTCCTCTGAGAACAGCTTGTTTATGCCAAACATATTTCTAAGTTTGTGTTATTACCTCATTCATATTGAATTTCATTTTGAGTTTGAATTTCTTCTTTTTTTTCCCCAAAAATGACTTAGTGCCCCTTTAATCTTCAATGTTTTATATTTCCTTAAATGATCATAATGAAAAGTTCAGTCTGCAAAGTAACGACAGTTGTGAAATAATTGTAGTGGAGTATTTCCCTCTGAGATGTAGTGGAGTAGAAGTACTGTATGTCGTCCCTCAAACGTGTACTTAAAAACAATACTTGAGTAAATGCATTCAGCCACTTTCCACCGCTGATTGCAGCCCTTGAAGTCTCTCAAACTTATATCATGACCCGTATTACATGTGCGACGAGGGGGCGGCTGATAAAGACCGTTGATTAGTCTAATGGCACTGTTGTCATCAGTGGCGTCTGAGTAGGTGCTCAGACGCCACTGCAGTGCAGCCATTTTCAGTCGGGGTTTTAATGTTTGTGCAGCGACACATACTTCCTTTTAAAAAAAAAAAAAAAAAAAAAAAACAGCATTCAGTGTGTAATTACACACCCAGACATCGGTGCTTTTAGAGAAATGTGCAAGCAGTCTAGAAGGCATGTAAAAACGTACTCGGGCTTTCATCTTCACCGTTTATCCAAATTGCAGCGCTATGGTTACACTGACGCAGCCTCCCTGGAATCTTGGATGCAGAGTTTTGGGGTTTTAAGTTTAAAGTGAGTACAAACACAAACTGTTTATTATCCTTTGAATAAAAAAAAAAATCATGCGTTTACTTTGCATATTGAATAAAAAGTCTCAGGGCATGCCATGGGAAAGCAAACACTCGCACAAAACCAAATATGGGAACGGCTGAATTATCCCGAGTCCGATCGTTGCTTTGGTAAGAAAATGTATAAACCACACATACATACACTTGTGCGTTAGCGCTCTCAAATGCACCATCAACACTGAGAATATAGTCATGCAGGAACTGTTTCCATTGCTGAGCTGGCCAAGTAGTTAGACTGTGTGTCTCAGCCATGCACATAATCTCTAGACAGGTTTATGAACTGAGGTTTGGGAGCTGTCAGTTTGGAGGAGACATCTTTACTGCCAATATTATGGCTTTACGTTTCTCGACCTGAAATCCGTGACGATAAAAAATTCCCCCTCCTCGAAACAATGTTCATCTTCAGCTTCGGACAACCGGCCTGTTTTAATGCCATAAATTTAAGACGTTGCTAAAAATTTATGCCGGCTTATTGAAATATTGCCAGAAAAAAAAGGTACAATGCTCCATGTGGCGTACACGGTTAGAAACAGATGCTTACACGTGGAAATTGTATGGATGTAATTTACGACTTGTTCCGTGCACTGAACTCGGATCAGCGTCACAAATTTCCGAGCGGAGCGGCTCCTCGGCTCCAGAAGTTCATCTCTTAAAACCCGTCCTTATTCTGAGCGAAATTGAAATGGCAGTGCCCACTTATGAGCCGAATTAGGTAAGGACTTATGAAAACTAAAAATATACGGTTGCAATACCTTCGACCCAGATGTCCGTGATGTAATTTAAACCTTCTGTATTCAGCAAGAAAAATTACAGAGAGGAAGATGAAGTGACCGTCTCGATACGCGATGCACAAATTCAAACACTGCCGCTCGCACACATGTGTTCGACGTGTGAGCGATGACTCAGTGTTTTACTGAAACGGGGTGTTTTTTTTACAGCGAGAGAGGAAATGTACTCGTTCTATATACACAGCTGTTGGCCATTCATCCAGTTTGGGTTCTTCTGCTTCGTTGGCAGGCCCGCGCGCCGAACAGGAAGCCCTTTTCTATTGAGCACGGAAAACCCAAATAAATTGTGCTCTTAATCAGATTAATGCTCATCTGAAGTGGGCTGTTTCTCTAAATAGTCTCAAATTGTCCACACACAAGCCAATTTGCATTAAGCACACGAGCAATTACGCTCCATTTGTCGGCTTTATCCTGAGATTTGCTGTTTGCTTATGTTTGCCGCCAGCACGGGAGGAGCTGGCACGAAAAATAAGACGTTTTCTGTCTTCTTTGAGATGTTTATTAAGCTTGTACATGTTGTGATATGTGCTGAAAATCTGATAACTTTAAAACAAAAGCCTTTAATTAATCTGTGGGAACATGAAGCTGGATGAGTCAACGAGATCAAGATGAAACCTTCTCGCACGTGTAAGCGTGACGTCGAAGGACGCGCTGCTGTATCTGAGATGAGTCTCGCAGCAGCTTGTGTGTTGCTGTGTTGCATTTTGTGTCGCATTCCTTCCTGCGAGAGGCAGCAGGATGCAGCTGATTGTGAGAGAGGCAGGCAGGCAGGACGGGGAGGGAGGGAGGCGCTGCTCGAGTTAGAAGGTTGTGTGGCTCTATGTCCATCTCTACAGGCCAGTAATCAGGTTTAAAGACAAGCTGGTGTGGGTACACAAAGGTTAATAGCGCATATGGCTGGAAATGTTGTATGGCAAGCAGGAGAACAATTGTCCAGATTAATCACCAAATGCACTCGGCGCGAGGGGAAATAATGTCATGGTGACTTTGAGGAGTTTACCAGGGAGCTAAAAGGATAAATATTCAATGCTTGCAGCTCCTGAAAGGTGTATTTGTTACAAAACATGCTACAATCAAAGTTAAAGCGCGCAGGAAAAAACATCCCGAGGTTTAATTCACGAAGAGTTTGACACTCAGAAATTTAAATCTGCTTCATTAGGAATGTGAGATTGGCAGTGCCCTCACAACAACCTCATCAGCTGACACAAGGTTTGTTTTTTCCCAGCTGAGCCGTGTCGACTTCAAACCGAGGCGAGGCAATTTTATTTATACGGCACATGTCACACCTAAAGGCAGCACAAAGGGCTTTACAGATCACACAGACAAAAGCAAGAGAAGTAAAAAAAAGCAAGGACAGAAATGCAGATAGATTTAAAACAAGGAAAGCAAACAGGCAAAAATGGTCTCGAGCTTTGATCTGAAGACAGTAGAGCCCGGCCGATATGCAGTTTCTCAGATATCAATATATCGGCGGACATTTTTTGCGATCATCCCTCAAATGTGGTTATCAAACAAACAAATAAGAAACGTCAGGGAGGCAGGATATTTTTCAGTTTAGTCATAAACTAGATTTTTGCACTGTAATCTTTAAATCCACAAAGATTTAATACCGGCCGATGTTGACAACACATATGCCGATATATCCGTGATAGGCCATGCCGGACGGTAATTGTTGCCAACCGATAGTCTTAGCTCTTCTGGCAGTTTGTTCCACATATGTGTAACAGTTTTCATACAGCAAAGTAACAACCTCCAACAACAGGACGCACCGAGTCGGCGCAGACCTCACAAGTCCGCACAAAACCCCAAGAAGATTCCCGTGATGCCTCAGAAAGTCTGGCCCCACCAGTCCCCAAATTCCCCCCCGCAAAAGCCCACGACAGCCTGGAGTCCCCAGCCCCCCCCGGTCCCCAAGCAGCTCCTGCAAAGCTCAGAGGAAACCCCCGAGTCCAGCCAGGATCAGACCCTGGCAGCCGCATGCTGGATCAGCAGGAGCTGTGTGATCACTGTTGTAGATGAACAAAGGACAAAAACACAAATACAGAAATCGCTCATGTAAAAAGAACCAACCCTGTTGTACTTTGGCAGAAACAGAGTATTCAGACAGGATGTTTCAGGGGCTTTTAACATGGTTTATTCAATATTTCCGTACCAAAGAAATCAATAAATGCTTTCTGTCCTTTCTCAGCCCTCAGTGTTGCCCTCTGTAACCAGGCTGCAGGAAGAGATGATAGCATCATTACACAAAGAGCCACAAAGTCATGAAACAAACGCGCCCCGTGTTGACCTTTCAACCTTCCTTTGTGCTGGGACGGGGCCAAAACCGGGAGGTGGTGTCGGGCGATGCGGGACTGATACTGGCGTCCAAATGACCGGCGCAGATGATGCGTCACATGTGCGAGCCAATTAGAGCCCCGTTGGACAGCGGCGCGCTGTGTTCATTAAAAAGCAATATGTGGAAGTCTGATCTGCCATTTCCTGCAGATAAGTATCTGCTCATACATCCCGAAGACGACAGCCAGGCTGCGGGTTGTTTCTGCCACCGCAGGGTGAGGCTAATCGCAAAGCAGAGATCCTCCAACTGTGAGTTCGAATTAACCCGTGTTGCTAACTGAGCCTGAAATTGTGCGGGACTGAGGGGTTAGGGGCCGCAATCTGGCCGGGGTATCTTCACGCTGTTTGCTGTCGTAATGCGATGATGGAGCCCGAGCAGCATCGATTAAAGCAATCATTTGTTGGATCAGGTGTTTTTCTGCCTGGCTGCAAAAACAGTGTGACGCTTTCCGTGGCGGCTTGTGCTCCACTGATGTAGTTCAGTACAGCTGCAGTCTTTACTTTGGCAAAATGAGCGTGTTTCATGTCAAATAACTGACAAAATACAGTATCACCAGACACATATGGAAATTATATTAGCTACAGTGCTGAATATGTGATGCTGTGGTTTTAAGGCATGTTGCACAACCACAACTGGGATTTTAAATCACTTCTTTGATGATATCATAGCAATCACACCCACTTTCAGGCAGCTTGCTCAGAGTGTGATGCTGCAAAATCACGTTTTCCCTCCTCACCTGTTTTCTTTCAAAGCAATATCAATCCCCGGGCGTGACACCCTCAGCCCAACAAATGAGCTCTGTGTGGTCTTCAGCCTTCAGCCTCTACATTGATGGACGTGCGAGAGTCGAGGAACGTCGTCCAAGACAAACAAGGACCCTCAGTTTGTGTGCTTATTGTGCATAGTTAGAATAATTCCCAGTGAAAGCAAAGCCGAGGATGACGGGGGCAGCTGCTGTCAGAGCCGGAGCTGAGCTGACGGCGTGCGGCATGATGTATGGAGAGGGGCTGTTTTTTTGGGAGATCCCAGCCCACCCTCCTTCCCATTAATGAACTCCCTAAAGGGTATATGAGCAGAGATGCAGCGATACAGACGGACTGCGGTGCTGGATGTGGCGGATATTGCCTTACCTCTTGAGAGGGCTCCGTCGCTAATGACAAATGGATGGTTGGAAATGACGAGAAAAAGATTGATCTCCTCGCATTTTTACCCCACAGACATTCCATCTTTCCCCCTCGACCGTCTGCGAGGTGTGAAACCACACACTCTGAAAACACCTGAGGTCTGTCCTCCTCCGTCGGAGAGGTCATGAGAGCTGGGGATGACTGGCATGTCTCGGGCTGATGTTTAAAAAAGGGATCACGTTACATCTGATGTCAGCGTCAGACATCCTGAGGAGGGCGCGAGGAAGACTAACACACCGAGCAATTTGTTAGCGGCGCTGATAACTGCGAGCAACAGGCAACGATTCCCCTCGGCGTTAAGAAGTTAATGATGAAAACAGTAACTCAAAGGCAACTAGTTGATCATTACGCCACATCAGGTCTGATTACATCACTTCAGGGAGGGAAGCGTGTCCAAATATTTCATCTAACCACAAACTCCCATTTTAAATTACATCGCCGCACAGGGCTGATGAGGAGGAAATGATGCTCTGAGGTGATTCTTCTTTGTCATTCGGACAATGAGCTCAACATCTCCCCGCCACCGATAAGACTTTCATCTTTCATGCGTGAGGTGAGGAGCTAACCTCTCGCCCCCACCGTGGAAATATTTACATCAGAGAGGATCTCGCCCGGTCACGTGCAAAAATATCTAATGAAGACTATTTGTTAGTGTCAGCGCCTGGCAGGGTGGTGCTTCCTGAAATAACCCTCGCCCGTTTACCGACTCCTTTTTTTTCTTTCAGGCACCTCAGAAGTCTAATTAAATTTCTGCCTTGGATGACTCGTTAATAACAGCTGAAGTGTGGATGATACCCTGTTAGCTGTGGCACATCATCAAAAGGTGACGTGCGGCGCATGCAGCTGCCGCTGTTGTTTCTCTTTCTAACCTCTTTGCCGTCACAATGATTGTTTTCGGCTTGGAAAATATAGCAATTGTCTGTCGGAGTGCCATTAAAGTATTGCAGATCAAAGTAGCTCCTAACGTATCAGGCCTTTAGTTATGATGGATATGAAAACTCTGTAATTTCACCAAGACTACTGATTCACCTAAGAACAGGTCTGAGGTTTGATTCAGTATTTTTAAGTGCGGTTGAGCCAATTAGCTGCCTCAGACTTCGGTTGCAGGTTAGAACAGGAGACTCAGGAAGCCACCTGACGCAGCATTGTCATTTACATTCCTGCAGACGAGTGCAGCTCTCAAAATTCACAAGAAATTATACATTTGCATACTTACACATATAACTACAGACTTTGTAAAGTCTTAAAATAGAGCCCCTGAAGACGAGAGATAAACTGAGACACGTCGAAACAATAGAGGCGACCCAGGTACGGGTCGAGCTCCAAAAAAGTTTCATGCTGACAAACCGAGCTGAAAAAACCCTCATGATGTCATTTTTGTTTCAGACTGAAATTCCTGCAGACCCTCAGCAGACATTAACTGTTGTTGTGTTCCTCTTGAAGCTTGAAACACAGTGAAAAGATGCGTCATCCATCAGAGTAAACGAGTTGACAGCCATCCCATAAGAGGAGGATCAGTGTAGAGCCCGACCGATCTCCACAGCGCTGTGTCAGTGCTAGAAAAAGGTCTGGCTGCACCCATTATCAGGATGCAGCAACGGTCTCCCTGCAAAATAGTGTCTCTAAATCCCTGCAGAGGAAAAGGTAACAGCTGCTAGCTTGTTCGTTCGTTAGCCACCAGGTTAAGGTTGGGGTTACCTGACATTTTCAGCGTGTAGGTTGATGTTTCCTGTAGCTATGGAGGAAACATGCAGAAAGGAGCTGACTGAAATCGTCTGCTGGTGGCGAGCTTATAGCCACAGTCTACATCCAGTGAGTCACACTAGTGGACAGATGCTGCTACATTTCAGTCAACAACAAGTTGCTTGCAGCAAGGTAACAATAAAAAAAGAGCAGATAACAGGATTCTGTGTAAATGTGTCCTCATTGCTCACTGTGGCCGGTGTGAAACTTTAAATGCACGGATCAATCGAAGCCGTAATCAGTCTTTTTATGTTGCGCTCGCTCGGCCTCCGACTGTCCGACTGTGTCTTAAACGTCTATCTTTACAACAAAGTCACTTAAAGTTAATCACTGCGGAGTAACTACGGCCATCGCAGCCATAAATGTTGCTCAACTGTTAGAATCGTAACTACCGCCGGGCCTTCGCTGAAGTAAAGGTGGACCCTTCACAGGGTGAAACTGCTAAAGCTATTAAGGGATGAGAGTCCCTCTGCTGCAGAACATTAACTGAGATCCATCAGCACCAGCGAGGATGCAGACAAATAGTGCACACACACAGACAGACGGCCACATATGCTGGGAAACTGACACACACGGACATATTTATACACAGCTATACTCACGGAGACACCCACGCCAATGATCGCAGAGCCCAGACAGATGTGACTGCTCTGACAATCGTAACAGAGCCACATCTGGGCTAACGGTTAGGTATGTGGACGTTTCCCAGGAGCTCTCCCCTCTATACCCCAAACATATTGCTCCCTCCACCCACACAGGCCTGAAGACACAGCAGCACCAGTGTGTGTGTGTGTGTGTGCGTGCAGGTGCTGTGCTTTATCGATCGTCTTCGATGTGTCACATTCCACACGCACACCTTTTCCATAAAGTCCGACCAAAGAAGAAGAAGAAGAAGAAGAGACCCCTTGTCCCGCTGATGAGCTGCCAAAGGACAGGAAATGAGAATAAAAGGTGGTGTCGTAACACAACCTTTCATATCGCTTTTACCACTCGGAGGACGACAGAGTGATAAAATGAAAGTCTGGCCAAGGTTGCGTCAACTCCCCTTCACACGTAGAGAGGATGGGGAACGCAGATGCATGAGAGGAATCAGTCCCGTCGCTTTGAAAACCATTATTGATTTAGACACTCAGCACTGAGATAAACGACACGTCTTTATACCTAAACAGCTGAATAGACCGTCAATAACAAAGAAAATGACATAGATTTGAGAGTACCAGCAGCATGAGGTGCACTAAACCTTTGTCGTCAGGTTGCTTAAAGTTATAAAACGATCACTGTTTGGGTCGGTTTAGGCGCCAAAACTACTCGGTTAGGTTTAGGAAAAGATCATGGTTTGGTTTAAAACAACTTGATGCAAGTTAACTACGTTACATTTAAGTTCAAATAAGTCACAAATGACTTTGGTCATTTGGGTCAAAGTCCTGTGTTTGTTGGCCCGTCCATCCACCCCAGCTCAAGCCCAGGACGAGCCGGTAACCAGCTCTGCATCAGAACAGAATCCGATGGGTCGTTGGGTGTTTGTTCCTCCAGCAGGTCCGGCTCTGCACCCGACTCTCTCCTCCACAGGTTGCTGGCTCTCAGCTGATGATGCAACGGCCTCTATTTGCCTGTAAAGTCGGTCTTCTGGTGAGGACGGGCCAAAATAAAAGGAATAAGAAATGAATTTTAAGGATATTTTTATATTAGCCTTCGTTGGCATTGAGGAACACAACAAACAAAGGCCACGAGTTGTTTCCCTGCTCTTTTCTAATTGATACCCTGCAACTGTGAGGAGTCTATTTTACATAGAGACTGAAAAAAAAAGCTATCATTTAATGGGGAAAGAAATCCAGTGTTGCTGAGCTTTTCCTGCTGATGCAACACCACCTCCACCTCCACCACCACAATGTCAGCGCAACCTCATTTCGAGGCACAGATAGCCGAGATAGGGCCAACACACTTCTGCCGCCACAATTTGACACAACTAATTTAGAACTGGTCTTTTTATGGAGGCCGGGAATACATTACCTTGCCAGAACATAATAATAATGGAGAAGCATCAATCAAACAGGCCCCTGTGCATACATTGTGTAATAAAGCTTATCTCTGGGCGACACAGTCTGTCTGACTCAGCCTGCCAGCCAGAACGAAACTATATGCGAGCTGTGCCATCAGGCGCTGGTTAACACTGCATAAATATGCAGTTTAAGAGTCAATGACATTTTAAAAAGGTAAAGCTGACAGCTTAGGGCCCCGCACACAAACACCCAGTTGTTTTCCAGAGTCCCAGAATCAAAAAATAGACGAGCTAGGAGTTCATGTCTACATCGAGTCACGCTGTGAGAAAGAATGTTGTTTCTCTGAATATGCATACCCCCCTCAGCTGTCATCACACGCACACACCCCTCCAAATTGTCAGACATTGGTGTGTTCCCCTCGTCTCCCCACCCCGTCAAATGTTTCTATAATTTTTTCCAGGCGTTAACTGGATTCAGCTGCCTGTGAACTGCTTTGGCTCTCATCTCCACTTTCCATATTATTTAGAAGGGGCCTTTTTTTGTGTGTGTGTGTTGATGTATGGTGCCGAGCTTGTTTTGCTGACTGTTCTCGCCCGGCACCTCTCAAAGTCCTCATTGTGTTCGGTGTGATGTCATGGCTCCCCAAACACCTGGGAGATCCTGTGAGTTTATGTCAGAGGCCGTTTTGGATGAAGCTTTTCATGGGCGCGTTCGGGACGTCTTAGCGTTTGCTGGGAATGTGTGGGCATATGGATTTTTTAGAGTCTGAGCCTGATTTGTCGCTAATTTCTACATTCACATATTTCCCCCGAAATGCCCCTGAAATGTGTCTTATTCTGAATTGTCGGACTATTTATGTATTTACCTCACAGAGACCTGGATGGTCTGATCTGAAAGTCGAGGACTTTGTTATTTTTTCTTCCACTCCACCTTGTCAGTCAAAAGTAATGTCTGCTGTCACTGCGTCACGGTCGCAGACAGCCACCCGCTTCACGACAGAGGTCAGCAGACAGGACTATGACGGCTCCAGATGGGCTGGAAAAACATCAGCTTCACAAACACACACACATTTTTCCATCCTTTAAGCGACGCCGATTAGGTCTCCTCACTCTTTAGGGCGTTTTTGCATCAACTGGGATCTCACTGCAGTTGGCGGCGTCCCTCTTTTTAGTCTCCACGTCTTTGGAAAGAATGTCCTTCAACGCCAGTAATCCCAAAAACTGCAGCAGACACGCTGTAGCCTTAGTCTTTATTTGGATCTCCATTAGATCCTGTTGTAGAGGCCACCAATAACATTTTTTTGGTAGCCTCTGTTTACCCGCCCGGCACCTAATGCATCACATTTAGCGTAGCCTATCGCCCCTTGACATCCCCGGCCTACGGAGGAATGCAGAGACGGATCCAGGCACAATGAGGGCTAATGGGGATCCTTTTGAATCTGGACTGTCGCTCATTGTCACCGTGGTTTGGGCATTAGAAGGATCAGCGCGAGGACATCGAGGCTCATTGGACTCCGAATGTTTGTAGTCCTGCTTCCCCGTCTTTGTAATGACAAACATGACAGATCTCGGCTGTTTCTCGATGCAGGAAGTGACAATAAATGCTAAATCTGAAGCGGTAAAGAACAAAATAACATCGCAAACACGTCTGTTATTGTGTTTTTACTGTTTAATGCAGCTTCAGAGGGACGGTCAGAACTCAAACATTGTTACAGAGAGACTTTGAACCCGTCTAGACAAATCATAGTTAGTCGGCAGCCATTCTTCTGTCTACGCACGTCTTTTCTGTCCTCCACATTTTGAAATGCAGGGTTTGCAGATATCTCATTAGGTGACAGCCAGTCCGGTGATAAGCTGCAGTCAGACAGGATGAATCCCCTGTCTCGTCTACAGGACTTAGACACCACACCCAGTCCGGGCCCGGGACGCACAAACACACACACAAGGGAACCTTTGCATACATACAGGGACACACACGCACACACACACACATACACTCAACATCCTCAGCTGTCACGGCCTTCGCAGCTGATTTACCGTCTTGCCTTTGAAAATGTGCGCTGCCATGTACTTACTGCGCAGGGCAAAGGAAGGGTAAGGCTTTTTTTCTTTTCGAGGATGGTCGTGTATCACCTCTGATTGTAGAAATAACTTGACCATGCTGGTGATGCTCTGCAACATCTCATTACTTCATGCTATATTCTCATGTGATGGTGTGCTATTTCTACTGTTTACTCAGCTGCTGTAGGAGACAAAGTAGCGTGACTTATTTTCATTCTGACTTTATTTTGCAGATTTGAAATTGTGCCACTAAAGAGACGCTCTTAGCTTTGATTATAACCTGTTTCGACAACTCACTCAAGTATCAAAGCACAATATTCTGCAACACATACACTAATAGATGTTTTTTAATGTTAAATAGCCTCCTTGGTCCCACAGCTGTCCAAGGCTGAGTACTTTAGTTAGCAGTTAGCATGCTAACAGGCTAGCCCCAGCCGTTTCTGGTCCAACACACCCGTCCCAAGCTAACTAGCTAACAGCAGCTACAGTTAGCGGTTCTAAGACAATTCCTACATGCTGCACCCTTAATGTTTTGCTATATTAGCCTTTTTAGCTACAATCTCTCGTCAGCTCAGCTATTGGATGAATTGTTATAATATTTGCAGCGTGCATGATACATTTTAATAACGTTTATGTCCACCTGACTCTGAATCAAGCGCCGCCATCAGGTCAACAATGTATTTATTCCAGTTTGGTTTATGATGAAATACCTGCAAGCAGCTGTACTTTGTGTTCAGTGCCGACATGCTAAACTAGGATGCTGAACATAGTGAACATATTAGTTTATAACTTCTTATTAGGTGAAAAAAATACAGTTTCAACAGATTAGCGGTATCTGAAACACTTTATCTGGATGTAAGTGCTGATAACAATCCCTGAAAACTGCGAGCACGCACAATTACGTTAAGTACAGCAGGTTCGCCTTCGTTTTCTCCCCTCGGACTTCTATTTAGCAGCATTGCCAAATAATTAGGTGAATAATGTTTTTATTACCAATAGAAATAATGTCTGTCACTATAAAAATAAGACCCTGATTGTAATAAACCTGCAATCTTTATTTCAATAATGAGCTCAATATTTCTCATAAACTCAATGTTTGCTTTAAAAACTAATGTTATGAGTTCACACCCAATCATTTTAACTATGTGGAGCACAAACTGCCACCATTTAAATTGTTTAATAGTTACACATAATAGAATTAGAGGCCCGTTCTTACTTCATATGGTTAAAACAAACATGTCGGGGGGAGGGGACGGCTTGGAAAAAGGCAAAGGACGTGTTTAAGTGAACATTTCATGTGTTATGAGTAAGATAGGCTGTGTACGCTGTGGTTGTATTTTCTTCTTTAGCCGAGGTTTACATTGTGCCCAAGCCGTATAACAGTTTATATTACACTTAAATCAATCTTTATTGCTTGCACGAGTGTGCAGTGGCGCAGACAGATGGACCATCTCCAAATGCTGCGATGTGGCAACTTGGAGGGATGTCAGCTCTCCCTAAACAAACCTGAAGGCTTTCCACTGGGGCTGCCTTGTGTCATGCACAGCTCTAACCCATCAATGTCAACCCCCAGAATACCTCTCCTCTCTCCTCTCCTTCTCCTCTCCTCTCGAAAACCTAATTACAAGTCACGTACGAGGACATAACTTTGATCCGGACACATATCCCGTGCCAGAACCGGTGTATTGAGCCAGCTAATCCCTGACACGCTAAATGAGTACCTGCTTTGCTAACCTTTGATCTGTTGGGGTTAGGACACGCACTGGTCCAATTACATTCAAGCTTTTATGAGAGGGCAACAACGTGCTCTTTCAAAACCGCCGGGATTTAAGCCTTTTTTTTTTATTACAAAGCTCGGCTTGTTTCTCAGACAGTACCCTAAAGTATTAAGGATTAGGCGCGAGGGGGGGAAAATTGAGTTGGCCAGTTTTTTATTAATGTACAGCCACATTTTGGCTTGTTACATGGTTTAATTCTAACCCCTGGCCCTTGAGGACCCTTAAAAAACCCACCACAGCCGCTGCTAAGATTTCAGCCACGCTGCTCGAGGTTAATGACTTCTTGGCACAAACGAGAACAGTTTTGACTGTGAAATTAAGTTGTTAGATACGGCCTGCGTCGTGGAGTTATGCATTGTGTCGTAGAATAACTGAGATTACACGTTTGGTCAGCTTGAGAATCATTTTGAGGCTCGGTCATGTGATGCAGTCCAGCATTTTAAAAATCTGTTATTAGCAAGTGGAAGCTGGAGTATCAGATGCTCATGTCTGAGTTATTGCAACACAATCGCCAGAGTAAATGTTGGCGATGTGCTGCGTCACTGCAAACCACAAAAATATGAATTTTTTTATAGTTGTTATTTAACTTTACGTTTCTCCTAGTTCAGTTTTCAGTATTATGATGTGACAAGTCTGTGCTTATGGTCTGGTTAGGTTTAGGCACAAAAACCCCTTGGTTAGGATTTGTAAAAGATCACGTTTTGGCACAAACATGGCTGGAAAATGAAACGTGGCTTCAAAGCCTGGTATTAACGGTGTTATTACATCGTCATGTGGTGCACTGTGGCCCCAAAAAGACTTGTTCCCGTAAGCTAACGTTGCAAAATGACTCGTTTCACTGTCATAACTGGCACCATTTGGTCCAATAACATTTGGAAAGTTACTTTATCC
Organism: Pagrus pagrus; assembly: GCF_965226575.1. Classification (NCBI taxonomy): domain Eukaryota; kingdom Metazoa; phylum Chordata; class Actinopteri; order Spariformes; family Sparidae; genus Pagrus; species Pagrus pagrus. Next base: position 3,563,758 of record NC_140208.1, on the reverse strand, counting down.
CCATTCAAGTTAGCAGGGCGTTAAACCGGAAGTTAGCCGGCTCGGTCGGCGGAAGTCTGCCCATTAAAATATTAAATAATGGATTTGTAATTTAGATTAATGCATTAACTTGCAAACTAATTTATTAACGCCTATATTTATTGCACAATTAGTTAAATGCTTTATTACTATTTCCGTGACACTTGTGGTCATTAGTCCATATTGCAGAAGCATAAAATGCCAATATTTATTCTGACGACTGGGAGTGTTGGTGCGCTTGGCTTGTTTCAACAGACCGTACCTATATAAGTCTGTGCCACACACACACACACACACACACACACCCCAACGTCTTAGTGTTTTTCTGCAGAAGCAAGCAGCAACAGCTTCAGACTTCTGCTTAGGAGCCCCGCGGGAACACTGGGCTGTAATGGACAGAAAACTGATGAAACCTCCCGTCCCTGACAGCCCAGTGTTTAGGAGTATGTTGTGTAAAGAGGGGGGTTGTTGGATGTGTGTACCCAGCAAGTGTGAGGATAACTGCTCACTTGGGTCTTACAGTCAGACTGGGGAAAGGACTGATTCTAATAAGAAACCACTCCATCCTCTCTGTTCACCGTTTCAAGCCACTCCTGCTTAACTGGTCACACTGGCAGAGATTAAAAAAAAAAAAGAAGAAGCTGAGAAGATCCAAAGGACCAATTTCATTTCAAAACTCAATCCACCAGTGCATGGGATTTGCATAGCTAATTAGAGGCTGTCTCACCATTTTTTCCTGCCTTCCTCGCCTCCTCCTTTGAGCTCGGCTTTGTACTGACAGCAAAGGGAGGCTGAGCCCCTGCGCGAAGACCTCTGAACCGAGCTTATCTGGCTAAATGAAACACCATGTTTCTAATGTAAACTGTTTTGTAGCGCGTCTCCGAGCCTCAGTGTCAGCTCAGGCTGCCTCTGGTGGGAGACGTATAAGTGTGGCGACATTAGGACTTATGGCTGGCCTACTTTTACTTTTACAGCAAAGGGACGTTGTTGTCCTTTATGGCTTTAGTTAGCTTGTGTACTGCTATTCTCCTAGCTTGTTGCATAGTGTAAAGATTAGTGCTGTACAGTAGTTTAGGGTATTTTACTCTCCATCTAGCTACAGAGGGGGATTAGGAGACATCTGGGACGGGCATTGCATAGACGTTCAGTTGTATTTAATACAGCAGAGACGTGTGATCGCTCAGAAACTTGTAGTGACCATCTTTCTTTGCTCTCTCTTGCTTTCTCCTACTTTCTTTGTCTCCATCTCCATTTTTTTGTGACTCACTCAGCTGGAAAATGTCCTGACGTCTTGTTAAAAATATTCAGTGGTTTCATGCTTACGATTGTTGAAGAACCACCTCAAACAGCAATCTCTTGGTCAGCACAAACACGGCTGGAAATTGTCCCAACATCACATCAGAAATATCTCATCGTTGCGACTAACAAAGCTGGAAAATCTCCTGATGTCTTGTTAAAAATATCCAGTGGTTTCACTCTTACAGTTGTTGAAGCGCCACCTCAAACAGCGGCTCCATTGGTCGCCACAAACACAGCTGGAAAAATGACGTCTTGTGAAAACCAGATGCTGCCTCAACCAGCGGTCTCTCGTTCAATGTGCGGTTGTTTGTTAACTTGAAATATCCAGTGGTTTCATGCTGACAATGATGGAAATACTTACCCTTACAGCATTCCTCTTAAATTATCCCAATGCCTCCCAACACTATCTAGTGGTTTCACGCTCACTATTGTTGAAATGCCGCCTCGACCAGCGGTCTCTCGTTTGATGTGTGGTCGTTTACAAACCTGTAGTGACCATTTATCTTTGCTCTTTCCCTTTTTCCTCTCCCTCTCCTTCTTTGTCTCCATCTCCAGTTTTGTTGTGACTCACTCACTCCTCGTTAAAAGTACCCGATGGTTTCATGCTCTAAAGTATGGAGATGCACCTCCTCTAACAGCGGCCTCTCAGTCGCTACAAACACAGCTGGAAATTGTCTCGACGTCACGTAAGAAATATCTCATTGTTGCGACTAACATGGCTAAAAAATGTCTCGATATCTCATTAAAAGTATCCAGTGGTTTCACGCTCACAGTTGTTGAAGCGCCGCCTCGAGCTACGGTCTCTCGTTTGCCGTTTGCAAACTTGTTGTGACCATTTTTCTTTCCCCTCCTTGCTTCTTCCTCCTTCTTTGCCTCCGTCTCCATCACTCACTCTGCTCCTCCTCTCCTCTCGTATCTCAGAGCCTGTATACGTTGGATCTGGGTATTAAAACACAAGTAGTCACTGGAGGCAGGTTAAATCAGCATACGCGATGAGACGCATTGTTCTTTCCCAACGACTGAGGAATAACGAGGGGAAGGGCGAGACGCGACGCAGAAAAGTGATGGGAAAGGGTGGAGAGAGAAAAACCGCAGTAATACGCAACCGTGTGTAACACCGAGGAGTCGGCCGGGTATCGCTGCATATAAGGCGTTTGTCTCTGCAAAGCTTTACACCTAATTACCCCTAAGTGCTCTTTGGAACGGATGTGAGGCAGGGGTCTCATAATCATAATAGAAATAATAACAGTCTGATGCATATGTAAATGATCGGAGCGGAGAATGATATTTTGGACCGAGTGGAAAATGGATAATGAGGGTTCAGGAGTTCAGCGGGAGCATTAGAAAATAAAAATGTCCGTGTGCTCGAACTGCAACCGCCGTTCCAGATGAACGATGGCTTTCCTATTGATTTTTTAATATTGTATTCTTGTCTAATGACGTTTTAATGATTCTGGGATTGGATGGAGATAAATATTTACCTTCTCCGTCTTAACAGAAATCAGACGCAAAGTCCTAAGAACTGTTGGGAGCGTCTCCATCAGAGTAATCACCCGTAATGGACGTATAATAGCTGCTTTAAGGTACTTCACTTCAAGTCCTTTCAGAGCAGGTTTCTCGTCTCCACGTTTATTTCCAGTGTCGGCCTCCGCCAGTCGCCCCCGGACTCCCCCCCTCTGGATCCCTCGTGTCGCTGAGAGACTTTACACTGTGTGTTTTCTTAATCAAGTGCAAATTAGCCCCTCGTCGCCGATAAAATCCTCAAATCCCCTCGGCTTGAATCGCCGCGACACGGGGGTTTTGAGCGAGAGCGCCGCTGGAAAACTCTGCCCCGTCATCATCATCATCATCATCATTTATTTTCACTGCTCGAGAGGAAAATATGCAGTGTTTGTGTTTGTGGATGTGTTAAAGGGCCCGCAACGTTCAGCTCTCGGCTCTCGGCTCCAAGTTAAACACCGGCCCTTGTCGTCCGACTGTGCTGAGTTTGTACAGCGGCTGCATGCTGAACTGGGTTTTCCTGCGTGGAGGCCTCCTCTTTTTTTCCTCCCGCTCACACATCAGAACCGCCCGCTTGTGTCACGGCGAGGCCCGATCGGTTGATATAAATCACAGGCGGTTTTAATCAGAGTGAAGCGGTGCAGGCCAGGCCTGTAAATGATGGGCCAAACTTAGTTCAGCTTCCTCCTCTCCTCTCCCTTCTCCTCCATCTGTCTCCATTCTTTTGCCTGCTCACTCTCTTTTAACAAGCCCTTTATCTTCCCCTGCTTTCCCACCATCACTCCTCCTCCTCCTCCTCCACTATCTTACTTTCTCTCACTCACTATCTCTCCGTGTCCTTGACTTGCCGGGCTCCTCCTGTAAACAACCCGGGCGGGGAGGGGGGGAATCACATTTTGGCATTCCTGAAACAACTCTGGATTTGATTTTTACAACTCAATTAAAGTCGAGTTGTAAATCAGCGTGGGGCCGAGGAACCCCTTCTTCTTCTTCTTCTTCTTTACTCTTTTCTTTCTCTTTCTCCACCTCTGACTGGATTTAGGACTCCCTCGACGCCGCAAACAAATATGCGAACAGGTCCGGGTTTAATAGAAATCAGGCGGCGAACAGGAGACGTCTTGATGAGTCTGTTTACAGAGCTGAGACGCCGGCGTGGGTGTCCTATCTCGGTGAGGAATGCCGACGCACACTCACAAACTCAGTCGCACGATCATTCATTCGCACTCTAGCTACTGTCTCTCCTCTTTTATTTACATCTCTCTCTCTCTCACACACACACACACACACAGGCAAACCTGACTAGATATATGGTAAACCTGTCACTAAAACGGAGGCATTTGATTCATCAGAAAAAAATCAATAGCAGAATATTCTCCACTCTACCAGCGTCCCATTAATCTGCCGGTAGATTAAAATGTCACACTGAGGAGCGGATAGGAGCCGCGGCGGAGCTGTTTCTCATGCAGCTCTATGGCTCAGACAGTAATTGCGTACGCTAATCAATCAAAGGGATGTGCACGATTGTCATTTTTCATTACAAAGACAACAGGTTACGACAGCCTGTCAGCTCTACTGGAGAAATGTGTGTTAATGACGTATCAATAACCAGTCGCTGTGACGTGCCGCGAATGAATCCAGCGGATTATAATTCTGGGCTTATTTACCTTTCAGTAAAATATAATTTTGAAAAGGGGAACCAGATACGATGAAGTAGCGAGGAATCAGCGCTGATTAACTTATCTTCTGACTCATTGTTAAACATCGTCTGGCGACGTGAGACGCTCGCCGAGCCCATTTGTAAACTGTTTGCTCCGAGGGGCTGATTGGAAAACTCAGCAGACAGGAGGAAACCATCGGGGGAATTCTCCATGTGTTTTTTTTTTTTTTCTTTTTAGATGAGCTGAATAAACGAATGTGATTCTGCTCATTACATCGGTAGCTCAGCTTCTAGAGCAAAAGAAAAACACACACACAATCAAAGCCATATTAATAATAAGCTCACACTGAAACACCCAAATGCAAACAGTACTTTTTGGCGCATGAGCCCGACGCCCCGCTAAGTGATAAATGTAGCGAGCACCTTACAAAGACTTGGATGACAAAGTTAATTTGGCCCCGGCAGACACGTCAGAGCGATGAAGTTCCATATTACTGCCACTGCCTCACAAAGGGAACCATTATGCTCCAGTTTGAGACGTCGTTCATCCACAGAGCTGCTTTACATGAAGGCTCGGGGGCTCCTTTTATTAACTCCGCGGAGCTCCCGCTGTAAAGTTGGAGGCGTTACAGCGAGAGAGAGAGAGAGAAAGGTATGAGACTAATCACACGCCGGCTCCTTTTGCCAAACAACTGCCACGACTCTCTGACAAATACAGGACGCGGCCTTGAAAAGTGCACGGGTGGAATTTGCGCCGTATCGATGTTATTGCTTTGTTTGGGTCGAAGAATTATAAAATGGCAATCAGCGAAAACCAGAACGAGCACATATGGTCTGTCATGCATCACGGGGTTTTTGCTACTCCTTAACTCAAATGCTAAATGATGTGTCTCGCTGTGTAGCGTAGGTGTTGCGTGTTAAGAAAGGAATCCCCCCGCCAAGGTCAGTTTAACACGGTCGTTATGTCATATCGAGCCCCGCAGTGGCTTTCTACCATCAGCCCGGGTTGCCAGTCCTCCTCAGGCCACACGTTGGATAAGACAGAGAGGGAGTGGAGTGGATAATACAACCGGGGGTCAAAAGGCAAGAGGCACCCAGAGACTCTCGTGATTACACAGGTATCTCAACAATGTGCTGCTTTGTCTCCGTGAAGGAGAGGCGATATGAACGCGAAGTCAAAATAAGGTCAGGATTTTAAAATGATGGATGTCCGTCAAAGGCAGCTGATCCCCCCCCAAAAATCTACACTGTTCAATACTCGATGACAAGCCAGTCAAAGGATATTTTGTGTGCTTTGCAAATCCAGCGCTGTCAAACAGCCACGAGTCACTCGATTCATCACGTGTTTGATGTGTTTTTTCAGCTGCGGCCTCGAAATATTCCCACAAAGTAAACTTGAGGTGTTGAGGAATCCCACCTGTGAGAGTGAGAGTGTGACCGTCAACAATGAAGGCTCCGCTTTTATAAAAACTTTTACCCTCTGTGATTAACTCCATCGCAGCTGTGCGGAGACGTGAGCACCAACAATGATCCTTTTTAGTCATTTTTATATATTTGCAGTCCAGATTTCTGAAGGTTGCGTCACTGTTGTGGATCCTGATAACAACTGTTACTGCTGTAAATATTCTATCGAGCCGCTTTTTGATCTGCACGTTTCTCTTTTCCTGCTGCCTTTGACTTTACTGGTCCACTGGAAGGAACTCGTCAGATGTGAGCTTGATGTTTTTGAAATTGGATAAAATAAACACCAGGAGCTAATCAGTGAGGACAAACAAGCTAATGATCGTATTGAGGAAATGAGGTGTTCATGCGCACAAATCCAACATGGCTGCACCGTCTTCATGTAAGGGTCATAGATCTTAACCACATATCTGTGAAACTAATGACAGTGTACAGCTTAGTGCTAATTAGCTTTAGCAAGTCTTAGCTGCAAACACACTAAACTAAGATGGGGAACATGCTAAACATTACCGGCTAGACGTCAGTATTATTATAAGCTTGTTAGCACGCTAATGTTAGCATTTGGTCAAAGCACCTTTGTGTCTAAATACAGTCTATTTTTCACATGTATATACACTTTTTATGTGAGTAAACCAATAAAAATAAGCATTTGACTTCTTTCTCATTTCTAGTAGACGAGTTTGCATATTAGTTTTCTTCTGGTGAGTCACATTCAATGTCAATTCAACTGTGAAATCATGAAAATCTCATTCCGTTGCAGGTGTAGTGACAATGTCTCAGTGGTTCATTTTTAATATCTTTATCCTCAGTCTCACTTTTGAACTCAAAGCAGACTGAACGATGTTCAAGTGATGCTTTAACGTAGAGGAACAGCAAACTGTTTACACACCGACGCCTGGAATAGCATCACACGGGAAAAGTGTCAAAAATCTGCGTGTCCATGAGGTTGTTAGGTTTCCATCACTGCTCACAGGAGCCAGAGCCAGTAATACCCGTGACTTCTGCAGAGTTGTAGCCTTCCCCACTTTCTGTCCAGTGTGAGGGCCTTATTTAACAAGAAAGGCCCACTGAGGCCAGAGACCTCTGCTGCAAAGGAGACCTGTCCAATAAGGAAGCATCAAAAGCCAAAAAGACAAAACAATACTAAAAAAAGACAAGAGCGAGGCCTAATAACTGAGACAAATCAGTCGAGTTTGGCCCGAGTTACCTGCTTCCTCATTTATTCCCTTTCAGCAAAGATTTCCAGGCGGCTGGAGTTGAAAACACTTCAGTAAACGCTCCTTGTGATTGGAAGTAATGATTGCAACGACGCGTTGGACAGACGTGGCCCACCGACTCTGGGATCCAGGACACATCGATGAGTTTGTGGTTTTAATTCAGTAACAAACCTCGAAACCTAAATGGTGAGTGAGAAACTGGGAGTGAGCAGCAATAAATAAGTCAAAGCGCTGTGGTATTGGCTCGTACTGAAAACATATGGCGAATATATTATTATTATATATATTTTCCTAACATCCCCCTTGATGCCGTCTCCAGCTGTACCTGCCCAGTGACGGTGGGACCTCCATGCAGCATGTGGAGGTGGTGACTCATCAATGGCAGGCCGTCATTATATTATAGGTGGTTTACGCCATCGGTGGCACTAAAATGTCTTTCGAATGGACATAAATAAATCTCCTGGGAGAAAATGGTTTTGTGACGCGACAGCGGCTGTAAAAAAGGTCCGTGGGTGGGTTTGATGTGACCGCTGGGGGCTCATCAAACACGGCTCTCGCTCAAAGCGCGAGTATCACACTTAGCACCTAAGTGTTAGCGTTGAGTACACAACTTAAAAAATTCTGAGCCATGTATTAACAGCATTTAAATCCCCATCTTTCTCGGCTCTAATCCTCTCTCGGTTTGTGCCTGTGGAGGTTTTAGGAGAACAAGTTCTTTGTTGGTTCAACATGGGATTAATGTGAGTGTGAAGCTGCTAAACCCCTCAGGATTACAAAGTTTACTTTGCTTTAATTCCTGAAGATAAGCAACGCCGGACATTTGCTTTTTGTCTTATCTTAAAGATTGAATTGAGTCACAGATTCATTGTTAAATAAGTTGAAATAACCAGCTAGCAGAGGGAATAAAAACGTCTCTTTTTTTATTACACCTCTTCTATTTCTGTCCACTCATTTTCTTGTCAGGATGCTGAAATAGCCGAGGTTTCAAAGAAGGAGCTGTTTTTGATCCTTCACTCTTTATCCTCAAAAGATATCCTCCTGTGATATCGCTCTGTGACTCAACACGACTGTTTCAAAAATACAGAAAAGCACAAAATACTGTAATTATTCTCCTCTGGGAATTTTCTCTCTCTGTTCAAAGTCTTACAGCAGGAATGGGGAAGAAGTAGAAAAAATAAAAAAAGCCTAACACAGCCTCGTCCAAAATAAAAATGTGCTGCAAAATGTCAACTCACATACTACTTACTACAGTGGAATGTGGGAAACCACAGTCTAAACACGACGCCAAGCCATCTGCCGGCAATGCTTCGCTGGCACTCCTTCAGGAATACCAGCAAAACGGTGTTATCAAAACAGTGGTCCCGTGGGATTATGCCCAGTCGTTACTAATCCTCCACAGCCAGAAGAGTAAAGAAAAAGAAGATTTCTCACATGCAAACCTGAACAGTTTTACTTCAGCAGCAGATTCAGCCGTGCAGTATGAGTCTGTCTGTCAGCTGGTCCATGTTCATGTTCCCCAGAGGATGAATCCTGCCGACTGTGATGATCTCTTCAGTTTAGTATTCACAAATTCACGTCCTCCTCAGGCTGAAACATAACTTAAAGGAACAATTTGTAAGAATATCAGATGCTAGCATGCTGAAAACCAAGAAGGTGATCGTGATAAACTATATACAAGCATATTAGCATTTTTGTGTGCCTGGTAGCATGCCAACGTTAGTATTTAACTCAAAGCCCCGACTATAGCGCATCTGTTGTGTCAGAATAATCGGAATAAAGAGTTCCCGACCGGGAAAATTCACACGATCGCCCCCTTAAGTCGGAAAACATTGTGGTGCGTGATTTGCAGACTTTGACGTCATGTATGCAGAAACACGGAGGATGAAAGTAAGTATTGCATGCACATTTTTACTCACACATTAGGTCGTAACTGTTTCTTACGGTCCATGTCAGTGACCTAGACTAGTTGGAAAGGTCATTTATTAGCATTAATCCTGATAATAAGTCAGGTAAAGCAATATTTTTGTGCTTTTAGGGAACGTACTGTTGCAGCAACAAGTCTGGGCTTACATCACTTCATAGTCCAGTGCATCTTCATTGTAGCGGCCATGTTGTTTCTACTCACGAGCACACTGAAGTCGAGAAACACCACCTCACTGAGCTGCTAGCACGGCTGTAGACTCTCCGTCTTGGTTTATTTCCCATCCCCTTCTTAACGCTTCTTGGTTTCGAGGTTTCATTCCAACCAGGACCGAACACATTCACCAAATGTTAACTCGTCCTTAGCTGAGATGCCATTAAGGGACTGTTTCTTTTTATCCTTTGTCATGTAAAGGAAATATCGGCTGGCAGCTGTAGAAAGTGAGCATTAAAGCCACAGGGGGCCACTGAGGAACTCCTTCACTTGTCTCACACTTGCAAAAACCTATAGGAAGGTATAATCGCATGCACTCCCTCCTAAAACACACACAGAAGAAACGGGCAGCGCGCCAACTCCCTCGGGCGTGATGCTCCTTGACCACAAAACCCACATTTAACACGTCACCCTGGCGAGCACACCCTCAACACGTCCTCCACAAAGACAAAGAACAAGCGATCTGCCCTTTTCCTCGCCACCTCGCTTGTTTCTGTCCATCAACCTCGTCTGCCAGTCCCGCCTCCTCGTGTCTGCTCTTGAAAAAGGGACAAAATGATGATTAATGTCATGTTAATGCCTCTGCTCTTCTTTATACACAGCTGTAGGATGGAGAGAACAAACTCGTCCCTCCAAAGGGATTTGGAGGGTAGGTGGTGTGTACGTAAGTGTGTGTGTGTGTGTGTGGATGCTGAAGGGGGATTTTGGTGAGGCTGTGTGAGGCAGACAGGTGGTGCTGATGGGGCTACGTGATTCACTTTGCTCCTTATTTGCATACATATGACAACCATCTGTGCTAATAGGCCTCGGCGATGTCTCTATTAGGCTCGGTGCCACTGCTGTTTTGCCTGAGGACCGCGGCGTCGTACCAACATTGTGCTCATGTCCGTCGGCTTTTATGCAACACACCAGCTGATGCCATCTAGTGAATTGAGATGGGAAGGGGAAGCTCCTCGATTTGGTGGGATGCAAGTGCAGCGGGGGGGGGGAACCATATGGGCTCCAAACTCTGGCGAAAAAAAGACAATTTTCAAGCATTTGTTTGGAGCAGCTTGTAGCACCAGATAAGAGCTGTTTTCCGCTTAAGAAACCACAACGACTGACGAAAAGTTTTGTAAGTCAACAATCCTCTCCGGCTAACGGCTCATCTCGGGGATAAAAAAATGACCTCGGCGATGATTCATGCGGAAAACATTCCCTGTTGTTTATGAAGACGTTTGAACATAAAGCAGAGAGTCGCTGTGTCAGCTGGTGACTCAGAAACGGCATCGCCTTGCATCACCGCCTCACGAATACTTTAATTTACCAGGAAATAAAAAAATATCCACAGAGGCAGTGACAATATACCGAGTGTGATGGTGGATTGCTGCCACACAGACCCTGCAGTGCATTACTCCCGTGGAAATGACGTTGAATTGCCACCGTTTTAGCAATTTTTCTCATATTTCAAGGTTCTTCCAGAAAAGTGCTGTATTGTTCTTTCCTTGACGCACAACCCGGGAACATGATGGAGACGGCGACTGGAGGAAACACACGGCGTCAGGACACCACATTACCTGCCTGTCGTGGTTCATTCACCTGAATTCTTCACATTTATTTGAGTTTTGAACGATTATAACAGCAATGTTTTGGTGAGTAAGACAACCAGTTTGTATGTTGTGTTGTACTGGAGGTTCTGATGCAGATGTGATCTAGATGCAAATCTTTAAACAAGTACGAGGTCTCACCCTCTCTCCTCGAGATTACATTTATATACATCTCATTTCCTGTGCCAAATACATTTCATCATAATCATCATCCAGGATCAATTTAATTAAGTTTTCTTTTTTTTAGTGATGCAAGTGCGAGTTTTTGGACTGGACTCAAGAGACACTGATGGTCGGGGCAGATTTTGGGAGACATTCAAATTACCTGAAACAACATTTCTTCAAAACACGTCATATCTTGTTCACATTACATGTTTATGAGTTGACTTACATGTCAGGTGGCGGCATTACAGCTGACAAGCCGGACACCACTGTTCATGCTGGCGTTTCAACATATTTTTAACAAGATATTGGGACATTGTCTCGCTGTGTTTGTATTGACAGAGCCAAATAAGACAGACATGATCTTTCCTGAACCAAAACCAAATGGTTTTTGTGCCTGTATCTAACCAGACCATGGGCACCAGAATGAAAAGAAACAAAGATGCATATCTGTGGTTTGCTGACATTTATTCTGGTGATTGGGTTGGATAAAAGATTAAGATGAGTCAGTTAAGGATCAGGAAAGATGATGATTTTGGTATGAAGTACTACTACAAGTGTTTTTAGGACATCTTACTGTAGCTGTAACTTTGAGACATCTTATCATTTGTTTGCTTGACTTATTTTAATGACTCATCTATCAATAATTTCGTCTATAAAATAGTAAAAATACATTTAAAAACTGCTTATCATCATTTCTAAGTGACGTCTTCCAACACAACCAACAGTCCAAAACCCAAAGACTCTTCATTTACTCTCATAAATGACAAAGAAAGGCAGCAAATCATCAAATTTAAGAAGCTGGAACCAGCAAATGTTTGATTATTTTGGAGTGAATAATGACTGAAACAATTAATCATTCAAAATTGATTGATTGATTGATCGATTAATCCACTATTGTGACGGTAACGTGAACAGAAACTAAACAGGTGAAGAAGACGACTCCTCACTAACAATCAAGGATATAAACAAAGACGGTTCAAAATATATTCTGCGACTTGGTGTTAAAGGGGAAAGAAAAGCCTTCAGCACATTTCTGAGGCCTCCAGGATACCCACAATGCAATTTGGTAATAGGAACTGAATGTACAAGAAAACTCCTGAGGGTTCCTTTAAATTAAAGAACTGTAATATGAGTAAGATGGAGGGAGGGAGATGGTCCCTGTACATGGTGAGGAGATAAATGGTGCTCCTCACTTCTGACTAAGTAGTTACACCAGAAGAACGACGTGGCGAAGCGATCGTCTTACACTGAAACCCAACCTGGAAGACAGCGAACGTATGAGGCACTGAACAAGATTGGTCGAGGGAAGGAAACAGCAGACGGGAGAGAGGGAGAAAACCAGAGACAGAGTGCCCCACGAGGGAAGACTGCCAACATCAGCACTCTGTTTTATTGTCCAATCCGAGCTATTTTTCTTCGATTTTTCCTCCAGCTTGTATTGAGGAAACAACTCACAACTGTATGTCTTGGAGATACATAAAAGTCGGCGAACTTGTTGAGTTGCTGTGGCGCCTGCGGAGATCCAGGCGCTGCGCTTTGAAACAACTGTCTCCGTCTGTTCCCTAAATTTACTAATAAGAGAAGAGAAACCAGCCGGGGCAAATGAAATCACGCTCGTTTGCTGCCACGACTCCTCCGTCTAACTTCCAAGCAGAGAGAATTGATACCAGACGATTTGTAAAGCTGTGATATCTGCCTCCTTATTGTGCAGCGCTTACACACAAGTATATAGCTTTTCATGTACTAGTTGGCAAATTAGACTCTACGGTCGAATTGTTGTTTTTTGAGTTTCTTAACTTCAGTGTTTCCAAACTACTTCTGCTGTTCATTCAAACATCATTAAAAGAAACGGACAATTGTTTGGAAGGTCCAGCTTTCGCCACTTCCTGTGGTTGTAGTACGAATGACAACTTGACCAAACAGAGCTCAACATCGACTGTTCGACACTCTGGATCAGTCGCCTGGATACAATTCAACAAACACATTCACATTTATTCGTGACATTTCTATAAAACGCCTCACGTCAAGTTCACATCACATGTGCAGTCCGTTCTCCCAAGGAAAACAACCTTATAGGGTGAAAAGTAAAGCAGAGAAGACCAATATTACGTTTTGTTGGAGTCGTTACAGCTGCAGGAGGTGAGGGGGAATACAACACGACATGCGACTTGTATGTATTACTGTATTATTAACAGAAGTTACAGAAGTAATGTAGAGATTTAAGGCCAACGTAAGCTGTTATGTTGTAAATTCATCACCAAGTATTTTTCTTGAAAGTAGTTATGTTGCCCAACCTCAACAGAGAACTTTTCTTTTCTGTGTTTCAGCAAACTTGTGTTTTGCGACTGGGTTGAGTTCAAAACATGTAACATCCACTTTTATACCCACTTTTATATGATAGTTTGATAAAATTCGGTTTAAATTGAAGTCAAACGAACACGTACGCAGGTGGTGGAGTTGATGAATCAGTACTTGAGTTCATCAGGCTGGACTGTGAGGCTGCATGCTGCTGTACTTGAACAAAATGTCACGCAAATCACGTCATCTCTCTTTTTTAACCTTAATTACATCCTCTTAGTACTCGGTCCAACCCAAAAGCATTATGACGCCCTGACATTTTCATTACACTCATGAAGACAGATGAACAGGACAGTTTTAGCTTCCACTTCGCCGACCTGCTGCAGTTCAGACAGGGCAATTTGGCAGAAACAGGACGATGTTGATCACAGTGTTTCAGTATAATTTGTATTTCACAGATCATCCGTTCTCATGCTATCATCAGCAGACAAGAGAGTCACAGTGATCCGGTGGCTGTAAAAGTCAGGAATATTCAACTTAAGCACAGAAACACTGGACAGTTTTTCCTACTCGGCCTCTTTTCTCCTCGTTCCAGTTTATCTCCTCCTCCACTCCAACCATTTAGCTCTTCCTCTTGTTGATTGCTAAAAGCTTGCGTAGGCGTGATGCGTTCAAACACAATGGAGCCATCCCCTAATGCAATTTTCTTCCTCGTGATTCTTCCTCCTTCTTCGTTCTCACCTCCCCTCCTGTATGTTCTCCCTCCCCGCTGCTCCGTTATGACTCTTTAATTTCACCTTCCTCCTCCTTGTCCTCCTCCTCCCGTTATTTGCTGACAGCTAGTGTAGGTGTGATTAGTTCAAATCCGGTGAACCTGTTCTCTTTAACACCTTCCCTCTCCTCGTCCTCGCGTTTTTCTTCTCCTTTTTTTCGGCTCCACTTCGACTGTTCTTCCATCTCCTCCTCTTCCTCCGCCCGTTGATAAGTGGCAGCCTGCAGAGGTGGGATGAGCTCTGTCTGCAGCTGCTCCGTCGGCCCCCTCCATCAGTGGTTTTGGTCCAGACAGCAGACTCCCAAGGTGGTAATGACCACTGAACAGATGATGATAATAGCAGCCAGACTAAAGACATCTCATAGCTCATCCTCTTCTCAATTTCACTTTCCTCCTCTCCTCGCCTCTTTTTTCTCCCTCCATCCCAGCTCCTACCTATGTTCATGGATCTGAAGTGTGAGGAGCAAACACTGCTGAGCCTGGAGGGTGTTTCTCTTCTGGAAATAAGCAGTATGGCAATGTAGCACAAAACCCACTGGGTTAGGTTTAGGAAAATAATCATGTTTTGGCTTAAAACACCTGATTTTGTCACCAATACTGTTCCCTTATTATTTACACACACAGTTCTTTATTTTTTCTGTATCTAGACAGTTTTTGTCACTGTCTAGGTTTGGGTACCACAAATACTTGGTTAGGCTTAGGCACCAGAAATGCTTGGTCATGTTTGAGTACCAAAAATACTTTTATAGGTTAAGGAAAACATTGTTTGGTTAAAAAAATAAAATAAAATCCCCTTTCACAACATCAAACATGTGTTTGTGCCCGTGTTTCTGTTTAATCTCCACCAGGTCCTTCAGCTTTGACATTACAAGAACATGTTGATGTGCTGTTAATAAGTTTAATGATCTGTGGTTTGCAGAAATGTTAAAAATACCAACATTTTAGCGACTGGGCTGCTTATTCTCCTCCTCATATATGATGCATACAAACTGGACAAAAATAATAGACACTACATTATTAACAGCACCAACCAAACTCAAACTCCACTCTGCCGAGAAGAGATTTAATTGGCGGTCTCTCCAATTAAACTACAACCGCGAGCGCCCCCAGGCCCCTTGTTGGCCCTAATCCTGTTGCGTAATTTTTTCTTGACGTCGTGCCTGGCTGAAAATCAATTAACAAGCGCTGCAATCGCAGAGTGCAGGAGGACTCCTGGACGCCATCCAGGACACTTAATTTGTTCCTGAACGGACAAGAATTATACTCCGCTTGTAGTCCAGTGTGATGTTTTTTCTTCTTCCCCGTGTCATGTATTGAATAGACGGGTTTCAGGGTACAAAAACTGTTTTCACGACCCTCCCACCCCGATGAATCAATGCTCATTTTCCCCATCCAGCTCTTGACAATTCCTCTAATGCCTCATACCCTCGCTCTTCTGTCATCTCTCCGATCCTCTCTGCTCCTCCTCTCCTTGTTGTGTTTCACCCTGGAGAACAGATGCTGAACCGAGGGACTAAGAGGAAAGGGCGTTTTTAGAGAAAGGCAGCTTAAAATCCTGCCCCGAGTCCAATGTATCTTCCACTTAGTGTGGAGCGAAGGACAGACGGGGGATAAATCATATCACCCAAAGGATTAATATGGGTCCGTCTAGATGAGAGCAACAGACAAGGACATGCACATTCCCGTAGATTTACTCGCTGAGGAGGTTCTGTTGGGAAAAGCCTGTGTTTTCTTATTTTAATGGGAATATGACAAATGAGCGTATGTTGTATGCAAATTAAGGATTAAATAAGCAAAGCAGAGCAGTGTGTAATTCACTGCAGTACCAGCATCGTAACACTTAGCAGAACAGAAAGACAAACACAGCCACACACACACACACACACACACACACACAGCCACCCAGTATCACTGATGAGTTGAATGACCTCATTGCCATCGAGGATGCTTATCTTGGAAGTGTCACTTTTATGACTGAGGGGATGCGGTCATTAATAAAAGCAAGTGCCAGCGTCTCATTAGACTCGCCGCCCGGGGGTGCCAGCTCGGCAGAGCGAGGGGCGGCCATGCACAAGAACTAACGGGCTCATCAAACCGCGGGAGGACTCGGGCCCGACACGGCGGCCCGACGCCCGCAATAACGTCTGCACTCAGGCAGAGGCCCAGCTGCTTAGCTCTCGCAGCTGTTCCTCGATGCGATCTCCTCCGTGACAACATTTGTGTCTGATGACAGTTTGAGTGAATAATCACGAAACTTTTGAGTTTGAGTTTCAAAATATTTGTCTCCCAGAAGACAAGAACAAGAAAGAAGAGTTTGGTCTGCTCCAACATTTGTGTGTGCAACATGAACTCGTTGATGTTTTATTGTCTGGACTCTGGGATCATTTCCTGGTAATAAATGATAAAAAAAAGTTGTTTTTGGATGTTTCAAGTGGTGTCTGGTGAAACTCCAGCACTGACATTAAAAGATAATTCTCATTTTTTTTACAACTTTGGTTCAATGTTTGTAGTTTCTTCCATCATTTCTATCAGTTATCACAACACGTTCTTACTCCCAACTAGTCAAATACGGCAGCTTTATCAGGAGCGTTAAGTATTCGAGTTATCTGGTTACACTTTCAAAATAAAGCTTGCCTACAAACAGTTAAAAAATAATGACATACTCTGACTTTTGGCCTGATATTTGTGGTCCTGGTTTGTTGAGGTTTCGGAAAATATACTCTGGGCTAAAATAACTAGTTCTGTCTCACAGCTTACGTAATTTATGTATTTAAATTAAAATAACTTAAAATCAAATCACTCCTGATTCTTGTCAAGCAAATAGAGAAGGTCAATGTTGAAGTAGGAATGGTTATAAATTATTATAGTGTAGTTCACTAATTCGATTACAAGTTAACTTTGCTTTAAAAAAACTTCTTTAATATTCTTCCTGTTGTCTGACTGCTCATGTTTCGTGCCCTCTCTTTATTCTTTTTAGAGCTGTTGCAGCATTTTGAAATCTCGACCACAAATTTGACAAGGAGTGTGAGTATGATCAGGACGAACCTAGAGCCAGGAGGCGATTGCCTTAGCTGAGCATAAAGCCTGGACGCAGGAGCCTGGAGACTCTAAATTTTACAAATTAAAACAATGAATCTTGTTTATTTTATGACAAGTCGTGCTTTTATGTGGAGAAAGTTGCTGTATATATTTGTGTGCAGACAGCAGCCAGGTGCAGTGACGTCCTGGAGTCTCCGCTTGGCCGACAACCTTGAGGTTTCTCTTTTTTAAACTTTGCCTGCTTTCAGTCTTTATGCTAAGCTAAGCTATTCACCTCCCGCCTCCAGCTCTGCACATAAAAACAAGTAGTGTTGATCTTCTCAGCTCCAAAAATGTGCCAACTTTTCCTTTTATCCTGTCTTCATAACTTCAGGACATTGTGGTCCTACAGTGTGCCGCACTGAGCCTGTTGTTCAGCAGGTCTGAGAGACAGTCTGATGCATGTGAAAAGCTCCCGCTTGCCTAATGTTTGGATTAATTAGTGGCTCTCATCCCCTGACGTCCTCTAGGAGGACATACTTTATCACTCCAGCCTCTCTGTCTGTTTACCAAAGGAGACTGAGCAGTCCAAGCTGACAAAATGTCCTCTCCTTCTCCCCTTCCTTTAGCTTTTCACTGGAGTAATTGAGCAATTAAGCATGATTGATTGATTTGGGGGAGAGTGAGAAGAGGGAAATCTGCCCGGGGACATTGAAGGAATCCATACAGTAGCTTTAAATTAGTGAGAGAAATGGCAGGAGCGTCGGAGGCAGCCAGACATCTGACTGCAGTGTGGCTGGGGAGGTGCAGCGGCTTCGGCTCAGAAGACAGATAAGGAAAAATAAGGGGCGTTTAACACTGTGTGTGTGTGTGTGTGTGTGTGTGTGTGTGTGTGTGTGTGTGTATAACTGTCCATGAAATAGGAGATGGATGTGTGGTTTGGAAAGGAGAGAGCTGCGAGAAAGGAGGAGGGGGAATCGAAAGTGTAATTAGTCTCTGAGTGATAACAAAGTGTTGTCCAGGAATATGGCAAATACAGTGTACGCTTCAGGAAGATACCACCGCTACATGCTATTAAATGTTTGTGATATCAGATCTGAAGACAACCGCATGAAAGGAGGCGATTTCCTCCCCGCGTCGTCGACCTTACGCCGTCATCCCGACTCCAGCGGACTTTTTGAGGTCATTACTGATGCATCGCTGAGAGAGATTTACGGCCCTGTGTGTTTTTTTTACTTCACACTTTAATTTTTTTTCCATATCTGTAAGTGAATCGAGTCTACACACGTTAGATAAAATGTGCGTTTCATTATCATAAAGGCGGTATGGGGGATATAGAAAAAAGAATAGCATCTAGGGGGATCTTGTCTTCATTATAACTCCCATTATTTTCACTCATTGCTATTTGCCTGTGAGGTGAAAGGTCACACAGCGATAAACAATCTCATTGGCCTCATGAGAGTAAGTGCTGGCTCCATGTGGTGTGGAGCTATTTCATTGTTGCCCCCATAGAGAGCCAACCGACTAATGGCACATGGGCTTTTAAATGTACACAAGATTATCTTCAGGGATCTGTCTGAGCCCTTCCTGCACATATGGCTCCTTCCTGCTCTCCTCCAGCCAATTATTGATATATGAGGGTATTAAATATGACACCTGTGTCACAGACAAATCCCCTACACTCGGGTTCAACCATCGTTTAACCGGCGCTAGTTTATCCGCCGCCGGTGGCAGCTGCATGACAGAGATTACCTCCAGGTCCTCTGCCCACCCAGGCAGAACAATATCTATACATTAGCTGTGTCTCCACGGCTGCAGCTAAGCACGCCCGTGCACACGTGAAGACAAGTGCCGACGCTATCATTTAATCTTAAGAAATGCTTCGTTTTTTTAAAACAGGATTTCGCTCAGCTCTCCATCTTCCGCGGGACATTTTTACAGCAGGTAGGAGACACGAGAGGGAGCGGCAATTTTTACAAGCTCATGTGTCTGGAAACACACACAAGCAGTTTTCACATCAGCCAATTAGATCTAATATAGCATGATTTCAATAAGCCAGCAGAAAGCGCAGGTAGGAATTCCCATTGCTGACAGAGTTGTTTTGTAACGATCACACCTCGAACACGCTGCAACACTTCATTTCCTCTCAAAGTGGTGATAAAAGTGTAATAAACGCAATGGGCAGTTGGCATAAAGCATGTGTCAACAGCTTTTCTGAGACTGAATTAAACATGAGAAAAAGTGGCTGAGTTATTCATGAGCTGGATGGAATAACCGCGGTGGTGGAGACTCACCGGCACGAGGATGTGCTGAGCGTTTAGCATGCATGCAGCGTCCGTGGAGCATAATCGTTATCTGACACAGTCAGCTCAAACGCAGACGCACGAATCCCGAGTATGTCGAAGAAAACTTAGATGCTGTTCTCTCCTCTCTCTTCCTGTGTGAGATGATCTGTTTTTACACCTCTAACATTTCCCCACCTCGACACGTGTGACTGACAGGAGGAAAAAACTTGATAATCTCACATTATGCTCATTTTCGGGTTCATGCTTTTATTTTGGGTGTCTGCAGGAAAATGTAGTCTCCATTGCTGCAGCACCTCTATTCACCCTCTGTGCCTGTCTCTTTTTCCTGTAAAGCGAAGTCTGTTCTGATTGGTCAGCTCTCAAAGGCCTGAGCAGACATCGCCCCGCGTGTTTTTGCATAAGTTCTGCAACCACGGCCAAACTAGGGGCGTGGCTGCGGGCCGTGACTGTATAGTTGTGACATCACAACCTCACAAAAGTCCTGACAGCGCGTTAAAAGGCACAGTTTCTGAATACAAGCTCGGGAGTAAGCATTTTGATGTTTTAACAGTATTTATGCAGCACATAGACCTGCTTTATAATCAAAACAGACAGAAAATCTCACTTTTAAGACCTTTAAGTCTGTTGTTTTTTGTGTTTTTTACCACTTGCCAGTTGCAGAACAAGCAGAAAACACAACACTGGCATGTTTTCAGTGTTGCAAAAAGTACCCAGAAGTCATACTTGAGTAAAAGTAAAGATATTGTGTTAAAATATTACTTTGGTTAAAGGGAAAGTCACCCAGACAAAGAGTACTTGAGTAAAAGTCTTTAAGTATCTGATATTAAATGTACTTAAGCATCAAAAGTACAAGTAAAGTTGATTATACATATATTTACCACCGCATATTTTCACATATAAAGTTGTTATGGCTAACCTCTCTGCTGACACACAAGTCAACATTAGCATCATTTTGAAGTCTGGTTTGTGGCCGTGGGACGAGCAGCTCTGTTTATCACTCCACCACCTCCTGAGGGAAATATCTGGCTCATTAGCTACTAAATGTTGCGCTATGCTCGTCAGCTACCTGCTAAATGTGCCGGTCTGCAGTTTTGTGTTAGGCAGGTAGTGTACAGTGGGTTTATCTTGCATGCTGTGAGTGACATAAGAGCAGTGAGACCGACGCAGCAGAGTTGCGGGCCACACGACCAAAACAATGAGCTGAACGACACTAAAACGCTCCCGTGTCATCACATAGGAGATGATTTGTTCATATAAAACAGCTTTAAAGGAAAAACAAACTGAAGAACACACTTTCAAGGCTTTAGAAATCACTTTCATTGTCATAAAAGTTGCGTCTACTTGTTTTTAGTATTAGAAAATAAGTCCTGGTCCGGACTCCAGTAATTATGATGTACTTTAAAAAAAGAAAAATAGGCACAAGCTCCAAAAAACCTCTCTACGCTCGTCAATATTATCCTTTAAATTGGATTTCCTCCCTAAAGGCAATTATACTTTGTGCTAAAGGTACCAGCGTGGGAGGGATGGTCAGCATCCTCAGCACACTCTCATTCCTGACTTTAACATAACTGCCTCCCCAAACCCTCTTGTTTCCTTGTCTAAACCTCTCCAGTCCTCCATTTGAACGCGATCCAAACCACTGGCAGAGGTTTCTCCAACACCTAATGATGGGAGTGTGTCCGGAAACTGGCCTCGAATTCCAGCTGCAGTCAGAGAGTGCACTTCCTAATTAAAAAGACTCCAACGATACCAATTCATGAAGAAGTTTGCCCTCGGTTGAACCCCATCCATCCACTTTCTCCATCCCTTATTGCTCCTAAACAAACTGTTAGTTTGTACAAAACGTCCAAAGAAGGATATTATAATTTGATCCTTGTGCCATTATGTGCAGCTGTTTTGTTTCACTTGCCTTCTCTGAGATACCACATGTAATCTGTTCCCCGCTTTGTTGTCGAAGCCGTGACACGCGTGACCTCTGGATTTGGGTTTTTCCTTTTCGGCAAAGAAAAGCTGCCCGTAAACACTTTGTTTATGGAAAAAAACCTCCTGGAAGAATCCGGGAATGGCAACCGCGTCATGTCAGGAGACGCTGCAAGAAAACGGCTGAAAAATAAGATACAGTTCACAGACACCCGACTGCTTTTTAAGCAACGAGGAAGAAGAAAAGATGAAGCGACGATGACACGGGTTAATAAAAGCATCACCTTCTGTTTCCATCCCAAAGAAAAAAACACAACCCCTCGGGGGAAAACAAATCAACGTGCTCTCGTACGTCTGCAGCTGAGGAGCAGCGATGGTTCTGGGTGTAATTAGAAACACTTGTCGTGCGGGAATAAAATACTTCATGTGTCGACTGACGTTCCTCACACTTAACTGCAGAGGTCAAAACACATCTTAACAAAAATATGAGTCATTCTTCCCCAGAGAGGTTGTGGACAGGCCAGCAAAATCCCCCACACGGCGCGTTGGTTTAAATACACTCTGTAATGAACAAATCTGATCTGTTTAGTTAAATAACTCGAATCTGGGCTTTCGGTCAGAAGTAGCGACTTCACACTGGTGCTGATGATGATAAGTTAAAGCAAAAACTCGTCCTTATCCAGTTCAAGGATACGAAACGTATCACAGCAATGCAGATAAGAGGAATCCTTCATAAATCACAGCTCCATGTTCCTTCATTAAGTTTCGGAGCAGCCAGCCGGTGTGAAGCGCAGGTGTTTCTCAACCTGTCGGCAATCCTTTAAAGCTCAGTCTGGATGATCAGCGCTAAGAGTAACAGAAGCCTCAGACTCACCACACGTGTCTGCGTTGTGCTAAAAGGTATCCAGCTGGAGACAACGTGCCCAAAACACACACACACACACACACACACACATACACACACTGAAAAGATGGCTTCTCAACCTGGCTACCACGTCTCGCACACAGCTGTTTTTCATCGAGGGGTCAAAACATGTTTTCCATTTTAGCTTAAATCAAATTAGTGCTACAGTATTTACGGGCCCTTCAAAGCGTGCACACCTGACAACAGAAATGTGTAATCGCAGGAACAGGGGGGTCCACACTGACGGTTGCACATGCTGTCAGGAACACACACAAACAGACACACACGCACGATAAAACATACAGCACGGCGCGTTGCGTACGTTGTCCGACGTTCTTCCTGCGACTCGTTGACATATTGAACTTCGGAAAAACCCAGAAAAATGTCTTCCCCCTCTCGGCATCTGGATTTGCAGACATCCCTCTCCTCCCCCTTTACTTAATTCACAGCATCTATTTCTGTGTGTTGTTTTTTTGCAGGAATGCTGGCGGTCAAACTTATATTTAACAGTCACAACAGCTCCTCAAGTCCTATAAAGTATCCCGGGGATTCCTGGAATGTCCATCTCTCCCGCTCGTCTTCCTCCCCGCCCGAGTAACTGTCCTGCAAAATGCCGGATAATGACAATCCCACCTGGCACAAATGTCCTCAAAAGAAACAGAATCAAGTCGGAATAAATCAGTGCGATTCGTTATGCTGAGGCTGATACAGCGTATGCACGTATTAAAACGATTTCATATGGATTTCCTCCTGAGTTTTCGACTTGACGTCTCTGACTGGTCAGGTGGGGGAGATTTGCGAAGGGATGAGGAAAAACAAGATGACAGAGTGTCTATTTTTCCGCTGAGAGTCGCAGGCGTTTGATTGACACCGTAACACATAAACGCTACACATCGCCAGTTGTTTTCTCCCCCCTCCACAGAGCCGCCTGTTTAATATTCTTAAGTAGCCGAGTAAATATTTGGCATAAGGAAGCACTTGATTCAGAGCAGGACGATTCAAGTCTGACACCGGATGGGAAAGGGGACATGAAAGAGGCCCTTCATGAATCCAACTGGCCCCTCGGGGTCAAGTTTCAAACAACCAGTCCCGTCATCCTACACACACACACACACACACACACACACACACTCTTCTGGTGTGTGCATTACGCCTTAGATGCACAAACATGCACACTTACACACAAAACACGCCACTGAAAACCACGTGTAAAATGTTTAGTGTGGCGACACATGCCTCATAACGCCTGGCGATCGGTAGTTTATTGTAAAAAACTCAGGAATTCAGCCTAATGAAAGCTTTAACGCTCTGTAACTGAGGTGAAATGAACACAGAGGTCTTTTGAAAGACAAAGACCTTCAGGGAGATGGACACAGCTTCAGTGCTACAGTTGTACACGTTACAGCACATGGAGGGTTACAGACGGCACACAGCTTTTTTTTAAGCGCTAATTGGTTAAAGACATCGCAATAAACTGATTTAAGCTTCTGTTGATGTGTGAACACTGTTCGCTGCTCGCTGGTGATTTATCTCAATAGTTTTACGACATGGATGTTTTGGATGCCGGAGAGATTGTTCTCTAAAATTTGACTGTGAAATCTGAATTTGTTCACGTCGGCCTGCAGAAGAAAAACAACAACATCGGTTATTCGATCAAAGACTTAAAAACCTATCTGAGAGATATTTTTAGATAAGATTGATGAGTTGTATAAAGTGTGGGATGGTGTGTGGGATGGTCTTACTGCTGCTGTTTATGGTCCTCTGTGGTTGTAGATGTTTGGCTCAGCACACCAGGATGAGTTGAGAGAACTTAGACAATTGTTGAGAGACGGGACATTGCTCACAGCTCAAACTAACCACTGTCAAGTTAAAATGAAGACAAATTCAGCGACTACAGGCGTATTTCTTGCCTAAAGTGTCCTCAGAAATACCAAAAGTTTCCAAACGAGCCTCCATTTTGCTTCCGGTTTGTAATCTGCAGAGAGCCCACAAGTGGTGTTTGGTGTTTGTTCAAAAAGACATTTTCCTGATAATCCACCATCATAAAAGAGTCATCTATAATATTTCTGACAGAACGCCTCGAGCTGCAAACGAGATCGATTGACTCTTTTTATTATTAATCTGTGATCCCTGAGAGTTTTATAATTGTAAAACTTTCCTCTCGCTAAGAAGAGTGATTTAAATCTTTCATGTCGTCACAATGTAAAGTTTCTTGGCTGTGCAGGAGCTTGCAGAAGAAACAGCTTCACACGCAGGAAGTAAAGACGGAAGCTAGAAACTTTTTTAGCGCCAAACGAGCGATTGGACCGAACAGGCAGCGTGTTTGGGTCTGCCGTCTCCTTCCACTGTACATCTATGGATGAGCAGCAGAAAGAAATGTGTTCTTTATCTGAAGTCTTTTCACCATGATTTGATTTTACAAGAGAGAAGACTTCAGGGATGAGAGATAATTGCTTGGTTTGGCAGCGGCACACATGCTTAAGTTTCCCCACTTCTGATAGAGATCAGCACATCGCCACTTACAAAAGCTTCTTCTATGTGAAGCATGTCTCCCACGCACTGGGAGCGGGACTGAAACGAAAAAAAAAGGCACGACGTTATTATACTGGTGCCAACAGTCAACAGTGGCTTCTTGTAACTTTTCCCGAACTTAACCTTTTCAAGTGGCAGATCATGACTCGTTTCTATGACAGTCAGAATGAGCTAGCAAAACAGCGTTGTCCGCCTTTACCCACCCTGCCGGTCTAAAGATGCAGTCAGCCGACGTCTGAGCTGAATGTTTATGGGCATTGCTGGTCTTAGCAGTCAAGGACAGCTGAGCAGAGATGGTTGTAATGCTGGTTAATGGAATCGCTGATGCTTGTAAACCGGAGGAGACGAGCAACACGTTCAAAGTCTTGTAACATCCTTCGCTTATGTGAGGTTGTTTACTGGAAATTACCTCCCGTGGGGACGTTGGTGGGAGCCGCACAGAACAGCAGCTTAAAGCTTCACGGAGCTGCATCATCATCTTTATGAATTCAATCCTGAGTTAATTTATTTCACACATCTTCCATAAATGTGTTGCTGTTGGTCATTGTTTCGGTTCACCAGGATGACATCACTCCCTAATTACGAAATGGGACCCCTTGTCTCATTTATTGCCCACCCAGGGCCGTCTTAAAGGCACCTGGTATAAGCGATCTTCCAGACTCGTCCGTGGTGGGCAGGCTGCGGCGCTGCTCCTCCATTTATTACAGCCAGGAGAAGAAAAATTAAGAGGCGAGAGGACGAGGGCACAACACGAAGGCTGATTCAACCACCTGTATTGCTCTGCGAGTTTCTCCCCTCAGCGGCGCACACTGCACAGATAATTTCCCCGCTATGCAAATGTTTTTGGTTGAAAAGAAATTATTGATCATAGATCAGAGAAATGTGGCACCGCCAGGCAGGAAAATACAGAGCGGCGGTGAGGAGGCTGCAGCGGCTTTAAATGAGAAAAGCAAAATGAATTATGCAAGTCTCTAACACCATCCACCTTTTCCTCATTATGTGGAGCCATCTGAGTGGTAATTAAATTCATGCACTGATAGGATTCCCTCGTTTTCTGTCGCCGCCGTTTTCTCGTGCACTTTGTCATTCTGGCACTTTCCAAAAAAGGGAGGGGGGGATTCAGCGTCGGAGGGCTTACAGTTATGGAGCGAGCTTCTCGCTCATATTTTTATCTTTCCTTCTTTATTCTTTCTTGTTTACTTTCAAAATGTAATTTCTTTAAAACTGTTCGAGCTCATGCTTCAAATCGCAAGCAGAAATATACGATCGACGGACATTTTCAGACTCATTTATGGGTGGAGGGGATGATGGTTTCCAGCCATTTTTGTAGCGACAAAACCATTTTTTTCACAGGAGGTCAGGCCATCTCTATCTCTGATCGTGGCAAACAAACCATGATTCTTCCTTCACCTTTACATGTGTTTTTTTGTGCGTAAACCTAACCAGAGCATTGGCACAGCTTTGTGGCAAGACAGAACGAGAAAATTCAACCAAAATAAAAGTAAAGTTGCAACAGGAAGAAACAATCAGCTTTAACTTATCTGTGGTTTTGCAGAAACGTACTTTTCTGTAGATCGGGTCGAGCAAAAAATTGATCGTTTGAATAAAAACCTCATTCTGATGCATCTAATGAGGTGATAGTTATAATTTGAATAATGCCATTATCATCCTGAACTGGATTACGGTGGCTGTAATTGGAGAGTTTAATCTCATCACATCAGATTGTCGCTCTCTGTGTAACGTCCCGTGTTCGGCTGGGTGGGGGTTAGAGAGATGACGGGCGGACCACCACCGCGGTACAAGCAGCCCAGACTGTTATGGTAAAATGTGGAACAGCTTTGTCCCCGCAGATAAGAGCGGCATCCAGGAATGTTTTCCATATTTCTCCGCCTTGCAAGACCCTTTAGTCCACAGCTGCCAAGACTCTGTCATCCAACCAGCCATGCACACTGACCTGCAGTCTGGAAGGTCCTCCTCTGGCCTTGAGGCTATCACACGGCGTGTAAAACTAACTGGTTTTTCCACTGAGAATAGAACATTTTCTCAGAGAAAAAAAGGGGGATGGTTCACATTCATTACGGAGACAGTGTGACAGGGATATAAAAAGTTAAATATATTGTAGGCTCAAGCCAATTTGTACGGCAGGGAGGCTGTCTCATGGATCTAAAAAGAGAAAGTGGGATGGAGGATGTACGCTTGATGAAGAGTGAAGAAAATGATCTTACCAAGACACACAGAGTCAAATATTTGAAAATGATTTAAGAGCAGGATTATCTTTGCCTTGTTTCTTATGTTTAACAACCGGTTGTATTTTGTTTTGTGATGAAAGTAGACCTCAAATCCCAGGAATGTAAGCTGGATTTACAGTGAATGCAGCCGTATAGAGCAGGATTAGGTTACTGTTATGATTAGGTCAACCAGAAATGATTTCCCACTCATACCAATAAATGTCAGACAGCGTACGGACGGCTCTTCAATACAAACGACGTTTTAAAAGTATTGTCTGTTTTTGTATCCGTATAGATTCACCATATGTCTGCAATTCAGTTTAGCAGAAGGGCTCAAGGGCTCAGAAGAGACGATCATAGCTGGAATTAAAAGCATTTTTGAAGACTATTAATTCAGAAATGTCCGTGTCCATGTTTTTCCCATTCATTCATTCGCAAACCTCCAGCTACAGGCACCAAAACTGCAACCATTGGTTAAAAACATTGCCTCCAAACCCGACATTATTTCAGCAGGGAGGAAGAGACAGTCCATTTTACAAATTGACTCCTTCAGGAGACTGCGGTCTCGCAATATCCTCGCCTCCCCCATGTACTCCTCTGTTGGGAGACACGCACAAAAGCAGGAAACCGATCCTGCGAGGACGGCCGTGGATTTATGACTCGGAGGCAAGTGCGACTGAACAAGGCCTATTCCCATCTGGGCTGGGAGCCACCGCCGTACTTGGAGATTTATGACGAGGATGACACAGCTGATTACTCTCGGTTACTGAGGAGAATTGGACATGGACCGGCTTCAGGGAGGTTGAGTGCGTGTGTTTGTGTTTGTGATACGGCAGATGGAAGCACAGTAACCCAGTTTTGCTTGATTTGTTCTTCATCAAAACCTCCATGACTTCTGTCGGCCAAAGTTTCCCCATGGACAAACAAAAACAGGCAACCTGACGTGTGAGAAAATCAACTATTGAATGAAGGTATGAAGGAATAAATAAATATATAGCACACCCAGACTAATGGGAAAAGCACATCGAGTGTTGCGCATGCCGTCTGTGGATGTGAAGAAATGTGGAGACTCTGCTCCGACCCCAAAAACCGCATGTGCTTTTCCTAACTCCTCTTGACAAATTTGTGGGCTCGGCGGTACGCTGTGGCCAAAACCTGGACCTCGAGAGTTCAGCCAAACCAAATAATGGCTGCACAATGGCTTGAGGAGTTGTTATGACCCTTCCGACCCCGTCTGGAGCATTGCTTCTGGATTATGGGTCTTAGACGAAGTGCAGAGTGTCACCTTGTCCGACGCCAAATGAAATGGCTCTCCGCCTACGTGCCGGGCGCTGCCACCCCAAACCAAGACAATAAAGAATGAAAGCGGCGCTCTCGTTCTCACCGTGAGGTCAAGCTCGAGTTTAAATGGAAAATAAGAAACAAAGTGAAGCCAGATGTTTGTCTGTTTTCCTTAAGCTAACATTAAAACGGATGTAATGAGATTCAATCTAGATCAGCATTCTGTCAACACAGCATGTGTGCCCGTCTGAGCATCTCATGCATTATTAAAGAAGCACGCCATGTTCATAAACTGGGCTGACACGTGTATTATTTATTTTCTTCATTTAACGTGAAGGGGAAGTCGTCTTGGCACGTCAGGAGAGACAAAGGACAGGCGCATACATTGCTTGACATCAACTTGGAATAAGTGTGGTTTTCTCACAAACCACTCGCCCCTCCCGAACCTACTTTTAGGCCGTTGGGAGGCATCGAGTCCATTCCACGGGTCCCATTCCTCTTAGCTGTTTGGATGAGACTTTGGGTGAAAGGGCTTGCTCTCTGTGATTGATGAGCCATGGCCAATTAGAGGCTTAGCCTTGGAGGCCCACAAAGACACCCGTGATCTCAGACATAAACATTGGCGGCCATAGTGGTCTGAAGATACCTGTTGTCCAGCTTGAACCGGCAGCTGTGGAGGACAACGGCTCTTCCTCTGGAGGTTTGGGATGCTTCGCTGCCTCATAATACCTTTGAAAAAGAAGTCGTGTAGGATTTTAAAAGTCTGTCCCACATGGAAATTCCACAGGGTGATGTCAGTCTTCCAGCGTGGTGCCGTCGGGTGGCGGACGGCTGCTCCATCTGACGCCCTGTGGTTGACGAGCACCAGGGCGCCAGTCGGGGACTCATTAGACAAACTATGACAACAAGATGCTGCCCTTGAAAATCAATTATAAACAGGGGAGCGTCTCTGCATCTGTTTCTGCTCGGAGTTATGCGGCGCTGTCTGCCTCTTTCTGTGTTTTTTTTTAGAAGGTCTGACTCCACTGCCATTCAGATGGTCGTCCCTGTGGGATTAGTGATGGCACTAAAGCCTCCGGGACAGTGCTTGTAAATCAGAGCAGATGAACTGGGGCGATGACAGATCTGGGAGGCCTCCGTTACTTGACCACGCCATTTATTGGGGCTTCCTCGGAGGGGGGGTCGTCTCATTATAGGCGCTTAGTGCGTTCCCCCAGTGTGAGACGTGTAAAACTAGAGTAAAAAATGATTTGGCCATTTTTGCGAGGGCCATATGTGGGCAGCAGACTGTGTTCATGGGGTAACAGGGCCTTTCTTATTAATGCTATTAATGACCCTTCAGCACTTTGCTTACACAACCTGGGGCCCGAAGTACCCTTCAATTGATTCAACATGTCACCTTTTCACCACTAAGTGCCAAGAAGCTGGGTTTTAAACAGCAAACTGGGTAAATTCCTGGACCCTTGAAATTGCTAAAGAGACCTGCTTTCCTCTCGCCACACCAGCTTCACAGTAAAACCAGACCAGCCAGAGATCCTAACACCGCGCTGGCCCATCAATCTTACCGACGTCTGCGCTCCACTTCAGAATTATTTGTCTTCGCCCGCTTTGAAAGTAAAATATGCTGTTTTTGAAACCGTTCGGTTGAGATAACAAAGTGTTTTAAGTGATCATTAGTTATTTTTGCGAGGACAACACAGACCCGTATCTAGTGTAAGTAAAACTCCTGTCTTCACTCCATTTTTTAAAATCTTAAGTAAATGTTCTCAAGCTCATTTATTACAGATATTCCCAGCCTAAACATACTTTAAGTTAAGTCGACTATTGTTTTCCTCTAAGTCAAAAATTCCAGACTCATCCACGCCACCACAGGGCTCGCATTCCCCGCTGACATCAGCCTGCTTTTTACTCTGATAAACTATATGTCGTCACCCTCTCACAATACAAGCCTCGACTCCTTTTGTGTCTTTGTTTCTCTCTGGAGAGGATGTTTACAGCCATTTCATTTTTATTTTTTTTTCAAGATGCAGTGAAAGCAGCGTGATAAAAGGCTCCCCTCGTACTGAGACCACCACCAGAGCTAGAAACAACTGTAAAGATCCTTTCAAAGACCCCCTCTGGGTTGAATAGACCTCACAAAACTCCTCCTATTGTTACGGAGCCATTCCACTCCTTTTAGTCCATCTGTTCTTCAGGTCCTGGCTTTTGGTCCACCTTATGGACAGAAGGCATTAAAAGCGAGGCTGGCTTTGTCTTTACTCGCTGGTGTGCGGCTTGCAAATTATCCAGACAAGTGGAGCTTCCTGACTTCAGGAGATTGACTCGCAAAATCAATGATAAGAAGTAGTGTTAGTGTATTTACATAACTGTGTTTTCATTGCACTTTGAAGTGGGTCAACTTTCCCCGTCCTAGTGTTTCCCAGTTTCCACTGTTGTAAAGACAGCGTTAGCAACATGGCTACCGCTGACAGCCTGGTGGCTGTCCGAAGCAAAAAACAACCATAAGAAACACAATTTGAAGTCCTGCTCATCAGGGTAAACACATATCAGCGGGGGAACAGACTGCAACACAACACCGGCACTCTCCACTTAGTGACAGCCTGTCCGTTCACTCTTGTTTTACCTTGCTGTTGTTGTTGTTGTTGTTCCATCTTACCTGCAGAGAGCTACCGGGGAAAACAATGCCTCTTCCTGTTGTGGTTGCGTGATGGCAGATGTGCTTGCACTGTACCGTGAGTCATCCTTTGTTTTTATGGGAAAAATCGAGCCCGGTTCAACTGATGCTCTTTCAAACGCGTCATCTTGTTGTGCCCTCATCTTCTGCGATAGTTTAATGGTTTTCCGTCAGCAGAAACTGGAGAAATGCCTATCTCGATGAACCAATTCCAAATAATCGTTAATCTAAGCATTCATTTGTATTTTCTTTTGCAGATTTTCTTGAAATTCATTTAAAAATTTGGCGATACATTTGGATGCAAAGACGTCTAATACATCTCCGATGGTATTTCATCACAAACCTTCAATTACAACTTGTATTTTTCCGCCTTCAAATTAATAAACGAAGGAATAAAACACACCAAATTACACAGTAGAAATGCATTAGTCCAAGCTGCCAGACGACTGGTCAGGCAGCAGGAAAAAAGGGATGGCTGGTTCCTTGGAATTGATTCCCCCGAGCTATTACACAACTCACACACATTGGCAGGGGATAAACTAGTCCTTGATGCAATAAACAAATATTATTCCATTCCAGGCCAGAGGAGGAGGAGGGGGGAGGCTGCGTACTCATGAATGAGCCTGTCTGTTAATGTGAGGCCCTGACATTCTGTTAAGGATGTCAATCATCTGTAGTGGTCGCCTACAGATTGCTATACAAAAGATTATGGTTTGACACAGTGCCCTGCACAGCCATAAACTTGGCAGGTTTGATCCTACCCTCAGGAAAACTGTATTTTCTGCAGCCCCAGAGGAGCAAAATGAAGCAAACGCGGAACATCCAAAACTTCAGTAACAGTACCCTGGAAATAAATAATAACAGTAGCGGCAGCGGTGCCCGAAAATGAAATAATACAGTGTAAAACCGAGCAATAAAACTCCTTTTCAGCACTCGCATTACAACCAGACCCCAAAGAGGTTGACCGGGTCATTGCGGAATGAAATCTTGTAGAACAGCACATAACGGTTATCTCCTGTAATAAAGGTGCTCTCGCGCTGGATCCGGATGGCCTTGTGTGTATTGCTGGCATTCATCAGCCGCTGCATCTTGATGGTGCGTGAAGATTACACCGTGTAATCTTAGCGGGGGGGAAGGAGGAGCCGGCAGTAGACTGGAATGAATGAGATGAATCAGGAGAATTGGATGCTCGGGTTGGATTGCGCCGTGGTTTGACAACACCTGTGATTGTAAAGGATATCTGCATCACGAGCATTCGTAAAACATTTGATTCTGTTCATATTAAAAACTGAACGAACCGCGCTTGTGTGGTACGCGACAGCCGCAAAATTGGATTACCTGATTCTAATTAGGAAATAAACAAGGAGGATTGTTTGTTTATATGTATTGAAAATGATCTCTACAATCAGAGGGGCATAATAATCACCCTCCTGGCTCGGTCAGATGTTTATTGTACGAGGAAATGAGACACCGCACCGAAACAGACAATCATACAGTTTTATTATCTTTGTTTCAATAAAGCAAAGGCTGCGGAGTGAAAGCAGTGGAGAGAGTATTAATCAGAAGGTTTCCATCCTGTTGGCCCTGGCAGCCGGGGCCAACAAGATGATCGCACACATAAATAACCCGCCAAACAGCTGGGCTAGTCAGAGGACGCACAAGGGCAGGAGGCAAAAGGCCAGACATTGAATTAGACGGCAATTTCGAATTAAATGAATCCCATCTTCTACTCAGATTTATTGGTCAGCGACAGAGGTCTTCTGGCAGCCCGACTTCTGGAGAATAAAACTCCAACTGGTGTTTGTTACAAGTAAACACATTTTAAATTCAGCCAAAGTGATTGAAGTTCCCCTAGGTGTTAAAAAGTCATTAAAAAGGAGCTTTGCTGGAAAAGACATTCGCTTCCTCTTGTAACTATATTATTAAATCATTACAATAACATGCAGCAGTTTTGGATTGAGGAAAAGCAGGGTTTCTGTTGCTGTTTCAGTGGCTCACAGTGCCTGTAATACATGATAAATTATTAAACTTTTACAGAATTACATGTTAACCAGCAGTGAAAAGAGCAGATACAGTATTTCTAACAGCAAATGTTCTATGTTTAACAAGTGTAGCCTACGAAAGTTCTTATTCACAACAGATATTTTGAGTTGTCACAGTTGGAAAGGTACAGGTATTACTCATAACATTACCATATATGTTTTATATGTTGTATTTTACAATGTTGTGACTTTGATGCAGCTGCTATCTTGACCAGGTTTCTCTTGTAAAAGTGATCTTGATCTTAATGGGACTTCCTGATAAAATAATGGTGAAATAAAACAAAAATAATGACAATAACCTAACAAACACACAGTATACAGTAATCAACGATGACTGCATTTTATTACTTTTTTACACACAGTGGGTCAATGAGCCAGCAAATACAACACCACAGTCCTGAAAATGGAGGCATTAAATGGATTTCAGCCGTTATAAATATCATTCGGGCTGTCCCTGTTTCCTATCATAATGTCTTCCATAGAAATATTGAACATGTGCACTACTCTGTCTAAATGTTTATTTTGTTTTTTTGTGAATATTTAAAAAAAAAAATACAATACAAAGATTTGTGAAAAATGACCCATTTATATTGTATTCACAACTGAATATGAACTATTTTTCTCTGTTTTATTTTTCTAATATGATTGTACATTTAATCAGTCCTTCTAAAAGGTTATTAGTTAATATAAGAAGCAGTAGAAGTAATTTTAGAGGTAATTTTCAGCGTAACTATCATGTTTAATACACATATAAATATTATTATTGTTAATGTGAGAAAAACACGTGTTTATATTATTATTATTATTATTATTATTGTTATTATTATTGTTGTTATTATTATGCAGCACAGACGTGTCTCGACTCTGCGCGTGACGTTCTGTCACCCGGAAGCGCTTCTCTTTACCTAACGAGGTCAAAATGGCGGCTCGCAGCATGTGAAGGGGACGAGACGGGAGCCGGCTTTAATGATCCGAGAACATGTATAAAACGCCATGTAGCAGACTGTCAGGTAAGTCAGGACGACGTGCGACTCTTCCTTCTACGTGTCGACGCATTTTAAAGTCATTGCTAATTTCTGTGCGCTTGAAACAGCCCCTTGAAGCCGAGGCGGAAGCTGGCTAGCTAGCTTAGCATATAGCAACCCGGGTTGTTTTGCAAGAAGCTAGCAGTGACCTTAGATGGAAGTCAGCCACAGCATCAGAGACCAGAATTAGCAGTTAACTGTCTGGCTTTGTAGCGACAACGTTTACGCTGTTTTATTGTGATGCTGTGCAGTCAAACAACGTGAGAAGCTGGCGTACAAGGCAGTGCTGCTGTGTTATGTAGCTAGCTGTTCACCTTACATGACCGCTCGGCATGCAAAGGACGCTGTCAGTCCCATGTTTGCACAACACTGATCACGCGTGTGTTACGTTAGAGGCTTTTCTGATATTTTAGTCTGGACTTGTGGATGTAAATAGGGTGTTTTTAAATAATAGGAACACATCCCAAGTACGATTAGTTGGATTAACAACCTTCTTAAACCGTTTCAACAAAAGTGGAACATTACAGCCCTCATACAAATGAGATCTTTTACAGTAGTATGACCCATTAAAGGTTATGTGAGTGTATATATGCTGTATGTCTTCTAACATCACATGCAATTCTTGGTGAGCTAACATGTAATGACACTGCAACCTGCTCAAACTGGGTTCAGTCTTTGTTGTTATCTTCATTTGAGAAGAAAAGCACGTCAATGGAAATAACTTTAGTAATTTGTTTGGTCGTCCTTCACTTTTATGCATAATATAATGTGTGTGTTTTGTCTTTGCGTGCCTTTGTTCTGAGTAAGATTGCATCCATGTTGCTTTGTCTTTGTTGTCATTGTTCTTTCGTTTTAATAATGTCTGGTTTTGGTTTATTGCTTCCATCAAATTAAAAAAAAAACAGTGCTGTTTATTTTAATGACTAACCATTGTATTCAACATGTCTCGCAGGTTTGGTTGGTGCAAGCGTGAAGCAGAAACTAGTTCAAAATGTTCCTCGATGTAGCCAGACGGCTCGCAGCCTTCTTCAGCTGCACAGAAGAGATCCATCGAACTGGCTGACGTACCAGCATCTCAACTTCCTGAAGCGCCAGGTATCCTTCAGTCATTGTTCTTTCATTATCTTCCTTTATAGTTTAAAGGTATTTGGTTCTGCTTGTTAATGCTTATTCTTTACTTTACCTTAAAGGTGAACAGATGTTTTTTTAAATATTGTAAATGTCTTCAAAATTGTTCCATTGTTCACTCTTGTGCACTTGTTTTCATTTCAGTATGTCTCCAAGAACAACAGTGAGCTTCACCAACGAGCCATCCCGAAACGGGCCCCGGTCCTGACCATTGTGGATGAGAGAGATGACAGCGTTGAAAGACAAGTGCAGAGAATATCAGCCATTGATCCTTTGGTTGCAGAAACTGTATCAGAGGATGAGGCCAGTAAAACACAGCCTGAAATATCCACCTCGAAGCCCATGAGAGAAGATGCAGCAGTGCAGAATGATACTGTGTCCAGTACGGGTTTGACCCGGACTGAGACTCCCCATATTAATGTGGAGACAGATGAGGCGAGAGAGGCACGTCTAGACAAACAGTGGAAGCAGCTGAAGGTTGATATGGAGGAGTTGCCGGACGTCTATGCCAGGCTCGCCAAAATCAAACTGACAGGTAGAGTCTACAGTACATCAGGATTTTGTCACATGATATGAAGACTAGTATGAGACTAGTCCAGTAATTAGTATAAACAGAATTAGTACCCATCTGTGGTGTGCACAGCGGTCCATTTTCACAGGAGATGAGACCTGCAGCATCATTCACTTCTCTGCTGCTGATCTGTGAGCCAAGTATGTTTCCAATCATATATTGTTTTCAGTAATAAATGACTTAATATGCTCCTTCCAGCAGAGCTTCGGGGGTATGGGAGGTATAGGAGTCTGTAGAGAGACATTTAAGTAGTGTGTTTAGCTCAAAACTGAATGTTTGGATCTTACTGAACATACAGATGATTAACAGTGGATAAGTAAACTGAGTGATCAGTTACATGCAGTGTTTTTTAATCAGTTGAATACTATTGAGAAATGCTGTTGTGTTGAATTACAAATACTTCATAGCACTGATTGTTTGACAAAGACATCAGGCTTCTACTGCAACGAAGCATCACATCTGTAAAGTTCTTAACCTGTTTCTCTCACACTTTGAAATAAATGTTTTGATTTGTTCTCTTGTTCTTACTTCAGCTTTGGTGGTAACGACTGCAGCAGCTGGTTTTGCCATGGCTCCAGTTCCATTCGACCCCGCCATGTTCTTCGTGGCTTGTCTCGGAACAGGCCTCGCCTCCTGTACTGCCAATTCAATCAACCAGGTCAGTTATCCTCGAAACAGACGTCAAACGAGGCCACGCACGGCTTTTTCTGTATGTTTTCTACTTGGCTCCCTGCTCACCACATGTAGGCCTACTTAAAACACAAGCCATCTGAACTCGACACAACAACATGTCATTCAGCATTCACCGGTTAACCGTGGAGTTAAATCAGTACCTCTTCTACACATCGTCAACAAATATTGAACATTATAAGCTTCCCAGAGGTAGCAGGTACTGCGGGATAATACAGGCCTGTTGTGTGATGAACTGGTAACTCTGTAAAATGAATGATTAACCACCGCTAATTTACTCAATGAAGCCAGAATATTAAACACATGGCTTGTGTAATTGCTTCAAGAATTGCAGTAAACAGCACAGATGTTTCTTGTCTTTCATAAAGTTTATTTTTTAAGTACCAATTTCCTTTGGAAATAAAAGTGACGAGGACTGGTCTTAGCACTGGCACGATGTCCGCTGCTCTCATGAAGAATAATAAATGTTTTGTTGGCATGTTATACAAACACGAACGTGCTTGTTTACAAACACACATCCACATTTCTTTTTTCTTATAATTTGCTTCTGTTCCACAAAATACCAAAAGAACCACCACATCCCGCTTTTACCCACTCTACATTCCTCTTTTGCTACGCATCTCAGAAATGCATTGAGCTGACTGTAATGCTATTATTATTTCCCTGCTGAAAGCTTTTGTGAAGCTGTAAACCAAGAACAGCTAGGATGCCTAGCGGGCCTCCCGCTGCTGTCGAGTGTTGACGTTGTACATCGGAATTTGCTCCATGACTCAAGAATATTAGTATAATGAGTGACCTCTCCCTCAGCCCTAGGTTGAACTCTGCTTAGTAGTGTCTTTGGCCTGTAATTTGGCAAAAGCCTTGATTACACTGCAGGTTCCTGCCCTTGGGGTCGACCCCCCCCTTCCCACTCAAGCCTACCATCAACATCAATGCTCCAACTGCCGTCTACATTGTTTTACAACAATAACGAAGTTCCCCACCAAGTCAAAGAACCTTAATTTGTACTGAGACTGA
Organism: Pagrus pagrus; assembly: GCF_965226575.1. Taxonomy (NCBI): domain Eukaryota; kingdom Metazoa; phylum Chordata; class Actinopteri; order Spariformes; family Sparidae; genus Pagrus; species Pagrus pagrus. The sequence goes on along the minus strand of NC_140208.1, from coordinate 3,526,315 downwards.
ACATCCTGGACCCTGAACTTGCTTTCTGTATTATATAGGTACAGTCTAGCCCTCCCTGTGCATCACCACAGGGGGTTAAATCTATGGATACGAATGTGCAAATGTTTACACAGTTTTGTTTTTGTAGTCAGGTTGGGATAGTGTCAATCAGTCCATCACTCAGGTTAAAATTGTATTGTCTCTTTAGTGGGCTGAAACAGAGCCGTGCTCCTACTCCCCTGTGCAGCTCTACCTCACACACAGCAGGTGTGTAAATATCCTTCAGGTATTTGAAAAATGTCCCCCTCTCCTCCTGCTGCTGAGAGTAGCCCAGGCTCGAGCTCCGAGACGTTCAGAGCGCTGAGTGATGGAAGAGGAGGCTGCCACTGTTCGTACTCTGGGTGTCCCTTTATCTGTGGGCCCACCCTCGCATCAGTCCTGTCACTCTTCATTTTCTTCACTAACTCAGCCCTGAGGTTAGGATACGACATGGCTTCATATTTCATTGAAACAATGTTATTTGCCTTTCAGTGCCTCTCTCTTGGCCCCCCCTAGGCTGGTCTGGTTTCAAACATGCAGTGAAGTTGAAGCGTGGGCAAAGGTGAAGTTCAGAGCAGATGTAGTCCAAATTCTGGTTGCAAATTCGATAAGTGTTTGTTAAAACCTCCCGGAAATACTTAGTCAGGGCCCAAATACCCAAATACCCTTCATTTACAAAGAAGATCAGAAAATCATGTCATTTAAGAAGCTGGAATTGGCAAATGTTTGACATTTGGTTTGAAAAATGGCTGAAGAGGATTAATAATCTGTCAATTATTTTCTCAATTAACTGATTAGTTGTCTGGACGATGAAATGTCAGAAACCAGTGAAAAATGTTGATCGGTGTATCCTAAAGCTTGTTTTGTCCACAAACCAAGATACTCACTATCACAAAGCACTTTTTATATCATTATTACATGTTTCTTTTCTGCATCAAACCAGAGGAAATCAGTCTTGTGTTAGCTGACCTTCTATATCATCATGATATGAAGAGCGCTACATGACAAGATTGTAGAAGTAAAAAGATTTTGGAGTTTGTTTTGCATTATACATGTGGCTAAAACGTGCTCTATAGTAGAATGTATGGTATTTTGAGAATGCCTCTCATGGTTTCTGTAGATAAATATACGGTGAAGTGTAAAGAGATCCTGGTGGAATATTACTTCAACATTTCTCTGTTTTCTCAAACAGCCTCGTGTGAAATTTATCAGCGCTTTCTCTGTTTCAGGCCAGAACTTTTTTTTTTCTGTGGCTAGTAGATGGTATGCGAGCCGAGCCCGAGCCTCCACACGAGTCCGTCATTCTGCTCCCCTCTGCCTTGTTCTCTGTGGGGACACTTTGCGTTTCATCGTCGTCTTAATTGGAAAGAGATGAAGATGGGATTATTGTTTCGGACAAATTAGCCACCTGTCTCGAGTCAGGCTGTCTTTGAAGTAGGTTGTCAGACAAAGTCGTGCGAGGGCACTGCTGTGATTAAATGGTGGTTAAAAGGATACACAGCATTAAGGAGAATAAACTTATTTGTAGTTGGGAGTACCTTTTCTCACTCCGGCTGTCTGGTATGAAAACTATGTGCACTTCTGCACACGGTGTAACAGTAGTTGTTGGTGCTGCTTTGTTTGGAGAAGAATGTCATTTTCCTGGGTGTAATTATATACACAGAAGCACAAGGGATGTCGTGTGTGACACATAATTGCCTGTTGCGCTGCCACTGTGGCGGTACTTTACACTTCTTCGCAACGCACTAACACGCACTCTGTCGGCCTCTTTTTGTCAAAGACACACCCTCACCTGTGTGTAACCGATCTCAACACTCTGGTCATCTGTTTGTTTTTCATAAGCCTAAAAAGAAAAAGTGGAACAGAGAAGAAAAACATTCTACCTTCAGATCAGTTGCCAGGTTTTTTCTAACCCCCCTTTCATCTTGAAAATCAGGTGCTTCACCATTAGTGAGGTTAGTTGCGATCAAAGCTAATCTCTTTTGATATTGATAATTAAACAAAAGCTTGACGAACTAATCAAAGCAGGGAAACACCCTCGTGAAGATCACTTCCTATTGATTCTGCTGCTCAGCCTTAATCCCTTAATTCTCTGCATCTAAAGAGGCAGAGGATAGTGCAAGTATGTGACCACACAACTGTCGAATTACCTTGAGGAAAAGGAGGAAAATGCCTTGAGGGAGAGAAAAATGCTTTGGCTCTTGGAAGTGGCAGCCAGACCTTCAGTGGAGCTGTCAGAAGCAAAGGCTGCTCTTCGTCCTCATCGGGAAGTGCCTGTAGGGCAAACAGAAATGTTGTGGTTTCCTTTTAAAACGTTACTCTATTTAGGAAACTGACGGAAGGGTGTAAGCACTTGGAGTCACGTAACAATGGCATTCGTCGTCTTGAGTTTCCCACCACAGTCAAAAGACTTAATGCTGTCATGTCTGTCTTACAATCAGTGAGGACAGTCGGCTCGTACAGCAAAGGGATGGAATTATTTGAGCTTCTAGTTCAAGTAGCTCTCATAGGATGGCAATTATGAACTTTTCTGCTGCAATTAAATTGATCGGCAACTATTTTGATATTTGATACGTCGTCAAATCAGTCAAAATTCTCTGATTCTGACTTTTTAAATGTGAATAGATTCTGACTTTTTAAATGTGAATATTTGTTTTCTTCTTGTCTCTGTGACAGTAAACTAAATGTCTCTGGGTTGTGGACGTCATGTTGGGCTTTGGGAATAGCTGGTGGACATTTTTCAACATGTTCTGACAATTTACAGACCAAACAACTAATCAGTTAATCGTGAAAGAAAATCAACAACGTAAAAAAAAATGTTAGCTGCGTTCCTGGCTTACACCTCAGTCTTGCTTTTTAGACTTCTGGGAAAGCCCGTCTGGAGGCGTTCAGCTGAAAAGTCTCACTACAGAGTTCCTTCTGTTTCTGCTGGTTAATGTTAGTTGAAAAAAGTGCTGGTCGGTCTGGTCTCTAGGACCAGTGGGCCCCACACCAGGCACGGCCTCCACAGGTGTTCCAGCCGTCATCACCTTCCAGTCTGGCCACTACTTCAGCTAATTGGATAATTGGGTCAGACGAGAGTTTCAGTCTGGAGCCTAACAGACCCCGGGGAGGCCCGAGGTCCCCAGCAGTGAAAAAAAAAGCCTTGATATGGCCTTTTACTGTCAAATAAGTACTGCTCGACTGTTTTGACAGCGGCTATAGTGTAAGTCACACCGTGTCAGCTCTCGTGTTTGTTTTGATGAAGATTCAAACTGGCTTGTTTTGTGGCTGCCTAGTGTCATTTCTGCTTTCGTGACCATGACAGTGAGTTTTCTTTTGTGTCTGTGTCTCTCCTGCGGTGAGCTGTCTGAGGCTGGCACGCATAAGCGAGCCCCCACAAGCCCCCCGGCCCATCCACTCCACTCCTACCACTTGAAGCTACACCCTTCTCGCTTGTCCTGTGCAGGCATGCATTATTTACCCTCCTGCATGCCTCCTTCTCTGCGCATCTTGGTCAGCCCCTTACAGTGTACGGGTACATGACTGAACATGGGGAGGTTTAGGTTATCAAGACACGTTAGTGCATTCTGATAATGTGTTTGATTTCACTTTTTTACGCCATTTTTTAAAATGTGTTTTTGAGTTTATTAAGATGGCGGATGTAAGGATGTAACCAAGGTCGAATGATTTGATAACCTTTTAAAAACAGCATGAAATGTGGTGCTGCTAATTAAAACTGACAACAGAGTAACAGATTTTTGTCGCACTCCAAAGCTGTATTTGGAAAAAGCTCTGTAATGAGCACCTTGACAGTGATTTAGAGGATTTTTCCAGCTACGTTTAGAAGCTTTTAATCAGCACAATAATGGATCGTGATTCAAATTGATAGCACTAGCTTTCATATTTTAATCTTAACACACAGATCTGTGTCATCATATTAGGCCACAATATCTTCTGGAAGCTTGTGCTTAACGTTAAAAACATTGTCATGGTCCTCATAATCTAACGATGCCACAGGATACTATTTCAAGCACACGGCGTTGCACAGCAGGCTTGTTGTGATCTTTATCTTTAATCTTGTTTACACTGGCAGTGATCTTGTTTATCTGAATTATCCACACATTTGGAGGTCAGTTTGAAGTGCCGCCGCCTGAAATGTGATCTGAATCCAGTCTGGAGATTCTCTCACCCTGTTTTACAGAATGAATCCCCCATTGAGCCTTATATAGTGTTAGACTTGCGCCATGTCCAATGCCAAGACGATATATAGTCTTATATCATAAGCGACCTAATATCAATATATTGCCCGATGATTAATAATGATTAATAGGATATTATTAAGCCACCAATCAGGTTTTTCTTCGACTCCTCTCCCTTGTATTATCCTCCTGTGCTTATATAAAGACTTCATTTGTATGCAAAGGGAGCATCATCATAGGCAATGTACCGAGACACAAAGTGAGCATGTCGAGGAGACTTGTCAAGCTTTTTCATGACATTAATTTTGCTTTTATATGTTTAAATTTACCTAAAGAAAGTCCGTGTTATGGACTATAATCAGGCATTGCCTTTTGTAGGTTTTTATGCTACAGTGTTAAACATTTAATGCACTCCATTCACTTCTGAGGTGGTTGGCTGTTACTACAGCAGTGCTTGCCAACTTGAACACACCGTTGTTGTTTGACAAACTGAAGGTGAAGAACGTGGTCCATCAGCAGCGCAGTAGGTGGTAGCAGTCTACCTCCGGCTGGGTTGGCGGCAGATATTCAGTGCCCCAGCAGTCAAGGCTGCCACAACAATTTTCCAGAATAGGGCTCCGCTCACTCTAGTTTGGGGTACCTCACATAACATAGTACCTCTTGAGAGGATCATTAGTTGTAACAAGACCTCATTGCCCCGAAGAACCCCACCAACCACTGCGCCCTTCAAAGACAATGAGAACCTTCCACCACTGGATTTGTGTCTGTTCCCTGCTGGGAAGTAGCGATAGAAGATATGGTTTCAAACGGGTGCGAGAGGGATACCTCTAGCATGATGACATTGCTATCCTTTTGGTGCAATATACTTTCCTCCTGTTTGCGATTTACCCCCCACCATTCTCATACCAAAGTCCTTGTGATGAATTGCAGTGGATGCCTTTTTAAAATAACACCTCTATTGAAGGGGCACTGTATTTATTTTTCTTGCCTGGAAAGTTTCAAATACATCGTAGGACAGATAGAGTTATAAACGTATCGGTGCTTGTCATATTAGTTCCACTGGCTTTGTACTGTAATTGACTGCTCTAAAGTGTTTTGTCTGTCAGAGGATTATGTTTTGGGCATTTTTGCGGGTTGTCTTTTTTTAGAGTTAAAGGCCAAACACTTCAGAGGCTAAGCCAAACAGGCAATTTAGCAAAAAACGAGATCCTTTCCTTAGTGCAGATGCTGCTCTTAAGATCTTGTTTTCCAACAGCTTAGTCAAAACAAAAGAGCAAGCTGATCTTTGACATTGATAGTTTGACTTTTTTTTTGTTTTAATGGTCTCCACCGAGCTGTTAGTTCAGCCTGGGAGAAGGAATGAATATTCCTTTTTAATTGCCTAGCGAGATGGTGCAGAAAGGACTCAATGGACATCTCTGTTTCTGTGCTGGATTAAAATGAATATTTAACTAGACAGCCCCTGTTTAATAGTTAATTTCTTTAAAGGCTTTTGTCTTTGTCAACCACGGGGTGCCAGTCCGCTTCAAACTGTACAAATGGATCACTCGCAGTCTCAGATGGGAGACAGATGCTTTCCTCTGATAAAGTCATGAAGGGTAAATCCATCTATTATCTACCCCCAAGATAATGCCTGAGGGGAAGCATGAGCAAACACTGTTGCCAGGCAAAGAGCTAGTTAGGCAGAGATACGAGGATGTAAATGATATCCTGGTCTTTAATTGTTGATTTTATTGTGTGTTTGTATTTATTATATACCATTCGTTTGAAAGAATGTAGCATCAATGTTGCAGTTAAGAGCAGCTTTATTTTTTTTATTTTGAATTACTTTAACTTCATATGTTCTATACAAGACATGGTGCCAAAAAAGCACAGATCCAAGTCCTGGTTTTGACTTTAATGGTAAATCCAGTAGTGGTACATTTTGTACATTACAATCAAAGTGGAGGGATTTAAACATTCAAAGGTGCAAAACAAACTCAGTAAAGTAGATGGACACAAAGCTGGAGGCGACTCATTTATAAAAGAGGGTTGGCAGGCAACAGCAGCAGTCTAATTAAGTACTTGTAGGGTGTTGATTTTATACGGTGCAACTCTTCTACTGATGTGAATCCTTAAAATACCAGCTCACCTCATGCAGTCAGGCCTTATCGAACTGAATCCAGTCCAACAAAGTGAAGTTAGAGAAGTATTGGAAATGGGTAAAACAAGGTCACTTTTCTTCAGTTCAACAATACATTTATATCAAATAATAAAACATGTATCCCAAAGTGCGTCACAGAGCAAGTTAAAACAGCACAGACAGAAAGCTGCAAACGGAAACCGACAACGATAAATAGATTTTTTTTTTAATGGTAGCTGTATCATTCTGCAATCTCCATCCGCTGACCTGGCACTCAAAGATAACACATGGTGTATAAAAGCCAGCTCTGGTTGTTTATAATTTTTACTCCAGGGAAATGAAATGGCCCCAACCTCAATTATAGCCTTCCTGTTCCATGGACGCAAGAGCTAAAATAAAAGCATAAAAGCATAAAGGATAAAAATATATTTACCCTCATTAAACAAATAGATTGGTACAATCTTATTTTTGGTTCTGCATCTTAAAGGGTAACGTAGGAGTACATAACATACATTTTCAACATGTTCGCGGCTTTTTTCCCCTCGGCTATACACTCTATCCCAGTACACTTAAGCCTTTACAAACAGATACTTCAAAAGGAGATCATAACATGGCTTCTCATTGGAGTTGTCTACCACATGTCGTCATCTTCTGTGAAGATCACACTTAGGAAATGCGGTACTACTCACACGCAAAGTGTCTCTCTGAGCTGTCAATGCCACAGCTTGTTTGGACAAAACACACCTCGCCACAATAGAGCTGCCGTCACCTGAGGGGAAGAACATGACTGACTGATGGGCAGGTGGAGCCACTCCTCTCCACCTCCCTGATTAGCCTTTAGTTTTTGACAAAACACTGTGATTATGGGCTTCAGTGACCAACAAGGCAAGCTGTAGACAGCATTGAGACTTGAGTCAGAGGTGGGGGAACCACCCACCTCAACACTGTCTGGCACCAATGAACCTTTTTACACCTGAAACTGCATTCGGTAATGGCTGACATCACGCAAGCTGAGAAATGTTGTTGCATCAACTGGGACACTCCATCTGATGCATCTGTTTTCTGACTTAACCCATTACTGCTGATGGCAGTTTTTACAGCCAGTAAAAGGTAGAGTCTGCATATTTATGGTCAGCATGTCGGGGCAGTATCAACCTTAGAATAACAGTGTTTACTGCTTGTATTGAAAGCAGCTTCTTGAGCTCTGTGTAACAGTAACGGTGCTGTCAGTGTCTGAAAATAACACCCCAGTGACTGAAGTACGTGGTACGCTAATGTCCCAGACCCAGCAAACCGACATCAAAGAACTAAATGTGTCCCAGCCAGAAAGCTGCACTTGAGACAGCAGAATTTTTTGCCACTACTCTTGCTAATATAGCCGCTTCAAGTCGTGAATATGTCTGGTAAAAAATAATGAGAAACAGTGATAAATGGGTGAAATCATGGAGACTGTAGCGACAGGCTCAAGAGGGCTTTCCCTTTTTTCCCCGTTTCTGTTCTAATGCACTAATTCGCTTAGCTGAACAGCTCCACCGCAGTTTCTACTCTCAGATCCCAAAAAAGCCTCCTACGAGGGATGACTAGTGCCAACAATGTGGTGACACACCGCGGCAGCTCGTCCACAGATGCTCAACGACCGTCCTGACATTGGCTGACGAATGACTGTGAGGGTTGCCTGTGAATGACACCGATGACAAAAGCGTTATGAGTTTTTGTCATAACGTACATAATCGAGTAATCATGACCGACTCCATTTAATACAAGAACAACTACAGGTTGTATCTGGCCGAGGGCAAAATTAGAGCTTGGTCTTACCAGGCCATCAGTGACATGTCTACGAAACATTTTAAAGAATATAATAAGTAGTTAATGATGATATATTTTAAATATTTCATTGTATATACGGTGGGTTTCCTGCTGGTTGCAGCAGTTTAACTGTTGTACCCTGTGGATTTAATGTTATTTTGTGTGCTGTGCAGCGTATGTGCCAGATTGCGGGTTTTAAGTGTTCCACTTGTACAAACAGTGTTTGTCTCTGTGTTTGTATATTTTGTATAAGTGATGGGTTTTGGGTTTGAGGACTCTTTGAAGAGGAGTGCAGTTGGGCTTAAAAAGATCCCAATAAACAACTAATCAAATAAATCAATTCCAGTTAACTTTGACTGCTCTGGACCTGCTTTCAATGAAAAAGAAAGTGGCTTGTCAGTACACCCAGCGTGTATTGTGACTGTATCAGTGAATGGTGGCAGTTAGTGCAGAGGCCCCTGTATGTCTAGAGGACAAACCGTTCCTCTGGCACTAGTGTCACACTGAAGCAGATTGCGGGCGGTGATAATGGGTTGCTGAAGATGCTGTCCTTTTAGAAGTGGCCCTCTCTGCTTGTCATCAACCCTTTGCACTGCTGAACATTAGCAGATTGGGGCCAGAGGTTTGCATGCCTATTCAGTCGATGTAATCTCGCTGAATGCTGCCAAGCCTGAGCCCAAATGTTTTTTGTTTAGTTGAGCAGCTCAAAAATTGTCCAGTGTGACATGAAGAAAGTAAAAAAAGTAATATGACAAAATAAAGCAATGACTTTGCAATGATGCAGGCAGACTGTTGTCATGCTAATGTTAGTCAGATGAATGCATACTGTGTTTCGATACGTGGTACTCTACTGCATTAAAATCCGTGACAGAGAGGTGAATAACAGATGTCATGAAATGACCTGCTGTTTTCTGTTGAGGTGAAACTTGATAGTTATTTAGCTCTCTCTCTTCTTTGCCTGCCTTCTTTTTAGTTGCTGGAGAGATGATTATACTGCTTGCGTATTTTGATCACAAGCTTTTGGCCTCGACAGTTTTCAGATACTGGTTCAGCTGAACAAGGAACGGTACGTTTTTGCAAGACTGAGGGCATTGATTTAGAAAAAGACATGTATTCAGAGCGTCTACTTTCCTAAGACATCTCGTTTATGGATTCGCGTATTTTCTTTTTTTTCCACGAAACTCAAGTTTGCCCTCTCTATTTGAAGGTAACTTAGCCAAAGGCAAGTAGGAACACTCTTTGTAATGCTGAGATCCGTGGATAATTAACAAAAGCAGCCCTGTTTATGGCGTGCCCGTGAGCCAACCCTGAATGCTAATTTGATTCAAACCGAGAAGCTTTTGGGGCAAGGGCATCGTTGCTGGAAAACAAAATGGTTACCAAAATGCACTGAGGCTTTGCCTGAGCCATGGGTGTGTCCCACATTCTGAAATCTCGGTTTGAGAGTCACGTTTAATTATTTAGTTTATTTTTTTAACCCAAATTCACGAGGATGTCTGTGCAGCATGTGACTTTTTTAGCTTTTAACAAAACTGCTTCAGGGATTTGATTTTTTAAATGGCACATGGAGGGTTAAATTCATTAGGGTGTCCTGAAAAGGCGCTTATTATTTTAAATATTAATGAAGGGGCAAGATTAATTAAACCAAGATTTGCATTTATGAGGTCAGCTGGTTGGCAAATTGTCATTTTTGCTGTTCATTTGCTACAACATTGACTGATCTGAGCATTTTCTTTCACCATAACTACGGCTTCATAAACCCCTCTAGCCTTTTTGATGAGAGGCTGTTCTGAATAAGTATGCATTATATTGCACCTCATCTATTGAAGAAAAATCCTTTTGCTCCACTATTATGAAGTGCTCTGTCTCAGATGAGCGTTATGAAGACATCACGTTAATATCAGCCACCCTAGATTTAGACTAGCTGTCATTTCTCTCTACTCTGTAGTTTGAGCAATCGTTTCCGTGCTTTTCAGCTTCTGTTCTCAACACTGGAAATTTAAATAGGGCTCTAGCCTTTTCTTTTCTCCAGTGACAATTATTCAGACTGAATTTCCTGAAGCCTAACTGCCACACAAGTCCTTTTATTATTCAACCACACGGCATACACTTAACAGTTTAAAAAGCGGCAGGTGATATTTAGAATACAAAAAGGGATGTGTTTTGTGTGACTTCGGCTTTTTGCTTTTGCTCATAATAGTCACATTTGAAAGCGGAGATAATCTCGAGGGCTCTATTGTGATGAGTATTGTAACCATGCCAAGACTGTTCAGGGGCAGGAGACGCTCTTAATAATATGAATGTTTGTCACTGGACGACCTCATGCGATTGAGATAACTGCACTGCCTGGACAGCAAGTCATTAAAACGAGCTCTAATCTGAGCGTTTAATGTGTTTTTAAATGAGGCAACATCCCTCTTTTTCACTGGACCATGATTCCCAACACTAATAGTTTTTGTGTGTGTGTGATAAACCGCAGATGTTTCGATCTATCCTTTATTTTATCTCTCAGGTTTACACTGATAACTATGAATTACTGGTGACCGGGCACTGTCAAGTTTGGGAACAAAGGCTTAATGACTTTCTGTTAGACTCATGGCTGTGGGTGTGTGCTCATTAATAAATTAAGGTTGCCAGCAGTAACCAAGTAATCTTATGTTAATATTTTAAGTTTTTCAGTAGTCTTTCAAAGCTTTGTATCAGTCTAGGACTCCTGCCTCCCAATCTACCTCTCAGAAATCCCCCTTTTAAAGTTTTCCGGTGCCATACAACATCTACTGCCCTTTATACGGGGTGGCGGCCCTGTCGAGCACAAAAGGCTTAGTAAGTCTGCCTTTGTGTCTCTGACTCAGTATACCATTACTTGTGTTCTGTCAGCATGTTGGTCCACCTGTCCCGTTCCTCTTTCACCTGAGGAAGTCGTCCTGCCGGACTGGGTGTGGACCTCTTGTCTGTCTCTGTCTCAGGAAACGCTGCGCATAGTTAAAAGGATCTTCAGCTATATGATGACACGGCAGTCTGTCGGACTCTGTCATGTAGTAACTGTTGATTACAGCTCACGAGACGGACCAAGCCGCGCCAACCCGTTCCACTCAGCATGTGAGGTGGTGCTATTTTGCTTTCTGGGGATCACAAAGGGATCGAAAAACCAAACTTTTTCTTTCTTTCTTATTTTTGTGTCTGCAGAGTAAACACTACTTTACCCCTCTGTACTTTTATGTCTTAATGAGTGTTTTCTGTTATTACCGAGGCTCACCTGTAAGCCAGCTTTAAGCAACGTAGCTGCACCGTCAGCTCACAAACAAAAGTGACGTATCTTCTGTAAGTGTGGCTGTTTGGAGGGACTTGTGTCTAGTGCTGTCACAATACTGGAATTTACTTTGAAAAATATCTATTTGATACCATGGCGGGGGAAATCAAGGGCATAAACTTTCCGATTTTTATTAAAATAAGCACCTAAAGAACAACGGCATCTGTCGATACTGTATCTCTTCTGAGATCTCCTCTGTATCTCACCTATGAGCCATTTTGCAGGTATTTTTAATGGTATTTTAGAGTTTGTAACTTCCTGGAGACTCAAAATGTTGACTCATCCTGCACTTGGTGGTGTATATTAATTATTTGTCCAATAAATACGTTCTTTATTTGCGTTCTCGGTTAGACGTTTCATGGGGACTTTAAGGCTGTGTTGTTTTATACTTTCACAAGTTTCTGTCTCAAAGCAAACAATTTATTTTTTGCCCCTCATCGTGATGAACATTTTGTTGGCATCTGATGAAGGAGACCTTGTATAATTATTCAGGTCCAATTCAGCACAGACTCACGCTGCACTCATCCTCTGTGGCATTATGTACCTGCCCACATCCCTCCAACACAGCAGCCACGAAACACACAAAAAGGCCTTGAAGTGCAACACGTGTTTTACTCTGAACACCAGAAATGTCAGCATACGTCACTCATTCAAGGAACCACTGCTGTGTTCCCATTCATTTTACACCCACACAACTGTAATCAGCTTGAGAATGATAGACATCAGAGTGTGTCCATGAGTGGATATACCCGTCTGTACGCGTGTGTGTGTATCACTCTGAAGGTCTTTGTCTCAGCTCCACAGATCCCGGGGGATTTAACATTTCCGCTGTCTGTGCACTGTTAGTGGTGTAAGGGTGTCCTGCTAGACCTTTTATCTGTATCCTTCTTTTGTAGTAATTGCTCATGAAGAGACAGAGTTGGGAGGGGAAGAGTGGCTCCGGTTTCACCAGCCCACAATTTTTAATGGCACTTTACTGCTTTGACATGGCTGTCTTTGTTTAAGACTTCCTTTATACAGCGCGCTGTGACCGGGAAATGTATCGCTTAACTTCAGCTTTAAAGAAGCCGATAAAACAGACTTTATCCTCGAGTCCTCGGCTAAATACACCTGTTAAAAAACCTTTTCAGATATTTATTTGGAGGACTTTATTTTTGTGATCCAGTTGTGTGTCAGTATTCAAGAATAAAACGGCCTCATTCTCGGGTTTGTGACCAACATTGCGACTAACCCCGAGGAACCGTGCCAGCACTGACACGCTGGATGCTGTCACGTAACATCCTGACAGCAAGCATTTCTGTTACATTCACGGGGCAGATGGTTGACAGCTTACTTCTTGAACCCGCCGAGAAGCTAACTGGTTGCTTTGCCACTTGAGGGGAAAGCGCGTGAGGCGAGGGGATGCAGTGAATATGGCAGAAAAGAGGGATGGGTCTCGGGAGGGCAAAGCTCCGGCTGTGGAGGAGGACAGACTCTGACAGGAACTTTGTTACCCTGTTCACACAGTCTCATCCCATTTGCTCCGGCAAACGAGATTGAGACTCATGGATAAATTATCTCCTCCTGCTGCTTTTTGCCCCTGTTTACTGTCTTTTCCCTTTGCTTTGGGTGTATCAGCAGATGTTCCACCGCAATATAAACATTGTTCAGTCTCTTCCTTATTCTGTTTCCCGTCACTCGGAAAACTAAAAAGAAAAGGGTTAGCACTCGAGGAGATGTGTCACAGTGAGCTGACAAGCCGAAGCTCTTTGTGCTCAATAATCAGGGATGTCACAGTTCGATGGCTTTTTTTTTTTAACACCAGCCCAGTGTGATTGTTGTACAGTGTGCTCGGGTCAAAGCAGACCTTTGATATTAACCAGGTGCTCTCTGTCCCTTTCTATTTGGATCGATTCAATTTATTACTAAGCCTGTAAATCTAGACTTCGACCCAAAAAACCTAGAGCTAAACGAAAATTAAACTGAGGACAAAAAATACCAAATGTTTTTTCAGGACCAAGTATTCAAGGAGACTGACTGACTGATATTTGTTCCTGATATAAATTTGCAGTAAAAGTGAAAAACTTAGTGTCAAAACTCAGAATAACCAGTGATGGAATGAGTAATGTATTTTTATTTTCTGTTACTTTATACTTCCACACACTACATTTATTTGATAACTGAGTTCATAGTTACTTTGCAGATAAAGAATATTCAGTGATAGGCTATTTCTTCTGACATGTAACCAATCTGATAGTGTTGCAGGCAGGACATTCAGTGAGACTGCAGGGTGGTGATTACAGACAGAGACTGATGATTGGTCTGTCCCTACAGAATAATACATTAGCTTACTTGGCAATCAATATATTAGCTGTTGTTATTAGATGTGAGATGTTTACTCCATTTGTTACGGTTACATTTTCCTTTCAAAAACGTCCATTTTCACAGAAAAGAAGCTACATTGCAAATGCAAACTTATGAATTGGCATCATTTGCACTGTAATCTTTCTAGCCTTCCCGTTTGCCTTGTCCCTGAGCCAAATTGTGTTATCAGGAGTGTAGTTTACCGAACATGCTGGCGAGCAGAAAGGGAGGGAGAACAAAGATGCTGATTGAACAATGTAAAGCCTGTTACATTGTGTTCACTTAGTTGGATCTGCAGGATATTTGCAGAACTAAATGCACCTCGGAGGAAAGGCAGGCGGGGTGAGACCCGTGACCCGTGCCAGAGGTATCTTGTGGTATTCCTAAGTATGTGGCTTACTGAAGAAAAAGTTGACTTGTTTCATTAACGGGTAGTTGACCTTCATCCAGAATGTAAATTCAATATCCTTAAAAGGTAATATAATGGATGAGTGGGGAAAACACTGGCTGCACACAGAGAACCAGAGCTGGCTATGTGTCTTCTTCTGAGGTCCTCATCATTTCGATTTGAAAGGCTTGTTGAATGAGCCCGTCTAGATGAAGGGCTGGATTTTACCACGGGTCACTGCCGCAAATGCAAGTCTGCCGGAGGTGCTGATGGCTGCTGTCATGTTTGAGAGAACAGTGAGGGCCTTCATACGTGTCCGCACCTTATCGCTTTTAATTTCCAAAGGGGTGCATTTCTTTCGAGATCTTCGGGACGAGCTGTATCAGAGCCGTATTAAAGCTGACACACACACACACACACACACACACACACACGATCACACCCATTCCCGTCTCGTTGCGGTCGGACACAGCTGCGCACGAAAAATCTAAACACTCACATTCTCTCAAACGTACACACGGTCATGCACATGCCTCTTTTTCAACTGCGCCCAGACTGTTGAAAACCTTTCAAACTTGTAGCATGTCATGTCAGTCACACTCTCACAGTTATTTGCAAATGCCCACTGATGGCGGAAAGGACTGTTTATTTCTCTTTTAAACAAGTGATCACACACACACACACACACACACACACACACACACACACACACACACACACACACACTGTCTGGTTCCACGAATTCAGCTTTCACTGATATGTTTTCCCACAGTATGTGAGACTGAATAGAAAGCAGTCGAGTGTGTGCACAGTTAATGGTAATCAGGAACTGAAGTGAAATGCCCTCATTAGTAAGAACGTTAACTTATCAGGCTCAGACTGGAGATATGGCTCGCCAGCACTCCAACAAAGGAATTTGTCTTGTTTGCACAGTAGATGTGTTTACAGTGGAGTGAAAATGAATGTGTGAGCCAGCATGTCACAATGTCTAGTTCAGTGGCAAATGATCCTAAAAGTCTTTTTCTACAAATGAAGATTAATATTCGAGGATTTGGTCCCAAATCCAACGATTCTTTCTTCTGTAACATTCTTATGGTGTGACGCATATTTTGACTACATTTGTAAATTATGAATCGAGGCCTGGGGCCTTAAGTAGTAGGCTTTAAACAAACATACGCTGGAATGAAATATCTCCTTGTGGGAGGTGTTTTTTCTTGATTTGCTGTCATCCTCATTGCCATCCACCAAGAGTTCGGCGTGTAATCCGAGTCCTCCCTCACACTAGGAGGCACTGTGGCTTGGTCTTGACGCTGCATTAATGATGAAAGTAGTGATGTGATCTGACATACAAGGCTGGCACGATGATAAACAAGGCAACATATTCCCCCCAGACCCCTTCTTAGCGGTTTGAAACTGTCTTCAACACGCAACCAAAATAGACGGCACTCATTTATTGCAAATTGCACAACAAAAACTTTTCTTTATGTCGTCTATGGAGGCAAAGCAGCTGCTGTCAAACCCTCCTTTGATCAGACGAGTTAAAAGAAAAGCGGCATGTCGAAATATTCCTCTACTTTTAGCATTTTCTGTTTTTCTCCGTTTCAAGCTTCATCCTCTTTTTTTGTTCCAGCAAATCCTTCCCTCTCATCGTGGCTCAGGGCAGCGAGAGTGTAGCATGCCTCTGCCCTGCGGTAAGGCTTTTCCCAGATCCTGCTCATATCTTCACAGGCAAAGGGACTGATTAGGGCAGAGGTAATGTGGCTCTGCTCAGCATTAATTGGCTGATTAACATAAGGACAGTTTAGCACTTCACTGTCCCACACTCAGGCCATTAATCAAGAGGGAGGCTGTGCCAGCTGAACCGCTGCCAACAGCTCTACACAGACCACTATAAAGAGAGGGAGAGGAGGTGTGGGTTCAGCACAGAGACGTGATCCACTCCTTGGCCAGACGGGAGTACTGCAGTCTCTACAGTGGTGCCTGTAAAGAACGAGAGGAGACTTTAGTGTGCAGCAGCAGGATAGTGCTGTTTTTGGTGTTTTGAAGACCAAGAAGTACAGAGTTTGAAGCAAAATGTCTTGCGTGTACATACAGAAGTCACTGTGCTGACATGGAAACGTGTACGACTCGGCTGTGAGAGGAACTCCAGATCATAGGTTATGTGATGACGTCTTCTCTCATGAATTAAACATCGCAAACAATACGAGTTTCTCATCACATCAAAGGATCGCGGAGGGCGAGGAACCCGGGAAACATCTGCCAGCTGTCCGTGTGCAGCATTCCAGACACAGACACATGTCTCCAGGTTTTATCTTTCACCTCCGCTGCAGATAGTGTGAACTAAACATTGCTATTTGCTCACTGACAGAAATGAAGTGATGGAGATGTGCTCAGTACTCGTTTTAACACTTTAGGGCAAAAAAAAAATCCAGTTTCCAGTTGTTCACGGTCAAAATAAGCTTTCAAGTTTGATCAGAGAAATCAAAAGCAGGATAAGCAATTCTTCGAGGATTTTTTTTTAAGTAACAGAGATGTCGGGTTTATATTCTTCTTTTATGATCCTTTTCTTGATTTTCTTGGTAAGATGGTTCACTCCTGACAGATTTAACTATTTAAAAGAATAAACTTGTATTTTGTTTTTTATTGTTGAATCCCCTCAGGGTGTTTCTTTCGTTAACTCTGGAAACTTAATACTGGGTGAATATTATTTGAACTTGCCTAAGCCTAACTTGCAAAAAGCCACCAGGATGAAGTGAAGCTCTCGTCGTAAAATAGTCCTATCTTAAAAAGAAAGATTGGGAAATGTTAATGACGGCTGTCAGGGCATAAAACACATCTTCATAAGTGCAGGTGCGATAGCCGTCAGTGCTGGGAAAAAAAAGTTTGATTCAAGTCATGGATTGGAGAATGGTGACACCCCGTACGAGCTGGATTCCTGCATGATGCCCTCAGGATATTTTGTATTCTGACGTCTTAAAACCTTATAACAAGCTTTATTTTTAGTACAAAGGGAAGCCTTCACTCATGTTTCACGTGCTTTTGATGTATTTTGTGTAAGGTGTTATTAAAATCCATCCTGTACCTGCAACATTTATACCAGGAATAAACCCCCTATTCCTCTACACTTCAACTTATTTTAAGTTTCCTCCTTTTTTCCCACTGTTTCCTCATTTCTTCTCTCACATATTTCTGTTATGTTTTGCATATTTTCTGACTTTTTTCTGATGGCTTCTGCTCTCCATGCACTCACAGGGTCTTGCTAACAGTGTAATAAGTACTTTGGAGGTGTTTAACAGGTTCGTCAGGGAAGCAGTGTAAAATCACAGCATTGCTCACATAGCTCCAAGACTTCATTTCACTCAAGAGACATCAAAAGCATTTCTGTGACAGAGCAGCGGCCCCACTTCTACCGCAGAAACACCTTGAAATAACCTTAATCTGCCATACCAGCGTTTTTGTGTTGTGACGAGTCGGGTTGCATGCCTTGTCTGTTTTGTTCCATTTCCTTTCTTTCATTTGACTTCAAAACAGTGTGAATGTCTGCCAGAGCCATTGAATTGACTTCTGAGGAGAGCTTAATCTATGTAAATCTTTGGCTGCTTGTTTGTCAAGTGGCTGATCAGAGACAGTTCACAGTTGGTGTTGAAGGGGGGCTTTGAGAGCTCTCGTGCTTTTTTTTAAGTAGACTTGGCTCGCATTGCATCGGAGCAACACCCACCCCTGTGGATGTTTGAGTCTACCATTCAACTCCAGTGTGCAAACAGGTGACATTCTGACAAGTGATGACTTGGTCTTTTTGTTGGGTTTAGCCCGTGCACCTGGGTTTTCCTCAGCAGAGCGAGAGAGACGTGCTGTTTAGGCCAGCTGATGTTCCTGTGAGCCAAAGCCATACAGCTGCTCAGCTGTGTGTGCTCTTGTGCTTGTGTTTAGGCACACTCCTGCCTCTCGAGTAAACACAGTTAATGCACAGTGTGTAGTTACAGTATCGCTCGTCTGTCCGACCTTCACTGCGCTCCCCATTGTTGTTTTTGCAGGCAGATAGGAGGTGTGGGCCGAGTCAGGCACACCTTTTCCTATGGGGAGCACAAGGAGCGGCTGGTGCACAGTCAAAGTGTGAATGTTTTTCAGTCTTATTAATTAAATGATATCCACCTAGTGACACCTTGTCAAAACTACGCAGACCATGAATTATATCATGATACAAAGCCAGGTTATCTTCCGTCACGTCTACACAAGAACAGGAAATGCCTGCCTGCAGCCTGTTATCAATTGGGGCCCTGGTGGTTGGCGGTGGATCACGTTCTGTCTTTGATTGCTCAAAGGATCTGGCAGCTGAACACCCCCTCGCCTTTACTTCTCACTTTGGTCTCGCCTGTGTTCCGTCCACATCATCTGGCAGATAATTGTTGGTACAGTTATGGGTTTTGTGTGTGTGTGTTTATGTGTTTGTGTTCATAATTGAAAGCAGCAGCCGACTCTCCATAACTTCCGGTTCAGGGCGATCCATCAAAAGCTGCCTGAATCAGAACCAACCCCATCATGCTGGAGGTATATGGTTATGTGTACCCCGATCCATTCATTCATCCATTTCTGAACCTTTGTTTGCTGTCAATAATGCCCCATCTTGCTCCAGTGCTCAGCATTTCTAGAGAGTGAATCATGAGTGAACTGAAGAACTTACAAAAGAAACAGTAATATTAATGCGATATGTCACGGTGTGTCAATGAATGAAGCAGGCTGGTTAAGAACAAACAAACTCTGTTTCAAAGATAAATAATAATGTAGGAACAATAAAAAAAATATATATATTTTTTATTAATTCAATGCAAAGCTGTTGAGCTGTCATACATGTTTATATCACTTTAATAATATATTAAGCCTATAATAGCCTGTGTTACACAGAGCAGCTGTATAATGCATCAAAAAGCACATAAAGGTGTAAACAATGTAAAACTCTTAATGGCACATTTAAATTATTAAGTTTATTTTTATTAAGATTGTAATATCTGATTATAATAATCATAACACTGTAATTAACTTATTATTGTTAAAATTATAGATGTATTTGCATATGAATATTAACACATATTTAACATGATTAAAAATAACAGTAACTTTAAACAATATTCAGTAGCATGAGTGTTTTGTGGGGTTGGACTATTTTTTTGAATTTGATTAAAGGCTTATTAGCTTTTATAAATGACTGTAGAGTGCAATTAAACATATTCACTGGTCAAAATTAAGCAGTTTAACAATCAAGGTTATCACCATTTTTTAGAAAAACATTCATTTTCACTATTTGTTCATGTGATTTATAAAATGTGTGAAGAAATTAAATAAAAATGTATTATGGGACGCCCCTAAATTATGTGCAGGAGCACCTAAATGAAAGAGTGAGCCGCACCAGTGCAGCCACTAGAAAAAAGTTAGTCCAGAGCCCTGAATGTCCACACTGGTGTACTGTTGCTAAAAGCTATAACCACCGAATGTTATGCAAGGTAATTACACAGTCATGTTACCTCGACTAAATGCAGGCAAACACCCATCAGTTTTAAGCCGATGCACTCTGAACCGAGCCTTCAGACCTACCTGTAGCAGCACACGTGCATGCACACAGAACACAAATGGCCCAATTATTTTAATGCCATCACTGTAACACATGGCAGCGTTGGGCGGAAATAATGACACGGGTTGAGAGGGCCGCTGATGTGAACCAGATGAGGCGCTCTGACTTAAAAGGCAGAGAGGGAGGAACGAGAGCAGAACTGGACAAACTGTGAAATGACAACACGGCACACGCACCGGGCCTGGACTGAGTGACTTTGACATTCACATCAAATCATCCGTATACACACACGACGGGTTCGTCCAAACAACGGCAACACTGTGGGTCTCGTGTTTGGAAATACTTTTCTCACTCTGGGAAGTTCTCCTTCGCTTCTCCTCTTATTTACTGTACAGGTGCCTTTTACGTCTGCGGGGGCACAATCCACAGAGCGCAGTAATGCACAGTATCTGGGTCTTTCCTTACATGTGGGATGATGTTATTGGAAACTAAGTGGATCCTTTTTTATGTGAGCACTGTTGCAGCGAGCTTGGCCCCGGGCCTGCCCGAGGCCTGGTTCAGCACTGCTCTGCTCTGCTCTGGCCACAAAGTGCATTTCTCTCTCATGCGGCCCCTGACCTCCTGACGCATTTCCTGACCCAGGAAATAGAATTAACACCTCAGCCCGGGCCTTGGGGTCCCACAGCCGCATACACAGCTGTCCATTAGCCCGGCCCAGTCCAGTCAGACCCAGCTAGCTACTTCTCTACTACAACTGAACCAAAGGTGGAAAAAGGGAAGCAGGAGATTTTCTCTGGAGCTTTTGGAGGGAGATTATTCCAGAGTTCATTTGAATGTTTTTGGGTGCTTGGAGGGTTTTAGTGTCACTCTGTCAGCAGTGACTGGAGCTGAAAACAGGAGCTATATTTACCTATTTTTCTAACCGCTCAAAGGCTCCATTTCTTCTTATGATTAATGCTCATTTTTGTCTTCAAAATAGAGGCATATTTTCTCTTTGAATGAAGTGTAGCTGCACTGTGTCTCTACCCAGAAAACCTGAGGAGGCTCAGCCATAGCTCATGCGAACTAATGCAAAGACTGACAAGCCTTAATGATGAAATGGCTGCAACTAACATTTTCATTATCGATTATTCTGCCGGAGCCCAAATTGACGTCTTCAGATTGCTTCTTTTGTCCAACTAACGAACAGTCCAGACTCTTCATTTACTATCATATATGACAAAGAAAGGCAGCTAATTATTATATTTTAAGAAGCTTGAACCCTCTAACAACACCAAATTGTTACCAAACATTTTAAATCTTTTGTTGTTTGGCTTTGAATTTGAATCTTGGCTCCAAGTCCCAGTGGAGTATTGTGAGATATCTTGTGCTTCAGACCTTAATGCTGCAGCCAGCTCCTCTAATGTTCTTCAGAATAAAAATCTATAAGATATAAGAGGCAGTGCCCTCCACCATTTTAATAATATGGTGGCTTTCTGATGTCATAAATGCAGTAAATCTTGGAACTGGGGTTTAAGAAGAGAAAAGTGGATTATCTGTTTATTAGATATTTTATGTGAACCATATATCAGAAGAGATGGATCTTGATATTCTGTAGTCTAAGTGCTTTATCTGTTTTCTTCATTAGTCAAAGGCTCTTATGCGGGCAAGCAAACACACACCACACACACGCAGTCACACACACACACACACACACACACAGATTAGCCAGTTCCTGCGTTTAAGCACCCCATGTGTTTGCATTTTAGTCACACATTGCCAATCTCATGGGAGCACTTTGAAGCATACTCCTCCAGAGCAGATCATAAAACAGGAGTATAAGTAGTTTTTCACATAGTTGTATCCCAGAACACCCTCCACCACCTCCCACCCGACAGCCCACAGCCTCCACCTTCCACCTCCAGTCCATTTGCTCTCCAAGTGCAGGGCGAGCATTTTGGTTCAGAGGTTTGCTGTGACGGTGCCTTAAGTGGCTCCGCTCACATTGTTTCCCCTCCAGATGTCGCGTAGAAAAGACTCGCAGAGGCAGTTATGAATATACCAGGTCCATTTACATTTCTGTGAATGTTAACGAGACATAGATTATTTCACGCGGGCTGTTTCTTTCCACTCGTACCTTTTTCGGTGTCTGTATCTCTTACAGCACAGCGCTGCTATATTTGCTAAACCACATCTGTACCTTTCTGAGCTGCAGTGTAGGAGGTGTACAAGAACACACCTGCATATATATAGTGTTGCCTGAAAACACTCAGAATGATTCCTCTTCACCGCTACCTGCAGTAATACGTGAGATATTGTGCGTGCATGGCAAAAGATAGATGTTTGTGTGTGTCTCCTGCATTAACCCACTTGTTGTTCTGTGTCTCCACAGTACTTCGAGGTGCCCTTCGACTCCAACATGAACCGCACGAAGAACCGTCCACTCGTCAGAGGACAAATCAGGTATCAGTCTTTCTGTCTTTGTGCAGCATTTTCTCAGGATCTTCTGTATGAAAGAGGAGGTACAGCAGCCCTACGTGCACCCTTTGTACTTTTAAAAAGACAGTGAAGAGTGAGTTGAGAGGAGGAGAGAGAGGCAGCTGCTCAGCATGGGGTTCAGTTCAATAAGGAGACATCGCAGCAACACTTCATGACAGCTGAAGAGCCTTCAAAGCTGCATTTTGTACCATTTTACTGGACTGGATTTGAATGTTACTGTACCTCGTCTTGCTGACGAGGTAAAACATGGCCTGACCTGTGTATTTGCATGCAATATCTGAAATAAGACCACACCTTAAATAAAACAGTAGCACTGAGCAAACATCCCATATTGACTTACACCTTTCTGCTCCACCTGTAGTTATTGAGTTGTTGTGGTGCAGAAGACGACCTGTAAGAGTAACAGCAGCCAGAGATCCTCGATGCCCAGTAGCAGAAAGGCATGCCAGCAGTGACGGTCCTCTGCCTCACACCTGTCAGGTGTAACGCGAGCTTGTGAGCAGGTTGGGGAGGGAGGAGGCACGGGGGTTAGGGTGTAGTTTACTGCTTAGATGTCAGATAACCTCTGCTTCTGTGCTCAGTGAACTGCGTGCATCGCTACGCTCCTAGAAATCTGACTCAAAGACTGGATCGGGGTTTGTCCCGGTCCACGTGTCTCGGAAGACTTCAGAGAAATTACAGTCAAATTTGTATCTGTGTTTATAGATCGTATTCGCAAGGTGGCCATTTTCCTATGATGTCACCCTCAAGGTGGGAAGCTCAACTGCTGGGATAATAGTATGCGGCTGTGTTTCAGTTTGCAAGTGTCATAAAAGTTGACAGATGATTAAAATCTGGACATATTTCAAGGTGAAACAATGTATTTGATAACACATTAGCTAATGTTACTGTTAGTGTTTCACTTCCACCTATAATGCAATTAGAAATTGTGCTTAAGTGGGAATATTTTTCATTGGACTTGAATTTCTACAGAATCTCCTGGTAAAAAAGAAGAAAAGTGTTTTCCAGGTAATAGAAACCGAGACCTGGATATTCTCGTCTCTACCTGCCCACCTGGAAGTCTGCCACTGTGAAGCAGCAGGCAGACGCACACATATCCCCTGATGCATGAACCAAAAAAACACCACAAACCAACCACAACAAATGTCCTCTTCACCCATTTTCTGTGCCGGGAAACTGCCTCCATTGAATTTCACTCAGACGGGATAATCTTTCTATCTCTGCTTTCGTTTTTATTCAGGAAGACCAAAAGCAAAACAGCCTGTTGACATTAAAGGGTTTCACACCTCTCCCATAGAGGCTAACAAGGGGAAGCTTAATTGCTCTGTTTCCTACCAGAAACATATCCACTTTATGACTGAACAGCCTGTTAGTACCGTAGCTTGGACCTTGACCTGCAGCTATCTCATCCCAGTTTCAGGAATTCTCCCTTGACGCGCTGTTTAAAAGTGGACTCTGGTGCCGTCGAGCTGCTGATGGAAGATGTTCTCTGTCTAAACACAAGCCTCTTCTCTCCGGCTTTTAGGCTGCCCCCTGACAAGAGGTGTCTGTCTGTCTCTGGGACACACAGAAACACTCAATCTCTGGCTCTTTGTCTCCTCCTTCTTCTCACTTACACATACAATCTTGTGTAGAGACAGCGAGCAGATGGAAGGCTGGACTGTCCTGTCAAACAAGCCATCAGAAGGCCACATTTTACACTTTCTCCATGTCGTCTTCAGGACGAGGCTTTTTGCACGAGCCGAGTGATGTTCCTCAGCTTTGTCTGTCTTTACTGTCTGCGCCTCTCATGTCAGCGTCGGAAATACTTTGTCATCTTATGCCGGGACTACAATGGTGTATCATCTTTCCCGTCCTTTTATTGTTCTTCTGTGAAACGTGGATGACAGTCCCTCGGCCTTTGTAGTGGTTTCTGCAGAGTTTGAGGCTTCTACATGTGGTGAGGCTAAATAGCTTTCAGCTTGGTAAGAGGAGGAACAGAAGTTTTAGTCTCATCAAGGTGGAGACACACATCGCAAACTTTTTTTGAGGCTGCAGATGGTTCTGATTAGTTTACAACAACAAACTGACAGTCACAGTGCGCCGGGGTTAAAATTATTTTAATCATGTGTGTCTATTGTTCTCACTGGGATTATTTTCTTCATTCGACAGAAGTCCAGGTCCACTTTTAGCTTTTTACTGAGCTTTCAGTCACATCTCATGGTCTTCATCAGAAAATGGAGTTTGCTGTATTAAGAAAACTAAAAATGTTCAACTTTTTTTTGTTTGTTTATTTGTTTATTGGAAGTATCAGACAGACGGTATGCATTTAATCTGATGAACTGCCTCCAGTGATGTCACTCAGTTGCATGGTGGGTGATGTAGGCACCAGGTTTTGAAAAGAAGTCCACCCTGGCCCTCATTATGGACTGTTTAAAACTGATACAGCAGAACCAGAGATATTATTTTTTCTCTTCCACGCATTCGCCTTTCTTTTTCAAATACTGGAGGCAATTTATGAGATTTCACGCAGCTTCCTCTGGAGCCACAAAAGGCTTCATACTACTTTTTTCCACGTATGCAGTAGTGCTCCCCAAGACCTGTAAACACACCTTAATGTGAATAATCAGTTGCGTTCCCCTTTAAGTGATATTTAAAACAGCTGGCAGCTAATTTTCTTTCAAATGACTAATCAGTTAATCAGCTAATCTTTGTAGCTCCGTCGTCCTGTTTCTTTAACCCTCGTATATAAACTCCCTGTGTTTTACATTTAGATCTCTAACCTTGATTGTGGTCGAACCAGGCTTCCTCGTCCTTGACCTTCTGTTATTGGCGTTACCCACCTGACGCAGCGCTGCTGCTGTGTCAGACTGTAAGCAGGGGACAGTAAACCCACCTCAGGGCCATGTGACACACTCCCCGTCCTGACCCCCACCGGGCCCAGCCCACAGCCAGACTGTCGACAGCCCACAGCCAGCCTGCACGGCCCCACCTCAGCCCACATAAAACAGACATAACACCACTAATCACATTAATGCTTCCAATCTCCCTGCACGGCCACACCACCAAAATAACAGCCCTGTTTGCTTTTTGAAGAAAAGGGCCTGCGTTTGGTCAAGATTTTAATCTAGCCCTTTCTTTAATTTATGGAGCATTTACTGGTGAATTTGAACCAGACCTCGCCATCACTGCTTTCAATAAAAGATGAGGGGGAGGTGGACGAGGAGAAGGAGGAGGAGGAGGAGGAGGAGGAGGAGGAGGAAGTCTTCATCCGGCTAAAAGCCTGAGCCGCAGTGGTTTTCTCCAGCTAGTTTTGATCTCCGGCGTGTGCACATGCTCTTCATCTTACAGGGCTACTTTTATTCCTGACAAACTCTTATCAGATGAGCTTCCTCTGAGCCTCCTGTTTTGAGACAGCTGCTGACTGTTAGTGTGTGGCCCCTGTAGGTCTTTGTGTGTGTGTGTGTGTGTGTGTGTGTGTGTGTGTGTGTGTGTGTGTGTGTGTGTGCGTGTGTGTGTGTGTGTGTGTGTGTGCGTGTGTGTGTGTGTGTGTGTGTGTGCGTGTGTGTGTGCGTGCGTTGAACATGTGCAGCTATCACTGTCTTATCTTGTGTCTGCACAAGCCCACAAAACTTTTATCATCCCAGAGTTCCCATGACGGTGATGGGCTTTTGTCTGAGCCTGAATCTGTGTTTTGTGACTCGCCTTTTATTAAAAAAAACATCTGAAACTCATCTTTCGAACATGCCTTTGTATGTTTTTTCTTTCTCTTGCTGACTTAGCCGATGCTCATATCCTCTCCCTCTGTTTTCCTCTTCTTCCAGTCCCCTCCATGCAGTGTCCTTCGCTCTGGCCTGCGGGGTTCCCGGAGTCGCTCTGCTCACGCTGGTGGTGAACCCCCTGACGGGCTTCCTGGGCGCCCTCAACATCTTCCTCTACACGTGTTGCTACACTCCGCTCAAGAGGCTCAGCATCAGCAACACCTGGGTGGGAGCGGCGGTGGGCGCGATACCTCCCATCATGGGCTGGACGGCCGCCACAGGTTGTCTGGATCCAGGTACGACTCACCGGCTGAGATGTGGAGTATTGATAGATTCACGTGTGTGTGTGTGCGTATATACATGTGTTTAGCTTTTCTCTGTTTTATATCAGTGTAAATTATACATTTTTGGATAAAGAAACATTTTAAAAAACATCACTTTTATCTTCTACGTAAGAAAGAGTGGTCTGTCCACTATTTCTGATATTTTATAAAACTATATATAATTAGGAAAAACGCAATCGAAATGATATTTCTCACGTGGCGATGGTCTAGAGACGAAGAAATCAACTGAATAAAAAGCAAATGAGTCATGTTCGACCACAGTATCGGTGTCATAATCGGCTCTATTTTTGGTATCGGTAATGTCACCATTCAGACGTGTCGGTGTGCAGACAGTGTAGGAGGACAAAGAGCTGCTGCAGTTTCTGAAGTTCATATAAAGTTCATATAGCTGCGTTTGTCTTCCCCCCAAGTAGGATATGTTAGACTTTTATAAATATTACATTTCAGCAGCTAATTGAAAAGTCTTCGGAGCCCTTTGGTATGGAAATTAAGTAAAACGTTGGTATTATCATCAAAAGGTGTAATATAATGTTAAAGGTGCTATAAAGATTATTATATTTCAATTACAATCATCCTTTCCTCGCAGTAATTTAGTATCGTTAACACAGTCTCCATCTTATCAGTCTGTGCCAGAGTTCATCCCGTCAGAAGTTCAGTCTGAGGCGTCGGATAATCTGCAGCTAAAGTAATTAGTCAATTAATCAAACGGCGAATCAACAGAAAATTAGCTATCAACGACTTTAATGACCAACATGGGAATATTAGCTTGTTTTCTTCTATGATAGAAGTTGAATGTCTTTGTGTTTTGGACAGTTTTCCAAGTTATTCTGAACCATTTTTAAGTTAAAACAATTTAATTAATAAAATAAGCAGCAGATCAAATGAAGTTGAGAACGATGGTTAGTTTGCAGCCCCGGTTCTTCACTGGATACAACGCGCCCCCTCTGATCTCGCCACATAAAGCTGTATTTACATACGGCCCAGAGTCCCTGCAGCGCCGTTCACACTCTTGTTCCTTGTTCCTGTGGAGTTTGAATGCTCTTATTGTAAGTGGCGTCGGACAAAAGTGTCTGCAGAGTGAATGTGATGTTAAGTCAGTGAAGAGACGGAGACTGAGGGGCTCATTCAGCCCGTCGGGTGAACACGTTCAGTTGTTTCTGTTGTGGCAGCTGTATGAAATGTGTTTCATCACGTTGTTGTGTGTGTTTTCATTGAGCAAGTTTATATTTCTGCCAAAAAAAGAAATTGTGTCTTTCAACATGACGTTTAATGAATTTATTAGCTTGTGATCTATAAAACTAAAGCAGCTCTGTTCCAAAGATCGCCGCCGATTAATTAATAACTCTTTAGATTTATGAAAGCTTTTAACAAAGCACTTGTGCAGCCTCATTACATCGTTTCAGACGATATTTTCTGTAACTGAAAAGCAAGAGAAGAGAAACTAGTTGCTCTGTTTGCAGCTCTGCTCTCTGATCCGTCGCCCGTCCCGCTGACTCATTCTAATTAGTGCTCGCAGTAAACATGACAGTCGACAGATGTATTTGTCGCCCTCACACTGAAGGCGAAACACAAGCTACTGTCACTGACAAACAAAGTGTCAGGGTGGTTGTAGAGGGTTTATTTCCTTGACTTCCTGTCAGTCTGTGCACTTGTTCTTCTGGTTTGAGTCATTCAAAGCGTCACATGTAGCACTAATTATAACCACACAGTGTGAAGCTTCAGGGAAAAGTTTCCCCCCTCGGCACTGATGGCGCCAGTAAAGATATTGATCAACATTTTGTGCAAGTTAGGCTTCAGATGATGATTGAAGAATCATTTCTCTGGTTATAGTCGTGAACTAAAGCACCTTTTTTTGCTCCGTTATTAACTAATTAAAAAATGAGCCAGATGTTTTTAGTTTCTTATACTTAATACTTATATATTGTATATTATAAATGCATTTTTGCAACAAGGTGTTTCTTTTGTAGGATGAATGGGTTAAAGTTAGGGGATCACTGCCTTTTATCACCATTTTAAAGATTAAAAACAGGCTCTCTGGGGACGCCTCAGCCGCTCAGTGGGTAGAGCGTGCGTCCCACGTACAGAGGCTGCATCCTCGCCGTGGCGGTCCAGGGTTAGACTACGACCTGTGGCCCTTTGCTGCATGTCATCCTCCCTCTCTCTCTCTCTCTCTCCACGTTTCCTGCCTCTTTAAGTCTGTCCTATCAATAAAACCAAGAAAAGGCCTAAAATAATAATAACATATAAATAAAAGAGGTAGAGCTCAGTTGGTAGAGCGTTTAATGTCAGTCTTCAGCTACACTATGTAATAAAGCCATGAAATAATGAAAATAAACATAAATACATAAAAATGTTCTCTTGTCTGAAAATGTGCACGACTCTGTCATTAATCCCGTCTCTCTGTCTCGCCCTCAGGTGCCTTGTTGCTGGGCGGCTTCCTGTTCAGCTGGCAGTTCCCTCACTTCAACGCCCTCAGCTGGAACTTGAGGGAGGACTACTCCCGCGGCGGCTACCGCATGATGTCCGTCACCCACCCCGGCATGTGCAAGAGGGTGGCGCTGCGCCACAGCCTGGGCCTGATCGGCCTGTCCTCTCTGGCGCCCGTGCTGGACGTCACCACCTGGAACTTCCCCGTCATCTCCCTGCCCATCAACCTGTACATCAGCTACCTGGCCTTCCGCTTCTACCAGAAGGGAGACCGCAGCAGCGCCCGCCAGCTGTTCTTCTGCAGCCTCTGGCACCTGCCCATGCTGCTGCTGCTGGCGCTCACCTGCAAGAAGCCTCGCAGGGATCCAGAGGACGCAGCTCTACCTCCAGCTTCTGTAGTTTCATAGATTTGCCCCTCACAGACCCTTTATTTTAACCCTCCCTTTAACCACTTGTCGTGCTCGGAGGAGGCCGGATGATGGACGCATTATTTTGTCTGTGTGTTTAACATGCTGCTCATTTTGGTGCTCACTCTAGATCAGGAAATGAGCTGGAAATGATTCGGATCAAAATGGATGATTTACAGAAGAACACACCTAATTATTACATCAGGTTGTAATCATTGAAATGTGTGTGTACTGTATATATTCTGTATTTATTTATATGGGGGCCCACCAGTTCCTCTGTCTCTGTTGTACATGACTGATGTTGAATGATCTTGTACAGTGTAAATTGCTCCTATGGATCCACACAGATTTATGTTATTGCATTGTACAATGCAAATTAGAAGAAGAGGATATGTAATGATGATAAAGACATCATGCTATTAAAAGATGGACTTTTCAGTCAGGGTATAAAAATAGGACATGTATACACGTCTTTTCAACTTGAATCTGTTGATTTGTGTTCGACTCTCACCTCAGTCCTGATACTTGACGGTCGGTTCACCTCGCTGTGTTTCGCTACACTGATGGGTCCTCGTTCATTTCCAAAACGCTTTAACTCGACACGGTTCGCCCAAACAAGGAGAATAACTCCCCCTGTAAGAAACACAAGGGCAGAAATGTTCTCTGACAATAAAACACGTCACGATTGTAATTCTGTCTTCTGTGTCATCATTTACTCGAGTGGCTGCGTACCTGAAGCTTCACCCTCATCAGTCCACACACACACACACACTCACCAGCGCCGCACCTCGTTAGGTGGTGCTGCTGACTCCACATTATATATGGATTTAAGTTTCAATTATAGCCTTAGTGGATATGCTCGCTTTAAGCACAATCACCGTCCCCTCCAATGAGCTCTATTTAGCAGGCCACCTCTGCACCTGTCAGTCAACATGTGCTCCCCTTCCGCCCCCTTTACCCCTAGTTTTGGTATTTGGTTACATTTCCATCACCGCGCTCGGAGAAACAAGCGCTCCCCTTCCCCTCGCTGCCATCCTCCCTCCATTTAAAAGAAGGGAGGGCTGAGGGGATTTAGCCAAGGCCGGGGGACCTGAAACGGCTCGACATCCTCGTAAAGTGTCTGACCGGATACGGAGTTTCATATCAGAGGGTGAAAGGGGAGCGATGGAGCCAGCTGTTACAGTCGGGAGAAAAAGTGGGGAGAAAACACACCCTCAACCTGTGTGGAGATTGAATGTCGCAGCCCAACCTCCAGGGCTCAGTGAGACGGCCTGTCATGGTTTACAACATCCGATCCTGCAGAGGTGGAGCGGGGACTCTGGTGCTGTCTTGTCCCGCTCTGCTCCGCTCTCTTTCTCTGGAGTTACTCTCTTTTTCTTCTTCTGATATTTGAACATATGACTTATATTTAGTATTCAGGCCTGTAGCTGAGGATTTCAACTGCTGCTTGATTTATTAAGGCACAACCTGCAGAGGCATTCCTCCTCAGATCGCCTCTGATGAAATGTAAATTCATCTTTTTTTTTAAAAAAAAAGGAAGTCTCGGGCGACTTTATCCTCAGATTTAGATGTCGGGGTTTATTAAAGCAACAAGTGGAGATACTTAAAGCTCCTCTTCGATCCAAAAATGTGTTTTGAGTTTTGTGACTTCACTCGGGTGTTTGAGCTTCCTCACGCAGAATGATTTCAAAATCATCAGCTGACGGAGGAAAAGTTTCTCCGCTCGTCATAAATCTTTTAACAGCATACTTCAGTGTGACCGTGTGACATCACAACAAATCATTCACGGTCCGACGTGCAGTTCAGACTGTTGTGATGTTGTGTCGAGTAATCAAACTTTTGAAATGATCTGCATATTCATAGATTACCGTTTTGTCAGTGAAGAAGGAGTTTGTGTCACTTTAATATTTTTTTAATGAGGTAAGTAGACTTTTTTCTGGCATTAACACATCAGACACAAATCAGTAATCACAGCAGGGTATTATTAAATATCTTAACAGATGTCTGGAGGCAATTTCCATGTTTTATAAGTATTTTACTGACTTTTATATCTCGATAAATCATCCAGGGAGGCCATGAACTCCTGTTCTGCACCACTTTCTATTCCACTACATTTATTTTTTTACAATTAGATACAAGTAACTTTGCTCATTCAGATTAATAACGCAATGTAAATAAACAAATAAATTAAAATGTGTTATTATAGAGTAAGTTACCCAGCAGTATATGAAGTAATCAAAATGAGCTCCACCTTCACCGGCTTCAACATTAAAGTGTATCAATAGTTACAGTGATGGAATGTAACAAAGTACATTTACTCGAGTACCACACCGAAATTAAATTTTTAAGGTACTTGTACTTTACTTTCGTATTTTAAATTTTCTGCTACTTTATATGTCTACTACACTACACTTTGGAGGCAAACATTGTAATTTTGCTCCAATAAATGTAATTGATAACTTTAGTTACAAGTAACTTTGAGCCAAAGGAGTGAATTTTTAAATCCATTTATTTTACCGGCTTAAATAAAAACTGGTTCCAATAATCAGGAAAATGATGAAGATGACTTTAGAAGTTTAAGTATATTTAATATCAGATACTTTAAAACTTTCACTTTCACCGAAGTAACATTTTAACATGATATCTTCACTTTTACTCTGACTTCTGGGTACTTTATACAACAATGTTACAATAGTTATTAGTTACTTTGCACATTCTGGCTGATAATACAAAATATAAACCAACTTATAAATTATGACGCATTATTAAAGATAAAGTTCATTTAATGTCAGATACTTTAAGACTTTTCACTCAAGTACTACTCGTACTTTTACTAATGTAATATTTTAACACAATATCTTTACTTTTACTCACGTATGACTTTTGAGTACTTTTTTACAACACTGAATAGTTATAATGCGATAAAATAATTCTCTGAAATAGGAATGAGGACTTTAAAGGGGCACTATGTAGTTTTTTGGAGAAGAAATTCAAACTCAGAATTTTAATTTTTACAATAATACAAACTCAGAAATACTTATTTTTACATAAGTGAATAAACAAGCTGTTCTCAGAAGTAACAATAAGGTTCCCAGAACACTGTTTGAAGCTAGAAAGGTGGCAGGGTCCGCCACACTACACAATGTCCTTTAAGGTCAGTTCGATTATTCAGTCATGACAACAAAGAGTCTGTTTAGTTTGTTTAGACATAAAGAAAAAATCAGTCAGTGAAGATCTTTCTCTTCCGATTAAAATATCTTCCCTAACACTACGTAGTGCTCCTTTAAGTAATATTTTGAGGCTAGTACTTTTGTACTTTCACTCAAGTAACATTCTGAAAGCAGGACTTCGACTTTAAAGCAACAGATCTGTGAACTACTTCCAGCTCTGCTTAAAACAGCCTTCGACGACATCGTTTGCTCTCCAGATTTATCACATTCACTCGTAAACTGAAGAAAACTTTTAAAAGTCTGTTATTTTTTCATAAGCCAACGATATTTCACACCCTCCCTCCTTATTTCACTTCCTTCGATGCATTAAAACATGTTCCCCTCTTCCCCACTGCTGATATCACTCATTAAATCACTCATCTGAGCTTTTCACGCCAGAGTCAACAAGCCGGAGAGCAAAAAAAATATGCATCAGTAAACAGGCGAGAGTTTTTCCCCGGACAGCAATCTGAAGTGGACCCCGGTGCTGCAGCTTTAATGTCCACACTGGGTCTCACATCAGAGGAGAGGAGGGGAAACACTGTACAACAGCTCAGATTCCAGGATTCTTCAAAAACCCAGCAATGAAATCTCAGGATGACGGATGACCTCTGGCCTCTCTTCAAACGTCTGGTTGTTGCAAAATAGAAGCCAACAAAAAAAAGAGCTGCAGTGATCCTAAAGCAATATTTACACTGAAACTGTGCAACCAGCCCTGAGAGACCGTCCATGTAGGAATACCAGAGAGCAGAAATGACTTTCAGTGTGATTAACTGTCCAACACAGTCACACACATCAGCTTTTCTAGTGATTTCTCACGAGGGGAGAGACACACAATGAGACGAATCTCCCTTTAAAAAATGCTGATTTTTTTACATGGCACTTTGGTTGAGTTTCCAACAGATGATCTCTTCATTTGGTGCTTCTCGCAGGACTCGGGCCGTTATTTCGGCGTGACTTTGACCACGTTCACTTCAGCCAAAAAATGGGGGAAACCAAGAGAAGGGCTGCCTGCTCGCATGCAGTAAAACACATTTTGTAAGTACATGTTATCCACATTTAGTCTTAATCTGCTCGTTCGTTTGAAACCATAAAAAAAATCAGTGGGTCTGCTTCATGCGCGGGCCGAGCTGCCCCCGTGGGTTTGAGTTACAGATCTGTTTTGACTCATCTCCAGTCTCACATGAAACATATTCGCTGCAACTTTCTCTTTTCTTCTTCTTCCTCCTTTTTTCTTCTTCTTCTCTCTAAATTGGAAATTAAGCACATATTCCCCAAATGTTGAGAGTTTTGCTGGGAATCTTCAAGTGCTCTCAGATGTGTGTGTTTTTAAAAAAAAGTGTGTGTGGAAGATGAAGCTTCGAGTTTTTCCATCATTACGCACAGGCTCTCCCTTTAAAGTAAAAAGCACGCTCAGTATTTAAAAGAAGAAGTCAACGACGGGTAAATGAAGACAGTTAATTATTTATTGACTCATTCTCCTATTTTGCTTCTCATTGAGTAAACCTTAAAAGAGTTTGTGAGGAGGTCTTTACTGGCACAAATAAAAGAGGAACAAAGACCTGGTGGAGTTTTAATTTAATTAACAATGATAATATGTGAATAAATGGTGCACACGAGCACGGCGACGGGCTTGACCTGCTGAGTAGGGGAAGAAATTAACTTTACAATTGAGTTTATTTTAATTTAGCTCTTAGTGGCGTCATTTTCCTGCGTAAAACCGACTGAAGACGCAAAGGAACGTGCGTAAAGACGCATTCGGTTAAATGTAAAACAAATAAAAATACGTAGTTCTCATGTACTAAATGTTATGAAATTACATGTGTACATTATTATTATTATTATTATGGTTTCTCCAGGCTTAACTTTTTCAGATTAATAATTACAACGTGCATAAAATTAATTAACAGCAATTTAATGAGTAATTATGTAATTAAAACAATGTCAGTTTGTCATTTTTTTTATCTGTTTGTGTTTGTTTTTGTCAGTCACACATTACAAACAGGCCTGTTGAGGCTGAGCTGACGCCGTGTGACCTCTGCCTCACTTCTCATTCAGTGTCAGAAATAAAGTTAAACGAACTAAAATTTCACAAAGTCAGTGTTGAGACTTAAAATTATTATTTTTTTATGCGTGTCCGTGTTGTTTTCCTCGTGTTTTCTCGTCTCCTAATAACCTGATTTGTATGTTTTCTTGTTTGTTGCACAGTAAAAAGGCGCAGTGAGGTTATAAAAGTGTCAGAATAATCCTGCAGGGAACATTTCAACTCATCCGGACAACACGTCTGCAGCGGGACACGAGAATCGGGACTTAATTGGACTCTCTGCCCAATAAGAAAGTTTTTCCAAACTCTCAGCTGCGTCCCGCACACACGCTCCATCTCCATACCAGAGGATCCCACGGCCGGGCCCGCCCACGCCTCCTCCTCTGATTGGTCCGCTTCTATCAACAAACGGCTGCATATTTATCTTCTGAGCAGCTATTGGTTCCCGCCGGTGTCACTCCGGCTCTCGCCTCTGTATAAGGTCTCCTGCTCCAGCAGCACTTTTAACAAACCTGAGATGAGCCTGGAGCAGCTCCGCGGTGCGCCCGTCGCAGCTCAACTGTTCTCCACAATTTAACTATGAGTCACAAACTCTCCGTGCCTCCTCACTCCTGGATTTATCCCTCTCCTCGGTGCTATTCAGATTAGAATTTTTTATTTTGTATTTGTGAGTTTTATTTATTTTTTAGTTTGAGGTGAGCATGTGCGTAATTTCGCGAGGATCGCTGAGGTGCCACCGGGACTGAGTTGGGCAATATGCGCCGCTGGGATATGATTCTCACCCGAAAGGCTTATGGAATATAGCCTGGTTTGTCACAGCCTGTATGCCCTCTGGTCCAGCCCCGTGAAGAAGAAACTAATCCTGCTCAGCATCATGTTTTTAGTGTGGGTATACATGCTGTACTCCTGCGTGGGCTACTGCTCCACCATGCCAAGTTTGGTGGTGGACGGTTACCGGGGCAAGGAGACGGGCTCGGCGGTGGCCAGGAGGACAGAGAGCAGCAGGACGGACCTGGTGTCCAGACTGCTGGCCAAGCCGCAGCCGTGGGAGGATATAGAGAGCGACTACGAGGAGCCGTCCATCAGGACCGCCGCGTCCAGAGACCTGCTCGATAACGAGCTGGATGCGGACAGAACCGACGACTGGGACGAGATGCGGGCCGAGGAGCAGCAGCAGAGAGCCCCGGAGCCCAGCGCCATGTCCAGCTTCTCCAACGGCTCCGGGAGCAAGAAGCTGCCGCAGGCGATCATCATCGGGGTGAAGAAAGGAGGCACCCGGGCTCTGCTGGAGTTCCTCCGGGTTCATCCCGACATCAGAGCCGTGGGAGCGGAGCCGCACTTCTTCGACCGCAACTATGAGAACGGACTGGAGTGGTACAGGTAAATCCTGCTGGTGTGGATACTAATGCGTTTGGATGATGATTGAATGGATCCAGAAACAAAATTGAATGTAGCTGCGTTATTTTACATGATTTTTTATTATTCCATTAATTAGATTTATTGGAGATTGTAGCTGCAGCAGAGCTGATATTGATCAGTGAGCGAATCACGAGGATCAAATGTGTATTTACTAAATTTTTATTATTGTGTTTCTGAGAATTACTATAGTTATTTTATTCATTCCTGCAGCCTCAGAGCGCCTCAGAGCGCCTCAGAGCGCAGCGAGCTGACTGACTCCGGTTTGGTTTACACGGACATTAATCCGGACCTCATCAAAGCTCAACAAATAAGATATTTTCAGGCTAATTATAGAAATTATCAGCACGTTTAGAGTTTATTCCAAAGCTGATTAAAACACTTCAGTTGTGCCATTTTTGCTTCGTCTTTTTACGCATTTACGCAGCAGCCTGTTGGCTCTCCCGGATGTCTCCCTTTTCATTAAATTTGTGCAATTTACGTGCGGTTGCAGACTGATTTTGTTTGCATCTATTTTAAATAAAATAAGTATTGATTGTCCCATTGTGAGGCAGCCTGACTCCGCTCAGCCTGGCCTGTTTCTGCGACGCGCAGTGATCTCTATTGGACACAGGGCAACACTGCACCTTGACGGTGACGCGCCTTCAGGCTCTTCTGACGAAGTTAAAAATGTAGAAGTTAGTCGTGTTTGGGCGCTTTGTTTGGACTGTGGTTCGTTCACATAAATTAAACGTGATTTATTGGGAGCAGATGTTTGCGTTATGGCGAAGGTGTGATGATGTGAGCTCTCAGTAAGCTGTTGTTTCGTTTGGGTGAGTGCCTGTGACAGTAAATCTGACCCCACAGACGTGTTTTATATTTCAGTATAACACGATGTGATGTGAAGCTCAACATGGAGGCCAAATGTTTCCAAAGCAAATATCAGAAATTATCCAACCTTAAAGTTGACTTAAATTGATTTAAACAATCTGTTTCCTCTCACTGTGTTTCCTCTGATAGTGTTCACAGATCTTAAAATGGCTAAAATGTCAGTGGGCTCCTGTAAAGAGAGGCTGCGCTGCAAGAACAAAAAAAAAAAAGTGGGGATCTGCAAGACAAAGTGAGGATCCTCCTCAGGACAAAACGTCCTCAGAGGTCGACAGACTAACATTATCCTTGTCATTTGCATCACAGTGTTGATATGACGAGCTGCAGAGCTTAATGAGCGCGTGTGAAGCCCCTCAGCACTTTAATGAAATAAGACGAACTGAGCTGCTTGAGCTTCAGTTTGTTTTGAGTCATAATTCAATCAGAATAATGTCAGCGTTGGACCTCACTGCTCGTTTATTCCTTTAATTTGATGATAAGTAAACGGGGTCAGGCTGGAGGTAGTAAATTATTGATTGGCTTTTGGAACTCCACTTAAAACTGGCTTATTTTTAAGTATTTTGCCTCCAGTTAAGTCTCACAAAGTTTCCTCTGAAGATGAAAATTGATTTAAAAAAAAAAAAAAGATTTTTGGATTTTGAATGAACAGATTTTGCTCCATGTTTTTACTCTGCGAGCTCAGATCCTAAAATTGGGCCCCAGCAAAGGTCAACATAATGAAAAACTAGTCAGAGACGCTGTGTCCTTGATGTGTGAGAAGTTTCCTTCCCGTTGCTCGCTTTGATAGGAACACAGATTTACTGCCGGAGAGGAAGGTTGTTATTTAACTTCCATCTTGTAACTTTTTCTGGATGGGGGGAATTGTGGGAGTTGTGCTGTCTGCTCGCGTTCAGGGCCACGAAATCTAATACTTCTCAAGACATGTAAAGAAGTCATGACTCAAGGTTTTTCTGTCGAGGTTTGAATGGAAGCACATCGTCTGGAGCTTAAATTTCAAGTTTTTGTCACATTTTCTTGCCTGTCGGTGCCAAAAAGTCTTTTAATGCTCACACGGAAATACACAAAGTTTCATTTTTAATTCTCAGACTGAAATTCCCTTAAACTTTTAGCGAAACAGGGGATTTTCTGCTGCAGCAGGATATCCAGACAGTGGTGTGTTTGAAAAACTGGATTTTCTTGGTGCAGTGAATCCGTCTCGACGCACTTTTTATGGAAGAACTGCAGCAAGAAATGTATGTTTCAGAGAAAACAGCTGGCGCCAGTAGTCCCTGTAGTGCAGGAAAAAAAAAGTTTTCGTGAGTCTGTTTCTCGAGTGAGGATGAACCGAGAGAGGAAATCATACTTCATTCATTGCTGATCCCTCCACAGCCTCCTATCATGGACCAGATACTGGAGGGAGGCGAACGCTGGAATGTTTCAAATTTGCGTGGCATTGAAATGTTTTCTGTGGGAACATGATCTGATCACAGTGAGGGTCATTTTTACGGAGGCGGCTGTAGACGGTTTATGTGTTGCTGTGTGTGTGTGTGTGTGTGCGAGTTGAGCAATTCAAGCCTCTCCTTGTTTGTTCATTTGCACAATCTCTCTCCGCCATCCGCTATTGTGACTAGCTTGCACCATCTTCCCCCCCAACGGACGCACATTTAGAGCTGGAATAGAGCCCACCAAGTTAAAAAAAAAAAAAAAAAAAAGCAGCCATAGAAAAGACTCCAGAGAGGAGGAGAGGGGAGAAGTTTGGAAATGAATGGAGGTGGTGATAATAACACGTCTTATTGTGGGCGTCTGATGTACTCTGACAGTTTTTATTTGTTGCCAAAGACAAACACATGATTCATGCTTTTGACCGAGGGGGTCCTTGTATGAGGAGGTACACATTTTCGCAGTGAGGTCATGCATGAACTGGCCCCAAGGAACACACACATGCACACACACACACACACACACACACACACGAACATAGAGAGTCAGAGCTCAACAGGCAAGTGTGGCTGAATGTGAACATTGGTTTGTTATTTTCTGTTTTGCACCTGTTCGGCGGCTCGGTGAAAGTCGACCGGTCTTATCTGATAGCGATAAGTCAAATATGTGTTATCGTCAGCACGTTACATTAATGGAGTTAAAATCCTGCAGAGGGTAATAACTCATACACAGTCGACAATAGAGGCAGTGTGAGCAGTTTGTGAAGCAACAAAGCAAAGCTGTCTTTTAATTTCCTGCTGTGTTTTGCATGTGTAGAGCGGCGCTGTGCAGTTTTTGGAAAAGAAATTCAAACTCAGAATTTTTTAATATTCATTTTATCCATAAGTGAATAAACAAGCTGTTCTCAGAGGACAAGCTCCCCAGAACAGAAAGGTGGCAGGGTCCGCCCCATATAAACGAAGTCAAACAGTTACCACCTTTAAAGCGACTCTATGTAATAATTAATCTAAATCTGTAATAAAAACCTTTTTATTGGCCCGTGTGAGCGGGTCAGATTTTCAGCGACGGTCCCGAGTCTTCTCGAGAGGCTGACTAACGGAGAGCGACCGCAGCTAATGTTAGCTTACTAATGGAGTCCACTAACGTACTTTAACAACAGCGCAGGAGCTCCACAGGGCCCCTTTTTAAAGTTACGTATGGTTTTTGTACTTTTTTCACAAGAGAAGTTACAAAGAACTGCAGGAAACTCAGGAAATAAAAGGTCAATTAGACAATTTATTAAAAATAAGGAGGCAAAGTGTAAAAAAAACACAAAATGTGAAGTTAATAAATCATGAAATGAACAAAGAAGAAAAACAGGCTCTGTGTCAGATCTCACTTTCTACATATTAATGCGTATATTTACAGTGTCACTTTTAACAAACTCTGACTCGTACTTTAAAGTCGACTCTCCTCCTCCTTCTTCTCCTTTTCTTCTTTAAACCAGAGCTTTTTTATTTACGCCCTAACTCTTGTTGACTGCCGCCCTCATCTCTGCCTGTCAGGCTGTGGTGCATGTCGCTCTCTTCATATTGCATTTAGCCCTATTGGCTATGAAGGGGGCTTTGATATATAATTACTGTACTGTGGTTTTGCTGTCGTGTCGCGGGCTCTGGTCTCAGCTCACTGTCAGGGCCCGGCAGTGTTGACGCCGGCGCTCCTCCCTCCGAGTGGCTTTAGCATTAAGCGAGGAGACATGTGTGTACGGCTCGTGTCCATATGGGTGGTGGTGGGTTATAGTAGGGGTCGTATTGGGATCATTTCAGTGGAGCGTATCAGAAGTTTGTAGAGATTTTTAAAGGTGCAGTGTGTAGTTTATTTATCAGAAGAGAAAGATCTTTTTTTTATGTCTAAACAAACTAAACCTTTGTTTTTACGACTGAATGACAAACACACTGACCTTAAAGGACAACACGCTTTATACTGTTTTACTTTGTTTGTGGCGGACCCTGCCACCTTTCTAGCTTTAAACAGAGTTCTGGGACCTGGGTTTATTCACTTATTGGAAAAATAAATATGTCTGCGTTTGTTTTATCACCTCATTAATATTGTAAATGTTAAAATTATGAGTTTGAATTTCTTCCAAAACTACATACTGCCCCTTTAATGTTAGAAGTTTGCATTGTTCTGCCATATAATAATGCAATATGTAACACACACACACACACACACACACACAGGACTATATAATCTTGAGTCGGTGTGTGATGTGGTTTATGATCAAAGGTCAGGCTTCAGTCGCCGTCGAGAGGCTGCTGGGCTTGAATCGGCGCCATCCCCGAGCAGGAAGTCTCTCCGGTCAACCTTTTGTATCTAGTCTAGTGATAAAACACTGAGGAGGTAAACACGCTCACAAAGCAGCGTCAGTAAAAAAAAAAAGCTCCTTACAACAAAAAAAAGGACAAGTGGAGCATGGCTGAAAAGGGGGCTCCTTTTAGAAAAAAAAAAAAAAAAATCATGTTCCGCTATCAGACTTTCGGAAGTCTGCGCTGTTTTTGAAAAGGCCGTTATCCTCGGAGTCAGACTGCAGCTCCGGGCCCATGTCAGGGCCGGTTCTGGATGGGTGCACGTCCCTTTATCTGCTCACCGCGGGGTTGCTCCCTCTTTCCATGTAGGTGACCCATCCCACTCTCTGTTGCCGCTGACCTCGCCCTCCTTCCTTCCTCTCAACGG
Source organism: Pagrus pagrus (assembly GCF_965226575.1). Lineage (NCBI taxonomy): Eukaryota > Metazoa > Chordata > Actinopteri > Spariformes > Sparidae > Pagrus > Pagrus pagrus. The sequence continues at coordinate 3,485,518 of NC_140208.1, read as the reverse complement.
CCACCTGGCTCTACAGCGCTCCAGTGAAGTCATTGTCCCGCAAAACATCTAGTGCTCATGTTTGCATACATGGAGGTGTAGGAAGGTGTTATTACGGCCGCCTCAGCCCCTCACCCGTGATTTTCATCTCCGGGCACAAAAGAATGAGAAACACTCAGACAGCGAACACAAATGTCACCCCTCACCCTGCTGCTGCCGCCGGTATTGATCGGTCAAGCCTGATTGGAGGTAATGTGCAGAGATGGGTTAAGGGCCTTTGACTGGGGGTCAGCCCCACGTCTGCTCGCTGACAGGGTCTGTGTGTTGACCATCTGCAGAGCTGCAGAAAGCTGCTGGATGCTACAAGCCCCCACGGGGGATTTTACAGCCGTGCCTCGCAGAAAAACAATAGCATGACAGCACAGTTTTTATGTAGATGAGGCGGATTTTTGTTTTAAAAGTCTGACAGCTGAAGCTTAAAGTGGCTCCTAACTCGGTTCCAGAGAGGACAAATTCAGATGATGATTAGATACTTTGGCGCTCCGATTGTTTCCTGATTCCTGGAACTCCTCGGCTCCTCGGGGGACGAGCGCCCGGGCCGGCCAACCGTGCACAGCTGACAGCAGGTTCACATCCTTCTGCTCGAATCCTCCTGAAACGGTGCCTCTGTGTTGGCTGAAGTTCCACCTTGAGCCCCCAAAATCAGTGGATTATTTGCTAACAGCAGACCCCTCCCTTACGAACTGCTTTTCCTCCAGCTGTGCACTTGCGCTGCTGGTGTCACATGTCATGCTCGGTTCTGTCCAATCCCGGGCGGGGCTCGCTGCAGGCCTCGCTGACCACGAGTGGCTGTCTCCCAGAGAAGCCTTCGGTCAGCGCCGAGGGGACGGCAGGCCCGCTCTCCCTGCTGCCTGAGCCCGGCATGGCTGGAAGAGTGAAAAGGCAGCTTTCACCCCCAAATTACAAGCGGTTAATTGTGAAAGGAGAGACCTGTGGAGAGGGGAGTGGCAGCGCTGCACTGTGGTGGCCTCCCCCCCCCTCCTCCTCTCGCCTCCTCCTCACGGTGTCCAGCGAGCACTACCCACACTGGTGAGGACAATATGGCCGCCACAGGCAGGAACCTCCTGCTGGAGCCGAGGATAAAAGCCACAGAGCCTGACAGGAACTTGCTGTCAAACACTCACAAGGTTGATGCAAACAGAGAAACACAAAAAAGCGTGGACTATTGTTTGTGCTCACTCACTCTGCCCGAGGATTCATGCCACTGCTGCTACAGTCTGTCTGCGGAGGAAATGTTAATATACTCAACAAAGACGTGTAATGAGGTGGTGTCAGCGGCGCACGGACCCTCCCTCTGCGCTGCGTGTGAATTAGCCCCCTTTTTTTTTAACAAGGTGATAATTTGGATGTTGTTACACATGTCAGAACAGAACCAGACATCCTCCCTCCAGAGTTAATGGTCATTCATCGGCGCTAAATAAACACTCTTTGGCGCATTAAAAAAAATGGCTTCCCCTGGAGGCTGGAAGGAGCACGCTCATGGCGCTTTCGTTTAATCGTCCGCTGTTACTCTTATTGAAGGCGGGTTAGCGCGGGAACTTTCCAAAGAAAAGAACGAGATAATCCAGCTGAGGAGGAAGAGGAGAAAGTGATGACGGTAAACCTGTAAAGTTGCACTCGTCCCAGGTATGAAGTCCCCGAGGTAGCCATTAAGGGTGCTGGAGAGTTGTGTTTGCCTCTGGGAGAGAGGACGACACACACACACACACACACACACACAGTTAGGGGAAAGAGAGAGCGAGCGAGCGAGGTCTCCTGAGGATCCATTAGCCTGGCAGTAAAAAGAGCAGAGCTCATTAGAAGCCCTGAGTTGTCTCTCTGCGCCGCGGCTGCTCGGCACTAGTCACTCTCTCCATTAAGATGTACTCCCGGACCTGCTGGGCGTAAGAACACTCCAGCGTCAACTCCGAGAAGACCTGGCCAAACTCTGCTCGCTTTCAATTATTTTTCCACCGAGACTTGAGTTTTTCTCTCCCCTTGTTTAAGTGATCAGAATCAGAAGGCAGCAACACAACCAGACTGACACATTTCTGCTGTTTCTGAAAAAAGAAAAGCAGGATGTCCAAAACACTTGATGACTTGATATAGTTCGGAGGCAGGGTGGAGGTATTTGTGTCTAAAAATGTCTAAAAAATTACTAGACCCTTGTTATATATTAAAGGAGCAATATGTAAGAAGTGTAAGCAACAACAATGCCCCCGTGCTCCAAGCCCACAGTCCGCACCACCAGCTGCATGGATAACTGAGCTAACTAGCTAACGGTAGCTACATTTAGCAGCAGTTAGCGGTTATTCTGCTGACGGGACACCACTTCTTACATAATGTATCTGGACTTTTATTCAAGATAACGCCACCTTTCATTTGTTCGCCCGTTGCTATAACGTCCTGGGAAACGTTAGCTGACACTCCCCTGATCCCACGCTACTCAACAACATCAGTAGGGGGCAGCACATCCCCAAAGTAACTGCTAACTGTAGCCGCTGTTAGCTAGTTAGCTCAGTTAGCTATGCATCTGGGAGCTCAGAGCTCCAAAAATGGGCCGAGGCTAGCTGGTTAGCATCTGCAACACAACACACAGACGTCTTTAATTTATCGCCACAACTCTTCACATTTGTTTTATGATGTTTTGTTTACAGTTTTTTAAACTAATATTCCTACATATTGCTCCTTTAATGTCATGAAGCGTGGGGCCTTATTGAACACACTGTGTGTGTTGTTCTCTCACGAACTGCTGTTCTTACCTCATTGGAAACATAAATCTGGCTCATGCACCCTGTGATTTTTAGGTCTGTGCTCACGATCTGATCCAAATCAGAGTGTAAACCTTTTAGAAACTTAGATGATTGTGCATTTTTTGGCACGAGTACGTAAGTGCTTTCTAACCGAAGGAAAAAGCAACACGGGTATCTAGTAAAAAACAAGAAAACACTTTAATTACCTGTTGAAAGGATTTATTAAAACAAACATCCTCTACAGGCTTCTGGCCAAGAGCTGACACACTGTACATCAAAATCTCTACTCCCTTCACAAAATAGCTTGTCTTCCTGGCACAGACTTCTCACAGATCCCCTTTCACTTCTAACCAAGAGGCTTACTGATGGAGATAGAGCCGAGGGGTGAAAACATTTGTCGTCTCGCTCCCTGAAACCCTGAAACCCTGAAACTGAACTCCGATTGGCAGCTCTCTGTGGCAGAAACGGTTAAAAAAGAGCTGCTTGCTGTTCTTAACAGTAATTATCTTGTCTTCGGGGAGCTCGGAGATATTGTGGGAGACAACATGTAGGCTGGGATCCAAAGAAAACTGAAGGATCGCCGCAGGATTTCGCGCTGCCACTCTTTCCGTCTCTGAAAGGGAGCAGGTTAATTGTCACGACTGGCGCTATCGTTACTCAATTTGGCTAATTATACGTTAGCTCGGGAGGCAAGGCTGTCTTCAGGAATTTGTAAACCATTAACCTGCAACAGCTGCAGCGTGAGTAATGGAAGCTAAATGATAGTCCAAACGCACAGGAAGATGTTTTTTTTCCTGCTCACTGAGTGACATACAGTAGAGAGAGGAAATCCCCTCTTCTCTCGTGCACACTTTGTAGTTCACCTGTCTTCAAAAAAGGTGTGCAGGCAGTTACGGATGACAGCCAATTCAAACAGGATGCAAAGTAGCTCGCTCACTCGCTCGCTCGCTCGCTGTCTTTCTGTGTGTGTGCGTGTGTGTGTGTGTGTGTGTGTGTGTGTGTGACTGTGCATGCGTCTGGGGAGTAGGGGGTGGTGGCATGTATGTTCTTCTGGAGTCTGTTTCATCTTTTATTCATCTTTGCTGTAGCTAGATCAAGGAGTCATGTGCCTCTTGGTGCATGTCAAGTGTCAGGAAATCAGTCAGAATGGCTGATGCTGCCTGCACACACACACACACACACACACACACACACAAACACACGCACAAACACAGACCTGCACACCAACTCTACACCTGCAGCTCTTCATTGTTGTCTGCCCCGTTGTTTCTTATCCTTTCACGGTTCATCGGTTTATTTTCGCCGGCGCTGTCAGTCAGTCGCGCCCTGATACTTGACGGAGCGCTGGAATGTGTGGCTAGCTCCGGGCTAACACCTTCAGCAAACACTCGGAGCAAACACGCTGATTAGGCCCGGGATTACTAGAGCTAAACAAATTCTGGGTAATACCTTCCAAGTGGTGGATTTCAAGAGCGTTGCCTGCTGGTGAGAGTTCTTGCGGTCGAGGCCGAGGCCGTGTCAGATGACTCGTCTCGTATCGCGTGTCAAACAAAGCGATGAGATGTTGTGTTTAGTGTCACCAAAACGATGGGATCTTTCACCTCTTTAAAGCCAGGAAAATTCAGCTTTTTTGGAGCTTTTGAAAGCCTCAAGAACCCCCCCCCCCCCAAAAAAAAACGACACTTCTGTCAGCATGCTGTTGAACATTCATGAGAGGAAGGGAGGAGGTACTTCTACCCTCCCTTCTACCATCCCTTTCACCAACTCCTCTGTTTTATTTATACCACATGGTGGGCTTCCTCGCTTCACTGCAGGGTTATTAACACTCGGTAATTCCAGGCAGCCGTCGATGGCCCGCAGGCCGATGTGGTCCCGGGCCCTGAAAAAACCCCTTATGGCTCCGCACATTCCTGCGCTGTTTCCCAAAGGTGCCAAATAGCAACAAATACACTTAAAAACAGATTTTCCGAGCAGGAAAAATGATATTTGGTTATTGAATTGAATAATTTGCGCTTGTCACGCCTCTGCGATGCTGCCCATCACAAAGCGACCGCAGTGGTACGAGAGGAGAATGTCTTCGCCTCACTTAAGTGTTTTCAGGATGGAGCAGAGGGGGGTATCTGAGGCTGGGGGTAATATGCTGTTGGGGTGTGTGACATGTAGTCCATGACATTATATGTGGTGGTAAGTTCTCTATTTATTTACCAGCGTCTGATGTTGCCTCCAAACCAGGCTGGGTATGAGCCCGGACCTTGTCTGGATGGTCTGCGACCACAAGGCCTCGCTCCCCTTCTCTCCCGTTCGCTCTCGCTCTTCCTCCCCTCGTTCGACTCACATACTCTCTGTCATTCGTTCTCCCTCTCCTACACACTCCGATAAAAAAATGCTCCACTCTGTCGAAGCACGACTCCCTGATTCCAGTGAAAAGTGATGGATGGACGGGTTGCGTCGGTCGGGTTAACTGCTTTGTTTACATGGAGGGTCAGTAGATTCCCAGGCTGCTCTGACATAGTGCAGCTTCTTGATGGAGCTGAGGGGTCTGGGAGTCGGCATTTATCAAACAGATTAGGAGTCCGGCACAGAGTTTGGGTGTCAAAGTGTCACAGAGCGAGAAGCCGTTCCTACCAGCTCGGCCAGTGCACTGTTGTTCTGGAAAAGCTTAAAATGGTCGCCGCGTCATTATACTTTGACCTCAGATCCTGTTGTGTTGTTGTTGGCCATTTCCTCTTAGACTCCCTTCTTTCCCTTTTCTTGTTACTAGGTCTAATTAAGTACTGTGAAATCAAAGCCTGAATGTGTGTTTGTATTTTTCTAAGTCTACTTTCATGCAAAAGCCTCCATTTTCCAGCTCAGAGTAAGTCTAAGCCACTGGTTCTCAACCTTTTTAGGCTCGTGATCCTGTAAGCACTGCCTACTCACTGCCCCTTGTCACAAGTAGACAATGTCCATGAGCTGTGAAGACGTTTAACCAAATAATAGTAATGAAGTGAGAAAAGTTGTGTTATTGGTAATTATTGGTTAAGGAGACCTTCTGCAGCTTATCTTTCCAAATGTTTGCATGTTTGAGGAAATCAGGACCTCAGTGGGATCTCAGGCTACATTTGGGTTTATTAGTCTTCACTCACCAGAATAAACGCTTAAGGTCTGGTTAGGTTTAGGAACAAAAGCCACTTGGTTAGGATCAGGAAAGGATCATGTTTTGCCTAACCTGGTTCTGTCGCTACAAACATAGCCAGAAATTTAGACGACATCTCGCTAAAAATACCCTGTTTTCAGCTGCAAAATACCCCAACGCCTTTGCAAAAAGCTCAGCTGGGTTGTAATAGAATAGGCACAGACATCCGAATATGTCTCAGAAATCCAATACACGTGTCAGAGATATGGCGACATTGATCCGCACCCTAAGATCCAAAATAAATTATTTGTGAAGACATGAGCCGCGAGCTCTTCCCTTTCCTGATGTGTCTCATTTATAAACACTTTCGAAGGTCAAGCAGCAGATACAGTAGAAAACAGTCTGAAGTATCTCCATTCACACTGACAGCTCCAGACAACGGCCTTCCTCAGTAATCTCAAGGAGGAATGCAGCCTTCAAACAGCTCTCCTCTTTATAGCAGCATGATACGCACCATCCCATGCAGGGCCCCTCCATCCAGGTCTGAGTGTGTGATACTAGGCCAGCCTGCATTATTAATCCTTTTGAGCAGACAGATGATTCGGAGGGGCTTCCACTCAGCCACCTTCCTGAGTTACCAGTGACACCATTATTCAGTGAAGCCTGTTAATTTGAAACCTCAGGCTTCGGGGATGATGAAGCTGCAGCATCACGTAGGGTTGACGGGGGAGTTTTGAGCTTACTCAAACGCAGGTGCAAAGACGTACCCAAAAACACTATCGGCACAAAACAGGAGGCGTACAAGATACAGATGCACACCTGCGAGATCTCAGCTTTAAAGCACCGATCTCTGGCTTCTCTCAGCCAGGAAATGAACTGTCAGAAAGCTCTAAGTGGCCACATACTAACACCTGGACTCCACTAAGTGCTTGAAAGAGAGACCAGACGAGGCTTTTTTCCTGCGACTGCAGCCGGAGCTCTTCTCCCTCTCTGTGTCGGCAGACTGCGCCATAAACCATCTTCCCTCTTCTTTTAATTTACAGCCAGAGCCATGCTCTGTGGTTAAATATAATGTCAGACTCCAGGCACAGTGGAGTATATTTCAAAATGTCTGGCTTCTGTATGTGCTTAAATGCTGCTTTGAAAAATACGCAGCGCGCCAGCAGAGGCCTGCGTGCACTGCCTCCCCCTTGTAGTAGCCGTAGTGTGTGCACGCATGTGTGTGTGTGTGTTTGTGTGTGTGTGTGTTACATAAACATGTTGCTTCCTTCAGTTCCATCTCATAGCATGCGGGCTTCTGCTGTGCTGTAAAAGGAAACACTTGGTTATTGATGAACACTTTATTTACCAGCGACTCATCCGTGAACACTTACAATGAACCCTCCGTATCTGCAGCCATCATCCGTCATCCTCTCCAACACCAGGGGAGGATTTTCACAGCAGATTTCACGCGTAGTCTTACAAAATATATGCCTTGCGTTTGAATTTGCATGTAACACTGAAATGCTTGTTGTCCCCGGGGTGGATAAGATCAAATTTAGAACCGAACGAACAAGCGGTGCTCGAGATCCTTATCATCCGATTGCGGAATAAAGATGTTTCTTTGTACTTCCTGAAAAACGCTTGCACGTCCACCACGTCGGTTCATGTAAAGGGCTCGGTGAAGAGGCCCTTGGAAAAGAAAGGGAGCCTTTCAGTACTTCCTCCCTCATTTCCTCCCTCTCCTTCTTCCCACTTGTGAAGTGTCACTTTGCTATCGGACCCTCAAGGGCTGGTTGTCGGGGGGGCGGGGGAGGCTCGGGGATCAATGGAAAAGAGAGCTGGGTGAAGAGTGGCGACTGTGGAGTGGTTATATGTAAAGAAAACTCTGGATTTCAGCACATGGAAGCTGATTTTCTGGATTTTCTTATATCCAGTTCAGTGTACGCCGTTGTTTTGCACGGTGTCACCTCCCCGGGGGTTGGGGGGGGGGGAATCGCACTCGCTCCAGGGTCTTCACGCCATAGAAACCTGACATCTTGAGCTTTAAATGCTCTTAAGAGTAAAACCACACCCTCCCCTTCGCTTGAGGATACAAAATGCCCTCTGATTTGTCTGTAGTCAAATAAACAAACCCTAATTTGAGATTCAAATGCTTTCAACATCCAGACATGTGAGACAATTGTAAACCTTTTGTATCGACTAGAAAATCGACAGACAACTCAGACAACTAAAGAGCCTTTTTCCTTTTGTCCACGGGCAAACTAGTCATTTACGTCAGGGATGCTGTGACACAGACGGCTCAGTGGCAGCCCGTTATCATCAAATCAAACATGACAGGAGGGAAGGCAGAAGCATCACACAGAAATAACCCTTTTCCTGCCTGCCGTTTATCTCCACCGGGATGAGGGCTCTTTAAAACAGAGGCCAAAGGGCCACTCCGCCGGCCCCCGTTTGATGCTGCCGTGTGACAAGAGGCTTCTGCTTTGTGTCTTATCGCTGTTTTTGGCATGTCTTTTAACTTGGAAATATTCTCAATGGACAAAGGTGCAGAGAGACATGGAGGGGGAAACAAAAACTTGGTTGTTATATATCTTTTGAAAGGACAAACAAGCAAAGAAGAAGTTTTGTTTTGTGGTATTTGATGTCAAGTTAGTTATTTAAAGTTTAAAGTATTACTGGATCACATATCAGACAGTAGAAGTGTTTGCATAAGGACTCCAGGATTTTTTAAATTTTTTTTTTATACCTTTATTTAAAGAGGACAGTGCACATCAATGAACGTAACCGTAAAAGTGCCAGTGTTAGCCAGAGGCTAATTTCCAACTGTAGTCCTCTGGCAAGATGTTTAAAAGCCATTTAAATATACAATGACACAAGGGACATAACTTTTTACTTTTTACTGTCCGATAATCCAGATGTTGCATCTGTACTAAAAGTATTAGCATTCAAAGTACTTTAACCCCCTCAGCTTAAGTACTTTTGTACATTTATTCACTGTGAAGTTGTTGTTTTGTCACATTAAACTACACTTCAGTGTTAAAGGCTTCACGTCACTCTGAAAAGAAACTCTCGGTCTCGCTGTGTGTTTAGCCGTCAGCTCTGTTAACTCATTTAGCTGTAAGATATTAGCTCTGTAGCACAAAAACAACAAAGGATCCTGCTGCTCACCGGCTGCTAACAGCTAACTAGCCCACCTCTTGCTACCTCAGGGAAAAAAATCTGATGCGTAAGGCGACGGTAGCGAGTTTACTGCGTTCTTTTGGATTTTAACGCGTCATATTTTTCATACGTCTCGCGCTGCCAACCGGCTACTAACCGCTAACCAGCCTTGTCAACTCGTGTCGATTCCAACACATTTGTTGCACACGATGTAGCATCATCAGGGGAAAAAAGCATTGAAAAGCAATAGTTATAAACACTTGGCATTGACGAACTGGCTACCTTTGCCACCAGAGGCCGCCCGGGAAAAATCCCTGTTTTATCCAAAAGCATTACTGTCCCCGGGACGACGGGGTGCTGTTAGTCTCTGGGTTTGGAGTCCTCAGTATCTAAAGGGGGACAGGGGTGATGTTTGCAGGGCACATTTGGCACACGCTCCACTTAAGCGCTCTCCAAGAGGCTTCTCTTCACTCCAGGTTGAGGAGGACGGAGAGAAGTGCTCCACTCAGCCCCGTTAAGCACCCCCTCCACCTCCTTCTCCTCTATCTGCCCCCTCTCTCTCTTTACCCTGCCCCCCAGCCCCATCCCCATCCCCATCCCCGCCCCGATGCCCTGACCACTGCCCTGCTCACCCCTCCGCTCCGGGACAATGGCTCACTTTCAAAGAAACGCAGGAAAAAAGACGAGGCCGGTGTCACAGAATTGCCTGTTTGCTGACGGGATCTTTAAAAGCAGCACCTCATAAATCAAAAAAGAGCATAATGGGCATTGTTTTCTCCAAGAGCTACTTGTCCCACTAAAATTCCCCTCCTCTGTTCCCTTTTCTCTCCCCTCTTCTTTTTAAACTCTTTGGCGGAGAGTCGCGGGCAAAGTCAGAGGTGGAGGTTTTTTATTAGTGGGGGTCTTGGCGCTTTTTTGGGGTTTCCTCACCACTTTTTCTTTCTCCCTCGCTATCCAACCATCTCCTTGTTTTTTACGCTCCTCCAACCCCCAACACTTGATTTAAAAAAAAAAAAAAAAAAAAGGATTCCCTGAGCTTGGATCAGCATAATCTATCACTATGCACATTGTAACTCAAGCCCCCCCCTCCCTATCTCCATGCCACATTGTCATTTCGAAATCGGATTAGATGGGAAGCCATTTGCCTCTTCTGTGTCGGCTCTGGACTCTTTTTGTATGTTAGCACAAGGAATGACAGAAAAGCTTGCAGGCAGTAGCGCCATTGTGCATCGAGCGAATGACGAACGGCGTGCAGTTTAAGTCGAGGCATGTTTGGTTTTGTATATTCCTTGAAGACATTCAAGAGGTTGCTGTATAAACAGTTTTTAAGTTTAGCGGGCGGAGAATTAATGTGCGCGCGCTGATAATGTGATGTTTGCATGTGTATCTCCAGAAAATGGTTCGCTGGCGGAAAAAAAAGATCTGTCATGCTCCTGCATTAAAAAACCCACATGCTGTATCTGTTTTGATTTCAATACCCTATTAATGAGCTCAGGCCCCGGAGTCCATTCATCCCTCTGATGTGTCAGCAATCAAGAAGATATTATCATAATTAGATCACTGGCACTGCATTAGGATTACACAAATCTGCCAACACCATTTCCATGAGGCGTTTTATGGGTTACCTGACGTTACCCTGTTTTTTTCCCTCTCTCTCTCTATCTTCTCCCCCACCGCTCCTTCTTCCTCGCACACAGATATGTGCATTGATGGAGAGCCGCTGTTCCATGAATTAGCCATGAGCTAGATGGACGTGAACTAGATTCCAGCTTTTAGAGTTTTCTGAGGAACAGCTGAAGCTCTGGGGACGAATCGAGTATTACAGACTTCTGAGTGTACAGAGCCGGTCCGACATTGTAGTTTCCAACGTTCTTTCTCTTTCTCGGCGTGTAAAATATTCCACATAGGCAGACGAAGGAAGTAACGAAGTACAAATACTTCATGACTGTACTTAAGTAGACAACTTTTTACTCCCTGCATTTTCAAAACAGGCTCGTTACCTTTTAATGCATTTCAGGGCAATTATCGATTATTTTTTATTTTTGAGTCATTGCACGCTGCCTTCCCAACATCACAAGACTGATTTAAATGGGGAGGTTTAAAGGCGTGTAGTGACAAAGACAGCGACATGGATGAAACGGGGCCAGGCAACCTTATTTATGTGCACTGTTTGAAGTTGAGTCTGTCTTTACTTGGGTTAAGAACGTGTGTACTTCTGCCGCCTCTGTGCGTAGGATTACATATTATTTGAATGGGATCGACTACAATAGTACTGTCTACACAATGGTGTATCAGCGCCCTGGCCTTGACAACAAAGGGTACAACAAGCTAACAGGAGTCTTATCTGAGAGTGTGTTCGCCCTGATAGACCGGTGCCCTCGGTTATCTCCTCCTCCTTTTGTTTCTCCCTCCTTTCCGAGTGCTTTATTTGCTGTTTTTAGGTTATTGCCTCTTGAAGCGATTGTCTTTTTTGATTTGACTGTGTAAAAAAAAAAAGGCACAAGCTGTAGCTGTTGAATTTTTCCAGTCCATAATCCTCACACATTTGATCCCACGCACATCACACGGGCTAGTTTTTTCTTCCCGGGGGCTCGAGGGGGGAACGAGGGAAAGGTGATCCACGTCCCCGGTGTCAGTCAAACCGCTCTTATCGCCTCCACCATAATCTAGACTCTGCGGTTGGCCACCAATTCTGAAACCTAACGCTGAGAGAGCGGAGCGCGTTCACTTTTCCTTCAGAACCAGTTGTTCTCAAGTACCTCTTGATTATATGTCTGCATGTAACATATCTGTGTAAAGCCCATCAGCCAAAACCAAACCCAGTCTTGTCAGAAAACAGATTCCCTTTCTGAAACAAGCCTCATCGTCTTTCACCGCTGTTGCATTTTTTTTATTTTTTTGCGGGTCGGATGAGGGGGCGGGGCATGTCTGAGTCAGCAAGGCAGATTTTTTATTTTTATTTTTTTGCTCCAAAAGGGAGGCTGAGTTTTGATTAAACCTCACGACTCTGGCACATCACATCCAGCAGGGAGGTCTGAGGAATGACGAGCTCGGGGACGACACATCAGATAATGGGATTCACACATGTTGTGAGCTAATTTATAAAATATGCACGGTCGGGCTAATCAAAATTATTCACACTTAAAAAATTGTTAAGGGGTAAAAAGAGCGCAGCTGCGTCGAGCGGAGGTGGGAAAACCCAGCTCCTAATCCCATATATGGTTAAATTCAGGGTCAGCCATGTTTAGAAATGCCTGTAAATGTTTCCTGGTGTTTGATTGTGCAGTAAATAAGGGTTTTCTGTTTTCTGTCAGAAGTGAGATATCTTATGAGTGAGTGAGTGAGCATGTTGACGTTGGAGAGCTGCCTACACTAATAGGTTTTCGAGGCCTGTAATAAGCCTAAACAGGCTCAGTGAGTCATTGATTACAGAACATGGCACACTCCATCAACTTGATTACATTATGCAAGTCGTTGCTCCAGCGTACCCTTCTCCTAACCTCCGTTTTGTTTCCTCATTTTTTTTTCCTGCAGGGAGCTGATGCCCAAGACCCTGGAGGGCCAGATCACCATGGAGAAAACCCCCAGCTACTTTGTGACCAGAGAGGCTCCAGCCAGGATATCCGCCATGTCCCGGGACACCAAGCTGATCGTGGTAGTGAGGGACCCGGTCACCAGGGCTATCTCGGACTACACGCAGACTCTGTCCAAGAAGCCCGACATTCCCTCTTTCGAGAGCCTCACCTTCAAAAACAGGACTACCGGGCTCATCGACACCTCGTGGAGCGCCATCCAGATCGGCATCTACGCCAAGCACCTGGACAACTGGCTGCAGTACTTCCCCATGGGCCAGATCCTGTTCGTGAGCGGCGAGCGTTTGATCACCGACCCGGCCGGAGAGCTGGGCCGCGTGCAGGACTTCCTGGGGCTCAAGAGGATCATCACAGACAAACACTTTTACTTCAACCAGACCAAGGGTTTCCCGTGCCTCAAGAAGGCAGAGGGCAGCAGCAAGCCCCACTGCCTGGGCAAAACCAAAGGGCGGACCCATCCGAACATTGACCCGGAGGTGGTGCAGAGGCTACGGGACTTCTACAGGCCCTTCAACATGAAGTTCTACCAGATGACGGGACATAACTTTGGTTGGGATTGATGTGAAAACCATGAGAGACATTTTGTTTTTTGTTTTTTTGTTTAATTGTTGAGAAGTTATTTTTTTTCCTCTGTAATTCAATGGCAAGATGTGGAGATATTGCTATATATATGTAAAATGTACAGAAATCTATTTTATAATAATTTATTTTTATTTCTAAGCAATTAATTCACTAAGCTGCCTAACCATATTTGTACATAACATCTGGCCCACATGTTGTTTTTTAACATTCCTCATTTTAATTTTGAACTCTCTCGCTCCTCCCGCGTGGTCCTGTAGACTCAGTGGATTTTATCGGTGCTTCGTGATGCAGATAATCAGCGACGACTGAAGTAGAAGTTAGGGTGGAAAATGTAAAAAAGCACCATATTACGGGTACAGAGTGCTCACAGAGAAGTGGAGAACACCAATCCATGTGCATCCTCATTCATCACAACTTCATCCTTTCGTTCACAAACCGTCCAGTTAAGTTTTCTCTACAATCCCATTTTTCCTGCACTGGCTTTGGCCAAAAGCTGCAGCTCTCATGTCCCTTTCCACTCAATAACCGGTGGATCAATGGGCTTAATTGATCCTCATTGTGTCACTCATGCTTAAAGTATACAGCTGCCCTTTCATTCACAGTGCTCCTGCTGCCTGCTCTAATGAATGGCCCATCCATCAAACGTTAAATCCCATCCCGGACCACGTAAGGGCCCATGTTAACATTATGCTAATCGGGTAAAGGTAACCGGCAGATCGATCGAGCCTCCGCTCTCCAGCTCCCCCATTAGAAGCACTGCTGGCTGAGAGCCAGCCTCTCGCTGTACCCGCTCAGTTCAAAGGTCACACGAAGTCTCAATCAGATTTCCTTGAGAGGCTTTTGATTTGTTGAGGGGAGCAGGGCCGGAGCACTGCAGGTCGGGGGGGGGGGGGGGGGGAGTGTGCCTTGTTTTCACAGTGAGATGGAAAAAATCTTTGCGTGAGGCAGCAGAGGCATATCTGCCAGAAATGGAGCATGAAGATAGAAAAGGTGACAAACAACAACCCGGGCTTCGCCTCACTGCAGTAGCGCTTCTTCAAACAGAAGTCCACCAGGCCCCCGTCTCAGATCCCAGACCGAACAGATCAAAGAGGGAGGAAAGGTTTTTGTGCAGCACTCTCAGCACAGCAAGAATTGCCTCAGGCGGGAGGGTTCAGCGTCTAACCTCTGCGGTGTCGTCAGAAAACCTCATGTGCCATCGTGCATGGCCTATATACTTTATGCCTTATTCACTCTCCTCATCCTCACGCGTCTCATCTCTCCACGCCAGATCTACAACTCTCTACTTGTTGCCAAAAAATAAAAAAACCTTCGGGTTGATATCACGTTTCACACAGCTCTTCCCCCCCACGCATTGCTTCTTTTTGCTTTTTTGTCTTTCTACTTGAATTCTTGATATGCAAGAGGGGAGTGAAGGTGCATCTCTTTGCAGCGGGCGGTACGCTATTATAAGGGCGCAGGGGCCACGCTATGCTACGTTACGCTGTGCTACGCTACGCTATGCTATGCATGCTCAAAGTGGTGGCCATTATGAGAATGCAGGGATTAAAGGGAAGGGGATTATTATTATTAGCGTCCAGAAGAGGGCCCAGACTGAATGTACACAACATATCCTCATAGAAAAAAGTCCCTCCAATCAATTTTTAAAAAAAGTCAGTTTGAGTTAAAAGTTGAATTTGATTGTCCGTCTGTTCATTTTGAAGTGAAAATGTTGTGCCTCTCAAACTATCCAATCCAACACAGTCAGCCTGCCTCTGTCATTAAAACAGATAATGACCCTAATTCAGCGACTTCTCTTATTTTCCAGTTGAAAACCAGCTGCCTGGTTTTAGCCTCAAAACCAAACGGTTGGTAGCGTTGGGGGGAGATGGAGGCTTGTGACACTGTATTTCTTTTATAGTGCTATTCTTTACTTTTTCTCTCTGCCCTGAGCGCTGGCATGAAGAAAAAGCCTCCACCTCCCCCTCTTCTCTCCTTTAGTGCAATGTTTGATTATACAAAAAGCATTTATGATGACCTCTCATGGCATCGCTGTCACATTCTGGAAAGGAACATCTGACATTTTCCCTGCAACTGATGGAGTACTGCATTTCAATGATGGTCACGTAACTGAGGGAAAACCTGATGATAATAAAACAAACTGGCACTCGTGGGGGTGGGGGGGGGTTCCTCCACGTTGCTGCGTCGGTTACGGTTGAGTTTTATTCAACCTGTTTTGAAATCTAAAAATAAAAAAATGTTAGAAATGTTTGTCTTACCCACATATAATAATGTATTTAGACTAGAAGAAGAAATCTGTATGTACAAAAATGAAAAGGAAACATGTAAATCAAGTATTTTGTGGTATGTACATCAAAGGAAATTAATTTTACACAATGCAAAAGCAAAAATGGAACAGATGTTTCTAGATGATTAAATACTGAACATTCATAATATTTCTTTGTATGAAAGAAATAAATAAAAAAGTATATATTTTACCAAAAAAACGTCCTGTGCTTGACTTTTTATTTCCTCGACTCTCTCCCACTGTTTTATTACCTAAATGGTATATTACACACTCAGATGTAAGCTGCTTTTAAAAGGCATGAGTTCATTATATTAAAGAAGAACCGGGCATTAACTGTACTTTTATTGGGTTAAGAGAAAAACACTCTCAGGTTTGGCATCACATGCATCTATATCCCCTCGCTGAGGAGACATCCATTATTCAAAAGTGTGTCCACTTCCTTACCTCCATCCACCAGGAGTATGAGTGCAGGCAAAACGTCATCAAGCTTTTTGCCTCCGCCCTAATGACAGGAGGTGAAACGAAATTTAATTTGGGGTGCTTTGAAAAAAAATAACAAATTACTTCCATTTCAAGAGAAAATCTCCTCTATTTTTGTTTTTTGGTAAAGGTTCAGGATCAATTAATATTTCACAGGTTAATTAGAGGGGTTAATCATAGTACACATATCTGTTCAAACAACAAAATTATCTGTATCTGTACTTGTAACAAGTCGAGCTTCAACCAGAAGTGGACAGGAATGATCAGAAGTTGTGAACGTACGCCAGAGAGTGATGTGAGTCGATCAGAAGTTGTTATATTTATCATTAATTTGGAAAATACGTACAGAAAAGCTTCAGATTTGAGCTTCAGATCAATATTTTTGATCACAAGACAAGAACTGTTCACAGAATAAAGTGTTTATCTTGTTTGAATCCATTCGGACCTTGAATGGTTAAACTTCAGTCAGCTGCCCAGTAAACGCTTTCCATAGTCCTGAGTCAGGAGTACCTGAAACTTAAGGAGCCACATTTAATATCAGATACTTCAAGTGTGTTAGTAAAAGTACATGTATGTACTTGTTATCTGTACTTTTACTCCGGTATGACGTCAGTGTCCTCTCTCCAGCCCTGTCAGTCCGAGTCTAACACACCTGCTGCACTCACCTGTTCATTAAGCTCTGTAAGCCCCGCCCCCTTTACTTCGCCGCTGCTGTACAGCTTTCTTCTCCCTAATTTAAGCATCTCATTATGAAGCTAGCTGCCAACAGTGTGATTACATCACTGCACGAGGACTTTGTGGAGGAAGTGATTGTGTTTTTGTCGCTGCTGCTGCTTCTTCCTCTCAGCTGTGGGGCCTCAGGTGATCAGCTGATGAAGACGTCACGGACCTCTGCTCCACTGAACCACAGGTAAACGAGTCTTTACTGCCTGCGCATGCTTTGATGTGATCAGTTGGTGTTTGCATGCTAACAGGAGGCTGGCTGCTGGGTTGATAATCTCGTGTGTGCTTTTGTGCATCGTTTACACTGATTGCATCTGTGATTAGTTTCCTTTAGTCGGCAGGTTTATTGCGGCTGCTTATTTGGTTTCTGTTTGTCACGTTATGGGACTGTCGAGCTGTTGATTTAGGGATTAATTAAAAAAGAATAATCAGGTGACATGTTTGTTTTTGGCTCCATGCATAACAAGTTGCCAGTATTAGCTGCATGTTGGCTGATTGAGAGATGTGATCCTGTCAGGTGGCTTCACACTTCTTCTAACTGTTGACCTCCTGCTGTGAGCTTCATGCTGCTGCTGCTCCAAACCTCTTGCAAAACTTAAAGGTGCAATATGCAAGAATTTACTTAAAAACTTTCAATTTTTAAAATTATCTACAGCCGAAATATCAGTGATGATACTTCAGAGACGTCAATGAGCACGTTTACATGCACACTAATAATAATCATTATCAGCGTTGCCAGATGATTCAGTTTATTGCCTAATAAATCTCAGGTAAGAACAGCCATGACAAGCGACGCCATGTTGACAGGACGTTATTTAAAAAAAGAAAAGAAAAACAGTTTTACGTCATGTACTGAGGCTGGGGCTAGCTGGTTAGCATGCTACCTTTTAGTAGTTGCTCCTTAGCTTAGCTTATACGTACATATTCAGTGTTTTTGTGCATCAACATCCAAAATTTTGAATCTCACAGTTGATCAGTTATCTCACTTTTGTAGTTTTAATGGACATTTAAACTCGATGTATTGAATTAACCTTCAAACAGGCTATGTAACGGATACGTTTGAGTAACCTGAGTATCTCAAACAATTGAAAGACCTCCACGTGTCCAGTAGGAAGACGTGTTGAACCGGCTTTCTGTGGAGTCCTGGCTAGTTTTCAGTTTTTCTGTTTCCTGCTCAGCCTGGCACTGCGGTTATGGGAGTGGGGGGTCTGTGTGGTTTCAGGTGACCCGTTGCTGTGTGGGAGGTTTTGGTTGCCGGTAGCGGTGGGTCTGCCTGCTTATCGGAAATGCCCCCCCCCCCTCACATTACCCACACCCTCACTCCCTATAAAAGCAGCCAATGTTTCCTTATGGCTCATAATGAGATACACCTCCAGGGCTGTTTATTTACAAGGCTCTGAAACACCTCTGTGTATCAACAGGGCTCCCATTCACAAGATTGGAGGTGATGTATTTACAAACCTGTCCACGGGCTGGGGATTTTTGACATCCGTGGCAATTTGTGGGTGAAGTTTTCTTGGTCGTGGGGATTTTATGCCAATTACACGCCAGAATGTATCTGCACAGATAAATATCACACCGTCTTTTCTTGTCAGTTATACCAGTTTTATACTTTTGTGTACTAGAGCTGCAACTAATAGTCAATAAATTGATAAAGCAATCAAGCAATAATGTCAAATATTTACTGGTTCCAGCTTCTTACATGTCGGGATTTGCTGCTTTTCTTTGTCATTTATCATAGAAATCATTGGGTTTTGGTTTGTTACAGCATTATTTTTTACACTTAATCATTTTCTCCTGAAAATAATTGACAGATTAATCAATAATGGAAATAGTTATTAGTTGCAGCCCTATTGTACATTTACAAAGCTAAAATCAAGTTGTAGCTCTACAAGACTGAGAAAAATGTGTGTTTCATTGGTTCAAACCTGCTAATTTTTATTAAAATGTTTTGTAACCTGGTGAAGCAAAGCTAATAAGTGATCAGAGTAACATTTCCCAACAAAAAACATCACTAAAAGGAGAATATTGTCGTGTATGCTGAAGACATTTCACAGTATTTTCACTCTGCCGAGTTAAGTGTTGGGTACTTGGACTGATCCAGATTTCTCAAGTTAAAATTAGCTCTGAATCATTGTTTTCTCTTTGCGTCCTCGTGGGTATAGATGCTCTATATCTGACTGACACATCCTGCTGGTTGTTTGTGCGGGTCCCTTTTAGGTTGCGTAAACAAAACCAACAAAAGATCCCTGCTGCTGTACGCGACTCAAAGTGGGGCTTATTTAAATAAAGGAAAAGTTGATAAGTAGGGAACCAACATGCGACGTTACACTGTATCTTTAAGTCTAAATTCAATTTGCTCGGGCTGACTTGATGGAATAAAAACGACTTTCGAATGCAATTAAACTACCCGTTCCGATTTCTATTGGCTGATCTGAGCGAGCATCCTGTTCATGCTTTCCAACCCAACCCCCCCCCCAGGAAGAGGTAGGCTGTAATGAGGGGAACATAGCAGAAATCCCCACAGTGTGCATGCTGTGACGCTGTGGCAAATAAAAAAGGTGGGAAAACTATTTCCTTCCTGTCAGTCAGACATCGTCCGGAGGGAATAACAGCATTCATATAGAGCAAAAACAAAAAAGAGGAAGCAGTTAAGGTTAGATTGAGATTAACGTGGCATGTGTGCCGACATGGCGACTGTGTTTCCACTCAGAGAGAAGACTCGAGTGTGCCGCCACAGACAATGATGATGTCCAAACAAGGACACAGATGTGGTTGAGACGCTGCCCGCTGGAAAATATCGGCTAATGCCGCTGTGGGGGGAGGTGCCTGCTGGTGACACTGCTCCTCCATAGAGCCACTTAACCTCAATGGAAAAATGTATCACACAAAGTAAACAGCAGTCATTATTACAGCACAATATGATGCAGTGCAAACAGAGTCATCAGCATCCCATCGAAGCTAAAAACAGCGTGTGGTTTCCAAGCCCGGCCCATTTCCCCCCCCGTCCTCGTATGCAGGTACTGACTTGCTTCTCATCAGAAAATCATCGTTGATATTTACAAGTCTGGAGCTGGATAATTGCTCAGCTGGAGCACTGAAAGACACGCCGGAGAGGAAGACAAACAGGATGTGGTGTGAATGAAGAAGGGGAGGAAAAAAACAAAAAAGAGTCCCAGCTTGGCAGGTTGAAGTGGCGCATGTTCTCTTGGCGAGCACCCAGCTTGTCCCCTGAATCCACGCCACCTGCATTAACTCATGACTAACCTGATTAACCTGTTCACGGATCCAGACAGACGCAGATAGAGGAGTGATAGATTTCCGGGCTGGCAGCCAAGCGAGCCATCTTGAAGGAAATGGTTTGTGTAATTAACAGAGAAGCGCAGCAGAATGACAGGGGGTAATTGAAGCGTTTGCAGATGATGTCTTATTGTCATCGCGGGTGCCTCCTGGGCTGTTATGGGTACAGTCGGCTGCTGCTCTGGGCTTTGGGATGGGAACAGACACCTGGCAGCACTAGACACGCGAACCCCCTATTGACTCTTCCCATTCGCCGCCACCCCCCCTCCCTCCCTGATGCAAACCCCACCTCCCCCCTCCCCTCCCATCCCCTGACAGTACAGCCAGAGCAGGTTGCTGTGTGGTGTGTTTGATCATATTAGCTTCAAGCTGCTGCAAAGCAATTGCACAATATCCAAACAGGCTTGTCACAATGGCTGGAAACATGGCAGAGGGGCTGCAGGGGTGGCATTAAAAATTTAGCTGTCTACCCTGCTCTCCTGTGGGAGCTCAACACGGAGCAGCTCTTTAAAGAGGAAATGGAGGCTTGGTGGTTGGCTTCATACGCCATCTTGCACTTTGGCCCTCGCTGTGCCCCTTGTTTGTCTGCACCCTGCAACAGGGTCTCCCACATTTTTAAAAACACACTTACATAGTATATTTGGGGTTTTTCTGCCAATATTTTGAGACATCCATCTCTGAGGTTGGAGGTCTTCACGGGTCCCCGTCTTCTTAGTATCAATGACCCAATTCAGGACTCCAGTTGGGATTGGGAGAGTCATGTTTTGCTGCAGATCTCAGGTCTGTGTGTCAGTGTGTCATACTGCTCAACTGGCTTGTTGGACCCTGAACCAGACGCAAAGTGACACGACACAGTCTGCAAATGAGTAAGCTTGTAACAGTCGGCTTACTTAACATCTCCTGGTTTTGGAGATCTGTTAGTCCTGAAACACTGAAAAGCAAGATGGCAACTTGCATCCAAATCTACGTAGTCCTACTGGAATTGAGTCAGAACTGGAAAAAATGGAGGATCGGTGCATCTTTACAAAGAAACAAACTGAATCAACATCATCCTTTAAGTTTGTAAAAGTTAGATCGGGTCAGGGGCTGTTGGCATAAGAATAAATCACACTCAGCAAAAAACAAGAATAGCATACAATAAATTTAGACTTGCATTATATTCACGTCAGTCGAATAAGGTGAGAAAAGGAAGATAAAGAAGAGCCTGCACACATCTGAAGAGGCAGGGTTGTCTCAGTGGAATTCCCCACAGTCTACAAAACAAGAGAAGAGATCAAAAAGTGACCTCAATTGAAAATATGTCAGGTTTCAGAAGAATTGTGCAGCGGAAGAGGTTTTGTTTTTTACTTAAATCCAAATTTAGATCATAAAGACGTCTAATGCTGCATAGAATTAACATTTTCATAAGTAAAAGAGGCGACTAAACTGGTTTTGAGGTGGATGTACTGTAAAGTCCGCTACATGCCAAATATATCCCCTACATCTGGGGCCTCATTGGATCATGCCTCCCCTCCCCTCACCCTGTCCCCGGCCTCCCCTCGCACCGTTTCCTCTGTCTGACAGATGTCAGACATGCTGCGACAGGCTTCAGCCCCGGAGATGTTACGGCGAGAGGAAACACAGGGATAAAGAGGGAGTCTATCTTATCACCGCAGGTATAAAAGGGAGATTAGCTGACACACCTGAGGAGAAGCTCGTGCTGGTTTACACGGGGGTAATGATCGGTTAAACAAAGGTGGTGTTGCGCCGGGGCTCTATACAGCTGCCCTATCAGGTTCTCCTTCCTCAGATCAGTCAATTACACCTCACCTCCGTCGCCTTTATCAAAGCCAAGATCGGGTTTTTGGCTGGTCCCCTTTCATATAGAAAGACGGGGGGAATATGGATACGTGCTCACAGGAAACTCCAGGATCATATTAATGCATATCCTCATACATTATAGATGCAGCTACTGAAGATTAAGAGATTGATTTGTTTTTGTGTGTTTGGAGGCCCGGGAGAACAAACTGACAACCTGTTCGCTTGTTACATCGGCGCTCTCTCATCTGTCGTATCGTCTTATTTATGAATGCAGATTCTTGTTTGCCTGACGTCTGCACCGTCTCACGACAGGGTATCTGACAGGAATAGTGTGTGCTGCACAAGTGTAAGCCCTCCCTCCTGGTCACACGAAGCCCCTGCTGGCTCCATAGACGAGTCTCCATTACCAGCAGACGCAGGAAACGGCAAGCTGGCTCTCACACCTGTCTGTCTCGTGGTGGCCAAGAGGGAGGCTGTTTGTTTTTTAGTTGTTTTTTTTTCAAATGAGGAAATGTAAAGGCAGAGCAGAGGGCAGGTGGGCTGCGCTGATTAAAGAGAATGAATAAAATAACTGTATGTCAGACAGATGTTTGTGACTGGTGTTGATACACCTGCGAGAGCTGCCTCGGTGCGAGTGATCAGCGCCGCCGGCGACTTTTATGGTGTCTGGTTTTTCTATTTGCGTTCGAGGGATTTTTACTGTTCCCGGTTCATGTTAAGCTTCAGTGTTGCAGTTCATTTCAACTGCTGCTGCAGAAGAAAGCTTTGCTTTTCTGATGTGATTTATTTGCCTTTTAAAAGCGTTTTTATAGCCGCTACCTTGTTTGTGCGCTACCCAAGTCCGTAAGTAATGTTGTTGTACTGTGTAGTTTTATACGTCCTGCACACATGCTTTATGTTGGATACGCAGCAGATTGCGCAGCTCTCTGCATCTTTTACAATGCAGCCTGTGACAGCACAGTATGTCAGCTGTTTGTGACACTGGAATGAAATATAATCAGCAGAAGTCATGGACATGAACACAATGTTTTGTTTTTGAGACTTTCAGCATGAAAGGCATGAGCTGGTCGAGGTGGGGGGTGGGAGTCTAAGCCTGTCGCACCAGAATCGAGGGGTCTCATCCAGTCTGTGGTTAAGTTTAGGCACCAAAAGCACTTTGGTTAAAGTTAGGAGAAGATATCTTCAGTTGAACTGCCGTGATACTGTGTTGGTCTAAACAGCCTAAATCACCAAGAGTTTAAGTACAATAAACATTTCAGAATGTGTTTTATGTTAAACTGGCTGGTTAGCTGAAGCCAAAAACCAGTTTTTCTGCTGAGAGGAAATAGTTTGGCTGCGATGAGTCACAATCATAATTTGTTTACTATGAAAGCAAACAGCTTTACTTACATAACTCCGAGCCACTCAGAAACCAAACCACTGAGTCGACACATTTCTTTTTCCTTCTTGGGTGTTGAACAGGAAACATTCGGGCCCGTCTGTGCACAGTCAGTGCTACGCTGGAGCTCTGTGATGACAGAGGACATGAGTTGTGACACAACTGAGGCCGCCATGAGCAACAGAAATGCTGTAGTTTGAACTTTTTTAGTTTGTGCATAAAAAATCAGAGTGAAAATGTTGAGCTGTGATTAAAAAACAGATGAAATGTAGCACTTAGCTGAGGGGGAAAGTTTTTATTCTGCTGATGAAAACACTGCAGGGTACTATGAAGATTAGAAAAGAAGATTAATGAAAAAACAAACACAAAGCGATGCATCAGAATCCTATTGATTATGTAATCTTGTCACGTCCTCTTGAACATGACGCCGCCTTCAAATGGAATTTGTGGTTTTGGCATTGGGAAGTCGTGTCGACAACAGGCTTGGCGTTGAAGCTTGGCAATGATGCGGGAGCCACCGAGCCTAACAGTTCAGAAGGCTAGCAGGCGATGCAGGAAATGCAAAGACATAAAAGAGATGAGGCCGTTGGGAATATCAGCATTTTTGGTATATTATTATTTTATTATGAGGAGAAACTCTATGAATTCAATTACAATTTATTAACCTACCGTCCACCAAAAAGTGGGGGCGTTCATATGTTGTTTGCATTAATGTAGCTGATTTCAGTAATTTGCTTAAAATTTGTGCAACATTTAAAATCAACATTACTTGGCATAGCTCACAGAAAAGGAAAGGAAAATTGTTTTAAAGCAGCTGCGAGGAACTTTAATGTTTTGTTCATTCTGGCGGCCCCTGTGGACAAAAGCAGTTATAGCACCACCACCTCCAGTCATAAAGCTCTTGATCTGGCTAGCTAGCATGTGCATTTATTGTGAAAGCCAGTGAGAGAAAGACGCAACATATGTTTTATGCTAGTTTTCTTTTTTAAACGCACCTGTATCACTTACTTTAATATGACAAGGGTGAAAGAACTGTGAGACTTCTCAACCCCACCATAAAAGACATTTTAATTGTAGGAGTTCTCCAACCTCGAACTTTACAGAAATAGCCAATCTTTATACTGGTAGTCTTGTTTTCTCATGTAGGTCATTCATAGACATGAATATTAAATTGAGAATGTTTAAAGTTGCAGTATTTCACATCAAAAACAAAGTTCTGCTCACCAACGCACCGTGTAAAGACACCAGTTAGCAGCTCTCTCTGCAGCACATCCCTGCATCCTTGTGTATGTTTGTTTGCATGAAAACATCACTTGTGAGTGCCAGCTTCGATGTGCCGATGCACACTTGATGATGGACTGCATGCGCGGGGGGGGGTGCGAGCGAGCCGGAGACGCTGCAGTGTGTATGTGTATTTTGATTACTGCACCACCCCCCTGCTGAGACACTTAAATGTGGTCAGACACACGCCGACTGATGGCCATCAATAATGCACATGGCGGTAGGATCCGGCAACCCGCGTTATCATCAGGGACAATTGGTCTGTCCCTGCTGGAAGCCCCCCATCTCCACAGACGGATGGCTTCAATTTCCTATCTGATGAGAAAGAAAAGTAGGAGAAAAAAAAGCCCTTCATCGCCAGAGTAGCCCGGCGCAAGTCTATGAGTGAGTATCATCGTCCCATCTAATGCGTGATTATTAACATTAAGTCCCTGCATGAGACAGCCTGGGTGTTTGCGCCAGAGAAATGGGTCTTTATAATGGTTAAAGCATTCGCTAACAGATGAGGCAATATCTCACAGTTTGTCAGCGGGGGTCCTTTGCCCAGCTGTTGGCATGATAATGTGTGGGAGAGAAGCTGCTGTGTGTGTGTGTGTGAGTGTGTGAGAGAGAGAGAGAGTGGGAGGCAAAGAGAGAGTCGGGGAAGAGGGGTGTCAATTTGTTGGTGATCAGAGCGGAGAAAAGCTAAAAAGATTCTGTACTTCAGCACATCGTTTCAGCTTCAGCGTTGTTTATATCTAACGGTTATCATTCTGTCATCAGGAATTATCAGTTTATATAATATCAAAGGAGATGAAAAAAATCATTTGCGAGGAGGTTTTGGAAGTCAGACAGAAGAATGTCTGGGAATCTTTAACGCTAAGACTTCGTGTGGCTTGGAGGATATTTTTCTCCTTTTGTCAAAGCTGACTGTGGTTGTATGTTGCGTGCATCTGCATCAAAGTAAAAAGAGCTTGGGGGGGGGGGGGGGGGGAAAGTGTGGGCATGTCGACGCGTGTGAGTGCGCACGCGTGTGCATGTGTGCACAGCAGCGTTTCCACATGTGGCTGCGCTGGCATCACCGTAAACCGCTGCCTCTGCCTCGGGGGGGAACAGAGCTACACTTCTTCTTTGTTTAGGTGATGTCACATTCAGACTTCAATGGTAACGCTTCCAGTGCAACAGCTACCACTCTTTAGTCTGGAAACCATTGCCCTGCCACTTCCTCCTGCTGGTCCACGACCGACGGCCCACTCACAGCCCTAATCAGGCCCTGATGAGAGCGGGCCCGGCGTTCCTGCTCGGCTGAGGGGCTGTTTGAGGTGGTTTGCTGGTGATGGAGGTGGTGGAAACTCCTTTTGCCACCGTGCCTTCCCAGTCCTGGCATGGAAACGGGGCCCCATTTGGTGGTTTTCCTCCGGACAAAGTCGACTCGGTGGCAGATACACATGTGGCGAGAAGAAAGAAGGATGGGGATGTATCATAGACTGAGGCAGTTTTCCCTGCATATATTTTCCTCTCTCCTTAATGACTATTACATCAATTGCCTGCATCACTGCAGCGTTTGAACGTCACTTACAGTTTTAAGGTCAGTACATTAGTGTAATAAATTTATTCATAGCCTTCTTCCCGGCCTCAGGGGCTGGTGGGCATCTACTTTAATAAGGCGCTGACATCTGTCTGCTGAGATTGCCCACTGAGCGTCATCTTCAACAAATGGGGGCCAGAGACCCCGAGTGTGTGTGTGTCTGTCATTGTTTCCTGCAAAACAACGCACACACACGTAGGAACACACACATGTGGGCATTTGGCTGCATGCCATCAACGCACCATGAACACGGGAATGAAATGAACACATTAGCTCAAGTCATTGAGCAGCACGCCGCCCGTACCGACTCACACCTGTATTCAACGTCCTGTCCACCGTGTGACTGCTGATTCGACCCATGATATCGAATACTAATGCATTTCTTGTTGCTCCAGCAGACACGTGTGTAAGTGGCCATCAACAAGTCATTTGAAACATGCGATCACTTCATTACATGGTAGATTTTATTTCCCCCTTTTTTTTTTTTACCGTCCTCCCGTCCTTCCCCTGCTCCCCTCCGCCATTATAATTGCCGAGACACCGGAGGCAGCGTTTCTGAACACGCACAGATAAAAAGGCCATTCTTCACTTCTTCTGTATCATTAGTTACCATTCTGATCAAGCGGTGAGAGTCGTGGATAGTTCACCAGACTAAATTTATCCACTCCGGTTTTGAAGCCTGGTTCAAACGTTCATCTTTCTGTCCTCGGGGCGATGGCTTCTTCACACTAGTTCAAAGACAAAAAAAAAAAAATCAAATGGGGATTATGCATTTGATTATAATGCTTTTGATAGTATCTGCATCACAGAGAATAGAATCATGTCATCGTGCGTATGCGAGTGTGACAGCTGAGGGTGTGTAGCAGAAAATACAGTGTAGCGTCTCTGGCAGAGGAAAGATCCTGGTGTGTTCAGAAATGTCACTTAGCCTGCAACCTGGAAGGGTTATGCTAAAGAATTAATGTGTGGGGAGGTTAGAAAATGTGTGTTTTGCTGAGGTTGAAGTATTGAGCTGACCTACTTTCATATTTTGTTGTTAACAAATCCCATGAAAACACCAAAACAAGTATCGTCTGTAAGAACCAGATCCAGCTTATTCCTCGGTGCCGTCGACCTCCATTGTTGTCAGTGAGCAACAACAAATGCACCTTTTACTTAACCTTGGCTGAAAAGTACAATGACCCAACCTGTTTTTAAGTGAAACATCATTTCATCTGCAACGACACTGAAGTTTGTCTTAACTGATGCATATCCACAGAATGACATCAGTTGTGTTGGACATCGCTGTGGTTCAGGTTTGTTTGGGTTCTAGCACATAATAACTTGGTTAGGTTCAGGGAAATATCATGTTTTGGATTAAAATGAGTACCTTGTTAAGGTAAGTGCACCTTTGTTGTCATGGTTACAATGTTAAACATGTAGTTAAGGTTTTTTTAACGCTCACCAAAACCCATAACTGAAGCCTTCTAGACCTGTTCTCTGATATTAGGCAGCTTCACATAACTGCAGCTGTAAATATTTAATTTTGTATTCATTTTATTATTTATTTATCAACAAACTGACTTTCTTGACTTGGAAAAAAAATCAGTCTGCTCTGTTTAAAAGACCCAATCGCAGTAAAAACAACACTGTGTCAGTTTGATTTGAGCTCGCACACATTATTAATCGGACTGTTGCGACTTCACCGTCCTCCAACCTCACCAGAGGTCCAATCTTGGAGAAGAACTGCAAACACCTGCGAGGAAACGCCATGTTTTCAACTTAAATACACTAACAAAATGTACTGTTATAATAAAGTTAGTCATTGCCTGATAGATTTACAATCACAAAAGCCTAATAATGAGATTCCCCCATTTTCGTTGGGAAATATTTCAGCAGCTTCTCCACCTGACCTGTCACAGCCTCCCCAGTGCAGTTCACTGGTAACTGATGTTACTGAACCGGCGAAGAGGAACATTCACTTGTCCCTATGGAAACCCAGTCACGTGCCGCAAAATGTAGCAGCGCTAGTGACATTTTTAGCAGCATGCTAAAATTTTAATGTGCTGTTTTAAGATCACAGAAATAGCATAGCATTTATACTAGATGGGATGATGTAAATAAAGAATAAAAAACTGGCATCACATGGATAAAAGACCGTGATAGTCCCAGCAGCACCCTCTGAGAGGACAGCGAGGGAGAGCCGACTAACCTCAGCGCTGCCGGAGTCCATGTCCTTTTTAATAAGCGCCAATAAAAGCAAACGGCCAGACTGCTGATATCACAGCCTCCATTCGATTGTCCTCCAGCAGGGCGGACGAGGTGAAGGAGAGATAGCAGAAGTGTGGATGGGCTCCTTTTTTTGCTTTTATAGGTGTCAGAGGGTGCTATTGTAACCGGCATAAAATGTGTCCCTGGCAAAAAAAAAAATCACCAATGAGCAAAGATGTGTTGCCATGCATATTTTACAGCTGCTGGAGAGTGCAGTGAGTTTACACGGGTGCAAGTGGTGAGAAGACGTGATAGAGGTGCCTCTTGATTTTTTTTTTTCCTTCCAGAACGAAGCAGATAGTACGAGAAGTGGCTAAGCCGAGAGAGAGGGAGAGAAAAAAAAGGGAGGACATTAGAGAAAGTGCAAAACAGAGGAATGGGAAATTGTGGGGGCTGAGAGTCTGCAAACCCTTTTCCCCTCCTCGCTACCATATTCTGTCCATTAGTGTGAGTGGTGCTTTTCCACACTGTGGTTGCCTCTCTCTCTTCAGGTTGACTTAGCCCTCTCGAAGCATGCGTGAGTGGGGCGGGAAGAGGCTGGAGATGGAGAGGGAAAATGGAAGCGATGGAGGTGGGTGGTAATTAGAAACATTGCTGTCATCGGAGGGTTATCTGTCCATCTTTTCCTGCATTTTTTGATACTGGCGAGTGTTACGGAGCAAAATTACTCCGGCAGCCAATTAAAGGGCCTTTCTCTCTCTCCCCCTGATAAGAGGGCTATTAATACCGTGGCAATGGTTGGCACTTAACCGGCCATGAATGGCTGTCGATGAGCATTGAAAGTTTATCAACTCCACCCCGGGCTCCAGTTCTTTCTTTCTTTCTTCTGGAGAGAATTAACTGATACCACGAGGGGCTAGGCTCCAGGCGTCTTATCAACTGATTACTCAGTAAAAACCATCGAGTGCATTTTTAATGGAAAAAAAAAGGGGAGAGTTGTTTCTAAGGGCGAAATATAAAAACAGCTCCGGGCGACGAATGTTACGTGCTGACATGAATTAACAACCCTGTTGTGGAGTTATTAACTCATCTCTCGAACAAAAAGCTGGTTTGAGGCACTGTGATTTTACTCGTCGTAGGATTTTCCCTCTCTCCAGGAAAGGACGGGCTCGAAGGTTGTTTCTCGAAAGTCTTTGTTTCGGTCTTTCTCCACGCGTAGCTCGACGAGCGCTGGAAACAGACCAAACGCTATCGGCACCAAAAATAACATCAAAGCATGTTTCTCACATCGTTTCAGGATTTCTATAATTTTTTCCGAAGATGCTCGACAGTGTTATTCAGTTAAAGTTTCATAGTTATATAACTCGTGTTATAACTTATTTAACAGTAGAGAAAGATTTTGTGCACACTGTTCAAGTTTTTACAGGGACAAGTACAGTTTCACTGACTCTCACCGACCGGACACTTTATATGGACGTCTGATCAGTGTTGATGGTGAATGAAAACATTTCTCAGTGCTACATGGACCAAACAAAGCTGAGCTCTCTTGCCTTGGAGCCAGGCCTGCAGCGCCTAACCTCGTATCCTCGTCCATAACATCCTCCACACTTGTATTTTCGGATGCTGCTTTCATTGTTGGAAATGTAGTTAACTTACACAAATGGGACCTTTTTTTAAGGGAAAAAACAAAAATACAATGTGAGTCTAGTTTCTTCTTTAAGCTCTTGCTATTGTACTGTTGGTTATGATCCTTTACTCAGCTACTTGTGTGTCGGCAATCGGCTTTAAAACAAACCTCAGGAATGTCCAGTTAAAAATTACAACCAATAAAATGATCACTTGTAATCCAGAGCTACTTCTTCAACATTCGAGAATGGTGTATGTATTAACAATATGAGTGTGAGCACCTTCAAGTACATTGAGCCCTTTTTCTTCGTTCGATGGTTGAAGTCGCTCTCCATGAGCAGAACCGATGGACACAGCAAATAAAACACGGGGAGTTTCCCTAACCTTTAACCATTCCTTAGCATGGGTTACTACACATTTCAATCAACGGCGTGATGTTAAAAATGTCCTCCAAGGTCTGACAGCGAAAGGACAGAGCTGCGATGAGCCGAGCATGACAGGGTTGTGTTACATTGTTGCTCGCTGGCTAAAATGTGACACCGACGCTCAGTTAGGATGTTGATTTCCCGTGGGGGAAACATCCACTCGCGGCTCTCTAAGTCACTTTGTACTCATGGGCTTCCTTTCTCCCCTCAGCTGCTACAGAGACGAACAAATGGGTCCAGATGTAAGACTGTAAATAGCCTCATCAAGCTGGAGCAAAGGCGACCGCGTGTGTGTGCCGTCTGGATTCTCTATTTATGCCTCTCTAGTGTGTGTGTTAGTGTGTTACCTGTCGCTGTGTGTGCACGCCTGTATATGTTTAATGCTCGGACAAGTGTGCATGTGAGTGAGAGAATGAGGCTAGCCTCGCAAACTCGCCGGGAGAAAGAGTCTCAGTAAAAGCGAAGAGTGCCCCTTTAAAAAGAGAAGGAGAGGAGAGGGAGGCGAGAGACGCAGCTCCACTGTACATTTACGGATGAAAATTTCATGACGCTAAATCTAGACAGACTTTTAGTGTCAGTCAGGATTACGGCAGCAGCCCGAACATTCATGAATTATTAAACCGGGAGAGAGATCCCTGGGTGCTCGGACGAGGAGAGGATGAGACGGAGGGAGAGAACGGAGGAAGGCGAGAGGAGGAATCGAGCTGAGAGTAAATAAATAAATAGATCGATATGTGGGGAAGGGAAATACAGTCGCAGCTGGATTGCACCTTTTGTAGCTGGAAGCTAAAAGGGGCAACACTGTGTGGCATACCCTCCGGCTCCTCTGGAAGATGTCAGTGCCGCTCTGCGTCTGCTCAGCTTTCACACTATAATCTCACAGTGGCAAGATGAGGAACTTGGGAGTGCTTGTGTCTATAAATCGGGGGGGAGGGTGAGCTGGAAGGGAGATGGGTCTAATACAGAAACCTGGGGCTGTAAAGGAAGAAGATCTCGGTGCGGTGCCACGACATCCACCCAGTTATCTGACCTGTAGCTCGAGGTATATTTAAAGTTAACGGTGGAAAGGTGATGCAAAGGGGTTTAGTGTGAAGTCTCAGTCCTCCTCCTGATACAACACTCCAGGTAGAAAGGTCTCTGTTGACTATAAAACCATTTACTATCATTCAAAACCTATTGTTTTTGTGTTCAGCTGCATTTCGAAAAAGTCGCCTCTCACTGCAAAAACTGCACTTTGTCCGATCAGAGCTGACTGGCCTTTTGAACTGGGAGCTCTCGCAACACTCCAGGGTCTGTCCTGGGGTGAACTTTCATGTTGAAGGCAACAACACAGAAACAAATACCAGACATACCCAATACCACCAGGCAGGGAGAAGAGAAAATATGTCTCCAGTCTGAAGAAGATATGTGTTGATCACATCATTACAAAACTTGTACTCTGGGGGACTAACTCCAGTGACTCGGTCAAGGGGCACCGACTGGAGAGTCAACCTTGTGTACATGTTTTGATGGTTGGGGGAACACAGAGGAAACCAATATGAGCACAGGAAGAACATGTGCTGTAAAGTCTGCACAGGATTCGAACCCAGTTGTCTGACCTGTCGAGGAAACACTGCTAACCACTGCTTCACCGTGCTGAAAAAAAGCTCGGCACATGGTGAGCGATGGACTTATAAGTGCTCCAGAGGCAGGAGTCACCACTGTGTTCTGTCTCCTCTGCTCACCATGCAGTCAAATGGTTCTTCTAGTTTCTGTTACATGAACTGAATGACTGAATTGCCCTAATGCATGTCCACATTGACAAAAGGTAGAACATTTATATTATGCGCCTCCTTGAACAAGCTAAAGCGGGTTGCTAGCATCCAGATTACGTTAAAACTGAAGCGTTTTCCGACAGATGTCCAGCGATCCAAACCGCAGGGCCAAAGAGCGACAAAACCAAAATGTTTTTCTAAGTTTGAATGCCTCTGCGTTGGCCACGGCCCTGACTTGCAGGCTCTGCAAACTAAAGGAGGGTAAATTAAGACATCACTGATACCTCGAGCAGCTAAACCAATATTGTGAACAGCCGCGCTGCTCCCCTACTGTCCTCTGCTATGCCACACAGCCAAAAACCAGGTGAGCCGACACCCCCATATCTCTCTCACTGCTGGAATGTCAAAGGGTGCACTGTTGACCCAGACGGACCTGCCACTCAGTGTGTGTGAGAGAGAGACAGAGTGTGTGTTAGGTTTGTGTGTGTGTGTGTGTGTGGTACAGGGGGGTTTGGCAGGCTTTTTACCCCCATGCAACCCAGACCCCCCGTCTGCTGTTCCCTTGGTGGCAGAGGGACGCCAGCAGAGAGGGGACAGATGCAGGGTCTGGCTTCTGGTTTCCACTCGCTCTTCTTCGTTCTCGCCCTCCCCATTCAGAGACATTCCTCCCATTCTCCCCCTAATTTACACCAACTCCCTCCAGCAGGAGCGATCTCTCGCTTTTCACTGCTACTTGTGCTGCAGGGATTCTCCTGGGAAAGAAAAAATAAATGAATCAAGTGTCCTGAACAAATCAGTACGTCTCTCTCTCTCTCTGTGTGTGTTGAGCTGCTCGTCTTTGTGTGAGTGTGTTGTTGTGTTCATCCTGAGAGTCAACACTGAGAACAAACATGTCAAGTGTTGGACTCAATTAAAACGTGTTCAACAACTGATCTTTGCTCCTGACTTTATATCAACACCTCTTGTAAGAGATCCAAAGATGTTACAACAAAGAACAAGTTCTCTGTAGATTTTGAGGAAATGTGGCTCTTTTGTGGCTCAATTTTATTTTTACAATTTCTTACTTATTTAACTGAAATAACTCTTTTACCTGAGGGGCCTGCAGTGATGTGTTCAGTTGCTTGTTTTGCCTTAAACAAAAGTCTGTAATCAAAAGATTGTGACTGAAGTAGCGTCAGCTTTGCATGTGAGGGGCTCTGCGGTCAGTGTAGCAATAATAACTGCTTGGTTAGGTTCAGTAAAGGATTGTATTTTCAGTTTTTGTTTGATAGATGGCTTGTCGATGATAGGTTGATTAGTAGATCTTTGTTAAAGGACTGACTCTTAATCTATCAATCAGCTGATTGTTTCAGCCGTAGTTGGCTTAATGCATTGAAATCTAGCCGTTATCTAAAGCTGACTTTATGATTTGTAAGTGTCATTCATGTCACTGGAGGTGTTGAAAGTTCAGGCTAACTAGAAGAATAAGATAAGATGGTGTCCCCACACTCTGCGGGCCTAACAGAGCGTGATCCCTCAGATAGATAAATACAGAAGCCGACCCACAGAGTTGCCGGTGCAGCGGGTGACGGCGACACATGCCCGAGATGCACGGGGGCACGCATCGCCATCTGCTACGCCGATCATTAGAAAGGATGTCACACTGAGTTGGGACCCTCCATAGATGCATGCGCCCCTCCTCGTCTTTGCTCTCCCACTCAGTTATTCCTTTGTTGTCTTCAAGCTTAATTTCAGGGCAAATATGAGATTGGATTTGTGGAGGGCGTTGATTGTTTTTACTCAGCGAAGGAATCCCCATACGATGCCGAGGTCGTGTCACAAGACCAAAGGAGGGGGCCCCGGTCCCTCGTGGCTTGGCATGAAAGGTCAGATGATGCCCGTCCTTATGTGTGCGATCGCACACACAGCACGCTTGCATATTAATTTGCATTTACACTTTTTTTGAGCGTACTTTTGTCTCTTGGGTCATTTGCATCTCCATAGCTCAGTCAAGCCCTCCCGCGTTGCCTCATCTAAGGATGTGTGTACTCATTCCCTTCCTCCCTGCATGTGTTGGAGAGCTACCCACCGTCTCACAGCGCTGAAACACCAGGACTCACATGTATACCTCACACGCATGCACAACAGTC
This sequence comes from Pagrus pagrus, assembly GCF_965226575.1. NCBI lineage: Eukaryota > Metazoa > Chordata > Actinopteri > Spariformes > Sparidae > Pagrus > Pagrus pagrus. The sequence goes on along the minus strand of NC_140208.1, from coordinate 3,451,376 downwards.
ATGATGTACATCACGTACCTCGAGTAGGCCCCGGTGAAGAAAAACCTGCAAAAATATTCTGACACATTGTGTAATTAACAGTGTAAATGAGACACGGGACTTAAATACCGGTGTAATTACTGATCAGTGTTAACCGGTACCCTGGTGATCAACAGGCTTCTGTGTGTGGTTGCACGTTCAGATAACAGAGATTCAATCTGTGACCTGAGGGACGGGAGGTCTTTTCTTCTGCCTCGTGGGGCCTCTGTTCTTCATGCCGCTGCAGACCCCCCCCAGCCAAGACCCTCAACAGCTTGGAAGATAAATATCTAATCAATATACAAGTGCATTAGCATAGAAAACACAAGACCAGAATGCTACAGAAAGGAATACGTTAAATTCCTCCTTCAAAGGACTCTAGATACATTACATTTGTTGACTACAAAAAAGCAGTTGTGGAAAGTAACCAAGTATATGTATATTTATGACGAGGGACCACATTGTTTCTTTAAACATTTTATGCAGACCTCGGGACAAATTCCAGCCATGTTTGTGATGACAAAAAGCAGATTTTCTCGTCTGTGTGGTGACAGTGCTCGGTGTTTTTCAGGAGACCACGTGAATTTTCCAGCCATGTTCGTGGCAACCGAAGCAACCAGAACCAGACCATAAGCACAGCGTTGTCAGAACATACAACTGAACCTAAAGAAAGGTAAAACTGTAGTTTGCAGAAACGTACATATCCAACCTTTACTCTGTTTACTCTGGTTGGCTTGTTGTTTTTGATAGTCAGCACATTTGGTTCATACAACTTCTGTATTTTTACTTCTTCCACCATTGCAATTAAAAATGCACCCTCTGCATGCTTCACTTCAAGGGTGTGGTCCACTTTTACATGCTCAGATCAGTGAGTCTGGGAGAGATAAATGTGAGGATGTAGCACGGGAGAGAAGGGAAGATGAGACGAGAAGCTCAAGGTGACTTCCTGCCGACTTACTCTTAAATAAACAAGCCGGCTGTTGGTGTGAGGAAGGAGTTGACCAAACCACAGGGCCAGCTCAATAAATCACTATCTTCTGCCCCTGAAGAGAGACTTGGCCTTTTGACACCTCAACCACAGAGCTGTGATAACAGATGCAGATAGGAGGCTGTTGGAAGAAGAGACTGAACTAGTCGACTGTATAATCCCAGGCGTGGCGAGATTTAGTTTACTTTTAAAGATGAATCAGGAAATAAATTGTATATAAAATTGTAAATACTCATTATTTGCTACCATAGTGCGTGAGCTTTCGGTGCCACGTGTTATCAGTGGCGTCGATGAGCCGCTCAGGCCCTCAGAGAGCTGCCGGAGTGGCGTTGCTCAGACCTTTAGCCAATAGAAGGTCAAGTGAGAGCACATAGTCCACGCTCCATGTGTCGGCGGTTCAATCTATCATGTCAAAGCCGAGGTTCCCTCTTGATGCTTGATGGATCTGGATGTTGTACAGGCCCGACACGAGGGATCTCTAACCCCCATCCATTGGGAGAACATAAGGAGGAGCAGCAACACAACAGAGCCGCACATCAATCATGGAAACAGTCAAGACTTTTGTGGAAACCATTTAGACAGAAATATGTAAATTTGCAAACTTAAAGATGCCCCGAGGAGTTTACTACGCAAACAAACAGTTCTGTTTACATTCAGTGCTTCTCAGCAGAAGATGGTCTGTGTGTCCTCGAGGCCTTGAAAACATGTTGAAGGCATTTTCCAACATCAAGGGGGAAAAATGTGCAGGCTTTGAATGTTTTCTAAAAAAATCTGCATATTTTCCATCGGCTCGCAGGCTTCTTTTCTTTGTCATTGTGACCTTATGTGGCACATTATGTTGAGCAACTGTCAGTTTGCGTCACCGTGCTTTGCAGTTGGCAGACGAGAGTATTGCAACAGCCTGGTGATGTAATGCGTTTGGTCGTGGCATGTATGTGCATCCTCGTGCTGATGGAACATGTGATATAAACAACAACAGGATCAGCACATCAGAGCATTGATCTGCTGCCCCTAGTGGTCAAGGGATGTAAGCAATCGTTAGATTATCAGCTAACTAAAAGATTATTAATTTTACCTTCAATGACATTTGACTTTTGTGTTAATTGGTGGAGAGTTAGGGTTTGGGATCTTGTAATGGGCCGTACTGCTTTTTGCTTAAAGGTACAACATGGCCCTCTCTAAGCCAGTGTTTGGTTTGTCCATTCTCGGCTACTGTAGAAACATGGCGGTGCAGTATGACTCCACAGAAGAAGACCCGCGCCCTCTGTAGATATAAACGTCTCATCCAAAATGCAGATTAAAAGTTAAGCAATGTACATTTCTGCAAACCACGATATGTTGAAGCTTTTATGTTCAATTTCAATTTGATGTTGTGAGAATGCTTTGCATATCGTCTTGTTAGGTTCAGGCACATAAAGTACTTGGTTAGGGTTTGGAGAGGATCAGATTTTGGCTAAGAAGACCTGCTTTGCTCGCCACAAATGTGTCTGGAGATCTCACAAGGTTCCCGTAAAAACACAACCGGAGATATCCCGACTTCCCATCAAAAATATCAGAAATCGTCCCGTGGTCTCCTTTTACCTACCAACATTTTATCCTGGCGACTGGGCTGAAAAGGCCTGGATCACCTAAATCCTACATACTGGACATGTAAGGCAAACGATCTACCCGTTTCCCAGCAGAATCACTTCATTAAGCAAAGTTTAGCGTTGTCTTTTTTTATAGAGCAACTTCTCTCCACAGTCGAGCCCTTGCACAACTAATCCTCGGCAGCTTAAGTTAGATGCTTCTTTCTCCGTGCTGAGAAGCAGAATGGGGGCAGGAGGAAGAGCCGGTGTTTATTTTTTGAAGTGTCCCCTGATGAGGGTGCCAGAACAGATGACAGGGTGCAGGAGAGAGATGGAAAGAAGGGGGCGAGGACGAGGAGAGAAATGGGGGAGAAGTAAACTACAAGCCGGCTGACAGTCCCAGGGCCTCTCCGTCACTTTGCAGCCATGTATGGTGTTAGCTCAGGGAGCCGTGCTGCACCCTGCGGAGCTGCCCCGACGACAGGCGCTGGGAGAGGTGTTATCACCCCTTTAAACACAGAGAGGAGAGGCATTAGAGGCCCAGGGGCAGGAGTGGTGACAGTTCTCTGCAGGACAGGAGACAGAGGCAGATAGAAAGTGATAGGAGGTCTTCCTTTAGGACTTCCTCAGGTGGAGGGGGTGCAGGGGGGTAAGAGGCTGGGAAATAAAAAGGAAATGGATAAAGTCCTTTTGGATAAAAGCAAGATGATGTGAATAAAGTATATTCACAGAGAGGTGAGAGTTGTGAAGTGGTAGGTGGGAGATAAGGAGAATAAGGGCCGGATTATCATATCAAGAACAAGTTTGTATGTGTTATCTGACTGCATCGAAAAGCAAAAGTGTTTTTAGTTGTTACGAATGGCCGCACTCAAGCGTGGAGGGGAGGTTTTGCACTCGTGGCCCTTTGCCTCTTGTCATCCTCCCTCTCTCCCATCCTACTTCCTGTCAGTCTTAAGCTGTTCTGTCAAATAAAACCATGAAAGGTCAAAAATATATATAAAATGAGAAAAAGAAATCTAGCAAGAAATCTCCTCCACACATCGGCCAGTCATGGGCCGAAGCAAATTTCCTCTGTGGCAGCGACAACCCAAGCCTCTTTCCACCAAGTTAACTAGGGTTCATGATTCGGTTACGTTCAAGATTATTTGAACCTTGGGGCTATCTCAAGAATCGGCCTGCAGTTTTGAGTGGAACCGTTGTAACTTAAGGACGTATCACCGATGGAGGACGTTGCAAAATGCAAACAAGGATCTGTATATTATGGCACGCCCACTTCAGTTCACACTTCAGGATTCAGGTCAGCTGTCTAAGAGCATTTTAAATATATGTGGGAAAAGTCACTGATCGCAGTAAACGGGTTCCCCCATTCAATATGTTAACTTATTTCAAGTCTTAGCTACCGAGACTTGAAAACAATGTGTACGTGTGTTCATTCTGCAGCAGCATCGTGGCAACGGGAGAGCATAGCTTTCCAATCAGAGTCGAGCATGTAAATTATTTAAGACCTTCGAGGTCTGTATGCCTAAAAATGGCTTTAGAAGGAGGAAGAATTAAGGAGATGAAGGAAGAGGGGGGGAAAAAAAGGAGATGAAAGACGGGCAGCAGTAGGACGTTCAAAGAAAGAAAGGAAACAACGTAAAGGGAGGAAGAAAATGGATGAAAAACAGACGATGAACAAGAGGAAAGGACAAAAAAAAAGGAAGAAGGGTGCAGAAATGACAGGAAGAATAAAGTGGTAAGCGGCAAAAACCCTGGAGTGGAGCATGATGGGATAGCCGTCACCAAGAAGACGGACAGGTAGTGTCGACTGGTGTTTGAAGTATCTGGCTACAGCAACACTTTCTGTCTCTACTGGAAGAAGGATGGAAAAGAAGAAGGATGAAAGACATGAAGGACATGAGACAGATGAAGAAGAAGGTAGAAAGAAAGAAAGAAAGAAGAGCCCCTCTTAAACTCTCTGTTCCACGCTGTTCATACCTTTTGTGGCTGACGAGGACACTTAAAGAGACAAATTCAGGCTAATTGCAGCTGCATGTCCACCACAATCTTTGCGACAGGCCACTGCTGGGGTCAAGCCGGCATCAATCACGGAGGGCCGGCCACCCAAATCTGGTTCCCTCTCTGGGGACCATTACAATGGGTCCACAATGGGCTGTGGTCAGCCTCCGTTGTCCTATAGGAAGGGGTGGATGAGGTCAGAGTGTCCTGAATGGACAGTGGCCGGCAGTGACCCACTCTTTATTGGTATGCAGAATAATGGACAGTGGTCGGTGGTGTGGGGGGTTGTGGGAACGGATTTAGCGGTCGAGGTGATGGTCGTGGACAGTGTGTTTCACAATGAGAGAGAGCGGGGGGAAACACATCTTCTGTTTTTTATTTCCTGGCATGTCGAAGCAGCTGGATGCACTTTTAATGGCACGATTGGATCATAACATACCTGTCACTTCACACCTTATACTACTCTCTCTCTATATATATATATACACACATGCACATTCTTACAGAATAAACACAGATGTCGAATGTGCTCTGTGTTAACTGACCACCACACTTCTCTAATCCAGTAATCAAACTTTCGGTCACATTTTGACACAAGATTTGAGCTCAGAAACGTAAAGTACAGCGGCTATAAAAGGGGATATTTCACAACGACCCATCATTAATGGGTTCCTCTCCTGTACATCTCTGCTCTACGTGGACGACCCTCTTTTAATACCTTCAAACCCTCCTCCTCTCTCCTCCCAGGGCTTGAGTAAACATTTCACTCTGAATCAAAGAGTAGCCTTTAGTAAACACTGTACATCATGAATCATTAATGCAACGTTAGCCTCTATCGTGCCGTGTAGGCTTCTGCACATTCTTTGAAAACTATTCGAAAACTCGTCTCGGACGGATTAATCATTTAGATTTGTTTTGTATTGTTACAATGCTATCAAATAACCGCCTGTGTGGTTGGCAGTATTGTTGGAGGAGACCATAAACATACAGTAATAATAAGTGACATCGGTGCTTTTGAGTGTGTACAGTTGCTTAAATGTGGAAACATAAATACTGTCAGCTTCAGTGGACTCTCTACCCACACTGTGTCCGTCTATCCTGATGGGAATACCAACGGATTCGCAAAGTCACGCTGTAATTCCTGCCGCTTCACCTTTCCCAGTCTCTGAGCGTTCATAATGGATAAAACACCTGAGGGAAACCACCGACCTCGCTCTCAGGGGCTCAGACGTTTTTGGTCACAGCCTGAAATTTCTCTGTACCCCCTTTGTGCTCTTGGCATTCTTTAAATCAGTGTTTCCTGTTCTGTCAAATCAAACTTAACATCCTCTACGTCGCCCAGACGGCACTAGATTCTCGAATACTTTTCCTTATGGCCTTGTTTTGAGCCTTGTGTTGTTGGTCTCTGCCACCAGCGCCCTCCTCATTTAGATAGATGGATTTGGATTCTTCTAGGTGTTCACGGTATGATAATATAAATCTAATAGGTATGCATGATATATATTGACAGCTGGTGACGTGGAGGTGATTGACAATCTACTGATTGACGGTAGACGGGAGGGGGCGAGGGCAGAATGTTCACCAGGCTACTTAATCAATCACAGATTGCGTCCGTCTTGTACGGATAGAAGAAAATAAAGGGACAAAATGCTCAAATGGGTTGCCGAATAGATTTGGCCAGCTGTAAATATGCCTGAGCTGACCGCCAAAGTGAACTATATGTGTGGGAAACACTACAGAGACAAACATGTCGTCGCCACCCTGGAAGATTTTTTTTATAGTTTCAGAGGAAAATGGCACAGTTGCAATTTGCAGTACATGTTCTGCACAGGCTCCAGAGGAGGGTAAACGTCTTCAGTTTTAACACAACAAATCTTTCACCTCTGCCTCTTGAGGTTATGTTTTCACCCGTGTGTATTTGTTCATTTGTTGGCTGGTTTTCTCAGCAGGATTGCACAAAAACTACGCAACAGATATCCGTGAAACTTGGATTGAGGATGGGTCTGGTTTCAAGATGGACCTTTTGATCTTTGGATCCCGATAAAGGGACGGATCCAGGATTTTTTTCTCTCTTTCTTTGACATTTTGAATCGGGGCGTATTCCAGCATTTTTGTTTATTTCTCAGGGGATAATCTGGCATATTGAAGTACAAAAGTTGACTTTTGGGTCTTGGCGGACATATTTGCTCTATTACAGTTTGAGCTTTCCCACAGGTGTGTATAAACTACAGGTTAGAAAGTTTTTAAAATGCAAACATCTGAATCTATTGGCCATCAGGTATTGGCCATGAGAAGCAGGTTATTATCTGTTATCAGAGAAAAAATCCATAATGTTCATCCCTAAATTCTAATTCTAACAAATGGACAATATACAGCACAGCACATGTACTATAAAACATACAGGAGATACATGAAGTAAGTGTTTTGTATATAAAAATAAAGTCCTCGGGTAGTTGAATGTATATTCTCCCTTTTTATTTTTGTCCCTTGCAGCGTTTTCATTTGCACATCTCTGCTAATGTGTAGATAGATGGATGGTTATTGCATAATCTTCCTCTTTTATTGTTGCAGTTATCAGTCGTTCATCTTCAGTGGTATTTTTATCTGTATCCAATTCTTTCATGCTGTCCAATTTCCCCGCGGGCATCATTACAGCTTGATGTGAACTACTGAAATCTAATCGCACTTTTTCCAGCGAGATGAAGGTGGAAATGGGGAAACATTTGCAAAAATGTGGCCCGTCTTCAGACAGTGTCACTTTAAAGTCTTTCTGTACAGTATTTTTCATCAGAGGGCGACTTTTTAATGTGGCACTTTAACAGCTGGCTCTGTGAGTGATCACAGAGAGTTACACAAAGAGTTGTTTTATGGCAATGGGTATTAGCTCCGCTTTGACTATTTTCCATATACAAACTAGACTCATCTGGTCGTCTCCGGCTGCCTTCAGCTAATTATTCCCGACCAACAGAATAGTTTTTGAACTTTAACGTGGTTCTGATTTTCCACCTCATTTCACGACTTGGAGCTGATAGAGTTGGCAGTCCGTCCTCAAGAGGAATACACTTTCAGATTTATTAGCGTGCTGATAGACGGACCTTTACTCTAATCTGTTCCTTACTGAAGATCTCATTGCTCTGTGGCTTTGGAGTTGCCTCCAAAATCTCATCATGGGCTCATTGTGCTCCGAAACATTTGTGAGCTTGTTTTGAAGAAGAAGTGGAGAAATGGGTGTTTAGTTATGAGGTCAAAACTCCGACCCTTGACTTGTTCCCCTCTGTGCTGATTGCATTAAAGATGCCAGGGTTTAATCCTCGAGTTTTACAATTGCATTCTTTCCCATCAGTAGAAGAGAATGATTTCGACGTTCCCACAACCCATCCGTGGACCCGTAAGCTCACACACAGCTGCAAAATGCATCTGTATGAGCGAGCTGCAGCATAGTCGCTGGGCTAACATTCACCTATTCAAGTGTAATTGGTCTTGTAGCGGCTGGAATACATCAAGTGCTATGTTCGTGTCGGCAGTGATTCAGGAAAACTGCATACAAATTATTAAAGTTCAGCATGAGTTCAGTTGAAATAGAAGTTCATTGTAAGTGCTGTTTTCAGCTCAGAGCAGGATCCTGAGGAGGAGGAGGCCTTCACAAAACTCTGGGGGCAAAAAAAAACTCGGGAGCAAGCAATACATTCATGTCTATACCATTAACTTTAATGTGTCGTAGCTTATCTGCATTCAGACCTGTTAGACGTCTCTGTAAATTTCCATGCAAAGTTTTTAATCCTTGAGAAAAGTCGCTGAGGGAGAGTGAGGCTTCGCTGAAATATTTATATAGAGCAACTTCTGCATGAGCGAACCCTTCAAGATGAGATACAGTTAATTTGGGCAGAAAATACACAGTCTATTAATATGTGTATACTATGAATATTTAAATGCTTCTCTCGGTTGCGTCCGACGCTGGGGACAGGTGATGTAAGGCCGAACAGGAACGATGGAATATTTACACGGCGGGTAAAGGAAGCTCTGTCTCCTCCATCCGTCGAACCGCTTTGACACTGCGGAGACGCTCGCTGTGCTTCCTATAGCCCGAGCCCGGACACGTATGCCACCGCGCTGGCATACAAGCATTTGGATTCAGCTAATGTGAAACATACCAGCAGAGCAGAGTGAGCCTTCAGGGCCCTCCCAAATGAGATTAGAGAAAACCTCACATATGGCTCCTAATCCTCTTGATTTAAGGGCCAGTTAAAGCATTTCCCATTAACATGTCTCCAGTTCCTGTTAGATTAAGCCTGATTATATGTTGCTGTTTACTGAAGGCAGAGCTGCTCTCATTAATAAGTGTAGTTGTGTTGATTCTTGCAAAATGAACGCAAAAATAAACTGAAAGCTGCTGCCAGAAATATCGCCTTAAAATGAAAATCCCAGCCGAGTGCATCCTCCACACTGTTGGAGCGAGACTTGCACCAATTGGTCTATCCTGCTGTCAATCAACATATTAATAGCCTTGAACAAAATGAATTGTCACACTTGGTTGTAACCCGTCTTCATCCGAGCATCGCCTGGACATCAGGCCATACAGAGCTCATTAGATAGTTGCTTGTTATTCATTGGTTCTGATGCTTTAGTGAACTGTTCACACTTTGAGGACCCCGGGTCAGAATAATCCCTGGCATGATTTGAGGAAAATGTAAGTAAAAGCTACTTAGAGTAATGCCGTTTTTCCGAGTCAAACCGAGCCACGCTGATTTGCCTTTCCATCACCAGTTTTACTGCGCCGAGTTGAGCTGAGCCGAGCCACGCCGGTGATGGACCCGCTCCGGAGCAGGGCCAAGCCACGGCCGCCCCACCCCCGAGCGGGCCACGGTGACGTTTTTTAAAGCCGGTGTGTTCAGCTCTCAGTACTTTTGTAGCTTCTAACTGAATCTCTGTAGTTTCTCTCGTCCTGTTTGTTCATTCAAACATCTGCTGCGTTTTACTGTTTCAACGTTTCCTGTAATGCTGCTTCACAATAAAAGCTTTTAAATGACTCAATAATGGGGGGCTTTTATTGTGAAGAAGTTATAGTGAATGAAACGTGCTTGTAACTGAATTAGCAGTGATTCTTTGTTAGCGGTGATTCTTCGATAGTACTACGAGGATCGGGACAAGAGTGTCACTGGTTGAAGACACCTCCCTCAAGCAGGTAGACCAGGTCCGGTGGAAATGCAAAATCCGGGCCGTGCCAAGTCAAACCGAGCAGAGCCAGGCCGGCAGGTGTAATGGAGTTACAGAGTTTTTGGTTGTTTTACTTATGAGGCTGTGAGCTTATAGTTGTAGGTTTCACCTAAATCTCACAGATCACACCAGGTAGTTGCGTTACTGTGTCGTTACTCGTTATAATTTTTAGTATATTTTGTAGTTGAGGCAATCCTAAATTTTGCATATGAACATTATTCATCACAAATGTTGAATTCAACTATCCACTTGAGGAAATGTGCAATAAATCTATAATCGAAGCAAATAAGAGACTTTCTGAGGCTCACAACTGGAAGTAGGAATAAATAAACCTGGTTTTAGCCAGGAGCTGAGGAATTAACTCGTAGTCATTGAGAATGAGTCCTATTAATTTATTTTTTTGGTAACATATGTTCATTATTTTGGGAACAAGAGCAACGACAACAAACAAGTAGAAAAGGAAAGAGGAAAACCAAACACATCCAGAGGGTATCAGTATCAATAACCACAGTCAGGACACAATTAAATACAAAGAGGTTTCTTTGTTTTCAAAGACATGTTAGTTGAGGGTTCCAGATCTTATTGAATGAGTCCTATTTATTAACGATGAAGTGGTTTGAGGTCAATAAACAAGCTGGGATGTAGAGTTTTCTTCCATCCTGTCACCTGTTGTGTTCATGTGTCCTCAACAAATATATTTGTTACATGTGAGATGTATGCGCTCACACACATTTTATAGTCATATCAATCAATTACCATTCAATGTACACATTTAAATAAGTAGAAAACATGTGTTGAGCTTCAGTTTCATGCAAATCTGTGAATTTATTCATATTTATCAATAAATCAGATTTAAAAAAGCAATAAAATGAAATTAAAATGGTGCTTTTTTAGGGCAAAAACCTTCTACTTACATTTTTAAATTGAGATATTTGTTTTTGGCTGCACTGGGACACGAACTCTTGGTTAAAGTCAGTTAAAGTCATTCTGCTCCGGTTGAATTTTCTTGGAAACGGAGAGCCTTAATCGTGAAATACATCTGATATTTCCTCTCCAAAATGAAATAAAAACAGATTCTTCTTTTCTTTCTTTTCTTCCACAGGTGTGTCAATGACTGATGTGTGTGTGTGTGAACGAGGAAGAAAACACAACGAATACAACTGAGCTCACTAACATCCACTGACAAACTTTAGATTAAGCAATGAGACAAAAAAAACACATGTAACTTATTAGAGTCAGGAAGGAGTGAACTACAACACACACACACACACACACACACACACACACACACACACACACACACACACACACACACACACACAAACAAGCACACATAAATCAGAGCAGGTGGTTTCCACACTGAACTGGACTTTTTAATTGAATCCATCTCGAGCAGAGCCGACGGCGACGTTCAGCTCATCCCTTCTGCCCTGGAACTGTCCGTCCTGCACAGTCTGCAGCTGAGTGGAAACATTTCTTACAGTATCTTCAGTTTCCTGCGCTCACGTAAGATTTCCTCCAATAAAAAAAGATAATAAACAGCCAACAAGCATACGTAAGTCATATCTGGCTCTCACATGGGCTCTCACACATTAACGGAAAGATTTTTTCCGAGTGTCTTTATATGAAATTAATTGTTTTGTTTTTCTAGCTCTTAACTTCCTGCGGTAAAGTATTGATCCCTTTTTGGCGTCTGCTTCGTCATTAAAAGTAACCATGAGAACAAACCCAGAGAGAAACAGAAAAACAGAGCCGGTGTCGGTAAAAGCAAGAGCTCCTGATGCAAGCCCCGTCGCTCAGACGTTTCCTGGCAGGCAGCTGGCCTGATGAGCGGGCTGATGAGGCCCGGGTGCTGACACTGATCACATCCTGGCCACAGGCGAACACTTCCTGTCACAGGCTGGATGTGCTGAGAGGTGGACAGCCATCTGGCCAGAGCCTGCAGGCACCCACGGGCTCACTGGACCAAATTATCCTCGCTCACTTACTCTTACAAGTTCCCAGAACACAAGGTCATCGTCTTCTAATTGCTTGATTTGTCGTGCCAGCAATCCTAATTTTCTTAATCTCTGTTGCTGATTGGTGTTAGATGCGTCAAAAACTGTGAGCCTTAATTGAAAGCTGACATGACGGCTTCTCATAACTTCAGATCGTCCCACAGAATAATCAGATTTAGACCGCGGTGTTGATGGTAATCCAGCTGATTGTTTCCTGGATATCCAGCGCAAACAGGAAATGCTGGTAGCTTCCTCAGCAAAACCACCAAACTGTAAACAAATAAAGGCTAAAATAAATACGTAGTGACAGTATGCTTCCTGTTAACATCACCTAAAGCAAAATGTCAAAATATACTCCTCCCAGAAGAAACACAGGAGACGAAATCCATGAAAATATACAGATATTTTAAAAAAGATTATCCTCAGTACGAATGCTGCAGTATGTTCTCGTCTGGTATTTGATGTGTTGTTGATGTAGACTGAAATGCACAGTACCAGGAACGTACCAATCAATGGGTAGCGAGTAGCAGTAGTAGTAGTAGTACTTTGTAGTACTTCATTTTACAGGTCTGCAAATGTCCTGGTAAGTAGGTGGAAGTAACCGAGGAACATGTTTGAAATTTCTATGAAATTGCGACAATAATTACCTCAAAAATGATTGTAAATTACCCCGGCATTATTTAATAATAATACTGATGTTATTGGCCTGCTGAGAGGGAGTTGGACAGAAAATGGTTGGAAATTAAAATGGCATGACCAGCTATTTAACTGCTTATTGGAAAATACAGGATTATTATTATTATTATTAGATGATGCTGGAGTGATTTTCAGAACAGTTTGATGTAATCATTGTGGTAATAAACTGTAGACCTGCAGAATGAAGTGTTACCCGTTGCTTTTAAAATAACAGTACATGTCATGTCTGCATGTAGCGACTGTGGCGTTAGATGTAAATAAAGAGTGTAAAAAGCCTCGTATTCAAGCAGCCGTAACAACCATAGGGTTTACGACTTCGCTCAAATAATTACCTCAACGATTACTCAGTAATCACAGTTGTTGTGTCACCACTTCATGCGCATGTTGAACATGTCATCACAGGAGTGGTGAGCAGGTTGAAACACCGACCTGCCAGCAACATGAGGGAAATGACATAGATGGTACAGATGGACCAGCAGAGGGGCAAATGCTAATCTTTCCTCCCCTCACATGCTGCAGTATGAAGCCCAACAGCTCCTGAATTAAGCAGCAAACTGCAGTTTGTTTTTATGGTAAATATCCATCAGTATTCCTCTCATGCGTCCTCCTCTGCAGTCTGATCTGCGGCGATGAATATGCTCGGTTTTACACGAGACGTGAAGTTTCATTTGAGAAGCACAAATCCAACGTAATCTGAATTTACTCTGCATTTTTGTGACTTACGTAAGGTAGCAACAGCGACCTTTTTGATCTCTCTAATCCTCCCAGACTGTCCTTTTATGAGCCCCTCAGAGTCTTTACTCTTCCCAGCCCCCTCCCCCCCCCGAACCTCAAATCCAGGCATTAAGATAAACACTGGAGGAAATTCAGCTTCCTCGCACAGCCCCTCTTCGGCTCGCTGATTGGCATTATATCCTCTTTTCCTGTGAGGCTCTACCTTTTCCCTGCTTTTCCACCTCTTTTCTTATCCTGCGCAGTCACTCATTCTCTTATCTGTCGAGGCAGGTCATCAGCAAACTTTGTCGTGCTTCCAACCGTCTGTTCTTCCCTCTTTCTCGTGTCATTTCAAACTCAATCTGCGGCACAGTCGTCATCTCCTTCTCTCGGTGATTACAGCGGCTCTCTGTCTGGCTGCATCCCCTCCCCAGTCGACCCCCGTCTCCTTACCCTTCCAGCCCCAGACTCTTACCTCAGCTCCCCCTGGTCTGGCTGATTAGCCCCCTGCTGAAGGGGAGCAGGGGCGTGGGGTTTATGAGGGCAGTTTACGGGGGGACTATTCAGCCTTATCATCACAAAGAAGCCGTACTGTGGAGAGCTGAGGGGCTGTTTCTGGACCAGTAGATTCAGGCAGATTACAGACCAGTCCTCTGACTGGCAGGCAACAGATTGCCTGTGCCTTAGTGGGTCTTGCTCGATGGGGGCAGATGGCTCTTGGTTGAGCTGGTGCCCTGCAGGATGCACGCGAGCTGACCGCATGGCGTCAAGTCCACAAAATGCAGTGCTACAGTATTGTGCCCTCATTGTTTTGTACTTTCCCTTCGCTGTGCTCAATATTAAATTGCGATCCGTCATTTGTCAAAGATGTTTTTGTCTGAAAATGCCTGTGTGGGTGAGTGCACCAGCAGCCACAATTCAATCTGTCATCTGAGGAAAAATATCAGATTTATGAAAGAAAACACTTTAACATCAAGCTTTTATTCGTAAATCTAATCTCGCTGGCATTTATCAGACGTCGGCTCTCTCGTGTCGTTACACGTCTGTTCAATAAAGAGTCGGGATGCGTCTGGTTTAAAGAGCAGGGAGACTTGATATCGATCTGCGCTTCTCCAGGAGACAGTCAGATCAGTCAGGTGAAGTGCAGCAGCGGGGCATCGAACAAAGTCCACACTATATCTGTAATCTATCACCGTGGACAGATCTATAAACAACAAGGTGTCCAGAGTGCGGTGGTCTAAACTCTGCTGAAGGTAGAAGAAGAGGTTGGAGAGTTTACCCTTCAGCTGTAACACAGCGTGGATGGACCCAGGAAGAATATTGCAGGAACCGCTGTACAGTCTCCTCTGGACCTCTGCCTGGATTTAGAAATGATCAATAAACCTTGGTCAGAGGAACAAAGGGACATTTTGTCAGAGTAATTTGAAGTATAGGAGTTCACCAACATTACTGTAAAATCAGCACACTGCAGAGAAGTTTGTCTGAACCTTTGCAACAGTGGTTTAAAGCCACAAAGTGTAACTTCCTGGAGAGAGATGGTCGATTGTTGAGTCTCATTCCCAGATAGTCAAATACTGACTGTTTTGGGTCGGCGTCTGACCGGATCTGACAACCCAAATGCTTCGTGTATCTCTCTCCGGGAAGTTACATTTTGTTGCTTTTAGCCATTTGAAGTTGAGACGAATGCACGACAATAATCAGACAATGATCGGACAAAAGCACGGCTGATTTTATCTGGATGACACTTTAAATGTTATTTTTATATCTGACTTTCAGCGTTAATCCTCGACTCTACCAAAAGTAGTAATAATACAATGTGAACAAACCTGCATTCAGAGTTTTATTGTGTAGTCTTGAGAGCCATGTATACTTGAATCAGAAGTACTCGGTATGCAGTGGGGGGACCCCTGTGCTGTCAGAACGGGAGGACGTCTTCTCAGTTGGGTTTCTCATCACCCGGTATTGTGACAAACACTGTGACGACTACCTCGACATCCAAATCAAGGACAATATATGTCTTGAGATCCACCCAGCAGCTTGGATACAATGCAAACGTTACATGTTGGTACCTCCCACCTAAATACGCCTGATTTTTTCATCAACATCCATGCAATAGTCCCTGAGAAATTAACAAAAATGTCAGAAGACACCCCCATGTCCCTTTCCACACCAGAAGTTAATGGGGCCTATTCTGGACCGACACCCATCCTCTGTCTGTTTTTTGGAAATTAGTTCAGTATTTTTTGCGTAATCCTGCCGACAAACCAACCAACACACAGTCACAGGGGGAAACAAACGTCCTTGGCAGAGGTAACAATACTTGATAAGTTGTCATATGTTTTGATCTTAAAAGTAACTAGTAACTATGCCAGATAGTTAAGTAAAATGTCCTTCAGACATTAAACATTATTATTACCTTGAGGTTACCATATCTGCATAAAGTCGCCTCTCTTTTAACCCTCCATTTTTTTTAACAAACTTGAAACAAAAAGTTGTTGTCTGAGGTTTGTGTGGTCCTGGAGAAAGCTACCTGCGGAGAGGTGATCATGAATGAAGTTTGGAAGCAAACACACAGGAGGATCGTCCCACTTCTGCCTGAGGAAATCATCTTCGGAAGTAAAAAGGGGGCGGCTCTGGGAATGTGGGGAATCCCGGACTTTGTTTTGAGCAGGCAGGGAGGGCATCCCGAGGGCTTCCACAGGTGGCAGTACAAAGAGCCACATCTGCTGAGACGGGTCAGACAGAAACAAAACAGACTTTTGAATGTATGAACTCTGGATGCATACAATCACATGTAAATGTGTCGCGCTGCCATGCATGTCCATCTCCCACTTGTTAATCAGGAAAATCTCTGCATGAGTGACTCCTTCGCAGACACGTTAATAACATCACACTGTGACCATTAATCAAATTAGCAGTATCGTGAGTCTGATTTGATGAAATGTATTCCCTCTGTTCTCTGGAGCAATTACCGTCCCATGTGAAATGATTGTAATTTTCATCAGCCTCTCAAAACACCACTTTTTATTTTGCACCCTTTCCCAAGCGGGGCCGGATGAAAGCTGGCACAGTCGGGGAAAAAGCTCGACAACAAGATGAATGTTTCAGTTTAGAAACATCTGCTTCATTTTCATCAGCCGTTGAATCACATCGATCATGCATCACAAGCATGTTATTGGCTCATCCTGAGGGAAATTCCCACCTTTCAGGGGGAAATTGCATCGCGCTTTTCAGGTGAATGGGGAAATCATTCGCATGCATACCTTCATTCCCCCAACCCTCCCCTCTCACCTGATCGACTGATTATTAGTTTTTCTAACTTCGGAAAGTAAAGCGAAGTTTATGAAAATCACATGTAAGGAAGAGAAATGTCTTAAATATAAATATAACTCTTTAAAGTCTCCGGTGTGGATGCATCAAATTTCTCCGGTTGACATTAGCATTTATAGATTATCCCTCAATCTAATTTAGGTCTGATTCAAAAAGTGATCAATGCACTGATTAGGTTATTCAGTGTGTCCCTGAAGCTCCCAGCTGAGGGGAGAGTGAAACATTTCCCCGGGCAGCTGCTGTGCCTGCATTGTTCTGGTCCTCCTCAACACACAGCCTGATCCTCTGAAAGCTCAGAGTCTCTCGTTCGTTCTGCCAAATGTGCTTTTCCGTCCTAACGTCACTCTCTGATGACAGGACATTAAAAGATAGGCTTACAGTTTTCTGTTTTGTTTTCATAAAAAAAAAAAAAGAAGTATTTCAGTGCCGCGGTCTGAAAGTGAGCGTGAAGAGCAGACAAAGTATTTTTTTTTTGTCACAGTGGGACTCGGGGTCTATCCATCACCCCTGTCAGTGGCCAAACTGCGCCCTCGCATGAGTTACCACAGACACATCTGCAGAAAATACGCCATGAAATTGTGTGGCTCCTGCACCACCGGGGCCATCTGCCCCCCTTCCTCCTCCTCCCACCTTCGTAGCTTTTCCTTTCTGCAGTCTGCCGCGGCTCCATGTCAGTGGGACAGCTTCACCCAGTCGGCCGGCTCTCGCTTCCTTTTGGCTAGTTTTTCATATTCATGCCAGCTCGTCTCAACTGGCACCTGGGCACAGCAGGCCAAGGCTTTGAGTCTCACAATGACACAGACGCCGTTTGTTTTTAAAGACGTCTGTTTCCACTTTAATTCAAGACTATGAAACTTCGACAAAAGTCGTAATTATGGACAAATGCTAAAACATTATTCTAGCATTAGCACAAGTGGACCAGAGTCTTATTGCCAGTGAAATGACTCAGTAAAGTCCATCTGAAGCTTGCTAATATAAGCTAGCATTAGCCACCATCATTAATGGTCCGACCAGGCCGAGTAAGGCTGCAACGACAAAAATCTGTAGGTGTGTTAAATCAAGCAGCGGTGGGTTGACTTAATTGTTGTATTATTAAGAGGAAGAATTTGTTAATTTCTGTTATTTCTTTGGAGTTAATTGAGAAGACGACTCCACTTCCATGTCTGTGCATTAACTATGGCTCTAGAGCCAGGAGTCGATTAGCCTAGCTTAGCATAATTGACATTGATTTGTGTTTGGATAAAACCAGGAGGACCACGTGTTAGCGCCTGAGCCTTAGAAGCATTTTTGAGCTTTGCAGTGACCCAGGCTAGCTGTTTCCCCCTGCTTCCAGTCTTTATGCTAAGCTACGCTAATTAACTCCAGGCTCTAGCTCTTTACTTAACATGCTGGGATGCAATCTTCTACTCTTACTCTTGGCCAAAAAGAGAATATTTGTCCAAAATGTCTCACTATGGCTGCAAGTTGTTGAACTGTAAACGATCACTGTGTACACGAGGCATAATTCCTTTATTTGTGTCACTGTAGGAACGTTAAATTTAAAAGGCAGCCACACTTTAAAGGGCAGTTTACTTCAGAGGATGACAGCATCAAAGTAAAAGTTCCATTTCAATTAAGTGACGTTAACCTAAATTATCTTGTCAGAAGTATTTTACTTGAAAAATACCGGAGTAAAAGAAAAAACGACGTCTGTAAATCTTAAATGTAAGACTTCAGAACGGTCTTTGATTTTCTTTTCGGTCTCACACAGAAAACATTTGGATGTTTCTTCGCATTCTTCAGTCATCTGGCTTTCTGTGTTTCTGTGTGATTTTTTTTCAGGAAGCGTTCACTCACTCACGCTTTTGTGTTGTCAGGCTCAAACATTCGATTGTTACTGTGTGACAAGTTGTGGTTCGGTCTCATTTGTGATTTCCTCGAACAACATTTTGCGGTGCTGCTGAAGCCGTCTCACTAATACTCTGCAAAAATTGTGACTTCAGCTTGGAAAGTGTTTGAATTTTTTTTTTTTTTTACCCTTCTCACTGTGTCATACCTCATTAGTCTTTTGCATACCCCTAATCTGTCCTTCATCCTTATGGAAGACAGATTCTCCCCGTGAGCCCCGGTGATCATCTTTATCTTGGCTGCAGCACTACGGCTACGACGAATAACTGATGTCCTAATGGAGTGGAGTAATTGAATAATGGTCCCAGGTAATGAATTTAGCACGTTTGGTCTGAGACGCCCCTCTCAGACAGACAGTTATTATCTGCTCAAAAGATCCTGAGGCCAGAGTTGCCAATTACACGCCACACAACTCTCCAAACCGACGAAAAAAAAAGAAACAACTGCCAGCCATTTTTACGGCCTGTCTCGGAGGACAGGCACCATGTCTGTCTGTGTGTGTGTGACAGAAAGAGGGGGAGCGAGAGAGAGAGATTGAAATGAAACAATCCTCCCCTTATGTCAAATCAGATTGGAACATTCTTGCCATTTCACACCGCGTAGCCTATATTATTTGGGAGGCTTAGGAAAGGCAATCTAGTCTTGCTGCAGGCGCTGTGCAGAGTAAAAACGCTGTGATGCGAGCTCAGCCCCCTCTAACCAATTCAATGACTGAATTCCCCCATGCCTCCGCATGTGAATGTTATGAGAATACTTGCCCTTATACTTAACAAGGTTAGGCGTTTTTATTATTCCTTCTTAAATAGTCTGTGTTTTAGCTGGAACGGGAGAGCTCTCAGGGGTGCCCACCTCCCCAGCTCAGGTGTCTCTCCTCTGGGGGGCATTGGCTTCCACCCCCTCTGCTCTCCGTCCCGCCGCACACAGAGGTATGTGCGGCTCTGTAACAGGATCGAGACGCGCCGGCCAACGAAAACAACGAGGGAAAACGCTAATCCAAATTTACTGTCTGAACAGATAATTCAAATTCTCAATTCTTTCAAGCGTTATTTGGTTTTTTCCTATCAGGGTTGGACTACTGTGTCTGAGAAGTATGTGGTGAGACTTCCAGAGGAGGCGAAGGGGCGAAGGAATGCTATTCTTTGATCATATCAGAAAGAGAGTGAGCGTGTCTGCTGAGAAATATGAGATCTTTTTTTTTTTTTTAATTAGATTAAATTGATTTTGATTACAAGACAGTGAGAAAAATGACAAGAAAACACCCGTCTTTATTAAAACTGGAGCAAATGGATAACAGCTGAATATATATGGAGTGAATGAAAGGAAACCGGTCTCGATGATGGTGCCTGGTGCTGGTGGGATAGCTCAGTTCTTTATTATGGGATGGTTTTGCAGTCCACCGTTCCAGCACTGTATTCAAGTAGCCCTCACACTCGCAGGGGGTTCACAGGTCAAGATTGCATGGACGTTATCCAGTTTAATATTTCGGGGTGTCACGATTTCAGATTCTAAACGGAGAATTGACCGAACTTAGCTTTAAATATCGATGATACATCGTCCCACGCGTTGCCAGCCGCACCTGAAGGAAATAAAAGCAACACAGACGTCACAGCCAGCTTCCTGGTGACCTGCAGCTGCACCGGCAGACACTTATCCTTCATGCACGAAGATGATCACACCTGATGGTACTGGGGGCGACTCCCCGACAGCGCCATGTTGGGTTTATTATTTTTTTCACAGATCCTTTATTGATTTGTTTAAGAAGAGCGCTTACTCACGAGGGAAGGACTGAACTGAAGAGAACTGACAGCATCACCAGAGATCCTTTAATTGATTCGTTGTGTGAAGAGGATTTATTTATGACGAAGCTATTTTGGTGAATATTTTTTCTAACTTACCCAAACCTGCACAAAGCCCCCAGCAAAAAGGCGAGCTACTGCTGTTAACACCCCTGTGTTTCTAAAGAAGAATCTGAAAATGTAAATGAGATGTCAAGACATAAAACAAATGATGTGTTGATCTTTACATATTCAAATGCGATAGTCTAACAAAAGCATCGCCATCAATCCTAAATTTCTTTTTCTATCAAATTGAAATCGTGAGCATTAAATCAGAAATTGCTTTGAATAATGATCGTGGAGCATCCTGAGACCTTGGTTGATTGTCAGATAAGAACAATTTGACAAAAATGTGGATAACTGATTCATCGTAAAAGTAAGTCTTTGACTCATAATGACCGTTAGCTTGCTACAGCTACTCAAATGTTAGGATCAGCTCCTTTTCTTGGTTTTGTTTCGCTGTAATTTGAATATCTCCGGTCTCAAACTTGTAACGGACAAGCCCGGAGGCAACTGATCGAATTTTCATGTGATAGAAAAAAACTCAAGCGAATAAAATGGAAAATAAGTCGGTTACAGCCCAAATGGAAAGTAAGCACAGCAAGCATGACACAAAAACAAGAAGAAATAGCTGCAGAAATCATCTTAAAACTGAAACATATTGTCTTCTTGTTTTAAATTGGCCTCACATGCTGCGTCTGCACGGATACATCCCCCCAGAAACACTCAGACTTTCCCTGTAGATCACTATCGGCCTTACATTCATTCTTTAACTCAAAACAAGAGCACACACACACACGAGCAACACACACACACACACACAAACAACCCCCTCCCTCCCCTTCATGAGTCGGTGCCTTTGAACTGTGAAGGGCCCACAGATTCGTCACAGCTGAGGTTGTTTTCTCCTCCTCCCTCCTCCTCCTCCTCCCTCCTCCACGCTGCAGCTGAAGTAACTGCAGTCCACTTGTTGCCACAGTCCCTGTCTGCACCTGTCAATCAAACTCCCTGAGGTATCACAGTGAGCACCACCCACTCCCAACACCCTCTACATCATTGTGACGCCCCCTATCCTCCACCTCCAGCTCCATGACTGACTGAAGAAATGCTCAGGCAGGTGCAGGGGCAGCTATCTTAACAAGCCGATGAGGACCCATAAAGTTGTCTGAGCTTTGATTTCGGTCGGGTTCAGGGCAATACAAATGAGGAATTTTTAATTCTTAGAGGAACGAAGGGCGTTCACCTAAAACAAGGGCGAAGAAAATGAAATGCTCGATTGTTATGTGATTAAATCCTCTCTCCATGCAAACACCCAGTTCCTCCCCTCTGGCTCCGTCCCGCTGCAACAACGCTGTTTCTCTCCTCGACGGTTGCTGGTACGCAGGCATGTCGTAACCATGCCATCGAATGCCACTGAAACGTCTTAGGTTTCCCCGGCCGTGGCACCAAAACACAAACCATTAAAAATGTACCTCCGGTTGTTTGTAAGAGAAAATGGTCACTGGTCAGAAGCATGTAAGGAGCCTGGCAGCGCTCATGGTAAACAAACAGCAGTCAGAGGAAAGCAGCCAGAGCGCTCTCCTATAAGAATAAACCAGGATACTCTGAGTAGCTGCTATAAACTTGGCAGCGAGTGTAATTTATCCAAGGTTTGTAGTTTATACTTTAAATACTGGAAATCATTTCTTTTATGACTTTCATGTGTTATTCCCGGCTTAGATACGCATGCTTTCCAACAAGTTTTACTCAAACCAGATCAGTTTAATATGTATTTACAGCTCGTACATACAGCGAGCAAAGGAAGTCTGCTTATGAACATTGCTGACCTTGAAATATGCAGCTTCGTTATGATCTATTATGTCTGCTGAGCTCTTTCTACAAGTGTATGTGCTCTCTGTCCGACCGCAGAGTGGAAACGTGAGCGGCAGCAGAGTAAACACGGGTCCGAACGGCAGCAGGACGCTCTCTGCCCGGCTGGAGTTTATGTGTAGTGGCGAATGGTGAGTGTGCAACAGAAATGTTTGGGGTTGGCACCAAACGACATCGGTGGCATGTATTTATTTATCTATTTACTGTATATAAACAGTACTTAATGTTAAATATCAGTGTTTTGGGATTCTGTGTGGTGGTTTGAGTTTGTTATATTCTCCGTTCTGTTGTATTTGTATTAATCTTCCTTGATTAAAACAAAAAAGAAACAAGCTCCGTCTCTCTCTATCTCTTTCAGGAAAACATTTCATATTTTATGAATCTGCTCCCCGTGGTTACCTTTGGTGATCCGCTGAGTCGACACCGCTGCAAAAAAACATCTTTTGCCCTAAAGACTTACGATTGGCTGCGATCACTAATGAACCTCTTTCATTCCTAATGACAAATAGACACTCCAGGGGGCCAATCAGTGTTAGCACATGTGTAAACATTCACCGTTCTCTAAAAATCCAATATTCAGCACATTATCTGATTAGGGGAAGACTTTCAGGGAAATTTCCATGGAATTAAAGAAGATGGAGGAGGAGGAGGAGCCCGCGAGCAAAAAAAAAAGTAGCACAGGAGAAGTTTGGAAGTGAGGTTTTGCTGAGTGTGCAGCGACGGTGAAACTGCCTCACCTTCTTCTTCTCCTTGGACAGTTATTATTGCCGTGTCTCACATTGTTGTGATTTCAAGATTCAGCTGAAAGCTCACAAATTATTGGTTTTATTCAGTTGCTATGAGGAAAGACAGCAGTGAATCACAAATACAGGATTCACACGACTGAAAGTGGACTATTAAGGACTTTATAGTGTAGATAAGATGATAGAACATCATGTAAAGTAGGATAATGTCAAATTTAGAGGCTTAGTTCACCTAAATAACAAAAACGTGATATATCAGTCACTGCAGATCTTTCTCTTCTGATTAATATTTCTTGCGACTTTTACATTTTTTTGTTTTTTTTAAGAAGAAAATCCAAATTCTCTTCTTAAATGTGAATATATATATATATATTTTTTTATATTTAATTTCTTTACCCTTTATGACAGTAAACTGATTTTTCTGACATTTCATAGACCAAACTAATAATCAAAGGATGAATCAACAATAATAATAATTTAAACAAGTCATTTGCAGCACTATACTGTACTGTATTGATGCATAAGTGAGAAAATATGTTCTTTTGTCATTTGGGCAAACTGATCCTGGAAATAAATGCAGCAGCAACATGAAAGTTAGTGTCAGCATTGATGCAGACAAAGAGGATATAAGGAAGACACCGTCTGTGCTCTGGTTTGTCAGCAGCCTCCCACATATCACTAATATCCGCTTCATGTTGTGCCCTGACCCTGGCTGCCAAGTGTAGATAGTGATGGAAGGGAAGGAGGCAAGAAGCCCAGGGCTGGCTGCTGAAGGGCGTGTGTGTGTGTGTGTGTGTGTGTGTCTGTGTGTGTGTCTGTGTGTGTGGGGTTGGCATGGCGCTGACATGCCTCACAGGGATGCCCACCTGGCTGGCCTTGGCTCTGGCTCTGTACTGCTGGGTAAAGGGGAGATAAGCCCTGAGAGGAAGCCTCTATCCTCTGCAGAGCCCTCGGGGCCCGAGAGCTCCAGAGTTCCCTGGGAAGGAGGCACAGGTTCTTATCAGTCCGATAAGCCCACACAGGAACCGGTGGCTCCAGGACCCGATTGAACAGGAAGACAGAAGGTCAGCCGGACCGGAGGAGTCTGGGTCTGATCTGGTTCGTCATAGATTGCATGTTTAAAAAAAGAGAGGGAGGACACACATCACACGTCATGTTAGAATCAAACAGCTTTATACTCGACAGCGACGCTGGCGGTTGTATTTGACCATGTTTAAGAGAACGCATCTTTAAAACTCAGAGACACTGTAGGTTATAAACTCTGATGATAGTCAGATGTATTCTGGATTCATCACAGATGTCGAATCAAGAAACAGCCTGTATCTCTGCATTTCTACTGTTCCCAGCAACAAAGGGACAAACGAACACTGCTGTAATACAGTTTAGTTTTAAACAATGGATGAACATAATGAGGGATAAATACTGCTACAACTACTACTGCTTCTACTACTAGTACTACTATTACTACTATTATTACTACTACTACTACTACTGATGATGATGATGATGATGATCTATTCATGCAGCACTTTTCAAACAACTTCACCCAGTTCTTTGGTTGAACCAGGATTAAAACATTTGTCATGACATCAAGTCGATTACAAAAAAAGAAAAGGAAAAAAAAAAAACAACAGTAAAAAGATATACTTACAAACATAATTCAGTCACACAAGATACGATAAGATTTTACTGAGATAATTAAACTATAAACTGAAACACAGTTATGTGAAAGCACTATGGTACTATGGTATAATTTGACGGATAAAGTGGAGGTTGTGAGGCTTAATATCATATTTATAAAATGGCCAGAAGGCATAAGTGTATTGATTAGAAGGAGGTGCTGTATTTTGTAGTCTAGTGCACTAAAGATAAAAGCAGTCGTTCCAAGTTCAGACCAAACTCGTGGAATGTGCATCAAGAGCCAGTCAGTATGTGAGAGATGATACCCAACAACAAAAACCACTGAAAACAAAGATAATAATTATAAAACCGATAAATACCAGGACAAAATGTGCACAAAGTCAGGAGACCAAAAACAATGTTTACCCTACTTGGTTCCCACGACGAAGATTTCTTTCTTGTTTGAAAGATAGAAAAAGTCCTCGTAATAAAAACGGACAAAAAAGAAGTCTAACAGGACCTGGCAACGTTTATCGTCTGATATATTAAGTCATTACGGTTATTAGGATTTTATTTCTGATGTAGTTATTTTATTTCTAACTGACCGAGGCTCCAAACTCACCCAACAATTTTGTGCTTGCCTTAAGTCATAAAGATCATTTCAAAGGAAGCCAAATATAATACTGTGGATATCTAATAGATCTACGGTAGCTATACTCCAACTTCCCCTTGCCGTTATTTTCTCCTGAAAAACTGCAAAAGATTGGTTCAGATTCTTAGAGAGACTGAACGGAGAGCCAAACATTGGCAAGCATGAATGTGTCTATTATGATTTTTGGGGTTCCTGTGGCTGGGAATGGCCAAACCCACAGATATTCGGGGGATTTTCCTTCATATGATTGATTCTGATTTTGTCTGGAGTTGTTGTGGATATTCTAAGACAAGGTATTTCCTCCGTGCACATGCACGCCATTAAACCAGGAGTGCAATCGATAAGGTATGAGATCTTTTCTTCATCATGAGGAGGATGTGGTAAGTAGAGCTGACATGAACTCCGAGCACATGCCCGTACGCCCATACACACATGTTTGGCTGCGATAAATCATCGCATTAGAAGTTGTCATGGAGTTAGCATCACAATCACAAAGCATTTGCCCACTTTTTTTGACATTTGGAAAGCAGAGCCAGATACTTTTGTCCCGGTGCCAGACGAGAGGAAGCACAGAGAAAGATGATGATGGTGGAAGGGAAAAAAGTACGGAGACTCATATTTGTGGAGAGCTAAAAATAAAAGTGGAACAGGTGTAACACTGAAATATAGGCCAGAGGAAGAGAAAGTGACAAAGGAAATGAGCAGAAATACTAGTCTGTATTTGATTCTATGTGACGCCTCCAAAAACTGGATAAGGCCGCATCTGGAAGTCTGCGTTATTACTGTTATTCTGTTTGAGCTGGGATGTCAACAGCTACTGCAGCGACACGTCGTTATGAGGACCGAGGCTAAGTGCTTTCCATTGTTTCCACCTGCCGCAGGCTTGCTTGGTGAATCTTTCCAAACACTGGCTCGCTCACATGTGTAGTCCTCCTTTATTCTTTGGTCGTCTTAAAGTTTTTCCCTCCAATCGCTCCAAAGACGTTTCTGATCGGAGTTCAATCTGTCAGCATAAATAATGGTGGGTTAAATCTTTCCCTGTAGCTTGAAGCGCATAGTCGGAAACAAAAGATTGCTGTTAATGAAGAACACATAAATGCATAAAGATGAAACAGTCTGTGGTGACAGCCCTTTGCCTGAGGTATTGGCTTGCACACACATCTTATTTAGTGTTTATTGGTGACACATAATGTGAGTAGTTTCTAAGGAATGAGTGAGAAACAGCTCTTAAAGAAAGAAGAAAGTAGGTTTTATTCTATTCACAGGTTCTTATGATAGATAACGAGTTACTAGAGGACAAGCAGGGAGATCCCATATTACTGAATCATTAGTTAATGATTAGTTCATGAGTTGTTCCTGATTAGGTCTGCATCAATCTAGCAAAGACGCACGTATTACAAATTAATTAATGAATAGTTACTCCTTTGTTCCCTTTTCCAGCTCAGTGATACTTAATACTGAGTAGTTACTAATCAGTTCCTCATTACCTCATGATTACCTGACTAGTAACCATTTTAAAGGCACAATCACACATATGCGAAATCACAACATTGGTGAATATTTGCCTTCTCTCCAGATCTATGTGAGCGAAGCGGTGACTAAAACATTCCCTTCATGTGATGAGGCATCTTAGCATCTTTGATGTGGAGTTCAGCTTCGGTGAACTTTAACCGGTGAAGTTGCAGCTTTGAAGAGTAGCAAAGACGTGGATGTGGTCGACCCCCAGATCTGTGAGCCTCATCCTGCAGTGCCCATTTTTAGCACCACCGGGCGATGGTCGTTCGTCTGCATCCGCATATGTGTGACGTAAACTTTAAGCAGAATTCTCACTGTAGTAACTCATTCATATCTACTATATAGTCATTAAATCAGAGTTGGTCATGAACCGTTAATGATTCATTAATTAAGATTGTTTCTTACTTCTTTCCTTCGTCACTGTTTTTGTTCTGTGTTGTTGTGTTATTATGAGAAGCACAGTAGATTTAGAAAGAGTAGGAGAAGAAGAGTAATTAGCAGTAGACGTAAGGCAAAGAGGGGACCAACCAACATGATGGTATTTTCTCTTTTCTCATGTTGTTGGAGACACGTCCTCTCCTGCAAAATTCCTTAATTACAGAACAGCCCCTTCAGCAAAGTTTCCATTCTAGGAATCCTACTGTGGATTTCCCTTTTTGCCTCTAGAGCCGAAGCTGGTAATGATTTCCCTCGGCCATTTCAAGTCTTGTTTTTCACCTTATACCCAACTCCCTGCACACCCCCTCTCAACGGGCCAGGTCCTATATATGAATAATCATTGGTAAATAAGACTCGAAAGAAAGTGGAAGAAAAGAAATCCTTAGGTGATGCTGGAGCTGTGGAGCTGTTGACTTACTCTGGACTCTGGAGTGTTTTTTTCCTCCACATTCAGCACATGTTTCTTTTGAACGGTCTTTTATCAACGCAGCACTCTTGTCATAAGAACTGAGTGCTGCTGCAAAGAATAAATTCAACATGTGCACCTTTTTCCAAAAGAATCAATCAATTAAACCTCTTGATAGGAAACGTCAGGACTTATACTGGTTCGCTTTTCGGTTGATCCAACGCAGATATTTCTCCAAAGGCTTGTCATGTGAAGCTGATGCTGAGAAAAGCAGAATGGGAACTTAGGAGCATATGACTTCAAAACCAGACCTCGTCCTCTAATCTTTC
The DNA here is from genome assembly GCF_965226575.1 of Pagrus pagrus. NCBI lineage: Eukaryota > Metazoa > Chordata > Actinopteri > Spariformes > Sparidae > Pagrus > Pagrus pagrus. Next base: position 3,423,559 of record NC_140208.1, on the reverse strand, counting down.
GATCAGTGTCGAGAGAAGTAATCTCCTCTCCAGCCTCTTTATTCTCTCCCTCATGTGAAACTTCACCCAAGCTACGGGGGTATCTGTAAATCTTCTTCTTGTTTGGGTTTGTCTGCGGGAGGCTCGCCGGCTCTTTAACTTTGAATCACCTTCTGAGAAACACATCGTGGGAGCTTTGAGGGCCCTTAATATGACAGGTATGGGATTCAGCTACCTTCTCCGTTTACTGTGTGAAAAAGCGAGAGACCACAGCAGGTATTTCATCAAAGGATTTCCTTACACAGACTATCATTAAAATGCTTTTACAATAATTTCAGAAGACATATTTTTTTAAATGATTTAAACAAAGATGATTTTCAGTGCTCAGGTTTTCCATTTTACGGCGTCTTGGGTTCAGTTATTTCAGATCAGTTGTCCCGATTAAAGGACCACTGCTGATTTTCATCTTTATAACTCAGATTAATCACAGGGGAGGCATGTTTTATGTCCTCAGGATTTGACAGTGTTCTCTGTGTCATCCGCCTGTATGTTTCCTGCTCTTCCACCATTGACTGAGGTCATCTTTTTCTTTATTAGATGGTGGAAGAACTACAAGGAGAACTTGTCTGGTTTTCTTCTCTGCTCTTCGGGGAGAAATCTGTTTCTCTGTCAACAATTGAACTTTAGATTTTTGGTGTACCAAAATGACCTTCCAGTCTATATTCATTGGGAACAATTACTTTACATTCAACAGTATGTCATGTTGTACATGTGACAACCACAGTCCACTGTGAAAAAGCAACAAAGCAAAGTTTTCCACCAAATGAGCTCCGGTTCTTGAACCTGTTCTGTTCAAGATTCTTGGAACGCTGGTGCTTCTAGCTAACATTTCAATCTGTTTTGAGCAGAGCCATTGTTTTTGTAATTACTTCATCGACGCACCTTAGGTCAAGCAAAACCTGCTATTTTTGGTTCCAGCTGGGAACCAACTTTTTCAGGTTCTGAGCCAATTTTGGTCCAAATGCTCAGAACAAAATTAGGTGCACAAACAGGAATGGAACTGGTTCTATGTTAGGGAATAAAAGTCTTCAATGACAACAATGAAGAATGAACCATCAGACAGCAGCACTGCTGAGTAAGATAATGAGGACTGAGCCACTTGAAGCCAACTGACCTAGTTTGCAGTCTTGCATTATGGACTGTGGACTGGATGGCAGCTCAAACCAAATGTTGGTTCCCATGACAAGGGAAGGCTTAAAAATATTAAGAGCTAATTAGATGATTGACAAAAAAATCATTTCCAACTATTTTGAGTACTCAGAGGTCCAATTTGTGAGAAAGTTGATTTTTGAGTCTGATTCCCAACTCGTCAAATACCGGCACGTCGGGTTGTTGGCTCAAGCTAAATGTGAATATTCACTCCGTACTCCTCTAGGATAGCAAATATTTATTATCCTTGGGTTTTGGAATTTCTGACATTTCATAGACTAAACTGTTATAAAGTAAGAAATTAATCTATAATAATCAGGAAGCCAATGAAAAGTTTTTAGAAGATAAACCAAAGTAAAACAACCAATGGCAACAGGAAAGTGGGGCAGGCAGCCAAGGTGGATGCAAACGAGACAGAGTGGAAATGGGCCAGTGTATATACTGCAAGACTAATGAAGGAAATGGGGAACAGGTGAGCAGGTGATGGGAATGGCGAGGAGAAGGGTTACTGCAGGGCAGGAGGGAGTGGCTGGATCTGAAATTATAGGAGAAGTAAGTATATGGGATGGAAAACAGAGCAGGCAACAGAATGACGAGTAGGAGGTGGCTGAAGTTGTGACTTTCTGTGGCGCTGCACCATGTTGTTTTTGTCTTGTGAGTCTGTGTGTTTGGTATCATGGCACAGCATGTGTCCTGGAGACACCTACTGTAGCGGGGAACTACGACGGCGATTTACAGTACAGCTGCAGATGTTTACGTGTATTTATATTAAAGTGATCACATCACAAATGTGAGAAACGCCAAAATGCTTCAGAGGTCCTTAGTTGAGATCAAAATGAAAGCAGAGTTTAAAGATGGGTAGGGTTCAACCCAAGGTAACAATGCAGTAATGACTCAGTAACATGTTGACAGCTGATCCCTTTGCAAGATGGTCACTAGCTTTGTATTGCTACAACACCAAGCACGGATGTTTGTCCAAAAATTTTACACGGAAATTTATAAAAGCTGATTTTATGGGTTGTTAGTATTCACATCGCTGTGGGAACATTCTTGTGGGGGGAACAAATATTCAGACGGACGTCGATGTCAGCGGATTTCTGATCAATCGCATTGCACTGGTGGGAAACGGCTTTAATCCCTTACCCTAACCATAAGCTTCCTGGGTTTGATGTCTGGAATATTTCGTCCCTATGACTGGATTAACGTCAACTTTCCATCGCCATCCTCGGAAGGAAAAACTAAGGGTTGCTGCTTAGGGTTCACTGCTGAGAAGTCATATAAATGGACTGAGTACACCCCCAGGACCGACTAGACGCCCATCTTCATTTCAGGAATTCAGAAGTTTTTTGTTCGTTTTATCCTGTGAGCTTTTCTCAGCTGGAAATCAATCCGACTTCCACTAACTTTGAGTCATAAACCTGCCTTTCAACCCTATAGGATACATTTTCCCCTTTCTTTTGTGCTTTATCAAAGGATCCTCACTCTCTCGCGCAGGTTATTGAACCATTCAAACTTGCTCACAGTAATTCAAGATTCATAGATTACACCTAGATTATGCCGGACGACTTCTTCACACAATCTCTCTGCAGATATAGTTTTACATGCATTGATTGGCAGATTGCTCGCAGGATAGGGTATCAAGCGTCCTCGAATCTCCTGTCACTGAGAGCCAACTGAGGGAGCTACTGTCTGTTCCAGTGTCTGGCTTAGTCATCAGAGGATGAGTATGAAAGCCTGATTGTAACTGAAGAATGCGGCTAAGCGGAGCTGTGTGGCGTGCCGTAGGATGATGAATGGAGTGACATCCTGGGGAGCGGATGAGCAGACAGACGGTGGATGTCTGGAGTTGGGGCACTTGTCTACCCACCAGACCCCTAAAAATCTATCCTCTGCAGACCTCTTCTCACTGCTGATGCTGATGATTTCAGATACATAAGGTGGGATCAGTGGGTGTTCAGATAGGCAGAAAGAGGTATTGTTGTTATGTAACCTTAACTGCTGCAGTCCACAACCCAGATGCAAAATATCAGTATCCAAGAACTCGCTACCTTTATGTATGTATGAGCGTTCTGTTGTGTTTCCATGTACATATGCTTCTAATTGTGCTCATGTGTATGCCCATGTGTGTGTTTGTGTGATACGACACAGGAGGCTTTAGCGTGATGCGTCTCATCTGGTCTCAGAGATCATTAGGCTCCTGTTCAGTGGGTCCGGGGGGAAAAGAAGAGGCCATTACGGTTCACAGGGATCATCACTCGCCCCCAAACTACTGATCCAACTAACACATCATCATCGCTCTGGCTGCAGACGCTGCTGTTCAGACACACAAGAACCAGAACATTAGAGCGCACTGTAGGTTTTCAGTTGATTTATCCTCTATAGAGACTTGGATGAGAGGTAGTATGATGAGAAGTATTTTACCCAGCAATTGAAACATTGAAAACTGGAACTGCTAATAGCTAATTCTGCATACTTTTAATAGTGCCAATTTGCCAAAATGTAAAAAAAATAATATTGTGTCATAAAAAGGAACCCACAGAAGTGCTCATTGAATCCATAACAATATTGTTCTTCCTGTTAACGTCCCCCTAATCATTATGGGAAGAGTAGTCGTAAAACTTAGAACATGATCATTCCCTGAAGAGACGTAAGTATATTTATATTTTTGTCATTACCAGCATGGTTCTTACAGTATTTTCCTCAAACAATGACAAACACTTTCATGCACTCACATATAGATACCCTGCATCAAAAAAACATAAGGCCTAAGGTTGTCAGAGGTGTTGATACTTTGATATTTTTTCAATACTGAGTGTTTAAACAAGACGATAAATGCATTTTATAGTATTGACATATGGAAGCTATGAAAAAAAACATATCTACAATTAGATTTTTTAACATTGGACCTATCGAAAGGGGTATCAGACATCATTTTTTAAACTAGTACTACTCAAAGGTTAAAATTTTGGTATCATGACAAGACACAAAAAAACCTCAAACAATCATAAACTGCATAAAACTATTTACTGTATTAAAACGTATCAAATTGGTGGCATTTCTGACTCCCCAGACTTGTTCTGAATATAACAATGTACTGCTAAGACGTGTGATGACTCATTTATAAGCCTATAAAGATGAAGGTCAGCAGAAATGCCTGAGTTTCTAGCAGTTAATCTGAATACTGTCAAAAAACAACAATGTCAAAAAGTGTCTATTGTTGAAAAAACTATCCAGGCAGTTAATAGTTAATAGCAGTTTTGTTTCTAAGGAAGATGCAGTCATTATCAAATTAGATTCAGATGGCTGGTTACAGTCACAGGGCACGTACACACACACACACACACACACACACACACACACACACACAGAAGGTAGTGTATACACAGAGCCATGACGTTCAGGCAGCACACGCACAGACTCCATCCAGTCCAATGACAGTTCAAAGGAGAGGTGAATAGGAGTTAATAGAGATGAATCGCGTGGCGTCCGCTCCTTGTGGCTGCTCGTCATCACTGACGCATCCCAGGCTCCGTACCCACGTCTCCATGTCTTCATCACGCCGACGCATGGACAGCTCTGTCTCCATATAGTGAACTCCCATCCCTCCCACTCTCGCTCTCTCTCTCACTCTCTCTCTCTCTCTCCTGTGGCTGGTTTGCATTATATTCTCCTTAGAGCAAAATGGGATCTTTCAGTCTGCGCTACAGTCGACTGGCCTGTATCAAAGGCGCTGCATGCTCTAAAACCCCGACGGCAGTTTGATCATTCTTTTCTTTTTCTTCCATTTCCATCGTTAAAGGGGGTATTTCTGCTGGGTGGCCTGGATGTAAATGCTCTTGGATCATCTCCTGAGTTACAGCGCAGGTTTTAATGGAGCCAGTAAATATATAGCTTACAGTTTTAGAGGAATAAATGTCATGGCCATGAAGAGCGTCCAAGGAGTCTTGACACACACACACACACACACACACACACACACACAACCACACCGATCACCTATGAAAACACACATGCAGCACACTAAAAGTGTGACGCATAAGCTAAGTAACATTGACCGTGAATGGACAGAGGAATAAGAAGAGAATTTAATGCACCTTGCACTTAACATGAGCCGTTATGTTTTAGGGTTTCTTTTTGATCCGTCCCATTGGAGACTTTTCACTAATGTGCGATATAGCCACGAGTTTGAGCCGAGGCAAATGGTATTTGCAGACAATTCATGGGTTTCGGTTTAACCTGTTTGGAGAACGAGGTTCGCCACAAACGACAGCGCCAGAAACTGGTACTTTTTTTGTTCTTTTTAGTGCTGGAAAATCGATTAATTTGACCGTTTTTTGATTGAAAACGTGTCCTGACGGAGGAAACCCATAAGCTGTTTATTTGACCGATGTCCTGCCTGCTAACAGTAGACAGATTTTCTTCTGTCATCCTGCAGGTTGAGAGGTGACAGAAGCTCCCTGAGGGGATTAACCGAGGCTCTGTTAAAAGTGTGATAAAGATTTTATTTCCCTGTTTCAGAAGAGAGAGAGAGAAAAAGGGAGTTTTTTAGTTTCAGCTTGGCCCTCGAATTCCTCTCCCAAAATGCTTCTGGATTTTATTTCCCACTCTGATTTTAATGGCTGGTGAATATAAAGGATGGATATGGGCTTTCGGGTGGATTCCAAAAGGGGAATGTGAACTCCTCTGTTTCTGTTTCCTGTGGCCTACTGTGCCAATAAGTATGAACAAACCTCTCTCTCTCTTTTTTAAGGAGACTCTGCCCTCCACAGTTGTCAATGTGTTTTCATTTCCAGGAGGTTTAACAGACTGAAAAGCTTTCCACACAAACGCTCGTGGAAGTTTCTTTACGTGGTTTACCAAAACAATGCGCTCTGTGCATCTTTCATTATCATCGTCAGGGTCGAGCGATTCTCGTCAAATTATGAAGTGATATTTGACAGCTGGACGCGATTACGTGTTCGGAGACGGTAAAATTGATACTGTAAGAATTCATTTAGATTCCTTTTAATGCCAAAGGGTGTCCATCTGCAAGCGTGTATCGTGCATGTTCCTCGCCGGCTGTCAAGGATTCCTCGAATGAAAAATGACCGTGGAGGTAAATGAGCTGTGAGGTATCGGCTTTGAAGCAGATTCAGCTCTGGATTGATGTGGTGTGACTCCTAAACTCACTGTTTTTTTGGATCCTCTCCCACCTTTTGTCTCTGGTTCTGTTCCATTTCAGTGGAGCACTTTTAATACATACAAGGTGACCTAGATGTAGCACCTCACCTTTTTTAAAAGAGGTCATCCAATCAGCAGACATTAAGATATTACTGCAGACTGTCAAAAAATATGTGAGGAGTGATGAGCGGACAGCTTCGAGGTGCTAAACACCGCGACTCTTTATGTATCTCACCAAACTAGGCCGGATAAATAAAAGATGGAGCTGAAGATTTGTGGCTCTCTCTACCGTCGGAGCATAAAAGTTTAATTGACAATTTAACATTAAATAATGCGTCGGACGAGGGTGAAGCGTTACCTTCATCAGGTTTGGCACATAAAAAGTTTGGCAGCTGCTGACGTCAGACTGAATAACACTCAGTGGCGTTGTGTGTCAGCGTGAGCGCAGGATTCATTGGTGATGCACAGACGGGCTCGTTTTATTTTCTTGCCCAAAACAGCTTGAACGTATGGAGAAGTCATCTCTGAGACTTAAAAATGCACTTCACTATCGAGCTCTGTAAAGTCTAGCCATTTCTCCAGTTGGCCGAAGACAAACTAGATGGCGTCTTTGCTCGCGTCACGACCGATTATGTCTCGTTCGACGGCTGGATTTTGTAGCACTGTTTGAATTTTGTTGGCGATTGAAACCTGAGCCTGCCACATCAGATATGGTGGTTAGATGTCTGTCACAAATGGTAAGATCTTTCCTCTGACACATTTTTTTCATCATCGATAAAGCTTTGTACTGTGCAGCATATGAAAAAATACTACAGTGCAACTTTTTAACCATATGTGAATCAGTGCCAGGGCTGAGGCTTAACATTTTCACCACAACCCAGAACTGACTGAAAAATGAATTTAACTGCCCTGAAGTGATGCTAAACTGGAGGGCTGCAACCAACAAAACATTTCATTATTTTCTTCCAGTTATTTTCATGAAAAAAATTCAGATTAATGCTCGTCTCAGTGTACCAGAGCCCAGTGACGTCTTCAAACTGCTTCTTTTGTCCAACCAACAGTCCAAAGACTCTTAATTTGTTGCTTTGTCATCTGTGATGGTAAATGAAGAGTTAATAACAGTTAGATTACTCTACTGCACAATAGCTGCAAGCAACCACACACACCAAGGGTATGAGTTTAAATTCAGGTCGACTCTGAGTGAATTCAGCACTCACCTGAGACTCCAGTTCTCTCTCTTCATGTTCCTCTGAACAGGAACTCTCACTCCTTAGCTGTGTTAGCTCCATTAGCTATGTTAGCTGCTAGCTCCCTCAGCCAAACACAGCAGGACTCTGCTGCCCACAGGCTGCTAACAGCTAACAGCTAACTAGCTCTCCTCCTGGCCGTTTGGATTTGTTTACAATATATTATCAGGGAAATAAATCCGGTGCATGAGCGGTTGACGCTCTGTTATTGTCACCACTTGGTTCAGTTTGTCATTTGTTAAGCGATAATTATGTAAATACAAGAATCCCTTTTGTCCCAAAGGTTTCCGCGTCGTCCCCAGTATGACTGGACACCATTATTCTCCAGCCCTGGTCTGTGCATGCACTTGTGTTTCTGCAGTGTCTTTATCTGTATCTGCACACATTTGTTAGCATTTCTATGAGCCTGCCTCTTTTGTAATGTGCGTGTCAGTGGAGTTGCTCTTGCCATAAACCAACACTAAGTCTCTCTCGCTCTGTTGTACGTAGAGCCTTGTCTAACAGAGGAGCTGTGATTAATGACCACTCAGCCTCTAATGAAAGCATGTAAAAGCAAAGGAAGTATTTCAACATGGCACGGCACAAGGCGGGAGCCAGGACCGGGTGGCTGCGTTCAAGCTCAAAAAAAAGAAAGGAGAAAAAAACACTGTCCTCACTGGGGACCATATTTCACTAATGTTTGACCTGCAGTTACTCATTAGCCCTTTTCAACTCGCTTTTGTAAAGCTGTTTGTTGTCCTTGGAGTCTATTAGGCCGCCATCATCATCTCCAAAGCATGACAAACACGTAGTGCGTTGCTACGTTGTGCAGAGGTAAAAAAAAACAGGAAGAGAAGAGAGCGTGCATTAGGTTTGTTGGACGAGGTGTATTTGTCATACTTTTCTTTTGTATTCGTTTAGCTGCTTGCCCTGTAATAGAATTTAATTATGAGTAACCGTGTCACCAGAGTTTCTTCTATTGCTCTGAAATATAATCAATAAACCCATTTATCGCCTAATATGGAGGAAGTAAGGAAGTAGTTTATTTTGTTTTATAAAAGTCTGTGTGTGTGTGTGTGTGTGTGTGTGTTTGCTTTGGTGCCTGAATGCAAACATTTGCTTGTTCCAGCATCTAAAAATTGTGTTGTTTTTCTGTTTTTTTTAACTTCGTGAATAAAATACCTTTGTATCTTAGTCAAATCAAGCAATTTTAAGATGTCAACATGTTTTATTATTATTCTTATTGTTATTTTGGACATTTTATAAACCCAAAGGTTCTGTAATTGATTAATGAATGATGAAATAATCATCAGTTGAGTGCACATTTGGCTGTATATGGTGCATCAGTATTTTCAGAGACGTGGCCACCGCGGTGCGAGTCTGGCTCGCCCTGGTTACATGTGGCAGGCCATTAGTGGGGCACTCTGACTGAATAAACAGCCATCAGAAGCACGCTGTGGACTGGGTCGTCTGCAGCTGCACTCGTCCCCACAACAAGCCAAGAATGTCCGATATAGCTCGTAGGCACCGCGAAAACTGCAGCTTCAGTCTGGCCCCGGCTTCGGCCTGGCACGGCGAAAGTGCTCTGATGTCACACCCCCGCTGAACGATGGATGGAGGACGAGCCGAAAAAAGAGAGGACGACGGTTTGTGCTGCGGGAAAGCTCCATGATGAAATCCTCCTTTCTTGCAGCACCACGAGGCGACTTGTGTTGATTCGTGCTCAAAGCTGCTGGACGCGTTCGGCGTAATTTGTCAAAGATCGGCGGCGGCGGAGGTAAAGACAGGTGGGGTCTGCGCGGTTTGTAGTGCAGCTGAGTTATTATGGTGCAGAGACAACCAGACACATGCATATTTTAGATGAGGCCAGTATCAGAGATGAGGGAGGGAGGGGGGGGGGAGGCTGGTAATCGGGACAGATTGTGTGCTTTGGCTGAGGTGCAGGGTGCTGCTGGGTAGGGAGAGGGGGAGCATATGGGCTGAATTCTGAGGGGTCTTGGCCCACCTTAATATGGTGGGCACGCAAAAGACGGCCCCCTGAAGACATGCAGGCAATGCCAGGAATCTTAAGCCACGTAGTCGTGCCAACAGCCTGCTATTGAAATCCTCCCCGCTGCCTTGGCTACAACATCGCATCTTATCCCCTCACATCCACTCTCCTCCAACCGTCTTTCTACCCCTTCATTTCGTCTCTGTGCACTTCTTCAAAGTGGACCCCTCTGGTGATTAATCCATTTGAATAAGTATCTCTTTCCAGAGGACAAGATGAGCTAAGTGGCCACAGGGGCACAAGATGTGAGTGGAAAACCGAACCCAACTGGCTGTGATTGGCTGAAATCATACGTGGCACAGTCTGAAGTAGAAGCGCTGGCCGCGGCTCTCGTATCCGCATGCAGAAAAAAAAAAAAAACACCCATACAGTTGAAAGAAAAGACCGGAGGGAAGCGTTTTAATATCTTTAATGTGATGCTGTGGTTGGTGCTTGTTGACATCAGTGACCAGACGCTGCATAACTGTTTTTATACTCCGCGGGACGCTTTGTTTCTGTAATGACGACGTAGGCATCAGCGCCCGTGGCGTGGCTGTTTGCGTGTTTGATCAGACATCTTTATGTGTGCACGTGCTTGTATTTATATGTTTATCCTGTAATAAAACGAGAAGGATGAAATGCTCACTCAGCAGAATTGGAGTTGAGTCGGTCCGTCCAGCCGGTGACTCATCTCATACCCGTCTGCCAATAGCCGCAGCAAACACGTTTCGTCATGCGTGCGGGAAATGATAGAAAACAGCGTCTAACATAGAATAACGTCATAGGTCACAGCATCGATGTGCCTTTTATTCAATGAGGTTTTCTAACCTCAAAGACGAGACACAGGCCGTCATCACTTTTGCCATCCCTGCGTTTATTAAAATTTCATGGAAATGGCTTCGAGGCAGGCTGAGAGTCCGTGCCACGGGGGGAGGGAACAGAGAGCGAAATGAAGTTGACTGTGCAGCTTTTAAAATGATCTTAATGGTCTGTGGGGTCAAAACACAGGGACAGATCTTTGGGCGTTTTCCAATTTTACTCGGTGTCGTCAAAGGCGCTAGAGAAGTGATTTTTCAAATTCTGGGTGAGACCGATGGGCTCATGTCAGGACAGATTTGTTCTTATGGGTGACTTAAGAAGTCTTGTCACAGTCGCCAGTGTTCTCGTATTTGAAATTAAATGCAGCCCGAGCAGTCCAGACTTGTCAGACGAGTCGTTTAAAGACATTCTTCGTTCTACTCGGGGGAAGAAAACACTTGTTTCACCTAAGAATTATAATCTTTGGAGTCTTTTATTACCCAATATATTACAGAGATCAAGTAAATTCAAGGTAATTAAATACATTTAATACAAAACTAGAAAGGCACTCAGTAGAGTGTATACCTCCGCCAAGGCCCCTTTAAAGTAGTCAAGCCTTATCTGATCTCAAATAAAACATCTTTAAATTCGCTAGATCCGGATTTATATCTGGAACTGCATCAGACTGTATTCACTCAGAGACGCCAGCCTGATTCTTCTCGTTAAGATCCACTTCTGCCTGAGAATTTAACAAAAATGTTGAGAAAACTTGCAATTTTTTCACAGAAATCCTGGATCTGTCCCTTTATGTGGATCGGCACCGAAACCTAATGGAGTCCATTCTGGCTCAAGTCCCATCCTCCAACTGAATTTTGACGAAATCTCTTCAGTAGTGTTTGTGTAATTCTGCTGACAAACCAACAGACAGACAGACAGACAGGTGAAAACATAACCTCTTCAGGTAATAAATATTCTGTTCATGTTTGGGCGAGGAGGAAGTTTGACACTGTACGTCAGAGTGTCCAGATTACTCCTGGTGTCTCCTCCATCAGGGTGCGAGTGTCCTTATGAACGGTTATTGCTCTTGATGGCGGCACCTTGCATGGCAGCTTCAGCCACAATGAATGTGAATGATGACGGTGTTGTACAGCACTTACAGTCCATTTATCATTTCGTCTTCATCATCATCATCATCATCATCATCATCATCACGTGACAGGTCACTGAAAGCTTCTCTTGTCTTTTTTGGGAAAGTTACACTCTTTCTCTCAGAGCAGCATCTTAATGCAAGTCGCTGTCCAGGGGAGCCTGTGTCATGTGTGTTTTGGTGGTAAGTTAACATACTTTGTAATATCCTCTCATCCAAATGATGATTGTTTAGGTCGTTATAAGTCTTCTAATATGACTGCTACATATGTTTTTTCCTGCCAGCAGAATGTGAAGCTCCGTGGTGACACTTTTTACTCTTTGGTGACGTTTTTTGTAAATGAACTCAGAGTGGAGCTTGCGTCAAATAATTAAGGGGAAGTTCTATTGATTATTCTTTTGATCAAATTTTAGGAACGTGCACCTCCTGATGTGCAGGTGGCCTTCAGTTAAAACTAGCGACATACAGTTGACCCTTTGGGCTAGAATTTGGGCCGAATGCCGACCCATAGCGTCGGTGTTTGACAGGGTGTTGGAGGAAGATTCCTGAGGATGTTTTTAATTCAACTGGTTATGCAATCAACACCTTGTTATTTCTCTTTTAGAAATTTGAGAACGCTTTTTTTGTCTTCTTTTGCGTGTTCTGTCTCTAACTTATGTTTTGATTTTGACTTGAAACATTTGTCCTTGCAGACTTCACGTACGGGTGAGAGAGGTTTAGGATCAGAACATTTCTGTGTTGATATCTTCAGGTCCAGCACGTTAGGTCATGTCTGGAGAAATTCATAGCCTGAACTAATGAAGGGATTTGACTCGATGATGCTTTGGTGCATGAAGTCCCTGAGTTTATTTGTCGCAATGAGAAGAAAGTTGCCTCAGCTGTTGGAGTTTGTACTGATAGTCTCTTGGATGTGTAACCACCAGAGACAGAAATCATTTATCCAAACAATTTTATGCACAACAGCAATTTTTACTCAAAATATTTACCAGCAAATAATCAGGAAACATTATGCCTGTGTATGTATGTAGCTGGGTCTCCTGTCAGTGTGCAGGGGGATGACACGTGGCTGGCTGCACAAATGTGATACTGATAAAACAAAACAGACGCCTCAGAGCTCTGACACCGTATTAGATATTTCCACTGTACGCTCTTATATAAGTCCTTCAGAGATTGTTTTAAAAGGAACACCCAAGAATTTTTCAGGCAGGCTTTCGTAGCCCAGAGGAGACGTGGGGTTTTGGCTGGTGTTTTCCTCGGCTCAAATCGCTTACTGTGCCCGAGTGGTGGTGTCTGGGCAGAACCGAGCTGGTTCCCATTTAGAGACAGTGGCTGGCTCCGGCCTGTAATTCGCAGAAGGGGAAACAAATTGCTCTCTGGTCTCTGTCTCTGCTCGGGGCCAGTTTATTTCATGCTACTTTGGCTCTGCCATTCTTTTCCTTTGCGTGTGTCATCCTTCCAACTATTTCAAACACTTTCGAGGGCCATTACCACGAGCTTCTCTCTCAGGAGGGCTGACGGGTGGGGCTGGCTGGTTGCTTGGCTCGCTGGTTGGTAGAAAACATGTGCCTCAAAACATACACGCCACACCCTCTTGCTCAAAGCGCTGCATTGCTCTGTAATGGCAGCTCAGTCGTCACAGCGCTCATCAGGAGATTTGTCTTTAGCTGCTCGGTAGCTATTACTTCAGTGACATCATTATTAGCCCGGCAGGAAACAGAAAGGGCACAAGAAAGAGAAGAGAAGAGAAAGAAGTAAGAATCATCATGGGTCCCCCCCGCCTATCTGTCTGCGTCTTCTGCTCCGTCAGCCGGGCTCAGATCTTCTCTGGTCCGGTGTCAGGAACCACAACAAGGACCGGAGCAGCAGCAGCAGTGAGGAGCAGTTACCCCGGTGGCCTCTATTTCTGCAGCAGATCACTCAGCAAGCATTTTTTCAATCACATATCAAAGGGCTCGGAGGGATTAGTCTTAAACTTCACATTAGAATAAACTGACTGCTCTTTTAGCTCGCTGCTAGAAAAACTCTGAAAACTATGGAAGGCTTTATAGTCTCTGTTGGTGACGGAGATGTAAAGGGAGCAGACGTAAACAGATGATGGAGACATACAGAGGTTTCACACACCAACAGATGTTTATGAAGAACAAACAAGTGTGTGTACAAGTTTCTCTGTTAAACTGTGAGTTGTACTTACTGTGCCGCAGTGGTTCTCAAACTTCTTCACCTCAATTTAACGACATTGTGACCCAGGGCCCGTCTCATAAGGCGTTTTATGTCAGAAATGGTATGAAACTAAAATAGTCAAACATTTTGTCTTTGGATTAAAGTGGTAATTTTACTACTTTTAGTTATTTCCCCTTTTTGGTTGGGATCCCTTCGAGGCCCCTCAAGGACCCTCGAGAAAGAAAAAGAAACTTACGTTGACTCAGTAGGAAACAGGAAATGATGAATGATCTCTGATGGTAAAGTCTGTTGTTTCATTGAAGCACCTGATGACGCTGATTTTAAAGTCAGTGCTGCATAACCTCGTAACAAAGCTGCGCAGAGATGATGTTCACTGTGAGTGATTACAAACTCGACCAAGTTTGGTTTGAATATTATGCAGGTCTGGAGTGTTTTATTTAAAAGTGGGCGAAAACATTTATATGGTTCACGACACAACTTACTCAGGGTGACAGTAGATGTCTGCCTGGCATCATTTCTACCTGCTGTCACGTCTCCGTTATTGACTAAATGAAGGACTAAACTCATATTTTGACCTGTGGTGTTGGAAGCTGCTAATCTGAGGAAAAAGGAAAAGATCCAGTCGTCTTTGTGACAGCGGCACCGACAATAATACCAACGCTGGTGGTGGCAACAGAGGCCTGTCTGTTACCACTTTAAATGAAATACCGTCACTTATGCTGTTTACTTTGAAGGCAAAGACATGGTGTCACTGTGTTCTCGTTTATGCTGAAGATATCCTAAAGATGTCAGTCCAGCGTCTTTGTTGTTGTTCGTCTTTGTTGTCAAAGACTCCCACTGAAGGGCCAGAATAACCGTTGTTTTTTAGATGTCCTCTCAACGTTCACTGTTGATGTCAAACCAGGTTTAAAATTAAAGTTTTTACAATCTCTTCAACTTCAGTTACAGACGTATAAAACACTTCATGTAGTTCAAAATAAAGTTTTTTTATGACGGCCCAGTTTTACTCCATGCAGCAAAAGTTACAGGGTGTAATCTCATTCAGTAAAGCTGATCGATCGCTCATCTGGTAGAGCACATGCCCCACGGCCCGAGGTAAAGGTTGAAGGTTTGATTCCACCCCGAGCTTTTGGTTCCCTGGCGTAAAAACTGCGCCTTCATAAAACCTTTTGATTTTGAACCACATGAGGTTGTCCTTCAGAGGTCTGTAATTGAAGTTGACAAGATGACGTTGTAAAAACTTTCATATTGAAGCCTGTAAAGATGTCACTCAGACATCAACGTCTAAAAAAGACTCTGCTCTTCAGCCGGTCGAGTCTTTTCAGCCTCGACAAAAACATGTTTTGCTCTGTGGGAACCGACATAAATGCCACCAACATTACATTTAGTCTTCTGGCAGAAGTACAAAAGAGGTAGAGTCCAAGACACGGCAGATTGTTGTGAAGCCTTCGAGAAATTAGTGCTTCAACACTCAAAACTCCAGGTTCCACCTTACGCAAGAGACACGAGACTGTCAGACGCATGAAATAAGCAATTGCTGTAAGAGCATATTAGGTAAGTAAGTACTCACAGAAGAGGTAGTGTCCTCAAGCGTATTTAAGACAAGTTTAAGTATATAGATAAGTTCCCATTCCACACTGAGGCACCAGACAGGAGAGGTTTGGATTATCCAAAGCCGGGCCTAAACATAACTGTGACCTCAACCATAAAACTGCTCTTAACACTCAAAAAGGACCCGAACACGACGTCCTCGTGTCCCAAAATTGTCCTCGCTCTCAGTGTCTGCAAGTCAAATCGGTCCTCACAGAGATAAAAGCACACACACACACACACACACACACACACACACACACACACACACACACACACACAGGCCATATCATGAGACGTGTCAGCCCAGTGTGCAGTAAACATATTACTGAAGGCACTTATCCCCACACTCCTGTTTCATGTTCACACACGTGTCCTACATGTTGTGCATCTGGTTTGTGTTTATTTAGATGCCCCTGGCTGTCTCACCGCCCCCCCGCCCCCTTCCCGTCTCTCTCGCTCTCTCTCTCTCGTTCGCTCGTCTCTTCCTGAGTGTACAGCGAGTGATTTCTAGGACTTTCTGCATCCTGTTTGCCGGAGGGGGATGTGGAGCCTCTGGCTGATTAGAGGAAGCCCCATATCGGATTGCACCCCACCACCACCACCACCACCACCCCACACACCTCCTTTCTGTGCTGCAGCCCCAGGTTTAATACCTTTTATACCTCAGCCTCCCCATCACAGACCTGTGCTGTAAATCTCTCCCCCATCATCCACCCAAGACCTGCAGAGGGAAGCTGGAGCTCTCAGTGGACTGCAAACACATAAATGTTAGAGGTCAGATGGAAAAGTCCGCAGAGAATATTAGTTTTTTGCTTAAAATTGATAGCACAATCTCAAGGTACTTCTGGAGTGAATGTTTCATTGTGGAGTGATACTCTTTATATACCAGGCACAGTGTTTAACCATGATTCAACCAGGAGAGCTCCCAAGACCTGGCCAAGACAGTCAGCGGCATATAACTCCAAACACCGTTACAGACAAAAGAAAGCATTCACGCGTTTCTAAAAGAGAAATTACAAGGTGTTAATTGTGTAACCAGGTAACTTAAAAACATCCTAAGAAATCTTCCTCAACACCGTGTCAAACATCAACGCTATGGGTCGGTATTGGTCCCAAATTCTAGCCCAAAGCGTCAACTGTCTTTCTCCAGAATCACCTTTCTTATTTTTAACTGCAAAAGCCTGAAATAAGGTGCCAGCTGGCAGGAGATGGATCCATAGAGAGCTGGTTCCTGGTCAGAAAATAACACTGTCATTAAGAACAACTCACAGGACTTGCTGTCGGCTATATTTTGTCATTTCCAGTTAAGAAACATCAAAGTACCATAATTTTATATGTGAGTTTTAGTGTGTTTAAAGAGCACAAACATCACCCGTGTTTAACTTGAATGGTCTGCAGTCTGATCTGAGTGTACAGGTGTTTACGAGACGTAACAGGAGTAACACATTTTAATGCTTTCAGTGCAGACAGAGAGAGTCTGATGTTTGATTTTTGAAGCTATATGCACGCGATGTTGCACAAACACTCGTGATACCTTTTTGTCCCGGACGTGTCCAGACACACCTTTTGCACCTTTTGAACATGAACACTCATACACACTCCAGCACAAATCCACTTAACTCATTCCCTCTCACACACTCATCCACTCAAGCTTTGCATGACAGTTATGGTGAAGCCTCACGCGGTTCAACTGTAACACCTCGGCGATCCGTCCCCTAATAAGATTCAGCTTTACTGTACGCCACAGCTCTATGATAAATTAGTTCTTCCAGGCTTCAGTGTCTCTTGCTGCCAGCAGGAGCTCTGAGCCAGTGTTCAGTCATCAGATAGTGAGTAATACTGAGAGAGCTCATTGTGCAGAACAAAAGGCGTTGCCCGCTCTCTCTCTCTGCTGATGTACACTACATTTCCGACAGGAGCCAATAGGAATATTGAGATATGATTTAATGTCTTCTTTCATGAGCTGCTGAGGTCCGTGTCCAAAAAAGAATTGCTTTTCGAACCCACTCGAGACTTGAAGATAAGTTACATTTTCATCACAGTGGGATGGAGAATTCAAAGCTGAGAATGAATGGTGTAATATTTCGAGTTTCTGCGACATCGAGAAAAAAAAGACTGAAAGACTCCGACTCTCCAATAAAAGCTGGCTAATCTGTCTGCTGTAGTATTCGCTTTGATGCCGCTGACTTCATAGCTTTTTTTAAGCGCAAAGATTATGTGTTTCATAGCCCAACTTCAGAGAGAAGGAGATGTTAAGTGGCTGTACACATTTCTGTGTCCCTGATTAAAATCTACTAATGTGGTTTTGGTCTCTGTATTTGAGAGCTGAGAACATGATGCCGGGGAAATCCACATGAAGGGGTCACCGCCCACATCGCATGTTAAAAAGCAACAAATGAGACGCGACCGTCGCATCGAGTCGCTTCCTTTTAATTCTGAGGAATTAAAGCCGTAAATTTAACCTGTTTTTAATTACAGCGTGAACAATCTCCACCTCGCAATCGGAATTTCCTCGGTCGGATTCTCACTTCTGCTCCTCACCACGAAGAGTTAACCCACAACCTAAAATAAACTGACAAATCTGACCTAGATTATAAGAAGCCAATCTATCTAATTAATCTTTCCAGAGGCTTAAGGGCGGGGAAATAAATAGGCCTACATGTTGCGGCGAATTCTGTTTACGTCAATCTCCCACCTGCCATTACAACATCTGTCTGTCATGGCTGCCAGTTAGCCTCCAGCTCCCCTCTTTCATGCAATTAAACAATTACCACGATTTAACCTTCTCTCGTGTGCAGAGGCGCTCATTTGTAGAATTAAGGGAGTTTTCTTCCATCCCTGCTCGTTTCATTCTTCTCTTCGGGGGAATCAGCAGATTTAGTTTTACTGCGGGCCTCGTCTCAGCCAAAGTGCGGCCTGAGCAACAATTTGACTGTTTTGCTCCATTTGCAGTTAAATAAATGGGGGTACACTGAGCCAAAGTGAGTGTCAGCAGCACCCAGCATGGGGGAGCGTGCAGGCGTGGAGCATGTGATTGGAATATATGGCTCAGGCGGCGTGCCGGATGCTCGAGGTCTCATCAAGCCTGTGTAAATGTTTACCCTGCACACAGTTTCCATTTCAGCTCGCGGCCCAGCATCACCTTACCACTTAGTGGTTCGTAGGTTTCAGTTCTGTCAACGCTATCGTCTCGCAGCTGGCGCGGACTGGAGGTAACGGCAGCGAAGGCCGGGGTTTTGTTGCCAGAGCTTCTGATGACATTGACTTTTGCGTAAGCAAGGTCTCCAGCCCGCTATTTACCTTGTCTCACTACATTACCTCATTTGTGAATTAATGGCTGGGTGGGCACGGATCACGGTGTCCCCGAGTCATTAGCAGAGAAAGGTAAATTGCAGATTACATGGGCTCTGTTTTGTTTTCCGCAATCTTCTGGTAAAGTTTTTAGTGTCAGATGGCGGAGAGAGGTCCTGGAAAGGCGAGCGTCATACGATCCCGACTGCTTTAAAACAAATACAACATAATGTGATAAACTGCGAATCCTTTTTCACATATGCTCAAGTGAAAACAGTATCAACACAATATAATACATGTTTAACCAACCAAGTCATCAGGAAAAAAAGAACGTTAGCGGTACCAACTGCAGCAACTGTGCTGCTGGACTTCGGTTAAATATCAGGGGTCACGTGCCATCAAATACATCGAACTGCAGGACTGTCATGTACAAAATTAGCAATCACAATGTAACGTTAGCTAGCCAGCTAGTTCGCTACCAAGACATCGGCAAATTAGTCGCAACAATTTCATGCTTGTTATAAAGAAAAAGGACTGTAACACATTGAAATGAGGAGGGCCATGTAGCCCGACACTTCACCCTACTCCTAGACGTGAACATGCAAAATGGAGGGGTAGGGCTGAGTAGTAGGCACCAGGGGCGTATTAGGATCGGGCCTTCGTGAAACAGTTTGTTCGCAAATGATTGCATTCATTTTTTTCTTTTTTCTCAACTCAATCTGTGCATTCACAAACTGTGAATCACGACTCCACAGTCAGTAAATACCTGCGTGAGTTAGATCAG
Organism: Pagrus pagrus; assembly: GCF_965226575.1. NCBI lineage: Eukaryota > Metazoa > Chordata > Actinopteri > Spariformes > Sparidae > Pagrus > Pagrus pagrus. The sequence goes on along the minus strand of NC_140208.1, from coordinate 3,404,162 downwards.
AGCAACTCTCCTGTCTGAAGTCTTTTTATGGAAAACATTTCAAAATAATCCCATTATCTGAGAAAGGCCACATAATGTAACATGTGCTCTTTATTCAACTTACCAATTAGGCTAACTGTGGTAAGAAAAAAAAAAATTAAGAAGACAAATGGAAAATTCCTGCATGCTACATCTTCCCTCTTCCTGTTTGGATCCCGATCTGCTCTCACTGTTTGTGTGTCTGCTTCAAAGGCTGGCTGAGAGACAGATTTGGGCTGATGATGAGGTGACCACTTCAAAGCTCATCGTCACATTTTATATTTCTCGTTTTATTTTTGCTGCTGAAGAGCTGCTTTGTTAAAAGAAGAAAAACACTGTCAGCTGCAACTCCAGTCGCACATATGGATTTGGAAAAAAAACGGTAGTGCAGATCAGAAAGCACAGCCTGTGTCCGCAGTCCGTATACACTAAATCAAGAAGATTCAGGGGCCCTCTGAGACAAGAGCTGCAATCTGTGATCCTTTAGCCACAGCTAAGGGCTTCGGCTCAAATGATTCATCACATGATGATTAGTTGTGGCCGGGCTGGTATCCTTTCTCTCCTAACCCTGGCCCTGTTGGAGGCTATTTTGGAGATGAACAGCCACTCGCCGCTAACCGAGCTTCAGATGTGGAGAAGAGATAAGTGTTATGTCTCTTAACAATCTGACAAACCTGCAAACCATATGAACTGCGCTGCAGATACGGTTTCACTGGTGTGTGTGTGTGTGTGTGAGAGAGAGAGAGTAAGAGTAAGAGTGAAGCTGAGATGGTAGTTGTTTTGTTGGATGCACTGTGTAAGGGATTACAATTCAAGAGTCATCTGTTTTGTTGAAATGCCTCCACAAACCAACACGGTCGAGAAGTCTGAATCACTTCAGTGATTTAAAGTCAAACAGCAGTTCAAACACTGCAGCTTGGTCAGCGGCCTTCAGCTTCAAACACACAGATTTAACAACCGAGAGGCTGTGCAGGCAGCTGCGAGCGAGACGGAAGACAATATCATTTTAAAAATAAGGTTTTTGGTATTCATTCCGACAGCCGTGTTTGGTTGGAATAAACCTTTAATTCACTACGTTAGGTGTTTTCCCCGCTGCTTCTCTGACGTCCGCCATCTTCTCACTCCTCTCCTGATGATTTCACATCGAACGCAACCAAACACGGCGAGAATTAGTGATTGTTCAAACAGTGGAAAAACAAATATTAATATTTTAATATGGATGGTTGCACGTGTGTTGCATGAATTACCTCTTTTTTCAACGGAGTCTGGTTGGTTTGGTGTCACCAACAAAGCTGTTGTTTCTTATCTTTTCTGTATCATTACTTCTCAGATTATTTGTTATCATTAACTGTTCACGGCTCGATAGTTTCGATCGTTTTGCATCAAAAAAGACAACCCACATCGTCTAGTTGCTAAGTAACTAAAGAAGTAGCTCACGTCACTCCAGTTCTCAGATCTTACTCTCAAGTCCTGCTGTTGGTTTATGAAGCTCTGAATGGTTCGGGGCCAAAATACATTTCTGACCTGCCGCCACGTTACGAACCGTCCAGACCTCTGAGGTCGTCAGGTACAGGTCTGCTTTCAGTCCCTGGAGTCAAATCTAAACATGGAGAAGCAGCGTTCAGTTATTTTGCGCCACATATCTGGAACAAACTCCCAGAAACCTGCAGGTCGGCTCCAACTCTCACCTCTTTGACCCGCACTGTGACTTTTATTTTCTAGTCTTGTCTCTTTTAAACCTTTTAGCTTATTTTCCTATTTCTGAACTTGTTCGTTGTTTTGCTTCTTGATGTCTTCCTGCTTGTTTTTAATGTATTCTAAATGCAATTTTTAATATATTTTAATGTAATTTAATGCTGTTGTAAAGCACTTTGAGTTCCCTTGTGTCTGAATTATGCTATACAAATAAACTTGCCTTGTCTTGCTATATTTGGTAATCACTTGAGTGCGTGAGCCCCACCACTTACCTGAGGTTGGTACTTACTGTAGCTAATACTGTCGTTGTTGATGAACACAGTGAAAGTTAATTTAAGCGGATCAGAAAGGAAAGATGTGAATCTTTACGTACGTAGCTTATGGCTTATTATTATGGCACCTCAAGCTTAGATGAGGTTATCAGTTATTCTACCTCATGCTGAACTCGGCATGACTTTGGTAGTACGGCTGCCTGCTTGGTCACACGTTTGTTTCCACTGCTGGACTATAACATAGTCGCTCCAGCAGTGAAATGGATGCAACCCAGTCTGGAATGCATGTAAACAGCCCCGTGAAGTGACGGGCTTCACTGTCCTCGGGGGCAGACAGACAGACAACCTGCAGCCTGTGTGGGCTCCCTTTGTGTCTTGGCTCTTCTCTGTTGGTGGCACTGTTTTAACAGCCTCCCTCCCCTTAAACTATTACCCAGCAGCAGAGATAGGCTGCTGCTGTAAAGCCCTTATGTTTAATTAACGGTGTTTTGCAACTTATTTATACATCATATATGGCTCGCGGGGGCCGTATTGGAGAGCATGTTGTTTATCGCATGTCTGGCTTTTTAACAGCATGCTGTTTTATGCAGGGTCTCTGCTGCTGTGAAGGTAGAATACAGGAGGGGTTAGAGGTGCAAAGCGCAGTGTGGGTCTGTGATAAAAAGGTTGTGGTTTTTCTTGGACCGGTCTTAAGCGGGGAGGTGGTCGCGCTGGGCTGACAAACACTGACGAGACCACCAGAGGTAGCGGTCAGAGGAGAGCAGGAGGTATGGAAATGTGTCCCGTCCGCAGGAAAGCAGAGATGGAAAAAGCCAAGATGTTAGATGAGTAATGAATCATAACTTTATATCGATATCCTGGAGCTTGTCCTACTATAACAGAATAGAAACGAGAGAGAAAGAGTAGAAAAGGGAGAAACTGAGGTGAGACAGAAGTTAAAAAAGGAATAGACAAAGGGAGGGAGTGAAAGCAGGGTCAGAGGAGGACGAGGACTGGGAACTGGGGAAACGGGGAAAGGTAAACAGACTTGGAGAAGCAGTGAATGATGATGATGATGGTTTGGCGTCTCTGCAATAATGTGCAATCAGACACATGGTAGCAGGAGGCACAGCTGTCCTGTCCTTCAGCAACTTAATGAAAATGAAGCCTGTGCTCTCCTGCCTACCTCACCCTGTTTCCTCTCCCGCTGCCTCACCCTCTCCTCCCTCCTCGCTTTGTCTCTTGACTTTTTTCGCTCTCCCACCATCTCCCCTACTTCCTCTTTTTTTAGCCCCGTTATCTCCTCCTTAAAGTGTTTTTCTCTTTCATGTATTTTCTCTTGCGGACATGGACCTGTGTCCCTTCATCCACCCTCTGCCCGCTCCTCCTCCTCGCCATCCCTCCTCCACCTCCTCCACGCTTTCCCCCACCATCCTCATGTATTGAAGCCAGCAGATCAAACACAATCCCACCATAAATAGCAACCGAGTTCATCTAATCAGCTAAATTGCAGCAGAACGCCGTGCCTGAGGGGAAGGGTTTTTCTTTGCTGGGAAACATTACTTAATGGCATCAAATCAGCCATTGAGAACACGCTGCTGTCTCATTATGAAAAAAATGGGTGTCCTTCCTTTTTAGCTCCCAGCTTAAGACACCTCAGCTTTCGGAAGTCTTCCAGCAAAGTTTGGATTGAATAAAAGAAAGTTGTTTCTTAACAATTAATCCAGTTTGGACTTTGAATAATCTCCTGCAATCAGCTATTTAATCAAAATATTCAGGAATAAAATCACTAATTTTGAAAAATAATAAATGACAGAACAATACAACATTAAAAAATTAAATCTTATGACATTTAATAAGCCTTTGCTCTTAGCCCTGGTTAACTCTTTGTTGATATTTGTTTTCATGATCCATAACTTGTACAAACTCTTACTATTAGTGATGTACAATAATAAAAGCTTCAATAAAATATATGGCAACGCTTTAAGTATGCGCACGCTACAAGAACGTTTAATGATGGTGTATTCCCTCAGAGAGCGAAGCTGATTTTTTATTGTTGAGATGTATATGTATAAAGTCAATGATATGATGTGATAGCACTGATCTGCGGAGGTTATCGCCATTGTCAGGGTGTTTTTATGTACTGCGTTGGCTGCTGACTGGAGACGGAGGGGAAATGTACTTTATTTAATGAAAATACAGAGGAGAGGGGGAAAAAGAAGAGAGAGACCCGGAGTCTCTGGTGAGTGCTGTGTTTAGTGAGAGGCTTAATTATATTAAAACACACGGACATACGTGCCCTCGGTGCGTTCTGCACGCTAGCTTAAGGCTGATGTACAGTTTAGTATTCTGACTGTGTGGCACGACATACATGAGGAAACACAAATAAACGAATGATCCTTTGATCGGACTTATGCGTAGCAAATTTTCATCTTGTGTTTTATGTGAGCACACTAAGTATTTTCTTGTGTGTAAATCTTGATAACAATATGTTAATTCCAGTACAGGACAGACTTGATGTTCTCTGTAAGAAGGTGGAAGAAAATATATGAATATATCTGTATCAGCATCTGCAATCATCCCAAATGAGTTGGAAGATTTTGGTGAATTGGATATTGGAAAAAAATCCAATATCGTGCATCCCTTCTTAATGTTATTACTCTGTAGCCTAAACCCTCCACAGGATAAACCGTACAGTAGCACCTTATCTACGCTAAAGTGAGCACATGAGTGGTGAGCTTGACTTAAATCACCTGCCGCTCGAGAAGCCAATGTCCCTGCTCTCCCTCTACAATTCCGGCTCTCACCCACTTTCTATTATTCCCGAGCCAAAATGAAATTTCAGTGAACCGTTCAGAATAGAAAGGACTAAATAAAATCTACTCCCAGAAGCGATGCCAGTGTCTGCAGTCTTTCTAACTAATGACTCTTTGCAAAATGGGACTGTCTTTATGAAAAAATAAGGTCCTGGGCTTTTTCTTGATTACTTTTCTTCTTCCTTTCATTCTTTCTGTTATGAATTGTTATTAACATAGAGCTCCAACCATGACATTATTAGCGTCGGACGTTGTAGTATGTCTCAGCCTTGGTGGTTGGGCAGGACTTGGCCAAGGACACACAACAGCCGGACATTATCAAAAGGGGCTGATGTCCTCCGGTTCATAACCTTGGCTCATATCCGCTGCTGCTTCCCGCTAACTGAATTGGCGCAAGAAGCAGGGCTTTTTCTCTGTGATGTGATGTATGTGCTTGAGTTTCAGCAGCAACAACATTACCATCAGTGGAGAAAACAACAAAACAACAAACAATGAAATTATCCTAATACGGTATCCAGCAAACTGTGTGGTTTAAGCTTACAATTTATGCTCCAATCTTCGAATCAGCTTTGCAGATTGAGCAACATTCCTGTTCTGATTGAAAACAGATAATCGGTTAAAAAATGTGCATGTAAAAGAATCCATGCAACTATCTCGACTCGAGGAATTTCTTCGTCTGACTTTGGCAGCCTGTTGTCAGTCATTTTCCATCTTAATCCCAGGTTGCTTTACCTCACTTTGGCACATGCTCTTCGACAAAGATCTTAATTCAGTGGAAAATCATTTAATTACTTTGGCTTTCCTGCAAATCCACCATCAGGAGGAAAGTCTTCCCTTCCCTCCTGTAAACCAAGGGTGAAGAGTTTGTGTTATTATTAGCCTGCGTTGGCAATCAATCTGTACATCTCAGACGCTTCAAAATGAGAAAAAAAAGGGCGCTGGTCAAGGTCTCGGCCATGCAGACAATTAGGAAGGAGAGCCATGTGAGAGAGAGCTAGAGGCGGCTGTAAATCTCCACCGCAGCCAAGTTTATGACAGTGGAGGATAATACATGTCTCGAATGAGGGTGAGGGGATTAATTTGGCCGTTTCTTGTAACTCTGAAGGCTCAGACCAGGCAGCCCTTCCTCACCCCAACTCCCACTGCATGGCCTTGAGATTCCCTGGTTCCTGATTGTAGCTGGAGTTGAAGCTCCTTTAATGGATGACTTATTGTTTGGAGTTTGGCCTCACATGAAGCTTTTAGAAAGTATGCATGGACCATCATCAACAGTGTGACAGTCGAAGATTGTTTAATTTGTTCAAGAAGACAAACTTAGGCATTTATATTGTAGGTTTTTTTGGGGGAAAATCCAAGTCAAGTCTCAAAGTCTTGTCATCTAGCTGAGCGGGCCCGTCCTCATCAGAAATAACAACCATATAGGTCGACTGTGAAAGCAGCTTATTACGTTTCAGGTCTATTACATCGTTTAGGTATGAGGATGTGCTGAGCTGAGACCTTAATCCTGTCAATGCAGAGGCTTAATAATTCAGACTTTGCCAAGCCAACCCATCACTTGTCTCAAGCCAGGACAGGCATTTAGCGAAACATCCTTTCAGGCATTTGAAGTCGTACCGCAGTCGAGTCAGAGTGAAGTCTGAAGTCTTCATTTCTTTGTGACTCACTTCCAATATAGGCCTCGGGTCTCATGTCTACGGCTCTGATAGTGTCTCTGTGAGTCGTACTTAAATGTTTTAATAGCAATCACCGTTTAATCACAACCATGATCGCCCAAAAGACGTCTTTCTAATGTGGTCTTAACTGCCTTGACTGTTTCCTTCCTTGCCTTAGCACATGCGTAGCTGCTTTTAGTTGCACCTCAAGGCCATTCTCTGTTAATTTTCCCTGTCGAGTGATTACCCCTTTCCACAGCCTCCCCCTCAATCTATACAGATGTCGATTCCCTCTATTGGCTCGACTGTTAGCGTTAAATATCAGCCTCGCCCGACGCTTCTCTTGCCCCGAAGGCTTAACGACTCATCCTTAGATCCCGATCCAGCCACTTGGCCCAAAGACATCCTCCCTGTCCCATCTAGATCTGTCTCCATAGCAACAGGCATGTGTTTTGTGTACATACGGTGGTCGGGGGGGAGTGAAAGGTGTTTTGGGGGAAAGAGGAAATGAATCACCACGGGAAAATAAGGGTCATCGTCCCCGCAGGGTCAAAGGTGAGCCGAGTCTGGGGGAACCAAGTGATTCCCTGTAAACCGACCCCCATTCTCCAGTCTCTCTCAACCACTCAGCCCACACCCGTCAGCTTCCTCTCCAGCTATGATTAGAAACCATAACCTCATGCTTCACTGTCACACTGTGTCTACATCCATTTTGTGAGGAGAGCTAAATGACCCGTTTGTCCAACCGAGACTTCGGGCTACCCCGCATACCCCTCAGGAGAGTGGGGACTTTGGGTCTAATCACCTCTGCAGGCTGATTATAGAGCCCCCCCCCCATCTTCCTGTGACATGTTAATCAGACCGGTGTTGTGGACTTACTTTTGACACTGAGATTCTGCGGCTTTGATGCCTCCTCCGCTCCGGGCCTGGTCAGGGTCAACGCTGATGACTTCTTTGATGTTACATCACAGGCTTCTCCACAGGGTGAATATGTCAGCATCAATAATGATATTACGGGATGGTAATTGCTTAACACAGGGTCCTGATGGTGTGAGTGGAGTTACATAGCATCCTATTTTTTTTATTTTCTATATCGTAGTCTTGCCTTCTGATCTTTCGTCTGAGGTATTCTTCTGTTGCACTTGTGGTTTTGCCAGGACTTTCCAGCCAGATTTGTCCTTTATCTCACAGTTTGGCAACTCTTTAACTCCTTCATTGATTTTTGGGGGCACTGCTGCATTTTTTGAAAAATGAGGGTCGGATCTAGAGATTTTAGATTAATACCCGGCCCATTTTGAGGCTAAAGAACCACCAATGAAATACGAGTTTCTACGGTGACCTCATAAATAAGGCCATTACAGCAATCAAAGTGAAGTATAAAAAAAGTGGATTTTAGTTTGAAGAAACGTTAGGGCAGGAAGCCTTTCATTAAGGACACAAATGAATCTTTGGTATGGGAGACTTCTGCGCAGGCCAAGTGATCCCCAGACGATGGTAAATCAATCTGAATATCCGCCGGTGTCATCACACAGTTAATGGTTATGAAAGAGCCCTGTGAGAGAAAGAGCTAAACTTTTTCTTTCCTTTTTTCCTCCCTGAGCCGCAGTTGAACCTTCTTTACTTTCTCCGGTCACTCTTTCAAAGAAGGAGGGATTTGATAGAAGACACACATGGCATTGAGGAAGAGGGGGGAAAAAAATACCTCGTACCATCTGTCATTTCTACTCTCATCTTGTCATGGGAATATTTATTATCTTTAACCATATGCACCCTTGCTTTAAACCCCCTGCTAGTGACCTCATCGACCGTTACAGGCCTGTCATGCAAATCATTGTTATACGGCAGAAAAATGGGAGCGATAACTCATCCGTACAAACTTAAAACAGCACTCTTGTGTCTTCCCCCTTCCACTGCACACCTGAACTTCATTGATGCTGGGATTGGGACTGGTGGAGACAAATATTACATCCCTTTTTGAGATAAACCCTTTTCAAAGGGGCTACTAAATTTGAAGGGGGTCACAGGAGGATGCCTCTAAGGATGAAAGATCTGAAACTCTGACCAGTTACATTCTCTGAAAAAGAATACTTTTCACCTGCACTTCACCGCATACCTGCTTTACTTGATATATATGGATTCATATTTTCTTCCATAATATTAAACCTTATCTTCCAAGAGTTACATCGATGCACAACTGTTTTGTATTACAGTGAGATGTTTCGGGGGGCACTTGGATGCCTGGCTTAAGCTTCAGGGATCTCAGTTCGCTATTAATTTAGCAGATGCTCGAGACATTTTATCCTCCTTCTGCTTTATTAGCTGCATCCAAAAGTGGTACAGTATCTAGTCAAAGGTATGTGGACCCATATACTTTTCCACTAGGACCCTCAGTTGGCGTCAAGGGACATAAAGCAAACAAGCATCTAAGCTAACCGTGTTGTGACGTATTGGTTTACGGACTGCTTCGCTGATGCCTTGAGTTGACATTATTGTCATGAGATTTTTTGGAGGCAGGAGTGAAAATATTTGGATATGATGGTTGTGTTGGGAGGATTCACCTTGCTACAACGATTAAACATAAGATTTAAACCAAGAACCCATTTACAAACCATGGTAGCCCGAAAGCAAACCCATCTTTATCGTTTATTTTACTCAAAATGGGAGCATCATTTACAAAATGAACATCGTGCTGTATTGTAGAAGACTTGAAACTAGCAAATGAAACCATAAAGTCATTAAGAACGTTTTTACAGAGGCAGTAAATCAACTAAGAAGTAAGGTCATTTTCTCATGAGCTTATATAAAAGTCCTTAATGAAACCAGTGGAGCTGCCTCCTGCTGGCCATTAGAAACAATGCAGGTTGAAGTCACTTCTGCTTCGCTCAGAAGCTCCGTTGTGTCCAACTTTGTGGCAAAACTTCCAATTTCAACATCGTGTGCAAGGTTAGGCCTACAAATAAATTAGTTTCTGAGTCTTTCTCAGCCCGATCCAACACCTTTGGGATTGAACTGGAACATAGGCTCAGAGCCGAGCCTTATCGCTCCCAACATCAGCACCCAGACTCATTAATGCTCTGGTAGCTGAATGGGAGCAAATCCCTGCAACCAGGTTTCCGAAATCTTGCAAAAGCCTAAAAACCAGAGGCTGTTATAGCAGCATTTCAGATCACCGTGTATATTCGGCAATGTAGGATACAATAAAACTCTTTTTGTACAAGGCAGCTAAAAACTAAAGCTAAAACTTCCCACATAAAAATGCCGTTAAATGAAATGCAGGGAGTTTTCCAGCTCTCGCCCTCTCTCCTACTTTCTGTTTTGTCTGCAGTCCTTCACCTGTATCCCTCCCCATCCATTTCTTCCCTTCCTCTTCCTCTCCCTTACACCTCTGCAGTCTCTCTCTTCTCTTGTACCTGTCATGCATGTTAGGGCTCTCGGAAGGGATGAGAGAAGAAGAAAGAGTCTGCAGGCCCCGAGCTTGAAAAGATTCAGGGAAGCAGAGGAAGGGAAGGGAGGGGAGGGGAGAGGAAGAGCAAGCGACCAATAACTCCCTCTGAACATCTTAAACTTCTGGCTGGGCTTTCAAGTGCCGCTGCTCTCATATCCCCACCAATCTCTGCCAATCCCACAGGCCTGCCATGGCGAACGGTGAAAACACACATCTTTTCCCTTCCTCTCTCTCTCTCTCCTCTTTTAAACTCGCTTCGTTCCTTTGTACCTGGCCTTCATTCCCTCTCTACATTAGCCAGCTATTGTACTAAAACTGTCGTTACTCATTCTTCATTAAAAGGTGGGATGTAAGTGGTCCTGTAAGCGTGTTTGATTGTGCGTGAAAGTACTTTCTGAAGCGCGCTATGTTCTTTCTGCAAATTGGGAGTCTGAATGTGATTGTCATTTTTTCATTTTCCATTTCCCCCCTTTTTCCTGAACTAATTTTCAGAAACCTAGACTTTGAAGGGGATTACTTCTTCTGGTTGCCAGATATTTATGTCAGAGTATGAGCATGAGGCGGGTCCCAAACCGTGGATCAGCGGAGGTATTCATTCTTTCAATCTCCCTGAGCCAGAACTACATGAGACATCTCTTGGCTCCCCTCCTGTAGCCCTGCATACGTTTCTGGTGGCACTTTAGACGTACAGTACTTTGCAGAAAATGGTAGAGTAAATGTCGAATTGTTGCTCCTGTAGCATGGTGTTGAGCAAAGACGTCTGCTTTTTCCTCAGCTGCTGTGAAACTGTGCCATTACTGTTGCTCACCCCCGGTGAGTTGTGCTGCTTCTCTCAAACACCCCATGGGACCAACGCTTTTGTTGTTGTTTATAGTAGAATATGATTAATTCTGTTTGTTTCACTATCACACCATATGGGTGCACCATATACTTAATATATAGTTTTTACATATTTTATTACTCTGTATCACCAAGTACTAAACCAAGACCCAAGGGCACTGCTGAAACAAAGAGAAATTTGCACAGAAACCTAAATAAACCACACTCCTTAGGCGGACACAGGAACAATACTGACTGAGCGCACTAAATTATACATTATTATACTAGTCTGTGACACACTGAGTTGGCTTGACCTGCTTTTTAACAGGTGTGACGCTGTAAACCCAGAGAACCATGGAATAAACACCCTCTGAACCCCATAGGTGGATAAAGCCTTTTAATCTCAGGATCTTTCCTTTTTTTTTAACTTCAAACATTCGAAGATGCAACAACATTTTCTTGCATTTCTTTATTTTCATGTGTGTGCACGGTGCAGAACGATGTTCAGCTGGACACAGATCTCCATGCATGCCACTGACAAATGCTGCATGGCACAATATGACCGTAGGTAATAAGAACTAAATCACATTTCAGAACATAACCTCATAGGGCATCATTATGACTGTATGTCCCCTCTGAGACGCAAGGCGAGACAATTCAGATAGCCTGGGTGCCTATAAAACCTCCCTCAGTGTTATTGGCTCTCCTCCTGATGGAGCCGGGGTCGGAGTTCAAGTGTTGAGGGACCACTACTGTCCCCACAGGGACTGCTAGGTAATGGAATGGGAGATTCGGGGTCAGATTGAATGATTTGGGTGCAACCTCTGGCACCGGGTTAGATTCGAGCCACAGTGAAGGTCTAATGCTCGATTTGGGACAGCAATAATGGCCATTAAAAGTCCATCGAGCGACAAAGAGAGCTGTAAATCTAATCCCATATTGGGCTGTGCACATATGTTGGCTGTAATTCGGTTGCACATAAATAACTTGATGTCTCTTTGTATTTTCTCCGCAGTGATTCAACATCATCGCTTAGAAAACGGATTTTAACGAGAACAAAGGATTCGATACGCGCTAATAAACACCCCAAATTTAAAGTACATATTTAGCTCGGCCCCTCGCAGCGTTTGTGTTTGCCTTTTCCTGCATGAAAAATTGAATATAAGCCGAAGCTGATTCCAGCATCAAAGGTACACGCACACTTTCAGTCCTTGCTCAGATCTGACAGCATCGGCAGCATCACTGCAGTGGGTATGTTTTAATCCCAGCAGGGTAGACTGCGATCAAAAGATGAAATGCTGCTGTTGTGAGTGTGAGTGTGAGTGCGTATGTATCTGTGAATGTGCTGAACTCCTCCGACTGTGTGTGCAGATGTATTTTTACACACAGCGTTAGCATCAGTATCAGTGTACAGTGTGCATATTTCACCAGCAAAGTTTGTTTCTGTTTGTAACTTTAACTGCACTGTACAGCCTGTGTGTACATATTATTACAACCTTACAATTTATAGTTCAGTACAATCACAATTTGCAATTTACACAGTTACACAGTCACTTTTACTGATCAATATAAAGTGAGTGCAAGTGTAAAATGTTGTGAACTTCAATAAGTAGTTCAGTACTCTGGGAAATTAGCATATTTGCATTCCTGCAAAGAGTTAAAGTAAGAAGACTCAGATCTGTTAGCCTGAATATGAAGCTGCAGTCAGTATATGGTTAGCTTAGCTTGCTCCTGCCTGACCCCTGCTAACCAAAAAAATGGCCAAAGAAGTGGAGCGTGGTGGAGCTGAGGTGGGCCGAATAAAGCCTGGCTGCTGACAGCTCGCTATTGGCTATTGTGTTGCAAAGCATGTGTAGCATGCTAAGCAGCTATCCCTGACCCATCCTGGTCCCAAGTTCCTGTGCTAGCAGTGTCAACACCAACACTTTCCCGGTGCTTCACGCTCCAGGACTGTTATAGCTGCATGGCTAACTGATCTAACAAGCTAATGGCAGCTACAGTTGCAGCTGTTAGCATTTACTCTGGTGATATATTGCCCCCCCCCCATTAATTCAGTGAGTTATATACAAATTCAGCTCCTGTACAGTCGTCATAAACGAGGAAATTGGCTTTAGAGTCCAAAACCGCTTTCTGTAGCACGCTTTAAACAAGTTTATTTCTGCTGTAAAATTGGGCATTTTAATATGGTGGTCTATGGAGATTGACTGACTGTTGGCTTTTTAATAACTCTCTGTAAGAAAGCAAATAAGCTAATTTTCCAAAAAGTCTAATTATTCCTTTAAAGCATAGACAGGCTAAGTAGCTTCATAGTGCTATAAAAACAACGATAATCAAGGAAAGTAAAGAGAGAACTAAACATCCCATTAACAGTTAAATAAGCGAGAGCATCTGTGTGTATAACGCAGGTAACCTCAAAACACCCTGGTTGGTTGGATGGATGAAGAGCTGCAGGCGAAGTGCAGTGGATGGATTTTCAGTCTGGAGAGAAACTGAGAAGTTCTGACTGCGGTTGGAAGATTGTTACAGCACTGGATCGCCGGGAGGGAGACTGCCTGGCAGAGCCGAGTCCATGTTATATTCAAAACTGTTCACATTTCCCCCAAAATATCTACTTTTTTACCATTTCTGACAGTCGGATTGATGCCCCTGCAGTTTAAGAGGTTACACAAAAGGTCTCAGAGGGAGTGATTTCAACCCCAGAATGACCTCGTAATCTCATCCCAAAGGTGTTAAACAAAGCAGCTGTATGTGTTTGTATGCTAGCACACGCTCACACACACACAGTGAAGCACAGTGGGAAATGTATGAAGGTTTGAGTGTCTGTGGCACCCGCTGTCTGGCTGGTTTCACCTGTCACCTGTCAGTCTGTCACCGCTCGTGACGGCCCCCCCCTCCCCTTCCTAGACCTGCCAGCGTGGGGGCATGACGGGGGACAAAGCCGGAGTGACAGACAGTGACAGGGCGGTGATCTCCTCTGTACGCCACGGGCAGGGGGCTGCCTCTCCATGTGTCACCCTGAGTGACAGAGTGGAGTCCTTGCGCCCGAGGTGGAGTGATGCAGCTAGGAGATAGAGGACGGGGTCCATGATGCGGGCTTGTATCTGTTTCACGCACACATGCATACGAATGATCAAAATGCACGCTCGTATAAACATGCTGTACGCGTAAACACACATGTATCAGCAAACAAAGAGCCAAATCTGCTGCCTCGTGCTGCGTGCACTGGGAGGGGAGACCGGGGAGCAATTTCGAATGAGAAAATAATTTAGTCGAGCCGAAAACACTCGTTTTACTGGCTCTGTTAAAGGCGGTAGTTGTAAATTAGATTTTATGTGTGATTGTAAAAAAAATATATATATAAAAGAAGCTTTTATAAATACTGCTTGATTGGATTTCAGATCAATCAGGTTTGGACACACCACATGAAAACACAAACAAATTCCACCCTTCAGCAACATAAATTACATTGGCTTTTTCCATCGCTCTTTATTGCATACAAAGAGCAGACCCGACCACATTGCAGGTCTGTTGCCTCTGCTGCGTTGGAAATTGAATGGACTCCATAAGCGCCACTCAGATAGATGCTGAAGGTTATTAAATGCAATATACAGCGAAGAATAAAAGCTCTAAATTCGTACAAGAAAACTGCAGGCGGTCTTTAAAAAACAACAACACGTATCTTATTCCAAGATCAAGGCAGCGATGTGTTTCCAGTAGCCATGGTATATTGATATATCTTTACTATCCGGGCCTCAGCCCCCCAGGCATCACTAAACCCAATCAGGCTTGCAATGAGTAGCGTCATCACTGGATGAGCTATTTCCCCCCGGAGACCCCTGGTGTCTGATCTTTGCGGGCTCCGGGTGCAGACGAAGGGAAGCAGTATCCACATGAAGGGCTCTCTGGAAGGTCTGTGTCGGAGGAGGGTCACGAGGAAAACCCCATTACAACATCAGCACCAATATTTATGCTTGGGAAGTTCAAAAGGAGGATATTGTCATCCCTGCCTCCCAGTCACCACCTCCTGTCTAGCAAAAGTTCAACATCAAAGCTCTGAAAATACATTTCTTCCTCCGTCTGACTTAATATTCTGTCTCTTTATCTTCTTGCCTTTCTTCTATTCTATTCACGTTTGTTGGAAAAACCTGCCACAATAGACCAAAATGCATAGCAACACACGCGTGCAAGGCATAAAGAGATTATACAACACGTATAGAAGTCATAACTCAATAAAATATGAACTGAAATCAAAACTTCAGGAAACAAAGCCAACTTCCTTTTTATAAGCAAAGTAACCAGGCAATTAAAAGATAAGTTTACAGCACAATTAAATGGGTTTTTAAAAAGCCTCTCCAACTTGTTCTTTATCAGGTTTGCATTAATTGTGAGGCGCTTGCTGGATTAAAAGGTCAACAGATATAGCGCGGGGGGTCAAACCCGGCCTGGACTGAGTGATGCATCGGCGTTGTGGACTGAAGCAGCTAAATGTTGGGCGTATCCATCAGCACCTCCAGGAATCTGATTGCGATTGACAAGCTCGGCCTCCTCTGTATCGCTGGAGAAACGTACCGTAAGCGTTGCAGGGAACAGACAGGCGGCCGCAGATAAGCATCTCGACCTGATCCAGACAATTAGCCTGTGTTTACTTCAGGAAGCTCGCAGCGATAGATCAAAGCGAGCCGGGGGCTGTATCAATGGCTCCGGAGGTTGTCTCCCTGTCTCTCTCGTTTATTCTCATTCTCTCCCTTCTCCCTCCCTCTCTCTGTCTCCTGCTAGTCAATTTAGCTGTGAATGACCTCAGGAGAACTCTGACCCGCAGCCTCGGGCCGTGCTCCCTCTTAGCTACAGTTTCACACCACCTAGCTACTCTCCCCATCTATCGGTGCTGCCTGTCTTTGAGGATTTATGCAGTGAGCCTGTGTTGTTTGCAGGAGGTGGTTGAATAGGCTGCACGGGATGAATTCCCTGCATTCATATAGAAAATGTGAGAGCGCAGTATAGCGAACGGCTCAGACAGGCTACATAAAAGGCCCTTTTTCCTGCTGGGGGTTATCAGTACAGGGGACCCCGGTGGTTTGACATGAGCAGGCAGAAACAGAATCAGGGGTGCTGATGCTGGGTGGCTTATCTACAGCCTCCCTGGTCCCAGAGGTCTGCAGAGAGCCGGGCATCCCCCCCTTTTCTGTGCTCGCACAAGCAGATGACACAGACAGAGCTCCACTATTCTCTGGTCCCATGTCTGCAAGAGCAATTTGACTTGTAAGCATTTCCACTCACACCAACCCTGCCCCCTTTCCCCCTTTCCCTAGCCCTCACCCTCACAAATCACCTGAAAATCATGGTTATTGTAGGTTTTTAAAAAGTGATGAATATAAACAGTGTATCTTATTAATTTGCATATTTTTTTCCATTGTATAAACTAGTCCAAAACCCAAATATGTTCAGTATGCAGTGATATAAAACAGGAAAACAACAATCTGAGAGCCTGGATGGAGAAAATGTTTGTCATCTTTGCTTTTTTACTCACTTTAATAATTAATACGTCACCAAAATTGTTATTGACTAATTTTCTGTTGGGCGACTAATCGATTCATTGACTATTTCAGCACCAGTGAAATGGATCATTTGAATAATGTGTCACTAAATTAAACAAGCGAAGCTGAACGGAAACAGCCTTGATCATCTGAATTACAGCGAGTGCTTCCCATTTTATCTGCTTCATGCATGGATGCTATTTCACACACTCTCCCCCAAAGCACCTCCAGCCCGGCCCCGCCACACCCACCCAGACATCTACACTGTGTGCCCTGTAAGCCTGCAGGCTACAGTAGTCAATAGTGAGACCAGGAGACGGAGCCGGCAGAGCCATAAAACTGAACCGGTGGAACCAATAGATGGACATTAAAGGGTTCCTCCTTCTATTGTTTTTTGCCCTCTGTGATAAATGTGTAGGGGAAGTCAGAGTGGAGAGTGGTAGAGTTGTCTGCTTTGTTTTGGGACGCGATTGATGACCTTGCAAATGTGCTGAAATTAGCTGATTAGCTTAACAGCAATAAAACTACGCTATTCAGGGTTGATTCAGCAGAAGTTTCTTCAATACCTTTTACACTGGTTGTTGTTGTAATGTCGTACCCTTATTCTGCCTCTGCATGTAAGCTGAGTGAGCCAGCGTTTGTGTGACCCACCGCCGGGTATTTTTTAAAAAGCAGGAAGCAGCAGTTAGCGGCTAACTCGAAGTAGAAGAACAGCAACTGAAATTCTGTGCAAACTGTTGGGACAACGAGGTCCAGAAGCTCCTTAGCTTCCACCTGACAATCACGCATAGTTCATGCAGAGATTGTCCACATGTGACGAGGTGAGAAGGCAGGCAGGATTTGAACTTCTCTCTCAAGCTCTCTTTGTTCAATCCTAACACAATAACTTCCATCTGTGCTGCGTCTCCAAATGTGTTCAACACTTTTGAAACGGCTTTGAGGAAAGATTGTATATGGTTTTCATGGTTATCGTCATTTTGAGTGATCGTTGCGCCTTCCCTCTCTCCATGATGGCAGGTCTTTTGGGATCCAGTGTTGCCATTGGGAACACATGGTACAAACTTGTTCATTTTAAGTACAACCTATCTTAAATTATCCTGCGTTCGCTCATGTGACAACCCAAGAACTGACTGACAATCTGTCTCTTGTGTTTTCCTGGCAACCAAACAACCATGACCCTGAATAAAGATCAGGCATTACATAAAATACCCAGCTCTTAACCACAGGTAAATTTCCCATCGTTCCCCTTAAGACCTAAGCCCATGTTGAGATGTGATCAAAGACCAGCTTCTGAAGCTCTAGGCTTGGTCCGACCGACAGTCAAACCAAATTTCCCATGTTCCTCCATCTGTTCCTGTCCAGACAATAGTTTCCTCCTGGAAACTCTTCACTTCTCGCCTCACGCCCAGTCCTGCGGCTGTGCTAACATCACATTCCACCTTGTTCACATTGCCCACGCTACTTCCTGAAGAAATGGGGGAAAAGATGCAGAGGGAAAGGTCGACATAAATCTAGGTCAGCTCTCAGCCCAATTTCTGCCGCTAAGTGAGTTATTTGTGAGTGCAGCTGAATCATTTATTATAATGGGAAGTTGGTGCTCAAAAAGGTACGGCTTGGTTATTGTCTGACAGAGCTGCGAATGTGAGGAGATGGAGCTGGGGAAAATTACAATGAAAGTCTCGTCCTGCTGTGTCTTTGTTTCTCTTTTTCATTTTCTGGATTAAATTCAATCATTTTTACAGGCTGAAAGTTTGATCCGTATGTGAAGGGAGGATTTCAAATGAGTGTTCTGATTTTAGGAGGAATAAAAAGGTGAGCGAATTGTTATTGTGTGAAATATAAAGAGGCTTATCTCACCGTGTTAATACACATTGTCTGTACCGTAGATTTTGGGCCCTTTTTCCAAACACTTGTCTTGAGTCGATGACGATTAAAAGCAGTGCCATGTCTACCATTGCACTGTGCAATGGTTGTTGGTAACAAACTTCTTATCATCATGGATTTTTACAGCCTTTTGTTTGGTATCAACTGGTAATTACTTGGAAAATGGAAAAAGGATGTCAGAAATGGATCTAGTAGATGATAAGGAAGCTACCAATCGTCCCTGAATGATGACAAAGCCCATCTGATGTCGTCGCGACCCACTTGGAGTTGGTTGGACGTGCTTTGACCCGACTCCAGTGACGATCCATCTTAAGCGCCCTACTAGTCTATATAGAAGGACACCTCATGGTGAATCAAGACATCATGTGTTTTTCTTCAAGGCAGGATTAACCTTCACATCATTGTCCCATCTGATCAGAAGCGGGATGCTGTCAAGTCTAATTGCCGATCTAGCAATCGTTTACTTCTTGATCCAAACCACGACCTTGAGTGGCACCAAAGGTTGACTCGGAGCATACCCTGGTGCCCTGGAGTCTTCAGGTCTCTGGCCATTGGTGAAACAAGAGGCTCAGTCTTGATGACCCCTTAAACAAACCCAAAAGGGGTCAAAACAGGGTTAAAGCCCGGGCTAAAGAAAGGGCAAAGAACAGTGAGGGGCTTGCTCAGTCCAACCTGAACACCTCTGCCTCTTTGTGAGCCCTCAGCCAAAGGCAACCAGATGTATCAGGCTTCAAAGCATCTTTAGAGCACAGGGTCAGCCCTGGGGTCTGTGGAGAGGTGGGGGTGAAACCCGATCTTTTAATTTATCTTCATCTGTTGCCGCCCATAGCTTAAGTATTCAAAGAGAGGAGGCCGGGGAAGAAACACTGCTACTTTTGAACCTGCGCGGTCACCATCTCTCTGACAAGTGCACACAAAAACCATCCCTACAACCTTCTGATTGCAAGGCTGACAGAAGTCTGGCACACCGGCTGCGTGCGTGGTCGAGAGGCCTACACACTCCAAATGTGAGGGCTCCCCTCCGAATCCCTGACAGTGATGAGAAATGCGTCGCTGTTCGCTGGCTGACCCCAGAACAGCCCCGACCAGCAGGCACGGCAGACCCCCCCCCCCTTCACAACCGGCTGCACTCTCAATCATGTGCTGCACGTCAGGCAGAGGCCGGTCCCCCGTTGAGTCGCCATTACCTGATGAGGAGTGGCAGTAATCAGCCCGATAACTGGTGATTCCTGTCCAATTAGGCTGAACATTACCTGGCTAAGCTGACCCAGGGCCGCACGCTCGCCTCAGAAATAAAGCCATCGAGAAATGCGCACCACGTGGATCATATGATAGTGTCAACTCCTGTGTTAATCCACTGCAGGGCAAAGAGGGGGCAAGAAGAAACTCTCTGCACAAGAAAACAATGTGTGTCCCCGGCTGAACCCTTCGGAGGTAGAAAACGGCTTCATTTTGACGGAGAGCAGCGCTTAAGTGTAGGTGTCATCATATTTTTTAAATCTTTGTATAAATAATGCTGATGTTGTGTACTGTGACTGTGTTCCCACTGCCTTTGTGCACCTAGATCTCAGCTGTCATTAATAATTTCAGCCTGTCTTTATTTCCCAACGTTCGCCTGTCAGTGACTTTAAAGGTTTTTGGCTAATAAGTCTCATTTCACTTCATTAACTTCTGGCTTGGGGGTCTATTCAAGCTGAGATGATATATTACCCAGCGACACACACACAAATGGGCATGTGCATGCAGGAGTTTGCACGCGCACATTTTTTTTCCTCCTCACACACACACACACACACACACACACGCACACACACTCTCATGGGTAGCCTGAGGTGCAGTGGTGCGCCCGGCTCGTATGAGTGCAAGGAGACACACACAGGAAGAGAATGAGGGCCCGGGTAATGTGCAGTAATGGTGGTAATTGATGCTGGTACTCGAGGAGTTCTTTTCAGGCTCTGTCTGTGGGTTGCTGCTTTCGTCCTCACAAGCTTGTGGGCCCAACCTACAGCTACAACGCAGCGCGGCTTCATGCTCCGGGCTAGCCCCCCGTATCGCTCGCATTTAAATCAAAATTCAACCATTTCACCTGACCTGCATCCAAATTGAGCTCAAAGTCATTACCGGCAGCACAATCTGTTCGGAGTTTGAGAAAGTTGCCTGGAATGACTGAAGCGGTTTATTGCATTAGCACAGCTTCCCTGCAGGGTACAATGAGCTTCCCTTGTATTGTTTGTGTTTTTAGGCACCGGTTGTTATTGTTTGCCTTTTATCACCTTTCATGACTCGCAGCATTTTTTCCTTTTGGAGGCAAGGGATGTTGTTTACCGCAGTAATCTGTAATCAGCAAACTAGATCTCCATTAAACCCACTTGTTTCCTCGATGGATGTGGCGGGGGAAATGGAGCTGTGGTTAATGCATGGGTTGTTTTGCCTCTGAGAGCGAGGCTGTGCTTGTGATTTGCTGCAATAAGAGAGGCAGCTAGAAACAGACAAGATGGAAGTTTCAGCGGACACGGAGCTCATTAGATCCGAATATCAGGGACGAGTGCCAGAATGGTACGACTCATTAGCTTCCTTAATGACGACTTATAGCCTGTGTTTGTGTGTCCGATCGCATCAACCGCCTTGTTTGATCCAAACAATGGGTATTAAGTGATATGACAGCCAATTAAGAGACGTGGTGAGAGGTTTCTCACAGACCTTATTTCCACATTAGCTCCGTTAATGTGCGGTTTTATTATGGAACAAGTTATAATCAAAGCAACAACAGCGAGAAATCCTGCAAAACAACCTCAACCCATACTAACCAAAAGCCCGGTCTGATTCAGCACAACGCTGCATGTTTTCAGACCAGTTACACAACAAATGCGAGTTGGTTAACTTTTATGGATTCAGTCTCCGTCCAGAAGTTTTCGGGCTCTGGATCCGCCGCCTGTCATTACAGCAATTTCAAAAGTTTTATAGACGCTCCCTAAAACAAATCTAAAATAAAGTAAAAAGATTTTTTGGATCTAATACAACCTATATCTTCCCACAAAGACTGATGTATCTGACCGATTTGGCTGCTTCTGGCCCGACTGGAAACCCCAGGAGCCTGACTGGCAGCTGAGCTCGGTCAGGACATTGTTTCCTGAAGGAAATACGGCCTTGCCAAAATTCTTGAGATGCTCCAGTTGCATTTATATCATCTGCTATGGAATATGAAATATGAGACTGTCATTGAAGACAGCTTTATAATGCCAGTTGTAAACATAATCTGGGCCTCGGTGTAGGCTGAATGAGCACTGCCACTTCCCATAGCTGAATAAACTGGCAATGAAGTTTTGGATCACCAATGTTTTTCTCTTTCTACAACGTAGAGTGCACGACAAACGTTTCTGAAATGATTCAATCAAATTACGCCTCGTTGTAACCAATAAATAAAATAAAGATGACTGATCTGAGAGCAGGAACAGTAAACCACAAAACCTCTCAGGCTCTCACTAAGCACTCGTTTTTAATGTTGGAATTTTTCAGGCCAATCCTGTTGAAAATTAGTCTGCAAACCACTTTAAGATAAAGCAATAAAGCATCCAATACAATTTCAAAGGTTATAATTCTGTAAAGTTCGCACTTGAAGATGAAGAAAGGAAACTTTTCCCTTTTTTACGAGCCTCTAAAATGACGCAGTAAAAAGCTGTTTTTATTTATTGCATTCTGCGCCTGTAAATTAACTACACTCGCTCAGACTTTATGTTTGCAGGAGTGAATTGGCATTGGCCTCGCGCTGCATGCAGTTTTACTGCGATTTGTAAATATTAAAGTGTTCTTTTACAGGCTAAGTGGGTTCAAATGTGCCAAAAGCTCCCTCAATGGGCTCCTCAATGGCCTCATTCTCCTCTCCTCTTCAGTTGCTTTGAAGATCAGAGTGTAGAGTGTTAGTCTGTTATTAGTATGTCTAAAAAAAGTACCTAACCTTCATGGTGTGTGTTTGTGTGTGTGTGTGTGTGAGTGACTGTGTAATTCTCTGTGTGTGCGTGCATGTGTGCCATTGCTTCCAGAAATCTGAGAAATCCTTTCAAGTAGGAGGGGAAAATGTGATTTTACAAGGGGAGGAGAGCGAGCTCCCCGTCTCCTTCACCTACATTCTCATCTTCCCAAGGGGAAAGGAATCGAAAAGGAAGACTCTGCTGCAGGGAGTCTGAGCTAAAACATTTACATACTGTACAGAATATGCAAACAATTACCATTGCTAAGGTTTTTTGAGTGCCATTTCAGCCTCATCGTCTATTCACATCAGGAGTTGCTGACGGATCCAGCCAGTGGCTAATGTGCATCTTAAAACACAAAAGTTCAGAGGGATGGCCCCGCGCCTGAGTCAGATTAATTTACCAAAGATTTACAGGCCAACACTGAAACCGAAACGAAAGAATGCAGCCTCCACCTACTCCCACTGTTCTCTCTACGGCTGGCTCACGTCTAAAGAGTCAAGGTTTCGCAGAGAAAGCCAATTGTTCATGACTAATTTGAGCCCAATCCTTGTTGCTCCTGGTGCGATCATGTCGATGGCGAGAAGGGTAACGGCGCAAAGTTTTGCAAAAGTGTCTCGGGGATTCTTTGACAGAGGTGTGGTGCACTTGAGAGAAATGTGGAAAATGATTGTAAATGCAGAAATTCCACTTAAGGGCTGAGCGCGACTCCGCTGGGCAGACCGCTGTTTAAAGGGGACTCGATGATATATGCTCTGCAGCAGGGGCCACAGTGTGAGGCCTGCGGCATCAACGCCCGCCGGCCCCGCAGAGGAGGGAAAATGACTGTCACTTCTCATTCACATGACGAAGATATTTCATTTCGTCGTGAGCTCAGCCGGCCCTCGTGCTGCGTTAGCTGAACTATTCCCTCTCACCATTAGGTTTGTTTTTCAGAAGGGAGCAAAAACGCTTGCACTTGCCCACACAAATAACAGCGCTCGGTACTGGCTGATGAAACGATACACATAAATACTGTGGGTGTAACCATTCTCCAGATCCACGGTTTTGTTTGTTTTTTCATGGGAGGGGTTGGGTTGGAAAATACGGGGAAAATATTTTTATTAAATCAATTTCAAATTGGAATATCAATAACACTGTGACAGTAGATTAACCTTATAAATTAACGTCACATAAAATGAACTAAGCTACAAAGTAAAGTAACTTCTCTCAGGCTGTTTTAATCAATATGCTTTGAAAAGCTGGATGTGACAGGAATAATTTACAAGCAGCCCCTGAATGCAACACGTAGAGCTCAACGAACATGAGGAACTTTGAACTTCAAAATACGGTTCATGGGCCGGCCACAGAAGAGACCAAGAACAACATTTTAACATTCATGAATATTGTGGTCGAAGGTTATAAGTCCCACCTTCACTTATAAAGTTAATAAAATCGTAAAAAGAGGCTCCGTAGCTCCTTACTGCTAAATGTCTTTTTAGAAGTTTAACACTTTATGCTCATTATTTCTGTTTAATAGTTGCTTAAATACCTATATATATTTTTTTATGATTTTTTTTTCCTCAGCCACCTTTTTCTGCTTGCCTTAATTCCTTGATTAACTAAGTTATTGTCATTTTTTTGCCTCATACCTTAACATCATTTTCGATGTCTGGCTTCCTCCATGGAGGTTATGTTTAGGTTGGTTGGTTTGTCTTGCAAGATGAGGCATTAAACAGTTTTGTGATTTCTCAGGGAATAATGCGTCGATCCTAATGAAGAAAGTCAGGCGAATGTAGGTGGCTGGTATCTATGAGGTGCAGTTTTTACTCTACAGCTTCTTTACTCCCTCGGCTGTTGGTCATTGTATTATGATAATAGGTGTGTTTTTTAAGGGGCATGGTTTCTTGTGTCTGAAAGGCTGCTGTTTACCATGGAGTTACAGTCCGTCAAAACTCGATATTATAGATGTGAAGAGAGTCCAGTTGGAAAGGAAATTTATTTTTTGGGAGTTTTGGTCCTTTTCGGGGAGACAACTAATAGTAAAGAGTGGAGTATTCGGACACATTAATGAGTCAGGCTACAAGCCAAAGAGAAAGTTGTGATGCAGGGGGCTGGCTGGTTGTGGTTTTGAAAGACGGTACTGCGACTCGAGACCGTGGACGTTTGTATCAGGCCTTCAGTCTCTGCATTTAGAATTGTGTAACCCTGTAATAAATCTCCTCAGTGACCACATCAGCGATTCATTCAGTGCGACATATGCTTGCATTTTTGGAAAATCTGGATTAGACCTAAAGGCCGAACGTTTAATTTCACAGGGTTAAAAACTTTTTGTCTTTTTAACCCTGACCCTTTATGCCGTGCAGTAATGCGCAGCCACACATGCTCGGCCAGAGCTGACCGACCCCTTTGACTTCACACACTTGCAATCCGGTACCAACTGTGGCGCATGCATGCCTGCACTCTTTCCAACCTGTTCTAGTTTAACCCTTTGACTCTCCACCTGCCTTCCAGCCCTCCACACCCACACAGGCTTCACGCAACAACCTGCTCCACATATTCTGCACTCCAGGCATGCTTGACCCTTGTGTACCTATTATCCCCGGGTCAGGTTAGGGCGCTGCTCGCACACAGGCACAGCCACGCACATGGACAAACAATAAACAGACACTCTGAGGTCAGGGCAAGGCACACACAGATGCGGACCTGAACCCTGATATGCCGTTCGACAATCTCTCGACCAATGTTCAGCTCTGTTTGTTATAAAGGCTAACCTCAAAGTGACCAGCTAAATGTCAGTAACCTTTAAGGTTAAATGTTGTTGAAATTGGGATAAAGTTTGAAAAGCGGCTCTCCTTGACTTTGTTATCGGCTTTTAAAGAGGAGCAACTCAACTTTCTACATGCTAACTTTGTTCGGCTTTGTTCTTCAGTCTGTTAGACGTGCCACAGATTATTTTTCCTCCAACAGCCATCGATATTTTCCCCTCTGAGAATATGTTAATGCTACAAATTGAACTCCATTCACAGTTTTCTACAAATTTTGATAATCAATTAATCATTTGAGTCATGTTTCCAGCAACATTTGCTGGCTCCAGTTTCTTAAATGTAGAGGATTTGCTGCTTTTCTGTCTTTGGGTTTTGGACTTTAGGTTCGACAAAAGAAGCAATTTGAAGATTTCCCTTTGCACCAAATTTTGACGGGCATTTTTCACAATTTCAATGACGTTTTGTAGACTAAACCATTCTGTGTTTATTTACCCCTGGAAGTCCTTTTGGAACATGTTCCTCTGTTTACAAGTGCCCATGTGGCTGCCACTGTGTGGAAGATGGCAGCCTGTTCTCATGGTGGTGTATTGTTTAGAGTAGTGTGTTCTGCGGTGCGTCTGACCCAACCACATGTTATGTCTCGGCAACCTTTCTGAAACCAGCAGAGAAGAAAACCAAAAAAAAAAAAACAAGGTTCAAAAGGGAACGCGAGGGACTTCGCTCTCATTCTCATCTGAAACAAAACAGATCTGATCCTGTTTGTTTACTTTTCTATACGGAGCTGCTGCTTACACAGTCGCACTTTTTTCTTAGGGTTTCAGATGTAGAATTTATTTTATGTCATCATTCGAGGTAGCAGCTGGAAAATGTACCGATGCCTCCATAAAAATAACCTGTGGTATCACACTTACAAATGTTGAAACGCTACCTCGCATGATGGTCTATCGCTTGACGGACATCACAGCACCATCCTTCCCTCCACCTTCTGACATGTACGTCGGCCCATGCATGTAACGTGCACATGATACGACAACATATTGGAGAAATGTTGATATGATACAGATGATACGTACAAATTTGGGCCGGGAACACCCATAGAAACGATGACCAGAGTGACATATTAACCAGGTCTTACTATCGTTATCAGAATCCTCGATTAAATGTGCAGAAATAACATTATACAGACTTTGATGTCTTTTATTCGATGACATCCGTCAAATTATCAAACTTGAGCTGAATCTCGTGGTTGGATTAGCAGGCCTGTCACAGTCCATGAGACGTGGGGGCTCTCTCTCTCTCTCTCTCTCTCTCTCTCCACGCTGCATTTTCAAACGTAGTGATTTTCTCTTTTTCTCAAGGCCTGAAAAAAAAAAAAATGCCGATAAATAGGAGCCTAGAGAGAAAAGAACGCTACAGCTGGAGAACAGAGACGTCGATCACTCACTCATACCGCTCGGCCTATTTTCTCCGCATTTAACGGGGTCTCACGGAGTCTATAGGATGCATTGGAATGCAAGAAGAGAATGAAAGGAAGCCTCTTCCTTGCAGGCGGGGGTCCCCAAAAGGATACACGCATAAACTAAAGTGGAGGGTAAACCCCTTTACTTCATCTCCATCACACGCACAAAGACACGCATGCACAGACACACACTCTCAGACACACACACACACAAACACGCATGCAAGAAAAAACGTCCTACTCTCGCTCACGCTGTCTCTCACAATATACACACATATATTAACCTCTTTCTTCCTCTCTCTTTCTTGCCCCTCCCCTATTTCGCACACACTCACACGAACACACACACACACACACAAACACACACATCCCCCCCAATTGAAATGGCGCCTCTGCACCGAGGCTAGAGGAGAAAATAGTGGGTGGAATTAAAAGTGCTGAGTGAAAGAGAGGAGGGATCGGGGGAAGAAACAACAACAACAATACAAAACTGGGAAAGGAAGTGAGGCTGAAAAGAGGGAGATGTGTTTGAAAAGAGGGAACAAGGTTAGGGGATGGGAAGAGCATGGAGGATGAGAAAAGGCAGCAGAGACGAGGCTGAAAATAGAAAATGTTTTTATTCCTTCCTTTGATGAGCACAGTTTTGATTCTCTTGTGTGCATCAGCGGGGTGAGTGCGTGCGTCAAGGCGCTGTAGGTTTATATCGACTGCAAGAGTTGCTGTCGCTGCTGTCTTGCTAATTCACCGTGACGATGAGAATCTATGGTGCACACGTTGTTGCAAAATTTTGCATTTTTGATTGAAAACATGCAAAAACAACCAAACTTTCAATCAAGATCAAGATCTCCTAATTATTTTATGGTAAGGACACAAACTTTGCTGACGTCCCCACTCCTCCTTATGTTGTATGTGTATAATAAGTGATGCATTACTGAGGAGGCTTGCCCATGGGCCAGGGCGCTTTGTGAGGCCTTGTGAAAGGCTCCCTGAAAGGAGCCGCCAGTCCATGCCCGGCGGATTTAGGGGAGTGAGTTTAGGGGGTCAGCACGGTCACCCAGGGGATAAATGCCTCCCATTGTCTGCTCTAAGGAGATGCTCTCAGTAGGGAGTCTATAAAGCCCCAGTGGCAACACTAACACCCACAGCTCTGGGGCTCCCCAGGGGAACACCCCAGGACCCCCAGCCAGGGACGGGCTCACGGTCTGTGGGGGAGAGAAACAGCTGAGGGGACCCCTGTGTGGTTTGGTAGTCTGCTGGGTTCATCGTCGGCCTGCGAGCTGTGACAGGATATGGTTTGTTGGGGTTCTCGTATGCACCACTGTCCTGAAAAACAATCTTAGAGGATGTAAACTTTCCCAAAATGTAAATGTTGTTTCTTTACTGCATTTGATTCAGCTATTGTTAGTTAAAATTATTAGCAATTAAAGTACGTTTACCTCCAAACTGTACTTGGCTGAAGTACTTGTTGTCAGATGACACTGCAGTTCACTGTTTAACGCTTCATGTTCCTCTGAACAGAAACTCTCTCTGCTGTGTGTTTAGCTGTTAGCTGCGTTAACCTTATTTGTTTCGTTAGCTGTCACCTTAGACTTTTTCCCATAAGCTTAAATTGTGAAAGACTGCAGCGCCTGCAGTATGACCTGTTTTATTATCATAATTTTAGCCATTGGGTACAACAACATTTGGGAAATCTAGACTAGCTGCACAATTAAATCAAATGTATCCCTCTTCATGTTAGCCGGCTCTGATGCTTCTAACAGCTAGCATCTAACTATCTATCTTCCTATTGATTTCAATACATATTTTTTATTTACAATGTAGCATTATCATTGAAAAAATAGGGTCTGTCCTGCGTCCTGTGACTCTGACACTGGGTAGCTAGCAAGTGATAGTAAGCTAACTATGCTAACAGATGTCATTTTTTAATGGGAGTTGTAGTTTTTCAATGGGAGCTGTAGTTTTTTAGTCAGTGCACGACAGTACATGTACACAAAAATCTAAAAGAAAGACATCTTCTGGTGTCCCTGGGATGACGGGACACTGTTAGTCACTGTATATTCTCGCCTCTCTCGACATGCAACAAAATTAACAGGTCAACAGATGAGTACACGAGATTGAAACTGCTCTGAGCCTCAAAGAAAATCCCCTAAACAACCCGAAACAGGAGCTGAAACAGAAAGAAGCCTTTGTTTGTGGTAAACTGGCACAAGCCTTTTCTTTACTCGAGTAGAGAAGTGAAAACAAGAGGGGTAGGTAAGCATGAGTGTGTGTGTGTTTGGTGCCGTATGTTCATGTCTACACACACTTTTACCTGCACATATATATAATGAGAGAGAGACTGTGTGTGTGTGTGTGTGTGTGTGTGTGTGTGTGAGGACGTGTGTTATTATGTATATATGGTGTGAGTGTGCAGGAAGCGGAGGGGGCTGCGTCTCATGGGGTCCTTTGTGGAATGTCTCTGCTCGCCCCCGTCTCAGAGCCATGAGATGGGCAAACATGAAATCAAAGTGGAAAAGACCCACAAAGGGGTGGAAGGAGGATGACTAGGGTCTGGATGGGGGTTGGAGGGAGGGTGGGAGGGAAGGGGGTGGCTTGTCCCTGCACCCCAGGCCCCAGAAAGCACCAGGCCCCACAGATCCATGAAAAGAGCCCTTATGAGGACCTGGCTGTTCTGCCTGCATCGGATTAAGATCCCAAACTAGCAGGGCTGCCAGCCCGGTGCATCTATGTCCTATTTTATCACTCTCTCTCTCTCTCTCTCACAGCATCAACTGCAGCACTGTTTTCCCTTTGGTCACATGACACATTATTGATACATGTATACACTTAAAGTTGTACTTCCTGTCACCAAGCTCTGCATTTCCCCTCGTTTCCCCCTTGTTTTGGCTCTTGGTTGACTAACTTTGAACACCTTTTATATATATGGATCAACCATTTTTGGTATTTTAATAAAGGAAAACCCGCAGTGTTTTTGCATTCCCCCCCTACTCCTGCCTTCAGTTTTATTAACTGGAAGCATTTTCTGAGCTGTCCTCACATAACGTGTTCATGCACCCAACTGCTGGGGGCTGCAACTAACGATTAATTTCATTATCGATTAATCTTTACAAAAAAGTTACTTCTCCAAATTGCTTCTTTTTATCCAACCAACAGTCCAAAACCCAAAGACTCTTCATTTACCATCATAAATGACAAAAAAAGATGAGCAATCATTTAATTGCATTTAAGAAGCTGAAAACAGTAAATGTTTGATGTTTTTTGCATTAAAAATGACTGAAATGAATAATCCAACACATCCTAAACAACTCAAAAGGGGGATTGTCAGTGGTTAAGTTTAGGAAAACAGTGGTTCGGGTTATAAGTACTACAGTACTTCTGTAACATACCTACATTACGTACATAACTTTAGATACATTATGTCTGTAGGGTTGCAGCAATATGGTTTAAAATTTTACCGTGTTATGAAATCTTGGCGGTTATCATACAATGTACATTTGCTTATCTACACTATCGTACCATGAGAATCTAACATCATTGCAACACTATATGTATGGGATGTAACTTAACTACCTTCGTAAGTGAACAGAACTGACTGTTGGTTTCACACTGGACATGAACGATGGTCTCCAGGCTGAGAGTCCCGTCTTTGTTTAACCCGGCCGTTCACCTCGCCATCGTCCTTAGGTGGATTATGTTGCTCTTTATACTTCTTCTCCTCACTTCCTCTTCTGGCTGGTGCAATAATTACTACATCCACTCGGAGGTTGTCACCTGAAAATGAATGTCAGTATCGTCTGTAATAAGCTGCTCTTGCAGTTGACCTGTATGGTTGTTTTTCTGACGAGGACTGCTGAAATGTATGCAAACATTTCTCTGCTACACAAGCTCTTCTCATGTAATTGACACATCTGTTCTGCGGACTAAATGAACACAGATCTGACATGAAAAGAGAAAGTGAGCGAGCTGCTTTTAAGGGACCGTGTGCTGGTTATCTCAGCAATTATACTGTAAAACGTGCATCACCTCTGAAAGGGCTTTTGTGGTTTCCGCCCGCGGGGCATTGTTCTGTAGTCTCGTGCACTGTTTGAGAATTACAAATGTCTAGATGTCATTTTCATTTAGCATGCCTCTGAATACAGTATGCGTTAAATTTCAGCTTCTTAAGGCTGCTCGTTCACAGCATACTGTCTCAGCCTCACGCATACTGTACACACAGTCCTGATCCCTGAACGTCTTAGAATAAAAGGATGTCATGCTCCAAACAGGATCACCTTTTCTTCTGGCGGTAATGATGTATAGCTCATAATGGGAGCAGCTAGCTGAGTGGCTGCATTTTGGGGAGATTGATACCACTGGTAATTGGACAGTTATGAGCAAGAAAGAGAGAAACGGCATGAGCGTGAGAGAGGGAGAAAGCAAAATAATAATTTATGGATTGCGAAAAATTACTTCCATGCGGAAATGTTTCATGTTTTTTTGCTGAGGAATGGTGTTTGGAGGGTGTTTGCATACAGCATTTTACCAGTCAAGGTGCCTTATTTGCCCTCCTGTGTGTGCATCTGGGTCCCAGTGTGCCTGTACGTGTGTGTGTTAAGGTACTGGCACTGGATTTAGAAAAAACCTTTGTAGCCCTCTGTGTCACCAGAGCTGGGATCCTGGTCTCAAAGGGATGTCTGCTGGGGATTGGAAGGTGCGAGGTGAGGTGCACGTCTGCTCCCTGAGTCTTCCATCCCTATGAAATAATCCCCCGGCAGGTCGTTTGTGTCGGGGAGGGAAGGGTTGCAACCGAATCTTTCCTTTGTTCGACACAGCCTTTACCACATCAACCCCTCTGACACCCTCTGTGTTAACATCTGTGTGAGCAAGTGTGTGTCTGGGTGTCTGGCTGTTTGTGTCTCCATGTGAGTCTCTTGAGCATGTGTGACAACCAGTGTGTATTAGTAGTGTAGGAGAAGAGCTATAGAGAAATGCAAGGCTGCATATTAAGTTGTTTATCAGTGCAGAAAATCTATAATAGAAGCTCGCTGCTTGTTGATCACAAATACAGTTGTGTAACCCTGTCTGGGCGTATAGAGGGTATAAAGGTGGGCAGTTATTTTAGCCTTCTAGTCCTAGAGTACAAATGCAATGATCAAAAACCTTAAAGGAATAGTCTGGCATTTTAAGGAAGAAGCTTTGCTCGCAGTGGTCGATGAGAAGATTGATTCTGCTCTCACGTATGTCCTTTAAACAAGCAGTTTCAGCCAGTTAGCGTAGCTTAGCATTAAGATGTGGCAGGGGGGTAAACAGGAAGCCTGGCTTTGTTTAGGCTGGCAATCTCAGACTCAATAATTAACATCTTAGATTTCCTTTGTTCAAAACCAAAATGTAAAAACAATAACTTGTGTTTTTTATATTGGGGTTATTTGCTGGATTATTTCTTGGCTGTGTGCAGTGACTTCCTGGAGTCACCGCTGCCACAGGACCGCAAAGAGAAACATAACTCCACGTGGCAGAGTTGCATACAAAGTTAATAAGACAGATTTCCCAAAGGCAAGATAAGAAAAGTGAAGCTGTAGGACCCAGGTGTTAACCGACAACCGTGTCCTCACCTGCTGGTTTGTGGACAACTGCACTGAAGTCTTGTTTTTTGGACCCAGAATTGAACGTATTTGGTCTGACGGGTGGAGCTGGGGAGAATATCTTGGTTGGATCTGACTGAGAGCCCAGGAACAAGCCATGGTAGCAGCTTGTCACTCAGTCTGGTAAAATTACAAGTGTAAGCTAACGTCCAAACCATGCTATTTACAGTTGATCAGCTACAGTTGCGTCCAAATTTGCACAAATAAAGCGAGACGAATCGTGCCTCAGTCTAAACACGCCGTTACAGTGAGGATGTAAAAACGAATGTTGACCGTGGAGGTACACGATGTCAACAGAGACCCAGGTTACAGCTCAGTGCCAGCACCACCCTGGCTCCCCTGGCTGTGGACACATTTTCCTCTTGGACACCCCATTAGGTCACCAACATGAGGTCACCTCTGTTTACCGTCCCCGTCCAACCAGCCAAATCAGCCCCACCAAGGTGTATATATGTGCACGTCTACATGTACAGTATGCGTGCCAATTAGTGTCCCGCTCCAGACTGATTACCTGTTTATCCTGCTGTAGAAAGAAAAGAGGTCCGCCGGGCTGCCCCCAGACAAAATTACCTGCGTGTGTGTGTGTTTGTGTGCACGCTCGGACACACACATCTGCGCCTGTGTGTGTTTATCCTGCTAGGCCTGTGATGTCAGCGCTGTCTGGCGACAGGCTGATTAATGTCTGAATGTTTTCCAGCTATTTACCCCAGAGCCTGCACACGCACACACACACACACACACACACACACACACACACACACACAGGGTAGAAAAGGAGAATAGATGAGAAGTGGAGAAAAGGAAGAAATAAAGATGATGAGTTCAAGAAAAAAAAAATAATAGAAGAAAAGAAAGTTATTGTGAAGAGGGAACGACAGCAGCAGGATGTGGGGAAAGCATCTACTTTTATTAAGATGGACACTGCAATCATCCTGACTTCCTCTGACTTGATGACTAATCTAATGTCCAAAGTATCATTGATAGTGGGCCTGTCCGGAGTCGTTAGCCAGGGAACGGAGCGACGCCAGCAGTGCGGCGGCCTGTAATAGGACCATCTGACTCATGTGTAATAAGGGGAGCCTTGTGATGACAGGATTTCTGAGCAATTATTAATGGACTCTCCGGGCCGCGCTCGACGTCTCTCCGGCGTTAAAAACTCTCCCGAACGCTCCTTTCTCACATGTCATGTTCTCTCGTTCACACCCTTGCGATCATTTCCCTCCCTCATTCTTTTCTCCCCTTGGCCGTCTTCCTCAGTGTCTGTCTTCCCTCTTCTCCCGTCCTCCCTCTCCGCTGCTCGGAGATTAATCCCCTTGCTGGCTCCGCAGAGAGCTTCATTACAGAGATCGTTGAAGGATCTCGACAGCCGAGCAGATGAGATGGTCGCGCTAAAGGTCTCGTTACCGATTCCTTGGGAGGAACGGGGCCGAGGGAGTTTTGCTCAGGCTGAGGACATCATCATTATGACTAAGTGAATGTGCTGTCAAGGTGGCAGAGGGGAGAGTAGGAGGGAGCAGGGATAGAGGTGGTGGTGCTGAGAGGGAGGGAGACATTTGTTCTGCAATTAGCCAGGAGCCGGCGCTCGACTCCTCCAGTTGTAGTCTGGAGTTAATTAGCAGAGCTATTATGAAGCCTTGTTCATCCGCGCAGATGAACAGACAGCGGCTCTAATCTCGCCGCACTCCGAGACGAGATCTAATGCGGTGAGATTTGTTAAAATGGTTGCACCCACCCGACATCGTAATCACAGATTAAAGCGTTTAGGGAGAATCATGCCAGAGTGGCGTTTTTGTTGTCGAGCTCTTTATCTCGTAGAATCATTTGATCTCTTTCCACAAACTCGAATGGGTCTTAAAAAAAACGGAGGGTGGAATAAACAGAGACGTCATTAATGAAGGGTATCTACTCTCCCCTCTCTGCTCCTCGGCTGCGATATTAGCAACCGTCCCGATTGTGTCTCCTCGGACTCAGACATCACAGCCACACCAAATCTCCTGGAAGCACGAGGCGAGGGGGGAAGAATTTCGGCTTAGCTTCAGGGAGACGGCATGGATATCGGGCCCCTGCAGGATCCCTCCTCCACCCTCCTCCTCCTCCTCCTCCAGTCTCTGTTTCTCTCTCTCGCTAACTTTTCATTCTGTGCCGTGGAAGATTTACTGTAATCTGGCAGATCAAAGGCGAGCATCGCAATCCTATTCCCCTAATCCACTTTGATGGTGACTTTTGCACATGTAATAACACTGGCAGAAAGAGAGAGATCGCTTTTAAGCCAAGTTTTTTTTTTTTTCCCCCTCTTCCCTCTCTGTTGTCACAGTAATAATCATATTTATGAAAACAGAGTCAAAGCCAGAGCTATTTTAGTCTCTGATTACATATTACATTAATAATCATGTCAAAATTTGCTGAGATTTCTGCTCTGCTTTTTACATCCCGTTTAAAATCTTAAATTAGATCTTTATTACAATCAGATTATTCTCTGAGTGATTTCTGACCACTAAGATGTTTATCTCTAATTTTTAAAAATCTCTCTCCGTTGCCAGTCGGTAAATGGATTTACCACATATTAGCATCAAAACATCTGGTTATTCTTAGACCGATGGAGACGTTTCCAAACCGGGGGTGCAGTGACCCCTCGGGGTTCTTCCGAAAGGTTTTAATCACTTCCACGTTAGATCTGACGGCGCGGTCATATCTTAACAACCCCTGTAAGATGTAACTTATTTGATTTGGCTAAATAGGAAACAATTAGCAGTGACATCCCTCCGAGGCATTTTTCTCCTTCTTTCCTCTCTCCCCCCTGTGATTACTCCTCCAACCAGTGAAGCCCTTTTGAAGGGGCAGATGGCAGGATGAATTTAGGAGAAAGACCTCATTAATCCTGTAATTTCTGCCACATAAAGGTGAAAAGCAAAAAGGAAAATGTTTCAGAGAGGATGCTGAGTTCTCTCTCCGTCTCTGTCAGATCTTCGTGGTCTTAATCTTTACAGTGAAGATATTTCTAGCTTTCTAAACAGGATGATTATCTTATTTCCCTCTTTTTGGCATCATTCCACCACCTGCCTTCATCTTGTTTATTTATTTATTTATTTATTTTTATCTCGGCTCACTTTTAAACAATTTATACTGTTTAACTTTGTTTACATGAGGCGGACCCTGCCACCTTTCTAGCTTCAACCTGTGTTCTGGGACCTTATTTTCCTCTGAGTTTATTCACTTATGGATAAATTAATAAAATAGTGGTCTATTACAATGTATATATATATATATATATATTCTTTATTTCGGACAACCTGATACCTTGTATTTTACGGTATTTTTAAAGGAGCACTCTGTAGTTTTCATGTAGTTTCATTATCTGATGTTTTTTTTTCTGCCTGAACAAACATAAATAAACAAACTCTCTCTGTTTTCACGATTGAATAAACTGGAAAAACAAACTGACCTTGAAGGACAAAACAATTTATACTGTTTTACTTTGTTTACATGTGGCGGACCCTGCCACCTTTCTAGCTTCAAACAGTGTTCTGGGACCTTATTGTCCTCTGAGAACAGCTTGTTTGTTCAGTTACAGAAAAAATAAAGTTCATATTATCACCTCATTTTAAAACTCAGAGTTTGAATTTCTTCTCCAAAAACTACATAATGTGCCTTTAATGCGGCTCTACTTTCTTATCTTAAGCCCGCTTTCTGCTCTAATCTTCTCAATTTTTATCGCCTCCGTCCAACGTCATCTCTCACCTCGAGCTTCTCTCCCGCCCTTTACATCTGCATCTCCATCCTTTGTGCTCTCATCTGTTTCTCATGCACTCGATTGTTTACATTCGCTGCAGCAACCGAAGCACATCTCGCACCGTGTTGATGCTTCAGCGACCGCTCCGCTCGCTTCGGTTTTTCTTTCCTCGAAAGGGTTAAAGGCACACGCGGTACATATTTTTTTATTTGTCTCACATGCAGAAAAACTTCAAGGGTATAATTTGTTTGCCTTCTCATCTCGGTGGATGATTTTGCCGAGTAATCACTGTGTCTTTGAACAGGAGGAGAAAAAAAAAGAAGATTTTTTCACACAGAAATGAGAAGCAGCCCGGTCGCACATGCTGCTTTTAATGTGGAAAACTGCGGTTGTTGCTGCTTCGAATTCAGGGTTTTCTGTTTCTTCTCTTTTCTCTCATTCAGTCAGAACTTTGATGGATCCATTAGTGAAATACATACCGCTGGAATAATACATTTTCTGTAATGTACTCAGTCTTTAATCCTTTGTCATGAGAAGTGCCCGCTGACTGAAGCTTGGGGGGAGTTTCTGCTTCGGGCAGTCTCAAGTGGAGAAACCTGTGGAGTAGATAGCCCCTAGTGGTGGCTTCGGTTATAACGCCTTCATAAAGTTGAGTCAGGCTCTCAGATGTTACTGTGACTGAGCCCTGACTGTTTCTTTTTCAAAGTGATATATAGGCCTCATAAAGGGAGAATATTTCACAGTGACAGTGCAGGGTTTTGAATAAAAGGAGCAATATGAGAATGACATAAGAAATATATCAATTTTACCGTCTTTAGACAACACAGGAGGACTCGTGGAAACCACGGATATTAAATTTCAGACCTGTTTAGTTCAGGTCGCAGGTGAAGACGCACTCAAACAATAATTTGCCTTTACGCTTTTTAATTCGGCTACATGTGCATTTTATTAAATAACGGATCTCATTTAATTTAAAGTTGGTTAATCATGTGAATATAATAAAAAACTTACACATAAACATTATGTGTGTATTCAATTATTACATATAAAGTTAAGGAGAACTTTACCATAAACATAAAGTGTTTTAATGCTAATTACACAAAAAAATAATGCTTTTTAAATTTCTGTCTCCTGATTTAGCAAATCACAAGTCTAGTTATTTTATTCACACTCACTGACTCAAGATTATAGAAACACTTTGCATTAAATGTGACGCTTTACAATGAATTTATGCAGCAGAATTAAATGGAAAAGTCACAGTTTTGGGCAGATTGTTTCTTTGAGTTTAGATTTATAGTTTAGGAGTCACTTTGTTGTAGAGTTCTTAAAAGGTGAACTATGTAGTTTTGGGGGAGAAAGTTTAAGAGAAAGAGAGAAAATAAAAATCCTCAGAGGATAACGCAGCTTCATACTGTTTAACCTTGTTTGTATCTACAGTACACACCTTTTCTGGCTTCAAATGGCGTTATGAGGACCTGATACTGCATTCTGGACAACAGCGGAGGTCAGAACTTCTGAGGTGAAACTTCCAACCTCCGGCCTTAAAGCACTCCAGGTGCAAGATGCTAAAAGTGAACAAAAAACATGGCTGACTGTAACAAAATGATATCTATTTTGGTAAGGGTACACCGAATTGTGCAGCCTCTGTGCATCGCTAACAAAATGAGTATGTAACAGATGCAGATGTTTTATTTGTACTTAAATAAACCCGACCCTCTCCCCACAGGCGCTGCATCGCAGTGTGACGTCAGATATCTGCTCCCTCGTGAGGTCGGCTTAGACGGATGTGCCTCGAGGTCAGAATTTTTTGCTCCCGAGTCGTCTCGAAGCTTGTTTATTCCGTTGTGGAAATATATTAAATAGCTTTTTCTGACTTTGTGTTATAACCTCATTAATATTGTAAATATTAACATCCTGAGTTTGAATTACTTTTCCCAAACTACGCAGCGCCGCCATGTGCTTCATTTATTAAGACTTTGTTTTGCACAAATGTCACGACAGATGTCATTGAACTGTGTGTGTACCGTCTAATAATAGAGAATATACAGTAATGTTGCATGCAGAGTTAGAAACTGGAAACCAGCAGATGATGTATTACCAACAAAACGGTTTCCCGCCCTCCGTCGGAAAGTCTTTTCAGCCGTTCACGTTCATAATCAGGTTTATTTTAAGCCTCTCTGAGTCGCACCGCTCTGTGAACCGGCGTGTTTACTGAGAAATCTGGTTTATTGTTTCTCATTTCTGTTTTGTTTTGGCGTCGTTTCACAGTTTATGTAGCATTTCACCCTCAGTTTATTTTTCTTTGGTGCGATGCTGCGATTGCGTTCTCTTTCAACGGCTGCCAAGTGGGAAAAAAAAAAGGGAATAAAAAGCAGATTTGAGCGCTCGTGAGCAGTCGCCAGTGCTTATCAAAGCGGCAAGATAGAGCGACGGATGGATGGATGGATGCATAGACGTATAAGATGGATGACGTGATGGTTTGCTGGGATGGACGTGAGCATGGAGGGGTGATCGTCGGGCATGTTTGTGGAAAAAGAAGAGCGTGCTACTCTGTGTATGTGGCAGCAGGGGCGGAGGCACGGACGCGTGGGTGCTCATGCATGTTTGTAAGTGTGTGTGTTGCAGGGATCCTGTCAGTGAATAGGAATGATTAATGGGGCTTCTGCCACATGAAGGAGCAACAGCCTAAACCTCACAGCCTTAACTGGAGCGTAGCATACCTCACCTCTTCCTCTTTTCTTTCCTCCTCCTCTCCTCGACCCTCCTCCTCCTCCTCCTCGCCATGAGCTTGTTTTCACACCTGCTTGCAGCTCTCAAAGCTGAGGAAGTGTTTCTTTTTTCTCTGCAAGCTGTGCATCTGCAGCGTGGTGAAACTGGGCGGCACCACGGAGAATCGACCGTTAATGGAAGCGGAAAGAAAAGGGAGCTTGGAAGTGCAACGGAGCAAAGTGATCAAATGTTTCAGTTTGACACAAATAAAAATGCGAGCTAATCGATGATTGATGAGCTCTTGTTCTCCCAAAACACTGAGCGTCACAATGTCACTATTGCATGTTTTGGGTGGAGTTTGGAGGAGGGTGAGGGTGTTTCGGGGGGTTTTAATGCGGCCATGGGGCCTCAGGTGTCCCACAGTTGGACGGATAGCGTTTTGGATGACTGCAGATGTCCCGGCGCTGCGAGGCCATTTGGTTCCAGTCACTGTAGCTGGTGTTGTTGTGTGGCAGGTGCCACATATGCCAAAGGGAGGGGACGATGACGACGGGTGGCCCGAGTCACTTTTGGGCAGACGCACTGGCACTGTAAGGTGAAAATGTGTGTGTCTGTGTGCTCACCGGACACGAGTGATTGATGAACATTTGGTTGAACGTAGACAGGCATGGCAGAGTGTGACAGATTAACACTGTAGACCCCTCACACACACACACACACACACACACAATATGGACAGTCATGCCAGGGGGACACCTGTCTTTTCTGTGTCACCGAGGCAGCTCTGATGATGTGTCAGATGTGGCTGCTATTAATTTATGTGCAGTCTAATCAGGAAGCAGTGAGACAGCAGTTCACGTTCACCCCGGGCCTGGGCCGGACGAGGGCCGACAGACTGTATCATCATATGGACCCTGTGCACCTGGATCCATTAGCCAGATGTTAACCAACATGGAGCAGAAACACAAAGGCTCTTGTTTTAAATGTGTTAGAGGGATATTTTTGCGTCAGATCCAGATTTGAGTTTTGAGTAAACACACATCAGTCTTCAGAAATGTCCCTTTACTGTATTAGACTGGGAGAGGGAAGAGTTGGTGTGTTCGCTGCTCGGACAGGAGCTTTGAGCCGGGACTGGGCTAGCTGGTTAGCATGCTAAACATGCTCTGCAACACAATACATGTATATTCCTTCACATTCTGCTGATAATTTTAGTTTTGCACATTTTCAAACAGAATTCGTACATGTTGCACCTTTAAACATCCTTCAGTTCATAATGTAATCATCCCATCATGTTCTGTTTTTCCTCTGTGATCAGAGATTTGCACGCTAAATACAAGGAATTATGTAGATACGGGTTCGCTCACATCTCAGCAGGGTTTTCAGATTTATCAATCTCTTTAAACATCCTGGGATTTTTCTCTTCTGTTGCCTGTAATGCCGCATTTTTGTATTGATTTATTTATGTATTTTGCACAAGGAGATGAAATTCATACAGCAATCCACTTTAGTGATGACAGACAGCCAAGGCAGTTAAGGTTATAGGAGGGAGACGAGCAGTGTTGTTCATTTTTTGACTGATGTGAAAAGTATTTCAGAAGCTTATAAACCTAAATCTCACACTGAATCTGATCTTTGCTATATCTGTGATTTAACTGCTTTATTTACTTAACTACGATTTATATAAATCTATAACTAGTGTCTGCACATGATCGTCTTGCAGGGCTGAAATATAAACATTCCCAGAGAGCTCAACACAAGACGACCTGGCAGCCTCACAGATGTGGACTGACAGTCAATAATCTGAGTTAAACAGCGTCAGTCTGAAGCAGAATTACTCTCCCCGCCGATCGTTTCACTTCACTTCTGATCTGAAGTGGCCGACTTGAGTCGCCAGCTGTGACTCGAGTCCTCTGTCAGAATGTGTGTGTGCGCTTGTTTACAGTTTCCACATACGTGTGTTACTCTGCACATGTTCCTATGACTGCATGTGTCCTCCCTCCCAGTTCAGAGTGTTGAGGCCCGGCTTTGTGAGCGACGCTGATAAGGAGGCACATGAGGGAAACAGAGAACAGCCTCCCTCCCTCGTATCCATTTAGTAAAGTTTCTCTATTGAATCAGCTTCTGCACAACTGCTGTTACTGGTCGGCGGTGTGGAAGTCAGCCTATGCAAATGGTCTCCAGCAGGGCAAATGAAAGTCGACAGCGGCAGAGCTTCTCCTCCCTCCGCCTGTAAACGGAGAGGGATTTAAATTTCAGAGGAAATTTCAGAGGAGACGCTGGAAAGAAGACTCAAAAGCAAACTATGATAGATGATAGAAGGAAGGAGGAGTATTAGTGCTCTTACAGTCATTCGATTTGCAATTTGAGACCAGACTTCATGAAATTACTCAAACACAGCACACTTTAAAGGGACAGTTCGCCCCAAAATCCAAACTTTTTCCTCTTGCCTGCAGTACTATCTGTCCATCTCGATTTTATGGTGTGA
Organism: Pagrus pagrus; assembly: GCF_965226575.1. Lineage (NCBI taxonomy): Eukaryota > Metazoa > Chordata > Actinopteri > Spariformes > Sparidae > Pagrus > Pagrus pagrus. Next base: position 3,363,329 of record NC_140208.1, on the reverse strand, counting down.
GATATCAGCTGTAGAGACGTCTGCCTTCTTGTGGTGCTCAAATTCATGTATTGACAGCATGAGATGTAACTGTTAACAGCGTCCCCCTTGGCTAAGCTGTAACATTAGATAGCCTCTTGTACATGAGGTGATGCACACGATGACATAGAAAGAAAATAGTCCCCACTAGGCTTGGGCTGATTTTAGATATCGTCTAATATTGCAGCTGTTACAGCATCTTCTGGCTTTTATTTTGAAAAGAAAATGCACACAGAGCTGTCATGGCAGCAGAGGCAACGCGTGTCGTTCGGGAGGTTACTGCAGGTAAATTGGCCTAATGGAGCAGCATGCGCGCAACACCTCAACATACACACATGGACTTAATTTCTAAGAACACTTGCTAATGTTGCAGTATTTCAGGCTTAAAGCAGGAGAAAATGGCGAGCCAAGGATTATGGATGAATCAGAGCCCATTGCAAGCGTTTTTTTAGGCGGGAGAATATCAGGATATGGAGGATTATCAGAAGTAGTTGCTCTATTAAGGCAGATATTTCTATGGCTGATATCTCCAAAACCTGGCAACTCACACCAAAACAGCCTACATGCATAAATATCACTAAAAGTAAGAGGAAAAAATATATTTTTTTGATTTTGGGGTGAAGTGTCCCCTTGAAGAGTGACACTGAACGAGACAGCGTTTTTATTTCATATCACGTCCGTATTCAATTGCAACCTTGTGCTAATGATTATGTACATGATGTCACAGTAAAATTTCACACATAATGTAACCCGAGCGGGCCCAAAGGTCACAAACACAACACATGCGCTCTTCTACGGATATGGTGTCCGACTCTACTCCACACGCACACTTTTAGAAAATGAGCTCATGGGACGGAGAGCTCCGCTGGCACACTGCTCATGCCATTCCTATCCTCTGATGGAGGGAGCTTTTTTTTTTTTTTTCGAGAGGGCGGGTGGGCTCGTAATCACCGTGCTCCTCTGCCCGCTTGTTATCCACTCCCACTGGCAACCACTGACAAGCACAATCCCACCTGGGCCCTGCCAATCCTGAGGCATTAGGGAGAGAGAAAGAAAGGAAGAAGGAGCAGTTTGGGCAGAAATTCTTGACAGGAAAAGAGATTCGCAGGAAGAGGAGAGAAATACAGCCTGGCCAGGAACATTTGAGGTAATGGTTGGTGAGAGAACTAAATGGGAAGAGAATTTAATTTGGAGATGCTAGCGTCATGTAGCTATTCCTGGGTAGTGACAGTGAACAGTGCTGCTGGCCTGCAGGCTGGGCCTCTCTTATCTCCAGTGCAGTGTACTCTCCAGTGATAATGGCCTCTCATTACAGAGCTGCAGCCCTGGGGGAGACTTTGGATAAGTTACCGGCTCTAGTCACCACATCACAGAAGGCTATCCCTCGTCACACGGTGGGGACGTGGGCATGCGAGGGCCGTTCCCATTCGTACGCGCATATTTGCTCGCTTAGATATTGGACGTGAGGGCGCGCAGGCACGCCAACAAGACAAATATTAACACAGACACAAAAACACATCTATCGCTTGCAGTTTTATTGGACGCCGGAGTGTCTGGCGCGGAGCAGCCGGGAACAGCTGTGTGTCCAGTCCAGCCCGAGTCCTCTCCAAGTACCAGCCGAGAGACAGACAGTGCCCCCTGCTTAGCCCCATAATCTGGCATAATGCCTCCGCTGTAACTCTAGCTCTCATGTACCGCGATGGACACACAGCCAATTCCCATCCAGTCCCATCCTCTGCTCCTCCCCAGCTGGCGAGAGCTCCCACCTGACTGATAGTTAACACGTTTCATTCATGCCAAATACCGGGATGGCTCTCACAGACGAGCGGAAATGCAATGTGACCGAATCCTCGCACCGCGGGCTGACGATGACTAAAGGCACCTGTTGTCGTAGCCATAAGACTGGCATGGGCGATGACACACACACACACACACACACACACAGGGAAAGTTCACTAAGATCACGTAATCGTTTTGAAGTGCAGATCACGACAGGAGGAGGAAGTGCTCATGCACACAGGTTTTCAGTCCAGAAAATAATCATAATAGACATAATTCAAACGTGTTAGACAGAGCTAAACAAATGCACGTGTACCATGTGCTTGAGCTTGCTCAGTCCTCGAATGGAAAAGGTTATCTCCTGGTCAGCAGTTATCAATTTCAGAAATGTGAGCCCGATGCCCGGTGTTTCGCGAGGCAGAAACGCACCTGTCCAACGCCGCGAGCAGCATCAGCCTCAGCGAAGGACATATTCAAGCATAAACACCATAAATCCATAAACGTGTGTGTGTGTGTGCATTGCTCTCGTGTGCATTCATCCAAATGCAAATACCAACATTAAAAACCCACACTGAGGTATGGCTTCTATTCGATATACCTCACGAAACACACACACAGACATGTGCACACACATCCACGGCAACACACAGATACCGCTATAACTAGCCAGCAGGAATGGGAGCTGCAACCCTCCTTATTTCAAAACAGGTTCTTGTTGTCTTTCTGACAGGCTCTCCCTCCCCACCGCCAAGCTGTCCCACTGAGATAAGCTGGCTGGCATTTTCATCATTCCGGCCATACTGATTGGACCATTATCATAAGAAAGAGGCTGAGAATCCAGGAGGCCTTCCCCCTGGACGCTGATTCATGTTCAAAGTTGGGATTAGCAATCTCGCCACTCAAATCCCCTCAAACAAGGCCGAGCCGAGCTGGAAAATGAAGCAAGCATTCAACAGATAATGAAGAAGAGTCTCATGGATGGACGGATGGATGGAGTGAATGAATTCTTGCCGACAAAAAACCTCAGAGTAAAACTTTCCTACAAAATGCAGCTACATCTGAGATTATTTAAGAGGCTAAATTTAAACCGTACTTGCTGTAGATGTGTGGGAATCAGACAAAATTATGTGTTAAATATTATTTTGGGTTAGCACCGGAGTACTTTCTTTGAAAAACAAATAATATCCAGGTCAAAAACTGTACAAGAAATATTTCCATCCTACTTCAGTTCCTCCAAAAGTCACAAATTCAAGCATTTGTGGTCTCAGCAAACATTTCAGAAGCTTTTTGCTGAAGTCTGTTGGGACCCACGGTGGTTTCTGGCTTCATGTGGCTCACTTGCTCCAGGCTGAATAACAGCATACTGTGGTTTAAGTGCTGTGGCTGCTGGCAGCGAGGCAGCTGAGGTCACCTGCATTTTAACTCTGTTACTGTCATATCTTGTTTTTTAATTGTTTTAAAACAGGAATAAGAGACTATTGTTTGCAGTAGCAGTCATTAAATGATTTCATTGTTGATGGCCACTTTTCTCAGTGGGTTCAGTGATTCACAGGAAATGATGCACTGTAATCATGATGTTTGCAAACAATCCAATTCTTCAGCTCTGTCGCCAGTATGAAATGTTGGTAGTTGACATTTCTGCAAACCACAGATATGTTAAAATTTGTGCACAGCATACATACCACATCATATCACATTCACATTACTAGTATACGAGCTAACTTTCATGTTTGCACGTCAGCTAGACGTGACCCCCCAGCTGTGTTTTTAGCGACAAACAGCTGATATTTAGTCAGTTACATTCAGTATCTCCACCCATGTTAGTGGGAACAAAACCAATTTTAACCCAAAACCTGGAGTGTTTTTTGTGTCTAAACCTAACCAGAGCATAAGCACAGCGTTGTCAGGACATAAAATTGAAAGTTGAATCTAAAGAAATGGAAAGTTTCAACATAATTGTGGTCTGAAAAAAACGTACGTTGCCAACATTTATTCTGAAGTTTGGGTTGATTTTGGTACGAGTAATGGGAACTGACACTGCTGTAAACAGACTCTTCCTCACTGCTTCCAGTGGTCAATACATGTCATTTCAGACAAATTCCTGCACCAGTACTATTTAAACTAACTTGCTGTTCCAACAAATAAGGGATCAGCAAATAAATAGCGCCCACACTGAACAAGGAGGGAAAATGGTACATGAGGAAGTGGAGATACGTCACTTGCGTCTTCCTCATCGCTCTCGTTACAACACTGACTCCCTCTTTCTCCCCAAACTCATCATAAAGCTCTGGAAATGTTAAGTGCCGCCTTCCTGCCGAGTGCCACTCCAGTAAAAACTGCAGCATTAACAGTTTTACAGTGAGACAAACCTTATCGTTCTCTCCCAGTGTTTGTTATACACGCGCTGTCTGTGCCGATCACCGACGGTGAGCAGCCACTGAGCCCGGAGTCACAGATCGAGGGCGTGTTTGTGCTATTACTCTTCCAGTTTTCATTTCCAGGGTTATCAAATAGATCCAAAACAATGATGGAAAAGTACACAGTGTACGCAGCGAAAAACTTGTGTTTTAGATGTAGTGCGATCGTGCTGCAGAGACGAGACTAAACCACGTCTCTTTAAAAGCAGGAGTCACAACAACTTTCAGCTTTCACGATGTCTCTCTGTTTAGTCTTTGCTTAGTGTCACCTGACATGTGATCACTGTCTATAAAAAAAAACTGAAGGCTCTAAAAAAGTCTGCAAAGGCTTGTGAGCGAGTGTAGTGGCTTATCTTCAGAGGAAAGAATAGCTCTCAAGGAAAAGCATGTCTCTTTTGATCTGCTGTGAATATATCTGCTCACGTGAGAATGTACGCTCTATATCCGTATGTTTCCATTCTTGTCGAATAAGTAGTTTGACCCCAAATGCAAATAAGATAAATCCTCGCAAATGCCAGCAACATTCTCCTCCAAAGAAGTAGAGCAATGGGCTTGAGGATAACTAGGCCTCTTACAATCTGCGCTCGTCTCCTCTTCCACGCTGACATGAAGAGACTCCGTGATATCAAATGCGCACAAAGCACGGCCCGCTCCAGGTAGCTGAATGATAGATTATTTAAATTCTGGGCCCATAACTCACACGCGAGAGGTTAGAAATCTGAGAACATTGTAATTACACTCTCGCCGGGGGAGCTCCGGCTCATCAGCACCCACAGCTCTGAGGGTTCAAAGTGAGACGATCCTGACGACCAGGTTAATAAAAGGACAAACGCTGTGAATTTTCATGAAGCTCAATGACTCTCTGTTGCCCTTGGGGGTATGCAAAGTCATTCTGAGAAAGTTTAGAGAAACGTTTCACCGCAGCATTATAATTTTTTGTATTAATTACTCAACCTCACAGCACGTAATACTGGATGAAAAACGCATTCCCACTTGTAGGCCCCGCAGGGAGAACGGAGCTTCTGAAAGTAATAGTCGGTGGTAACAGCAGCAAAAATGTGACCATTATGTTCGTAAAACATCCAAGTTATGGGTTTGGGTAGTCCCCAGACTCGCAATTTGAATTATTCATGTATTTCCCAAAAATACAACAAAAGAAACCACTTCCTCAATTTTTTTATTATCATTGTCAACATTGGTTGGAATCATTGACCAGAAATGTGGATATGGACAAAGTCCATGCAGAAGTGCCTTAATCCTGCATTTAACTCCACTGGTTCCAAAAAGAAGTTCATTTGTATGTAAGCTTATGAGAAAATGACCCTACTTCTCACTTGATGTATTGCCTCAGTAAACAGTTAATGGTCTCAGCCGTCTTCTTCAACACTGCATGATGTTCAATTTGTAATTGATGGTCCCATTTAGAGCAGAATAGACGTGTGTTCTCAGGCTCCACCCTCTCATCCAAATATGGTCACTTCTGGCTCCGAAAAGACATGATGATGCCAAACTCAAGGCTTCAAAATGGAGCCAAAAATCCCATTGAATATAGAAGTAAGCATACAAGTGGATGGTATGTATGTTTTTATGTTGATGTTTTTCTGTACGTTGGTTTCTCTCCCTGGATAAATGAAAGCTCAAACAGGAAAGAGGATCTCGTACAACAGCCAGAATAAAATGCATGCAATGTACATTTGTCCAAACCACGGATACGTTTCATACGTCTTGCACGGATATCAGAGCAGCAGAGTTTCTCATCTGGAGAAGGAGATGGCTGTAACAGCGAGGTCGACGTCTGCCAAGTGGCTGCACGTCGAAGTATCCATGAGCGAGATACTGAACCCCAAACTGTTCCTGATGAGCAGTCCGGCACCTTGCACGGCAGCCTCTGCCATCAGTGTGTGAATGTGTGAATGTGACAAGTGTTGGAAAGCGTTTGCAAGTCCATTTACTATTTACAAATACAGAGCTGACAATGTTGTCATAGCTACTCACAGATACCCATAACAGCTTATTTGAACGTATTCCTACTGTATATTGTTGCTATTCTGTTGGAATGTGTCTGTTATTCAAGTTAAAACAAGCCTCAAGTGCCGAGACTGCAAATAAACACAACGTAAACTACACAAACTGTTTGCAGATCAACATTTGGTTGGTCTTTACAGGCAGCAGGAGATGAGAAGAAGACCCGAAGCTGATATAAACAACAACAGGTTTCAAAATGTAAAAAAAAAAAGGGGTTTGCAAATGTATCATGAGGATGTCAAATGAATTCAACATGTTTGATAGACCTTGAAGGACACATACATACAGAATGTAAACACATTTTTAATGAAACCCCACAGGGTACCCTTTCAGTTTTTCAATTCTTAGCATCACACAGGGGTTGTGAGGGTCAAAGCCACAGCGGTCATTAATCCTGAGTTTGAACATCTCACCACGAAAAAAAATGATTTTACATTCTGATTAACCACCAAGAGAAGCAGGACTCACATTAAATACATCGATTCCTTAGTTATTAGCACATAATTACAGTATAATCGCTCTGTTAATGTTTTTTTTGTTTTTTTTGCCACTGCAACACTCAGCAGAGAAAATCTTGGTATTATTCAGAATAAAATGCTAATTAATTACATTAACGAATGCAGCAGGCTTGCAGCATGGCGGTAATTAAAGCCGGAGCGGCGATATATGATTAACATTCAGTGGATAAAAATGAGTGATTATGCCCAGCGATGTAGAGTTCATTAAAAACCATGTAATCCAAAGGGGATATCAATATTGGGTGATATTGCAAATGCAAATGAAATATGTGCTCAATTATAACTGAATGCATAAAAATGATGCTAAGTAAAGCTTCTACTTTGTGAACAAGCAGTCGTTTACGCAACATTTACAGGCTGCTTTGCGACTGCTGATTAAGTGGCTTGATTAAAGATGTTGAAAGACTTGTTTACATTCGCAAACAGTGTCAATGTCCCTTTTCTTTGTGTTCATATCTGTCTCGACTGTATTTCTGTCTTACATTCTGCCTGTACCAGCGTTTTTTCTTTAAATCAATCCAGATGAGTGCAGCACACAGCAGCTGCCTTGTATTCGTGATTTATCATTTGATTAACTAGAGCGAGGCACCTCAACATATGGCGGCGCTGCCTTTAAGTACACTGGCACACTTAAAAACACATTAAACCAAAAGGGTAAATAAGAAACACTTGGCTTTATTGTTTTCATATTGTTCCTCAATCAGCATGGTAGTTAAATCCTCTCACACTCGTCTTTTCAGGGGATGCAGCTCTCCTGAGTGAGAAGAAAAGGGGATTTCACCTGATCCATATTAATGTGTAACGGTTTACGGGCAAAGCTTATCTTTTAATGTTTGCCTCCCCACCCCCCCTCCTTTTGCAATCACATTAAGCGGCTCGGCAAGCCTCCACATGATGTTTGCATTACAGTCGCATATAAGAAGGTATCAAGTGTGCGCGGATTAGAGTTAAGTGAAGGCTAAACCCGTACCTGGATCACATTAGACATGGCAAAGCAGCTGGGATCACATGGTGAGCAGAGCGGAGTCATTAATACATTAGCCTCTTCAAAGAACAGGTGGAATATTATTCAGTTAAAAAAAATGGCAGCAGTTAAAACAATACACACATATTGCATACAGGTGGATGGTGATTAGGGTGGTTTTAGAAATATCAGGGTTTTACCTGCTATTGTGCAGCTAAGGTGCAGCGCCCAAGACATTTTTGGGACAACCGAAGACAAACGAATGTAAAACCGATGTGCAGAGCATCAAAACAAACTAAATTACTTTTCCCAGATCTAATGGTTGTGTTTGTAGGTGGCTGCTATGCTGGATCAAAACCTCACAAGTTGGATCAGAAACTGATTTGCAATAGAACAGAATGCTTTCAAACCTCGAACGCTATAAATAAGTAATGTTGGTGTTGAAAATTAGCTTAAAAAAAGTTAATATTGATGGATGCCATGATCTTAGAGCTGTAACACTGGTCAGTGTTGGTTTTGTATCCTCTGTACTTATGTCCACCCTCAGGGCTTTGAGCTCCTACACAGATCTATTGATCCTCCTCCATCTTGGCTTGTGCTAATCAAAGCTTTGCTGCTGATGTGTGCAAGAGCATCCAATCACTTTTATGATCCCCCCGGTTTTAACCTCCATTGTGCATTCACTCCTGCCTCACTTGGTAAAGTCCGGGTCCTCCTCCTTTCTTTCTGAATGGCGCCATCACCACCTGGTCTCCATTCACGTATTGATTGCCGCAGGCTATGGTGATCATCTGGGTCTGGCTTGGTATTTAGCATTTATAATGCCCCTGCGCTTCAAAAGAGACCTCCGTAAAACACTGTCAGCCTTCTCTACGCCCCCCAAAAATATCTGCATGATCCACCATCAACATTCACAGGAGATCAAGTGAACCCACCAGAGAAAAGGCCAAGCTGCACACAAGGTTTCTCTTCAGGGACTCCTTTCTTTATCATTATGATGATGTGTCAACACCGTGCCCCTTGGCCTCCCAACCAGCCCTTTTAGTTGTACCATAGTTATTCCTGCCTTCTCTCTTGACAGTTTGTGTATCCGAAGTTGCCAATCAAGCCTATGAAACTCTCTGCGGCCCTCATTTTCCTCCCATCCGCCAGAATCCATCACTCATGGCACAATGGGACAAAAGGGGGCTGTACCGCTGGAGGGTAGTTGGTCTGGTCGGGGAGGGTGGTGTTTGAGGTGTATGGGGCAGGGTGTTACGGTGGAACTACCCCATTCTCTGGTTTCCAGAGCCAGGCAGAAGGGTTAATGACGGGCTGAATGGTTTTCTACCCCTTCTTCTGAGCTTGCGTTATAGCTGGAGATAGGGCTCCCATTGTCGCCCTGTGTCAAAGTGCAACTGGGACAATGAGGACCTCAAAGTTCGGGGGCTTACCTCTCAAGGCTCGAAAGGAACCTATCGTTTTTTCATGTGCAATGGGGTGTGCTGGCACTCCTGGTCCCTTCAATGCAGTCTTTGATACTGCTTTGGGTCGCAGCGACAATGGAAGAAAAAGTGAGTGTGTGTGTGTGGGAGGAGATGGGGATTAGGGCAGACATCAATCTTTAACCTGGGCACTGTGGTCACCCAACACAGCTGAACTCTGTCAGCGGATCACACTGCTCTGTCCGCCTCCAGAGAGATTCAACACAGAGGGTTAACAAATTTCAGAATACCTACTCGTTAGCTCGGTGCCGTTAGAGTCAGCTAGTCAAAGATGGTTTCCCTCAAACTGACTGGCACTGAAGCAGCTGGTTTGAGGGAAGGATGAATAACATTTGTGCTGAAGTGCTTCACAAAGATTAAAAATACCTCTGGTTGCTCTTTGAGAGTATCTCATCTGTCATAATTGGCAATTTTCCTTTATCCTTCTTCTGAAGCCAATTCTTAAACGTCTCTGAAATGCTTCAAATGGTTTTTGAAGCCTATCCTCAGAAATAGCAATCAGTCTGCAACCTTTGCTTTGCTTAATCAAATCCGCATGGTAATAAATTTTACACTGCAAGGCCCATTACTTCTAATTGGGCCCTAATTTGGCAAATATACATCACGAGTGACACGGGGGTAGCTGGGGGTTGTTAGACCGTCTAGGTAAAGGTGGGACCGAATAATTTAGGGTCTTTTGGCTGATGCATCGTAGACCCATCAGACATTTTAAGATGTTATCTTCTCATCTGGAGCTCAACCAACATTCCAGGCCCGAAGAACTGCCTCTTTGTATGGCACGTACCTACTTGCAGGAGTTTTATTTCCCGTAAATGATCCTCATTTAGCTTTTCCTGCCCCCCAATCAACCACAGCGCGCTGACATTCCATGACGTCTGCAGCTATGCCCTTTAATTTCTGATAAGTGTGAAGAGTTTGCGCTGTTCTGCGGCCATGCCAAGTTTTTCAGTGTTTTGACAGACTGGTTTTTACAAGCTGTGGCAAAGACTGATGGGCCTCTAAACCCATTCAACCAGCGTAAGAATCTAAGCAAGGTCTCTGTAATGTTCTCTTAGCCTTCAGGTTGAGGTGAAGATGACAAGCACATGCAATCAATCATCTGTCAACCATTCACCTTTTTTAAATGTAAATGTGTGTAGCCTTTACTTTAACGGCAATCAGCGAGTAACACTAACTTTCAAGAGTAATTGCTGGTGAGGTGCCAGTAGTTTGAGAAACAGAAGTGTATTGTGAGCCGCTAAGGGCTTTAGCAGCTAATGTGACTCACAATGATTTACTGCATATGAGAGCACTTTCCCCTTCTTTGCTCAAAGAGCACAGGAGACGACGAAAAAGAGTGAAAAAATTGTTAGCAAATGACGTTAGCTAAAGAAATAGTCCATTAGGCCTAATCAATCTGCCATTATCTTCTTTTTACTGGCAATTTAGTGGGCAAAGGGCTGTGTAGGCCTCAGTGAGAGAGAAAACCTACTGCTATTGTCTCCATGTCTATTCTACCATCCCATCTCCCCTGAAAAGGACCCACTGGCTTCATTGGAGTCACCAGTCCTTCAATAGGCAAACACCAATTATTTCCCTTCTCACTGAGTTGCATGGCCTAATTGGAGCCCAGGCTTAGGTAGCAGTGCACGTCCTGAAGAGGAGGAGGAGGAGGAGGAGGAGGAGGAGGAAGAGATCTGCTGTGAAGAGACTTCTTTACAGTGAAAGTTTCCTGTGAATGAGAATTTCTCCTTCCCCCCCTCAACCCCCGCACCTCCTCAATTCCCACTGGCAAAGACAATGTGTTTTTTACAGCAGCTCATTAATGACAAAATGACTGATTTGATGGCACTTTGAAAGGAAGCTCAGTCTCATTGTTGAGCCACTGTCTCCAGTGGAAAGTTGGTTCATTTTGAGGTGATTGTTGTGGATTAGGGCACTTGCGGCCTTTTCAGAGGAGGGAATAACCTCTTTCATTCTGCTTACTCGCATTAGCATCCAAATGTCCCAAATGTCCCCTAAGTGATTTACTGGGCTTCTCTGAAGAAATAAACTGTAATTAGCATTTGACTCGGGGTTACTCTTAACCCTCGCTCAGCTGTGTGAGTATGCAGCTCTATATGGCCACAATATTGATGTTTTTACTGCTGAATAAATAAAATGTACTATAGGTTAAAATTAAGGATGGGCACGATCAGGCGACTAGTCAATTAAATATTGCAACCCTCAAGCAGAAATACTCTAAACTCATTATTTTATAAATGTTCACATTGATTATAAAAAAACGAACATCCATTACTCATGTTACGAAAGCTATGAAAAGAGAATATTTCAACCATTTCTACGGCTCTAATCCCCAAATGACCCCATTGTTTCTTGCAGTCACAACACATCCTACCCCACAATCATACCAAATGTTCTTACCCTGGAAAGTGCCTATTTTATGCATATTTGGGAAAGATAACAGAAAGCTGCTGAGCTTAAAGGATCAAAATGTCCAAATATATTAAGTATCAAAGTTTCAAAACAGTGGGGAAGAGAGTATCTCATTCCAGTGGTGCATTTGAAGCAACTGTGAATGACTTGTTTGTATTTTATCTGAGCGTGTGTGTGTGTGTGTGTGTGTGTGTGTGTGTTTGCCCTTTTAAATCTTTTTTTTATGTCGTTAATTATCTTTTGTTTACTTTTTCTTGCAGCATACATTTGTAAATGTGAATGAGGTCTCAATGGGTTTTTTTTCTCTATAGATAAACTTAAATGCAGTGAAGAAGTTTTTAATGCAGTTTTAATTAAGTTTAATTGCAAACAGCTAGGGGAAAGAAATCATTAAAGACGTGCTGTGCGGTTCCTGGTTCCCCGGTTCTACATTGTACGACAAATTTGTTCTTATTTGACTCCCGACAATGGCGTTTTTTTACACTTAATGTGACAGACTGCAGATCCAAACGAGGCAAAGTGACCTCTCCGTGGTGGTTATCTTGGGGTCGTGACACGTGGAAGTTGGACACAGCTGGTGCCCACAGCCAGATGAAGGAGGTGAGGTGACAGCACAGGAACCAAACAGCCCTGCTGTCCACCTGCCGCCTTTAGGACTCGTCCTGGTACCAGGGTGCCCCTGCTGAGTGGCACCATGGCAACCAAAGAGCTCCCCACTGATTGGCCAAGCTGTTACAAATTAGCACATCAGACAGCCTGATAGAGTCATTAGCATATAAAGAGGTGAGCTGAGGGCACACAGGCGAGGTCATCTGGGGCTTCCCCTGCAGTGCCCCCGGTCCTCTATAATGACCACCGAGCACCTTTACGTGGTCCCTGAACACAGACAACAAGGTGCTTGCTCTGTCAGTCATTTGTCACTACCGCCTGCAGGCTATAGTGGGTCACCGGGGAGGATGGGACAGTGTCTAGGAGGGCATAGACAGGGCCTGTGGGATCATCTGGGAGACAGAGCCCCAGGGTAGAGAGAAGGCAACATCAGCAGCATCGCCCATCAGCCTTATCGCTGACGTTCCCCCACTTCAACTTCTCGTTATCATCCTTATTTCTTCCCTCTCCTCATTTTCCACCTTCACCATCTGCATGTGTGGGCCTACAGTGACAGATGCCGAGCGCCTGACCTCATATAAAACTGCTCTGGCAGGCTTATAGTTTAACCACTGAAACTCAGGGCTCCAAAGGTCAAACAGTAGGCGGTCAATGGGCAGCAGAAGGATCAATTCTTACCATCAGTCTAAATGAGACGGGACATCATTAAAAGCTAGTTTCTGTTAACGAGAAGCACTTCCCAGGGTCCCATTGCATTTACCATTAGCTCAATAGTGAATGAATGAAGAGCTCCTATTGATTTCACACGAGCGAAGAACATGAGCAGCATCAACAATCCTCCGATCCCGTCTGTAATGATTTCCTGTGATTGTATAGAGGGCTTATCAATAAAAGCTGCCCTTAATAGAAGAATTCCCACACCTTTGCTCTACACGTCGTTATTTCACAGAGAAACCATCACTTTTGTTCATCTTATGTGGAAAAACTTGAAGAAATACAAAGACAGCGTCGATGATCCAAGCAAGCCAGAACATGTGCGGTGCCAGAGGCAGAGTTTGAACTATTACACAAGTAACACATCATGAATGGTACCACTTGGATTTCCTCCTTCTGTCTACTTTCCTGAAAAGAAATGACCTCATATTGATCCTATTCACCTCTTTTTGCAGTAGAGGCCCAGGGAGCTGTACAGCCTCTGTAACAGTGGTGCCATCAACTTGATAACATGCAACATTTCGGGGGACATCGGATGGTACGGTGCAGGCCCTACGCTGTAGCTTGACGTGCATCGTACACGAGGTCCATCCGATGTCACCGCAACCTGCATGGGGGTGATCGGGCGGACTTGGACCTGATGGTCCATCTTTGGCGTGACTTGGTACAACTTTAAACTTCCACTGGAAATGCAAATCTGCGGGGCATGGTTTGACTGCATATGAAAAAGCCCTATAGGAGCGCCCAGCCTCATTAAGATTGATGTCATCATCAACATTTAATCCAAGGTTTGAGAAGTCAGATATATTTCAAATACTCTTTTTTTATCTGCTCCAATTTTCCATTTCGACAAGCAATTTTCTTCACTGACTTTGAGCAATGAGATAATATGTGCTGTCTAATGCCGTCTTTTTGTCTGTCTGGAGCCTAATGATTTCTTTAATTACAAGACTGGGAAGATACAGCAGCCATGGAACAATAGCCCTCAGTAACTGCACCTCCCGTGGTGCAATTAGCTCCGAATACAACATCCTGGTGTGTCCTGCAGCTTGCACCTGAGACTAACGACTCTATAATCTGTTATCAATTATCGCTCCTCCAGTTGTCCTTCACGACTCCCATCCTCTCTTACATTTACACTGCCAAAAACTTCCTCATCGCATGATTAACACCCTCCTTTTTTCACCTTGGTAACATCCTCTTTTATCCCTCGATCCATCCTCTGAGTCTTAAACATTTCACTCTGTTTTCACAGGGCCTTGTTTACTTCCTGCAGCAGGATCCTTCATCCTGAGTGCCGAGTCCACCCCAGGGCTCCACAGAGAACTCTTTCAAGTGTCTCAAGTAGTCGAAGGCACTGAGCTCCCTCTTCACCGCTCTCCTTCTTTTGTCCGTGTGATGTTATCCCCCCTTTTTTTTCTTTTTAACGTCGGGCACTGCGCTCGCTAGCTAAAACAGTATCGTGTTCATTCGAGGACACTTGTTTTCTATTTGGTGTGGAATGTTTTCTCTTGACTCCTTGCCCCCTTCACCAGAAGCTGTTTGCATATCTGAGCACAGAAAGACCCTTTCAACTGGCCCGTGTCAGCTGAGAGAGACAGAATAGTAGAAAATTCAAGAGGGAAGAGGAGGATGTTTTTGGAGTGCTTCTCCCCCGAGGGAATAGTATTAACATCTAATCATTTCCATTTTCCAAAAGTACTTAATAGACCATAACAGTGGAGGATTTCTCAAATGAGGGCCTCTCATTTTTAAAGTGCTTAGTGATGAGTGGTAAGTGAGAGGATTTAATCTCCCATACTGCTGAATACGCCGAATGATAATTATCAGTAGAAATCGGTTCGTTTTCTCAGTTAATCGCTTTTCTGCACTATTCTTCAGTCTTATATCTTCCTCCTCAAATCAGCCCCCGTCTTTCATCCCTCCGTTGTGCCGTTCCCCCCCTTCATCACCCCTCTTCTTCACGGTGACCCCTCAAAGTGAAGGAGGAAGTTTCCAGATGGTTTAGCACTTGTCAGGGTGACTTCGGTGACCCCAGATGCTGTCCAGATGCAGGTCAACAGTGGGGTGCAGGACGCTGTCCGAGTGACTTACGGCATGCTGTAAAAAGCCACCGCGGAAAGAAAGGAGAGAGGGTAAACTCTAAACTCCACCTTGCAGAATGGCCAAATAGGCATGACATGCCTTGAAGATTGAGTTCCCTAATTATTGTGTTTAGTTTTTCCCTCTAATGTTGTGGCAGCTCGTTGTTGAGAAAGTTGACACGTTAGTCTGCGAGTCGTCACCAGAGGTCCTGTTCTGCATCAGTGGGAAGCATTAAGCGGCACGTTAAGGTTTCTAAATGTTGCTGAATTATTGCTCGCAGCCAGAGAAGGAAAACATTGCTGCAAATATTCTCATGTTAACACCTCCAGTGTGTTTTTAGCGTTGGTGGCCCCTTCGCTGTCTCGCGCACTCTCTCGCCCAAATATTGTGGACCATTAACTTTTTTCACGCAGAGTAAATTACCTTTATGCGAGCACTAAAGAGGAGCCCCAAAGTCACTTTCATGTATGATTGAGACTCTTTAAGCAGAATGTAATCACTCTTTTGTTTGGACGTCTATTTGATGAGATTGCTGAATCTCCCGGTGAAGCACAATTAGCTCCAGTGAAGTGACAAAATGACGCATTAAAGGACCGATGCCCGGGGAGCGAGCGCAGAGGTGCAGAAGAAATCATCAGCGGTGTGCGATCTACTCTGCTTTAAAACACATTATATGCTTATGTTTTTCTTTCCTAATTAACTGGGGTTGTTTCAATGGTCCCAGAGTGCCCAGTGACTGGGCTAATAGAAATAAAGGCTCTCTAATGGACTGAGGGGGCAGACTATATTATTTCGCCCTTCAAACTGGCCCCTCCGGAACACCCCTCAACCAAGCCACGGCCCATTCTTTAAACAACAGCCATAAAAGCCAACGAACCGTAGGAATATGTTTGCCATATGGCCTTTGATTGTTAGGGGGAGAAAGCAAGAAAGCATAAAGGGACTGAGTGGTGTGTGTGTGTGTGTGTGTGTGTGTGTGTGTGTGTTGAGGTGGGGGTGTCCTCAAAATTCCCAGTGCTGCGTGTTGAACTACGGAAAAGCTTGTGTGAGTGGTGGCAGTGTGAACATTATCCAGACGTTCGTGTTCGTGTGTGTGTGTGTGTGTGTGTGTGTGTGTGTGTGTGTGTGTGTGTGTGTGTGTGTGTGTGAGATTTACAGCGCTGAACCGCAAGTGCAACAGCGTTTCTAGGGAAGGGTGAGGGATTTTATGCAGGTTCTGAGGGTCAGGCCAACAGGGGGCTACACAAACCTACAGCCTGCAGACCCAGTCAGACTCACACACGTAGGCTTACATGCAGTCATATATCTGACTGTGGGCCATCAACATGTCTGCGTGATAAATGATCCAATATAAGGTTTTTTTAGGGAAAATTAAACCTATGCAACAAATATCTTTAAACTTGAACCAGGTAGAGGTCTTTCACCACTCATTTCAACCTACTGATATGACATTTGTTATTAGATATTTGTTGGTTTGTCGGCAGGATTACACAAAAACTACTGAACTGATTTCCCTCGAAACTTGGATGGAGGATGGATGTCGACCCAGGATAGACCCCATAACTTTTGGTGCGGATCCAGATAAAGAGACAGATCCAGGATTTTTTTTCTTTAACATTACAAAATAGGAAGTTTTACGACATTTTGGTTAATTTCTCAGGGAATAAAACAAGGAAATATCAGACTTATGTACAGTAGGTGGCTGGTAACTGTTGGTGAAGGATCAATCCACTGACTGCCATTCTAGTTATTTACTTAGTTACTTACTCAGACGGTGCTCGGTCAGTAGATAATTATTCTCTTTGCTTTCTTCTCCGAGAAGCATTTTTTCTGAGCTGCTCTCATCACAAGAGGTGAATAGTTCACTGTAAACTGGGCTGTATCATGTCCGTGCAGCTGGAAACAGCACTGTCTTGATGGGGATAATATAAAATAATAAAATGCATTGAGGGACTTTATAGATTTGCATTTTAATGAGATGTTTTTTGAACATGATGTGAAGCTCGTAGCTTGTGTACTCTGTACATATACAGCATACTGTATGTTTTCTCTTTGTTCTGTTGCCATCCATGCATAATGCAGCGTGGCCTTTGCGGTGGATATTCATGCCGCTGTGTCCTGTCTTATCTTCCCTCGGCCCCTCGCTCCTTTGTCCCGGGATTCCAGCGCCTTCCCAGCTACACGGGCACTTACCAGCCCCGGCAGTCCCCCCTTTTGCTATCAGCCCGGGGTTTGCAATCTCCTGATGGGCCACGGCAGACACTCCATTGAGAGGAGATTACAGCGTTCGTCTTTGTTCTACTAATCACCCTGTCTCTAGTCCATGTACGTGAATGGTTGATTTCAGAACATGCGAAAGCTGGGAAAGTAGCTGACTAATTAGGTTTACTAATCACAGTTTCATTAGCCTCCAGGTCGGAGTCTCTGTGTTTCTAAGGACAAAAAGATTTTTTTTTTTCCTTTTTTGAATCGGCTCAATTATTCAAAAGCAGAGTGATATCATAATTAAGGGGTTGTATTTACGCCTTTCACAGCTGTAAATAAATCATATGGCTATTCATCTCAGGGTGTCCTTTAAGAGTTGTAGGACATGCTTTGTTCGGGCTGCTGATACAGATTTGTCACTGCAAAAGAAAAATGTGATGCTGTCACACACACTGTCCAGACAGTGGCAGCAAAGCGCAGGAAGGATTCACAAGGTTATTTTGTGATTTGATAAAATAAATGATCATATTCAGTTATGTTATGAGTTGATACAGAAAAGAGAGCTGAAATAACCTGTAAAGGCTGCTGCGTGTCTGCATGACGAGGCAGTGCGTTATCTACAGTGTCTCCAGGCTCAGTAGGTTTGAAGGCGCCGAGCCATTTTGCTGAACTTTGCAGAAGCGGAGGCGTGCGTGGCATTGTGCCGCTCCGTGCAGAAGAGATGCACACCGAGAGGAATTTGATCTTCTAATTCTTTGTCATCCCAGAACTGTCCCGGAGGTTTTTATCTCCGGCTCATATAGCTGTCTGCTCCTCGCTCCATCGGGCTGATTTAGAGCCTGTTGCCCTCGATGATGGGCAGAGAACTTGCTGCACTTAGATGTAAAGTCCAATGCTGCGGTTGCTTAATGTTATTGCCCATATCTCTCAATCTGTGCTGCATGCGTGTGTGTACATGTATGTGTGTGCAAACACTTGCTACAGTCTAATTTGTGTGTGTGTGTGTGTGTGTGTGTGTGTGTGTGTGTGTGCTATAGGAGAGTGGAATGAAGAGATCGTAAAAAAAAGTATCTACATAACCTCGAATGAATGGGGCTGTCAGAGTTTAAAATGCAGCACGGCTCCAAATAACTTGGCTGCTGAGTATTCCATTCTCATAGGAGGCCCCCGTTATTGCCTGGGGAATTTACGAGGCTTCATCTACACCATTCACAGAGCTTTTTACTGCCGTCCATCCTGCCAGTATGAAGCTTTACTGGACCTCATGAGAGTTGTCTGTCTGTCTGCGGAGAGTAAAAGCAGCCTTGTTCAGCTCAGCTCAATGCCAGGGCTTGAAACTTTTCTGGCTGCTCTTTTGTCTCCCCCAGCTCACAGTTTTGCACCCATTTCTGCCTTTGTGTGTCTGTGTCTGTGTGTGTGTGTGTGTGTGTGTGTGTGTGTGGTGTGAGTATTAAATGCTATAATTACGATGGCACATCGCCTGTGTTATTTGCTCCATATAGAGCCGACAGATTCCTATCGCGCCCCCGTCAGAGCCGGCTGCATTGAAATGAAAGTCCGGCGCAGGCACATGCTTTGACGGTCGTGTGTGGCATGTGGCCCGTCACGCTGCTCATGCGTGACTTCTCGTCATTCATGCTACGACACATGTGATCCGTATTGTTTGACTGGCTGTCAGAGGTTTTTCAACTTCACAGTCCTTTATCTTTTAGAGGAGACCCATTGTGCTTTTGCATTTTCTTTCCTTCCTTTCAGTGTGTTATATTGATTCCAGCATGTAAAAGATCCTGAAAATTAAAAAGTCCACGTCAACGGGAGCTCCTTTCTCCCACAGAAAACACTGAAACATCTCATCAGTTGTCCCGCCTTTAGTTCTGTGACTTTGTGACATCACACTATCTCACCATGTCACGCATTTGCATAATTTATGCCTCAATAGATGGTAGAAGTGAAGCTAACTGGAGGCTGAAAATACGACTGGAGACACGGTGAGTTGTGCTGGCTCAGGCGTGTGTGAGCTGACCAATCAGAGCAGAGGACGGGCTTAAAGAGACAGGAGCTAAAACAGTGTTTCAGACAGAGCTGCAGAACTGGGAGATATGAGAAAACTAATGAGCTTTTTGAGCATCTAATCATGTACCCCTCTTCTATTAATCCCCAAAATAAAATTCTGAACATGAAAATGAGCATATGTCTCCTTTAAGAAATCCAAACACGTGTGTGGCTCCAGTTCCCTGTCAATGTGAGTGTTACAAGCGCAACTTCGGTTTCATGAGCCTTTTTGTTGGCTATCATATGTTCGCTGATGCTCTCCAGCTGCTAAAGGTGCCTTCACTGATGTTTAAGTCATCGTCCAACCGTATTCAAAGACCCAGAGGCGCATTTGCATTCCACAAATCCAACACAATCCATCTGATTGTGCCTCGTCTTCTCGGCTCTTTCATCGCCGATAAAGTGATTAGGGCCTCCGTGTCAGTGCGCGACGGTGGAAGTGATTTTGATGTATGGCAGAGGCTGAAGTTGATTTAGTCCTCCACTACATCAGCTGCCAATCTTTGCTTTATTTCCTGAGCAAGATGGACGCCCAAAGGGTCAGGGGTCAGGTGTGTGTGGTGATGACCTTGTCTCGGTCTTGACCTTGGGAATGGGCTGGTAGGGTTGGTATTGGGAGAGCGTACGGTCTTCAATAAGGTCCTTCTGTTCCACATGACGAATGAGTGGCTGTGTCATTGGAGAAAAAGGCAGAAAAACACACTGTGTCCACTTTGACCCCTTCGAACAGCGCTCCAGGGAAAGTTGGGCCCTGAATCTGCTCTTGAGGTTACGGCTCAGCCCCCAGCGGCCGGGGATCATGTTCCTAACTAACCTCTAGACATCCTCAGGGATTTATGGACCCACTTGGCTCGAGGTACACCTTGGATCAGGGTCAACTTTGATGGCGCATAGGCAAGTATTGTGCAAGAGTGGAAGCGAGAGTGAACGTATGCGTATGCCGGCACATGTGATGCATATGTGCGCATGCTTGCGTGTGAACATGCGAGTGTGTTTATGCCCGTGCTAAAGTGTAAGAGGGTCAGCTCTCCATGTGATCTGACCAGCTAATCTAAATCTAATCTTCGCCAGCTGCACGTCCTCAGCCCCTTCAGCCCCATCTACCTTCTTCCTCCTCCAACCGAGGGAGCAAATTATTAAAGCTACAAATTACCAAGACCCAGAGGTTCTTCCACTGGTGGTGATAGCAAGCAGATGGCAGCAAGACGAGGAGAGACCGAGCCCTCCTCCCCAACCTCAGCCCCCTTACATAAAGCACCATTTGCATTTCATGAGCCTTAATTGCTTCTGTTGCCCTCCTCCCCACCGGCTCCGCGATTTTGTGCCTGTCACCGTGCACCCCCTGCACCCTTGAAGGAGCTGTGATAGATTAAGGTGGACCTTCTGTTTGCATCCCCCTCATTGTGTTCCAGAAATTAGAAAATATTATCTCCCAGTAGGCTCGAGGTAGAAGAAAGAAGGGGGTGCAGGAGGTGAGGGTGACATTGGATGGGACAGGACAAGACAGGGGGGAGTTTTTTAGGCATTAATGGGAAAAGTGATTGTTTTAAAAGCTTGTCTTTGACCCCATGACGAGGAAGCAATGATGTGTGGAACCCCCCAGACACCTATTAAGCACTAAGGTAATAATGTGTATCAGTCAATACTTGACAGACACAATGCACTGATTTCTTTTGCTGTTTTTAAACGTTTGCAAAAACACGGTGTCTAAAATCACAAGTTTATGTTGTTCATTGAACTGCTAAAAGACCAGGTGGTGATTATATCAAACGACAGAATGTGGCTCCGTCATCGTCGCTGTAGTTAACGTGACAGACCGGACAAATCTTTCCAGACTGGTGTTGGTTCAGGCTGACGTGATGAATATGTCTGGTGCCTGTCTGCTTTGTCCCGACACACATTGTAGTCATTTTAAAGGTTCAGTCAGTTTAGACGCGTCCAGATCTTTTTAAGAAGAAATAAGAGACAGGAGTACATTTTGGGGTCAGCCCTCGTCGGTTAGAGAACCCTACTCTCACTCTTTACTCTTGTTTTTCTCTATTACTTGTTATATATTTATTTCACTAACAGTGCATATAAGTCCTCAATACATAAGAGGCTTAAGCAGTCAGAGTAAGATCCACATTTTGGTAAATATCTAGATGGAGCGGTGACAAATTAAATGAAAATTCTGGATAAACGAGCTGATGAACATATCTAGTGTCTGGGACCTTGCTTTTGAAATGTAATAGATTACAGCTGACTAGTTTTTTTTTTACTTATTTAATTGTTGTATTGTTCATATGTTGCCAAAAGAAAGCATTTCTGCAAGGTGAACCAGTGAAAAGTAACAGAATGAATGTTGTGTTAAGCTTTTTACCAAAAACAATATATTTGGATGTCATCCGATCCAATCACCAACTTTTTGTTAGTAACTAAGTACCTGAAATTTAATGACTTATTATTTCTCAGTAACTGTAAGAGATTATAATCATATTTATTTAGTCATTTCATAAGAAGAATCTTTATTTTTAACAATGTGACACTGGCACTCAGCATTTGACCCGTCCTGAGGGAGCAGTGGGCAGCCACAGTGTCCGAGGACCAGCTCCAGATCTTAGCCAGCGCCTTGGTCACGGCTACTGACTGGAGGATAAACCTAATGTACATGTTTTGGTGGTGGGAGGAAACCAACCAAACTCCACACAGAGAGGCTCTGCCCCAACTGAGATCTGAACCCAGAACCTTCTTCCTATGAGGCAACAGTGCCGACCACTGCACAACCATAACATAACCCCAACTCTGAACATGAGTGAGCATACCTCCATGAGGGGGTTACTGAAGAGTGTGATCACTGATGAGAATGAAATGCATGTGAGTCATCTTAGATCTCGTCTCAGGCGACAGTGCTCTCCACCACCACCATCAGAGCATCAAATGAAGAACGGTGCAAAATGTGTTTAACAACATTTGGCATGTAGTTTATATTCAGTAACTATATTTCAAAGTAATCTGACCCAACTCAAGCTCACTGAGGCTGTGGAAGCTCATGGTGGCTGACTAACCTGATCTGTACTGACCCCTCGGTGCTCCACTGGACCTCATCGGCCAGCAGGTGGAGACTGTAAGCTCCTGGGTGTTTTCAGCTGTAAGTGAAGCAGAGCTTTTGCAAAAATCTGTGTTCACTTATGTGAAAATGACAGATCAGGTTCACAACACCAAGATGTTTGACCCACCACATACCTCTTTCCTGCATACTTTATTTTGGTGACCATGTTTTGTCTGAATTTATCGAATAATTAATCAAACGCGAGGAGGCCTTTTGTCTTCCGCCTTTTTCCTCTAATGATGTGTTGTGCCATAAAATCCTTCATAATGGCTGCGGAGGAGGAGGAGGAGGAGGAGCATTCATTAGATTTGACTGAAGGGTAATAGAGAGCAGACAAGTGAGAGGAATCACCTCCACTCTATCACATGTGTGCATGCTAATGGAAGAGCGCATCCACCCACATAAACAGGCTGAGCTCTGGCCGAGGCTTAATGATCACATATAGAATTAATGAGGTTTAACACGTTTTAATAAGGAAAAAATTATCTGCTGAACCCGAGAGACTCGAGTCCTCCCTCTGCCTCCACAGTATCAAAGTAGACTCAACGGTAGTGCTCATGTTGCGCCACATGGAGGCAGTGTGTGCTAACCTAGTGTGATGTGTGGATTTGTTGCTGTTACTATGTGCAACCAGCAGATGGTGGTAGTTCATAAAACATGACTAACTGCCTCACTGACCTCAAAGAATAGATTTTATGTTTGATATATAAAGTAACCCCCCCAAAAAAAGAAAATTGTGACATCAGGAGATAAAACAACCAGCACACGGAGATATTTCTAAGCAGGCAGGTCATAAAGCAGTGTCCCCATTTCACCCACTGCTAGTATGTCAAGAGGGGGGAGACAGTGGGAGGCGTTGGGAGGCTGTGACCTCTCAGGCCCGCGGCGAGAATCCTCCTCCTCCGAGTACTCTTTCACTGCCGGAGATTTAGATGCCTATCATCAGGAGGGCTGCTCACGGCCCGACTGTTGTCTTGAAAAAGCAACAGATATCATCACAAACCATTAGCCTTAATCTGTAAGCGCTTGTGACAGTCGAGTCTTCCGTCACTGTAACTGGCGCAACTCGTGAAATGGATTGAAAGACACACACACACACACACACACACAAAGATGAAGGCTCCATCGTGGTGGTCAGAAACATCCTTTAATGATTAAACTCAAAGCCGGTAACATCAAGAGCATTTGGAAGTTTAAGGTGTAAACATGGCAGACATTTTTTTGTCGTTTTACACAAAAAGAAGGAGGGCAGTTGTCATTAGAGGAGATCTCTTCTAACTGAACCCAAATCATGAGCGTCATGCCTAAAGAACCACAGCAGACTAGCTAGTGTAAGCTCTGAATTTAAATACTTGAATCCTGCCACGACATCGCTCGCAGGAGATGTCGAGTGCAGGACAGACCCTTTGCTTACAGTGTTTGAGACGCGTCCAAGAAGTCCTCTTATTTCTGATGCTAGGGGAGAGACACTGTTGACACTGAAACACAAGCTGCATGTTTTGAATGCCTGCGCCGTCCAGTGTGTGTAACACAAGTCGCATACAGCATTTGCAGCCGCGTGCACGAGGCAGCTCGATTTTGATCGCGCACTGCGAAGGTAGACTCGCTCGGCTAGGAATTTACACGCTGGATATCATCTGCTGACATCTTTGATCCGCGAACACGCAGCTACCGTCAGTCATAACGGATTCATCACCACAAATGCTTCTTTCGTTTTTAACGTCTATCCCCATTTTTACCGGCAAGTCTTTTCTCTACGTGAGTTTTACAGGCAGCCTTAGAAAATGACTCGAAATTCTGCATTACATAATATTAGCTCCTCATGCATCAAGTGTTAGCGTGAATCCAGTCCCTTGCAACAGTGGAGTACACAGTATTAGATAATGTGAGAGTAGTTTTTTATTGAGTAAGTGAGTGTTTCTTGTGGCTAAGATTGTCATCCACGTCTGTTATGCACAACATATGAACAGTGTTTTATACAGTAGAAGAGAAAAAAACGAAACATGTCGACGTCAGTGGGCAGAGACCGCAGCGTGTCAAACTTCAAGTATGTGAAACAGACATTTGTATCATCACTGCAAACCTCTCCGTCCTTTTTTTTACTCACATGTAGAGTTAATACTAAATGTTTTATCCTATCGTGTGGTGTTTTTCTTGTATGGCTTCGTCTTGTGTACTTTTTTTTAATCAGGCTGTAATGTTTCTTTTGGTATTCAATTTGGCTTAAACAGAGGTGAACACAAACATCAGAACGAGGGGAGATGAAGCTCAAATAAAAGCTTACATAAAGTGATTTCACCGTCTTCACATAATACTGACAATCCAAATGACTTCATCGATAAACCCACCCCAAACTCAATTATTATTTTTTTTTTACAGTAGCTGATGAAGAAGAAGAAGAAAAAAAAATCGGACACTGCAATGTGAAACCGGCTGTGTTCCCTAAAGAAGCAGTCAGGCCACTGTACGTACAGGTGCACCTCTGTCTGGTTCTCACTTTAATTCATGGCAAGCCGTTTGACTCGAAACAATAACAAAAAGTAACTCTGTCGTAAAATGATTTTTGCTGTCATTAATAGGAATGATAAATACATAGCACCATCTTTTGTTGAAAATAAGAAATAGTAAAAATATCGAAAAAAAATAAAATAAAAACAACTTGAAACTTGCAAATTCACAAATAGAAAAAAAGGACCAGATCTACGACTTCATGGCTAATGCTAGGTCCACGGATGTTACCACTCTTTTTGTAAAGCAAGCCCATCACAAAAAAAAACAAAAAACAAAAAAAAAAACAATCTTCTAATCCTTCTATTTCTATACATGCACTTTGGTTAATATACTCCAAGAAACTTTTTTTCTTTTTTAACTCATTATTTGGCAATTTACCAAAAACAAAACGACAAAAAAAGGCAACGAAGAAAACACGACAAAGTAGCATCTAATTATTTCATCATTACAAACAAACACGAGGCACTTAATCAGCTGAAACAAAGCTCATACGAGTATCCGTTGACAGAGCAACACAAAAACTATGTACATATATGTAAAAAGTGTTATAAATAGGTTTTAAACCATAGATACTATATACATCTTTTAACTGAGACAGTATTGGTTGTTTTTGTGTTGGTTTGCATGTAGATTTTTTGGTATTACCCCCCCCTGATCTCTGTGATGTAATTGGCCTGGTGGCTCCATTGTTACTCAGGCGTCAGAGCCGACACTTCAGAGGGGGACTAATGACACTTGCAGTGGGGCAGGGGGGTTACTGGGAACACTGGGATGGAGTGACGGCTCATTCTCGCTTCCTCAAGATGACGTAGATGAGTCCGCTGATCAGCGCCAAAGGGAAGGCGACCCACGCCAGGATGTAGGAGTAGCCGAAGGCGCTCACCTCCGGCACCCAGTCCGGACTCATCACCGTATAGATGATGGCTCCGCTCATCACGAACAAACCTGCAGGGAGGAAGAGAGAGATGCTCGTTCAATTATCGGATCATATTTCTCTGCAGTATTGTGCTCTCTGTCTTGTGTCCTGGGCTGAACCCTGTCTGCCCAGCGGAGGCAGGCAGGTCAGTGTTTCCCAGAAGGCATCCCTCCACATTACATCACAGTGTTTCCTGCTTATCGAACTCCAGCTCCAGCCTTTGCAATCCTTCCTCTGCTCTGCCCACCTCCATGGTCTGACATGGCATGATCTGTTTGTCAGACCCCCGCACTGCCAGCCTTCCTGACATTTCAACTTGTGCAGCTGGCAGCTCGCCCAGCGTCAGTGTGTTTGGCTGAGTGGGCACCTGGGTGCCAGGCAAATGCGCTGGCACAGTATAGAGAGCAAACCTGGGATGCTGGAAAGGGCTGCCAAGAGCGAGGCACAATGGACTGGCAGTGGAGCCGCTCTCTGACTAAAAGGGCATGAAGTACAATAGACAAGTGGAGCATTAAACCATTAGTAACTGGCTCAGACTCTCTTAATTTAATTCTCTCCCACAGCCGACACAGTGTGAGCATCTGCTGCTGGTTCGTCTCGGTACCTGGCTTTGTGCAAGTGGAGTATTTTCAGACTTCTCAACTGTAACTGTCCTAATTGAGCAAATCAGAGGAGTAGCTGAGAAGATTAGTCATATGATTGATTACGCAGCGATTGTTTGTCATGCAAGAAAATTTGTTAAACATGGCACTTTTTATTTTTTGCTCCACTTTGTTTATTAGTTTTCATAATTAGAAAAGAAACAACGCACCTTTTTAATCTTAGAAGTAGGTTGTGGGTTTGACTCTCCCTCGGTTAAAACCTTTAAATTAAGTATTTTTGTGACAAGCAACAGAAATAACGGGCGAACGGGCTAATAAGCCGACTAACAAAATGATCAAATGGCTGGAATGAAGTTGTTAATGGGCTGCATTTGGCTCACGGGGCGCCCCATATGGTTCTGTAATAGACTGTATGATCAAGCGTTAATCAAAGAAAGACTATAGACACATCCAATAGGATCGCTTTATAATAACCATCATTAATAAATGGTAAATTCATGGTTAATTGAAATTAGATACATTGTTATCGAACAATGAAATGCTTTATAAACCATTTACTGAGCAAGTGTTAATTGTAAAATTGCAATTGCTGTTTATAATGTTGTATATGTTGTTTAATGTCATTTTCCGATGATACCAGCTGAATCTATATCAGTATAATGTCCATCTGATCTCTGTTATGTTGTGTACATGGCGGACTGAACTCACTGGCAAGGATCTGGAAGGTTCCGGTGAGGAAGAAGCGTCCACCCTTCTGCAAAGTGAAGAGCTGGATGAAGAAGAGGAGGAGGGACAGGCAGCTGAAGATGATGGAGAGGATCATGAGAGCCTGGACCGCCTGAATCCACTCTGCAGAGGGAAGGAAGGAGGGAGAGTGTTCAATAACTGACCTGCAGACATCATTATCCAAAGCATCATTTGTGTACAAGGTTGACTTTAATGAGTGTGTGAAGGGAAGAAGGGTAAGTGGAGAAAAACAAAATGCCAGAGTGTGTGTTGACTGGTGTGCAGATCCTGAGCATCCTCTCAAAGAGAACGTAATGAGCTAGCTCCTGGCTATGTTTACTTCTGGGAATGTGTAATGGATCCATAACAATGAAACCTGGGTGTCTTATTCCTAAAAGCTCTGTGCACCCCCTCCACACACACACACACACACAGCAGGACCTAGCATGACCAAATGTACCACATCGATCGTTGCTGCGAGTCCTCCAAGGCCGGGCTGCTAAATCCATTAACCCATTAGACACCTGTATTGACAGGGAAGACCGTCTATCTGTGCTGCCTATCTGAGGGTGTGCATGTTTGGCTCGCTTCATTTGTGCCACCATGCCAGGAATCCCAGGATTTCCAAGCAGGGTTTATTTCTTGTCTGGGAGTTATCTGTGCTGCCTCGCTGTGGCCTCTCAGGTTTCATCAGAACTCCCTCTCTCTCTGTATCTATCCAACCAGGCCCGGGCTACATGGTCTTCAATATTTTTAGGCTATATCGCGATAGACAATATATATATATCGATATATTGAAATCTTCTCAAAAGTCTTTGAACAAGTAGAACAGTCTAGTATGTTCAGAAAATGACATCACTTTACTGTAATGTAGCCTTTAAAACCAGGAAAAGACAAAGCTGCCATATCTCTATATAATGATGCCCAAAATCTAAGTAGATATAAAGTCTCATATCATGATAATGATATAATATCAATATATTGCCAAGCCATAGATCCAACTGTGCTTTTTTGCCATGTCACAAGTTTTTTGAGCACCTTGGTCTGTTTGTGAATTGGCAGTAGGCCTCCACTATATGTGGAAAATCTACGATGTGCAAAAACATTACACAGTATTATAACCCTAACCCTTTTTTTACTATCACAATTTGATCCATTCAGTCCGATAACACTTGGAAGGTCTAGAAGAGCTGCAACATTAAATTATTTCATCACAACTCAAGTTAGCGAGGGGCTAAACTGGAAGTTAGCCTCCACAACGAGGACGATCTGGGTAATTCTACACCCGTGAAGTTGAGCTTTTTTGGCCTCATGCACCACTGAGCAGCTTTTATATGAATGAACGCGGCTCCACCTCAGATGCTGTGTCCAGATTTTCCTTGTTGGATCCACAGCAGCCACACACTGTGGTAGTAGCTAGCTAGCTAGCTAGTTACTGCAGCCTCTTCTTTGTTTTCAGTTTCATGGCAAGCAACGTCAAAACTGGTATAATGCAACACCCGTTATCTACGACTCCAACGCGTAGATCAAATGTTCACATGCTGAGTGTTAATAGATGATGCATGTAAATAAAAAAACTTTTTTTGTATTCATTGCGTTTCAGTCTTCTGCAGTGTGTCTCTCGTGCATTTTCATATCTCGATGGCAGTGAAAACACAATTTATTACAGCACTAATTGGCAGCTTATTGCACAAGTCCACCCATTTGTCTTTGTCCTCTCCGAGGCTCATCAAATATTCCAGACGTCTATAAAAAGTTTTATTATGGCTCCATTTGTGTGCGATGCCACAGACATTCAAATCTCTGACGCGTTTCCTTCGGCATTCTCGGGCATCTGTGGTTTATTGATTCTCTTGCATTATGTAAATCAAAGGCATGTTGTGGTGCGATGGGGGGCGGAGGGGGCACTTACAACACGGACAAAAGGGGGCGATGCATAATTCATCAGAGCTCAAACAACAAAAAGGGATTATTAAGTAATGAGACAACTTACTTTGTGTAATCTTATGACTTCGACTCACCACATTCTAACGCTTTAGGCTACAATAACCACTTCACAGACTCCTCATTCTGAGTAGGAAGATTTACAAAGAACAAGCGCAGTTTTCCAGGAAAGACACAGCGATATCTCTGTTATGGATTTAAATCTTGAATGATTGCGCAGGGTTAGCAGTCTGGCATCAGGTTACCTACAATAACAGCCCTACAGTACATCCTGGTGATCATCGGCTCAGGGGGATGAGATATGGGAGGAAACCTGACACGCTGCAAATCTCCATCCAGCCAGAGCAACAATTAGATTCCACTATAATGACGCTGTTCCCAGACACATGTGATAACACTGTGAGAAGCGGGTGAACTGTCCCATCCCTGTCTCATGAGTCGCGCTCACCTATAAATACCCACAATCCATCACTGCTTTCTGAAACACACATCTTGCCGTCCTTCCTTCCTTCACCGACCGCTCGTAGGAAACAGTGATGTGGGCCATTTCCGAGCTTGAAGCGCAGCTCAGGGCCGAGAATATCACTAATAAGCGAGTGTCAGTCATGTTCAAGAGTCTGCATGAACGCTGTGGTTAATGATTGTGGTGTTACAATGCAAATGAACAAGGATTTCACTGTGAGTCCAAACAGGAAGCTGCTGTTTGCTGCCTTCTATTCTCAGGCCTATACACTCCACTGCACTGAGGGGTGGTGCACAACAACAACTGAAAAACCGCTGTAGTATTTACTTCTCTGTGTTTATGTACTGTCGGCCCGTGTTGGCTCTGAGGACATTCTTCCTCAAAAGGCTAATTTTAGAGGGAGTAGATTCTGTGAGGTCATCGTCCTGTGATGTTTAACCTCAGCCTCAGCATGTGATAACTGTGACGTGAGCGTGTCTCACTCCTGCGTCATCAAAATGAAGTATTTTTTGGAACCGAGGCGACCACAAGAGGGGGAAACTCAGAAGTTTCAAAGAAAATGCTCTAATAATAACCCACGACGAACACGATTATGATTCACTGCAGAAAGAACTTGATTGCTCAGCAAAGCTTCAAAAAGGGCCCTTTTTCAACGCTTTGGCGTTTGGCCCCTCCACGTGAGAGCAGACCACTATCTTCCATCTCCTGAAGCCAGAGCACAGAGCCGGGCACACGCGCCCTCTTAAATAAACACCGTGCGTCAGTGCACTTATGAAAGCAAGTCAAACAAACCAGCTGCGCCATCAGACTACCTGGCAGGGCATGCAGGCGCTGCTGCTGCTGCTGCTGTGCTGCTCGCTGCCCTGACAAAACACACACTGGCTGAGCACCGCTCATTCTAGACAAATGACATCACCCGGCTGCAGCCAGCAAAACATCAAAACATACAGCGCTCTCGCATGAACTTGTTGCTAAACCTTTCAAAAATATCCATCTACTCCTGAGGGATCGAATTCAAACATGTGGAGGTGGCTGACTGTCTAAATAAATCTCCAACTGCTGCAGCTGCTGCCTTAAATTGTCCCAGTGATCCCTGCAAACTAACACTGGACGCTCTGATCTGACACTGGGGCGTGACCCTCCATCAGCTATGAGGTAGTCCAAGGTCTCTAACTGCTTTCAAACACTCTGTCGCACACATACACCAAAAACTTTAAATACTCCCTGCAGCCCCACCCCGATCCTCCACGACCCCACTGTCACTACGGGCTCCCCAACATGAGCCCTGAATATGGACATCACACCACGACTATTTATACGGCGGCAGCCTATCAGCTCGCACTTCAGGACAGCACTGCCACATTCTCTGCCCTAGATGGCACCAGAGTCCCGGAGGAGCCGCGACACACCCACACCATCATCATCAGCGTGGTAAATGTTGGAATTCCTGCAAGTCATTTCTCCAAAGTTCAAGCCCCCCCTTTAATATCAGTGTGTATGCTTTCAATGCTATCGAGCCTTTTTTGAGATAATCTTGTCCAAAGCAAACCTGAGGAGGGATGTATCAGTGGGAAAAACATCCTGAGAATGTGTCACAGCCACACAGCAATGTTAAAAATGTCCCGTATCAGCCGCTGTACTGTAGATACACAGTAAACAAGTGGTTAAAAGGTCTTTTAGGGTGGAATAGTGAAATGTTAGGCAGGTGTCTGACCTCCAGTTGATGCTGGGTCACAGTGGTATCCTCCATTGGCAGAAGTGCAGTTTATCCAGAGGTCTGAGGTGCTAGTTTCACTTGACGTCCATACCTGGAGTCAACAACATGCAGCTTGGGTCAGTAAAGTGAAGAGAAGTCACACTCCTGAGACACAACTGTTAAATCATGGAGACAAGAAATACAACATTTCCTCCTGCAGGTACAAGATGAACTGAGCTTCAACAGTTAGGTTTTTACTCAGTTTCCATGCATATGTAAGAAACAACATGACAGTTTCTACTCACGCTGACTATTGTGGACACAAACAGGAGAACCAGAGCAGCGACGTGCAGGAGGATGATTCCCAGTAGTAGGAGCAGCATCTTTACAGACGATCTGGACAGTAATGAGAAGAGGAGAGAGTGGCTGTCAGAATGGGTGTGTGTGTGTGTGTGTGTGTGTGTGTGTGTGTGTGTGTGTGTGTGTGTGTGTGTGTGTGTGTAGATGTCAGCCTGGTGGGACATGGGTGTGTCGCTGCAGCACGATCAGAGGCTTCAGAGAAACTTCATCTGGACATGCCTCTGTCCACAGTAATAACATCACATTTAAAATAAAGTCATTGTTCGTGTTTTACGCGTGGGAAAACTGGCTCCAGGCGCCTTTTATTTACATTAAACAGCTGGTTTGGCGACAGGATTGAACTTCTGAGATGATCTCAACATCTTCTGTTATTATTTACTCCAACCAACCACAATTAAACACGTCTGGAAGCTTGTCTCTTTTCAAATTGCGTTATTGTTATTGTGTGATCATCTGTCTTTTGAAACTGGCTTTAAATGGCCGGTGTCATCCTAAGAAATCGAAGAAATTCGAGTGAAGAGCGTTTATTTCTAGCGATTATTTCAAAAACTATATTAAAAACCACTTAAATGAACGTAGAAACGTACATTTAAGTGTCTAAACTTAACTTCTAAGCGACTAAAATACTTAAGAACAGGCTTTTCTTTTGCGATGACACCTCAGTCCTCAGTCTGTGCGCGCAGTGGAGCAGCGGGTATCCCAGAGAAAAGCGTGCGTTTCCTTCTTTTTTAATCCGCCAGGACGGACTGAGCGCAGCTGAACATGGGGAAGTTTAGAAAGAGACCAAAGTCCAACTTACTGAGAGCGGGCAGCTTGTATTCCCACAAAAAGAAAAAACCAGGAGGTTCAGGCTCGCAAGACGCAAAAGCAAGTTTTCCCAACAGAGTCCAAAAGCAGCGGTTAGTCCCTCAGTCCTACAAGTCGCTCTCAGACTAGATTGATGCCAGGGCTGACGTGCTGTTATAAAGTGTCTCATTATGGAAGAACAACGCCCTGCGTGCGTCGCTGCGTCATGGAGTGACCCTCCTGGTCCGCAGCCAGGGTTCCCAATATAGATGCTCTGTGCGTAATCGCGCATGGGTTGCCTTAGTTACTAACTCACCATAGTATGTGTAGTGAGCTGATCATTGTTTGGTAACTAAGAGCAGCGAGCTGCTTTCGAGGGTTTTGTTTGTTCTTCTCTCAGAGACACTTTACAGATTATATTACTGTATTTACAAATTATAATATACTCTGGAGTTACATACTCAAGTATCTACTCAAGTATCATTTTGAGGTATTTTTACTTCACTTGAGTATCTCCATTTCCTGCCACTTTATACTTTTACTCAACTACAGCTCAGAGGACAGTATTGTACTTTTTACTCCATTACATTTGACAACTTTAGTTACAAGTTACTTTAAAGATTCACTTTAATGATACAAAGTATAATCGACAAAAATCTCAAACTACCCAGCAGATAGTTTATTAAACCATCTTAGCAGCTTCAGCTTTACAGTGATCAAAACATTACTGCATCAATAAATATACAACAATAATATAATGGACATTATTCTGAAATATGCCATAATGAGTACTTCTACTTTTGGTACTTTAAGTATATTTTGATGATAATACTTTTGTTCTTTCAAACTTTTACTGAAGTAAAAATATGAATCCGTACTAGTAATAGTACACGATCTGAGTATATCCCACAAACATGTTTCAATGATCTTTTTAGATAGATTGAACAGACATCAGTAAACAAGAACACATCCCTTGTGATAAAATAACACACTTGATTGTATTAAAATAATATTTTATTTGTGCTTAATTCAAAATATATTTAAAATGTACTTCAAAACAGATGTCAACTTTAAAGTACCAAAATCACTCACAACAATACTTCAGGTGGTATTTTAGCGTACTTCTAGTCGTACACACATACACTTTTTTAAAGTAAAATACTAATTTGCAAATACAACTAAAATATACTGATATTTGTGGCTTGACGATGTTATAGATAAAAATAAAATATCTTGGTCAGGACCTTCATGGATTTGATGGCTCTTGTGTCTACAGTACAGCACACTGACTTCATGGTATGTTGGACTTCTTCCAGAATGATAAACTTCCTCGTCATCTCAGCTTCTCGTTACCATGGAAAGCAGAAACATAAACATCGCTGTAATGCAGCGTTGTGTGGGTCTTTTCCCACTCTGCTATTCACGTCCCGAGCCTTGTGACTCACTGTATGTGTGAAAGTGTGGATGGGTAGGCCCGGCGCAGTGTGAGAGAGATAGCATCTGAGGCTCTCCTCTGTTTGACATGAGTCACTTCCAGTGGGAGTGAGATGGCGTTCCACCCCGAGCTGAACCGCAGCCCCTGTTTGTTAATGTGTATGTAGGTGTACGCGCCACGGATGTCTAATAAATACGGGTGTTGCAATGAATGGAATTCCAGGAGTGTGGGGAGCGTTCAAAACTGTAAATACTGTGGAGTGATGAAGTGACTTCCTTATCTCTGCCTCCCTCCGGAGCAGCTTCTACTCGAGAGTTACGAGATGTAAGATTAACCGAAGTCGGTAAAAATTCTTCAGCGTCAGTGTCTCACTCAGGGCGTCACGTCCAAATACAGCATGATCTCCATGTGTTTCTGATACCACTTTATATTATGTTTGTAAGTCCTCTTCATCCCTGTCAGAACATCCAAAAATGCCCCACCCTCCTGCGCTTCCTCTGTGGACGGCACATCATCAAACGGGCACTTTCTCCTTTGCATTAGCAGGCTGGCAGAGGAGCCGAGGAGCCGCCCGACCTCAGATAACCCCTGTCAACATCCACTCTCTATTCTTCACCACTTAGCTCACACTTCCTGGATGCCTCTGCATGTGTTCCTCACACTGGCGTGAAAACGGAGGCCTTTCTGCCTGCGCTCATGTCCACACACACGCTAGAAAGCAGGGGACGGCGACGGGACCGGATCACAGCCTTGAAGTGCTGCTCTGAGTCACAGCGCTGTAATCAAAGTCTGTGACATTCCTCGCCTGAGCAGCGTAGAAGTAGCTCTTTGTTAGATATGATTGGTCTGTTTGTCGCAGCTGATATCTGTTGCGTGTTCAATCTGGGGGTCACTCTGGTGTTCTGGTGATCATGTGAGCTGTGAGATGGTCAACAGCGAAGGTTTACAGTGACTTATAGAGGAGAAGTCTTGTTAAAACTGGTGGCGTAGCTGTGCAGGCGCTCCCCGTTCCCATCCCTTATATGTCAATGTTTGTAAAACACTGACAATCAGTGGGCTGAGTGGACATGGGAGTGTTAAGTTTACTGTGTTTGCGAAGCCGGGGCTGAAGCCAAACTCTCCGGGGAGAGAGAGAGAGCCACATAACAAACATTCAGACCCGAGATGCTGAATTATGTTACATCTGGAACGGCGTCTAACGTTTCACGTCCGTCGTTAAAGTGG
This sequence comes from Pagrus pagrus, assembly GCF_965226575.1. Lineage (NCBI taxonomy): Eukaryota > Metazoa > Chordata > Actinopteri > Spariformes > Sparidae > Pagrus > Pagrus pagrus. The sequence continues at coordinate 3,328,293 of NC_140208.1, read as the reverse complement.
CACGACTTATCTTCACGTTAGCGCGGCAGACGGCGAGAGTGCATACCAAGAACCGTAGATAGGACCTCGGCCAGAGGACACAAATATGGAGAGCGGTCGGGTTGCAGTAACTCCATCCACATAGCAACACAGAGAGGAGTGTAAAAACAGATGTGGCTGTCAGAAGTGAATTCATATAAGATCTGTGAAATGAACTGGCATTCAAGATAATGTTGCAGCAAAAAGGCATCCTCAGAGACGGGACCTTGGGCTTCGACCCAGTTAGATTCCTTTCTTGTTGATTCTTAAACAATACGCCAGATTGCTTTTCGTTCACTTGATTGCATTATTCCCCCTTATCTTGGCTCAAAGCACAATCCATTAACTGTGATGAATAAACAGCTCATACTCACACTCAGCAGATAGTTTTTCGGCTAGACTTTGAGACCGTGGATCCAGCTGATGCTCCTTACAGGTCTGAGGGAAGGCCTTCGCTGTTTGTCGGTCAAACGTAGGCCGGTCCTCGCGTCCTGTCATCAGCATGTGAAGTCCAGCTGTCTGTCGGCCCGCTGTGTTACAGTTGTTTAATAGCTCCCCTCCTACTGCAGCCGGGTCGGACTCGGACTGCCCCTCTCCTCTGGCCCCGGTCCACCTAATAGTTTACAGTCCTGGCTTGGCAGATTCAAACAAACTCACAAACACAGTGCTTGCATGCACACACAGGAGAGTTTTATGTGTTTTATTTATGACTTTTTTCCCCTTATTTTAAGAGTAAATGAACAAAAAGCCAGCTAACTGCACATGTAGATGTCAGTGAATAAGATTAAGTAAGATGTCAACAAGTGGACTGATGGTTGGAGGAGTTCATGTAACTAAGGCCCTGTTGACATGGCTAAAAAAAAAAAATAGTGTTTTTCCTGCTTCATCCAATTTCTTACGACAACGTTGTGCAACGATCCTCCTGCACACATTTGAAAACGCTGTCGTATGCATGCCAGGCCAGTAGGTGGTGCTGTGTTGTGTCTTGCCAGTTTACACAATAAGGATAAGGGTGCCGTTTTCAAAACACTACACTGGAACACGATTTCTAAAGTTTACGTTTCCAGGCTGCCAAAACGCTGTCGTTGTGTCAACGTACAGACAAAACGCGACAAAAGTTTCCTGTTTTCTGCAAAAAAAAAATGTCGTGTAAGCAACCAGAAGACTGAGAGAGGCCCGGGCCAGAAAACTGAAATCCCGGCAGGTCAAGGCATGATACACTACAGTAAGATCAAGGTTGACACCTCTCCCTTTTCTACATCAGAGTTCTTAAGCTACTACAGTTATAGTCATATCAAATTGCCTTTTATCTGCTTTTACAAGTATAATCTGTACGGACAATCTGAGAAGAGATGGAGACGGAGCTATTAGAGACACAACTAAGGGATGAAAGCTAACGGGGGGAGGGAGATGTGCTGAAACACAGATGAGAGGTGAATACAGCCCGTTTGTTTGTGTTCATACGTTTTTAAGCCACTCAAAACCCCCTTGTCTTTTCACCACTGTTTAATCAGACCACACACACAGAGTGATGACAACAAACGGGTAAACCGAGCCATGATCCTTCAAATACACTAAATACACAGTGAGGTGAGTACAGACAGCCTCGTTTGTGGGTCAGGGTTCAAATGAAAAGCTCAAAAATACACGATATTAATGCAGCCAGTGGAAAAGTGAAGGTTTTTAACCCGGAAACTAAGTATTTTTAAGTATTTTCACATGTGGTTGGTTATTTTCTGCCTCAAAAATAAAATAATGTCACATGTGAACTGGACATTTTACTCCAGTAACTGGCTTTTTTTCCCCACATATGAATGAAAATTACACACACTCATACCTGATTGGATTTTTTTTCACATGTGGATTAAAAATGACCTCATGTGGAAATAATCTAGAAGGCCTGTGTCATCCAGCACGTCCTAAAATCATATGCCCATGAGTCACATGTAATGCTCTGTCATCCAGTTTATAAATGGCAAACCTTGAGTACAAGCATGAGGTCACCATCAATGAAAATATGGAAATTTTGACACGTTTCCTGTTTATTCAACTGTGTGTTGAACTGAGCCTGTTTTAGTTCTCATACACGTTGAGCTCATCTCCCTGGTTCCAGATAAAGAACTGAATAAGTATCTTTTCTCTTGAAGTCGGGCGACAGTGTCGTCCTCGCTCCACTATGATTCAGCAGGAAAGATTGCAATCCTGTATCCTGACCTTTGTGTCGCTCTGTTATCCTCCCACTCCTCGTTCTGTGGAGAATGAGAAGAAGTGGACTCGCAGATCAATGTTATGGATCCGCTTTATCAACCAAAACGACTCGCGAGACCTTTGCTTTCTATACATTGAGCTGTGTGTAACAGTTTTGTTGTTGACCTCTGACCTCTGGTTAGCTTTTGGGCTTATCCAGAGCTTGTCACGACATGACTATAGACTAAAAGTTTAGGGAGGTAAAGATTTCTCATGTGAGGATCAGCAGACTGTCACACACGACCGCAGAGCTGCAGAACATGAGGTTGGCAGTTGGTATAGAAAAACCACATAGAGTACGACGTCACTTATCAGTCCGTCTCCAGCTTCCTCTCTCTACCTCCCAACAGTTACGAGGGCCGATTACTCAACGGATTACCGCCGAGTTTCTTCTTCTTCTTCTTCTTCTTCTTGTTTTATCCGCACTTACAGTAATTGACAAACCTTCACAGCCCAGCGATGGAGCAGCCAAACGGCCTCTTGAGAAAAACTCAGAGTTTTGGCTCGGATCCAGGAGCTGCAGGAAGAGCTGGTTCCCATGAATGTTGAGACTTCAGTTTGAAGAGATGACGGGAGATGAAATGTTCCACGACGCTGAGCTGGAGGGATTTAAACTACGTGTTGCAGTAAAAGCCACGGCAGCATTTTGTTTTTGGTAATTTGGACATTTTCCCGACAGCTATGATTCATTTCCTCACATACAGAATACAGTATATTCTACCCGTTGTCTGTGCATCTGTGTCCACTGCAAAATGGTACAGTCCCGTTCAGTTTACATAAGAAAAACTGTAATTGGATATTTTTATTGTGTTATGTAACGGTGATGCAGTTTTACATAAACATAAAGTAGTATTTGATGTATTCCATCTCTTGGATGGATTACAGGATCCAGTAAGATCCAGTTTAGTAATACTTAAATCACCTCTGCAGAGTATTTCTGCATTCAACCTTTGCTGTGATAATGTTTATTACTAATGACTTGTAATGATAATTATCATATCTTTTTTTCTTTTTTAGCCTGTTTTTTCCCATTGTTTTGGATGTAGGTGGATATTTAATTTGGCCATTTTCTGCGGAGAAACATCATCTTAACCCTGCTGTCCACTAGTGGCTCAACCAAACAGCTGGAGTCCAGCAGATAGCAACATAATGAGCCAGATTATTCTCAGTGGTTGGTGGAGACCAAAACAGAGCTAAAAGTCAAGAGAATATTTGACTTACATTTGTCACTTCATCAGAACTACAACTGCTGTAGGATGATAATGTTCCTCTGTTTAAACTGGATCTGTAAATAAGTCGTTTTACTACTTTAACATGTGTTGTGTATGTCAGGCCTGTGTGCCTGCTGTGGAGGTCTGCCTCCCTGTAGACACAGCTGCAATAAATCAACAATAATTTAATCAAGTAACAGATAAGCATTTGTTTGCCCGTTAAAGAAGTATTTTCAAGCAGGAAAACATGGCGGCCCGGTCACAACTTTGTGGTATTGCAGCTAAACAGTTCACTAAAATATGTTTGTTAAAACATTTGAGGCTGAGCAGCAACAAAATCTGGAGTCATATTTAATCAGCGCTGCCTAGTTTGACAGTTTGATGTGAGTTCTGTGAGTCGGGCCCTCTCTGAACTAATTTTGTTTTCCAAGGATGGCAACAGATTATGTTTTGTCATTACATTATTGGGAACAAACAATCTTGAGCCAGAAAGGTTAGAGTCAGGACAAGGGACTGGGGCGGGCTTTCACGGGTTCAGCCAAGATAGAGGGAAGTTTAGCTTTGTGTATGTGCAACACTGTGATGATACAAAGCTGGTTGAAAATAAATATTCCATTTGAGATACACTTAAAGTATTATTAAAGTATCTGTAACAGAATATTCAGTAAAACAAGTACTCTCCGTTACGTCCATCACTTTCCTTCCTCAGTGATGCACACTCAGTCCGAGTCTGTAATTACAGCAGAGAGCAAAAAAGCCCTCTTTAACTGACACCGGTCTCAAGTGATCTGCAATCAGCTCTTTAGTATGGCATGGCGGTATGTAAAAAACACAAAATAACATGGAGCTCGGGGCATCTATAACAAGAGCGGCTGTTAAAAATAACCTGCCAATATGTTTGGACTGCTGGGAGCATTCCAGAGTACATTCCCACATATGCGGGGGCGGCAGAGGAGGTCAAATAGGAAGGCCTATTTGTGTCGCATCCAGAAAGAGAAACAGGGGCCTCGTTCCATTTAGCTGCACCGATTCTTCGTGTATTTCTGAAAGTGGGAGTAGGAATAAGGGGAGAGATACGGCGGGAGAAAACCTTCAGCTCTCTGCTGTCCGTCAGTGTGTTTAATTACCAGGTGATGAGAGCTGGGAGTCTTTTGATGTACGCTGAACAACAGGGGGCCTTTTCTTTGCAACGCTCGGGCTCAGGAATTTGCCCGGGCACAGGAGTGGAGCTATGAAGGGCCCTGCACACACACACACACACACACACACACACACACACACACACACACACACACACATTAAACACACACACTGCAAAAAGTCAGCTCGCAAAAACAAGAAAAAAAAAATAAAAGGGGGAAATTAGTAAAAATGTTTCCTCCTGGAGAAAGATAGTTGATGGTTTCTCCAGGATGTTACATTTTGTTGCTTTGAAGCTAGCAAAGTCTGACTTAAAACATTTAGATTTGTCTTGATACTAAGAAAAGATATTTCCCAGATTTGTAGGATGTGTTTAAATCTATTTTGCGAGCGCGCCTTAGAGAGGTTGCCACATAAATTACAAACAGAACAGCAGCAAGCGGCAGGTTGAAGACCACAACCTTCTTGTTGTGAGCCGAGATTACTTACCACTGTCAAGTGCAATTTAGCATCCGATGTTATTGCAGTCTTCTGGAAATAAGGTTATATACCCTGGAATTTATTACCCTAGGCACAATATGATATACAAAAAAGCAAATTGTACCCAGATGCTGCACATGTACAGAGCGAAGGACACAAAAGGCCAGAGGTGGTCAAGGTGAAATAAAAATATCTTTTGGAGTATAGATTCAAAATGTTGCTAATTCTTACATATCGCACCTTTAAGGAGAAAACAACATGAAACCTGCCTGGTAAGAAGAAATATCTTGCCAGACATCAAGCGAGCACATGTGGCCTTGATCAAACACGTTTCGTCTCACTTAAATGTCACTTTTTTGCAGTGCACTACATGTAGGAAACCATGGCAGAGACCTCCTGCCGTCGACTCGCTCCTGAGGGTTCTGGTCAAACACAATGCTGTTTGCACAGCAGAGAGAGCTCTTCATCTCGCTGTGACCTACAGTAAGGTTGTAAAACATCACACCTAAATCAAAGTGCAAGTTGTGCACACACACTCAGAGGGGTTTATCTCTATGGTCACTCACTCCCACCTGGTAGGAATCTAATAAAAACTCATTTGTAGAGAGGTGTTTTCATGCTTTTACTGCGACACTGCAGCCACTGAGAGGATTCATGTGGAACCAGATTTCATAACTTTACAGGTTGCTTTTCTCTTCTGTTTACTCTGCCAGTCTAACCCTAACCTTCTTCCCACCGGTGCTTTAACATAGTAAAGATATGAACAAAAAAGGGAAAGAATTAGCTCATAGAACAAAATTTAAGTTGCTGATTTTCAAAGTTAGACAGTAAAGCTTTTTGCTGTTTGAGTGAGATCTCCTTCAAGAGAATGAGGGCGATCGATGTAATGATTGGGGGCGTGGCGACTACTGTAAAGACGACGTTAAACTCAAAAAGGAATTTCGAGCAAAGTTTACATTCCTCAGTGAAGCCAACCAAAGGTTATGCAGCAGTAGAAGGGCTGGGCTGAGGCGTGTGACAGTGTTTAAGTGTGTCCAAGTTGGTTCAGACTCTGAATGGTGTTGACTGAAAAAACAAAATGAAATTAAACGGATGCTCAGCCACATCTTGAACGTGCCGGGGTTAACTCTTTGGAAACCATCCGTCTGAGCTAGAGTCCTACAGTATAAGATGGATGTGAGGTTTTATACGTAACTTATAAGTTGTTTGCTGAGCTCCTCCTGTGGGCGAGCTAATGAGTCATTAAAGACGGGTGGTAAAGACACAGAAGACCTTCACAATCCATATCTGTGTGCACCACACCAACATGACTAAAGGGTGTATGCCTGGAGCTCGGAGTCAAGAATTCATATCACAGTCTCTCTCATGTCACCGCTCCCCTCAGGTGACATTCAGGTCAGTTAGAGCTGACAGATCTGAGTGAGCCTTCACAGACGTGTGCCTTTGTCTTTGTTTCAAGGCGGCTGTGTTGCACAAGCAAATCCAGGCCATTTGTTTGGTTTTAACCGTCACATTGTGCTACAAGGACGTTTGTGCTCCACTGGGCCGTGCATGGCCTGTCGCCAGTCAACAGTAGTGTAAAGAAAAAAACACAGAAACCTGGTTTGGATGAATAGTCACGCCTCACCCTCGTGTTTAAAGAAAGGTTTACTTAATAAATCAAAGGTTTCGAGTTTAGAAATGGAGTGGAAGTCGTTTCTGTGAGTTCTGTCACAGATCATATTAAGTGGTTGTTTATTCAGAGTTCTGGCAATGTCCTTTGCCTGTACAACGTTAAGAGATTTCATAGCGCTTTTCTCACTGCAGTTTACCCCCAGGCTAAGAAAGCTGAAAGCCTCAGGCTAAGAAAGCGTTCATTGGCACGATCCTGGCACAATCCAAAGTGGGCTAACCCTGACTTTAGCCTAGGGCTTGCTGGCCGTGCTCTGCAGCAGACCTGACTGACAGTTGCTATTGTCTAGAAAGCAGTTGCGTTCCCTGACAGCTAGAAGCTGTTGTCCATCATGTACGTCACACTCCTCTTTCACTGAACCGTGGCATGCTATCCAAAATCACACAACGAGGTGGCGTTATGCCTGCGTTGTTTTGTTCTTTGGAAAAAGACAAAGACGCTACATTAGTGGGCCTTCAATGTGGCAGAATTGTGGACTGTATAGCGACTGCCAGTTTCGATTATTTCAACATTTTATTTGTTTTTTTATTGTTCAGATACAACACTACGCATACACAATATCAGGATAATCCATTAATGATAATTAGATTTTGACATCAGTTCCTGTAAAGTTAAAGGGTAACTCCACCAATTTTTCACATTAAAATGTGCGCCTACATTACCCACAATGCAATTTAGCCACTGACTGACATCACTGCAATTTATCAGATTAACATGCAGATTCCTCTGGAACCCCAAAAGACTTTATACTACTTTTACTCACATATTTTGTAGTACTCTCAAAGACCTGTAAACACACTGTAATGTGTAAAATTGATGGAGTTAGCCTTTAAGTATTTTTGCTTCAGTTCAAATCACCCAGACTTCCCTTAAAACCACTCCAATACCTTCAAAACAGTCTGTCAAACACGATCAACAGACAGTTGATTATTTTGGTCCTTCAAGCTCCCATTTTTATGTCTCAAGTGATTTAAGTGTAGCCGACCAGACGGGGCATGCTGGGAAAGCTCTTGCGCATGCTCATGCACTTTTCCTGCTCTAGGAAGAGCGAGTTGGCCTTGACGGACAGGTCGTGCTCCAGGGTCACTTTGGTCTTGACCAGATTCTGCAGGGTGTTCTCAGCCTCCATCAGCCTCTCCTGAAGCTTCAGGATGGTGTCCTCGATCTCTCTCACCTCACTCACGAGTCTAAAACAAGGACAGAAGCAGCTTAGCTTACTTGCTAGCTAGCAGCATACCTGATCATACCAAATCTTGCTCTATGTTTTAAATGAATTAAAATAAGGATACAGTAGCAATACATTTAGCCTACATGCTATCTGTTAAATGTCACGCTGGCGAGGCAACACTAGTTACTGAGCTACGGTACCTGTGGTGTGGGTTGTCCCTGCAGAGCTCTACGTTGGGCCTGCGGGTCCTCTCCTCCAGCCTTGTCTGGGCCACTTTCAGCGGACACTCTTTATCCCTGAGGGCCCTCTTCAGAGTCTCAATCAGCATCTCTGTCTGGAAGATCTCCTGCAGAGTCTGAGTGACAACAGACACAGAGAAAATGGCAGAAAAACAATTAATTGTCAAATCATGGTCGTAGATCTGAGTGTCTCATTCATGAAAATAACAGGTCAGCACAGTAGATGGTGGCTGTAAGGCTGAAAGAGGATCAATTAAGGAGAAGGGAAGTCTCAGTGCTCGAGGAGATCAAGAAAAAAGCTGCACATTGCGAGCTTTGAATCAGCTGAGCACAGTGCTGCACAGTGGTCTGCTCTGTCCAAACCCATTTGATATAATTTAATTCCAGTGAAGCACTTCTCCTTACAACTGATAGTGACTGAGCTTTATGAGGAACTGTGTGCCTCACATCACAGCTGCTGTCAGTGTTCAGACCCAGCCAACAGCTGATGTGAATTCAGAGTGTGACCCCCGACAATTAACCCGACAACAATGGGATCCAGTATAGAATATATAAGCATAAGCAATGAGAGAGGCATCTATTACCATTCCTCTCTTCTGACAGGCGTGTTTTATAATAAACATGCACACAATCTACATATAAGATGAATGTCCCTGCAGGCCGGTGCAACAGATTTGTCTGATCCTTTAGTCAGTAAGTTCATATTTTCTGCAGATGGTGCTGAATATAGCACATATACTGTTTGGATCGAGTGGAGCAAAGAGAGAAAATGGTTCAAACACATGATCTCTTCCTATTAGGTGGCAAATTTAGTTACCCACCGATGGCAGCGAGTGAATGGACTTTGTCCTTTTCCTTGACGTGGAGCCATGTGACTGCCTCCTCTAACCCACTTTTTTTCCCAACCCAGGCTGTTTTACTTTTTCTACATAATGCAACAAAATCTGATCAAGGCAGAGCTCTTAAAAAATAAATAAATCAAAAAACTCAAAACCCACAAATTCGAAAATAGATTCTGTTTCCTCACATCACCGAGATAGATTTATAAACTGTGGCCTTCTTACAGAAACTTGAGCAAGACTTTATTGTATGTTATGAAGTGAGACCGTGCTGAAAAGGTGAATACCTTCGCCAGGTGTGTTTGCAGGCTGTTTTTAGCATCAGCGGTCTCCGATATGCGGTTTGTGAAGGCTATGTTGACATTGTTGAACTGGTTCCACATGTCGTTGGACGTGGTGTTCAGCAGGATTTCGATCTCGTCCCTGAGCTTGTGGGAGGAGGCACGTTCGCTCTGAGAGAGCAGGATGTTGTCGTCTGTGAACTTGGACCACGAGTCAGGCAGAGACAGTCTGACGGAGGGAACAGAGCAACCTTAATTTGTTTTACATGACATTTTGCAAAGACTACCAAGAGGAATCTGCAAGCTCATGTTTATTTGCTCTGGATGATGCTTCTGGCCCCCCTTCCCTTCAGCAGATGGTCTGTCCGACTTTTTAAAGACTTTTCTGTGATTGACAATTTAGTCGAGTCCAGTGTTCTCAGTCGATTTAAGCAAATGGGTGAGCAGTTGTGTGATGTGATGAGAGGAGCAGTTAATAATTGATCACATTAAACTATATACTCACGAGGGGTCCAGTCTGTCGATGCCTCTGTAGTAGCCGATACCGTCTGACGTGTTCCTCAGGTGGTGACACCTGTCATCTATCCTCTGAGCTGTCACTTTGTCACTAATGTCTCTCTCCAATTCATGCTGGGCGGCTCGGTTTGACCTAAAGAAACAAAACAACGTATCAAATACACGTCAAACCTCATAGTTTTTTGGAGATAATTGTTAAATAGAATCCTGTATTAAGTAATATTTAATTAATTGATTTTCCAGACTCACGCCAGCTGAGCGATGGCTCTCTCCAGAAGTCGCCTCATCCTTTCCTGACATGACTTGATTACTTCCACTTCCTGATTGCAGGTAAATAAAAAATAAAAAATATTACCTTATTCTTATTCTTTTCCCAGGTTGGTATCTAAAGTCTTACTGCTGCTTTAATGTTACCTTTATGAGTCCTTTCTCTACATCATCATGTACCAGATCGATGGACATCCGCTTCTCTCTGTGGTACAAACACTCTTGAGACACCTATTGACAAAGTGATCGTGACTAAAACATGTTTAGATGGTTTTATAAAGAACTTAACAAAAATAACTTCAAAAGTTAGGGATTTAGTGGCATCTAGTGGTGTGGTGGCAGATGGCAACTAACCGAACATCCCTCGCCTTCACCTCCCCTATGACAGGACTCAACATAAGGAATACCTGGTTGCCTGGAGCAAGTAAATCCTAGAGGGGTGGCCCTTTAATTTCCAGCATTTTCTTCATTGTTACAGGTGAGTTACTCATTTGAGCAGCTATGATATGTCCCTGTATGCATATATAGTGCAATGTATCAGCTGCATTCTCCAGTTTCAGTTACCTGGAGAAGTCTCGAAGAAAGAAAACCTGTTGCCACATGATCTCAGCCTAACAAGCTCTGCGTGTCATCAGATCTCCGGCTCGATCAAGGTGACTCACTCCGGGTGACACAACCGACCAGCGGCGTTTTTTTTTTAACAGGGCACCGAGGCGACCTAATTAACAGACAGATACTGTTGCTACAACTGAACCGGGAGCCCGAGTCCAAAACTGTTTGGCCGCAGATAAAGTGACATGATATGCATGAATGATAACATGAGGGCGCTGAACAGAGGGGCCTGATGAGGATGTTCAGATTTGAAGGAAAACGTAATTTGTCCTTGTAGGGATGCAATTATTCCCTCCAACATGTTTCAATAACAGAACTCAAAATTCAGATATTTCCCTGGAGTGATGAAAAATTCAAGGCACTACACAAACATACACACACACACACACAGAGAGAGAGGTTTGTGCAGCTATTCTTGTAAGGACTTTACGTTGACTTCCACTCAAATATACAGCTTAAACCTAACCAATGTATGCCTAACCTTAACCTAACCTCTATTCATACCTTAACCAGGACCTCAGAAATCATATTTTGCCACATTTAACTAGTTTTTGGTCCCCACAATGACAACTGGTCCTGATGTGGTCTGTGTTTATGCCAGAAAAGGTCCTCGGTAGGTAAGAAAAACATGTACATATACACACACACTCATATAAGCATATTCCTTCCAGCCTGACCTGAAGGGGCCCCGCAGTCTCTGCCAAGGCTCTCTCCAGCCTCCGCTTGACCTCGCTGAGTGCAGCTATCTCTGTCACCATGTTGTCAATCTCATGGCTCAGCTCAGACTTCCAGAAGACAATGTCGTTGAGCCGCTCGCCAATGTTCTTGCTGGTACTTTCCTGGGTTCGTCTCGTCACCTGCTCCCTGTCCTGCATCAGCCTGATGGTGTCTCTCCTCAGCCTCTCTGCGCTTTTCCGTGATGACTCGGACTCCCTGTAGTTGCTTTGGTTGGACTTGTACCAGTCGTCTGGTGTGTAGCGGGTGCTCAGCGCCGTCCTGTTGGAGGGGTAGAACATGGTCTTGGCTCGGACCAGATCAAAATTCTCTCTCTGTATAGAGGAGGGGGTTGGGACAGCGCTGCTGCTCTTGTAATAGCTGTTGGTCCTCCACAGGTTGGCACCGGGATTCATGGCCAAGGCGGGCTGGGTGTTGCGATAGCTGGATGCCATAGTGGAGATGGCAGGGAGGAAGTGGCTGGTCTTTGGCCGAGCATATGTGGCTGTCAGAGTGGATCCAATCAGCTCCATGTCTGCCTCCCCTCAGGCTGCCTTTGGTTTTCTGAGTCAAGTGGATAAACCAGTCTCAGTATTAACATATCAGCTTTGATTTTTAGGCTTATACATTTTCTTGACATGAATGCAGATATCTTTTGCTGATCCAAGACATTTAGATGAATGGATCAGACAATAATCAAGGGTTATTTAAGTATACTTAACTTGTTAGTGGCTCATTTTAGTCAATAGGTTAAAGAAACAAAAATAAAGTGACAAAAAACAGAAATAGAAATGGCTTACCGAGGAAATAACAGCTTTTCTTTGGATAGTCCGAGTCTCGATGCTGACAGGCTCCCTCTCAGCTGTGCTTACCTGGAAAATGAGCTCAAGAACGCAGTAAAGGTAAACTGACATGCATAATAGATGGACAAGTTTGCAAGTCATTCATTCAGCCAGCCAATGGTGGTGCACAGTCCTGGGGCTGCAGGAGTTGGCCTGTCCAAGATTTCTGTTGACACAGAAGCAGTTGCTATTGGTTACTGAAACAGCCTGCCTGGGATTTTCAGATTAATGTTGAGCAGGTGCTTTTACTTTGTATTCGTAAATATACAGGAGGAAAATGTGGCTACAGTGTGTGTAAGATTTTTCTGTTTGTAATTATTCTTACTTCTTTGATTCTCTGTGTAGTCGGTGATATTTTTATTGGCTCTCTGCAACTTCAAATAGACCTACTCAACTTTTTCACATCTGTTCCAGCACATTACAAATCCAGTGAATTTGTTTATACGACCTCCATGAACCTGATGTTGCCCTGCAGATTGTCCTCTACTTAACGTGGCATTAGCTTTCTGCTCTTTACAGGTCAAACAACAACAAACAAATTAGAACGCCTTTACCAACATGACAAAATAACATTTTGCATAATTAATTTGACATTTTAGACAGGTCACCTACCTGCAAATGCTTTGTCCGAAGGTGAGAAATCTGAGCTTTGTCTTTGAAGCAGAGGAGTTCAGTTGGTCTCCAGGCAGCATCAGATAGCTCACCCTCACCCTGAGAAGCTAGCTGTCTGTATGGATTACAGTCACCTGTTCAATGATTCATGCCACAGGAAGAGTCCACACAAACCCCTGTAGCACAGAATAATAATCTGTGTTGTGTTACCGACCATTGGAAATGAGGATCATTTACACTAATCTGTTCTGAAAGGGGAAGGGCCGGACAGATGATAGCCTGGTTTCCACTACAGAGACGAGCAGAGCTGTAGCCAGGAGTTGCTCAGCTGGTCTGTCTGTCTCACAGAATAATGACCAAGCGAAATAAAGTACACATATGTGTGCATTTAACCCACAATTTAAATTGTTTGCTGCCTACCATTATATACTTTTCATTGCGCTGTGTTCTCATCATGTCTTGTATGTCAATATTTTGGAGTGCTGTCACTATGACAGGTGAGCAGAGCTTTACAACCAGCTTATCATTCCCTCCTTTTATCAGATGTCACACCAGTGAAGTGTAGTGAGACCGGCTTCCTATCTATTTACATAACAACATACAAAGGACCATTTACTTTTTCATGATGCAGGTCCTTTCTAAACCACGAGAAGGCTGATCCAGCAGCAATGTTTTCAATGTCATCACTTTGAAGTCTTTAAAAAACCTTCCTACAAGAGCCGGTGTCAGCAAATTAAATATTTCTCCAATCCAAATTTCTTCTAATGCAAAATGGTCATTCAGTGGTGTAAGTCTTTATGCAACCCAATCACCAGAATAAATGCCAAGCTCACTAATGATGGCTCTGTGATTGGCTTGCAGGTTTCTCGCCCTGAAACCTCCTCTGTGTCCACTATTTAAAAGGGCAGGACGACATCAAGGAGGCCGCGCTGCGCACTATTTTTGCGTCTCGTGGTCGAGCTACTATTGTCATAAACATGGAGGTTTGGATTTAGACTGGAATGACATGCGATCGCTCCACCCCTACAGCCTCAGCATCACTTAACATGGCTAGGTTGAAGAAGGCCATCCCGCATGCCTCCGCCGCCCTGATCTCAGACACTATAAATACGCCCCCGAAAAGCATGAAAAGCCAGCCCTCATATGAAATTCATCTCCTGCACAGAGCTGCCAGTGTCCACTGGAGAAGTGCTGCCTAGTAAATCTCTCAACCGGCCCCAGAACGTGAGGGAAATGCTGGAGGAGCCTATATATACTCTTGCCTTGTGGCCCATGAGAGTATGTTGTGAATTACTGCATAGTGGAAATGTCTGAGGGAGCAAGCGTGCTGTCCACTCCACTTAGAGCACAGTGACACTGAACCGAAGGCTGTAATGCTCACAGGAATGAGAACTCCATAAATAAGTGCTTTTTAATTCAATGTTGGCCTGAAATATGCAGTAACCTTTCACTTAGCAGCTAAGCTGTACAGTTTGGGGATTAAATGTAACCCGAGGAGGAAAAGAAATATATGATAATTTCTGTAATTTATGTCATGTGGTTTGGCCGAGGTGTTCAGCCCTTTGGTTTTTCTAATTTTGTCTTAGATGAGACATGTGGTGAATGCGAATGTTTGCACAGAAGAGACGAAATAAGTGATGCACTAAACCTCCTGTCAGTGCTCGCAGGTCGCCGCACACCGTGGCTTAGATTTCATCAGTCAGTAAGTGAGAATGGATTATTGACTGTTTAAAATATGGAAAATCGAATCGAAATCGAAGCGGATGCAGAAGTGCCTTAAACAGCAGCTTATGAGAAAATGACCCTATCTCTCACATGATTTGTTAGCTCAGTAAACACTTTCTTAATGAGTTTATGGTCTCAGTCGTTAGTTTCAAGTCTTCTTCAACACAGCATGATGATAATTTTGTTTCCCATTTAAACAAAACTAAAACCAAGGCATGTCCTTGGGTTCTCGGTAACATTCATCATATTCGTCCTCACCTCCAGAGGACTGATACTGATAGAGGCATACCAGGAAAATGTTTGGGCCCCCTCAGAGAAATTTGGGAAAAGGTGCCCCCGATGGCCACTCACATTGGCACATTTTGCAAACATGAGTATGAAAACCCATTTAAACCTTCCATAGAGGCAATATATACTGGGCACCACTGCTGGCTCAAAATCAGTGATTTATATGTCGATGATCACCCTAACCCCAACAGGCCCTCCCATCCAAGCATGGTCCCTTCTGGCTCATAAAACACAAGATGGTGACAACCACAATGTCAACTTGAGGCTTCAGAATGGTGGTCCATTAACCAATTGGTGATTTCACAGTGGGATTGCACTTGGTATGGACTTATCTCTGGCTCAGAAATGTTCATGGCATGCTCGGTACGTATATTGTGTCTCCAAAACCACAGATCAGACGTTACCAAATATACCATGAGCAGTTTGCTACCAGGCAACATCAGACTCCAACCTTACAGAGAAACTCCTCTTCCAAATTATGGAGGAAATGCAACCTACCACCCAAACAAACACTTCCCTAATGTCCTCACACGCAGCATCAACATCTGGAGTGTTGACTATAGCAATCAATGACACGTCACAACCCAGGAACTGCATCTGTATTTTCTAACTGATGAATGAGCATGTAACCTCGTGGCCTTAACTAACATGTCAACAGCTCTGTCGTCTATCGCTCTATAGAGCACACACACACACACACACACACACACACTTCCTAAGGCCGTGACACAGCCTTCACTTTTCACCGTTGACCTTCAGCTTATCAGGTAAGAATAGGGACGAGGAGGAGGTCACAAGTGTTTTCTAAACATTCACACCCAGTGAAAACAAGTCCTCGTCTGTTCCCTCTCCGGCCCCTCGTGTTTTCACTTCTTCAACCCCCCTCCCATCCACCGCCCGCCCTTTTCTATGTCAACCAGGCAAACTTCCTGCTCGATCCAGCGCTCTGGTCACACCACAGCTTCCTCTTTTTTTAAAGTTTACTATCGGTAGTCCCACTGAGCTGTGGTCTTCTAACTCTACGGTTCAGTGGGTAAAACAGACTTGCAGCTTTCTCCCTCTCTCCCTCGCACATACAGGCCGGTGTAATGGCATCGGTTTCCTCTCATGAATTGTGGATGGCGCAGCCTGTGAGGAGGGTGGCCACACCTGGAGAGAAACACAGGAGAGGAAATCAACCATTAAATCTGATGACAGTATTAGAGATCCCCTGCTGAGATAATGGCACATCCAGATGGGAAAATCACAGGAGCCTCCTGGGCTCATCCCGGGTCGTTTAACACGGGGCCGGTGTGTGGTCTGACTGTTTACTCTCATGAGCATGACACACCTCTCCTAATTAATGCTCCCCATTCTTGACCTATTTGGAGTTAGTCATCCACTTTTCACTGAGGCCTTTTACCAACATAGGATGATAAAATCTGATGTAAAAAGCAAAATCTTTGCCAGCGTTGAGCAGAAATGTAGCAGAAATGCAACAACTGTCGAGACAAAAGTGGGATCTCTCTCTCTCGGTACAAACTGCCACTTAATTTTCGACAAAAGCAAATGGTTTCTGTTTGTCAGTCATGCTTTTCTCTGGTTTCTCTAGTTTCCAAAAATAGCTCCAATTCAATTTGCTGAGTAAATGATCAGAGCTGCTCTCGTTTCCAAGTCTCCAGTGATGATTCAAAAAGAATGGGCTTAAAACATTACGGTTTGCTGTGGCTTTCTATAAGTCTGATACATAACCTCTTTAAAATCTGTAATTATTTTATTTTGCTTGCTTTAATTGTCTTTAAAAGACGATTTATTTAAACTTAAACCATTTATCAGCTAACCTTTCCTTTGTTTTATTATCTTTTTCAATGCAGTTTTAAAAATGTCTCAACTGGGAGGAACAAACTCTAACTGCACTACAGTCAGTTGAAAATAACTGAGAAGAAATCTAGCTTTATGCATTTGGGATCTTTTGTTACATCTTTCCTGTTGTACGTACTCGTACCGAACCGTGACTTCCAACTGCAGATTTGGTGTCTTTGGGTTGTAACTTTCTGTTTCTTGAGGCTCAATTTAAAATGTTATGTTCCGGCAGTTCTGTACTTACGGTCTGTGAAGGTTTAGCCACAAATACCACTTGGATTTGGTTAGGAAGCGATTATGCCAGATTATGTGACCACAAAGACGGGGAAAATGTCCTGACGTCTCGTTGAAAACATCCAGTGGTTTCACGCTTACAAATGTTAAAACACTGCTGTCCCTCATTAAAACAGTTTTGAATGGTGGTCTCTGCTTTTGGCAGCCATCTGACCACTGTTACCTCCATGTCCTGACGTGAAAGTCAGCTCATATACATGTGATGAAAATGTGATATGACACGTACAAATTGAAACGTATCTGTGGTTTACAAAATGCCAACATTTTAATGTGGGCTGCCTTTGGATGGCAGCAAGGTGTGTGTGGCATCACCTCGAATGAATACAGTCACCATGTTCAGGGGAACAAAGGGACCTGTCGCCTGGTGCCTTTGTGTGGCTCACTGATGTATTTTTAATAGATTGGAGAACCACGGAGCTCTCTGGCAAAGAGGAATCAGGCTTGTTAGCAGACATACCCTTTAAGTAGATGCATTTTTATATATCTGTGTACTGTATATACTGTATATGTCAGTGCACACATGTGTTAGTCATGTCCGTCAGGAATATTTATGTTGCATAGCAATAAGGACCCATTAGCATGCTCGCATACCTTGTGCATGTTTGTGTGGGGTTGCATGGTAACTACAGTGTTTGCAGTTTGATATGTGCAGGTTTGGTTTAGTGGAAAAGCCTCTGAGGCATCGAGGACTCTATTATATTACCCACACATAGGAGGCAAATGGATACTGTATCAGACAGAGGAAGTAGAGATACACAGACAGTCAGACAGGCAGCAGATGATGTATGTGGATTGCTTTTTTTGTATGTTATCTGGTCTCAAGTGATTATCTGAACCAGCGCTGGAGCTGACATTTCCACGCACATAAACACACTGATGTAGCTCTCCTTAATTTTGCACTCCACAGTGAAGTACTAGCATTCAGCCTCCTCTCAGCCCTCATTTGAAATCTCTCATGTTACCATTAAGTGTAATGGATGGTTAGCTGCTAGTGGTAAAAAGATGTTAGAGAATGAGATCTATTTTTTGCTACCTGTTTCATTTTGAAAGTGCACACATGATTATGATTATCGTTCTTCCTATAAAATCATAGCAAACGTTTTCCTTTTATCGAATCAGCTACGCAGATGTTTTTGCTGTTAGAATAACAGGAAGCGTTCTGGGTTTTCACTGTGGCACCTGCATTATCTTCAACATGTTTTACATTGAGGAAGAAAATGAAATGAAATGCAGCAGATGGGAGTGTGCGGCTGATGCGGCGGGCTGGCACTCGTGTGGCGGTGCAGGGGAGGGCAACGCGTGTCTGACAGGACAGGCGAGGGGTGGATGGACTCTGGCCACCCCCCACTCTGTGATCAAGGCTCCCAGTCGCAAACCTCCAGAGTGGGACGAGGGGCCATGAATGCAGGGCTTTGTCCAGTCCGTGGTCATCACATTCCACTGGAGCCACTCTGTGGCGCGCAGCAGAGCGGAGGAGAGGGCAGGCCAGGGCACAACAGGACAGGCCTGGAGAGGAAACACTGACCAGAATCTGCGCCTGTCATCCTGCCACGAAACATTAAGATCACATCAGAGATGCGTGTGGTTCTGTGTTGTTTGTGTGGAGGAAGTAATCACTTTTGGTGAATTGTGTACTGCGGAGAATATTCTTACTACCCTCTCAGTGCCAGACACTTCATCTCAAACCATTCACAGAGCCAACATGTGCAGACACTGACTGTAAAGAATATGGACGGGCCCTCCAGGTGTGAGCCAACCTGCCAAAACGGCCAGCAGGGGGCAACTCCACTGGTTCCAAAGAGACGTTCCATTGTATGTAAGCTTATGAGAAAATGACCCCACTTCTCTCTTGATTTATGACCTCAGTAAACAGTTTCCTAATGAGTTTTTGGTCTCAATGGCTAGTTTCAAGTCTTCCTTAATCAGCATGATGTTCATTTAGTAAAGTGTGGTCCCATTTACAGTAAAATGGACAATAAAGCAGGGTATGCGTTAGGGCATGGCTACCTTCTGTGTGTGGGTGTGACTGAAGCTGCTGTCAGTGTTTGGCAGCCTTGTTAGCTTGTAATCTTGCATCTTTTTCCTTCTCTTTATCCAATGTTTAGATTTCTGTTCTGGACATATATGCAAATAAGTGCATTTTTAATGAGATCATGCATAGTTTGCATATTTAAACATTAAAATTCAGAAAATGTGTAATACAAAAAATATTTGTCTTAGTCTAAGTAATCAACTGGGGAAGTTTCATGGTGATACCTGTTAGCAGAAAATGTTACCCTATTTACCTGTAGTGTTTCTCTGGATCTCCTCTTGTGTTGGAAGGTATGAGTCATCAGGATCAGCGGATGCTACTGACACAAATTAACCCCCGCTGGCTGTAGTGTAGTGGTGACTGTTTCCCATTAACACCTCCATTGGTGTGCTGGTCCTCTCCGTGTTAGATTTCTCTGTTTTGTCTCCTAACCGCCCCGGAAAAACCTCATTCTGACGCCCTGTTACAAGTTGTTTTACACTTACCTGAGGTTTTTTAAAACAGTCCAAGTATCTATAAATTGTGTTAACAAAGTGCTTTGAGGTTACAACCAGCTCGCTGCTTGTAATTCTAGCTATTTTTGGACGAACACTTATAAAGGGGAGCGAGGTCTAATGTTTCCGTGCTGAGTCAGGAGTTGAATTATTCACCCAGGGCGTACTCTCTCTCTCACACACAGACCTCCACCCCAAATTAGGGAAAAAACAGCTTGTGCTTGTCATCTAGGCAAGACAGGAACCGAACATGAATGATAGAAAACCTCAGATGGTTGCGTGGTGACTCATAATCACGCATGTAATGGTCAGCGCTTTAATCATGAGGACAGGACCTTGCATTCCTCACGCTGGTGCCACTTAGGAGCAGAGGGTGCGAAATGAGGCGTGTTCACCATGTGGCCAGCTGATGTGCGAACAAAAAGACAAATAAAGACAGGAAGCAAATGAGGAAGTTAGACCTCTGTGCCTTGATACCTTTATTTCCCTTTATTTTTTCCTAACGCACCGCCCCTCCCCTCCTCCATATTCCCCCCTCATCATTCCCTTTAATCACTTGTTAAATGTTCCATTCACTGCAGTTCTCTCAGTACCCTTTTTTATAGCCGTTAGCAGTCTATGTCCTCTCGCACAAAGAGGTGTCTGTCAGTGTTGATGAGAGACTGTGCACAGCTGGAACTTGGCAGCACGGGAACAAGGCTTGGAACTGGGACCGGGGCTTGTTGGATCCAGATGGACTCGGTGACTGTAGCCATGTCTGCCACACGATTAACAGCCCTCCAAACACACCGTTGTCTCCAAGACGAGAAGCTTGCCACGATTAAAAACTGGAGGCAGAACGGCTCCCCTTTTTTTTTCTTCTTTGGCGTGAATGTTCTACTAAAGTTTTTGCTGATGTCTTTATTTGAAAGCTGTGAAAAACTGTTTTTTTTATTACATGTTATTTCAACATTGACTCTTGGAGACACTGGCAGCAAACTGTGGGAGCTGAGGGTGCCACAAGAGAGCTTATGGCAAATTTAGGCTGTCCTTTTTTTAATTGTCCTTACATCCTTTGTTTTTTCCTCACTGGTTCCTATGGAAGCCCATAGGGGACTTGAACACAAAAGCATTAGCTTTTTCCCCCATCTGTACGAGTTATTTCAGTAAAAATGAAAACGCAGTAATCCAATTTTCATTTCCATGTACTCGTATGGGCAACAGACTCTCTACACATGTTTCCTAATGCCCCTCTAACCTTTGATTAGATAAGGAAAAAATGCTCTGGACTTAGTTTGACTTGATATTGGAGGCAAGTGTCCTGGATAGTGACACAAGGTATGCAGTATGCATACATTCAACATATACACAGCTGCGGTTACAGCATTCCCTCGTCGTGCATTTTCTTTGCGTACTGCCAAAGGTCAGGGTGCATCGAGTGAGATATCAGATGGATTCAGTGGCATGTTCTCATGTTAGGCCTTCAGATGGGACACACCCTGCTGCAATGTAACCCTGCTGCCATTTAGCAGATTCTAATTAGACTGAGACGATGCACAGTTAACGTTTACATTTTTCCACTTTAGTGTTTTTTCTATGGCAGTATTCTTAAAATGTGTGAAAAGATTATCCCCAAAGTGACCTCTGTAACAAGTGTGAGTGTGACTGGTTTTTGGTTTCAGTTTGAGTGGATCATAGGGCCATTGTCCATTCAGCTGTGTAAATATACAGCATGCACTTGACCGCAAAACACATTTTTGCATAAAATATAACTGAATTCTGTCTTATTTGCGCAACACACCCTGTCTGAATTCTTCTCTAATCGCTCACTCTGGCCAAACAAAAGGCCAAGGAAGATTCAGATGTACCGCTACAAGGCGGAGAAAGGCCATTTGAAACCATGGCTTTTTTGTTCGGAGGCATTTTCCAACCCCTGCGCCCTCCTTCTCCATCTGAAATGCCAAAGGCATCTGGTTGACAGCTCCTCACAAGCTTTCAAATTGTTCTCCTTTTCCCAAATTTGGACTGAAGTAGAATGGGGCTATTGTCAACGTGTTTAGCAGACTTTGAGAGAAATTCATTTATCTTTCCTGGCAGCTTCGCCGCCTCGTAGATGGACGCAGTGGGAACTTCGCTTAAATTTGTTAGACAAAATGTTGCCTTCTCATTTTTCCGTGCTCCAGGATGTAGCATGTTTTCGTCAGTATCAAACTGTGGGGTCATTGATATGACATCCATTCAGCGAAGAATGCAAAGATTTAAAAGGAGTCGGCATGTGACAATTATGGCCACATCGTTCCCAATTTGGCCACTACACGGAGAGCTGAGCTGTAAGAGTGTCTTATTTGAAAGAGGCTTCTTCAGCCTCTGTCAGATCCCCAACTCCAAACATCACATCATCTCATTACAGTCCACTCTAACTGTGATTATGATGATGTTTTAGCATATGTGCATGTACTGTGCTGATCATGTCAGGTGTATGGTCCACGTGAGCGTGCCACTTAGCCCTCGCATGGCTCTGTTGGATCTGCGGCAGCTACACGCCCTCATCTTGTGTGTGGACAGGACACGCCGCAGCAGCTGGGAATGCACATTGACCTCAATGGGAGGAGCCAAGGTCAGCAAACGTGAGGTCAGAGGAAAGATCAGACCTGTTGCGCTGTCTCCAGAGGTCGGTGTCGGGAGGCAAATCAGGGCTGACCCTCAAACCAAACATGGACGATAACTAAAATTGCGGATTTTGCTGGAGAAATATTTGATTTGTATTTCAAACTTTTCCACCTGTGATTACAAATAAATATTCAACTTCAACTTCCAGACGTTCTTTTAGCTTCGATTTTGTTCTGTTTGGAGGACTAATTGTGAGGGAGTATCACAAACAGAAAAATGAATTCACTGGCCTCGCTCCAGAGCTGAAATGTCAAGAATCTGCAGTATCCAAACATATTTAGCTCTAGTAAACACTTGTCACTATTTCAGCTTCTTCTGTCTCCAATCCTCTGCGCGAGTGCTGCCAACTCTCCCGCTCTCGGCCCGTGTGTAACACAAGCCGCTGCGGTGAACTCTCAGTTGTTTAACACAGCTTTTTTCCACGCAGGGTTTGGGGCGACCACCCAAGGCCTCTGACCACACTGCACGTTGCTCCCGACCAGAGTGGGAAGCCGAGGGAGACCTTCGATGTGTTACCGCCTCATTCCTCTCTCCCTCTCGCTCTCCTCTCGTTTACCCAGCACGGGCATCACGTGCCCACATAGTTGATCCTGGCTGCTGAGGCCAGCAGGGCACAGCTGCACTCGGGGACTGGATTTCACCCTCCTCACGTTGGAAAACTTCTTCGCACTCTCCCCTGGACAGCTGCAGACGACCAACCGTAAGGCACGTCGGCGGTGATGTCTGCAGCGTTCGGGTGCTGTGTAGACTCAGTATGGTGAAGTAACATGAGGTATCACTCAGTGAGCAGACACACCGCTGCCAGTTCCACGGATTCATCTGTCTGTTTGAATAGATATATGGCCAACTGATGCACCAACAGAAACAAACATTTCCAGATGAACATTTTGCACAGAGACATGCACAAGTATTCAGCAACATCTTTTTCAGTATGTAGCAAGACAGAGGTTTGAATTGATCAGACGTAGATGTAGAGCAGAAACATAAACTTGTGTCAATCGTCTGCAATGCACCAGAACTTGACAACCACACACATGTCGACCAAAGTGCTGCTGTTACAGAGAGGTTTAAAAGTACAATTAAAATAATAAGAATGACAAAAAGGAGGTGCACCACAGCCCCCAGCTGCTCAGACTCACCAGATGTAGACTCAGGGTATCAGCCTGCCATTGGCCTAATACAAGAGCATTTTTTCCCCTTGATAGCACAATGATCATGGCTGCACAGCGAGACTACCTGAGCTACCAGGAGCAAAAGGTTGTCACTGACCAGGGCCTAAATAATTGAATTAACAGGTAAATGTGAAAATAAAAAAGGAAATATTGAACAGAAACTAATTATTGGGATTGCGCTGTAACGCTATCAGTGTAAACTCAAGTGATTGTGAGCACGTGGGTCTTAAGATGGGACTTGCGGTGGAAGAGGAAAACCTGACTCTGTCAAGGGGTTGTGTCCTAATTCCAACTTGGACTGCTGTTGCATTTGCAGGTTTTTCCAGTATGAGGTTGGATATTTTTCATGTTGTCTGAAACACAGCATAACTTAAAGAAGTGACCTAAAAGTATGCAGGTGGTAGCCATGATAAGAGCTAGTCGAACTCTCTATATGCTAAGGATGCTTCGATGCTTCCTTTTCTTTCTTTTTATCTCTTTAAGCATAAGGCAGACTGGACAACCTGTTACAAAAGGAAAGTCTTTAGTCCTTGTGAACTGAATTCCCCTTCAGACCTCGCAATGTTTTCCACTGAGGTCAAGGAAAAGTGTCTAGGAAAAAACATGGGAAGGTTTTTTTTTTACTATTAGACATTAGACACTATCAGATTTGAAGTGAAATCTTATATTCATGGAAAACAATATATACAATGTATATAACCTACATGTGTGCACAGGGCGACAATGATTTTCTTTGCTGATGCCTGCAGTGTGCACATATGGATTTCTTTAGTATCTTCTGTGTATACATCATCCATTAGGTCCAAGAATGTAAACGCCACAAAGCTCCTTATTGACTGGTGAGTTAAAGAAGCCATGATGCTTTTGTTTGTGGCAGGCACGCTGGCGTCATAGAGACACACACTCAGTGCAGCACGTTGCTCACCGTAGACTGCTAACAACCGGACAGTGTAGCTGAGTCCTAGCGTGAACCGGATCTGTGTATAAACGTAATTGTAATCGCAGCGACTGCACAGGAAATAAATCACATTGTCTTCTTTTGTCCTTAGAAGGTCTGCAGACGGAGAACTGTTGCATAAGTGTTTGCCTGCATGAGGGAGGTGCTGCTGCCGCACTGTTTATTTGGTGTAGTTTATTAGCCCTGCTGCTATCCTGGCATCCTGTCCGGCGTGGCAGCCCAGTGCCCCCTGTCTGCTGAAGGCGAACAAAGAGCAGCTATGTGTCACATGCACAGTTTAACTGCCTCGCCGATCCAAACCCCCCCACAACGCTTCTATCTGCCAGTGCTGAGCAGAGAAAATGATGAGCCCACCCCGACACTCTCCCACCTTTGCAAATTGATATCATACCACCGTCCTACTGTGCCTGTTGTTGTGTTAGCCTGCGGGATCTGCTGCCTGCAGATCGCTGTGACTGCCTGTGGATGCACAGTCATTTCAATAGTCATCAGAGTTCAATGAAGCAGCTATGATGTAACGTGGATTCACTCCTCCCCGTCGTCCCCCCTGTCTGCAGACGAGAATCCTGTGGGAGTGACCGCTATGAGCATCAGGGGAGGGAGGAGGCTGTAAAGAGCTTTTTTGGAAAATGCTTTCTCTAGAGATGAGGGAGGAAAGTGGAGGGGCATCCGGCTGGCTGGCTGGAGAGGGGTGATGAACTCGAAAGTGGAATGGTGCGAGAGAATAAGAAGGGGGAAAGAATTTGACGCAGGTAGCGAGGTCAGACAAACAAGAACCGTGCGTGAGAGGATCTCAAATTTTAAGATGAGACGGCTCCAGCCGCTGTCGACGCACTATATCCTGTCAAAGGCTCTGCTCTCTGTTGCCCCCTGTGTGTCGTATGTGGGGACGGGTCGAACACTGCTCCCTTTGTCTGCTGCCCCCTTGTAGCTTTTGGACTATTCCAGACGCTGTAGGTGATGTAGGCCGGCCAAAAGCTCTCACGCCGGACAAATTGTGGCTGAAAAAGAATGACAGGCTGCTTTTGTTGTCTTGGCTCCAGATGTTATATTAGGAGTTAAAGGGAGGACAAATAGAGCCAGGAAAGGGATCAGTAGGAAGTATATAGAAGGAGAAAAGCAACACAGAGAAAAGAGGGGAGGATGGCAAAATATGTAAAGACAAACACGGAGGTTTGCACCAGAGGAGCTTGAGTTACCTGGTCTATCATTAGAACAGTAATGAGGAGCAGACAGGCCGGCCAGGCAGCTCACCCCTGACAGGGAGAGCTGCTCTCCTACAAAGGCAAACATTGTTTAGAAGTCCCGAGCAAGAAGACACATGATGACAAGAAACTGTGATGTATGCAATTAAAACGTCTCTGTTCTCTAATAGGAAAGAGGTGATTTATCTGTGGAAAACAACACATGAACAAAAGCTCCCATCCTGCTCCTGACTGTGATTAAGATGAAAGGCCTGTGGTACGAAGGAGAATGGATTTATTTTTCCCAAACTGATTTCAGGTCTCTAATCTTATAATCTCTGTCTAGAGAGTTATGGCTATTCTATAATAAAAGATGCATTACTTTAGGTTCATGGCCATGCTGATGCTGTTGGAGGATAAGTTCACCCAAAACACACAAGTCCCCATCGACATCAGTTGTTTAGGAGAGTGTTGCAACGCTGCTTTGTGGACTACAAAACTTCATTGACTTTCAACTGAAATGAGTTTCATTTTTGGGAGAACTCCTTTAAATCCAAGTTTAAAAGTAGAAAAAAAGGGACAAAGAGACAGTTTGCTTCTTAAAACTATGTGCATAAAACAAACCAAGCGTAGTCTGAGGGCATCCCGTGCTACACTGTAGATACTCACATGTTGTGC
Organism: Pagrus pagrus; assembly: GCF_965226575.1. Lineage (NCBI taxonomy): Eukaryota > Metazoa > Chordata > Actinopteri > Spariformes > Sparidae > Pagrus > Pagrus pagrus. The sequence goes on along the minus strand of NC_140208.1, from coordinate 3,302,119 downwards.
AGAACCTTTTTTCCTACACATGCACAGTTATATATGAAGAGTTTGTATCCTGGATTGGAGTCAAAGCTACAGTTTGGCTTCAGGCACTGAGCCAATGAATAATTGGATCACTTCCCCTTTTCAGAGGTGTAGTACTACCTTTTAGTAATACCTTCACGTGAACTAAACGTTTAACATGTAAAAAGAAAATGATGTGTCACATGTTCACTTCTGAATGAAAATTTACATTTTCACAGATGTATATGTGCACAGGTGATTGTAAACAAAAAAAATGGCGCATTAAATCATGTGAAATTTGCTTCTTGACATGTGAATTTCACAATGTGACACATTTCACATGTGAACTAACTTGAAAATGAAATATTGTCACATGGGAACTGAACATTTTCACAATCATTTGGTTTTTTTCACATACAGAGGAAAGTTTCCACATAAAAAAAATCATACTTTCACATGTGAAATTATGACATTTTCACTTCACTTTGCATGTGTGGATTACAAAAAACAAATCACGTGAAACTTGCTTCTTCACATGTGAATTCCACATTTACACGTTTCATATGCATTTGTCACATGTGAACTACATTGTTAATATGTAAAAATTAAATAGTGTCAAGCAGTTGGATTTTTCACATATGAATGAAGAATAAACCACATAAGAAATTGACATTATCACATGTGAATTGAACACATTCATGTGTGACTTGCGTTTTTTTCAACACGGTGAGTCAAATTTTCCCATGTAAATACAAGTATAAGTCACATTTCTTCGTCTTACACTGCAGGTTTTGTCAAGTCAGCAGACGTTTTATCATTACGAGGTGGGTGACTTATGAAGGCAGACATCTGAAAGCTTGATCTGATTAAAATTAAATGGAGATTTGGCCTTTAAAAACCCCACAGAGGCTTAAATCTCGCAGACAGACCGGTGCTCAGACAATGACAGCTCCCTAACTTCCCACTTTGTGTTCTCCCTGTTTTATGAGTGGTTTCAGATTATAAAGCCTCGAGCTGTTGTCCTGCATAAGCGTCTTGTTTTTTGATGACGTGCTGTGACACTAACATTAACTCCAGTGGATGTTTTTATTTGAAGCCGCGGGTGGAGGGAATGGAAAGCGGGGACTGCAGCCAAATCTGCCTAATGTGTGTCTGAAACGAGAGAGGGAGAGTGAACAGGAGAACGAGGAACGAGGGAGGGAGGGGAGCTATTTTCTGGACATGCTAAAGAGGAGGAGGTTGCTGCCCTTGTGACCTGACGTATACGAATACCAGTCAGCATGGCAGACACACCCATGCCCTCTTAATATCAACAACAAGTGAGCGTCTCCACGTAAAACTCACTATGACAGCTCTGATTTGAATAGAAAAACTGATTTCTGAAAATAACTCATGAGACTAAACATATTCTAGTGCTGAAGTTTAAAAATGCTGTCGAAGCTGTCTCTCTTTTGCGTCCAATGTTGATAGCTTCAGGAATGCATGCTGGCCTTTATTGGTGCCAGTTCTGGTAACACCCAAAGCATCTGAAGCATCCCAGGCTGGGTGGGCTTGCCATTTATAAATACACCCCTCTGGAGATGTCCGAAATTCACTGTGTGGTTTCCACCGCTCAGATAATACGAAGAGGAGAGGAGGATGGCCCGCGTCTATTTGCATTCATCATGCGCTTGTGTGTGCATGTGTCAGGGCAACCAGTCAACAAGATATCAGACGGGTCGCTGCTACAGTGAGAGTCGTCGTAATTTATGCTCCCCTGCTCGTGTATTTACGGCCGGTGTAAAGCCGTCCATGGATTCATGCAAATATGCTTCGCATGCAAACACGTCGTTCGGTCGGACTACAGAGTGTTTATGTAGTCATCGGTCACATCTACACCTTAGCTCGAACAACTTCATTTAAAAGACAGGTTCAGATTTTTTCACTCACGTTAGTTATTTACTGCCGTCTCCTCTCCCGTCCATACTGCCTGTGAAGTGAAGTCTTTATAATGCAACTACAAGAAGAAGACATCCAAAAATGCATCCCAAAGATCAGCTGAAGCTTATATAACAGGATTATTCCTCCTGTACGGGCAGGAGGAATTACAGCAACCACTAGGCTATCTACCAAAACAATGCCAAAGAGCCACACGTCCTTGTGAATAAGTCAGCTAACTTGGCAGTGATGGCGGTTTTACAAACATTTGGCGAGAGTCCTAAGGGTGAGTGTGGTGAAAAGGACGTGTCAGGAGAGGCTGGCGAGCTTGCAGATGAGTCATCAGATCTGTAGTCATTGTCGGGCCCAGACACACCGAACCAACATCAAAGAACCGGCGGCGACAAAGATGGACTGTTACATCGTCTCATGTCACCTGTGTGTCGGCCCTGAACACAGGGGAGAGACTGCAGCCAACAGCTCGTACGTTCTGCGCCTGCATGAGAGGAAATAACTCTCCATACCACCAGGTGGCGGTAGTCTATATCCATCCATCCATCCATCCATCCATCCTAAAAGGATGAAATCATCAGTGTTACAACGACAGACTTAAAGGGCTTTGTCTTTCTTTTTCCGCCTCTCTTCTCTTGCATTTATTCGCTAAGCTAAACAACGGCCAATCAGAGCAGTTTGGACCACCGATTTAATGTGCTCAGTTGGCCAAAAAGCCATCAACTAGTGCCAAAGGTGCAGTTCATCCCATTGACCTAACAGTCAACCTTGATCCCGAAGAGAGAGGCAGCTGCTTTTTACAACAGCCTTTGTCTGTAATTTTGCCATCTATGGGTGTAGAACTCAAAATCCTTCACACAGACGCTCTCAGACGGCGCGGTGTCATAATTATTTGACGGCCTGTTCTCAAAACTTTAGCAATTGTTGGACCAACCTGTTTCGGCTCGAGGCCTTCATCAGGCCGGCTCAAGACCGCTGAGACGCTGCATCATTTTTAAACCCTGATGAAGGCCACAAACTGAAATGCGTTGGTTTAACAATAAAGTTGTTCTACAAACTAAAAGTGCTGCTGGAGTTTTGACCTCGCTCGTGTGCTCCATTGATATTTATTAGCTTTGTACATGAGAAGTTGTGATAATACTTTGTCAAGGCAAAGTTAATATTATGAAGGCCGTTTCACTCGACCTCAGGCCAAGTCATTACCTGTGTAGGTCTGATTAATAAAACAGAACGAACTCAGGGATGCTGCTCTCAGGGTATTACATTATAATTTAATTGCTTATTATCTTCATCTATCTATCTTCAGACTGCCTCTGAGTACTTTTTTAGTTTATTTTTAAGAATATGTAATATTTGGCGTCTCAAATCCATATGGTAGAGGGTGTACGTTAAGTTTAAACCTTTAAACAAGTTTCACTTCACTCCTCTCATGCTCTGTTTCCATGCCGAGACATCAGCGGCCTTTCGACCTTCTGCAGCACTGTTAGGAATGTTCAGCGGTGTAGATTTAAAGCTTCTCAGTCGAGTTTCATCAGAGCAACACCTCGCTCAGGTTTGTCGAGTACAGGCACAAAACCTGTCCAACATGCATTACTCATTTGTGAGTTGTGATGGTGTTACCGTGCGAGTGGAAACATGTAGAGTGCAGCCAGTGTAGTGAAGCACTGAGTGAAAAATGAGCTGGGGTGTCAGACTGTTTTCTGTAGCACTCTGCACACTCTTTACATCTTCTGTGATAAAGTCAAACATTTTTATAAGCAAGGAGGGAATTCAAATTTCTGCCATTAGTCTCACTGTAGCCGAGGTTTTCATGCAAACCAAGGAGCCGGTTGGTTTGCCCTGAGAGGATTCTGTGTTTATAGAAAAAAAAACTCACGTTCAGTCGGTTTTTTAAAGCTCATAAGAGAAATTGTTTTCAGATGTATTTGGTTTTCGCGTCTTTGAGTTCGAGGGTACATGCAGTGCCCATGTAAATAAACCCTTTACCTAAAGTGGAGGTGTGGGGGTTCCACTGTGTGTGGTCCTCGTGCAAACGTCCTCGCCACTTGAATGCATGACGGAAAAAAGGTTCCTGGAAATGAGGAGGATTGAGGTTGATCGTCACACTCTGAATCCATCTGTGGTTTTAACAGCTTTTGTACCAGAATTGGAGGATTCTGTGAAGATTTCGGTCAGACTGCATGACTTTTAAAGTTGTCAGATCACTGCGTTGGCCACACCACATAACTTTCTGTATCTTGCAGTCATTGTGGTGTGCACACTACATGTGTGAACCCCCCCTAGTCAAACAGCGACAGGGGTTCACACACATCAGGGTCACACACGCGAGACGTGCCACGAGAATGATGCCTTCCAAGCGGTCCAAGTTGTTGTTGTTGGTACGCTGAAAAGAAGAAAAAGAAAAGAATATGGTCGAGAGTGGGTTTGAATGCGCTGACAGCAAAGATTATGCTTGTGTTGTGGTTCAGCAAGAGCATCAAGCTGTAGCCTGTTCATGGCTCCCTGGCCCGTTCCTGACACGACCCGATATCCAGACACGCAGCTGGAGCCATCGGTGCTTCAGCGAGCTCTTGGCTCTTGGTTTGTGGTTTTGTTACCAATCTCCCAAAAAACGTTGGCCAGTGAAAAGTCAGGGTTGAAATCCTGTAGTGTGAACTTAATAAGGACTGTGACCCTCGCAGGGCCGGACCAATGACTGCTGCCAGGGTCCAGACTATTGAATCTGCTCCATGGAGTGGAAGCGATTCGTCTGGCATCATGATATGAACCTGCATTTTCTCGGTTGAAAGAGCAATCAATCCAATGAGCGCAGGGGGGGACAGACAATTAGCCAATCAGCTATGGGACATGTTTTTGACTGGACCTCAGGACATCACCAGCTGTGTACTTGGTGACCAAAACAGGTATTTTAAACCAAAACATGATCTTTTCCTCACCCTAACCAAGTGGGAGAGGAAAAGGAGATGGAGATGTAAAGATACAACAAAAAGAAATGTAAAGTTTCAGTATATCTGTGGTTTTCAGAAACGTACGTTACAAACATTTGTTCTGGCGATTGTGTCGGTAAGAGGAGAGAAGCCGTCAGACTGAGGATGGAAACAGAGTGTAACAAGCTGACAGTTATGTCAATATCAGGAAACGATGCTCCCTCCAGACATTCGATCCACACATGCTCGTCAGCCTTCCTGTTCCACACCAACTTCTCAGTGTCCAAAAGGTTTTAAACTGCCGCTCTGCACTTAGAAACTGCACTTTTTTCCATTGCCCGTGAAAACCATCCGAAAAGCCAGCAGTCTCCTGGCGACGCGTGAGCGAGGAGGCCAGCTGGAGGTTTGTGAATGGCTGGCTTAATGGCTCATTAATCTGCCAGTGGCTGTGACCGCTGTCAGTCAACATGGGGCCAGCTTGGTTTGTTGAGTAAATGTTAGGGGTTCAGATTCGAGCCTATGAACAGTCACAAATGTTCCTTTTTTTAAGCACACTAATAAAATAAAATACAAAATGACCGAGTCAGAAGAATAATAGCAGTAAATTCAGGCCTCGTCCTCCACATACAGCACGATGACGGTCCACCCTTCAGATGGAAAGACTTTCGGACCAAACCCAATGATTCAGCAAAGCATCCTGCAGGAAATCCCGATGAGTAGCAAACGAGGACCAAATTCTCAGGCAGAGCTCCAGGATGCAGAGGCAGGTTGCAGATGTGTGAGCTTAACCAGGGAGACTCAGGAATTCCAATATGTCTCTTTCTTACAGTCTCACGACTGCAGTGTAACGACGGTGAAATGGAAATCACGGCCTTTTGGGCGATTATCATAGCAATTTGATTTACTGCACACAGCGCTCGACCCCTTTCACCTGAATCTTTATCTGGCGACGGTCTGTCTGGCGTATCGCTTTCAGCCCTTTTAAAACGGACTAGAGATCGTTTCACTTTCACATTTCATTTGTGGTTTTGCAGAAGATGACTCACGTTTAAAGACAACCATCTCTTCAGCGTAGATAAATGCGAAAGGGTTTCAAAATTAGCAAGTCGTGAGCTGGCATTAATGAACAAGTCAGGAGCGCTGGATGCGAGACAAAAGCGTGTTGGCGTGATGCCATTGTGGAGGATGTCAGAACCACAGGATCACCTCCTCGGGACACGCTCAACCACGCACAGATACACAAACACATGCACATCTGGAAAGAAATAAACACTCGAGGGTAAAGGGCGGTGCAGATGATGGAGTAGTGAAGTATCCGTCCAGTCCATTTCCTCCTCCGCGCGTCGTTGTGAAATCCCTCTCGACCCCACCCCGGCCTCGTTTCATTCAGAGGGAGAGAATGTAGCGGGGCACGCCTTTGTTTTCTGTAAATATCTCGGGTCTCCTCTCCGTCACCTCCTCCCGGGGCAAAGATGGAGCCAGCCATGCGCCACCACCTCCCCTCCCTTCCTCATGGGGAAGGAAGCTGACCCCTCTCCGCCCTGCGAGAGGTTAAATCCCAGAGGGGGGAAGAGAAGGGTGTCGGCCCTGGACCCTGCCACTGACAGCAGGAAAACGCCGGGAGGAAACCGACAGGAATTGTGTGTGTTTTTCATAGTAACAGACAGGATGTGTCGTGTCAGAGTGGTGATGCAGAGCTGTGGCATGTCAGGGCTTTACAACCTTACATTCTGTTCCAACACCCACCGCCTTATCACTTAATATCTCTGCCGCACTGATATCTCACTGACAAACAAAACACTTATAACTGAGTACATCCTCTCAGGCCAAGAAGTAATATTTTCCTTTCCGGTATGCCGCCGCTTGCTTGAACGTGGCGAATACAAAAAGGCTTTCGCACTGTAATGTTTTCTCAAATGGGGGCCACAGCCAGGCCATTATATCCAACATACCAGCGTTCACCACATTACCAAGTGCCATTATTATAATCACAT